>NC_090374.1:75870531-77071364 GCF_036365525.1 Heterodontus francisci | reverse complement strand
TTTGTCCATTGATCTGGAAAGTGCTACTTATTCTTTCTACTCCCTCTCTGACATTATTGCCACAGATTTAACCATATAACTTTCTTCCTTAAAAACAGATTCAAGCAAACAAACATATTGGGACCATCTTCCAGACATCAGGAAATGTTTTACAAGATTTTGGCTACTTGCGAACTTGGAGCAAAACTTTATTCCAGGGGAGCTGACTGTATGCTTTCCTGCACTGTCCTTCCTTTGTTTACTTGTTTCACAATTTGCCACATCTGGTTGGGAGTCTTACTACGAGCAGTGCATTATCAAAAACTCAGGAACACGCTACACTGAATTTTCCAACCAGTTTGCTCAGAAATTCTCATACAGTGCACCAGAATTTCCAGTTGCAAGTAGAAACTTCCTGACTTGAAACTCTATCGCTGGGTCAAAATCCTGGAGCTCCCTTCCTAACGGCACTATGGGTGTACCTAACCCACATGGACTGCAGTGGTTCAAGAAGGCAGCTCACCAACACCTTCTCAAGGACAATTAGGGATGGGCAATAAATGCTGGTCTAGCCAGCAATGCCCACATCCCATGAATGAATTTTTTAAAAACCCACACAGTGAATTCAGAAAATTATAGATAGTGTCAGGCAAACCCCCCACCTGCCAAGACTGAGGCACACATTATTACGCCATATGAATATTAAAACTCAAAATAATTGCAGTCTCTGACTGGAAAGACATTTCCATGGGAACAATGTTGAAACAATGGGGGATCCAGTAGTGGTCCTCCAATACACAGAAGTGTTCCGACTAGTTTTAGTCACATGGCTAGCTGGCTAGGGCAGAGAAATTTGAGCTTCCAACAAGGGATGTGAAGAGACTGTTCCAAATAAGGAACTAGTCACATGACTAACCTGCTGAGCACCCTGGGAGCTTTTTGAATTTGAACTACCAGACAAAGGAATTGCCAGACAGAACACAATGTGTTCTCCTGGAACTAAGAAACACCTCCTGCCTGTCTATCTCTCAGGGAACTGAAACCATTGAAGACATGTGAGACGCAAAGAGAGAAAGGTTTGCCAGGTGAACAAAGTTTTAAGAAAATTACTGGGCCCCAACAAAATGCAAGAATATAACTTCAGTCAAGGACTACAGCGAGCTCGAGAAACAGTAACAAGATATTGCCTCAAACTGTTCTAGTTATCTCCTACTCTTTTCTGTCCCTATCTTGCATGTTTATCTCGTGTGCGCATGCTAGCGTAAGCTCGTCGTATATCCGCAGGCGTGAACCGTATTAGAATTAAGTTTAAGGTTTTAATAAATTTCATCTTTCTACTTTAAACCAAAGAAAGCCTGTTTGTGCCCAGTTATTTGCCTGATAATTGGAAACTGTGAACACGGATTCACAAAAAGAGGAGCTCAAAACACTGTGTTTAAAAATAAACACTGTTACAAGACCAGGTGAAGACAGCAAGAGATCCCTTAGACACATTGCTCACCTGGTCATAACAGAAATTGGGTGCTAGCGCCTGGATTGTTAACCACAGACAAACAGGTTAAATTGGAAGTGGCAAGCTAAATTGTTCCCAATTAAAAAAGCAAATTATTACAGGTTTTCTTGTGGTTTTGTGTGATTGAGTACTAACATGTCTGCAACTGAAGCGAGTAGCTCTCCAAGCCAGGGCGAAGTAACTTTGGATAAGTTAAAAGCACTGTCTACGGAAGAGTTGAAAAAAATGGCTGAGCAGTGTGGGATCACTGTACGTGGCAAGGCTAGGAAGTCTGAACTCCTCAGGCTAGTGGCCAGCCATTTTTCTGAATCTGATGAAGCAGAAGCAGTGTTAGAAGCAGACCCAGACAGGGTACTGCTAGCAAAGATACAATTGGAAACAAAGAAACTTTAATTAGAAGACAGGGAAAGAGAGAGACACACACACACGGACAGAAAGAGAGGGAGAAAGAAAGAGAGAGAGAGCAAAACAGGAGAGGAGAAAGAAAGAGCCTTCCAAATAGAATGTGAAGAAAAACAAAGAGAAGAGAAGGAACAAGAGAGAGAGAGAGAGAGAAAGGAAATTCCAGAAAGAATGTGAAGAAAGCGAGTTACGGCAGCTTGGGTTAATTAGGGGGCGACAGAGTAACCTTAGTGAAAGCATGGTCAATATAGAGGATCAGAGTTCAGACTTGGGTACAAGATTGTTAAAACCCGCCCAACTGATGCCAAAATTCAATGAGGAAGATGTGGAAGAATTTTTTGTGTCTTTCGAGAAACTGGCAAGGCAGCTAAAATGGCAAGCTGAGACTTGGTCGCTTTTATTACAAAGCAAACTAAATGGAAAAGCCCATAATGTCTATTCCTCGCTGCCAGATGAGAGTTCATCAAACTATGAACTGACCAAAAATGCTATCCTCGGGGCACATGAATTAGTACCCAAAGCCTACCGCCAGAAGTTTAGAACCTTCAAAAAAACAAGCCAATCAAATCTATCTGGAGTTTGAAAGAAGTACGCAGCTAGCTTTTGACCAGTGGAGGAGGGCTTTAAAAATACAGCTCAGCTATGAAACTCTGAGAAGTAATCTTATTAGAAGAATTTACAAACTCTCTCCCATTCTCAATCAAAACTCATGTCGAGGAGCAGCGGGTTCAGGGAGCTTGGCAACCAGCCGTTCTAGCTGATAAATCTTCTTTAATCTATAAGTCAGTTTCCCAGGGAAGAACCTTTCCGGATCACCCCCACAAATCTGAAAAGGACAAATGGTGGGAAGGTGATAGAAGCCCAGATCGTCCTGGGGGAGAAAAGGAAAGCAGGAGACACAGGGGGCCCTCCTCTAGCCAAAAAGGAAGGTGCTGTGAGCAAGAGTGAGACCCGGAGATCTGTGTGCTTCCACTGTAACAAGGCAGGGCACTTAAAAGCCCTTAAAGGGCTTAAAGGAAATTAAAGGGAAAACCGGTCAGGTTAGTCAGGGCACACCCGCTCAGTGAAGACAAGGGCCTGATGAAAAACTTGGAACGGGCTGTGACTTTGACTGCAATAAGAGTGCAGCCAGGAAGCTTACTATGGCCAGTACAGGAAAAGTTAACAGGATTCCTGAAGGTTATCAGGGTTTTGTATCTGAAGGGAAAGTAACCCCATACCCCTCGAGTGGGACAAGCAAGCCCATAGTAATTCTCAGGGACACAGAGGCCACGAGATTCCTTTTACTGGGAAAAGGCCTGACCTTTCCCCCCAGAGAGTGCAGCGAACACCAAAATAGTGGTGAATGGTATTGGAGGGCAGTGTATGTCTGTACGTGTACACAGAGTACACCTGGAGTGCGACCTAGTTTCAGGACCGGTGACTGTAGGAAATTGTCCCTAGTTTGTCCCTGTGGACAGGGTTGACCTGCTCCTAGGTAATGATCTGGCTGGGGTGAAGGTGGTAGCCCCCCCATTAGTGTAAGAAAGACCGCAGGAGGTCAGAGAAAAAGGGCGGTGGAAGGAGACGGTTTCCTGCAGAGTCCCTGAATGTGTAATGGGTCAGCCCATGATTAAACCAGCTCCCCCAGACGAGACTGCATTGACTCTGCAGGCAGATGACCACGAGGACTGCCTGGCCGAGACTTTATTTGGAAAATTAGGAGACCCAGGGAATGAATTAAATGGATTTTCCCTAGCTGAGGCTCAGCGAGCCGACCCAGTATTGTGAGAATTAATACAGGCTGCCCAGTCTGAAAGTGAAGCAGAGGGCGTCCCTGATTGCTACTATTTAATGAATGAGATACTGATGAGGAAATGGACTTCTCCTCACAGACCTGAGGGCCAGGAGTGGACAGTAGTTCACCAGTTAGTGGTGCCACAGAGGTATCAGGGAGAAATATTAAGAAGGGCCCAAGAGACTACAGTAGCTGTTCATGCCAGTATACAAAAGACCAAAACCCGCATAAGGCAGCAGTTTGACTGACCATAACACTACAAAGATGTGGTGGAGTATTGCAGGAGTTGCCACATGTGCCAGGTTGAGGGGAAACCCCAACCTGCAGCGAAACTTGCACCCCTAAGTCCTGCACCGGTATTAGGAGGACCCTCCAGCAGAGGGCTGGTGAACTGTAAGGGACCCTCGCCAAGAACAAAAAAGGGACAGGCAGGCACATGGCTGGCAAAAGTTTAGAAAGAGAAGTGGAAAATGCAACCCAGAGGCCAGGTTAAAAGGAAGTCCGGGAAGAATCCCAGATAAAAAACCTCTACAGCCCTGTCAACCAACACAGAAAAATGTGAAAAGTTAGACCCCACATCCTCCTATGTAAATGCAGACTATAGAAGCACCCAACCAGAGTTGCTAACAGTATTTACAGGAACTTGCAGAGACAGAGAGACCTCCAGGGGGACAAAGAAACAGTGAGGGTGATGCCTCACCTAGTTGAAGGGTCACCAGAAAATGCAGTTAAGTCTGCATAAATACCTGCATGAACAAAGGGGAGAGTAACAGAGACTCCTGCCCAACCGTCAGAAGAAGGGAACCATCCATCCCCTGAAGCCAAAAGTCTTTGCATGAATCAGGGAGTTCAGGATAGACCCCCCCCCCCCCCCACTACTAACTCTCATGGAAAAAAAAGGGGGAATTAAAGCAGCCCTGCCCCCGCAGAACAGACCATTTATAATGAGCTTCAAGAGTGGTAAATGAATGAGAGAAATACATGGTTTTCTTTCTGTATCTTATATTTCTCTCAAACTGTCATGAAATGCACCATTCTCTTCAAATCGCATTTCATTCCCCTGGGTGTGGAGATGTCAGGCAAATCCCCCACCTGCCAAGGCTGAAGCACACATTATTTTGCCATATGAACATTAAAACTCAAAAAAATTGCAATCTCTGAGTGGAAGACTTTTCCATGGTAACAGACAATGTTGAAACAATGGGGGATCCAGCAGGGGTCCTACAATACACAGAAGTGATCAGACTAGTTTTAGTCACATGGCTGGCTGACTGGGGCAGAGAAATTTGAGCTTCCAACAAGGGATTTGAAGAGACTGTTCTATATAAAGAACATGACTACCCTGCTGAGCACCCCGAGAGCTTTTTGAATTTGAACTCCCAGACAAAGGAACCGCCAGGAAGAACACCGTGGGCTCTCCTGGAACTAAGAACACCTCCTGCCTATCTCTCAGGGAGCTAAAACCATTGAAGACACGCGAGACTCAAGGAGAGAAACGGTTGCCACGTGAACAAAGTTTTAAGAAGATTACTGGGCCCCAACGAAACGCAAGAATATAACTTCAGTCAAGGACTACAGTGAGCTCGAGAAACAGTAATAAGATATTGCCTCAAACTGTTCTACTTATCGCTTCTACTCTTTTCTGTCCCTATCATGCATGTGCATGCTAGCGTGAGCGTGTCGTATATCCGCAGGCGTGAACCGTATTAGAGTTAAGTTTAAGGTTTAATAAATTTCATCCTTCTGCTTTAAACCAAAGAAATCCTGTTTGTGCTCAGTTATTTGCCTGATAATTGGAAACTGTGAATGCGGATTCACAAAAAGGGGAGCTCAAAACAGTGTGTTTAAAATTAAACCCTATTGCAATAAGACCAGGTGAAGACAGCAAGAGACTCCCTAGATACATTGCTCACCTGGTCATAACAGTAGTATCCCTCGAGATCTATTTCCTGCTCCCTCGACCTTTTTCCACCAACTGCTGAACAAATTATTTTGCTTCCTGGCTCCAAAGTTAGCTGACAATCGTAAATATTTCTGTCTCCGCCCTTGCAAAACCAGCATTACTTCCCTCCTAAAAATGCACCTTTGACCCTTCTGTCCTTGCAAATTAATGGTCTGCCTCCTTTTGCTCTCTAAAATCCTTGAACATCTGGTCTCCCAGATCTGTGGCCATCTCTCCTATAACTCTATTTGCATGTTCTAATCAAATTTCTGCCATATCACCCTACCTAAACAGCTGTAACCAAATTTATGAAAAGCTTTTACTGTGACCTTGGTACATTATCATTCTGTCAAGACTATGGGCTGGATTTTGTTCATTTCCTGACGTCAGGCTCCATGGTGGGTGGGGGGCAGCGGCGGAAGATCAGGGTAGCAGCGGCCCGCCACGGAACCCAATGCTGGGATTGCCAGGCCCGAACCTCCCTGCAGTGGAGAAGCTCCGGGGCATCCCCTCCGCTGATTTGTGACGGGACCCTGGTTTAAATATTTAAATGACCTTTCTGCATTCATTTAAATGGAATGCTCCACAATCTTACCTTCGGTTCTGGATCTTCAGCATGACGGGCCCGTCCAGGGAAAGCTGGTGCCACAGAGGTGGGGAAGTTGTGAACTCTGAAATTTTAGTGTTGTGGGAGGGGTGAATTCTGCATTGTTAGTGTAATTGGGGGGAGGGGGGGAGCAAAAAATGTAATTTTCAATGTGGGGTGGGGGGGGGGGTGGAAACAACTCTGCATTCTCTATGCAGGGCTGGCAGCTCTTTAAAAATGGTGCCAGCGCCTGCACGGAGACAGTTGATGCTGTTCACATGTCGCTGAGGCTGCTCCCGCTACATGATTGGGTGGGGGGGGGGGGGGGGGGGGGGGGGGGCTGGCAGCTACCCTGCATATAATAAGCGACCAGGCTCAAGATCACGGTGGCGCGCAGCCCTCATGTTGGCCATTTAAAAAAATTTATTTATACGCTGCTGCTCCTGGTGGCAGGACAACAGAATCTAGCTCTAGGAGTTCCCTTTGACCTCCAATCAACTGCACTACCCATATCCCCTGCATCATAAAGAATTGCATCCATCTCTAACACTGCCCATCTCCACCTCAGTCCATATGCTGCTGAAACACCAATACCACTGTCATCTCCTGACTCAACTATTCCAATGTCCCCTTGGCCAACCTCCTACTCTTTAATCACTACCTTCCCAACCTCCACACTACATAAACTTCAGCCCACCCTAAACTCTATGCCTGCATCCTATCCCACACCATGTCCTATTCACCCATCAGCCTTATTCTTTCTGGCCTACATTAGCTCCCTCAAATTTAAAAGAAAAATTGTTAGATTTGTTATGAAAAATCAAGCATTTTGTTTTAAATACCACAGTAGCAGGAAAATGTATGACTTTCATACATAGTAGAGTGCTTAAGATCTGTAACATCAATCCCCAGTAAAACTATTGCATTACTAGAAAAGAACATTTGCAAAATACATGTTTGGATGTTAACTAAAGTGAGGAATATAATTTAAAATGTCAGACTGTATAATCCAAACCATTTGTTACATATATTCACTCAGTGACCCATAGTCTACAACAAGGCAGCAGATGACTTCAAACCAGGTTATACGAAGTTTAATCAATTCAAACCTTATAGTTTATCCAGTGAAGAAAGGGACAACACTGGACAAAGATATATATGAAGCAAAACATATTCATTTAAAGTGGTTAGAAGTTGCAGGAATTGTATTCAATATATAAACTTAATTTTAAAACTCAGAAGTATGGTGATAAGTGTACAAGTGATAAATCTTGCTTGAAAAAGTTTTTTTAATTTTACAAAAGCTTCATTCAAGGCATCATTCAAATTTACAAATACACTATTTAACTGGACACTGCTAATTTGAGATAAAAAAACACTCTGAAAGAAAGTCTTAGTGAAGGGTCATACTCAGAATGGAGGGCCACATCAGACATAGTACTACTGAATGAGGGAAATAATAGGGTTATCATGCAGTGTGCCACTTCATACCATGTCAAAATGGCAACTTTTACAGAACAGTAAAAGCATTTTTCTTCAAAAATGTGCAGCACATTCACCAGAGTGAACCTACAGCAACAAAATAAAGAAAAAATACTCAGATGTTCATCTATATGATTGGATCCACAGTACATAATTTACACTTGTTTATTTAGCCCCCGTCAGCCTTGGCTCAGTAATAGCACTCTCACCTAGGAGTTACAGAATTCAGGTACATGATCTAAGCAGATACTTCAGTACAGAGGCTGTATTGCACCAGAGATGCCACCCTTCAGAGACCTGGCAAACATTTATTCCTCAACCAAAATCACTAAAAACATATGATAATTTATCTCATTGATGTTTGTGGGATCTTACTGAGAACAAATTGGCTGCCATATTTCTCTACATTACAAGAGTGACCACATCTCAAAAAAGAAACAGGGTACCATGATCACAATGCATAGCACCTTGTCACATTAGAAGAAATTCACTGTACAGTATGAGACTTTTCTAACTGCTTATGATTTGC
Organism: Heterodontus francisci; assembly: GCF_036365525.1. Taxonomy (NCBI): domain Eukaryota; kingdom Metazoa; phylum Chordata; class Chondrichthyes; order Heterodontiformes; family Heterodontidae; genus Heterodontus; species Heterodontus francisci. The sequence continues at coordinate 77,063,154 of NC_090374.1, read as the reverse complement.
ATTTTAAGAAAATGGTTTTTGGTTAAAACATAATCTAGAGGGAGGCAGTGGTCTCTTTACCTCAAGAATAATCTCTACAAAGTTTAAAAAATCAATTGTATCTGAGACCAGCAATGACGCCAGTAAATCTGTTTCCGCAGGCAGATGAAGGATGCAGAAAAAAGGATTCTCCATGACATCAACAAACGTTTAAGGAATACATCAAGCAGATTAGGCTAATACTGTTCCTTCTGTCCATACACCAGAGCTCTAGAGCCCACAGAAAAACAACTTGGCCGCATGTGTCAGCGGAACAAAGAATGAACCTACATTTAGTGCCTTTCATGGCCTTTGATTATGCTTATGCAGCTGCTGGCCACCCTGGCGTCATTCCATCTAATGCTACTTTGCATTTTGACGTAGAGCTGTTAAGACTTACATGAACGCATTATAGGTTTGTCTCCTGCTTTTGGCACATAAACATGGGCAAGTTTGAAGCTTGTGCACTGACCATGAAGATTTGAAAGAATCATCAGATGGAATATAAAAACAGGTGTAGGCGATTCAGAAAATCAAGCCTGTTCTGTTATTCAATTGTAGTTGAACTCCATTTACCCATATTGGCAACATATCCCTCCAATGCATTTACTTAACAAAAGTCCATCAACACCAGGTTTTGACCGTTTCAACTGAGCTAGCCTCTACAGATTCTTGGGAGATTTTTAAGATTTCCACGATTCTGTATGTAGAAATATCATGAAGTCCAGCTCAATGGAGTACTGCTTCTACAGAGTACTTAACTCAGGGAGTTTGGCAAAGTGATGAAAGAGGTGCTGTTCTGGTATTTTAAAAAACAAAAAGCAGGAGCCAGCAAAACCTGAGAGCTGAAGCCTAGAGACATTAATTAGGTGAGCAGGTAGGTGATTAGTTGATGAGTTTTTCTTCTCTCACCTGTGGTAGTAGTTTAAACTAGGATTGGGATTAATATAACTACAAGTAATGGTTGAATAATGATTTTAACCAATTAAATAAATTAAATAAAGCTAGTCTAAGATATGGCAGAGAGGTTGTGTTTTGATTGCAGAATATGGGAGCGTGTGGACAATGAGGCCGTCTCGAGCAAACACGTCTACAGGAGGTGTCTCCATTTCGAATCTCTCCCACTCAGTCACTGCGTTGGAGCACAAGTCGAAGAGACTCTGACACTTAAGGGAGGAGGAAGAATTTCTGGACAGTTTAATCCAGAACAGAGTCAAACCCCACAACAAAACACTGGTTCAGGAAAGGGAGGATGTCACTTTTAGGGAGCCAGGTAGCAGAGATTTAGGACAAGTTAAGAAAGATGTACAAAGAGAAAGACGGTGGAATGGACAGCTACAATGCAGACCAAGGCTCCGTGGCTCAGAGGCTGTCTAAGGGTGGGGGAGGGCGGTGGGTAAAAAAGCCAAATAGAAATGTGGTAGTAATAGGGGACTCTATAATTGGGGGGTGGGGGGAGGGGGTGGGTGTGGAGCAGGATAGGTAGCATCCTCTGCAGCCAAGGACCAGAATCTGGAAGGACGTGTTGCCTACATGGTGCCAGGGTAAGTGATATCTCACAGTGGCTGGACAGGAACTTTGAAAAGGAGGGTGTAAATCCAGTTCTCATGGTCCATATTGGAACATAGAGTCATAGAGTTATACAGCACAGAAACAGGCCCTTCAGCCCATCATGTCTGTGGCAGCCATCAAGCACCAAACTATTCTAGTCCCATTTTCCAGCACTTGGCCTGTAGCCTTGTATGCTATGGCGTTTCAAGTGCTCATCTAAATGCTTCTTAAATGTTCTGAGGGTTCCTGCCTCTACCACCACTTCAGGCAGTGCATTCCAGATTCCAACCACCCTCTGGGTGAAAAAACATTTCCTCACATCCCCACTAAACCTCCTGCTCCTTACCTTAAATCTATGCCCCCTGGTTATTGACCCCTCCGCTAAGGGAAAAAGTCTCTTCCTATCTAACCGATCAATGCCCCTCATAATTTTGTATACGGCAATCATGTCCCCTCATCCTTCTCTGTTCTAAGGAAAACAACCCTAGCCTTTTCAGTCTCTCTTCATAAACAAACATTGGTAGGAACAGGGAGCAGGTCCTGCCGGAAAGAGCATCAGGAGTTAGTCTCCAAGTTAAAAAGCAGGACCTTGAGAGTAATAATCTCTAGATTGCCCAAGACACATGCAAATTGGCATTGGAGCTGACAATCAGGAGAATTAACGCATCCCTAAAGGGCTTGTGTGGGAAAGAAGGGTTCCTTTTCATGGGACACTGGCACCAGTTCTGGGACAAGAAGGAGATGTACTGACGGGTCAGGCTCTACCTGAACTGGGATAGCACCCATGTCCTAGCAAAAAGGGAAAATAAGGAGGTGACAAAGGCTTTAAACTAGTGAGAATCCCCCATCTTACCTCAACTTGGGCACGTCATTTTGCTTCAACATGTTGAAGGTCATTAATAAGCTTGCAACAGTCATCAACACATCACCTAATTTTAGACATTTTTATTTTTGGGGGCAATTACTTAAGATCTCACTTGATGGCCATCTTTCATGCATTTCTGCTTTCCTCATAAATTTTTCAAGTAAATTAAACCATTTCACCAAAACATTAGATTGTCAGATAGGAAAATATGGTTTGTGCTGTGCATGTTAATTAAGTACCATTTCCCACAGCTTCTGCTTCAAGCAGAAAAAAAGCATACAGAGGTTGAGTGATTTATTCCTGATCATTTCAGGTGGTAAATTTTCAGTTGGCTATTCTAATACTGGGTGGTGAATGTTGGTTAGATTCTTTTCTCAAAAACAAAATTGTAAAACCTGCCCCAAGTGCCTTTCTACACAATACTTGAAAACAGCAGCTACATTAACAGTTGCCAGAACTGTACGAGATTGAACAGAGAGGAGGCAGACCTAATAGGCTGTGATACTATAAGCTTTTTTCAACCAGCCTGCCAAAAAGGTAGAATTATATTCTGTTGTAATGAGAACTAACGCAAAGTTGCACCCTATTCTAGCCTGTAGAGGAGTCATATAACAACTACAAAACCACAAACCTAGGACTGTGAACAAAGTAGGTGTGATTACTGAGCAACTTCTAGCCCACATACATGAGAGAAATGCTGCTCTTTATTCTCGTTTGCAGTATATAGAACTTTGTACTTGCAAATAGACTCCCTTTCTTCCGTACTTTGCTCTAAACCAAGATACCGAAGAACAATCAAACTTTTGTACTTTTTGAAAGGTCATGCTCAAAAAAGAAACATCAAGCCCAATTAATTGAGAAGCTAATTCTATTAAGAGTTTACATAGACAAAATGCCAATTTAACATCAAAACTTTATTGCTGTGACTAATGTACATGTTGCATTGAAGATGCTTGAATGTGACTGCATTGTTGGTTTTGAAAAGGGAAAACAGCCAATTTTTTAAAACAAGCTGTATGGTGCAGCAGCAAACTTCAGAATGATATTAGCTCAATTTGTTTAAAATGCCCACACGGTGCTTCCTCCCTTCACCAACCTCCGTAAATAGGCCCATTTGATATAGTCTGTTTGTAGAGTACAACCAGTCAGGTAGACGTAGACGACTACGACTACTACTACTACTACTGAGAAACAGGCAAAAGTCCTGGAAACATTTCCAACACCATTTAATACACACACACATATTAAATGAGTATGAGATTTCAGAGAATGATGTGCCAGTTTTCCACTGGAGAAACTTAGCTCACCAGTAAAAAACAAAGGAGAAGGTTTTATGAATATACAAAATTAACTGATAGGAAAAGACTTACTGGACCATCAAGCCTGCCCCATACCTCAACGGCTAGAGCTTCGTGAAAATGGACACTCCTTCCCACTCCCATCTCCTGCAACCATGGAAGTTTGAGCAGCGTGTGTATTCAAAATTAATTTACTGCATTACTTTAGTTGGCTCAGTGTCAGTGTTGACAAGACAGTGCTCCCAAGGAGCACAGGCTCCAGGCAGACTAAGTGCCCATCCAACCTACAGTGCTTTAAAACTTTACAGCACTGCACCCGTCATCTCTAACCAATTGAGCAGCACTCTCCTCCCAATTCTTTGAAACAGGTGAGTAGACAACTGTTGAAAAGCCAACTATAGATCTCATCCTCAATTAAAACCTCACAACTTGGTTGGTTAACTACATTTTAAGTACAAAAGGTGGTTAGAAGTAACCAAAAAGTTAGTTTAAACATAATTTTCAATACAAAACAGAAATAGACAATGCTAACAATTTTGAATTCAAAATTCTAGTCCAATCTTGTTTTCTTGATTTTGAAACTCAGAAGGCATATTACACATTTAGAGTCACATACTTTGGTTCTAATGCTATAAATGCCTTATTCAAAAATCTAGAAATGACAGTTAGTGAATCAGGCTGGACAAATTCACTTCTGTGCCAAATTTTGCGCCCTTCAGCACTCGGATTAATATGGTCAGTCATTACTTGACCAGTTAAGTGGTTACGACAGGAAGTAGGAAAATGAGTATCAACTGCGATAGAGTCCTAATGGTCTTGTCTATAGAAACCTAACCAAATGAGTCCCATTGAACAGTCACCCAGTTAGTGAGGCAACTAGCATTTCTACTCACTGCTGCTTCAATAAACAAATGTAATGGGGAGAACAGTTGTAATGGCAGAAAATATTTCCTAATGATATACCACTTCACCAGTTTGAATCAGGTTGCTAGCTGCAGCACTTTGCATTAGCAGGTAGATCCACTATGGGATTTGTGAAGCAGGGAACAGGTCCTCGGAATTATAAGAGTCAGGCGTCTGATCAATTCAGCCATCAAAACAAAAAGGGTGAAGGCTACATTAATATAGTCAACCAGAGTAGTGTCTCGACAATTTTGAAGGTGGAAGGCGGCTGCAGCAGCAAGGAGGTCCTGGTCATCATGGTTTGACAAGTCAGCAAAATCTGACCACTGCCCTGCCAAAATCGTATGGACAACGATGGTGCTCCAGGGTCCCCACGTTAAATGAAGCTCTGCGCAGGCTTCTATCAGCATCCATCTGCCAAATCTTATGGTGATGGAGGATAGGTGATGGGGACAGGACTGTGAACCTGGGAGTCCATAGGGCGGCACAGTGGCGCAGTGGTTAGCACCGCAGCCTCACAGCTCCAGGGACCCGGGTCAATTCTGGGTACTGCCTGTGTGGAGTTTGCAAGTTCTCCCTGTGCCTGCGTGGGTTTCCTCCGGGTGCTCCGGTTTCCTCCCACAAGCCAAAAGACTTGCAGGTTGATAGGTAAATTGGCCATTATAAATTGTCACTAGTATAGGTAGGTGGTAGGGAAATATAGGGACAGGTGGGGATGTGGTAGGAATATGGGATTAGTGTAGGATTAGTATAAATGGGTGGTTGATGGTCGGCACAGACTCGGTGGGCCGAAGGGCCTGTTTCAGTGCTGTATCTCTAATCTAATCTAATCTAAAAAAGAAGGTGACAAATACATAAAGGTCATTGGACTACTGTGTTGGGACAGAAATGTCCTTGGGCAGTATCATCTGTGACTGAGTAACCCTCTCCAGGATGCCCTTTGCTCACCCCAATGCGAAAAGGACTAGCAAAGGTGCCCTACCAATAAGTCGTCCCATTTTCTGCTGACTGGGGAACAATACCCAGTGGGATCACCAATTTTGCAAGTTGGAATGTTAGTACCCTCGTAGGTAATCTCAACAGCAACCGTCCAGAAAGATGAAGACCCTGTCTTCCTAGGGAGGGCAGCTGAAGGAACAAGCAGTGAGATATACCTTCTCCTGGAATGGAAAAGCTGACAATGACTCATGCCCACTGAGTTAGCTTTGCTATCTGGAATAGGATCTTGGACGAACTGCCAGAACTCCCTAACTGTATAAAGGAAAGACTCTTGACACTTCACTTACAGCTCAGCCATAACCTTTATGCCACTGTCATCAGTGCTTATGTCCAGACCCTTGACTCCACTGATGATGATAAGAAAAAGTTCTACTCCGACCTTGATCAAATCCTCAAGCCAACTGCAAATGAAGAAAAACAAAATCATCCTTCTGGGGGACTTCAATTCCAGGGCTGATTCAAACTCTGAAGTCTGGAGCAAAACCATTGGGAAAAAAATGGGATGGGAAAAGCCAATGCAAATGGCGGCCTCCTGCTGACAAAGCATGCTCAGCATGGCCTTATAACAAACACCCTCTTCCGCCAGAAGGACAAATATAAAACCATATGGAGGCATCCTCGATCAAAGCATTGGCACCTCCTAGATTAGGTCATTGTTCAGGTCAAAGGTCTAAGTGATGTCTGTATCACACGATCCATGCGGATGACAGAATACTGCTGGACAGATCACCGACTTGTTCCATTAGTGATAAACAATGACCTAGTACTAACACATCGCAAGGCCCAAAAGTCCAAGAGGAAAATCAATGTCTCAGCCTTAAGAAGCCCGACCAAAGAGAGGAATTCCAAGAGCAGCTCATGACCAATCTGGAAAATCTTCACACATCTCACTGTTCTGAAACTGAACTGGATCAAATAAAGTCAGCTATACTAGACCACTGGGTTTGGATATTGCTGTCAAAGATTGGCTGAGCAAAAATGCTTAAATATGTGACCTCCAGGAACAAAAACAAGCAAGCAGCTTTCATTGTCCAGCAGAACAATCCAAAGACACAACTCAGGAAGGCAGCATACCAACAGTTCAAGGCTGAAGTCCAAAGACAAATCGGAAGATAAAAGGATGTGTGGTAGCAAGAGAAAGTCAGAGAGATCCAATAGTATGTTGATCATCACAACATACAAAGCTTTTTTGAAGCCACCAGGACCATCTATACATTGGAGGTCCAGCAGACAAAATACTCTTTGTTCATAGGATGACAATGCCATGCATAAACGCTGGAAAGAACATTTTGAGCAACTCCTCAACTGTGAATCCAGTCAAAACACTCCAGGCTATCTCCCAGTGCCCTGTGGTAGAATCCAGGGATGAACCACCATTGATGAGAGAGCTGTAACAAGCAAACAGATGGAAAACAACAAAGCCTGTGGCACTGATGGATTTCAGCTGAAGTCTTCAAAGCTGGCACCCCTTTGCTAACATCAAGACTCCATGCACTCAACCTATCCGGGAGGAAAAAGAACTCCCTCCGCCCACCCCCCCCCCCCCAACTGACTTCCGGAATGTGACAATTGTACCTACTTTCAAGAAGGGAGATAAATCATGCTGTGGAAACTATCGAGGTATTTCCCTCTTGTCAATAGCAGGGAAAATCCTGATATGCATTCTCCTGAACTGCGTACCTCCTGGACCAAGGAAACCATCCCAGAGACAGAATTTGGCTTTAGGCCTTCCAGAGGAATCTCTGACATGGTCTTTGTTGCCAGAAAAATGTTGAGAACAACATCAGGAACTCTTCATTGCACTCGTCAACCTGAACAAAGCATTTGACTCAGCAAATTGCAAGGCTTTGTCGATAATAGTCCAACGAATTGGATATCTAAGAAACTTCATCGCAATCCTGAAATTGCGTCATGACTAATTGACTGCAACTGGCTTGAGTGGGAGATCTGAAACAGATGCCTTCAAAATCTGGAATGGGGTCAGGCAAGGCTGTGTGATAGCTCCCATACTATTTAAAATCTACCTGACAGTGGCTATTCACTTCAAAAGAACAGCTGCCCTCTGGCGTCAGTATTAAATGCTGTCTAGATGGAAAGCTCTTGAACCATGGTCCCCTCCATGCCAAAATTAAAACTGACCAAAACTAAAACTGACCGCCATAGATGTTAAAGCTACAGTTTGCAGATGACTGCAGCGCCATTGCCCACTCTGCACCAGATTTGCAAGCCACTCTCAATCTCTTTAATTCTGCATACAAGAAGCTCGGCCTGTCCTTGAATGTTACCAAACAAAACTCATAGCAAACCACACCTGGTCAGCCAAATATTCCACCTCCCGTGTGCATTGAAGGACTCAAATATGTTGAGCGCAGCTTATACCTTGGCTGTTACCTCTCTCAAAAGGCCACCATTGACGAGGAGATCCAACACCGGATCAGCTGCACCATTTCAGCCTTCTACAAATTGCAGGAAGTGTTTGATAACAAAGACCTCCGCAAATCAACCAAACTCTTTGTGTACAGAGCAGTTGTCACCACATTCCTATACTGCAGTGAGACCTGGACTGTGTTTCAGGGACCCATAAGACCGCTAGAGAAATTCTATCAGTAATGCCTCCACCGCAACCTCCGGATTCAATGTGAGGACCAAACAAATGCTCGTGTCCTTGAGGCCAGATCCACAAACATTTCAGGCAAAACTCCTGCAAAAATTAACTTCGAAAGGACTGGCCACTGTGTCTGCATGGCTGAAAAATCACCTCCCACACCAGGTCTTGTTCTCACAACTCTCAATGGCCAACATTCCAGAGGAAGACAAAGAAAACACTTCAAAAACACTTTGAAGCTCTCCTTGAAGCACGGTTGCGTTGACCTGAACGACTGGGAGGAGACTGCACCAACCACTCAGAATGGGGACAACATGTCTATCAATCTGCATCATGCTTCAAGTCCCAACGTCTTAATGATGAGGCATAGCGACAGCAGAGAAGGAAAGAAAAGGAAGCAAATGCTGCTCTCCGGATCCAATTACCTCATGGGACATCCTGCCCCATGTGCCCAATTATCTGCAGGATGAAAATTGGTTTGCTCAGTCACATGAGGACCCATGGCAAAAACTCATGATCCTGAGTAGATGTTGTCCTCAAAGCGAGGGATAGCCAATGAGCCGGACAGATATAAACATAAAGCACAAAGTATTTCTAGAGAGACCATTTCAAATTAGAAATACTGAATCCAAACAATATGTTGTATGTATTAATGTTTACAGCCTACAGTACTTCCATTGTGGCAATTTTTGTTTGTTGTGAGGTTGTCCTGGAACTAAAGAGGTCAAGATATTTTGAGCTAAACAATGACTTTTGTTGTGAATCAATGACCACCAGTAACCAGGTTACTATAATTTAGTTAAATCCCAAGAAAATTAATTAGGGTGAGATGATGAGAGAGTCAAACAGCAGACTGCACTCAAAACTTAATTATTTCAACATGAGTCTCCTATATACAGTTGAAGGATGGAAGGGTGGGAAAGAGATTGTAGCCTTGATGTACAACCTGGGCAGCTCAGATGGAATAAATTAATTCAATCAGTTTCACGATAGCTGGTCTGTCAGCAATCTACTCACCATCCAGTCTGTTCAACCTACAAGTAGGCTTGACATCAATTTCTAATTGAAAATATTCTGGTATATAAATCACTTCAAGTTCCACTGATGACAGAAGTATTGATTCTAGTGACCAAAACCAGCCTTTTGTTTTGTAGGAAGTCCAGTTATTCAGGATAGATTTTGCTGCTCTTGGAGCAGTGTGGAACTAAGTGCAAGTGTGTAAAACTTCCTGCATCTAAATGGCTGAAAGAGCATTGATGTTATACTAAGAAAATTTCAACATCATGTATCAGGCAACCTCATCTAGCCACCTAATTTCCAATGACACATCAAGTTTATTGAAGATCATGTTACTCTCTAATTTCTTCTTGACTTTTCCTTCCCTAACTGCTATCTGCTGCATGAGTCAGCCACTAGACTGTACATGGAGTGGGTTGAGACACAGACTCAATCTGACTTTTCCTCTGTCTGTCTGTCTCTGTGCAGAGGCACTTGATTGATATTTCCTAAAGGAACACAGCTGAGTGCAGGATCTCTTTGAGGTAGTGATCAAATCTGCATCACACCGCCCGTTAGTGCTTTAATGTGCTGAAGCATTCTTAATTTTGAACAAAAAGCTTATAAACAGTACTTATCCTAATCACTAGCCAATTCCATGGACCTTAATGCACTTTAAAAACAGATAAAGGTGTTCTACTCACTGAAGCCTGGTGGTGAAGGATAGAACTGGAACTTAATCGTTACACAATTTTTATAAGCTTTTATTTAGAGATACACATGACAAACATGCACCTCATTTCCCAACCACCACAGTTTCAATCTTATTTATAGGAGCACAAGTGAATCTCCAGTTAACGTCCACCACCGGCATACAACACAATTAATAGACAACAAAAGGCTCACTAATTTGTAGAAAAGCATGCTACGCAGTTATTAACAGCTACATTCTGTATCCTCCTCATTCACACCCCACAGTCATCTTTCCCAGAAGTTAAAATCAGTTGTCAGTAATTACTTCAATCATAAAACTGGCTACTACACACTAAATTTTTTTTTTAAAAGCAACAAAGACGCTGTATTGCAGATAGGGACTCCAGGCTACTACAATTCCAACACAATATAACTTTGACACAAAAATACAACAGACAAAGCTCTTGAATGTTCCAAAGGAAGGTAGAGATCTCAAAAATCTGCCTATTTTATCTGTCTATTCAGCTGATCATAACTGCCTCAATCAGTAAAGCTTCATGGCTATCCTTTCAAAAAGTAAACAAGTCATTTTGAAACTTTTTCAGCAAAAGTTGTTTTTTTAAAAATACAATTCTATGTTTTTCCTCAATTTATGGCATAAAGACACAAAAAGGTTGGTCCGTGGCACTTTTTTAAAAAATGCATATATTTCAAACAAAACAGAAAGTGCTGGAAATACTCAGCAGGTCAGGCAGCATCTGTGGAGAGAGAAATAAAGTTAATGTTTCAGGTCTGTGACCTTTCATCAGAACTGGCAAAGGTTAGAAAAGAATTAGGTTTTAAGCAAATGAAGGGGAGGAGGTGGGGGAAGAGAACAAAGGGGAAGGTGTTTGATAGGGCAGAGGGAGATTAAATAACAAAAGCTGTCCTGGGACAAAGGCAAAGCGTGTGTTAATGCTTCTGGTGAAAGACAAAGCATTAATCCAGAGAGACTGTTAACAGCAGAATAGCGAGTAGCTCTGACTGCATGAAAAGTAGACACATGGTTAAAAAATTAATTTAAAAAAGGCGAGTCATGCCCTGAAGTTATTGAACTCAATGTTCAGTCCGCAAAGCTGGAGAGTGCCTAATCGAAAGATCAGATGCTGCTTCTCGAGCTTGTGTTGATGTTCACTGGAACACTGGAGCAGGCCGAAGACAAAAATGTTGGCATGAGAGTAGGCAGGAGTGTTGAAATGGCAAGCGACTGGACACTCGGGGTCATGCTTTCAGACTGAACGGAGGTGTTCAGCAAAGTGGTCACCCAATCTGCATTTGGTCTCCTCAATGTAGAGGAGACCGCATTGTGAGCAGCAAATGCGGTATATTAAATTGAAAGAAGTACAAGTAAACCACTGCTTCACCTGAAAGGAGTGTTTGGGGCCTTGAATTTTTGGAATTCTCTTCCCCAGAGGGCTGTGGATGCTCAATTATGAATATATTTAAGGCTGACATCGATAGATTTTTGAATACTAAAAGAATGAGGGGATAGGGATATGGTGGGAAAGTGGAGTTGATTTTCAGCCATGATCTTATTGAATGGTGGAGTAGGCTTAAGGGACTGTATAGCCTACTCCTATTTTTTGTGCTCTTTGTAAGACTAGGTTTATATAGCTATAGTTTGAGCATGTTGTTGTAGCTTACCTGGCTGGAGAACTATTAAATATGTTATTTGTCTAGCGAAGTAAAATAAAGCTGGTTTGGAGCATTTGCTTAGGGGAGAAAGGTGTGAATGAACTTTAAAGCTATAGTATGTGTAATACTATAGGAGAGAGGAGGTAAAAGGGCAGGTATTACACCTCCTGCAATTGCATGGGAAGCCGTGGGAAGGGAACGAAGTGTCGGGAGTAATGGAGGAGTGGACCAGGGTGTCGTGGAGGGAACAATGTATTTCAAAACCTGCTCATTGATTATTTTACACATACTATAGCTTTAAAGTTCAATAAGATCATGGCTGAAAATTAACTCCACTTTCCTGCCATATCCCTATCCCCTCATTCTTTTAGTATTCAAAAATCTATCGATGTCAGCCTTGAATATATTCATAATTGAGCATCCACAGCCCTCGGGGGAAGAGAATTCCAAAAATTTACAACCCTGAACAAAGAAATTTCTCATCTCAGTCCAAAATGGTCGACCATGACCCCGCGTTCTCGGCTCTCCAGTCAAGCCCCCCAAAATTCTATATATTGCAATGAGATCACCTCTCATTCTTCTAAACTCAAGAGAGTATAGGCCCATGTTACTCAATCTCTCCTCATAGGACAACCCTCGCATCCCATGAATAAAACTAGTGAACCTTTGTTGCACCCCATTTAAGGCAAATCTATCTGTCCTTGGGTAAGGAGACCAAAACTGTATACAGTGCTGCAACTGTGGTCTCACCAAAGCCCTGTACAATTGCAGGAAGACCGCCTTGCTCTTATATTCTAACTCCCTTTACTATTTGTCTTCCTAATTGATTGCTGGACCTGCATGCTAACTTTGTGATTCATGTACAAGGACATCCAAATCCTTCTAATACCAATATCACTTTGCACAATTGATCTAGCTCATAGTTGGCAACTTTCTTGTGAAAAAGGTCACAACTTGTATTTATATAGTATCTTTAATCTAGGAAAACTTCCCAAGATGCTTCACAGAAGCACAAACAAAAAAAAAAATCCAGTCAAAGGAGAAGATATTAGGAAGGGTGCACAGTAAGTCAGAGTTGGAATAACAGATGTCAGTGAGTTGTAGGACTGGAGGAGGGCACAAAACATAGGGATGGGTCTAGAACTGATTTGACAAGGAGGTTGCGAATTTTAACTGATGTTAGTGAACCAGGAGCTAATGCAAGGGGGTGATGGGTGAGTGAGTATAGGTTAGGATATGGATGGCAGAATTTCTAATCAGCAAAGATTATAGAAGGCCAGCCAGGAAAGCATTGGAGTTGTTGAGTCTGGAGCTAACAAAAACATGGATGAGGGTTTCAGGAGATGTGCCAAGGCAAGGGCATAGACAGGCAATATTACAGAGATGGAAGATTGCAGAGTCTCGGTTGGAAAGGCTACAGGGTTGGAAGTTCAGCTTGGTCAAACAGGATGCTAAGGTTTCAAATAGCACCATTTAGCCCAAGACAGTCCATGGGTAGAGGGCGATGGAACAGTAGCGAGGGAACAGAGTTTGGTGGTGGCAGGGGAGAAGCAAAGACAATTAATTATTGGAAAGACTGAAGCCATTGTAAGAAATTGCAGCTCATACAGGATTGGATATTGAACAAGAAGTATCTGATGCCATGTTTTCAGATGATGTCACTAACAAGTTGCATGTAGATGAGGAATAGGAGAGGACCAAGGATAAATCAGATACTGCAGAAAATATGGTGGAGAAGGTAAGTTCGGAGAGGGCATTAGGAAAGATGAGAGAAACAAGAGAAAGATGCAGGTTCAGGGCTAGGGGAAGGGATTCTTACAGCAGACAGTGAATGTTCATGAACTCATTGCACTTGTTTTGGGAGCCGAGGGTCAGTGGAGAGAGGTTTATGAAAATGGATAGAGAGAGAAAGTGACCATCCTTTGTATTCCAGGATCATTCTGGAATAGTGAGGAGTTTGGCAGAGAAGAGCAGAGCCTGGTAGTGTGACGTGGAAAATGAATGGTTAATAGGGTTACTAAGATTCATACCGAAATTGTTTTTTTCTCTTGTACTTTTCCATCATGAATGAGGCCTTGGTCTGTTTATCTGTTGTAAGAGATAAAATTGGAGAGGGCAAAATTGCAAAGAAGAACTGGCATAGTAAAGTGTTGAAAAGAAGTGTAGAAGCAATAGTAAGATCACCAAATGGAATGGCGAAACTAATTGCCAAATATGGAGGCCATATTAGGAAAAACAACCAGGGTGGGACAGAGTTTAAGAGAAGTCAACTTTGTTTTTCCAGAGTGCTGGAGCTGCTAACTGGCTGGTAATATAGCTGCTTCTCCAATGAGCAAAAATGAAAACAAAAAGAAAAAATAACAGTTATATCGATGGATTACTTCTCAAAGTAACTTCCCTTCCTCATTTTAAACCAGACTGGACAGGATTTAAAGCACAAGAAGCAAATTTAAGAACATACATGCACGACTGAAGGGTATATGGGCAATACTGAGGCTTGCAATACCTCCTCTCATGACAAAAAGAAATACAATTAGCTGTCACTATTATTTTGTTACTTCTGGCAGTATACTTCTGGAGGCGTGGATGAGATCACAGCATAATGATTACTTCTATCTTTGCATTAAATTACAGTAGCCAATCAGTAGTTAAAGACTGTAGTTACGGTTAGATATTGTCTGGTATTCAAGACTACACAGTGCATTATGCCTAAACTATACAGCACGATCAAGTGTACATGGAAGTGCTTTATGGATTGTCTGCAGAATACATGATTTCTCCCAGAGCTGCAGTAGTTGCTGGTCCGCTGAATCAGGGATCTTATTACATACAGCAAGCAGTATAAACATCATCTTCAACCTCAGAACATCAACCAGACAGCATCAATTTGATTAATTCCATTTCCTGTACATGAAACATCAAAGCTTCACCTTTCAACATAAAAATATTCACAGCACAAGTGCTTAAAAAGTGACTCAATTAACTAAGATATAGTTAATTGACCCTGTACGGATAAAATCAATGTGAAATTTAAAAAGAAACTCTAGTAGCTCCTTTAGGAAAATTCAAAGGCCAGTAGATTTGCCAAATTGTTTTGTTCTTACATTCACTAAAATTTGACACACAATAACTACTAGAACAGTCGACAGTATATTCACAATATTACACAAGTGTGCTATATAATTTGGGCATAAGACACCGTGTGGTCCGAGCACCAGACACCATTAACCATAACTACAGAATTTAACTTAATGATTGGCTGCTGTAATTTGATACAAAGATAGAAAGAGTCATTATGCTGTGATCTTGTCCACGCCTGCAGAAATATTCGCAATATTAACGACAGTATCATTAATGGCCAAATCCACAGATCCAGTAGCAATCTAGAAGTCTTTTATTGAACATGGGGCTTTTAACCCAAATGGTCTGTTTCAGATTCAACCCTAGGTAGTAAAGATGATGGAACAGCACAATCACAGACACAGTCCTCCAATGCACTCTTAAGATTGGAAAAGTAGTAAAATCGTATTGCTGCAAACTTATGGAGATCAACAAATCAGTTCTTTGTAGACTTCCACTGACAATACAAAATGGAAGAACTTTCCTTAGGTGTACAAGGTAAATGTCACCCCTCACTCTATGATGGCTCAGTGATTAAATGCACCCCGTGCGATGAGATAAAATCTCAGGTCTTTGTTAAGCTACTATTATGAACACTGGACTTTGTGGTATGATTATGTTTTTTAAAACTGTGATCTTCAATGCAGTGACCGCACACCAATTCTGCCTGGAAATAAGCCAGGGATCTTGTCTATCATGCAAACAAGGAATCTAGAACAGAGACCCTTTTGAAAGCAGAAGGTTGTAACACCTAAAGAACAATGCATTTCACTCAGAATGTAAACCGGGAGCAAGGGGCTTTGAAGGTGCAAACTAGAATTGAAATTTTTAACACCTGGAACAAAGGCCTGGTGGTTCTGCTGTGGCCAGACTTGTGGATTCTGCATATTGGAAAAGACAAACAGCTATTGACTCTTGATTTTGGATAAATTGAACAGATTTTCAGATGTCAGGCAGGCTGTAAGGAAGACAAAGACCATCAGAGGAGAAGGGGATGGGTGAGGGAGGAGGAGAAGAAAGAGGAGCAAAAGAGGAGATGACCTGCTTTCAGAAGACTGATACAGCAAAAGGCTGCTAAGACTGGAACCCAATACAAAAGCTGAGGTTCGCTGGGGTCACCAGAGAGTACCTTATTTATGGAAGTCCAGATTAAAGTGCTCGTAAGAAGCTAAGCGATCCCATAACCAACAGATCAGATCTAAACTCTGCAATCCTGCCACATCCAGCCGCGAATGGTGGTGGACAATTAAACAACTAACTGGAGGAGGAGGCACCACAAATAACCCCATCCTCAATGATGGGGGAGCCCAGCATATCAGCGCAAAGGAAAAGGCAGAAGCATTTGCAACAATCTTCAGCCAGAAGTGCCGAGTTGATGATCCATCTCGGCCTCCTCCTGAAGTCCCCAGCATCACAGATGCCAGACTTCAGCCAATTCAATTCACTCCGAGTGATAACAAGAAACAACTGAAGGCACTGAATACTGCAAAGGCTATGGGCCCTGACAATATTCCGGCAATAGTACTGAAGACCTGTGCTCCAGAACTTGCCACACCCCTAGCAAAGCTGTTCCATTACAGCTACAACACTGGCATCTACCCGGCAATGTGGAAAATTGTCCTGTACGCGAAAAGCAGGACAAGTCCAACCCGGCCAATTACCGCCCCATCAGTCTACTCTCAATCATCAGTAAAGTGATGGAAGGTGTCATCAACAGTGCTATCAAGCAGCACTTGCTTAGCAATAACGTGCTCAGTGACACTCAGTTTGGGTTCCACCAGGGCCACTCAGCTCCTGACCTCATTACAGCCTTGGTTCCAACATGGACAAAAGAGCTGAACTCAAGAGGTGAGATGAGAGTGACTGCCCTTGACATCAAGGCAGCATTTTACCGAGTATGGCATCAAGGAGCCCTAGCAAAACTGGAGTCAATGGCAATCAGGGGGAAAACTCTCCGCTGGTTGGAGTCATATCTCATGCAAAGGAAGATGGTTGTGGTTGTTGGACGTCAATCATCTGAGCTCCAGGACTTCACTGCAGGAGTTCCTCAGGGTAGTGTCCTAGGCCCAACCATCTTCATCTGCTTCATCAATGACCTTCCTTCAATCACAAGGTCAGAAATGGGGATGTTCTCTGATGATTGCACAATGTTCAGCACCATTCACAACTCCTCAGATACTGAAGCAGTCCGTGTAGAAATGCAGCAAGACCTGTACAATATCCAATTCGCACCACACAAGTGCCAGGCAATGACCATCTCCAACAAGAGAGAATCTAACCATCTCCACTTGACATTCAATGGCATTACCATCACTGAATCCCCCATTATCAAAATACTAGGGGCAACCATTGACCATAAACTGAACAGGAGTAGCCATATAAATACCGTGGCTACAAGAGCAAGGCAGAGGCTAGGAACTCACCTCCTGACTCCCCAAAGCCTGTCTACAATCTACAAGGCACAAGTCAGGAGAGTGATGGAATACTCTCCACTTGCCTGGATGGGTGCAGCTCCAGCAACACTCAAGTAGTTCAACACCATCCAGGGCAAAGCAGCCCGCTTGATTGGCACCCAATCCACAAACATTCACTCGCTCCACCACCAACACACAGCGACAGCAGTGTGTACCATCTACAAGATTCACTGCAGCATCACACCAAGGCTCCTTAGACAGCAACTTCCAAACCGGCGACCTCTACCAACTAGAATGATAAGGGCAGAAAATGCCTGGGAACACCACCACCTGCAAGTTCCTGTCCAAGTCACACACCATCCTGACTTGGAACTATATCGCCGTTCCGTCACTGTTGCTGGATCAAAATCCTGGAACTCCCTTCCTAACAGCACTATGGGTATACCTACTTCACATGGACTGCAGTGGTTCAAGTAGGCAGCTCACCACAACCTTCTCAAGGGCAATTAGGGATGGGCAATAAATGCTGGCCTAGCCAGGGATGCCCACATCCCGCAAATGAATTTTAAAAAAGCAAGTGACGAGGACACTGACTTTCAGAAGGACTGGGATATCTAGTCCATTGCAACTGGAGGGGTTTGAGGCTTTTAACCGCAAAAATATCACTTCAATGAGGACATTGTTTAACCTATAAATGTGGTGTGGGGTTTTCAAGTGTTTTAATAAGTTAAAGGGAAATACATTTCTCTAAGTAGCTAATTAACTAAACATTACTTTGTAATTTAGTGTACGTTGATTTTTAGTTATAGTGAAAGTTTTAAAATGTGAAATTTGTTGCGTACTTCTTTAAATTGGTCTGGGGAGTTCATATCTCGTGTATTAGGTTAATGGTCTCACTGAGGTTGTAACACTACCCAATATGAATCAAGACACCAATACAGAGGGATGGAATCCATGTAGAAAAGAAAGTACCATTGACCTCAGCATCCTCACTGGTGCTGATCAAAATAAACTCATTATTGTTTTGATTATGGAGTGGATTAGCTCGTCCCTCTGGTATACAAGAGCTAAAAGTAGACATACTGTTAGCAAATTGTGCCAACACACAGAGGTGCACTTGTTCATATTTCCTACAAAAAAAAAGTTTTTATAGACCATCTCTGGACCAGCCAGGAACAGGGGAAAAATAAATAAAAATAAGTGATGCATAAGAAAGCTGCACGATTACAACTTATTGCTGGGTACCTGATAACCAAACTAGGCCAAACCATTAATTGAACAGTCATCTGAAACACAAAACTATAGCTGAACAATTTAGGTAGTAAATACAGAATGGCTAACCACAAGGACTGAGGTTGCATGTGATATCTGTTCCTGTTAAATCTTTAACAGCTTTCCAATATATAATTGTTCAAATTGGACTCATCTGAAGATTTCCCAGCAGAATTAAGCATTCTGCGTGTTGTATCAGAGATGACGATCAGCAAAACAAATAAAATAGCATTTGGGAAGATGGGAAGACTGTGTTTCATCCAAACAAGTTAATTGCCCTGAAAGGCATACAGTCCCAAGCAATCATTTTACACTGGAATCCTGGAAGGGGATTCTTTATCTTTCCACCTATAAGGTGAAACTTTAGAAAAGTGAAATACACTAAGCTGATAAAGCATCTTGAGCAGCTAGGAGAAAGGAAATCACCTAAGTGATAGCAAGTTCCCTGAGGAGGTGGAAAGGGGAGCCTTGCCTCCTTTAAATAGGATGCTAGTCCAGAACAGAACCAGCTAGTGTGAAAGTCGGTGCTGAGAGCTCATGGCTTATATTCACTGTGATGCGTTAACCCTAGGTATTTTAAATAATTACATCTATGTCCTTTCTCGATGTCCGAATAAAACAAATTAATAGCATTCTGGATAGATGCCACAGCCATCTTTTTAAAAAATAAATCTCTGAAAGGGACTGTTAGGCTGGTTATGCTGTGCTATCAGTCTGCAGAGAATACCTTCTGGCTGGCAGTTGTAGAACAGGCAGTACATGGATCATATTCCTGGCACCATGAGAGAGCTCAGAAAATGTGATTTATTTTGAATTTTGAAAGTACAGATGAAAGTGTCCACAAACAAAAAGGACTTTTATAAGTATTTAAAATATTTATTCCAGTAGGCGGCACAGTGGCGCAGTGGTTAGCACTGCAGCCTCACAGCTCCAGGGACCCGGGTTCGATTCCGGGTACTGCCTGTGTGGAGTTTGTAAGTTCTCCCTGTGTCTGCGTGGGTTTTCTCCGGGTGCTCCGGTTTCCTCCCACAGCCAAAGACTTGCAGGTTGATAGGTAAATTGGCCATTATAAATTGTCACTAGTATAGGTAGGTGGTAGGGAAATATAGGGACAGGTGGGGATGTTTGGTAGGAATATGGGATTAGTGTAGGATTAGTATAAATGGGTGGTTGATGTTCGGCACAGACTCGGTGGGCCGAAGGGCCTGTTTCAGTGCTGTATCTCTAATCTAATCTAATCTAGAGTATGTGAGCACATGTACTGACAAGCATACAAGATGCACATTTCATTAGGCTAGTCGACAAAAACAAAAACACAGGATTGGGGAAGGTGGGTCAAGGTTAAAAGCAGAAACAAATCATTATGATTCAACTAGGTGTGTATGTTGAATAGGGTCAGCTTGAAAACAAAATAGTACCCATTCTCTTTGCATTTGAGAAGTCTCTAAAACATCCTGAAAAGGCTTCTGCAGAAATCTTCAAAAGCTGCTTAACTAAAGTTGAAAATACAGATGCAGAAAGGTGTTGCACTCAAAGTCTCTCCTTCTCCATTCAGGTTTTCATTATAAAAAGTAAGATTTCAATGATTGAATCTCTCTATCTTCATCATATTGATAACAGTGAGGACATAACAGAAGCATGCCGTTTTAAGTATTTCTTACTTCCCCTCCCCCCAATCCACAGGCTATATCCCAGCTAAGTGTGGCACACGACAGCTACCAAATCTCTGGAAATACCACTCAGTAAATTAGCCATAAAGGAGGCAGAAGAGAAGAGGGCAAGGTAACCTGTTCTTTTTACTATTAATATTAATTATTATTATTAGGCAAGACAACACGTGCAAGATGTTTTTAATCAGTCAACAAAACATACAAAACACAGAATATTGAGACACTCTTGGTCCAGTAACTTCAGATATCATCACAAGAGAACATACATCTGCTAGCCCACTTGGGGCTTAGATTTAAGACAAAAAAAAAAAAATCGCAATATCTACCTGACCAGAGTAGAGGTGCCACTGCTGCCTGCCTTTCCGGTCGGTGTCTTTATTCCAATTGTTAAAAGACTTTCTGATAGTCCCCACGGAGACATGGGCCAGAATTTAAGGCACTCACCCCTCTCCCCACAGGAGCAGGCTAGGAGGCAGGGGGGCCATAAAATTGTGTGAGAGGCAATGGGTGCCACGCCCATTGCCCAAACACCCCCACTGCTAATTTACCAGCGGCGGGGGAGGTGGCAAACAGTCCAGCCACCCCAGGCCAATTGAGGCCCTTAAGTGGACAATTAACTGCCACTTAAGGGCCTCTTCCTGCCACCGTTGGTATTTTACCAGCAGCGGGCAGGCACTTCAGCACCTGAGGAGGCCACTTAGCAATACTTGGCGGCCTATTTGCAGGCTGGGGTGTGGGGGTCCTTATGATCAGGCACACTGTGCCTCACAGAGAGCACCCCCAGCAGCACAAGCTCCCCCCCCCACCAACCCTAGACTCCAACCACACCCACGAGGGTCGAGCTGATTGTCGCCAACAAGGCCAGACCCCCACTTTTTTTTTTTTAAAGAGGTCAGCGTCGATCGTCCTCTTCTTGCTGGGTACAGTCCCAGCAGTGCCCACCACTCCCAGTGGTGCTGCTGGGACTGAAGAGCTGCAGGCCCGCTGATTGGCTGACAGCTCTTCGAGGCGGGACATCTGCCTCAAAGGGATGGAAGCCCCAACTGAAGCCAATTAAGGGCCTCGGCCATGCAAAACGGCAGTGTGGCTTCCAGGCCTGATGGAGGTGGGCTCTTCCTCGACTTTTCAACCGATGGTGGGGCAACTGCTTCATCGTTAAATTCCAGCCATGGAGTCTTTCTGAATACTCACATGGCTCATTAACAGTCTATTATTTGGGTCTCAGAATTTTCCAACTTACACTGTAATCATTATTCATCTACCTAGTGATCCACAGCTCAATATGGGCAGTCTTGAAGCTTTTGCTAAAACAAATTCACATTTTAACATAGGTTTTTAACGGAACTTGCTCTGTTTAAAATACAAAAGACCAAAAAAAAGTCCTAAATTATGACATTGGTCTTTGTTCCAGAAGTTTCTTCCCGAGGCATGGTTAAAGTTGAAGGGAGGCTCATTCTTGAGTAGTGATTGGAATAAAGGAACTGCCCTGGGATCCATAGATCAAAACCTCCCCAAGCTTCAATATTCTAAATGAAACACACAGGTCATGTTGAGCCAATTCCACTGTAGGAATCCTGTTGGGATTTAAAGTTTCCACCAGCATTTTATAAAAGCCCTGTGTTGGCTGTTAGATGATCTAAACTGTTAAATCCTCAATGCTGTAATTCCAAAACACTGAGCTTTTATGCAAGAATAAAATATTTTCTTTCCTTTTACCTACTTCATCAAATTAGAAGCATATCCTCAAAACTCATCTGCAAAAAGTAGTATTGTGGCTAGCTGTGAACTAGCCTTTATATCTACTCCTAAAGTCCTGTCATGCAACTTGAGGTAGAAAACGAGATACGATAATGTCTGGCAAGAGTGATGAAGGATTGAGTTGGCTGAGCTCCAGCCTAGCTCAAAATGTCACGCACTATACATTTACAAGTCCAAACTGGCACACAGACTTTCAGCTATCTTACCCCTTGCACAATTCAGAACTTTATTTGCAACTGATAGTTGTTGGGAGCCAAAGCACAGTACAAGAAATTCCCTTTTAACACCTGAACCTCAAACAGCAAAAATGCAGTAACCCCCAAGACTAACCATAAAAAAGCATTTATGGTGGTCTCAAAAGCTATATTTTTAGATGAATGCTGGAGACATACCTGGGTAATGGAATGGCCATATAAGCATGTGTTAGACATTGCAAGGTTGCCCCTTCAGATCTGAAAATTTGTAAAGCAGCAGCCAACAAATTCTTGGGCAAGACATTTAAAGAACAAAAACAATTGAGTGCAGCTGGGCTGGGCTGGAGACCACTCACTCCCTGTGAGTGTGCACTCGATCCACTTGAAACTCACCCAACATATTTTGATACCAGAAAGGTAAGGCCAGCCCGTTCACACACTGCCTAACTTCTGCTGGGGTGGCGGAGAGGAAACGGGGTAGGAAGAAAAAAAACACACCCCAGAATGTAAGGTTTGCATATGGATATTGGAGGTTTAAAATAAAAGCTATTTGACTTGAGAAATATACAGATGAAATTAGTTTGCAATATGGAGAGGTGAAAGGACAACTGTTGGGTCGACTTATTTTGCTGCCGCACCTTACAAATTTTGACAAGTCAGTTCAATCATAGCGACCCTTTAAATAGTCTTACTGCATCTCTCAAAATTACACACTCAAAAAAGGGATCATTCTACCATCTGTCTAGTCAGTTTTTATAGTCCACATGAGCCCCCTCCCTCTCTAATTACCTCTTGCCCAAATTGTCCTCATTTCTCTTTATTAAGAACATAAGAACTAGGAGCAGGAATAGACCATTTGTTCCCCACCCCCACAGCCCGAGCTGCTCCGCCATTCAATACATCATGGCTGGTCTACCTCAACTCCACATTCCTGCCCACTCCCCATATCCCTTGATTCCCTGAGAGATGAAAAATCTATTGATCTCAGTCTTGCACATGCTCTATGATGCGAGTATCCATAATCCTCTGGGGTGGACAATTCCAAAGATTCACAATGTTCTGAGTGAAGAAATCTCTCTTCATCTCAGCCCTAAAAGGTCGACCCCTTATCATGAGGCTGTGCCCCCATGTTCTAGATTTACAAGCTGGGAAACAACCCCTCAGTGTCTACTTTATCAAGTCCCTTCAGAATCTTTCAATGAGATCACCTCTCATTCTTCTAAACTCCAGGGAGTACAGGCCCAATTTACTCAGTCGTCATCATAGGACAATCCTCTGATCCCTGGAACCAACCTAGTGAACCTTCACTGTACTGCTTCCAAAGCAAGTATATCCTTCCTTAGATATGGAGAACAAACTGTGCACAGTACTCCAGGTGTGGTCTCAAAGTCCTATACAATTGTAGCAAGACTCCCTTATTCTTGTACTCTAATCCCCTTGCAATAAATGCCAATATACCATTTGCCTTCCTAATTGCTTGTTGTACCTGCATTCTAACTCTGTGTTCCTTGTACAAGTACACCCAAATCTCTATGAACATCAACGTTTGGTAGTTTCACATCTTTTTAAAAAAATATCTGATTTTCTATTCTTACTACCAAAGTGAATAACCTCATACTTCCCCACATTATACTCCATCTGCCACCTTGCTGCCCACTTACTTAACCTGTCTGTATCTCTTTGCATCCTCCTCACAGCTTACATAGCTCTGGATCATCAGCAAACTTTGATGCATTGCTCTTGTCCTCATTATAAATAGTTGAGACCCAACACTGATCCTTGCGGCACTCCACTAGTTACAGTATGCCAACTTGAAAATGCCCCATTTATCCCTAGTCTCTGCTTCCTGTCCATTAACCAATCCTTCATCCAAGTGAATATATTACTGCTAATTACATGAGCCTTGATCTTGTATTTAACCTTATCGAATACCTTTTGGAAATCCAGGTATACTACATCTGCGGCACAGTGGCGCAGTGGTTAGCACCGCAGCCTCACAGCTCCAGGGACCCGGGTTCGATTCCGGGTACTGCCTGTGTGGAGTTTGCAAGTTCTCCCTGTGTCTGCGTGGGTTTTCTCCGGGTGCTCCGGTTTCCTCCCACAAGCCAAAAGACTTGCAGGTTGATAGGTAAATTGGCCATTATAAATTGTCACTAGTATAGGTAGGTGGTAGGGAAATATAGGGACAGGTGGGGATGTTTGGTAGGAATAGGGGATTAGTGTAGGATTAGTATAAATGGGTGGTTGATGTTCGGCACAGACTCGGTGGGCCGAAGGGCCTGTTTCAGTGCTGTATCTCTAATCTAATCTACTGGTTCCCCTTTATCTACCCTACTCATTACATCCTCAAAAAATCTCAATAAAATGTGCCAAACAATTTCCCTTTCATAAAACCATATTGACTTTGTCTGATCATATTATGATTTTTTTTTAAATTCTTTTCATGCGATGTGGGTGTCACTGGCAAGGTCAGCATTTGTTGCCCATCCCTAACTGCCCTTGATAACGGAGTGATTTTCTAGGCAATTTCAGAGGGCAGTTAAGAGTCAACCACATTGCTGTGGGTCTGGAGTCACATGTAGGCCAGACCAGGTAAGGACAGCAGATTTCCTTCCCTAAAGAACATTAGTGAACCAGCTGAGTTTTTGCAACAAAAGATGATAGTCTCATGGCACCATTACTGAGACTTGTTTTCTATTCCAGATTATTAAATTTAAAATTCTACCAGCTACAGTGGGATTGGAACCCATATTCCCAGAGCCTTAGACCAGGTCTTTAGATTACTAGCCCAGTGACAATATCACTACACCACCATCTCCCCCTGGATTTTCTAAGTCTGTTGTTAATACTTCCTTAATAGTAGATTTCAGCACTTTTCCAATGACTGATGTCAAGCTAACTGGCCTATAGTTCCCCATTTTCTCTCTTCCCCCTTTGTTGAATAGTAGTGCTACATCTGATAACTTCCTATCTGCTGGGACTGTTCTAGAATCTGGGGAATTTTGGAAAATCATAACCAGTGCATAATTTATCATGGCAGCTATGTATTTTGGAACCCGAGGATGTAAGCCATCTGGTCCTAGGGATTTGTCAGCTTTCAGTCTTTTAAGTTTCTCTGCTGATATTAATTACCTTAAGTTCCTCACTCTTAATAGCCCCTTGGTTACCTTTTATTTCTGGTACTCCCTTCTCCCTCACGTATGCATCAAGCCTCCCTTTAAATGTATGAGTGCCATTTTCTCAGTTACTCCACATGGCAGAGTTCCCCATTCTCACCACTTGCTGTGTAAAAGAAACACTTTGTATGCAATAAATAACTTGGGAGGTGCAGTGATTGCTGTTATGCAGGCAAATGTGGCAGCCATTTTGATCACAGCAATACGATAAATGATTAATTAATCTGGTTTTGGAGGAGATACTGATTAAGAGAAAAATGTCAATTCATGGCATGGAGTTTGATATCAATCTAAACAACTGGAACAGGCAATTGAGGCCTTGGTTTAAAATCACATTTAGAAGGATGGAACCTCTGATAATGTTGCACCTCTTCAGTACTACACTGGAGAGTCAGCCTAGATTTGTGGTCAACTACTGAAGTGGTAGTTGAAGGCATATCCTCTGACCCAGAGGCCAGGCTAACACACCTGCACTAACACTTGCTCACACACTAGCTGAAAGACTTGACAGTATGAGTGCAAGTATTAGGTTTACCAAATTGCAGATATTTAGCCAGCAGAAATCAATGAAAAACACATAGTTAAATGCATGTAATCAATGCCATATCAAATATAATTAAAATTGAAACCAACAACAGGAATGGAAATAATCAATTTATTGTCATTTACTTCTTCATCACTTTTCAGCAGACAGCATCCCCAAGTCAGTCACATAGCAACGAGGGAACAATGTGCTCCTAATGACACCAAATCACAAATTGCATTTACATAGCACCTTTAACATAGTAAAATGTCCCAAGACGCTTCGCAAGGGTGTTAACAAAATCTGACACTGAGCCATATCAGGAGATATTAGGACAGATGACCAAAAGCTTGGTCAAAGAGGTAGGTTTTAAGGAGCATCTTAATAGGAGGACAGAGAGGTAGAGAGGGGAAGAAGTTTAGGGAGGGAATTCCAGAGCTTAGGGATAAAAACAGAAAATGCTGGAAATACTCAGCAGGTCTGGGAGAAACTATGCTTCTCTCTCTATAGATAACATTTCAGGTCTGTGATTTTTCTTCAGAACTGGGAAAACCTAGAAATGTAATAGATTTTGAGCAAGCAAAGTGGGTTGGGCGGAAGAGAACCAAAGGGAAAGCCTGTGATAAAGTGGCTCATGCTGCAAGGCCAAAGGGAGTGATGGGACAAGTAAAGAACAAAAGATATATCCAGAGGAGGTGTGAATGGCAGGATCATGAAGAGCTGCCATCCAATAGCACAGGAAAAAAAGAGAAACAAGAGACAGGGAAAAAAACAGGAACAAAAAAAAAAGAGAAAACTTAGGGCCTAGGAAGCTAAAGTCATAGCCACCAATGTTGCAGCCATTAAAACCATGCATGGAAAAAAGGCCAGAATTGGACAAACACATAATTCAGAGAGTTGTGGGACTGGAGGAAGTTACAGAGTTAGGGAGGAGCAAGGAAGAATTTGAAAATAAGGATGAGAATTTAAAAATCAAGGCATTGCCTAAGTGGGAGCCAATGCAGGTCAATCAGGAAACACAACGTTGATGAGTGAAAGGGACTTAGTGTGAGTTAGAAGATGGACAGCAGTGTTTTGGATGACATCAAGTTTACAGAGGGTGGAACATGGGAGGCCGACTAGGAGTCCATCGGAATGGCAAGTGTAGAGGTAACAATAACATGGATGAGAGTTTCAGCAGATTGGATGGAGCAGAGGTGGTTGTCGGGTGATGTTACAGAGATGGAAATTGGTAGTCTTAGCAATGGTGCTGATGAGTTCAGCAGCTCATCTTGGGGTCAAATGTGGCACCAAGGTTGTGAATGGTCTGGTTCAGCCTTGGGCAGTTGCCAGGGAGAGGGAGATGGAGTCAGTGGCTCGGAAACAAAGTTTGTGCGGACACCGAAGTTGATGGCTTCAGCCTTCCCAATATTTAATTGAAAAAGGCAAAGGCACACTCCCAAAAAATCAGTTTTTAATGCATGCCTTTAACAGCAATATTAATCCAAAGGCAACCATGATGGTAAGCTGCAATACATTTAGAGTATGGAGCAAAATGTAAATCAAAAGTATAACAATGGCAAGATTTCAAATTAGCTGTTATACATGCAACAGTCCTAGTTTATTAATTGGACAATGCCAGAATTTGACCATTTTAAATATTTTTTTCAGCCAAGTTAGTTAGAAAAGCTGTGTGTTTCACGTTGTTTCCAAATTTTTATGCAAAAATCAAATTACATTCACTGTTTCTAAAAGAAAACAGTTCCCTTGGATATCAGCCCTGTCAGTGTTTCTCCATTGCTGGAGATAAAAGGGTAAGAAATGCCATGTCCTGGGATGCTTTGTAAATGGTCGACCTTATCAGCTGTTAAAACATCTGTTTGTTGTAGACCAGTCTGCACAATAATGTTCACCCACTTACAAAACTGTCTAGTGGGGAGAGAAAAAAAAAGTGCAAATCACCCATAAACAGAAAACCTTGTGTATGCAGTCAGCAGCTGTGCATACATCATCAGCTGAAGAAAGGAAAAAAGACAAATCAGCAACTGCTCGTGAAAAAAAATCAAAAAAAAAATCAAAGGAAAGAAAATGCCGAAAAGGACCACAAATAAAATCATTTTGATAGGCATGATAGGTGAAGCCACAGGAAAAAAAGAAACTCTCTTAAGGCAACAAGATGACCCCAAGCACAACATAGAGATAGGGACGAGGGAGGCCATGGAAGGATCTGAAAACAAGGACGAGAATTTTTTTTTTAAAAATCGAACCTTTGCCAGGCGGAGAGTTAATGTAAGTCAGCAAGCCCAGAAGCGATGGATGAATAGGATTGGGTATGAGTTAGGATACAACATCAAACTAAAAGTGTTACTGAAAAAAACTCAAAAGGCAATTAAAAAAAGGCAAGTTTAAATTATGTCAAGAAATATAAATTTTTTTAAAAAAGCTTTATTGTAGTTGAAACCACAAGTTTCCGTACTATAAAAGAAGTTAAGAAACATGGTAGCTGAAAGGATTTTCAAAAGGCTATTCTGGGGTAATTTCATTGATTCCACTTCTTTCTGCTTTTGTTAAGTTTTGCTCAGGTTGGATTCATTGCTTCCATTCATCCTCGATAGTATTCCACGAGTAGCTTTACCAGACACTATGCTCACATTTGATGTTTATGTTACCTATCTTCCTCTTCAGTTGTTGCCATTTAATGTAGATAAAATGTGAGCCAATCAGATGCAAGTGTTACAGAAATAGAAATGCATGACACACTAAGGAGGTGGGAGGGATGATGTTGCCAGATAAGGAAAGGAGAGAAAAAAGATCAATTTTTTTCATATATTACTTCTAGCAAGACCTTGTTCTCACTTCTGCCATGCAATTGCCAGTCCTTGGTTGATGTTGCATCAAGGTGTACAGTACAGGAAACTACACCAATGTGCATTACTTAATAATATATTAATATGCTCACATCTCTGTCCTGGGATTGCTGCAGTGTTCCAGTGAACATCAACGCAAGCTCGAGGAACAGCATCTCATTTACCAATTAAGCACACTACAGCCTGCCGGACTGAACATTGAGTTCAATAATTTCAGAGCACGACGGGCCCCCCATTTTACTTTTATTTTTAGTTGTTTTTTTCTTTATATTTTTTGGGTGTTTATTTTATTTTATTTCATCTTAGTTTGTTAAGTTTGCTTATCCACTGTTTCTTTTCATGTTTGTACTTGCTGCTGTTCAATTTTCAGTCCATTAACACCCTATCTGTACTAATGCTTTGTCTTTCAACACACCATTAACATATTGTTTGCCTTTGCTCCGTGACCTTCTGGTCAGCTATTCTGGAACCTTGTGGTATCTACACCTTCTCCTTTGTTATCTCTTCCCCCACCCCCACTTTACTTGCTTATAACCTTTCACATTTCTAATATTTGCCAGTTCTGAAGAAGGGTCACTGACCTGAAACCTTAACTCTACTTCTCTGTCCACAGATGCTGCCAGATCTGCTGAGTATTTCCAGCATTTCTTGTTTTTATTTCAGATTTCCAGCATCCGCAGTATTTTGCTTTTATTTTAGTGCATTACTTAATACTGGATTCTATTTATTTGCTATTGAAGTTTTTAACTTTGTATAAATTCTGCTAAAAGAATTAGAATTTTAAAATGGAACAAAAATGTTTTGGATTAACTACGGTAAAAATATGTAACTCAAGACTCGTGTAGACTGGGACGTGGATCAGCACAACAACTGCTTGCACTGCTAGGGTGCGGCCCATAAATCAGAAACACTTCAGCAAATGTCTTTACGGAACACCTTCAGATCTTCACAGAGAATTACACAAACAAAAGAACCTTGCTTTTTCAATAGTGCAAGGCAAACGGCCCTCCCACTAAACACGACGTCCATCTGTACTCATAATTCATCACTTCCAGTAAGGAGTGTCAAACTGAACTACAGCTGCTATTGACTAAATATAGGCTTTTTTCCCGATCATACTAAATATTGCTTTAAACTTGTAATGCTGCCATTGCTTGTTTCACTATAGTAAAAAGATTATGTTGAAATTCTTATTTTAATTGAAATGTTTGCAGCAAAACTTACATATTGCATAGTTGTCTTTAATTGCTTCCTTCATCCAGATCACAGGATAAATGTTTGGGATACAAAACCTTTAGTAGTTTAGTCATCTGCACTGGTTTTATAGCTTTAAGCCTTAAGCAAATTGATGCAATTTCCCCATTTAATTTTATCTAGATAGTTTTACTGCCACTATTATCTTTGTCACTGCTCATTAGCAAAGCTAGTTTTGCCCTTCAGATCTACACTGCACAAAAAAGGAAATGGAAAATCAATGCTCAGTCACAGTTATGACTAGGATCTGCTGGCAGAAAGAACATATCAAGAGAAACAATAGCATTTGAAATAATCTGTTTGTGAAGCCCTTCCTTATGGACCATCAGCGACAATATGTTGCAAAATACCATATCCAAGTTAAGGAGCTATCCCAGCAATAATAGAAGACGTGAAAGATATAAAATTACAAAAGTGTGTTCAAGGCTGTAACGCACAGTCCTAAAGTTCTTCTGATAACGTACTCAGAACATCAACATTGCAGTGCATTATACAGCTTTGCAACAGATTATCTCTGTACACAACATTCATTCCATCTGTGTATTATTTTACTAGTTTGATCCTGCGCACCAACAATTGCCTGGTCATAAGGAATCCCATCTTGCTCTAGAGGGAGGGATGAAGTCCTGTCGAGAAGAAAAGCGAGGGATGACGGTAAGGAAAAGCATGGAACCACACAGGAAAGTGGGAACAGACTGATTTATCGAATTGCATTAGCTTACACCCGGAAAGAACTTGAAATATAAACGTTATATAAACTCCACATATTGCAAAAAAAAAAGTAAGAGTAGTCCAACCCAAAATTGAAGCGAGAATCAAACTAAATCAGTTGTTTCCGAAGTGAAAAGTAAAAACAAATTTGACAAAAACCATATCCGCAGTGGTTTGGGTTTGAAAACAACCTGCACAATGCCACTAGATCTTTGTTTTTCTCCCCAACACTTTGACAGTTGACAGCGTTCCTCGCCCAACAGTTGCGACCAACTTTGCAACATTTTTACCCTCCACTGATCCAATGTCACAACTACACTGGCAACATTCACACGGGTTCACTCACCGCTCCGGAACAGTGGCTCCATGGCCGTGTCGTGGGCCTTCTCGCTTTCTATTCGGATCCTTCTTCCCAGATCAGTTAGCAGGCAGCTCAATGCTATAACCAGCGACAGCAATAAACAAAGCGCACTTGGTGCGGACTAAAGGAGCAAATACATAACGACTCTCCCAATTAAAGTATAATGTCACATATTATTTTCTC
Source organism: Heterodontus francisci (assembly GCF_036365525.1). NCBI lineage: Eukaryota > Metazoa > Chordata > Chondrichthyes > Heterodontiformes > Heterodontidae > Heterodontus > Heterodontus francisci. The sequence goes on along the minus strand of NC_090374.1, from coordinate 77,032,070 downwards.
TCGGAAATGTATAATTTTGCAAGGCCTCCTGAATGATGAGAAAGGATTCCTCTTTATGTAACTATCTCTTTCTAAACTGCACGGTTTCAAAGCAAACCAACGTCGACGTTGTGTTTCCTTCTCCTTTTGCACTCACAAGCTGCGCTTCTTGTACACAGGCGCGATAGGTCGATCGACGAACTAGACACTGCAGACCTTGCCTACCAAGTCACTGACCAAGTTTCAGATCATTTTTAATAATGTCCTGACAGATCAAATGACATTCAGTAGGCGAGTTGCTCGGTCATTTTTTGAAAATTATTTCCATGTTGTGGAAAAAGTCTTTTTCAACAAATAAGCACACTTCCCCTTGTTCAAACGGAGCTGCAGCCAGCGCCAGTCTTGCTGATTATCAATGTAGTTCAAACATGTTGACAGCTGTATATCAGCGAGGTTGTTGGTTCTTTCCCTTATCTCGCTTTTATTTGGAGGAGGGTAATCACAGATATGTTAGTTTGCAATGTTTGTTTACATGTTTTCAGTCGTTAGCTGTGAATTTGCTCAACGACCCAAAATACTGAGCTTGACCCTGCCCTCACCTGACTTTCACTGTTCCAGCGATACATAATCCCTGTTCCCCTCCCGCCCCCCCCACACCACTTCCTTCCTCTATCTGGTTTAACAACACCAAAAACAATTGTAGCATTTTAATCAGCTAATTCAGTTCTAACCAGAATGGACCCTTCGGGTATGACTCAAAACCACATTACATTGTATTTACCCACTGAGCTACAATTGTTAAATGTCAAATCATCTTTTCTATTCGCTGTATATTCTAGGCGTCTAACATAAATAATACATTCATGGAGCTGTTTGTTACTTGCAAAGTATTTCAATGACGGTCTTAAGACGAGTAGAAATTACAGTCAACAATGTTAACAATCAAATTTTGAACATGCAACATCCCTTTCTTTCAGTTGTTTTAACCCATTTATTTAAGCAATTTAGCACACATTTATATATTATAGTGTTTGCACTTTCAGATACTACCACGTTTTGTGAGAAAGCAGGTTATTCAACAAAAGAGGTTAGGAGCAGGATAAGGAATGCTAAGAGGGAGTATGGGGATAAAATCTAAACATATCAAAAGGAACAATAAGATATTTCACCAAAAATAAATCAGTAAAAAGAATACTTAAGAGCAAATTGGGAGACCAGAAGGGAGAGGATTGTCAATTCATCGAGTGTCATGCAGGCCCCCACCTGCCAAGAATGAGGCACATATAGAGTCATAGAGTTATATAGCACAGAAACAGGCCCTTTGGTCCATCATGCAGTGCAGTGGTTAGCACTGCAGCTTCACAGCTCCCGGGACCGATTCTGGGTACTGCTTGTGCAGAGTTTGCAAGTTCTCCCTGTGACTGTGTAGGTTTTCACCAGGTACTCCGGTTTCCTCCCACAGCCAAAGACTTGCAGGTGATAGGTAAATTGGCTATTGTAAATTGCCCCTAGTGTAGGTAGGTAGTAGGGAATATGAGATTACTGTAGGGTTAGTATAAATGGGTGGCTGTTGGGCAGCACAGACTCGGTGGGCCGAAGGGCCTGTTTCAGTGCTGTATCTCTAAAATAAAAATAAATTTTAAAAAATGTCTGTGCTGGCCATCAAGCACCTAACTATTCTAATCCTATTTTCCAATAGTCATAGAGTTATACAGCACATGGACATTAAATTTTAAAATTGTTGCTGAGAAGAAAGAACTTTTTTTTTAAAAAACCAGACCCTTGACTGGAAATACATTTGCATAGTGACAGACAGTACTTGGAAAGGACAAAGGGGTCATTCCCTACTCCAATTTAATCCACAATGGACTTTTGATTACCAGATGTTGAAGGTGGAGAGACTAGTATTCCAGGTGAACTGCTAAGATGGCCGAATACACAAACAGACATGGTCAGACTAATTTAGCCACATGACTAACTTGCTGTTGGAATTTTTTGAATTTGAACTTGCCACAGAGTTTTAAAACTAAGGAAGCTGTTTGCTCCTGGACTGGATGATCAAAGAGGATGATCAAAAAATGCCAGAGGTATTTAATCACTTTGCATGAGTTTTATTAAAGAGAAGGATTTCAGAGAGGAGGTAAATTCTGAAGTGATTGAGAATGAGATGGGTGATATTGTAATGGGCACAATTCTAGACAAATTAATTAAGCTAAGGGAAGTATAGGTTCCAAGGCTTGAGGGGATGCATCCTTGGAACCTGAAGGGGTTGAAAGAGGAAATTACAAAGGTCCCAGAAATTATACTTCAGGGCTCTATTGAGTGTGGATGTGTGCCAGAGAATTGGAAAGTGGGCAGTACAGTACCCAGTTTTAGAGTCATAGAGAGATACAGCACTGAAACAGGCCCTTCGGCCCACCGAGTCTGTGCCGACCATCAACCACCCATTTATACTAATCTGACATTAATCCCATATTCCCTACCACATCCTCACAATTCTCCTACCTACACTAGGGGCAATTTACAATGGCCAATTTACCTAACAACCTGCAAGTCTTTGGCTGTGGGAGGAAACCGGAGCAGCCAGCGGAAACCCACGTGGTCACAGGGAGAACTTGCAAACTCCGCACAAAGAGACAGGGATAATCTGGGTAATTACAGGCCTGTTACCTTAACATCTATGACAGGGAAAATTTTAGAATCATTAATTAAAGCTGAAATTACCACATAACCAGATTTTTAAAAAAGAATATGCAAGAACAGATTTCAAAAGGGACCCTTCCCCGACTGGTGGGCACCACAGGATTTCATTGCATAATTGATGGATGTGACAAAATACTGATTTAATTTACATCTCTAGTTAATTAGACCCAATTAGATTACTTTTCATGATTCATTTGTTGCTTTTCATAGTATATGTCAATGATTTAGACCTAAATGTAGGGGATATGATTAAAACGCTTGCAAATGATACAAAAATTGGCCATGTGGTTAATTGTGAGAAAGAAAGCTGTGGACTGCAGCAAGTTATCAATGGACTGGTCGGTGGGCAGAAAAGTGGCAAATGAAATTCAATCTGGAGAAATGTGAGGTAATGCATTTGGGGAGGGCAAACAGGCAAGGGTATACACAATAAATGATAGGATACTGAGAAGTGTAGAAAAGCAATGGGACTTTGAAGTGCATGCCCACAGATCCCTGAAAGTAGCAGGATAGGCAGATAAGATGGTTAAGGTGCACTAGAGATGGTACAGAGGAGATTTATAAGGATGTTGCCATGAATTGAGAATTTTAGCGATCAAGAATGATTGGATAGGTTGGGGTTAGTTTCTTTGGAACAGAGGAGGCCAAGAGGAGATCTAATTGAGATGTATAAAATTATGAGGGTCCGAGATAGGAAGGGCCTATTTCCATTAACAGAGAGCTCAATAACCAGGGGGCATAGATTTAAAGTAATTGGTAAAAGAATTAGAGGGGAGTTGAGAAATGTTTCACCCAGAGGGTGGTGGGAGTCTGGAACTCACTGCCTGAAAGACTGGTAGATGCAGAAACCCTCATTGCATTTAAAAAGCACTTGAAGTGCCATAATCTACAAGGCTACAGACCAAGAGCTGGAAAGTGGGATTCGGCTGGATCGCTCTTTCTCAGGCAGCACAGATGTAATAGGCTGAACAGTTTCCTTCTGTGCCGTAAATTTCTATGCCTCTATGGGTTTGGTGGTGCCCTCTTAAAGGGGACATTTGTGGTGTTGATTCTTTGTCCAATGACAATAGGGAAACCCAATAGGGGGTTACTAGAGAAAATTAAGAAGTGTGGCCTGGTGTATATTTCATGAGATCGAATTCCCCGAAAGGTAAAGCATCTTAGGACGCAGGCAATACTGCCTGCACATCCCAAATAAGAACACAAAGACAACAATTCCATTCCAATACTTTATTACAGTACCATAAGCCATCTGCATATTTATTCTATAGAGATGCCAAGCCACTATTTCCCCAACATAAGATTAACATGGACCTTTCCCCTCAATTTACATTCTGAACAGTTAAAAATTAGGCACTTTCCAAACCTCATCTCACATGTAGCCAAACATAACAATTGTTGGAATTCTCATGTTGATGGTGTACATGCAAGTTGTTTCTTTCCAACTTAGAGACTGAATTTTCTGTAGACATCCACTGCTTCCAATCTCAATGATACTCAATGGAATGAACCATGAGATGTGTGCTCTCTCTCTCTCACTGAGCTGAGGGCATTTTGTTTTTCTCTCTCATTTAAGTATCTGATCTAGCAGTTTAGTTCGGAATTGATAAAACTCACCACACAGGCTAAATTCTATCTGCAGTTTGCTATTTGAACTTGTTATACTGAACTACACAGACCAAGAACATCCCAGATTCAATCACTCATCTTGGTTGAATTGACTCATTTCAAGCAGGGATGCAGTTGGTGCAGTTTAGTTGGTCTCAGTGTTTTCAGGCTAGGAAGGAAACTGTAACCAGGGATTTCTGACTGATCACTGCCCAGTAACTCATACTTGAAAGTGCACTTAGATAGATATTAGATGAGGAAAGGATCAGACTAGGTCAAATAGACTTTATTGCTGAAGAGCTTATAAAACTTACTTTGTGGGCTCACATACTGAATGACCACTTGGGTGAGGTATTCAATGGCTACTCGTGACTATAGAATCATACCTAAACATGAGTCATAGTTTTCTTAAGAGAGGATAAAATAAAAGAAGAGCAAAATACTGCGGATGCTGGAAATCTGAAATAAAATCAAAAAGTGCTGGAAATACTCAGCAGATTTGGCAGCATCTGTGGAGAGAGAAGCAAAATTAATGTTTCAGGTCAGTGACCTTTCATCAGAACTGCTGAAAGGTCACTGACCTGAAACGCTAACTCGGCTTCTCTTTCCACAGATGCTGCCAGACCTGCTGAGTATTTCCTGCACTTTTTGATTTTATTTAAAATAAAATAAGGCTTATTATGAAAGGGGTTTACATACTATTAGTTCTAAAATCAGGTAAGGAACCTGAAGGGAGGTTTGAAGGGGTGGGCGAGACAGGCCATTTGTCTTCTCTTTCCCAAAATATTACAGTGCATACAAAAAAGATGTCACATGATTGAAGCTAACTTGAAAACAATAAATACAACTTCACAGTAAAATACCATGAACGTTCTTAATGCCCAACCACTAGGATACATTAAGTGATATCAGCATAAAATGTACAGCAAGAATATACCACAGGAAAACAGTGCATCAGTCCAAAAAACCTACTTCTTGACATCTGATCCTGATTCAATCCGTCATGTATGAGCACAATGTTGTAAAAGCCTCTTCCTATCACCTGACTCTTAATATGAATACTCGAAAATAGGAGAGCACTATGATTATATTATTTAGATTAGGTTATGTTTGTGAGCAAGCAGGTTAAGCCCAGAAATAAAAGATAGCAAGACAAAATGGTTTTAGAAGATAATTCCATGGATGTAGTGACTGAAAGATCAGTCTCCTATTTTGGAGAATGCAAGAAATAAGAAAAATGCTGAGTTGAAAATATGATGGGTGTAGGCTAGAGAGGATTGACCAAATAAAGTGCAGTGGGGCCATGGAGGGATTTGGAATAACTGGATAAGGATCATGAAATTGATATGCTGGGACATAGGAACCAATAGAACTTGATGTGTGGGGGTGGAGGGTGGAGGCACTTGGTAAGCAGACTATGGTTTACAAAATGATAGACAATTTGCAGTGGGCTGTATGTGGGGAAGAGAACCTTTGGAGGAGATGTACTGCCTACATTGGGACAGGTAGGAATGGAACTCAAAAAGACCTGTAAATAGACCCTTTGGTGCTCTTTTATTCAGTTCAGTTATATTAGGGTTGCCAACTTTCAGCAGGTCCAGGGGACAGTGGTGGCACTGGGCCGGAGTTAAGAAAAAGGCTGTATCAAATTGTATTAAAAGCTCAACATTCAACTGGTATGGGATACCTTCACTTCAATGAAACATACAGTTAAATGTTGTTACATGCAAAAGATTATATTTATCACTGTTAGACATATTCAAGCATTTTAATCTTGCTAATTTGCTCCCCTGAAGTGCTAACTTCTTGACAATGATGTAGAATAATTTCCACGCATGACAGTCACCATTGTGACTGTTCCCGTACTCATGTGCAATCCTTGACAAGGAATATTGACAGAGTATTTCATCATGAGAGGGCATCATAGCTGAAGCCAATCTTTTTATCAATGCATGTCCATAAAGTTTTTTTAAAACTTTTCACGATGTGAACACATTTATTGTTTCAATTATTCTAAGAATGATATAGGTGGCAAAAGATCTTCTATTGCATTTTGTTTATTGCCGAAAGAATTTTTTAAAAATTGAATTCTTTGAAGGACAACAATGTAATGGAAGAAAGAACTTTCACTGCTGTATTTCAACATCATTAAATGTTAGGAGAAATCCCAAATTTAACTCTTACCCCAGAGTTGGCCATATTGTGTTGCCAGGATGAAAGTAACCCACTCTACTGTTGTGTGCAATGGATGTGTGAACAAGTAGTTCTCAATAATGTGGAAACACAGTTCAGCATCCATCCTTATCTAGTATCCAACCTGCTCATGCATATAAGGCGAAGAGGAGGAAATATGTCCAAATTGAGTTTCAGAATTAAATACTAAGTAAATGCATCTTAGGAACAACACAAAAGGGGTAATTCTGGGTGCACGGCACTGTATTATGACTATTGTTCAGTAGGAACAAGTTTATTTTCAGTGGGTGAATGTAAAAAGAATTAATTGCAAGAAAGAGCTTAACAAGTTCTGCAGTCAATTAGAGAATCGCCATGTGGCTTGAAAGAAAAACAAACTACTTCCACAATTCAATCATAAATAAGGACTCGGCATGGGTAAGAAACACAGTTTATTCGATCAATGAGGAAGTGACAAAATGGTATTCATGTCATGATTGTAGTATGCTGAGTATTTCACCACCCTCAACATGAAGTGTTTTTTGAACAAACAGGAATCACATAGAAAGTATTTGATTAGATCCTAATAAGCAACAAAAGCAATTCCCAAACCTGCTGTCAATATGGAGAGGCCTTCTTCAAATTGACTGGTGGTTGCAGCTAAGCAGCAAGAGTAGGCATGACAAGGATAAGGTAGGCGAAGGCTAGAGAAGTGGGATAAAATGGAAGAACTGAATTATATAAAAGAGTTTGCGGAAGAAAATTGTCACAAGGCTAATTTTAAAAACATTTTGAAACGTTAGTCAATATTTTCTTTTTAGAGGCCCAGAGCCCATGTCTGCAATGATTGGTTTCTGGTAAAGACAGCAGTATTTATGTTTTTAAATGATTCAAGCACTGCAAACTGAACCAAACTACATTTTAAACACTGGCTCCGTTTATGAAAACAATCTGGATTTTTGCAATACAGAATATTCATGTAAATAGCATTCCAGAGCATTGAATAAATAAGCAAATATTTTACTTATTATGGACAAGTGATAGCATTCATTTAATTCAACTGGTAGTTTGTCACAAACACTTGCCTTGTGTAACACTGACAGGTGTGTGTACAAGTTTGGGGGTGGGGGAAGCAAAGATCACAATTTGGTTTTAGTGTTATTCCATGATTATGGAATAATTTAATACTGTATGGATTATACAGTATTCATTTATTGCATGAAAATATATCAATTTCACTTTCTACTGCCTGAGAACCATTGCTTTAGCAACATCAACAATCCCATTGACAAGTGTTGCAGCCCATATTCTGGAACCATTGAAGTGAGATGAAAGAAATAAGCTGCTAATCTGTCCAACCCTTATGGATTTGCAATTATATTCAGCAACCAGCTCCTGAGGATATCCAGATTCCTCTCCAACCATCTGATGTTCTTCTGAATGCTTTCCAGGGCAAGCTGGGTGCATCTCAGCTGGGAACTCTGCTCTTTTATAGAATCAAAAAACATCTCCACCTGAAAAACAAATATCCACCATCAGTTTGTTTTTGCAACTGGAGTACCTAAAACAATAGTATACATACTTTTAAAAAGTTACCTTGCTCTCTTTCTATAGAATGTCAAAATGTTACCTAATTTATTGCTGGCAGGACAAAATTGCAACTGCGGCAATCCTCTTAAAGTCAGAGCTTCCCAGTGTGTTAGCACTAATCAAACAGATGTGGCTTCGACGGATCGGACACGTCCGCAGGATGGAAGACAGTCGCTTACCCAAGGACCTTCTGTATGGTGAGGTAGCTGGGGTCAGACGACCAGCAAGGCGCCCAAAGCTCCGCTTCAAGGATGCTTCCAAGCATGACATGAAGGCCCTAAATGTCAACCATCATACCTGGGAGTCACTGGCTGGTGAAAGAGGGAAATGGCAACACATCCTGTGGATTGGTGTGCACTACCACAATGACCAATGGCTACAGCATCTTGGCAACAGGCACCAATGCCGAAAACAACAACTTGGAGCATCACTTGGCGGATTCACGTGCAGCACTTGTGGTAGAACTTGCCTCTCAAGGATTGGCCTTCAAAGCCATCAGCAAAGATGCACCAACAGAAGACAAACCCCACCTAATAGATTGTTTGCTGCATGTCCATCACCATTTGTAGATGGAAGGATACCAACCAACCTTTTGCTACAATATTTGGAGCACTGTTTTCAAAATGCCAGTTAATAACCTTGAAAAAAACTGGAAGTGTTTGTGACAAAATAAAATGGAATTAAAATGTCTTAGTAATGTTATCATTTTAAACTGGAGAGCTCAGTGACTTGCAATAAGGCTACCTTAGAGTGGGGTGATGAAACAACATACTGCAAACACAATGGTGCACCAGAAAAAGACAAAATGTAGATTCATGCCTGTGATTCCTCACACACCAGTTATCAAAGTCAACTGTGGTGTCAACTGTGTGATGTTGTCAGGGGATCAACCTTGGTTCAAGAAAGAGTGCAGGAAGGCATGCCAAGAGCAACACCAGGCATACCTAAAATGAGGGGTCAACCCAGTGATGCTACAACTCAGGACTACTTGCATGCCAAGCAGCGGAAGCAGCATACAATAGAGTGAGCAATCCCACATTCAACAGATCAGAATTAAGCTCTGCAGTCCTGCCACATCCGGTCGTGAATGGTGGTGGACAATTAAACAACCAACAGGACGAGGAGGCTCCACAAATATTCACATCCTCAATGATGGAGGAGCCCAGCACATCAGAGCAAAAGACAAGGTTTAAGCATTTGAGACCATCTGGAGCCAGAAATGCCGAATGGATGATTCATCTCGGCCTCCTCCTGAGGTCCCCAGCATCACAGATGCCAGTCTTCACCAAAAGACTTGCAGGTTGATAGGTAAATTGACCATTATAAATTGCCCCTAGTATAGGTAGGTGGTAGGGGAACAGAGGGACAGGTGGGGATGTGGGAGGAATATGGGATTAGTGTAGGATTAGTATAAATGGGTGGTTAATGGTCAGCACAGACTCGGTGGGCCGAAGGGCCTGTTTCAGTGCTGTATCTCTAAATAAAATAAAATAAAAATAAAAAAAAATATGATTCACTCCACATGATAGCAAGAAATGGCAGAAGGCACTGGATACTGCAAAGGTTCCTGCTGTAGTACTGAAGACTTGTGCTCCAGAACTAGAGGCGCCCCTAGTGAAGCTGTTCCAGTACAGCTATAACATTGGCATCTACCCGGCAATGTGGAAAATTGCCCTGGTATGTCCTGTGCACAAAAGGCAGGACAAATCTAACCCGGCTAATTACTGCCCCATCAGTCTAGTCTCCATCATCAGCAAAGTGATGGAAGGGGTCGTTGACAGTGCTATCAAGGGCACTTGCTTAGCAATGACCTGCTCAGTGACGCTCAGTTTGGGTTCTGCCAAGGCCACTCAACTCCTGACCTCATTACAGCCTTTGTCCAAACATGGACAAAAGAGCTGAACTCCAGAGGTGAGGTGAGAGTGACTACCCTTGGCATCAAGGCAGCACTTGACCAAGTATGGCATCAAGGAGCCCTAGCAAAACTGGAGTCAATAGGAATCAGGGGAAAACTCTCCACTGGTTGGAGTCACACCAAGCACAAGGAGGATGGTTGTGGTTGTTGGAGGTCAATCATCTCAGTCCCAGGATATCACAGCAGGAGTTCCTCAGGGTAGTGTGCTAGGCCCAACCATCTTCAGCTGCTTCATCAATGACCTCCCCTCCATTATAAGGTCAGTAGTGGGGATGTTTGCTGATGATTGCACAATGTTCAGCACCATTCACCACTGGGTGGCAGGAAGTGGGTATGTATGAGAGTGTCTCTTGCCTCCTTGGCGCGTCACAATCTGCTTGGCCTCCGGGGCAAGGACTCAAACACCCAGTGCAGCCTGCTCCTCTCCCTCTTCCACATCCTCCGCATCGGTGGAGGAGTGTCACTCAGGCGTCTCATCGTCATGCAAGGCCTGCCCCCCTCTGCAGTGCTTAATTGTGTAGGGCACCACAATATACGAGACCCTCGCTGGGGCATACTGCAGGGCTCCACAGGATCAATCGAGGCAGCAGAATCTCATCTTCAGCAGCCCAATGGCCTGCTCAATTATCGTCCGGATGGAGCCATGACAAGTGTTGTACTTTTCCTCCGCTGCAGTGCGAGGATTAGCCATGTCTTCAACGGTTAGCCTTTGTCCCCGAGAATCCATCCCTGAAGGCACCTGGGACTGTCGAAGTATGTAGGCATTGTGGCTGCTTCCCAGGAAGTGGGCACACACCTGCAGGAAATGCTTTTGGTGATCACAGATCAGTTGAACGTTGATGGAATGAATGTTGATGAAGGCGGCTGGCTGGTCCTTTGGGGCCTTGATGGCCTCGTGTGCAAATTATCACACTTTGGAGGAATCCAGCAATGCCCCACTCGGCCTGACTGTCAGGGTAGGTCCGGTAGTGCAGATAGTCGCCGGCCCTCTTGAACAGGGCATTGGTCATCTCCTTGATGCAGCGGTGGGCTGCTGTCTGGGAGACCCCACACATGATCCCTGAAAAGATCCAGATGCATAAATGTTTAGTGCCACTGTGATCTTCAGGGCCTCTGGCACAGGGTGACCCCTGAATCCCATAGGTCACAACTTGTCCTGCAGCAGGGCGCTTAAGCCGGTGATGCTTGGCCATTTGGAAGTAGCTGAGGTGAGTATGGTAGAGTCTCTGGCACAAGTGGGTCTTTCTTGGCATGGCCGGCTGCTGCTGCTCTCATCGTGGGGCCTCTTAGCCCTCCCTTCATCGGAGGCACCACATCACAACATGGGGGTCTAAAAAGACAGGATGTGTCAGACCCATGCCAGGTGACCGGTGGGCCTACAGACTGCTCTCGATGCAGAGACAATCCTGCCCTAGCAACTGAGCTTTTGTAACTTCTCCTAGCAGATTCCCTGATGGCCCTCAGTGCCTACCCTTGGTGATGGCCATCCCTCTCATTCAGCAGTATGAGCAACTATACATCTCACCCAACAGTTTGTTCATCAGATACAGCCACCCAAGCCCAAGTCATGCCCTTGCTGAGCACCCGAAATCCTGACCCCACTTGCAGAACACCCGAGACCCCAACCCTGGCACCCCCCTTGCGGAGTGCACAGCATTGCAGTCCAAAAATAGCCTCTTCATCCCTTCTTCCCTTATTCAGTGCTGTTCATGGCTGCCTACCAATTGGGGCACTGAAGCCTCGCCTCAGAGCTGCCAGCTTTTAATGGTCGTGAACCTGAAGATACATGACTGCCGCCTGCCATTCACTTAATCATAAACCACCCCATTGAATAGTGATGAATTAGATGCAAATGCATTAGAATTAACTGCTCAGTAATTTAAACTACATCCTCATCGCCTCAGGGTGACGATTCTCATTGGTGCTTTCCTGCCATTGACTAAATACAGAACCGACATCATGACACTGGATTTCTGGGTGGATGCTTCCGACGCGGTTTTCTATCCCCCCCCCCCCCCACACCACATTCCCGCTTCAAATGGCCGCACAAAATTTTGCTATTTGTATGCAGGGTGGACTTCCAACAGGATCTCTGTCACCTCGAGGGAGGTCTGCCATTGCTGGAGGAAAATGCAGACACCCACTGAATTTAGAATTAGAACATTACAGCGCAGTACAGGCCCTTCGGCCCTCGATGTTGCGCCGACCTGTGAAACCATCTGACCTACACTATTCCATTTTCATCCATATGTCTATCCAATGACCACTTAAATGCCCTTAAAGTTGGCGAGTCTATTACTGTTGCAGGCAGGGCGTTCCACGCCCCTACTACTCTCTGAGTAAAGAAACTACCTCTGACATCTGTCCTATATCTATCACCCCCTCAACTTAAAGCTATGTCCCCTCGTATGTGCCATCACCATCCGAGGAAAAAGACTCTCACTATCCACCCTATCTAACCCTCTGATTATCTTATATGTCTCTATTAAGTCACCTCTCCTCCTCCTTCTTTCTAACGAAAACAACCTCAAGTCCCTCAGCCTTTCCTCATAAGACCTTCCCTCCATACCAGGCAACATCCTAGTAAATCTCCTCTGCACCCTTTCCAAAGCTTCCACATCCTTCCTATAATGCGGTGACCAGAACTGCACGCAATACTCCAGGTGCGGCCTCACCAGAGTTTTGTACAGCTGCAGCATGACCTCGTGGCTCCGAAACTCGATCCCCCTACTAATAAAAGCTAACACACCATATGCCTTCTTAACAGCCCTATTAACCTGGGTAGCAACTTTCAGGGATTTATGCACCTGGACACCAAGATCTCTCTGTTCATCTACACTACCAAAAATCTTCCCATTAGCCCAGTACTCTGCATTCCTGTTACTCCTTCCAAAGTGAATCACCTCACACTTTTCCGCATTAAACTCCATTTGCCATCTCTCAGCCCAGCTCTGCAGCCTATCTATGTCCCTCTGTACCCTACAACATCCTTCAGCACTATCCACAACTCCACCGACCTTAGTGTCATTCGCAAATTTACTAACCCACCCTTCTACACCCTCTTCCAGGTCATTTATAAAAATGACCAACAGCAGTGGCCCCAAAACAGATCCTTGCGGTACACCACTAGTAACTAAACTCCAGGATGAACATTTGCCATCAACCACCACCTTTCAGCTAGCCAATTTCTGATCCAAAGCTCTAAATCACCTTCAACCCCATACTTCCGTATTTTCTGCAATAGCCTACCGTGGGGAACCTTATCAAACGCCTTACTGAAATCCATTTCCACCACATCCACTGCTTTACCCTCATCCACCTGTTTGGTCACCTTCTCGAAAAACTCAATAAGGTTTGTGAGGCACGACCTACCCTTCACAAAACCGTGCTGACTATCGCTAATGAACTTATTCTTTTCAAGATGATTATAAATCCTATCTCTTATAACCTTTTCCAACATTTTACCCACAACCGAAGTAAGGCTCACAGGTCTATAATTACCAGGGCTGTCTCTACTCCCCTTCTTGAACAAGGGGACAACAGTTCCAGAAGAAAGGAACATAAGAATATAGGAACAGAAGTAGGTCTTTCAGCCCCTTGAACCTGTTCTGCAATTTAATTACATCATGGCTGATCTGTACCTCAACCAATTTGCCCACCTTTGCTCCATAATCCCTCACCTAACAAAATCTATCAATGGTTTTCTTTTTAAAGTTCTCATACTTGGATGAAGCTTAAAAAGGTAGGACTGTGGATCCAGTGGACAAGGCAATATGCCCATTACTCGGCTCTCTTCTTCCAAAAATATTAATAGTTCTTCTAATACTTCCCCATAGATGACCTCCATCCTTCGACTGACAGTCCCTGGGATCAGCAGCAGTGGCAAAGGATATCAGGCAGATTGTTCTTCCCTCTGCCATTTACATGTGGCAGGGTGGTCAAGGTATGGGTGAGTGGCAGCCTTTCCTTACTGAGGCAAGGTAGGAAAATCTAGGTCAAGGTGGATTTGCAGTGGTAGGTCTTCGGCCCAATTCTCCACTGCTTTTGGGTGGTTTAGCAGAGGCAAATCCAGTGTTACAAGTTCAATCTCTGGACAGTTTGATATCAAAATTAGCCAATTGGGAGCTGCCCTCAAATCATTGTCATTGAGAGAGCTATCAAATCAAAATGAAATGAAAACCAACAGATTTTCAATAGTATGGCCGAATCAGCAAAAAAATGAGAAACTTGGCAGAAATAATCAGCATGATTACTACCAAGTCAGAAATTTGGTATTAGTTCTGTAATTGAAACCGCATTACCACTCTTGGCAAATGTTACAAAAATGGGCAGAAGATGCAAGACGGAAGTGAAAGGAGCATAACAATTCATTTTTAAGTAACTATCCAATACTTAAATACTCAAGTTATGTATGATATCACTATTACACCAGTAGCATATGCAATTGCAAATCTTTTGGTTTGAATATTTAGGCTGAACAAGGTTTAAGATGTCAGTATTCTACTCTCTACTGCTAATCTCAAATTCACTTGTTACAAGTAATGGAAGATAAATATAGAGTCCAGCTTCCTCTTCCTTCCTCTGTAATGTGACTTCACACCAACCTCACCTACTTCAACAGCGTACTGTTACCATTGATCAAAACCAGATATCTTTACTCCTTCTTTGAGTGAAACTGACATAGTAGCAAATTATGACCAGTGGGTTGAAACTGCCAAAGTTAACATGTGGAATTTGCAGAGCAGAGGCTTTTGTTATATCATTCTGTGCTTTATTTGACTGCAAGTCAAAGAGGTGAAAGGGCAGTGTGAAAACTCACTTGGCCTCTTCAATCCTTTTCACTTTGTAAAGGCATATGCAATGAGATTTTACTGACCTCTTCCAATTCTTGTTTTGATGAAAACCCAGAAGTTGTTCCAATTATAATCCATCGGACAGTAAATGAGCCAAGCTGAAATCTGTGGTAATATAAATGCATCTTTAGAGGCTTCCACGTGGGTGCTTTTCAAAGAAAATGATTCCAACTGTTGGACGACTTAGGCTGTATTTCAACTTTGCTTGAAGTTTAATCTGCCTGAGAGAACTGATCCAAATCTTTCAGCTTTCTAAATACTCCAATTGCGGAGGTGGCTCCTGCCGGTATGGAGTCACCGGAGGCGAGGGTCCGACGCCACAGGTGAGTCAGGGCATGAGGTGTTTTGTGGGGTGCGGTTGCGGGGGAGGAGTGTACAGGGGGATCAGCAGCAAGGGCAGGGAGGTTGCTCTCAGCGACCCTCCCCCCAACCCCTTACTGACGCCAGGTCCCTTGATCAGGCACTAAATGCCTTTTAACAAGGGATCCCCCACTCCAAAGCCAACAAGCAACCCGTGTGGGTTTGTTTGGTGTGCTCCCCATGTGGTGACAGGCCCACCCACCACTGGGCTAATACTGGCAGAGGCGGGAAGGCCGTCCATGGGCCTTCCCACCATGGACTTAATTCGGGTGGAGGTGGAAAGGTGGCGGGGTCCCCTCATGCCAGCATCCCACCCGATCAAATGCTCTCCCCACCTCCAAACTCACCACAGGGGAGAGCATAAAATTCCCCCCGTAATTTTGCTCTCTGAATTGATTAAAATACATCTTTTTGTTCTAAGGAAACGGTGTTGGGTCTGTGTGGTGATTGTACAACTGTTGTTCTATATTTTGTTCTCATATTGCAAATGTGAGGTCATCCGCTTTGAATCTGAGAAAGACAAATTGGAATAGTATCTTAATGGTGACAGATTAGAAGCTGTGGCAGAGTGAAGGGATTTAGTAGTCAGTGCACACAAACACCAAAAGATAGTGCCCAGATAAAAAAAAGTAGTTGAAAAGGTGAGTGTAAAATCGGCCTTTATCTCAAGATGATTGGAATTCAAAAGTAAAAAGTGATACTTCAAAAATAAAAACAGAAAGTCCTGAAAATACTCAGCAGGTCAGGCAGCATCTGTGGAGAGAGAAACAGAATTAACGGGCTGGATTTTGTTCTCCCCAAGGCATCGGGTTCCATGGTGGGGGTTGGGGGGAGGTCTGAAGATGGCTCCTTATGAGGCCTGCCACAGACCTCAATGCCATGAAGGTCCGGCCTGAGCCTTCCAGCAGCAGCGGGGTTTTGTGGCAGTCCCCCCGCCATTAGGCGATGGGACCACAATTAACATGTTCAAATAAATAAAATTATTAAATTTAAATAGACTTAACTGTGATCTTGAGGGCCCACCGTGATTTTCGGCACAGCAGCCGGCACATCCATGCCTTCAGATCCCCGTCTGGGGGAAAGTGGCACAAGACTGGTGGGCAGAGGGGAGGACGTGAGTTTGTCGGGTCGGGGGGGGGAACGGGGTCAAATATATGTAATGGGTGTAGGGGATGTTGGGAAAGATTGAACCGTAAAATTTGTGCAGTTTGGGATGGAAGTTTAGATGTAAAAGGTAAGTGTTTTGGGGGGGAAAGGACAAATAGTTATTGTAAATGCTATTGGGGGGATGGGAAAGGGGCATTAGAAATTTATTTATTTAATTTTGCAGGTAGGACTTTAAAAATGTTAATTGGGCAGCAGGGCTGGCTGCCCTTTAAAAATGACACAGGCAGCTTACACCAGTGCCAGGGACAGATAGCCCGCCCCCTCTATAAGATTTGGGGGGGGGGGGGGGGGGGGGGAGGAGGATTTGGGTGGGCCTCCCTGGCTATTTAAATGAGCTGCATCGACTTGAAACATTGGGCTGGATTTTAAGATCCCACCGCCAATCCGGCAGCAAGCTCAAAAAATGGTGGCCCGCCCCTGCAGGTTGCATGCCAAAGAGCTGCGCTTGAGATTGCAGCAGCTCTTTGGCGAGCATTTGAGCTCGTTGCCGAGATCAGTGGCGGGATCTTAAAGTCCAGCCTAACGTTTCAGGTCGATGACCCTTTCGTCAGAACCGAGTGAAACAGTAAGTGATACTTCAGTTGTACAGAGTCTTGATCAGACCTCCTCTGAACGATGGGAGTGGCAGGAGGTAGGATGATAGGTGAGAGGAGTACTGCAGCACAGATTCACCAGAATTATATGAGGGCTCCAAGGTTAAATTATGAGCAAACATTGCACAAACTTGGCTTGAGTTTTGAAGGTTGAGGGTGCTCTAATCAAAGTATTTAAAATCATAAAGGAATTCAACAGGACTGTTACATTTCCTCTGGTGGGGGAATTCCAAAATAAGAGGGTCTAACCTTAAAATTAGAGTTAGGCCATTCAGGAGTGAAATCAGGATGCACTCTTTCACACAAAGCGTAGTGGAAATCACAAGCTCTATCCCTCAAATGGATGCTGAGGCAATTGAAAGTTTCAAGACTGAGGTTGGTTGTTTTAAGGGTATCAAGGCAGAGGTAGGTAAATAGAGGTGCGGTGCAGAGCAGCCAGGTTCTTAAATTTTTTGGCTGAAGGACCTCTTTACAAATGGATTAGTAATCACAGACCTCCATCTACATTATAATAAATACTACTCCTGATATGAAAGTGTTGCATGTGAAGTGTTTTATTAATGCTTTTAAGGAAAGTTACTTATTTACAGATATTAGTGAGTTGGGTTTCTCACTGCAGAGCCTGTCCTTCCTTAATAGGGGCAACGAGAGAGCAGGAGCCCAGGGAGAGCTAGAGCTAGGAGAGAGCAGAAGCACAGAGAGAACAGGAGTAGGGAGACAGAAGGAGCACAGAAAGAAAAGAAGCATGCGGAGAGAAAAGTATGGAGAAAGTAGAAGCGGGAGCACAGAGGAAACAGGAACCTGAAGAAAATAGGAACCCGGAGAGAACAGGAACCCAAGGAGAACAGGAGCACAAAGGGAGAAGAACAAGCCTCTAGCCCCCAGTCATTTGCATACGGATCACAGCACCTTTGATGGTCGCACATCAGTGGGCCAGTTCTGCATCGCAGACTCCCTGGAAAGTCTCTGCGGACCCCGGTTTGAGAACCACCAATCTAATTAAATGATGGAACAGGGGCTGAATGACTTCCTCTCGTTCCCATGTTACTAAACTGTGTTGTGGTTCCAGCTGTAATATGTGATAATACTACTACTCAAAGAAAAGAAACAAAGACTGTACAATTTTAAAAGGTACCAACTTCTCTATCAGTTTACTCCAGTTTTTCTTCACAAAATTCCAGGCAAGGAGTTGTCCAGATGGATTCCTGCTCACTCCCACAACAATATGGGCAAGATTCTGCAACTTGATGACATCCCCTTGCATGCCAAGTTCCAACAGCCTGATGATGACAGAAAGAAATGCACAATGGATCTATTATACTAAGTGTTACAAGTTCTTGTTTATAGAACCATCTACCTTTTCAATGTTGCAATAGTTGTATCCATTATTTACATGATGGTTTTCAAATTATCCCTTCTCTATACTCTGTCTTCACTGTGTTACATAGGAAAGGAACCAACAAGTATCCTAGTTGCAGTAATCTGATTAGAATCATTGAATGGTTACAGCACCGAATGAGACCTTTTGTGGCTCTGCGAGCAATTCAGCTCATCCCACTGCCCCACCCTTTCCCTGTAACTATGCATTTTTTTTTATCTTCAGGTGCTTATCCAATTCCCTTATGAAAGTCACAATTGAATCTGCCTCCACCACTCCCTCAGGTAGTGCATTCCAGATCCTAACCACTTGCTGCATAAAAAAAATGTTTTCTGATGCCACCTTTGGTTCTTTTGCCTTATATCATTGTCCTCAGTTTCTTGACCCTCATCCAAAGAGAACAGTTTCTCTCTATCTATTCTACTTAGACCCTTCATGATTTTGAACAGCTCTATCAAATCTCCTTTCCACCTTCTCTTTAAGGAGAACAGCCCCAGCTTCTCCAATACATCCTCAGAACTGAAGTATCTCATCCCTCGAACCATTCTCGTAAATCTTTTCTGTGTCCTCTTTATAGCCTTCATATCTTTCAAAAAGTGTGCTGCCCAGAATTGGACACAATACTCCAGTTGAGGCTGAACCAGTGTTTTATAAAGGCCGATCATAATTTCCTTGCATTTGTACTCTATGCCTCTATTTATAAAGCCCAGGATCCCACATGCCTTTTTAACTGTTTTCTCAATTGCCCTGCTACCTTCACCAATGTTTAACATATACGCCAGTTCTCTCTGTTTCTGCACCCCTTTAGAATTTAATCTTTTATTTTATATTGCCTCTCCTCATTCTTTACACCAAAATGTATCACTGCATTTCTCTGCATTAAATTTCATCTGCCATGTGTTTGCCCATTCCACTAGCCTATGTCCTCTTGACATCTATCACTATCCTCACAGTTAAAAATCCTTCCAAATTTTGTGTCATCTGCAAATTTTGTAATTGTGCCCTGCACACCCAGGTCTAGGTCACTAATATAAATATATATAGAAAAGCAGTGGTTCTAGTACTGACCCCTGGGGAACTCCACTATATACCGTCCTCCAGTCTGAAAAACAACTGTTTACCACTACTTTGTTTCCTGTCACTCAGACAACTTTATTTCCATGCTGCCACTTTCCTTTTTATTCTATGGGCCTTAACTTTTCTGACAGGCCTATAATGTGGCACTTTATTAAATACCTATTGGAGCCCAAATACACCACACCAGGGGAGGCGGTGGCGTAGTGGTATTGTCACTGGACTAGTAACCCAGAGACCCAGGGTATTGCTCTGGGGACATGGGTTCAAATCCCACCACAGCAGAAGGTGGAATTTGAATTCAATTAATAAATCTGGAATTAAAAGCTAGTCTAATGATGGCCATGAAACCATTGTCGATTGTTGTAAAAACCCATCTGGTTCGCTCATGTCCTTTAGGGAAGGAAATCTGCTGTCCTTACCTGGTCTGGCCTACATGTGACTCCAGACCCACAGCAATGTGGTTGACTCTTACATGCCCTCTGAAATGGCCTAGCAAGCCACTCAGTTGGCAGCTCACTGCCACCTTCTCAAGGGCAATTAGGGATGGGCAATAAATACTGGCCTGGCCAGCGACGCCCACATCCCATAAATGAATAAAAAAAAAACATCAACCGCATTACCTTCATCAACCTGCTCCGTTACCTCATCAAAAAACGTAATCAAGTTTGTTAAACACAATTCGCCTTTAACAAATCTGTGCTGGTGTTCCTTAATTAATCCACATCAGTTCAAATGACTGTTAATTACATGATTAATATGACCTTAAACTGCATTACCAAGACTTTTACCCAGAATAAATTTGTGAAAAATTAAGTGTGACACAGGAGTGGGTGGTGACAGATAAAAAGTGCATGCATGTCACTATTCTTCTTATATTACCTTGGTTTTGTTCACTATGTGTAGGATGCTTTGTGTTTTATAACAGAGGCATTCTGCATGCAATGCAAAATTTATTATTCGACTGGTAAACTTGTGTCCTTTTAGGGCCACAAAATCCAAATGCTGTTAAGTAAACACTGGGTAAGGTCAGAATATAATCACCCTCAAGCTGTAGGTCAGATCCCTACCTTTATCTTTTTTAAAGTATGATTGGTAAAGTCGGTTAGAGACATTCTGACTTCTGTGCCACTGAGGCTCTTTCAAATGATGAGGCCTTTATATTTCAAAATGACTGCCTTTACTGCTTCACACTTTTTTTAAAAAGCCGTTGAAATTTGAGTGTGATACTTGATGCACTATTTTAATTGTATCCTGTGGTGGTGCTCATGCCAAGTCTGAGGAACAATATTTCCCCTGCAATTTCTATGGGGTTCTCCAGTGGAAGATCGACTGAACCACTATGTAATTGGCATCAATGGCAGAAATGGCCATTTAGGCTGTTTCTCGAGGATTTCTGTCAATCATCCGCTGAAGTTACAGCAGGAGTGGCCAATTGAAATTCTGCCACAATTTAAAGAGTAGATGTGTGTGCTTTTAAGGATGCAAAGTCACACTCGCATTAAGCAGCTGCTGGTTTCACACCAAGGTCAGTTCAGATGCTTCTCCTGCTAAGTAAACAATGTATGAGTTTCTATGTCAATTAGGAAAGTACAAAAAACCTGGCTTGGGTATTCTGCACCCCTGGAGAATTTCTTGGTTTTTTATACTTTGCAATGTAGCCTTGAAAGTTGAGTGACATTCAATATATGATAGACAGACAAGGTGTGATAGATGCTCTTCTTTTATACCTTGGATTTCCCATGGCAATGCTCATGCAAAGTCAGATAATGGTATTTAGGGGAGGTGGGTGGATGAGTTGTAAGGTGCGTGCATGTGCTTTGTGGGTGGATGAATTAGTGGGAATATGGATGGAGGATTGAGGATGGGCTTTTTTTTTTAAACAAATGGATTGCATGGTGTTGAAAAACAGCATCTGCAGTAGGGGGTAGAAAGCATTTACAGCATAGTGGGATTATGGTATAATAGGAGTTGAACGCGGTATGTGCATGTGTGGCAGGAAGTTGTAAAATGCCGTAAATGTAAGTGGGTTGGGAAGGGAGTGTTGAGTGTTTGGGATTTCTTCAAAGGGAGTATAGAAGTACTTTTCTATGAAAAAAGAAAATATTTGCCATTAATTTGTGTGGAAGGGAGAATAAACAGTGTGCACAAGAATAGGAAGTGTAGGCAGTACTGATGTGAGAGAGCAGCATCAAGTAGGAAAGGTAGGCAGCTCAAGAGTTAAAGATAATATTGCCATTCATGTTTCTGGCAAGTCATGCCAAATACAAATAGAATAAGGGGGATATGGGAGCTCAGGTAAGAACAGTAGTAAACAAAAGAGGCAGTTGGTTGGTCTAGAGCATGTAATGTTGCATGAGTGAATAGAGAAACCAGACAAGAAAGCCTGTATGCATGAAGATATGGATGGGAACATTAAGAGTGGCACTGTGGATTGGAATGCAGGTATGGTAAACAGGTTTGTGGACAGCTGCAGTGTTATATTCTGTGGTGCGACAATATCATCAATACTGGCATGAACCCACCTGCTCATAAAGCTGGCAATTTTTCAATAACATTTGCCAGGAGGTAGAGATTGAATGGGCCGGTAATGAGGGAAAAGTTAATGTGGGGGCAGGCTGCAAAAAGAGTCTGGTGGACAACTCGTCAGAAAAGGGAGTTGGAAAAAAAAAATCAGGAAGGCAAAAGGTTGTCACATTGTTACAGGAAAGTTGGGAGCGGGTGATTGGCAGAAAGCGTTTGATGAGGAAGTAAAATGCTTGTGGACTGGAAAGAGTGCTTTTATGGGACGAGTGACTGCCACTGTGTGTATGAGTGGATGCCCAAAATAGAATGGTGAGTACTAGGGAGACTATGACGTGTGGAATCAGGAGAATTTGCTGCATCCTGATCATGACATTACATATTGGAACATGGAGGGCAGGATCCTGTGCTCTCCTGTAAATTTTGGCAGACACACCATTGTAATGGCCAGCTCTACATATATCAGCTTCCATATCATAGAATGATACAGCACAAGAGGCTGCCACTCAGCCCATCATGCATGTGCTGGTGCCATATATTCTGCTAAGAAACAGATTGATCAGCAAGTTTGTCTCAAAACTTCAAGTCTTCAGCCAGACTGGCTGTGCACCCAGGGAATTCAGAAGAAACTTCTTTATCCAGAGAGTGGTTAGAATGTGGAACTCACTACCACAAGGATTACTTGAGGTGATTAGCATTTAAGAGGAAGCTAGATAAACACATGAAGGAGAAAGGAATGGAAAGATATGTTGATGGAGATCGATGAAGAGAGTGGAAGAAGGCTCATGTGCAGCATAAAAACTAGCACAGATCTGTTGGGCTGAATGACCTGTTTCTGTGCTGTAAATACTCTGTAATACAATGGTAATGCAATTTACTTAATTGACTCTGAGCACAGCTGTAACTCTTTCCAAATCCTATGTGTACCCATCTACCCCCACCACACACCAGCATTTCCCCTTTTGCAAACCATGATCTCACTGTGCATGATGCTACAAAAGATCTAATGAGATATAAATAAATTCCATACCGTGCCAATTTTTCTGGATCTCTGCTACTTGCCAAAGCAGACACAATCTTACTCTTTTCAGCACCAGATACTGACTGGATGTATTTCTTCAGAAGGTAGTCCCATCCATCACTGCTCTGTGCTCCTACAGAGTACACGATCTCCAGGACATCTGTTGGTAAACTGCAATATCAACAATAATGAACTCAGTAAAACAGTGCATCTATTTGTCAAATTCCATTGCAGACTACACATTAGCAAGCAATATGTTTAGAAAAGTGGCTCTGTCACATTTTGGTATTTTTGATCATTTTATTCTTCATGGAAAGGATTTTGAGATTTAGCCAGTTTTAAGGGTCATATTTTAAACAAAGTAAATTTGTACAGGTTAGATGGTGACTGTACAGAAACAATTTTCCTTCCACAAATCCCTGTGTGCCTCTGTTCCCAGGGCAATATGGTAGGAAATAGAAGCAGAAACCTGTACTGTCCAGAATCTGACCTTTTTGCACATGCACTTATGGAGGCCAAAAAGTGGGAATGTTTTGACATTAATTCTGTGGCATTTTTAAATTATGTGGAAATAATAGCACAATAGATACTATGTTATTTTCTGGTCTGATGATGCTTGGTGATCTGGGGGCATGTTGGAAATTAGCAATACATATATATTATATATAAAAACAGAAAGTGCTGGAAATACTCAACAGTTCTGGCAGTATCTGTGGAGAGAGAGCAGAGCTAACGTTTCAGGTCTGTGACCTTTCATCAGCATTCAGAATCAGAGTTCTGATGAAAGGACAGAAGGTTGATCAAGGACAGAAAGTATGTGCAAAGGCTCAAGAAGCTAATGGCAGGTGGATAACATTAGGGTGGACATTTACCTCATGGTTTAGACATTCAATGCAATATATTATTGGGCATTTTGTAGTAAAGGAAATTGTTAAAAGGCAATGAGGTCTGTCAATAATCCATCCAGGTCCACCCATGAAAAAGAGAATAAAATAGAGATTTTGGGAGACCTTGGTGCTGTGGGTGGTATTCTTTGACTCTATTCTTCTGTAAAAACCACAAATCTGTGACCTCATTTAATTAGCATGCCATGTAACCACTGTGGCTTTATTCTCATCATTAACATCATTGAACCCTTTCATTAGATTGCTGATTTGCAATCACTCCCAGGTATCCATCATGTGCAAAGTAATCTTTCAACTAATTAGTCAGAGATAGAACTCAAACTAACTGCTTAGCTCAGTAAAGATTGTAAGCTTGCTGAACAGGTAAGAATTCTTACCTCTGAGTCAGAAATTTACAAGGTAAAGCTCTACTTAAATGCTTGAAACCCTTGTGCAGAACTGATGGACAGCTGTATCTCAGAGATGCTGTCCTTCAGGTTAAATGTTCATGATGGAATGTCTGCATCTCCTGAATGGAGAGTGAGTAGTGTCATGGGATTGTTTTTAAAGCAGAGAGGTCTCCTGGTTATTAATTCTTCCCTCAACCAATACTGCACAAAACAGATGAACTGGTTATTCATCCCATTGCTGTTTGTGAGATATGGTTGTGCACAATAATGCCAGCAACACTTCAAAATAATTTACTCTGAAGGATTTTGAAACTTTTCAGAGAGACGTAATAAGGTACTAAGCAAAAGCAATGCTCTTTTTCTCGACCTACAGTATCACAAGGCACAAATGGGAAGCTGTACTTCCACTATTACTAACTTCATGGTACCATTGGACTTCCTCCACTGATTAAAATAATCTGACGCTTTCTGAACACAAGGAGGGTATTCGAGGTCACAGACGAGTTCCAGGAGATTGGACCGCAGCATTCGCTCTGACACGGCGCCATCGTCACTCCATATCTGCTTGTCAATTAGGTGTTTGAAAAACTCCAGGATATATCCCTGAAACATAAGCAACAGCACACAGTCATAGTCTGCAACAAATCTCATAAAATTAACACGTACCAATGGGAATATCAAAAATACATAAAATTCCTGTAAAAATTCACAAAAGGATATAATGAAAAAGTACAGAGCTCTCCTATAATTTAATAGATAAATGGAACAGCTGCTATGTTGCTGAGAGGTGCGGACCAGAAAAGTTGCCAGTCTGCGCTGAGCCAGCTGATCTCAGCAAGGGCATCAGCAGGCACACAACGAGCTCAGTGCCCCTTGCCTAGGGACAGATAAAACAAGCAGGCTTTCCTCTCCTGTTTGCTCTCTAGCAACCCTGTTGCATGTTGAGTAAGGACAGCACTGGGCTTTGGTATGATGCTTTCCATAATTGGATGGTCTGCTGCCACTCGCCAACACATGAAGACAAATCATTTGGGAGAAAAAAAAAAAGATCTGTTCTGCCCAGAGAACCATTGAAAAGTATGAGTTTATGATTATATTTTGAGGGTGGGTGTTACTTTTCTTGTGGAATTTTAACTATGTTTTTGGTTCTTTGGTGCATTTAATATGGCTGTATACAAAGGTACAAGCAGACCTTTGGTAAAAATGGAAGCAATTTTTTTCTCATACTGAACAAAGTTCATGCAAATATTGACAAGCTTTCAAAAGGTTTCTACCATAACAAAATAAAATGGTTGTGTATTCAGGCTTGCTATTGAAAAACAGGAGTGGTCAACACCAGGCAATCCTTCACAGCCAAACTGTTCCATGAGATTAGCCAACATATTCAGATAAAACTAATCTGACCAGTGGGGTCATACAAGACCAATAGTTCTGTGTCTACCACAGACTATAAATGGGGAAACCTCATCTTTTCTAAGTTTCCTTGTCAATTTGGTTCTATTTTGATCTTAGCATGCTTAAATATATCTAAGAAGTTTGACATTAATGTTGATTGTTCGTATTTGCATCAGATAGTTTCCAGCTGATTCACAGCTATATTTTCATCAGCAGCATCTTTATCTCTATGAATGAACATCAGTCAAGTAGTGTGTCAGGATTACAGAATCTTACCTTCAGATTTGCTGCAACATCAGAGATATTTCTCTTTAAAACCATTTTGTAATATACCTCCAGGTAACCCAGACCCTGCAACACTGGAATGATTTTGCTCTCATGCTTGAGGTAACGGGTCAAGTCAAGGGCTCGATCAAGTGACAACTTTCCTGCACTAAACACAGTAATAATGGTCCATTAAAATTTTCTAATAAAATCAAAGATCGCATTTTGTTCCCTACCTCACACGTTTTCTCGCTCTCATGGGGTAATCATTAATCATTGAAGAATAGGGCAGAAAATTCACATCCAGGCCACTGATGCTGCCAATGTAGCTGCAGTGATACATAGGAGAGGGATCTGAATGGCTGACAAAATTAATTTCCTACATTTCTTGGAGATGTTGATCTATCCTCTAGTTAGTATCTTCTTTGACAAGGTGAGTTATGTCACTGTTATTTATGTAGGGACAGATTTTAAGGCCTCCCATCTGGCTATTACAGGGAAGTAGTGACTCAAAAATGTTAGGGAATTATTTAACACGTCATTCCTTCTGCCACATGGCCACAGCAATCCACCTCTGACCTGCTGCTGGATGGCCAGAACACCCCCAAGTCAGGTGACAGACCCATTTAAAATTCAATTTGAGGTCCTATGATGTACACAAAATGCTTATCATCATTTTAGGAAAGTACAAGCAGAATGCCAGCTGGCAGTTCAGCTAAGAAAGGATCCCACAGGTAAGTCTGTGTTTATTTTTGTGGGGTGAGGAGGAGTACTCCCCCAGAAGAATACTGCATGCAACTGCTTGCCTGGGCTCATCCACTTTGGTTTTGCCACCCACCCTCCTTACAGGACATCCCTGCAGCTTCCATCAGCGTCCGAGTTGGTCAACATTCCTGTGGCTCAAAACTGGCAAACTACCTTGGGGTGTTCGTTTGACATCTGTAGCTTACGTTTAATTGAGACCTGGCCCTCAAAATCATGGAGGCCTGTTCGCTGCTAAAAGGGACTCCACTAGTTGTCCACCCAAAAGTCAAATTCTACCCCATCCTTTAAAGTTTTGGAGGAAACTGCAACACCATCAACTGGGAGAAGTAGAACTCTGTCAGTATATCTAAGGCAGTATTACTTAAATACACCCCTCTTGCATAGACCCCCTACTGTGACATGGTCATGTCTTCCAGAGTCAATGGACCACAGGGCATTGGGTAGGATGTAGGTTGGTAAACAAGGATGAGGATTTTCAAACAATTGCATTTGTAGCAGGAAACAATGGTGGTAGGTAATGGGGTGAAGTAAGAGCAGAGATGGACAATGTTGCTGGGGTTCAAGCAAATTTTCTTGGCAACAGAAAGGATATTGAATCGGAAGTTGTGTTTAAGTGAGCAACCATGGAGGGGAATGGCTACAGAGTTCGTGGTACGAGATAAATAGTATGGCTTCAGTTTCATTAATGCTCAGTTGAAGAAAGTTATGGCTCAAAACAAGTAGAAAAGCAACAAGATATAAAGAATTCCCAAAGTTTTCTAGAAGCCAAACTCTATTGTAAAGGAAATTTTGGGGTTTTTTTTTTAGTAGATTTTACAAAGCTTTTTTCATATTATTGGCCCCTTGTTCTCATAAGTTAGTTAATAGGAAATTGGTTGTGGGCCACATGTGAGCAAGAAGGCAAGAAGGAAAGAGAGAAACAAAAACAAAGAAAAAATTTGCATTTACATACTGCCTTTCATGACCTCAGGACATTGCAAATCACTTTATAGCTAATTAAATAATTTTGAAATATCGGCACTGTTTAAATGCAACCAAATTGCACAAAACAAGGTCCCACAAATAGCAATGTGATATCAAGCAAATAATCTGTTTTAGTGATATTGGTTGAGGGATAAATATTGGCCAGGACACTGGGGAGAACACCCTTGTGTTCTTCTACAAATAGCACCATGGGACCTGCCTAAAAGGTATCTTGGTTTAGCTCCAAAAGATGGCAACTCTTGACAGTATAGCTGGGACTTGAACCTTCAACCTTTTGGTACAGTGGTGAACATGCTACAACTGATCCAAGTAGTTATAAAGTAGATACAGATGATGGGGGACGGATGAGTGCAGTGGTTCTTACATAAGCATCAAAAACTTTTTATATGGCATCTATGTATTTTGTAAGTCCCTGAAATAACAACATGTTCAATCTCAAGCAAGTTATTCTCTGAATTTGTTGGTTTTTCGTGAATAGATATTTCCAGTTCACTTACTGATGGTAAGTGGCACCTCCACAATAAACGTGAATTATTCTCAACTTTCACCCATACAAAATAGAACTTTAGTCTGTCAAATCATGATTCACACCAATAGAATAACCTAGGATTCAGTACTCAGTGGTTGTTGATCAAAAGGTATTTGCGAAGAGCAGAGTTAGAGGCTGAGGAGGGGTATGTTACAGATAGTCTTAGAGGTAAGGAGGAGCAAGAGAAAGCTGAAGCAAGAGAAGATGTGACAGGGTTAGCGGCTTGGTTGTTGGGGGAGGTTGACCAGGGTCAAAGGCCTTGTTGGGATAGAATCAAAAAATGCCAAAGTGTGACTGAAGTTCAGGAAAAAGTAGCTGCAACCAGTTAGACTAGTACTGCAAATCTAGAGGAGGAGAGAAAGATAAGAGGGGGCTTTCTCCAGCTCCCTAATCCCACCTGATGGCCAATATTATGAGAAAAAAAGAATTAAGCCTCTATATGCCCTGCCTAACAGTTGAATGGGCCAAGCAACAGTTGATATGAGCACTTTAGCTGAATGGCCCCAGTTAATCACAGAATCACAGAATTGTCACAGCACAGAAGGAGGCCATTCGGCCCATTGTGTCTGCACCAGCTCTCTGAATGAGCAATTCAGCTTGTGCCACTCCCCCACCTTCTCCCTGTAACCCTGCACATTCTTCCTTTTCAGATAACAGTCTAATTCCCTTTTAGATGCTCACTTGAACCTGCCTCCACCACATTCTCAGGCAGTGCATTCCAGATCCTAATCACTCGCTGTGTGAAGAAGCTGAAGAAATGGATGATGTTGTGAGCTGGGACAGGGCACGCTGAACAGGAGCTCAGAAATAGCGAGTGGATGGGAACAGCCTGTTAATGGTCTTATGTGGTTCCGGGGGGCGATGGAGGGAGGAGGGTGTGTGGGTGGAAGGGAAGGTAGGATGAGAAGGTTATCAAGAGCCAGAGCAGGAAAGCAAGGTCGGAATCACTGATCTCATTATGTTAATTCTTCTGAAAAATTGCTGCTGTGTCCTCACGGGGTCAGGGAGCAGTAGCATGGATTGGGAAGAAAACACAGCAGGCAGCTTTAAAATTATTTTAGAGGTAGCTTTGGGGCAGTTGGGCTGTAATGTAACATTACCTCACGCCATTGTTTGACACCTGTAACATGACTGACCTCACAGCACCACCTACAGGCACAATTCCAGTGACATATTATGACCCACTCACGTTGTGATTATAATATATAATAACTACAACAACAGTGACATTCCACAGTACCTGACAAGTTGGAAAGCATTATGAATCAGATTCGCTCGGTCTTTCTGACTCAGAAGTGTGTGGTTCTGCTCCAACAGATTGATCAGAGCATCCCATCCGGCACTCTTGTAATGTACTAAGTAATATCCATTCATGTCCACGTTAAATTTTACCCATTCAGCTTCTTTATCCAGTTCAATATGATCTGGTTAAAACAATATTGAGTTAATGAAGCTAATTAGTATAGAGAAATGCTCTCAGTTGACAGATCAAGTGCAGAAACATAGGAAGATTTATGCCACAGAAGGTGGCCATTTGGCCCATCATGTCCATGCCAGCAAAAAAAAAGTGCAGTGGGTCAGATACCGTCCCTTTCCCCCTCTGGGACTGGGTGGTGCAGTGGGTCAGACACCTTCCCTTTTCCCCTCTGGAGCTGGGTGGTGCAGTGGGTCAGACACCGTCCCTTTCCTCCTCTGGGACTGGGTGGTGCAGTGGGTCAGACACCGTCCCTTTTCCCCTCTGGAGCTGGGTGGTGCAGTGGGTCAGACACCGTCCCTTTCCTCCTCTGGGACTGGGTGGTGCAGTGGGTCAGACACCGTCCCTTTCCTCCTCTGGGACTGGGTGGTGCAGTGGGTCAGACACCGTCCCTTTCCTCCTCTGGGACTGGGTGGTGCAGTGGGTCAGACACCTTCCCTTTTCAGTGCTGAAACTACAACTCCTTAAGTCAGAAGCAAGACTGCTACCAACCAAGCTAAGCTGCCAAATGTCTAGTAAACTGAGAACATGACATTTCAGTGGGAACAGGTTCCATTTTGTTTTCAAATGCAAGCGATAACTTTAGCTAATGTGCGATTAAGTTGTGCACACAGTGTGCTTAATTTAATGACTCAGTGGCGGGCCTGGAAATGGGTGCCGTTCCCATCCATCATGTGGGTGACTGCCACACTGCGATCACGTGGTGGGTGGCCATTTTGCATAGAGTGGCGCAGGTCACCCCAATCATGTGGTGGGGATGGGAGGTGAATCACTGATTACAGCGTCAGATGACTCTGGAGCAGGTCTCGACACCATAATTAACCATCTCCCCTTGATGTTCAATGGCAATACCATCGCTGAATCCCCCACTATCAACATCCTGCGGGGGGTCACCAATGACCAGAAACTAAACTGGACCAGCCATATAAATGCTGTAGCTACAAGAGCAGGTCAGAGGCTGGGAATCCTGCGGCGAGTAATTCACCTCCTGTCTCCCCAAAGCCTGTCCACCATCTACAAGGCACAAGTCCGGAGTGTGATGGAATACTCTCCACTTGCCTGGATGGGAGCAGCTCCAACAACACTCAAGAAGCTCGACACCATCCAGGACAATGCAGCCCGCTTGATTGGCACTCCATCCACAACCTTCAACATTCACTCCCTTTACCACTGACGCACAGTGGCAGCCGTGTGTACCATCTACAAGATGCACTACAGCAACTCACCAAGCCTCCTTTGACAGCACTTTCCAAACCCATGACCTCTACCACTGAGAAGGCCAAGGTCAGCAGATGCATGGGAACACCACCCCCTGCAAGCTCTCCTCCAAGCCACACACCATCCTGACTTGGAACTATATCGCGGTTCGTTCACTGTCGCTGGGTCAAAATCCTGGAACTCCCTTCCTAACAGCACTGTGGATGTACCTACACTCCAAGCACTGCAGCGGTTCAAGAAGGCAGCTCACCACCAACTTCTCAAGTGCAATTGGGGGTAGGCAATAAATGCTGGCCTAGCCAGCGATGCCCACATCCCATAAATGAATTAAAAACAAGATATTTAAAGGCCTGCCAGCCTTGCATTCCTGAGAGTCACTGCCAGCTTTCATTTGACTGGTGAAAATGCTGTTGAACTGATTCATGCACCCCCCCCCCCCCCCCAACCCCCAAGGTGGGCAGATGACAATGGCCTAGACAAGACAGAGGGTGGCCCCACGGTTCAGTGGTGCCTCCCTGCAGATTCTCCTGTAGGTTGCTTGGTCAGGCGGAAAGGAAGTTGTGAAGAGGATATAAGGAGGCTACAAAGGAATATAGATAGGTTAAGTGAGTGGGGAAAGAACTGGCAAATGGAGTATAATGTGGGAACATAGGAAATTGTCCATTTTGGCAGGAAGAATTAAAAAGAAGCATATTATCTAAATGGTGAAAGATTGCAGAGCTCGGAGATGCAAAGTGATCCGGGTGTCCCAGCATAAAAGTTTAGTAGGCAGGTAGAGCAAGAAATTAGGAAAGCTAATAGAATGTTATTGTTTATTGAAAGAGGAATTAAATACAAAAGTAAGGAGGTTATGCTTTGGCTATACAAGGCATTGGTGAGACCACATCTGGAGTACTGTGTACAGTATTGGTCTCCTTATTTAAGTAAGGATGTAAATGCGTTGGAAGCAGTTCAAAGAAGGTTTACTAGACTAATACCTGGAATGGGTGGGCTGTCTTATGAGGAAAGATTGGACAGACTAGGCTTGTATCGGCTGGAATTTAGAAGAGTAAGAGGTGACTTGATTGAAACATATAAGATCCTGAGGAGTCTTGACAGGGTGGATGTGGAAAGGATGTTTCCCCTTGTGGGAGAATCTAGAACCGAGGTCACTGTTTAAAAATAAGGGGTTGCCCATTTAAGACAAGTTGAGGAGAAATTTTGTCTCTCAGGGGGTCGTGAGTCTTTGGAATTCTCTTCCTCAAAAGGCGATGGAAGCAGAGTCTTCGCATATTTTTAAGGCAGATGTAGATAGATTCTTGATAAACAAGGGAGTGAAAGGTTATCGGGGGTAGGGGGGAATGTGGAGTAATAGGTTCAGCCATGAATTTATTGATTGGCGGAGCAGGCTTGAAGGGCCCAGCGGCCTATTCCTGCTCCTAATTCGTATGTTCATGTGTTCATAGGTCCTCTTTCCCACCGAAGGCAAGAAGAAGTACTCCCACCTTACCAAGCAAACCTGGGTGGAGATCGCAGAGGATGTCAGCAGCCGTGGGGTCACCCACTAGAACTGGGTCCAATGCTGCAAGAGGGTCAACGACATCCTGCGTTTGGCCAAGGTGAGTGCTCCATCCCACTACTTTTTGGGGAGTGCATGTGACTACGTGGGAGGGTGCGTGACATAGGGAAGGTAGCACTACAACGTCGATAGCAGAAGGGCTATTACCTCATCTTAACAGATGCATGGCTGCTTCTTGGCCACAGGCCACCGTCCTTCATAGCTCACCCCGCCCCCCCTTAACTCCCCAGACAGCATATATCATACATCAGATCCCCCAGCAGAGGATGAGGGGTTGACCCACAGCACTGTGGGTATGCCTACACCCTAAGGACTGCAGTGGTTCAAGAAGGCAGCTCACCACCACCTTCTCAAGGGCAATTAAGGGTGGGCAATAAATGCTGGCCTGGCCAATAATGTCCACATCAAAAACTAGCCAAAGTATTATGTTGCTTTCCCTGCCAATTTCTACTATCTCCACCCTCCCTCTTGCAGGACAAGAGGGCCCACAACAGGAGGGAGACTGCCAGGACTGGTGGAGGAGTTCCTGATCTGTGTCCTCTCACCACTGCTGAGGAAGAGGCTTTGGAACTGAAGTCCCTGGGTGGCCGTGCAATTTCGAACAGGGAGACTGGAGTCCCTGCGCAAGAGAATGAGGATTGGCTTCCATCGACATACTGATTAATTTTGGAGGAGGCCCACATCATACATGGTCGGCATGAGGAGATCTGCATAGCCTAACCCACACATGTTTGTGTTCTCTCATACAGGTCGGTGTGCACAGGAGACTGCAGCCACAGGGGGACAGCTGTCAACCTCTGAACAGGAGGACAACTCAGAGGATGCACCATCCCATGACTCTCCTGCACCTTCCACCAGCCCAGATACTTTCACCTCAGTGGGTAACTGCTCGGCTGTAGAATCAGGGTAACAAGATGGTGAGAGAAAGGAACATGTGCCCGAGCAGCTGGCTGATGCTGAGACAGCCGAGGCCTCTGACAGTCAGAGGAATGTGGGTGGCCAGGCCCATGCTGAACCCCAGGCTGATGACAAGCCTCTGGTGTTGACAGCACAGGACATGCTGGAGTTACAGAGAGGTACAGCAACATATGGTGGAGATGCCAGAGACCATGCGTAGCATTAAGCGGATGATGGAGGAGTCCATCCATGACTGCTGCATGTCTCAGGCATGTCTTCCTCCATCAAGAGGTTGCTGATCATGGACAGCCAGATCCCACAGATGCACACAGACCTGCACACCATTGCCTTGGCCATGAGCTCGACGCAACAGTGGCAAGGGTGAGAGAAGGAACAGGAGCCTGGAGACTTCTGCCACTCCTCGTCCTTCTCTGGTGAGCAGGGAGGTTCAAGCAAACCTTCAAAAGGGAGGAGGAGAGGCTGCCATCCACATCTGGGGGCTCCCCTCAGGGCAGTCTGAGTGTGGATACTGGCTCCTCAGCCCCTCTGCTAGTGAGGCCAGCTCCAGCAGCCGCAATGCCTGAGAAGGGTCCTAGACCTGTGCAGTACACCCTTAGGGAGCTGTGGCAATGCAGGCCACAGGCACCCAGAGGACGGCCATCATCACAGGACAAGGGGTAGACTGATCAGCAACCTGCCTCCATCCCAGCTGCTGTCGCAGGGATCACACCGCGTGGGAACACCTGCAAATGTATTATATATGTAGCAAATATGTAATGTAATGATTAATTAAAAGTTCTTTTATGCAAATCACTGGCCATCATTATCTGAAAACCATGTATCCCTTAATTGTGAACTGCTGACTTCTGCCTTCCGGTTCGTGCAACGCCAATGTTACCACAGCCCTCATTAATATGCCAATGTGATGAGAGCCCTCATTTACATATATTCTCCTATGCAGCTGGTTGCAAGTCAGGGAACACAAATGGAAAGGAGGTGACAGAGTTCACGCATTCAGATGAGTCTTTATTTGACTCTCTGTGAGTGGACATCAGGGTGGCAGGAAACGGGTAATATGAGGTTGTGTCGCCTGCTTGGTGCATTGCTCAGCCCATCTGGCCTCCTGCGTTGAGTCTTCACCATCCAGTGCTGCTTTCCCCTCTCCCTCCTCCACCTCCTCCTTATCGGTGGAGGAGTGTAGCTCAGCCATCTCATCGTCATGTAATGCCTCCCCTCTCTGCAGTACCAAATTGTGTAGAGCACAGCAGACCACTATGATACGCGAGACCCTTGCTGTGGCATACTGCTGGGCTCCACCAAATTGATCAAAGCAGCAGAATCTCATCTTCAGCAGCCCAATGGCCTGCTCACTGCTTGCCTCACTCTGCTGCATTACGAGGGCTTCTTACAGGTGTAAGAAGCCATGTCATCAGCCTTTGTCCCAAGAATCCATCTATGAAGGCGAGCAGGGGGGCCTGAAAAGCTGTGACACCTGAGACTGTCGAAGAATGTAGGCGTTGTGGCTGCTTCCTGGGAAGTGGGAACACACCTGCAGGAAACGCTTTCGGTGGTCATAGACCAGTTGAACGTTCCTGTTGGTGAAGGTGGCTGGCTGATAGGTGGGAGCCTTGATGGTCACATGCATATAATCTATCACACCTTACACCTGTGGGAATCCAGCAATGGCCCCGAATTCGATGGCCCTCTAGGCCTGACTGTCAGGATCGGTCTGGTAGTGCACATAGTTGCCGGCCCTCTTGAACAGGGCCTTAGTCACCTCTCTAATGCAGCGGTGGCTGCTGCCTGGGAGACCCCACACATATCCCCCCAGTGGAACCCTTCATAGAAGTTGAGTGATCTTCAGGGCCACTTGCATAGAGTGCCTCCCTGGAGAGCCATAGTCTTTGCTGACACAAACGCAGCAGCCTGTTCTCCCTTTCTCCATTGGAGGCGCTGCATCATACTACGAGGATCCAAAAAGTCAGGGTACATGAGACCCATGCCAGGTAACCTGTGGGCCTGCAGTGCGCTGTCCCTGCAGAGACAACCTGCCTTGGCAACTCAGCTTTTGACAAATCTCTTGGCAGAGTCGCCAATGGAACTCAGAGCCCAAACTTGCTGATGACCCACCCTCTGTTCCAGCATTGTGAGCGACCAAACACATCACTCAGCGGTTTGGTAACCCAATACAGCACCCCTCCCAAACCCACACTAAAGCCTTGCAGAGCCCCTGAGAGCCTGAATTCCCTTTCAGAGCTTCCAAGATCACGAACGCCCTTGCAGAGCCCCCAAGACCATAAACCCCCTTGCAGGTCACACAGTAACACAGTCTGACAATGGCCTCAGAACCCCCCCTTCCCATCTGCAGCAATACTCGGGCTGCCTTCCTGTCGTGGCAATGTGGCCTCTTGCCTCAGTGCCGCCAGGTTTTAACAGTCGTGAACCTGATGGCACGTTGAGTGTCACCCACCGTTCACAAAATTGAGGGCCAATCATTAAATTGGAATTAATTATATTTAAATGCATTTACAACAGCAGTTCAGCAATTTAAAATAGCTTCTCATCGTGTCAGGGAGTCAATGCCGCCATGGTGCTTTCCCGCCACTGACAAAATCCGGAACCGACATACAACGTCAGATTTCCAGGCGGACGGTTCCAATGCAATTCTCTGATCCCCTCATGCCACCTTGCCTGCCTTCAGCAGCAGCATTAAATTTTGCCCAGTGTTACTGGCATTATACAATAAAACCAAATTATAATGTTACTGAGATATTTTAAATACTATCCAAGATGAGGAAGTTTTAAATGAATTTCACATTAACATCTCATAAAATATCATTGCTTTTATTATTTTAAAGACTGGATGTTTTTGAGATGGTGCTATCTTATCCATCGCCAGCAACATATAACGTTCTTACCTGATTTTGTTTGCAGTAGGTGTCTACCAATAGTTTTAGAACTGCTCGTGATGTAAGTCAGTGGGACGTGCCACAGGTAACTGCAAAAACAACAAAAAAATGTTTTTGATTCCCAAAATATTGCAGATTACACTTAAAACTTTGCTCACTCTAACATATAAAGCAATTTATCAAAGGGTCATAGTGTCACTTAAGGCATGGAAGGAAGCCAAGAAGAAAATTAATAAGGACACAATTGAAATATAAGTACCCAGATTGCAGTGAGGCCCATGTGGGGTCCTCTGGGAGCACTCCCTTAAGAAAACGCTCTTGTTGCAGCTTAACTGAACTCCCATTATGCTCAACAATTATCACCGGTATTCCTTGTTGAAGTGTCCACGTGTTCATAATCTCCTTGATGACTAGATGTTCCCCTGCATAGAGGTACTGAGGAATAGAAAGGCACAGAGGGCAGTTTAACATGGAATGTTTTTTTTCTTCTCACATTAGTTTTTAGAGTTAAGACAAAGTGCAAACAATACAGTGCAATAGCAATCAAGATTTACTTTTCACCTGATGGTTCGCCTGTGAATTGTATGTTATTCACTTTTTTCAAACATTCATTGCAGGCAAGGCCCACTTTTGTTGCCCATCACTAATTGCCCTTGAGAAGGTGCTGATGAGCTGCCTTCTTGAACCGCAACAGTTCATCTGGAGCGGGTACACCCACAGTGCTATTAGGGCGGGAGTTCCATGATTTTGATCCAGCGACAGTGAAGGAACGGTGATATAGTTCCAAGTCAGGATGGTGCGTGACTTGGAGGGGAACTTGCAGGTGGTGGTGTTCCCATGTGTCTGCTGCCCGTGACCTTCTAGGCGGAAGAGGTTGCAAGTTTGGAAGGTGCTGTCGAAGGAAACATGTTGAGTTGCTGCAGTACATCTTGTAGATGGTGCACACTGCTGCCACTGTGCGTCAGCGGTGGAGGGAGTGAATGTTTAAGATGGTGGATGGGGTGCCAATCAAGTGAACTGCTTCGTCCTGGATGTGTTGAGCTTCCTGAATGTTGTTGGAGCCACACTCATCCAGGCAAGTGGAAGTCACACTCCTGATTTGTGCCTTGTAGATGGTGGACAGGCTTTGGGGAGTCAGGTGGTGAGTTACTCGCAGATGTCTTGGTTAAGGTAGTTCTCATCAATGAAGGTGCAATTGGGGGGAGGCTGCATTACATTAGCAGAGCTAGTTTTTACTTCTATAATGCTCTTATTGATTGATTTTTTACTGAAATCCAAAGTGGCAACAGGTTCAGCTTCCTATATGCAGAAAGATGAGTGGAGGCTGACATCTCCTGTGGGAGACAGCCAGAGGGCATGCAGAAAATATAATAAAAATCAAAATCAGAGATACTTACAATTGAAGTAATTTCAAAAACATGCAATCCTTTAGACCTTAACGTATCTCTTTTAAAAGTACTATCAATGTAAATGTTATAATGCATCATGCCAATTTTTTTGATTCCCCAATATTATTTAGATGAATTCCCAACATCAAGAGTTGAATTTCAATGGATTGTAGGATAGTTGTGTGATCCCACAGATTGAATAGGAACTGCAGGTACATATGGTACTGTAAGATTTTGCAAGTTGAGTACATGTAGGTGTGCCTGAATTTACATAGAGTTCAACAAAGACAAAATGAACCAGATCATACCGCATTTTTAGCAGCTTGTGAAGTGCTGTAGCAGAATCCACCTGAGGTAAAGTCTTCCTTGGTGCAAGTCTGTTAGGAGTTAAAATAGAGATTGTTATGGCAATGGAAAACCAATCTTATATAACCGCGATAAAATCACAAGTCAGATGTTTTATTTCCAGACTGGAAAACCAAGGTTTCTGCAGGAGTTGCTGGGAGAATTTAGCACATTTTGCAAACTTAAACATTAACATTTTTTTTTTACCTTTTTACTTATCAGATTCTAATTTTATTTCTGTAATAGATTGTGGGTGAATAGCAAAGCAATATAGTCACACAAAGGACTTTGACCTGGTCATTTCTAGTTGTTCTTTGTTTGCTTTTTGACAAAAGATAATCTTAAAAAGATAATCAATTATTTTAGAGCTAGTGAAAAAGGATTTTTTTTAGTTTTTTTTTTAATGCAATACTAAGTACATTTTGTACCCTATGGGAATGCTGATCATTTTCCCCAGCCCAATACACATACTTCCTATACTTTGCCCCATAGACACTTACCTGCTAAAATATCTGGGTGGAAGATTGTATTACATCTTCCAATTAGAGTTGTAGCAGACACCTTTACTTCATTATTGTGAAATGAAATTGCATCTCAAGTAGCTTGACAGATTACTAGATATAGTTAACATATGATGCTATAATCATTATTTTATCCAAAAAAAAGTTATTGACAATTTCCAGCAAATTCATCCATCTAATCTAAACCTTGTGTTGTCCAAGTTTATGTTAAAAAAGACAATGGCCACAATTTTCCTAAAAATGTTTGTGTCAAAAATGAAGTACTTTTTCCATATATCATGTTATTAGATTTTTTCTTCTGTCACAGTAGATAGATTTAAAAATCAAATTCACTCAGAGAAAATACCTAGCTTTGATTCGTTTGTAATAGATAACTCAAGCCATTCAATTCAAATATAAATTTCCTGGGAGTTATTTAAATATACGTTTGTTTCGCAGTTCTAGTTGAGTCTAAGTGATATATATTTAGATTTTCTTCGACTTGAGCACATTTTGAAAATATGTCTCAACCTATCTTGCTCCAAGTGAGTCATACAGTCAAACAGAAATCCCCCATCACTGTATTTTGATTTACTAGTTATTTCATGTATCCTGCATGATTTTCTTTGACTTCAGAATAAACACTCCACTAAACATGCTTAGGCCATAAAATTCCTAAACTACAGTTTAATAGGTGTTTATTCTGCCACCTTCTGAAGTTAAGGAAGGTAATGAGGGGGCGTGTGATCATGACCAGTAAATTGAAATATAGTGAAGAAAGAGATACAGGTTAGCCAGAGATTAATATTCGTGTTCAGTTCACTCTGAAGTTTGGTACAACAAAATGACTATTATTTTCTGTCATTCTGAAGGTGGATACTGGAGCCTCTACTTACTGCAAATCCATAATATGTCATTGCTACTTATCCATTTGCTATATAATAAATCTGTTTATCAGTTTATAGCTTAACATATGGTTTAGTGATGGGCTTATTTTACTCCTTTCCAAGGTTGAAGAAGATCGCATGATGGTGCCTGATTTAATGAATACCTGAGGTACAATGATGAGGGCTTTTTTTTCAACCTTTAGGCTCATTACAATAACCTGAATATTGGGCATCTAAAAGATACCTTCTGGTTTGAAGGGAGCAAAGACTCTTCTACGACTCTTTTAAGAGGCATCTTGACAAATACATGAATAGGATGGGAATAGAGGGATACGGTCCCCGGAAGTGCAGAAGGTTTTAGTTTAGACAGGCATCAAGATCGGCGCAGGCTTGGCGGGCCGAATGGCCTGTTCCTGTGCTGTTTTGTTCTTTGTTCTTTGACAGTACTCTGATCAGCCTGAGAAAAAATGTCTGGAGTAAAACCTCCAAACTAAACAGTATTATTAAAAAAGAATTTAAACTTTGCGGGAAAAGTGGTAACACACAGAAGTGATAGTGGGCATTTTTGTCTTTGTTCATGGGATGTGAGTATTGTTGGCTAGTCCAGCATTTGTGGTCCATCCCTAATTGTCCTTGACAAGGTGCCGGTGAGTTGCCTTCTTGAAAAAGAAGCTGGTGCTAAACTACCAAAATATTGCTACACTATCTTCTGAATTAAGTGAAGTAATGGCACAAATTAGTCTTTATTTCTTTCAAAAGCATTGGAAACATTCACATTTAATGATAAACTAATTTAATTGAAAGATGTTTAAACAATTAATATTTATTAGAATTATCTCATTCTAAACAAGTGCTAAATTATTACTGAAATACACAATCCAACTTTCTGACAAAGAAGAAACTCTTACATTGGCCATACTGTTCCACAGGTCTTCGTTCTTGGCATTCATGTAGCTGTATTTTCGTAGGTAATGAACTAAGCCTCTTTGGAAAACCTCCTCTGTCAGAAAATTTCTCAACATGTGCAGAATGCAAGCTCCCTACATTTAATAAGTTGCAAAATTTGAGTTACATATAATGTCTGTATTTAAAAGAAAGAAAGACTTGCATTTATCTAGCACTTTTCATGACAAAGCATAGTCACTGTTGTAATATAGCAAAGACAGCAGCCAATATAAACCCAGCAAGCGCCCACAAACAGCAATGTGATAATGACCAAATAATCTGTTTGTGTGATGTTGATTGAGGGATAAATATTGGCCAGGATACCTCTCTTGCTCTTCTTAGAAATAATGCTATGGGAGCTTTTATATCCACTTGAGGAGGCAGACAGTGCCTCGGTTTAACATCTCAACTGAAACACAGTACCTCCAACTATACTGGAGCATCAGTTTTTGATTTTGTACTTAAATCCTGGAGTGAGACTTGAACCAAGAACATTGTAATCCAGGGGTAAGAGTACTACCAGCCGAGCCACAGATGACACCAAAGAGCTGTGTGTAAGAGAAAATAAAATTGGGACCAAAAATAAGATGCATTCTGCGGATTAATCTTCATGTTTATTCAAACTAGCTTTTTAGATTAAAAGCGAATACTCGATTTCCATTATACCTCTAAGAATAGGTCTATTTCCCTCTCCCAAGTAAACATTAGGTAAAGGTTAGACACACACTTATTAGTAGCCTGCCAGAGATTAGGATCTACCTTTTAAATAGTCAAAGTAGACATATGCCCTCCATTTGGACATCATGGACTTTCAAAAGGCATTTGTTACAGTACCACACAAAAGATTTGTGAGCAAACTTGTAGCTCATGGAATAAAAGGGACAGTAGCACCATGGAATAGAAATTGGCTAAGTGACAGGAAACAAAGAGTAGTGGTTAATGGATGTTTCTCAGGCTGGAGGAAGGTTTGTAGTGGAGTTCCCCAGGGATCAGTGTTGGGGCCCTTGCTTTTCCTGATATATAATAATGACCTAGAAATTGGTGTCCAGGGCACAATTTCAAGGTTTGCAGATGATACAAAACTTGGAAGCATTGTGAACTGTGGGGAGGATAGTGTAGAACTTCAAAAGGACATAAACAAGTTGGTGGAATGGGCAGACAGGTGGCAGATGTAATTCAATGCAGAGAAATGACAAGTGATTCATTTTGGTAGGAAGAACATGGAGAGACAATATAAAATAAAGGGTACAATTCTAAAGGGAGTGCAGGAGCAGAGGGACCCAGGTGTGTATGTGCATAAGTCATTGAAGGTGGCAAAACAGGTTGAGAGAGCAGTTAATAAAGCATACAGTATCCTGGGCTTTATTAATAAGGACATAGAGTACAAGAGCAAGGAAGTTATGTTGAACTTGTATAAGTCGCTATTTCGGCCTCAGCTGGAGTATTGCGTCCAGTTCTGGGCGCCGCACTTTAGGAAAGATGTGAGGGCATTGGAAAGAGTGCAGAGAAAATTCATGAGAATGGTTTCAGGGATGAGGAATTTCAGTTATGAAGATAGATTGAAGAAGTTTAGTTTAGTTTAGAGATACAGCACTGAAACAGGCCCTTCGGCCCACCGAGTCTGTGCGCCCTTCGGCCCACCGAGTCTGTGCCGACCATCAGCCACCCATTTATACCATTCCTACGCTAATCCCATATTCCTATCAC
This sequence comes from Heterodontus francisci, assembly GCF_036365525.1. NCBI lineage: Eukaryota > Metazoa > Chordata > Chondrichthyes > Heterodontiformes > Heterodontidae > Heterodontus > Heterodontus francisci. Next base: position 76,990,075 of record NC_090374.1, on the reverse strand, counting down.
ATCCCCACCTGTCCCTATATATTTCCCTACCACCTACCTATACTAGGGGCAATTTATAATGGCCAATTAACCTATCAACCTGCAAGTCTTTGGCATGTGGGAGGAAACCGGAGCACCCGGAGAAAACCCACGCAGACACAGGGAGAACTTGCAAACTCCACACAGGCAGTACCCAGAATCGAACCCGGGTCCCTGGAGCTGTGAGGCTGCAGTGCTAACCACTGCGCCACTGTGCCGCTGTTTTCCTTGCAGAAGAGTAGGCTGAGAGGTGATTTGATAGAGGTATTCAAAATAATGAGAGGTCTGGACAGAGTAGATAGACAGAAACTGTTTCCAATTGTGCAAGGATCGAGAACGAGAGGGTACAGGTTTAAAGTATTTGGTAAGAGAAGCAAAAGTGACATGAGGGAAAACTTTTTCACACAGCGAGTGGTTAAGGACTGGAATGCTCTGCCTGAGAACGTGGTGGAGGCAGGTTCAATTGAAGCATTCAAAAGGGAATTAGACAGTTATATAAAAAAGGAAGAATGTGCAGGGTTATGGGGAGAAGGCAGGGAAATGGAACTGAGGGAGTTGCTCTTTCAGAGTGCTGGTGCAGACATGATGGGCCAAATGACCTCCTTCTTCACTGTAACGATTGTGTGATCTGGACTACAAGATCAAATACTAAGGTATTTAAGGTTATGCTTAAAGTTGGGGAAGGAGGTGAAAGTTAGACAGCTCAAGAAAACTGTAAAATACCATGAAATGGAATCTTCAAAAACATTTGAAAGAGGCCCTGAAGATGTGTGGATGGGTCCCTTCTGGCAGAAATGCCAGCTTGCATCCATCTGGAGCCTCCACTGTTGACCCCAAAACTTGTGGGATTAGGGGGGAGGTCCATTCCATTTTTTTCTGAACAATGTGTGTCCCTACATCACTGGGAGTGCACGTAGAATGCTTAAAAGGCTGGAAAATCATCTGAATACTGTCATTACTGATAGTGGGGTCCCCTGGAAAGAATATAGAACGGGGGGAAACTCTTATTATAAAAATTCTCTCTCTTCAGGGGTCCAGACCTGGATCGTCATCTGGACCCTTCGGTGGGCCTCACTTCTGCCACTTGAATAGCCTGTGTGCCTGTTTTCACTTGGCATACCGGCTGCCAATTCTGTCTCTGCCAGCTGAGGGGCTGGGGACATAAGTAGTCCACCATTTGGCATCCCTGCCCTAGACTTTGCTCCCTCGTCCTCCATTAGGTTTGTAAGGAACAGGGGGAGGCTGCATCATGTACAAGGTTGAGATGGAATTTTCTTCCAAGGCCAGAACCCAGAGATATGGTGGAATGGTGCTGAAAGTAGAATGGAATTTTGGCTAGCGGCATCGGGAGTGTGGCAGCTGCTCCAGAGAGCAGTCTGGGGGCCAGCACTCCAGGGTGACTTTGAAGGCCCCCATTCCCCCCCCCTCCCACTTACCTGGTTACAGTTGTGGCCGCAGGCTGACCAGTGGAGGGGTTTCCCTTCATAATGGTAGTCTGGCAGCTGTGGCCATTTTTATTTCAAAACTTTGAAAAGTGCTGAGAGGGTGCCTCAAGATGGAGGTGTCTCCTCCCTCCCTTACCTGCAAAATTCATGTCGCGTGACTGCTCCTGATACAGTGGGGGACAGGACTTACATTTGACCCCGTCGTCAGGCTCCCGACCCAAAATGGAAAATTCTGCCCTCTTAACAAATGTAGACTACATATTAAAATGTTTGATACAATATTGCTTGCATATTGTGTGGAATTTAGTGTTCATCCGTCCAACGATATCAATAAGGATATTAGCTTGACTAGTAGCAATAGTTAAAGATCTCACCAAAGGTTGACAATAAGCCAGCTTCATGTTTCAAAATAAAAGCAAAATACTGCAGATGCTGGAAATCTGAGATAAAAACAAAAAATGCTGAAAATACTCAGCAGGTCTGGCAGCATCTGTGGAGAGAAAAGCAGAGTTAACGTTTCAGGTCAGTTCTGATGAAGGGTCACTGACCTGAAACGTTAACTCTGCTTCTCTCTCCACAGATGCTGCCAGACCTGCTGAATATTTCCAGCTTTTCTTGTTTTTATTTCATGTTTCAAAATCTGTTTCATTGGACAAGACATTCTTAGTAACTATCCTAATTACCTTGTCATAAGAGACAGTATCAAACATTTCCTTTATCTGAGTTGGATTTTCTGCAGATGTGGATATGGGACGTGATGAATTCATTGAATCTCTTCCCATTGCTCCAAAACATGTGTTCAAAAAATAATCATCCTGTAAAGATCCAATATTAAAAGGAAGTATTAAACAGAGCCAGATATCCTGCAATAAAGTAACCAATAGTGAGAAAGGTTTACTCACAACTTGCAGCTCTGGATAAGTGGCATCGACAGAGACAAACTCCATGTACCTGGCAAAACCTTCATTCAGCCAGATGTCATTCCACCACGCCATTGTCACCAAGTTACCAAACCACTAAAACAAAAGATATGCATTAGGGATCCAATGAGCATTTTAAAAAAGTGGTCAATTCTAATTTGATTATTAAGAAGTTATATACTGTGAAACTCCACTGGGCAGGTAAATATTAGTTAATATTTCCAACTTATGCTTCCAATTTCAAAATAGAAACACAAGGGTTCCTAAAAGGACGACATACCCATCTCTCAAATAATGGCTATGGTGGACTAAGATGCAGATTTTAATTGGAAATGGTTTCCTAAAAGCTAATGAAACAGATGTATCACCATGTTTCTATTTCAGAAAAGACATTTGAATCTACATGCTGTAACTGGCCCAAATGGAAGTGGATTGAAGAATGGCAGGGGAGGCAACCAATCTGTTCGCCGGTCAGTCATTGAAATATTTTAAGGAGGTTGCCTGCCTCCATTTTAACTTCAGCTTTATTTTTAACACCTGCAGGCCAGCATTCCTAGGCATTGGGAAACCCAGCAGATGACAGGAGACGAGAAGGTCCAGATCCATCAGCTAAGTGACTTTATTGCACTGCTTGTGGGCCAAGAGGAGCAGCAGTGCTTCCCACAGGTCCACAAGACAAACTGGCTTACCCCCTGTAATTGGACTCCCCGTTTGGCCAACCCCTCACAATTGGACCCATTGATCCAAAACCCGAAGACCCAATCATTCCCCAACCCCGACCCAAACCCCAAAGACTCCGATCTCTCTCCAACACCATCCCACCCCACCCTGATTCAAGCCCCAAAAGATCCTGATCTCTCTCTAAACCTCCTGACCCAAATCCCGAAGATCCTGTTCACTCCCCAACACCCCACAAAACCAAACCCTGAAGACTCCAATCTTTTCTTCGCTCCCCGACCCAGATCCCAAAGACTCTGATCTCTCCCCAAACCCCTGATCCAAACCTCACTCACTCCCAAGCTGCTTTTCTGCCCAGCAGGCGGACAGCCTGTCAATCTGGTTGGCTGTTAAATGGGAAACCTGTCGAAAAGCTTTAAAAGGTATCCTGCTGTTAAATTCAGCAGGCCTTGTGGTAAACCTTTATTTCTGAGTTTCCCATCCACAAATGCTTCTCCCTGTGGAGTTATTATTGGGGCCTTTGTTTATGACTTTTTTTTTTAACGTTAGATGGCATTTGTTGTAATATGCCCAACATGTTCATCTCAAACTAATATTGGCAATGGATGCTATGTTACAGATGTTAATTCAACTTGTACAAGTATTTTGAGACTTTTATAAAATGTGGCTCAGCAAGTTTATCCTAGCAATATAGAGCAGATAGGTTCAAGGTTTAATACCTAGTATGTGATGAATTATCTGGTAATAGCAGGGTTACAAGTAGCTTCAGCATTTTGGGTTAAGAAAAGTTGTGCTAAGGACCCAATTTTCATAACTACCAAAATATAGCTACACGAGTGGTAAAGCAGTTCTACTTGGAATGTATTTCTGGGAAACTGGGAATTTTTTCATCTATTACAACAGATGCATAAAGTTAAATTACAGGAGAATGATCTACATGCTTAGAATATTCAGACTGCAAGAAGTAAAGAAAGACTTTTTAAAATTCTTTCCTGGGATGTGTGCATCTCTAGCAAGGCCAGCATTTGTTGCCCATCCCTAATTGCCCTTTACTACTGACTGTCTTGCTAGGTCATTTCAGAGGGAAAGCAGTTAAGAGTCAACCACATTGCTGTGGGTCTGGAGTCACATGTAGGCTAGACCAGGTAAGGACAGCAGATCTCCTTCTCTAAAGGATGTTAGTGAACCAGATGGATTTTTATAGCAATCGGTAATAGTTTCATGGCACCATTACTAAGACTAGCTTTCAATTCTAGATTTTTTAAAATGAATTAACTGAATTTAATTTCCACCAGCTGCTGCGGTGGGATTTGAACCCATGTCCTCAGGGCATTAGCCTCGCATTTATATAGCAACTTTCATGAGCACAGGATATCTCAAAGTCAATGAAGTCCTTTTGAAGTGTAGGAAATGTGACATCCAATTTTGCGTACAGCACGCTTCCACAGTGCAATAGTGACATGATAATGACCAGATAATCTATTGTGATGTTGATTGAGGACTAAATATTGGTCATGACACCAGGTATAACTCCTCTGCTCTTCTTTAAATAGTGCCATGAGATCTTTACATCCATGTGAGAGGGCAGGTGGGGCCTCAGTTTAATATTTCATGTGAAAGATGGCACTTCTGACAGTGCAGCACTCCCTCAGTACCACATTGGGGTGTCACTCTAGATTTTGCACTGAAGTCCTGGAGTAGGAGTTGAACTCACAACTTTCTGACTCAGAGTTGAGAGTTCTACCAAGAGAGCCATGGTTACACAGAAAACATGTTCAATAACTATAACATGGTGATAGATCTACATTTTTCTTTGATCTGAAACCAGTTGAGCACTTTTGCAAGTCGTTCCCTTGGAGCATTTTGCATATCCTTTAACGCCGAAACAGTAAACATAATCTGAACAGGTACATAATGAACCTGTGGTCTTGGTCACTAGTCTTTTGAGTGAAACTGTTATTGACCTTGATTAACAGACAATAAAAATTTATAATGGAGCTGTAATTGCATATTAGACAATGACCTTTGTCAACTATTACCTATTAGGTACTGTATTTGATGGAATTATGAAGCCAACCAGCATGCAATAAATTCTCGAAGCTCAGTACAAGCCTTAATAAATGCAGATTGCATGAGACAGACAATACCTGATGAGCCAGTTCATGACCTATCACCATGGTAATCCATAGTTTATCTGATGCTGAGGAAGTTTCAGGATGATAGAGTAGCGATGTCTCCCTGTAAGTTGTTAAACCCCAGTTCTCCATGGCTCCTGACTGAAAATCTGGGATCGCAACTAAATCTAAAAATACAACAGTTCTCATTGCATTGTCTCTTAACATGCTGGCTCATTAATATTTTGTATGAGTAACAAGTACAATGTCACACAATATCACATAATGTAAAACAGAAGCCATATTCAACAACTTCCACTTAATTTGGCACCTTTAATAAAGCAAAATGATCCCTGGCACTTTAAAAGAAAGAACTTGCATTTATAGAGTGCCTTTCACAACCTTAGGATGACCCAAAGTGCTTTACAGACAATGAAGTACTTTTGAAGTGTAGTCACTGAAGGGATCGGATACCCGCCAGGAAGCTCCTCCCCACCACCTCACCTCCCCCCCACCCCCGGCCACCCCCAGGTTCTCAGCCTTTGCTCCCCTATCCAATCTCCTTCCCATGAGCCCTCGCCTCCACCTCTTCTTCTTCCCTCATCTCCCTCCCCTCTGTTTCCTACCCTCTTCCCTTTCTTGGTTCCAATTTTCCCTCCACCTTCTTACTTGCTTCTGATAAAAGATCACAGACCTGAAACGTTAACTCTGCTTCTCTCTCCACAGATGCTACCTGACCTGCTGAGTAGTTCCAGCACTTCCTGTTTTTATTTCCGATTTCCAGCATCTGCAGTATTTTGCTTTTATTCTAACTTGCTTGGTCTGATTGTACAATATCCTTTCCTTCATATCTATATTGAAAACTTGTGTTTGACTTACCCTGCTTTGGAAGTGGGTAGTAGATATTGAAGTACTGCTCATAAAACTCCAATAGTTTCACTGCTGCCTCTAGTGCATAATGTGTTTGACTCCACTTATCTGGAGCAGCATAAATAGACACCTGTTGGAATACAAGATTCACAAATAAAAGTCGAATGCCTGCATACTCAGGAAACAATTATATGACAGAATAGGGAAGTCTTTAGAATGTATTTAGCTTTATTTGAAGGAAACATCCCCTTCAGAGCTTCAGGCTATAGATGTTCATTTCCAAATCCTAGATTTAACAGATTTCCAAACTCCAGTGTGAATTTTAAGTCAGTGATCCCTAACTCACAAAAAATGGCAAACGCTTGTTTGTGATTCTTGGCATAGAAAGTGGATAGCACTCGAATCCCAATGCAATGCACATGCCTAAAGAGGCCAATGGCAGGATCACAGGAACTTACCTTTCCGGTGGCAGCCTTCAGTGGTCCCACTAAAGACTGCTCATTTGTCTGCCAAGTGGCTGAGCCTACTGACTACACAATGCAAGGTACAGACTGTTGTCAGTCATAAACTTGCAAAGGCCACCTCAAAAAAGGCTCTTAGTTGCATATGCAAAAAGCCGGTTTTATATGCACCCTCTGGATGCTTATGCATGAGTCTTTACCAATATGATTGGTGGCACATTGCAGCTCGGATTGAGAACGTGCTCGCCACCTGCCATTTTTAAAATTCGTTCATGGGATGTGGGCATCGCTGACTATTCCAGCATTTATTGCCCATCACTAATTTCTGTCGAGAAGGTGGTGGTGAGCTGCCTTCTTGCAGTCTTTGGAGTATAGGTACACCAACAGTGCTATTAGGAAGGGAATTCCAGGATTTTGACCCAGCAACAGTAAAGGAATGATGGTGTCCAAGTCAGGATGGTGTGTGGCTTGGAGGGGAACTTGCAGGTGGTGGTGTTCCCATGCATTTGCAGCCCTTGTCCTTACAGGTGGTAGAGGTCGTGGGTTTGGAAGGTGCTGTTGAGGGAGCCTTGGTGCGTTGCTGCAGTGCATCTTGTAGATGGTACACACTGCTGCCACTGTGTGTCGGTGGTGGAGGGAGTGAATGTTGAAGGTAGTGGATGGTGTGCCAATCAAGCAGGCTGCTTTGTCCTGGATGGTGTCGAGCTTCTTGAGTGTTGTTGGAGCTGCACCCATCCAGGCAAGTGGAGAATATTCCATCACACTCCTGACTTGTGCCTTGTGCCTGGCGGACGGGCATTGGGGAGACAGGAGGTGAGTTAGTCTCTGCAGAATTCCCAGCCTCTGACCTGTTCTTGTAGCCATAGGAGTTTCTGGTCAATGGTGATCCCCAGGATGTTGATAGTGGGGGATTCAGTGATGGTAATGCCATTGAACGCCAATACAAAGCTCACCTTAATTCCTGTTGATGTTACTGCACTGACAGATTTAAAGTCACAGATAATGAAGGCCACCAAGTATGTGCTCATCCTCACACTCACATCAAACTGGTCTTCAAAAAGTCCTTCTCCTACTGGGAAAGATTTAATCTACAGAAAATATAATCGATAGTTTCAGGAAAGACACCAAGATATATTTCAAATGTAGCAGCTCCTACTATTTTGTAGAACATTTATATTCACTTTATAGTCAAAATGTACCAGTTGATCTGACTATCTGGACTCTGAAATTCCTCAGGTTGTGTTACTGGTGGTTATACTGGGATTAAACCTGATATTGCCCTCCAGCACTGATCCTGCCAGAATTTGTGGGCTCATTTGCATGGGCCAGGTAGGCACCAATGCCACAGCAGGTGCATCTCTGACACTTGCCTACCAATGCCTGCCACAAACTCTAGTGCCAGCCCATTTGCCAGCAAGGGCACGTATTGCTCAGACCCCTCCCTGACTCCAGTAAGGTTGTCCACAATGGTTTAAAGAATTAAATTCTTTATGGATCCAGGCTGATTGCCTGGGCTAGACCCCAATGGTGAATCCCACACATACCCTTATGGAGGTCAGTACACCTCACTGAGTGACACTGGATCTGCTTCCAGATTCAGAAGCAGAAACCCCTAGCTTAAGGAATCCTTACCTTTAGCTTTGCCCCCATCCATTATTTGCTTTGCAAGGGGCAGACACAAGTTTCACCCATTATAAGGTAAAAATGAAACTTCCAGATACAGTGGAGGCCCAGTGAACTGGGTCTCCCCTGAACTCCTGCCACAGTTAAAGTAGGAGACTCCCGGAAATTTTGACCCCTAATATTTTAAAAGTATTAGGTAGGGTGTGTCATTTAACTGCTTGTTGTAAAACTTATCTTTAAAAATCTGTATTTAGTGAGTACTTAGTAATTGAGCCATGGCACATTCATATAACATTCCATTTTGTTGACTACAGATGAAGCTAAGAAGATCCTATGATTAGAAATATTGGGATTACGATAGTTAAATCACAGAATGAAAATTTCATACCATGGGCATGTTAGACAGTGCAATATGTTGCTTTTCTCTTCTTAGCTTAATTGAGAAGTTGGCTTTAAAAGATGGTTCATCAAAACATGGAAAGGCCATCCGTGCCGATGTGGGTTCAAAATGGGTAGATGCAAGAAGTCTACAATATAAATAATTCATAAAAGAACTGAATTCAAACTAATTGAATATGGAACAAACTTAAATGCATTTTTTTTACAATACTTGCATATACTGTCTATTCAATTGGTAATAATGTAGAAACCAGCATTTGCCTGGACACCTCTTGAACCATGAGAAAAATCATTTAAAATGTCACCTTTAATCATATTCTATTTGAATAACAAATTCTACACTTACGTCATCCAGACATAATGGGGATACTTATGTTTCTGCACATCAGAATATATCAAGTGCAACCAATCTTAATAAGTTCAAATGAGAGCCAATTGTCCTATGTTTCACATAATTTATAGAAAAAATACAATACAAATGAGAAAAGTGAAATAGCCCAATGTGCTACAAACTCCCTAAAATAATATTGATAACCAAAACACTTCAAAACTCATTAATAAGAGATTCCAAATATGTGCAGATAAGAACACAAATTGGCAATATCACAGTAAACAGAATCTTTATTATATTTCAGTAAGAGTGAAAATAAAAACTTAATACTCGAGATCTATAATACGTTAAATTTGCGGGGCTCCCGGGCTGAGCCGAAAGGCGGGTGGAACCCTGCCTCTGCATTTTTTCAGACCCCTGAAGTGATCCTCTGGTCTCTTGGAGTCAAAGTTTAAGGAGGTGGGATCCCCTTCTGTTTAAAGACTAAATAGGGACGGGGTCCCACCCCAATAGCTACCGGCCAGTCACAGGGCCAGCAGCTCAGCAGTGTCAGCAGCGCTACCAGGAGTATTGGCCATTACTAGTACTGCAAAGGCCTCGGACCCAGACCCAGTGCTGGAATCACGGACAAGAGGTGGGTGAGACAGGGTCACCAGGGCCAGTCCGAAGGCCCGGGTCAGGTTGGTGCACGTTTGGTCCAGGGGGTGGGGGGGGCTCCTGTGGGGTACATTTGTTCCCTGTGGGGGTCCTCCATGGGCCACAAATTGCCCACAAAGGAGGGACCCAGCAACCACCACCCCCCCCACCCCCCTCCAAGCACGCAGGGAGTGCGCTTCATTTTCCAAGGTGTCCTTCCCTCGCAGCGGAGACCCCCCCCCCCCCCGACCCCCATCACTGGTAAAATCCCAGTGGCGGCAGGAAGTTGCTCTTATTTGGCCTCTGGGCAGGAAGGCTATCATCGGCCTCACACGCCCCAGGGAGAATCGGAATTGGGATTCCCACTGTTGGGTTCCGTGGTGGGTGATTCTGCTCTGATTCTCCGATCCCCCCCGCCACGAATCCTGCCGTCGGGATGGGCACAAAATTCAGCCCCTTGTTTGTGCAACACCATCCTATGGCACGCTGTCACATCTGCAGCCGCATCCTTCTATCATTAAATGGAGCTCCGTAAGTTGTAGATCCCATACCTATACTGACATCATCATTAATAAAGTCTAAGGGAGATTCCTTTTGCACTGACTTTCTTGGCAAAGCCATGGGAGATTTATTAGCTTGAATTAATAACTGGAATTAGGCAACATATAGTCAACAAGAAATGCTGGAAATACTCAGCAGGTCTGGCAGCATCTGTGGAGAGAGAAGCAGAGTTAATGTTTCGGGTCAGTGACCCTTCCGACCCGAAACGTTAACTCTGCTTCTCTCTCCACAGATGCTGCCAGACCTGCTGAGTATTTCCAGCATTTCTTGTTTTTATTTCAGATTTCCAGCATCCGCAGTATTTTGCTTTTACATATAGTCAATGTCTGAAAGGTAATGATAGATGAATGCCAAATCTAATGAAGGGTTCCCTTAATGGTGGGTAAGGTTTCAGAGACAATATCGGGGGGGGGGGGGGTGAAATTAACAGGCACTTGGAGAGGTTTGAGCCAATTAAGGAGAGCTAGTACGCATTTGTAAAAGGCAGATCATGCTTCGCTAATCTAATTGATATTTTTCAGGAAGTAACAGAGAAGGTTGATGAAGGAAATGCAATGGCTATTGTCTACATCGATTTTAAGAAAACGTTTGACAAAGTACCACATGAAAGGCTGGTTAACAAAATTGAGGTTCATGGACTAGGAGGGTTAGTGTCAGTCATAGAGTGATACAGCACTGAAACAGGCCCTTCAGCCCACCGAGTCTGTGCTGACCATCAACCACCCATTTATACTAATCCTACATTAATCCCATATTCCCTACCACATCCCCATCTTCCCTCAATTCTCCTACCAGCTACCTACACTAGGGGCAACTTACAGTAGCCAATTTACCTATCAACCTGCAAGTCTTTGGCTGTGGGAGGAAACCGGAGCACCTGGCGGAAACCCACACAGTCACAGGGAGAACTTACAAACCCCACACAGGCAGTACTCAGAACTGAACCCAGGTCACTGGAGCTGTGAGGCTGTGCCGCCCCTATCAGCTTATCAACTTGGATAAAAAATTGGCTTTAGGACAGAAAACAGCGAGTTCTAGTAAATGGTTGTTTTTCAGACTGGAGGATGGTAGACAGTGGTGTTCCCCAAGGTCAGTGCTTGGACCACTGCTTTTTTTGCTATATATAAAAAACCTGGATATTGGGATAGAATAACATTTCAAAATTTGCTGATAATATCAAACTTGGAGGTGGGGCAGACAGTGAGGATGATACCAAGCGACTGCAACAGAACATAGATAGGCTAGCAGAATGGCCATATAAGTGGCAAATGGAATTTAATACAGAGAAGTGTGAGGTGATGCATTTTAACAGAGGAGACAGGGAGAGGCAATATGTACTTAATGGCACAGTTTTAAAGAGTGTGCAGGAACAGAGGGACCTGAGTTTCAGACGCACAGATCCTTGAAGGTGACGGGACATATTAAGAGAGTAGTTAGCAAAGCATATGGGATCTTCGGCTTCATAAATAGAGGTATTGAGTACAAAAGCAGGGAATTTTTGATGAACCTCTATAAAGCTCTGGTTAGGCCACAATCAGAGTATTGCATCCAAAGAGAAAGAAGTACCAACTCTTTCTAAACTGAAATATGTTAACAGCTTACCTTGTTTTGCCATCTGGTGTTCGATAACTACTTTTGTAAAAGCCGTAGAAGCCATCAGATAAATTGGCTGCATAGTAGATGTTAATAATGTACTTCTCTCCACTGCCTAGAGGCTTGGCAGCCTCTAGTGCTATTTGCTCATATGGCGGATATTCTAAAATGTGCAAACTGCTTTCCGGGTAAGTAGCCCCATCTTTTGTTAATGCAATAGTTGCCTTTGTGATTTCCAAATACTTGCTATGGAGGATGATGGAGCTGGTTTCTTGATTGACAAAAATCTGAATCCTAGCTAATCCGGTGAAGTTTAGAGTGGTCAAATTTGGGTGTATCAGAAGGTCATAGTGGACTGGCATGATCCTATCAGGTAGCCTCATCTTGTTCCAAGGAAACTTCTGACCATTAGTAGCTGAAGGAAAGTCTCTACTATCATGGTCACTAGTGCACAGAATGACCTGAAACAGCACTCCAAGAGTCAGGAACAACATCTTCTGCTTCAACAGCATTCTCCAAATTGTCAGGGAATCTAAAAGTACAAAACATTTGTAATAATGCAATGTCAATAATTTGAACTAATAGTAATACATTCTGGTGTAAGTTATCTAACCCGTATTCATAGATTACCGCCAGAGAATCAGAAAATGTCTTAAACTCTGCACACCTTGCAGTAAAATACATTTTACACAATTACAAGAATATGGTTTTGGAATTATGCCCATCCAACTACTGAATAAATAGCTGCATTGGTGACTGTTCAAATCCTGTGCTAAACAACAAATGTTTTCTTAGCACCATACTGCAAATACTGTAAAAGAAATCTAATCTATCAACACATTTCCTACAGTTACAGTTGCAGCAGTAATAGAACCAATGGCTCGTTTTCTTTAGAAAATATGTGTTTTTTGGTGTCATCACATTACTATGCCATACAAGAACTCAATTTTCTGGAAGTTTCCTCCATTTTATTGTTCCATGACACCCTCAGTTCTTCTTTCCTCCTAAAATATTGAGGCATTTAAAACCCAAGCTCAACATTACCATTTCCTGATTTATCTTGCTTTCACTGATTTCAACCCCGATGATTTACTGCAAGGTAGATGCAGGAAGATGTTTCCCCTAGTTGAGGAGTCTAAAACCAGGGGACACAATTTCAAAATAAGGGGGAAGCCATTTAGGACAGAGATGAGGAAAAATTTCTTTACTGAGAGGGTTGTGAATCTTTGGAATTCTCTACCCCAGAGGGCTGTGGAAACTCAGTCATTGAGTTTGTTTAAAGCAGAGATTGACAGATTTCTAAATACAAATGACATAAAGGGATATGGGGATAGTGTGAGAAAAAGGCATTGAAGTGAATGATCAGCCATGATCATATTGAATGGCAGAGCAGGCTCGATGGGCTGAATGGCCTACTTCTGTTCTTATGTTCCTATAAGTGGAAACATCATAAGCGGATTATTCTCATCCTGAACCCATCAAGAGACACTTTTGAATTGAACAGGCTCTTCTGAAACAAAGAAAGTGTGAAGTAGCCACATCTTAAGCCATTATTGGTCACCACATGGAGCTGTAAAATCCTAAGTCATTATATATGCAGCAGTGAATTAGAAGTGATCAACTATCTTCAACTGAATTTTCAACCAAGAGAGAAACCTACAAACACCTCAGGCCTGCAACCAAGGAGAACTTGACTTCCGAGAGAATTCAACAGGTTTACCATGACCCCTGAAACCTACCCCACTTAAAATCACTTACCCTTTTCTTCTCTATCTGTGTCTTCGTGTGTGTGTGTGTGCGTGTGCGTGTGCGTGTGCGTGTGCGCGCGCGGGGATGTGGTTGAAACAATTTCGGGATAAGGTGTATTGATCAATAAATAATTAATCTTTTAATTTAAAGCTACAGGAAAATCTTTCTCTGTCTATTTATTTGACAAGTAAAACACAAAGGGGTTAAACCTAATAACAGAAAACACTTGCTGCGGTCGGGTGGGAGTTGAACAGTGGGAACCACCCACACCCCTCACCATGTGGCCGTAACAACATCAACACCAAGACTGTCTATTTCCACCTCCGTAATATCACCTGACTCTGCCCTGTCTCAGCTGATCCACTGCTGAAATCCTCCTCTGTGCCTTTGTTACCACTATACTTGATTATTCCAATGCTCTCCTGGCCACCTCCCATCTTCCACCCTATATAAACTAGCGTTCATCCAAAGCTCTGCTGCCCATATCTTAACTCACTCCAAATCTTATTCACCTATCCTATCAACACTGCTTATGCTGACCTTCACTGACTCCCGGTCCAACAACACTCAATTCTAAAATCATCACCTTGTTTTCAAATCCCTCCAGTGCATTGCACCACCCTATCTCTGTAGCCACCTCCAGCCCTACAAGCCTTTGAGATTGTTGCATTCTTCCAATCCTGGCATCTTGTGTTTTTCTGATTTTAATTCCTCCAGCATTGGCGGTTGTGCTTTCAGCTGCCTTGGCCCTAAGATCTGGAACTCATAAATCTTTCTGCCTCTCTAACTCTCTCCCATCTTTTAAGATGTTCCTTAAAACCTACCTCTTTGACTAAGCTTTTGATCATTTGTACTGATATCCCCTTCTGTGGCTCAGAGTCAAAAATGTTCTTATTGATATTGCTGTTGTTAAGCATCTTGGGATGTTTCTTTAACTACATTATATGTGCTATAAAAATGTAATGCGCACTGGGGTTCCACAAATAGCAAGAGACAATAACCAGATAATATGTTTTAAGCGATGTTGCTTGAGAAACTGGGCACTGGGGGAACACCCCTGCTCTTCATTGAAATAGTGCTATAGGATCTTTTATGTCCACCTGAGAGGACAGATAGGGCCTCGGTTTAACTTCTCATCCAGTTTTGTAAGATTCATCTGTAGCATTTAGTCAGCCCAAATACTCCGTTGTTTCTCACCAGCTTCCAGCAGTACTTCCTTGGTTGATTTGCAAAATTATTTGAAGTAAAGTTAGAAGAAAATGTATTCAAGTAAAATTTATATTGGGCTTTTTTAAAACCATAGTCTATTTATGTGAGAAATGCAGGGAAACAGAAATAAGTAGAGAATTAAAATCTATACTGCTTACCAACCTGGTGTAGCTTTGTTTATGCTCAAATTATAACCATTCTATTTATTTTTCTCAGAAGAAAAGCCAAATTGTGTCTCTACACATATTTCAGTTTATGTTTTTGAAAATGACTTAAACGCAAACAGTTAGTGAATTTGAATAGATTTTAGATTTTTTTTTTAAACTTCAGAAAGCATATGAAGCTGGAAGAGACAGTGAGAGTGTATCCATGTGTGAAAGAGACAGACAGACACAGTGACCTTCCTGGTCTTAATTTGAGTTATTTTTCCTTATCAAAATTGATAAGTTAAAATGAACTTGGAAGCTTCTCAAACTCTGGTTCTGATTAGGTTCATTTGTGATTTGTCGATAATCAGAAGATGTAAAGATTCTACTTAATGATGACTGTGTGTGGGAGATGCAAAATACTGAATTCAATATTTACAGAGATCTTATAGCAATTTACAAACCACTACTACCAGAATTGGGTCACTCCTACTCCACATGCTGTCAGGCCTATGCTGGCTCCTTCCCCTTACCATGGATAGTTATCAGAATCGTAGAACCATTGAAAGTTTAAGGCGCAGAAAGAGGCCACTTGTGCCTGTGCCGGCCGAAAAACGATCCACCCATTCTCATCCCACCATTTGGTCTGTAGCCCTGCAGATTACAGCACTTGAGGTGCCAATCCGGACACCTTTTAAATGAGTTGAGGATTTCTGCCTCAATTGTCCTTTCAGGCAGTGAGTTCCAGACACCCACCATTCTCCGGGTGAAAACATTTTTCCTCATCTCCCTCTAATTTTTCTACCAATCACTTTAAATCTATGCCACCTAGTCACTGACCTCTCTGCTAAGGTGAATAGGCCCTTCACCTCCACTCTATCCAGGCCCCTCAAAATTTTGTACATTTCAATCAGATCTCCCCTCAGCCTTCTCTGTTCCAAGGAGAACAAGCCCAGCCTATCCAATCTTTCCTCATAGCTGCATTTTTCCAGTCCCAACAACATCCTCGTAAATCTCTTCTGTACCCTCTCGAGTGCAATTACATCCTTTCTGTAATGTGGTGACCAGAACTGCACACAGTACTCAAGTTGTGGCCTAACCAATGAGTTATACAGCTCCAGCATAACCTCCCTGCTCTTATATTCTACACATAGAAAATAGGAGCAGGAGTAGGCCATTCGGCCCTTCAAGCCAGCTATCTTCCTCGCCAATCTTTGTGTCTACTAGGAATCCACCTGTGTGCCACATCCAGCTGCTCAGTTTGCTAAACCTCAGGTTCCCATATCCAATGTTGCCAGAACCCAGAAAACCAGCCCAGTGCTACTAAAGCTGAGGACTGGCCTAAATTGTCACAGCTTTGTATTTAACAAATAATCATTTGTGTGGAAATTTATCAAATGCATTTTGGAACACAGTGTTGTTGGGTTGACCACAGCTGACTTGGGTTGCCACTTGAAATTTAGGAGTAAAACTATCACAAATGCTGTAACATCTAGCACTTGTGTAAGAGGGATTTCAGTCAAACAATAGACTCATTTGCATGACAAAGTTATGGCAGCCCTGATATATGTATCCTACACCTTAATTATGTATTCAACTGTAAATTAATCGTCTCTAGCAAATACTGTAATTAATCATACTGAAGGCTCTTTACATTGTTATTTGTCCCACTTTATAACCAAGATGTAGACAAACATCTGAACAAGACAATACTGAGCAGCTTAATTTCCAAACCACATAGGCAAGGAGAAAGAAATGTAGAACTCAGAGCATGGAACCATCTTAAGTCTCCAATTCCGAATAAATGAACCCTGAACCATTACATATGCAGAACAGCATGGACCCACTCTTGGCAATCATGCTGTTTTTACTTACTTTGGGCCTCCTTATCTCGAGAGACAATGGATATGCGCCTGGAGGTGGTCAGTGGTTTGTGAAGCAGCGCCTGGAGTGGCTACAAAGGCCAATTCTGGAGTGACAGACTCTTCCACAGGTGCTGCAGAGAAATTTGTTTGTCGGGGCTGTTGCACAGTTGGCTCTCCCCTTGCGCCTCTGTCTTTTTTCCTGCCAATTACTAAGTCTCTTCGACTCGCCACAATTTAGCCCTGTCTTTATAGCTGCCCGCATGCTGTACAGCTATGCTATTACCGACCTTTTAATGAGAGGGCCCATCAACATGTCAATTAATTAGATTCAAATATGTATTAAGCCCCAGAGTTACGGTGAGTATGGCTTACTTGGTGCCTTTTTTTAAATACACTGTCCTTGTCCAAAGGGACCAGGAATAGAAATTATACACGCCCACCCCTCCACACTGTATTTAAAATTCAAACGCTCCACTCTGTACAATACTAATTCCTATTTCGCTTACGATTCCTTGGGCCAGAGAGTCGCAGCTCAGTTCAAATCCTCAGGATCAGCAAGCAGCTTGCCGTTCACTTTTACCCAGCAATCTGCATGTTTCCAAGAACACTTTTATTTTCGCTTTCGGCTTTGGGACCCGCATTACCCGGATACACTTTTCTTTCATTGAGTGAACCGATTTTGTTTTATCCAAAAACAATATTTTAATATACGGTCAGTTTTAAATAATGATTTTAATTTTCCAAGGGTTAGTTTGGAGACGTGTGAGATATTAACAAGCTCAGGTAAGAACATGTGAAACTGACCAACAGCCCCGGGATATTGAGAAATTGGAGGTATCCCCACAAGGGGGTCTCTGAGTCTTGGAGCAGAGGGAAGCCGAGGTCACCTTGGGTTGGGGAAAAAGAGCAGCGACTTGCTGCTGAAGGGTAGTAGCTGCAGAGTTTCCATCGGTGTAACAGGTGCAGTATCTGTGGATTAAGATATTCTCCACATGGCGATCAACTTGCGGGAAGGGAACACTTTGGAGAAACGAAAAGATAATTTCTTTAACTCCTTTTAATGTTTTATTTATTATTATGCAAATCGTTTGTGCCTTCAAACTCTTGCACCCAGCTGTCTGGGTCTTTATTGAGTGAAACGAGAGGAACTCAGATCCATTTATCTTAAATTAAAAGTTGTTCTGTTAAATGGTTAGTAGAGGGAATCTTAGGCATTGCTCATTATTATCCCTATTCATTTTTTTATAGCTTATTTCAATAATTGTACATTTGCCTGAGTCAGAAAATAGTGGGTTTAAGCCCGAGTTCAGGACCTGAGCTCATACCTAACCTAGGTTGATATTTCAGTGCAATATTGAAGGGGTGCTGCATTGTCAAAGAGTCTTGTCTTTATATAAAAGCCTTTAAATTGATGTTTTGTTTGTTGGTTCAGATGTATATAAAATATTTCCTATTTGAAGAACAGTGCACAATTAACCAACACCATCAAAATAAATGCTTATTTATTCCATTTCGTGCTTGTGTACAAATTGACCGCCTTGTTGCTGGCATTACAACAGTGACTACATTTTAAAAATACTTAAAATTGGCTGTAAAGCACATTGGGACGTCCTGAGGTCATGAAAGATGTTATTATAAATGTAAGTACTTCCTTTGTTTTATACTTCAAAAGTACTTAAGCCACAGAAAGGCAAGCAATTTGACACAGGAATGGAGGGAGCAATGCAAAGATACCTTACAACAGAACAGATGAACATAGGCTGAAAAATTATCCATTTTATCAGAACATACATTGCAGCACAGGGAGACAAAAAGAGAAGGGAACATCGAATATAATTTGTCTCCCAAAAATGTACAGATACATTCTTTGCTTGAAAGCTGTTGTTTATATGATATTTTATTACAGTTTAGGATGGGTTCATCTTTCTCCCAGTGGCAGCTGTAAGTGACCTCCATGTCAATGTCAAATGTCACTGTTTATTATCAGTGATACAATGTTGTCACTGTAGCAGTATTGTATAAGACATAGGCATGTGTGTCAAGATCAATCAACATTGCTTTAAAACACAGTAAAAATTGTTATCAGGGATACTAAAGTCTGAGCGTGCGGAGTTAGGTGACAGCCCAATAGATATCAAAAAGAACTCAAAATGCTGGAAATACTCAGCAGGTCTGGCAACATCTGTGGAGGGAGAAACAGAGTTAATGGGCTGAAATTTAAATTCCTGCCGCAGAAATTGGTGGTGGATGGAAACAATGGCGGCCCGCTCGTGCAGGCCACATGCTCGTGGCAGAGCTGCCAGGATCCAATGCACAATGGCACATTTAAGTAGCTGGGGCGGGTTGCCCCTCCCCCCCCCCCCCCCCGCAATAATATGGAGAAACATAGAAAATAGGAGCAGGAGTAGGCCATTCAGCCCTTCAAGCCTGCTCATCTAATTCAAGCTTTCTCCCCATATCCCTTGATCCCTTTGGCATTAAGAAATATATCTATCTCCTTCTTGAATATATTTAATGACTTGGTCTCCACTGCCTTCTGCAGTGGAGAATTCCACAGGTTCACCACCCTCTGAGTGAAGAAATTTCTCCTCATCTCGGTTCTAAATGGCATACCCCATATCCTGAGACTGCGACCCCTGGTTCTGGACTCCCCAGCCATTGGGAATATCCTCCCTGCATCTAGCCTGTCTAGTCCTGTTAGAATTTTATAGGTTTCGATGAGATCCTCTCTCATTCCTCTAAACTCTAGTGAATATAGGCCTAGTTGACCCGATATCTCCTCATATGTCAATCCTGCCATCCCAGGAATCAGCCTAGTAAATCTTCTTTGCACTCCCTCCATGGCAAAAACATTCTTCCTCAGATAAGGAGACCAAAACTGCACACAACACTCCAGATGTGGTCTCACCAAGGCCCTGTGTAACTGCAGTAAGACATCCTTTTGCAATGAAGGCCAATATACCATTCGCCTTCCTAATTGCTTGCTGCACCTGAATGCTTGCTTTCAGCGACTGGTGTACAAGGACACCCAGGTCTCGTTGCAACTCCCCCTTTCCTAATCTATCACCATTCAGTTAATAATCTGCCTTTTTGTTTTTACAACCAAATTGAATAACCTCACATTTATCCACGTTATACTGCATCTGCCATGCATTTGCCCACTCACCCAACTTGCCCAAATCACATTGGAGCCTCTTTGTATCCTCCTCACAGCTCACTTTCCCCCCCCCCCCCCCCAGCTTTGTGTCGTCTGCAAATTTGGAAATGTTACATTTAGTTCCCTCACCCAAGTCATTAATATATATTGTGAATGGCTGGGGCCCCAAGCACTGATCCCTGCGGTACCCCACTAGTCACTGCCTGCCACCCAGAAAAAGATCCGTTTATTCCTACTCTCCGTTTCCTGTCTGTCAACCAATTCTCAATCCATGTCAGTATATTACAACAACTCCATGTGCTTTCATTTTGCACACTAACCTCTTATGTGGGACCTTATCAAAAGCCTTCTGAAAATCCAAATACACTACATCCACTGGTTCTCCCTTATCTATTCTATTAGTTACATCCTCAAAAAACTCCAGTAGATTTGTTAAGCATGATTTCCCTTTTATAAACCCATGCTGACTTTGTCCAATCCTGTTTATGCTTTCCAGGTATTCTGCTATCACATCCTTTATATTAGACTCTAGCATTTTCCCCACTACTGATGTAAGGCTGACTGGTCTGTAGTTCCCTGTTTTTTCTCTCCTTCCTTTTTTAAATAGTGGGTTACATTTGCCACACTCCAATCTGTAGGAACTGCTCCAGAGTGTATAGAATTTTGGAAGATGACCACCAATGCAAAGGGCGGGCTGTCTGTCCCCGGCAATGGCGTCAGCTGCCTGTGCGCGGGTGTTGACGCCATTTTTAAAGGGCTTTGAGCCCCACCATTAAATTTAAAGATTTAAAGGTACAGTTAATAAAAAAAACTAAATACATTAATTTTGCCCTCTCCCAGCCCCCCAATAACCATACAATTCATTACTTGCCCTCTCTCCCCCCCCCCCCCCACCTCACCCCAAAAAAACACTTACCTTGTCCACCTGACCTTCCCCCCATAAACTTGAACCTAAAACCCTTCCCACCATCCCCTACACCAATAATGCCACTTTGACCCCGTTCCACCTCCCCCTCACACTGAGAAACTTACCTCCTCCCCCCTCCCCACCACTGCTCCAGCTCGTTTCCCTGGACAGGGATCCAAAGACACAGGAGTCCCAGCCAGCAGTAGGAAGATTGCACCAGGACAGAAGGCAGGAACATAAGTATAATTAATGCAATAATTTTAATTTATTTATATATGTAAATGGAGGTCCCATCGCCAAGCGGGCGGGCGGTGGGGGGGTCCACCACGAGGCCTCACCACCGGCAATATCGGACCAGGCCCTCCCGGGGGGGTGGGGGGAAAGGTCTGTAAACTTCTGCCCAACGTTTCAGCTAAATAACCTTTCATCAGATCTGGGAAAAATTAGAAACGTTACAGATTTTCAGCAAGTGCAAGTGGGGTTGGGGAGGGTGGAAAAAGAACAAAAGGGAAAGTCTGTGGTAGGGTGCACGGCAGCAGTGATTAAATGACAAAAGAGTTGGTGGTGCAGGGCCAAAGGGAGTGGTAATTGGATAATTAAAGAAACAATTGATGTCTCCAGAGGAGGTGTGAATGGCAGAATAAGGAACAGCTGCCATCCACAAAACCATAGAAAAAGTACGACACAGAAGGAGGTCATTCAGCCCGTCGTGTCTGTGCCAGCTGGAAAAAAAACTAGCCGCCCAATCTAATCTCACCTTTCAGTACCTGGTCCACAGCCTTGCCAGTTACATCACTTCAGGTGCATGTCCAGGTACCTTTTAAAAGAATTGAGGGTTTCAGCCTCCACCACCATTCCTGGCAGTGAATTCCTGACATCCACCACTCTCTGGGTGAAAAGGTTTTTCCTCATGTCCCCTCTAATCCTTCTACCAATCCCTTAAATCTGTGCCCCCTGGGAATTGACCTCTCTGCGAGGGGAAACAGGTCCTTCCTGTCTATTCTATCTAGGCCTTGCATAATTTTGTACAGCTCTATTAAGTCACCCCTCAGCCTCCTCTGTTCTAAGAAAAACAACCCTAGCCTATCCAATCTTTCCTCATAACTGTAACTTTCAAGTCCTGGCAACATTCTTGTAAATCTCCCCTGTACTCTCTTCAGAGAAATTATGTCCTTCCTGTAATGTGGTGATCAGAATTGTACGCAATACTCCAGCTGTGGCCTAACCAGCGTTTTATACAGTTCCAGCATTACATCTCTGCTTTTGAATTCTATCCCTCGGCCAATAAAGGAAAGCATTCCATATGCCTTCTTTACCACTCTAGCAAGATGCCCTGCCACCTTCAGAAAGCCAAAAACAAGAGTAAGACCAAAACATGCAAAGAAAAGTCAACAAAATGGGGGTAGAGATTATGGTCTGAAATTGTTGAACTTAGTGCTGAGTCCAGAAGTCTGTAAAGTGCTTAATCAAAAAATGAGGCACTCTTCCCGGAGCCCATGTTGAGCCCCACTGGAACACTGCAGTAGGCCAAGGACAGAGAAGTCAATGTGAGGGCAAGGTGGAGAATCAAGATGACAGGTGACCGGAAGTTTGGGGCCATGCCCGCAAACCGAATGGAGGATGGAGGCGTTTCGCAAAGCGATCACCTAATCTGCTTCCGGGCCACACCACCCCGCACCCCCCCCCCCCCCACCCCCCTCCAATGTAGAGCAGGTAACGTTGTGAGCAGTTGGGTGGCGCAGTGGTTAGCACCGCAGCCTCAGAGCTCCAGCGACCCGGGCTCGATTCTGGGTACTGCCTGTGTGGAGTTTGCAAGTTCTCCCTGTGACTGCATGGGTTTCCACCGCATGCTCCGGTTTCCTCCCACAGCCAAAGACTTGCAGGTTGATAGGTAAATTGGCCATTGTAAATTGCCCCTAGTGTAGGTAGGTGGTAGGGGAATTGAGGGGATGTGGTAGGAATATGGGATTAATGTAGGATTAGTATAAATGGGTGGTTGATGGTTGGCTCAGACTCGGTGGGCCGAAGGGTCTGTTTCACTACTGTATCTCTAAATAATTATACTAAATCAAAAGAAGTACACAGAAATCATTGTTTCACCTGGAAGGAGTGTCCGTGGTCCCAGACAATAAGGAGAGAGGAGGCAAAAGGGCAGGGTGTTACATCTCCTGAACCCATATTAAATAGTGCAACTGGAAGTGGATGGGGCATCAGGGGTGGGAGAGGGGATTGAGGGGCACAGCAGGGTGTCACAGAGGAATGGTCCCCTCGGAATGCTGAAAGGGGAGAGGAGAAGATGCGCCTGGTAATGACACCATGCTGGAGGTGATGAAAATGGCAGAAGACAACCCACTGAACACAGAGCTTGGTGGGGTGGAAGGCAAGGAAAAGGCTCATCATCACTTAGAGATGGGCAACAAACGCTGGCCTTGCCAGTGATGCCCACATCACATGAATGAATTTTAAAAAAGGAAACTCTATTGTGGTTCTGGGAGGGAGGGGAAGTGCTGAGAGCAGATTAGGCACTTTACAGCCTTCCAGACTCAACATTGAGTTCAACAATTTCAGACTGTAATCTCTGCTGCCATTTTGTTTCCTTTACAGGTTTCGGACTTGCTCTATTTTTCTCTTGCTGTTGCTTCCGGATGGCAGCTGTTCATCATTGTGCCATTCACATCTCCTGTAGACACATATTTTGTATCTTTACTTTTCCCATTACCATACCCTTTGGCTGTGCACCACCAACACTTTTGTCATTTAATCTCTCCTATCTTCCATTTTATCACAGATCTTCCCTTTTGCTCTTTTTCCATCCTTCCCCATTTCACCTGCTTAAAACCTATTACATTTCTAACTTTTCCCATTTCTGATGAAAGGTTATTGATCTGAAACGTTTGTGCAGTTTCTCTCTCCACAGATGCTGCCTGGTCTGCTGAGTATTTCTAGCAATTTCTGTTTATATTTCAGATTTCCAGCATCCGCAGTGTTTTGCTGGCTACAAAACAGAAAACAGAGAGTAGGGGCTAAAGGTAGCTGTTCAGATTGGCAAAAGGCGGGAAATGGTGTCCACAGGTATTGCTGCTGGGACCACTGCTGTTCACAATTTACATGGGCAATTTGGACTTGGGAATCAAAAGTACAATTTAAAAATTTGTGAATAACACCAAATTGGGGGTATAGTTAATACAAAGGAAGAGTGTAACAAAGTACAGGAAGAAGATAATAAACTTGTAAAATAGATGTGTAATTGGCAAATGAATTTCAAAATAAGGTCAGGTGAGGTGGTACATTTTGGTAGCAAGAATAAGGAGGCCACATAGAGCTTGATAATAAGAGTTTACATGGGGATAAGGAGCAAAGTGATACACAAATCACTAAAAGTAGCAACACAAGTTAATAAGGCAATAAAAAAAGCAACTAAAAACTGGGGTTCACTTCTAGAGGGGTAGAATTGAAAGGCAGAAAAGTTATATTAAACGTGTGCAAAACCTTGGTTAGACCAAACTTGGAGTGCTGTTCACAATTCTGGTCTCCATAATTATAAAAAGGTTATAGAAGCATTGGTAAAGTTGCAAAACGATTCACAAAAATGATACCAGAATGGAGACAATATATTTATCTGGACAGGCTGGTGCTTTTTTCTCTCGAAAAGAGAAGGTTGAAGGGTGACCTGATAGAGATCTTTGAGATAATGAAAGGATTTGACAAGGTAGATGTAGAGAAAATGTTTCCACTTGTCCAAAACTAGAGGTCACCTGGATAAGATAGTCACTAATAAATCAAATAGGAAATTCAGGAGAAACCTGTTTACCCAAAGAGTGATATGAATGGGGAACACAAGGAATAATTGAGGCAAATAGTATAGATGCATTTAAAGGGAAGCTAGGTAAGCACATGAGGGAGAAAAGAATACAAGATTATACTGATATGGTTAGATGAAGAGGGTAGAAGGAGGCTTGTGTGGACTGTAAATGCCAGTATAGACCAGTTGGGCTGAATGGCCTGTTTTTGTGCTGTAGACTCACTGGTACGGGATGTACATTTTGACAATAGTCTTGTTGACTGAGCCACTTTGCTGTGATTTTAGAAATCAGATATCACCTTTTTACAGTTGCTAAGATGGAGAATTTCAGAGGATGTGAAAATGTAGACAAACGACATTTTTTATTCATTCTTGGGATATGAGCATCTCTGGCAAGGCCAGCTTTAATTGCCCATTCTAACTGCCCTTGGGAAGGTGGCAGTGAGCCACCTTTTTGAATGGCTGCAGTCCATGTGGTGTAGGTAAG
Organism: Heterodontus francisci; assembly: GCF_036365525.1. Classification (NCBI taxonomy): domain Eukaryota; kingdom Metazoa; phylum Chordata; class Chondrichthyes; order Heterodontiformes; family Heterodontidae; genus Heterodontus; species Heterodontus francisci. The sequence goes on along the minus strand of NC_090374.1, from coordinate 76,965,104 downwards.
CCCACAGCACTTTTCTCTGTAGCAATTTGATAGAACTGAATGGCTTGCTGCGCCAATTCAGAGGGCAGTTAAGAGTCAACCACATTGCTGTGTATCTGGAGTCACATGTAGGCCAAACCAGGGAAGAATGGCAGATTTCCTCCCTTGGAGAACATTAGTGAACCAGATGGGTTTTTACTATAATCCTAAAGTTTCATGATCATTATTTATGATATTAGCATTTTATTCCAGATTTATTAATTGAATTTATATTCTCCCAGCTGCCATGGTGGGATTTGAATTCAAGGGCTGAATTTTATTCGAGCGCCACTGAGCAGTGCTGGAGCCCTTTAAACTCAGCAGGGTGCCTGCATTTAGCGGCCACCGCAGAGACCTTGCGATATTTTGCGCGGGGGCTCATTAGTATCACTGCGCTGAGCCGCGTGGGGAGAGGCGGGACATTTGGCTCAGTGAGAGACATTTTGACCGCTGTGCAGCAGGTGCTGGGGCCCTATTCAAAGAGCCCCAGCACTTGCTTCCTGACAGCTGTCAAAGAAATACTTACATCACTGTTGAAGAGTGGGGCTGCTGTCAATCTGGCATCAAAGCAGAAAATGCTGGAGAAACTCAGCAGGTCAGGCAGCATCTGTGGAGAGAGAAGCAGAGTTAACTTGACCAAGTTCACAGACCTGAAAGTTAACTCGGTTTCTCTCTCCGCAGATGCTGCCTGAGCTGCTGAGTTTCCCCAGCACTTTCTGCTTTGCTGCCACATACTTACCCTGCTGTGTCTCAGTGTCCTGTGAAGTTGCGATCCTCTTCTTCCACTCAAATGTAACAGTCCTTCTTGTAGACATGCCACACCTGGGTGAATAATCTTAAATTTGCACATTCCAGGACGTGAGACTTAAATATACCATAAAAGGCAAATAGACAACAGAAATAAAACTATAATTGAAGAATAATTACCTACTATGAGCATCTTATCATCTGACTGTGAAAAGCCACAGACTAATATGAATTTCTCTGCTAACTGTTATGTGAAAATGCTTGTAACTGCAATTAAACAATCTTTGCTGGAAAAAACAGAAACATATATTCATATTCTAGCTGCATTGCCAACTAGAAATATTACACCAATAAATATGATCAGGTGCTGCAGAAGCAAAGCGTTCGTGAACACGTGTCGATGTGTAATAGTTGAAAAACCATGACAACAGCATAGATTTCCTCACTAGTCCTGCACTGGTTTTCAAACATGTGCAAGACAATCCTTGCAGCCAGAAGTTAGAGCTGTTACACGGTGGAGTCACCTTTGCATTTAAAGGACCACACCAAAAGCCGAGGATGGCAGAGGGGTGCTCTAGGGTGGCGCCACAGTTCAGCAATGCCTCCCTGCTCACTGTCCTCCAGGCTGTGCAGGGAAGGTGGGAGGTCCTTTTCACCAGCGATGGTAAGAAGAGGCCCTCCCGCATGAACAAAGCAGTCTGGCTTTGGAGATGGCAGAGGAGATGAATAGCCATGGGGCCATCCACTGTCAAATGATCCAATGCTGGAAGGAGATGAACGAGCACTCCTCCAGCCAGCCTGGACCCCCTAGGCCTTGTGCGCACAGGGTATGACTGTCAAAGACATCCACAGCCAAAGGGCAATCAGATCAGCAACATTGCTCCAGTCAGGCTGCTAACACAGAGGTTGCACCAAGAAGGGGCAACCTCTCTGTTTACAGAGAACACACTGACACAAATGGGAATACACGGGTGTCATAGCAATGTAAATACGTCTTTCACTAAATGTTCCTCACCAACACGTGTGTCCTTTTCTCTGTGTGAATGATGTGTGCCAGCATGTTGCACCAATGTCACATCTCTTTGCATCGTGGGCCCTTCAGGAGAGCCAATGTATGCAATAAGATTAGATTATGATTAGAGATACAGCACTGAAACAGGCCCTCCAGCCCACCGAGTCTGTGCCGAACATCAACCACCCATTTATACTAATCCCATATTCCTACCAAGCATCCCCACCTGTCCCTATATTTCCCTACCACCTACCTATACTAGTGACAATTTATAATGGCCAATTTACCTATCAACCTGCAAGTCTTTTGGCTTGTGGGAGGAAACCGGAGCACCCGGAGAAAACCCACGCAGACACAGGGAGAACTTGCAAACTCCACACAGGCAGTACCCGGAATTGAACCCGGGTCCCTGGAGCTGTGAGGCTGCGGTGCTAACCACTGCGCCGCCCTAACATCATTGCCATGCCACCATTATTCATGAGCGTCTCCACAGATGCAGTGACATGGACATTGGCTCAGTCAGCTGCTGGCTGTAATGGTTTACACAGGGATGCTGCAGATGTGGACTGGTGCAGAGCAGGTGAGCGAGGGTGATGTGTGGCTTGCAGAGCTCATGTCGGTTCCTATGGAATAGAGAGCCTTCGTCTGATAAGCCACTGCCGTACATCCCTAGCTCACTGCTAGCCCTGCATGCAGAGCCTGGATGCCATTTGCCCTCCCATGCGTCTTTCATGTTGTAGGTCCTCAGAGTCCAGGAGGAGTCCTGTTGACATCTCTCCTCATCATGCCAGGCCTGACACCTATTGGGTGCGTAGTTGTGCAGAGCAGCAAAGAAAGGAGCTGACCTTTACTGCCTGTAGTACAGGGCATCACCCTATCCATACAGGCATGGGAGGCGCTCTTTCAGCATGCCGATCTCCTGCTCAATGGTGGCTCTTATAGCTCAGTGGCTGGCATTGTATCTCTCCTCTGCAGTAGTGGTGGAGTCTCTCACTGGTGTTGGGAGCCATGTCTGCAAAGGATAGCCCTTATCTCCAAGAAGCCACCCCTCCATCTGAGCCAGTTCAGTGAACAGCGGTGGCAGCTGGGACTGGCGCAGGTCCCAGATATCATGGCGGCTGCCTGAGAAGTGGTCACAGATTTGCATGAAGCATCTGCGATGATCACTTACCAGTTTCACCTAGATTGAGAGGATTCCTTTAATGGTGACGTCTGCAGGTGGTAGCCTGATGGGAGGCCTAATAGCCACATGAGTGCAATCTATGAACATTACAACCTATGGTTCTCTGGCAATGGTGCCAGAACCAAGGGCCCTCTGGGCCTGGCTGTGAGAGTCCGTTCTGAAGTGGACATACTCACTGGCGCTCTGGTGCAGGGCTTTGGTGATCTCCCTGATGCAGCAGTGCACTGCTGATTGTGTGACCCCACAAAGGTCTCTGGTGGGCCCCTGAAAAGCTGCAGAGGTGTCAGGCTTGAGAACCGCTGCCACTATGAGGAACAAAGGCATGGGATGTCCACCGAAGTCCCATGGGCTGCAGGTCATCTTTGAGCAGGGCACAGAGATGTGTCACCACCCTCGCACACTCACCTCTGACATCCAATGGCATGTCATGTGGGGCCTGTAGATGAACAACAAACGTATTGGCGAGCTCGCCTTGGAGCTGCTGCTCACGAACGGCGACCTTTACGTGGATCGCACCTGCCTGTTGATATTACTTCTGGTGCATATGGATCCTCATGTGCAGACTTTCACACATTGTAGGATGAGCCATACCTATTTCCACGTGATAAATAAAGTTGAATCCTTCATGTATTCAAAGGTTCTTAACAGGGCAGGGATTGGTGTTGACGGGTACATCAGCTGCTTTCCTGGATCAACTATGTGGCGTGCCATGGCATCGCCCATCTTGGCCAACACTCAGAGTGGCACAGCATGCCCACATCAAGATCCTACCAGCTGAATTGGTTGCCCCCACTATCCATAAAACCTAATGCTCCTGCCCTTTCTGGCACCCTCCCCAAACGCAGTGTGATGAGAGTGCCACTGCTCCTTCACAAACACAAACAAATGCAGAGCGTACACTGTTAACGGAGGGAGGGTACACGATATCTCCATTCATGTCTGCAGACCTTTCCCTCCAGTAATCCCAGACACCCTCCCTTCTCCCTTTAAGAATGCAGAGCTGAGACCCCTGTAATCCTCCCTCCCTTCCAGTATGCAGAGTGAGACCCCTGTGATTGCCCCCTCGCTCCTCCTTGTAAAAATGCAGAGTGAGACCCCCGTAATCCTTCCTCCCTTCCAGTATGCAGAGTGAGACCCCTGTAATCCCTCCTCCCTTCCAGTACGCAGAGTGAGACCCCTGTAATCCCTCCTCCCTTCCAGTATGCAGAGTGAGATCCCTGTAATCCCTCCTCCCTTCCAGTATGCAGAGTGAGACCCCTGTAATCCCTCCTCCCTTCCAGTATGCAGAGTGAAACCCCTGTAATCCCTCCTCCCTTCCAGTATGCAGAGTGAGACCCCTGTAATCCCTCCTCCCTTCCAGTATGCAGAGTGAGACCCCTGTAATCCCTCCTCCCTTCCAGTATGCAGAGTGAGACCCCTGTAATCCCTCCTCCCTTCCAGTATGCAGAGTGAAACCCCTGTAATCCCTCCTCCCTTCCAGTATGCAGAGTGAGACCCCTGTAATCCCTCCTCCCTTCCAGTATGCAGAGTGAAACCCCTGTAATCCCTCCTCCCTTCCAGTATGCAGAGTGAGACCCCTGTAATCCCTCCTCCCTTCCAGTATGCAGAGTGAGACTCCTGTAATCCCTCCTCCCTTCCAGTGTGCAGAGTGAGACCTCTGTAATCCCTCGTCCCTTCCAGTATGCAGAGTGAGACCCCTGCAAACGGAACTTACCTTCTGTTGCAAAACCTTCTGCCTCTGATGACCCGCCAGCTTTTCGAATTGTGAATGGGATGGCTCGTGACGGCCGCCCGTTCAAAGTAAAAATCCAGAAGTGTGCAGGAGAGGCGGCAGGCTGCATAATCTGCAGAGGTAAGTACCGTTTAGAATATGTTAATTGGGGTGCCACCACCGAGCGACTGAGGTCCCCCCGCCACCGGTAATATGCGTCGCGGGTCGAGGCGGGCCTCTCCCCACAGAATTTTACCTGTCCCTGCACCGCGACCCGTGGAGTCAAGGGGCTGATAAAATTTAGCCCTGTGTCTCCGGAGCATTAGTCCTGGTCTCTGGATTACTAATTCAGTAACATTACCACTCTACTTTTTTAACAACCTGACACTAACACTTTACACATTTATATTGAGGCACTTGCATTGACTTCTTCCTTGCATAATGACTTACTTAAACATCCTCTTAAATTTGTCATCACCCTGCATAATTTCAGTTGATATTATTGACTTTTCAGAACATGCATATTGTGTACTGAATTAAATGTGCCAATTCTAATTTGTTTGGATTGTCCTGAATTTTTACCTTCAAAAGCCTAATACTTCCAGCCAAATTATGATAAAACCAGTCTTTCCTACTTCCAAGGCTGGTGTTTGTCTTATTGGGGGCCTCATACAAAGTTCCCTTTGCCGCCCCTACATTTTATGAGACAACTTTCCTAAATAATATCTACTTAATCTGGTGTCAAATCCACACGAACGATTTTAAAAGGCATGTTCGCAATCGGTCATAAAAAGATATTTGACAAAATTCTAAGTTATAAATAACAAAAGAGTAATAGGCACTGGATGATTATAAATGTCTTGAAATACCGAATTCGTTTCAGTATATGAACTGAAGTCTCAAGTTATTACTTTTTTATGCTTTAGCTGCAGTGAAGTCTTTGTATAATATCTGATAGGTAGAGTCGTACTAACTTTTCAGAAGAACTGCTTTTTACCACTTCAGCTATGACTGCAGAAGAGCAAGAAAGTGAGCGCTGATGTCCGAGCCTGCTGCAGGATGCACTGTGTCAGTTCAATTAGGATTTGTCACTCACTGAGTTGTACTCACCCTCACCGACTCACTCCCTTCTCACTCAGTAACTCATCATTTTACTCTCATATTCATTTACATTCTCAGATATTCACTCTTGCTCTGTCTCTCAGTCATTCTCTTGTACTTTCTCACACACAGTGATAACTACATAGTACTGTACCAGGCACTGTAAGACCAAACTGAGTTTGTTTTCAGCATTAGAATACTAGCATTTAAGAGCACAACTGCGGAAGTTGTGAAGTCCATGAGTTAACAGTGAGTGTCTTTGCAACACCATTGCACAAAAACGTTTTCTCCAGAGAAAAATTATTGCATGTTAATTACTTGAAAACATATAAACCACTGATAAACCATGCAAGAAATACTAATCAAAAGCAATCAAATAAATCTTTTAAGAATTCTACCTCAATTCCACATTTGACACATGTCTAAGGGTTATTAAATGCCTAAAATTTTGGTCTGCAGTCCAAAGTGTATACTATACTTATCACAACAGGAACTGCAGTTACACTACTGAGTGAAGCAGTTTAATCTTTTTTGCTGGAGTTAGCAAAGATGATGGCAAACAGAAATCTGTGAACTAACATAACTTTATTAACCCATCTAAGATAATATGATTAATAACTTAACTACTAAGGAGTACACAACGTTTTTTTTATCAGTTTATGGGATGTGGGCGTCACTGGCTAGGCCAGCATTTATTGCCCATCCCTAACTGCCCTTGAGAAAGTGGTGGTGAGCTGGGAGGTACACCACAGTGCTGTTAGGAAGGGAGTTCCAGGATTTTCACCTAGTGACAGTGAAGGGGTGGCGATATAGTTCCAAGTCAGGATGTTGTGTGACTTGGAGGGGAACTTGCAGGTAATGGTGTTCCCATGCAGCTGCTGCCCTTTTCCTTCTAGGTGGTAGAGGTCACGGGTTTGGAAGGTGCTGTCTAAGGAGCCTTGGTGTGTTGCTGCAGTGCATCTTGTAGATGGTACACACTGCTGCCACTGTGCGTCGGTGGTGGAGGGAGTGAACGTTGTGAATGGGATGCCAATCAAGTGGGGTGCTTTGTCCTGGATGGTGTCGAGCTTCTTGAGTGTTGTTGGAACTGCATCCATTCAGGTAAGTGGGGAGTATTCCATCACACTCCTGACTTGTAGATGGTGGACAGGCTTTGGTGAGTCAGGAGGTGAGTCACTCACCACAGATTCCCAGCCTGTGACCTGCTCTTATAGCCATGGTATTTATAGGGCTACTCCAGTTTACTTTGTGGTCAATGGTAACCCCTACGATGTTGATAGTGGGGGATTCAGCAATCGTAATGCTATTGAATGTCAAGGGGAGATGGTTAGGTTCTCTCTTGTTGGAGATGGTCATTGCCTGGCACTTGTGTGGTGCGAATGTTACTTGCCACTTATCAGCCCAGGCTTGGATATTTTCCAGGTCTTGCTGAATTTCTACACGGACTGCTTCAGTATCTGAAGAGTCGCGAATGGTGCTGAACATTGTGCAATCATCAGCAAACATCCCCATTTCTGACCTTATGATTGAAGGAAGGTCATTGATGAGGCAGCTGAAGATGATTGGGCCTGGGACACTACCTTGAGGACCTTCTGCAGTGATGCCCTGGAGCTGAGATGATTGACCTCCAACAACCACAACCTTTGCGCTAGATATGACTCCAACCAGCGGAGTGTTTTCCCCCTGCTTCCCATTGACTGCAGTTTTGCTAGGGCTCCTTGATGTCATATTTGGTCAAATGCTACCTTGATGTCAAGGGCAGTCACTCTCACCTTACCTCTCAAGTAGGGCGGCACAGTGGCGCAGTGGTTAGTACTGCAGCCTCACAATTCCAGAGACCCGGGTTCGATTCTGGGTACTGCCTGTGTGGAGTTTGCAAGTTCTCCCTGTGTCTGCGTGGGTTTTCTCCGGGTGCTCCGGTTTCCTCCCACAAGCCAAAGACTTGCAGGTTGGTAGGTAAATTGGCCATTATAAATTGTCACTAGTATAGGTAGGTGGTAGGGAAATATAGGGACAGGTGGGGATGTTTGGTAGGAATATGGGATTAGTGTAGGATTAGTATAAATGGGTGGTTGATGGTCGGCACAGACTCGGTGGGCCGAAGGGCCTGTTTCAGTGCTGTATCTCTAATCTAATCTAATCTAATCTAAGTTCAGCTCTTTTGTCCATGTTTGAACCAAGGCTGTGGTGAGGTCAAGAGCTGAGTGGTGCTGGCAGAACCCAAACTGAGCGTCAGTGAGCAGGTTATTGCTAAGCAAGTGCCGCCTGATAGCACTGTTGATGACCTCTTCCGTCACTTTCCTGATGTAGATTTTACTGTAGAGTAGACTGATGGAGCAGTAATTTGCTCGGTTGGACTTGTCCTGCTTTTTGTGTACAGGACATACCTGGGCAATTTTCCACATTGCAGGGTAGATACCAGTGATGTAGCTGTACTGGAACAGCTTGGCTAGGGGTGCGACAAGTTCTGGAGCACAGGTCTTCAGTATTATTGCCGGAAGGTTGTCAGGGCCCATAGCCTTTTCAGTATCCAGTGCCTTCAGTTGTTTCTTGATATCACGTGGAGTGAATCGCATTGGCTGAACACTGGTATCTGTGATGCTGTGGGCTTCAGGACACCGAGAAGGATCCTCAACTTGGCACTTCTGATTGAAGATTGTTGCAAATGCTTCAGCCTTATCTTTTGCACTGATGTGCTGGGCTCCCCCATCATTGAGGATGGGGATATTTGTGGAACCAGCTCTGGTTCCGAAGAAGAGTCACTGACCCGAAACGTTAACTCTCCTTCTCTTTCCACAGATGCTGCCAGACCTGCTGAGTGGTTCCAGCATTTCTTGTTTTTATTTTCTCCAGTTAGTTGTTGAATTGTCCATCACCATTCACAGCTGGATGCGGCAGGACTGCAGAGCTTAGATCAAATCAGTTGGTTATGGGATCGCTTAGCTCTGTCTGTCGCATGCTGCTTGGCATGCAAGTAGCCCCGGGTTGTAGCTTCATTATTAGCCGAGTTTAAAAACATTGAAGGTATAAGCATAGTTTAGAAGTATCTGAAGCTCAACTTCAACTGGTTTATATAAAATCACTATGTTTAGTCAATGGCAGTGATATGTTTAGTGGGATTGATTTACAGTTAGATTCCTTATATAGCTGACCATTTAATAGCTTTGAACAAGTATATCTTGGGTGTGTTTAAGGTCTATTTTGCTCAAATGCTGCTTACTTTGAGCATTATCCCTGATTTTATGCAATCTTGATCTTCAGGAAAATGACCAGCATAAACAGGATCCGAAATCAGTGCTCCTTCTAATTAATGGTATCATTGATGCATATTGATAATTTTACCAGTACAAATTATGGCAATTTCCCTCCTGGTATAACATTAAAACTAATTCTTTACAATTGCTGATATCAGGCAGGCAATATGAGTGCTGTGTATTGTGCCTAATTGTGTTTAAAATTCATCCTTGTTTTCAAATCCTTCCATGGCCTTGTCCCTCCCTCTCTGTAATCTCCTCCAGCCCCACAACCCTCTCAGGTATCTGCTCTCCTCTAATTCTGGCCTCTTGAGTATCCCTGATTTTAATTGCTCCACCATCGGTGGTCATGTCTTAAGTTGCTTAGGACCTCTGGAATTCCTTCCTGAAATCTCTCTACTTCTCGTTCCTCCTTTAAGACACTACTTAAAACCTACCTCTTGACCACATTTTTGGCTATTTACCCTAATATCAACTTATGTAGTTTTGTCAAATTTTGCTTTATTGTGTTCCTGTGAAGCACCTTGGGATATTGTGTTATATTGAAGGCACTTTATATATACAAGTGGTTGTTATTATTGTTGATGCCTGGGCAAACTATTGCACTAGCTGCAAAAGTACATTAGCACTAACACTAGCATTTGTGTTTCCATGCTGCAAGTTGAAAATTATTTGTTTTGGAGTATAAAGTATATTAAAGCACAACTAATTACAATTACAGACTGAACCTTCTAATCAATTCAATGCATTAAACCATGTTATCATACTACCCATATTACTTAAAATAGATCTTATCACAGACTGCATATATTGTACTAATCACACACTGCATCCATTTATTAAAATAATCTCATGCTCTTTGAACATATGGCGAAAAGTAGAGCATGATATAAGAGATCAGAGCAGAGCTGCCTTTGAGAGTGAGTCATCATTATTCCAGGACTGTTTGCCAGAGATGTATCTCTAGAAGCTGTAGTATATGTCCCCAGAATATAGACACTCACATAAAGAAAGTAATTTTTGTTTTTGACTAAAAGAAATTATCAATTCATGCTGACCAAAATAGTAATTGGAATAGATATGAGGCACATCAAGACTGCCATATGAAGAAGATCAAGGTATTTCGAAGGAAATTCATATCACCAGAGTAGAAGTCATTGATGGCATTGAACATTAACATGTCAAAGATCAAAAAGACAGAAAACAGAGGACAATAAATGAAGCGTGCTTAGGTGAGGTGGCTAAAGATGTGCTTGAACAGAAAGATTTTAAAGAGGCTTCTCAAGGTGGGCAAAATGTAGGATTGATAAATCCATCATCCAGTTAGATGAGAAGGCCCTTGCCTGGTTCCATTCTTATCTAACCAACAGTAGCCAGAGAATCACCTGAAATGGCTTCTCATCCCACTCCCGTACCGTTACATCAAAAGTTCCCCCAAGGATCTATCCTTGGCACCCACCTATTTCCCATCTACTTGCTGCTCCTTAGCAACATCATCTGAAAACATGTCAGGTTCCACATGTACAATGATGGAACCTCACCTCACCATCACCTCTCTGAACCCCTCCAATGTCTCTGAATTGTCACACTGTTTGTCAGTACTGGATGAGCAGAAATTTCCTCCAGCTAATATTGGGAAGAATGAAACAATTGTCAATCTTCTGGACCCTGCCACATTCTCGTTTCCCTCACAATTAACACCATCCTTCTCCAATTCCCTCACCATCCCAATTGCCTGAGGCTTAACCAGACTGTTCGCAACCTTAGTGTTGTATTTGACCCCGAGATGACCACATATCCACTGCACCACCAAGACCGTCGACTTGCACCTCCATAATATCTTTCATCAAAGCCTCTGGTTCAGCTCATCTGCTGCTGAGACCCTCATCCAAGCCTTTGTTACTCTAGACTTGACTATTCTAAAACTCTCCTGGCCAACCGCCCAACTTCCACCCTACAAAAACTTGAGCTCATCCAAATCTGTACTGCCCATATCCTAGCTTGCATCAAGACCTGTTCACCCCTGTGCTCACTGAACTAAATTAGCTCCCAGTCCGTCAATGCCCTGATTGTTAATGTTCTCATCCTTGTTTTCAAATCCCTCCATGGCCTCGCACTTCCCTATCACTGTAACCGCCCTCAGCCCTACAACCTCTGCACTCCTCCAATTCAGGCCTCTTGCACATCCCAGCTTTTAATCACTGCACCATTGCCATGCTTTTAGCTGCCTAGACCCTAAGCACTGGAACCCCCCGCTAATCCCGTCCACCACTCTACCTCTCTCTCCTCCAGTAAGACGTTCCTTAAAATCTACTTCTTTAACCAAGCCTTTGGTCATCTGTCCTATTATCGCCTTGTGTAAGTTGATGTCGTTTTGTTTGATAATGCTCTTGTGAAGCACATGGGATGTTTTACTGGCCCGAATTTTACGGTGGCCAGAGGTGAGCCGTCCACCGACCGAAAAGTCGGTGGCAATCCCTCCTCCGGTGGGCCTGGGGATCCAGACCGGGATTTTTTGCTCCCCAGGCCCTTAATTGGTCTTGGGTGGGACTTCCATCTCATTGAGGCAGGAAGTTCTGCCTAAAGGAGCTATCAACTAATCAATGGGCCAGCAGCTCATAGTCCCAGCAGCGCCACCGGGAGCAGTGGCCACTGCTGGGACTGCAACTCAGCAGAAGACTGACGATGTTGGGGAGCCCCAGAGATCAGGTAAGTTTTTGGGGCCTCGCCAGGGGTAATTGGTCGGGTCCTGGTGAGGCAACGCAGGGTCGATTGTGTGGGGAGGCAGGGGGCATGTTGGGTATTGGGGGCGGTTGATGCATCAGGGGAGGCCATAAGAAAGCTGCCTACTTTTATCAGGCGGCTTTTCTGAAGCCTCAGCCCCCACCTGCGAGCCGTAAAATCCCCGTGACAGTGGGTGGAGGCCCTTAGGTGGCCATTAATTGGCCATTAAGGGCCTTGATTGGCCTGAGTGGTTGGGCCATTTCTCACCACCGCTGCCCCATGTAAAATGACGATGGATGCGGGAGGGGATCAGGAAGGGCCCCCTGAGCCTTCCACTCCATTTTACGCCCTCTCCCCCACCACCCCCAACCACCAGCCCGCTCTTTGGTGGGGCGTAAAATTGTGGCCAGTATATTAAAGGCACTATATAAATGCAAGTTATTGTTGTTGATCTGTCAATGAAATGGAGGGGTCCATAGCAGGAAGAATGGAAAGCATATGCTGGCATGTCCTAATAGTGTGTGTGTGGGTGGGGGACAGTGCAGGATAACATGAACTCAGGAGATTTGGATGAGCTGGAGTTTATGTGGGGTGAAAGTTGGTGATTGGCATAGGTGAAGTCACAGCTGGAGGTGATGAAGGTATGGATAAGGGTTTCAACAGCGATGAACGAAGGGTGAAGACAGATGGTATTGCAGAGGGAAATAGGTAGTTTTTGTGATTGATAAGATGTGGAGTTTGAAGTTCAGCTTGAGATTAGACATGATACTGAGGTTGTGCCCTGTTCAGTTCAATGATCAAGCAGCTGTGGAAATGGATGGAACCAAAAGCTCAAAAGCGGTTTCTTGTAACAGCTGCACGCTAGCTTGATGCTAAATTGGAAAGGTACATGATACTTCTGATATGTGCCATTCATTCGTTCTTGAACTCCTGAGTATGCTGTGGCTGTTTTTTATGGTTCATGCTGCTGTTGATGCAAATAGTGTCGTGGTAAGGGTTTAACCAGAACTGTCATATTTGTCAGAGTACAGATTCGAATTTGAGTTCATTTTGCAATTTGTACTACTGGGAAATTATGGGTCCTATTCATTAAAATTAATGGGAATACCGGATTACGGAATTACTCCTCAATCTCTCCTTGAAGTGTAGCATATAAATTAATTTTATTTTTTTATTTTTATTATAAGAATGTATTCTTTAAATTCCCCCTTCCTCCAAAATTACTTTGTACTTTGGTGGAAATAATTCTTCCGGATAAAAATAATGAACTGTGAGCTATTACTATTGTTGCCTTTGAAGAGTTGTCTATTTTCATCCAGCGGACTGGAGTGGCATCTGGTTACTGAAATTAGCCGGTATTGTTAAATGGTTGATTTCTAGTTCCAGTTTCCTAATTGGAAGAAAATGAGCTAAAATTTATTTCTATCTTAATTCACTTTATGCTCAATTTCATGTTATTTTGTTTTTTTTCTGGTGTGTTTGTTTTTCCTGTTTAATGAAGTCTCAATATTTGGCCTATTTAAAATGTATTTTTCCTTTTCTCCATAAAGAGTGCAGTTATTGGAAATCTATGACTCATCTGATCTATTTATTGAATTAGTTTGATTTTGGTTCTATTTGTGCTTTCCTAATTATACAGCTGAGACCTTAAATTTGCAGTGAGTGGAACTGGGGAGCAGATACACATATATCTAATTTTGCAGCCTTATTTCTTTTGATTTTTCATTTTTTTTTACTCCTGAGAACTTGTAAAGCATTTTGTATTTTCTGAGACTAAGGTCAATTGCTTACGTTTCATTTTTCATCATCTGGCACACTAGCAAAAGAGAAAATGAAGTCAGGTGACAATGGTGTTGTGGTGAGTAGCTGTCACATTAGCTTTCAGTAGCAATAAAACAGTAAAGGGCCTTAATGTATGCTTTTTGTCTGCCAATGAATGAAGTTGAAACAGCAAAGGTTAGTAGTGAACACTGAACTGGTATCTGCCCTCATTCTTCCTCATCAGGCACCCTCTTGGGCCTCCATTCCAAGTATCTTGAGGTTTTATTTCTCATGTGGGATTAGTGCTCTTAAAATATATGGGTCTGCCAACTGTCATTGATTTCTTAAGGACTGCCTTCTGCAAGATAAGATTAAAATAAATGACGTTGATATTGTCTGTCATGCAGTATTGAATGAGATGCAATTTCCTGCCGTTAAACATTGAAAAGATTGATGTCATTGTTATCTGATTTTGCCACAAAGTCTGTATGCTGGTCACTGTCTTGGGTTGAACTGGACTGGTTACAGCCTCTGCATCCTATTTGACCTGAGGTGGGTTTTGACCTAGCTTGAAATTGGGCACCACATTAGCCTATTTCAATGCTACTGATATCTCAGCAGTGTCCAGAGACACTTTCCCAATGATTATTCATTCCTCACAAATTGTCTCCCTTATCTCTCTCAACATTCTGGGATTTAAAAAAAAAAATCATTCATGGGATGTGAGTGTCATCCCATCGAGGCCAGCATTTATTGCTCATTCCTAATTTCCCTTGAGAAGGTGGTGGTGAGTCGCCTTTTTGAACTGCTGCAGTCCTTGGGGTGTAGGTACACCCGCAGTGTTGTTAGGAAGGGAGTCACAGGATTTTGACACAGAAACAATGAAGGAACCACAATATAGTTCCAAGTCAGGATGCTATCCCTAGGGACTTGTTTGTTTTGAGCCCATTTAGCCTGGTTGCTTATTTTTTTTAAGGAGAGCATATTGCTTATGTCTTACTTACAAAGGACTTCCCTCATCTGAATGGGATCATTAGGTTTGCTGTCACAGAGATCAATGAGTTTTCTTTTGGAGCCTTTTCTGGCAACTCCTAGAATTGTCTTCATTGATATTTCTTTTCAAGATTAAGTTGTGTAGCATGCAGCATACTACCATAAGTCTTTGAAAGGCTGGAATTCCATGTTGCAGAATGCTTCCAGATCGGTTCCGCTACCTGAATAGCAGCTTCAACGTGCCAATGGTGTGATGGACAAATACTCTGGTGGACATATGCACTTTAGTGTACCTGTGTCTAACTGGTTGGCATACCCTAGAATTATGACCTCTGGATTTCAAGATGATATAAATATCCAAGAGCTATCATGAGACTTGCCTATCTGGTCAAATTTTGCTGGTACAGTGAACTGCCTTGAAAAGAAAACATTGTGGCAGATATCTGGGAAGAGAGCACTGACCTGCATAATGTGATAATGAGAGTTACAAATTAGCTTAATTTCAGTGAATAGAATCATTTCCTACTTGGGGATGAAATGATCTTGTGTGCAGGAGCACATATGGCCACTTTGGTGAAATCCATAACCCTGCGGACTTTAGGAAACTTGTTTCTCACTTTGGAAGATTGTATAGCCCTTATATCTATCTTTAATAAATCAATAAGGATGATATTGGGTTGCCTCAGTTTCACTAACAGAAAAACAGCTCAATAAGTGTAAGGAAGCACCACTAACATGATAATCTACGGCACAGTGGTGCAGTGGTTAGCACCGCAGCCTCACAGCTCCAGCGACCCGGGTTCAATTCTGGGTACTGCCTGTGTGGAGTTTGCAAGTTCTCCCTGTGTCTGCGTGGGTTTCCTCCCACAGCCAAAAGACTTGCAGGTTGATAGGTAAATTGGCCATTGTAAATTGCCCCTAGTATAGGTAGGTGGTAGGGGAATATAGGAACAGGTGAGGATGTGGTAGGAATATGGGATTAGTGTAGGATTAGTATAAATGGGTGGTTAATGGTCGGCACAGACTCGGTGGGCCGAAGGGCCTGTTTCAGTGCTGTATCGCTAAATCTAAAAAAAAAATAAACATAAAGTTTAATAGCTAAAAGAAAATAACAATTCTAAATTATAATATTACTGTTTGTGCAATTCTACAATCTGTGCCCTGCAGTACCCACTGGTCACAGAAGGTGACTGTCCATAGGGAAGGACATAAACTGAGCGGCTCAAGTAAACAATACATTTGTGACTTACTTCACACATTTGTGTACAATGGATCATATATTTGCAATTCCCGGAGTAACAATTTAAAATAATGCTGAGTTTGGTTGTTAGTTTTACAGCCACTGGATGTGCTATTAGTGTAAAACATTGGCTGCAGGCCTGTTTTCAGCATGTGGCTTAACCCCATCACTGCTTCTCTAGTAATACAAAGTAGGCTGTATTTTATTCGGGCACTGCAGAGCCTCTGCAATATTACGCACGGGGTCTCATTAGAATCACGGTGCTGAGCTGCCCTCCCCATATTATGTGGGGAGAGGCAGGACATTCGGCGCAGTGGGAGAGTTTTTGACAACTGTGCAGCAGAAGCTATTTTAAGCGACCCAGCACCTGCTTCCTGACAGCTGTCAAAGAATACTTAACTGACCGCTGCAGAGTGGGGCTGCTGTCAATCTGGCAGCAAAGCAGAAAGTGCTGTAGAAATCCAGCAGGTCAGGCAGCATCTGTGGAGAGAGAAGCCGAGTTAACTTGTCCAAATTCACAGACCTGAAAGTTAACTCGGCTTCTCTCTCCACAAATGCTGCCTGACCTGCTGAGTGACCCCAGCGCTTTGCTGCCACATATTTGCCCTGCTGTGTCCCAGTGTCCTGTGAAGTTGCAATCCTCTTCTCCCACTCAAGTGTAACATTCCTTCTTGTAGGCGTGCTGCACCTGGGTGAATAATCTTAATTTTGCACATTCCAGGACATGAGACTTAAATAGACAGTAAACTGTATTACAGAGATTTACAGAGAACACAGGACACAAATGGGAATGCACGGGTGTCACAGCAATGTAAACATGTCTTTCACTAAATGTTCCTCACCAACAGGTGTGTTCTTTTCTCGGTGGGAATGATATGTGCCAGCATGTAGCGCCAATGTCACATCTCTTTGCACCGTTGGCCCTTCAGGAGAGCCAACGAATGCAATAACATCATTGCCATGCCACCATTACTCATGAGCATCTCCACAGATGCAGTGACATGAACATTGGCTCAGTCAGCTGCTGCCTCTAATGGTTTGCACAAGGATGATGCAGATGTGGACTGGTGCACAGCAGGTGAGCGAGGGTGATGTGTGACTTGCAGAGCTCATGTCGGTTCCATTGGAGCAGGCAGTCTTTGTCTGATAAGCCACTTCTGTACATCCTTAGCTCACTGCTAGCCCTGAGTGCAGAGCCTGGGTGCCATTTGCCTTCCCATGCATCTTTCATGTTGTAGGTCCTCAGCGTCCGAGGACGAATCCTGTTGACGTCTCTCCTCATCATGCCAGGCCTGTCCCCTATTGGGTGAGTAGTTGTGCAGAGCAGCAAAGAAAGGAGCTGGCCTTTTCGGCCCATAGTACAGGGTATCACCCTCTCCATACAGGCATTTGAGGCGCATGCTGATCTCCTGCTCAATGGTGGCTCATGTAGCTCAGTGGCTGGTGTTGTATTTCTCCTCTGCAACAATGGTGGGGTCTCTCACTGGTGTCGGAAGCTGTGTCTGCAAAGGATAGCCTTTATCTCCACGAAGCCACCCCTCCATCTTAGCCTGCTCAGTGAACAGCGGTGGCAGCCAGGACTGGCACAAGACCCAGGTGTCATGGCAGCTGCCTGAGTAGCTGTCACACATTCAAAAGCATTTGCGGTGATCACATACCAGCTTCACCAAGATTGAGAGGGCTCCTTTAGGGGTGACATCTGCAGGTGGTAGCCTAGCAGGAGGCCTGATGGCCACATGAGTGCAGTCTATGAACATTACAACCGATGGTTCTCCAGTAATGGTGCCAGAACCAAGGGCCCTGTGGGCCTGGCTTTGAGAGTCTGTCCTGAAGCAGACATCCTCACTGGCCCTCTGGTGCAGAGCATTGGTGAACTCCCTGATGAGGCGGTGCACTGCTGACTGTGTGACCCCACGGAGGTCTCTGGTGGGCCCCTAAAAAGGTGCAGAGGCATCAGGCTTGAGAACCACTGCCACTATGAGGAGCAAAGGCATGGAATCTCCACTGGAGCCCATGGGCTGAAAGTCATCCTTGAGCAGGGCACAGAGACGTGTCACCACCCTCTCCACATGCGCAATCGCCTCTGACACTGGTGCTTTGACATCCGATGGCATGTCATGTGGGGCCTGTAGATGCACGACAAACATAATGGCGATCCCCCCTTGGGGGCTGCTGCTCATGACCGGGGGCCTCTACGTGGATCGCACCTGCCTGTTGGTATTGCCTCTGGTGCATACGGATCCTCATGTGCAGAGGATCACACAATGTAGGATGAGCCATACCTACTTCCATGTGATAAATAAAGTTGATCCCTTCATGTATTCGAAGGTTTCTAATAGGGAAGGGATTGGTGTTGACGGGTACATCAGCTGCTTTCCTGGATCAACTATGTGTCATGCCATGGTATTGCCCATCTTGGCCAACATTCAGAGTGGCACAGCATGACCACATCAAGATCCTATCAGCTAAATCGATTGCCCCCACCATCCATATAACCTTAATGCTCCTGCCCTTTCTGGTACCCTCTCCACACACAGGGTGCCTATTTGCCATTGCCCCCCTCACAAACACAGAGCGTACACTGTTAACGGAGGGATGGTATACGGTACTACCCTTCATACCAGCACAGCTTTCTGTCCAGTAATCCCAGACCCCCTCCCTTTCAGAATGCAGAGTGAGACCCCTGCATATCCCCCCCTCCCTCCTACCTTTAAGAATGCAGAGTTAGATCCCTGAATATCCCCCCTCCCTCCTGTAATGCAGAGTGAGATCCCTGAATAACAGAACTTACCTTCGCTGGCGACAACTTCTGCCTCTGTGGACCCGTCGGCTTTTCAAATCGTGAACGGGACGGTACCTGATATCCGCCCGTTCAGTGAAAAATCCAGATTTGTCAGTGGAGAGGCAGCGGGCTGCATAATCAGCAAAGGTAAATACTCTTTACCATATTCTAATTGTGGTGCCGCCGCCATGCGGCAGGGGGGGGCCGCACCGAGGTCCCGCCGCTGGCGGTAATATGCGGTGGGCCCTTCTCGACGTTGCAGGTCGTGGCAGGCCTCTCCCCGCAGCATTTTACCGGCCCCCACACCAAGCAGCTGGTAAAATTCAGCCCAGTTTCTGAAGAGATTGCTCCTTGTAGAAGTGGAGATGTGTGTACCTCTGTCTGCATATTATGACATAAGGGTACGAGTGGATGGCTACAGAGTTCATCTGATACTTCCCGACTTACCTGACATACTTCTGTTGGTGACGCCCCAACTCTCAAATGCCAGTACCTTCTAATTGCACTGGTTTGCGGGCCTCACCCTATTGTGACCTGATTTTCAGAAGCAGCAGGAAATAGTGATTTTCTGGTCTTTTAATTGCAATTCTTTGTGCTTTTTTAAACAAAAGATCCTCACTGAGACCTGCTCTATATTTTCTTTCAATGCATTTTTATGGCTTACATATAAATCACATCAAAAATTGAAAAGCATCCCTGGATGTAGGTTCTTATACTGCGCATGAATGATGGATAAATGAGATGAAATTTGAATTTGAAGACTCAAAGAAGAAATATACTGGTGTGGGTTTGGCTTTTCCTTTGGTCCTGATTATTTACACTGATTTATGCTCATCCTTATAATTCAAGGGACTTGGGCATCACTTGGAAAGGGCAGCATTTATTGCTCATCCCAAGTTGCCCTTGAGAAGGTGATGGTGAGCCACCTTCTTGAATACAACTGAATGGCTTGCTAGGCTATTTCAGTGGGCAGTTAAGAATCAACCACATTGCTATGGGCCTGGATTCACATATAGGTCAGACTAGGGAAGGACGGCAGATTTCCTTCCCTAAAGGACATCAGTGAACGAGTTGGGTTTTACAACAATCAGGTTTCCTGGTCACCATTACTGATACTAGCTTTTTATTCCAGATATTAATTCATGTATTTAATTGAATTTAAATTCCTTGGCTGCTGTGGTGTGATTTCAACTCATGTCTCCTGACATGCCAACTGCAACCACCTCATCAATGAAGAGACAAACTCTGAAAGATCAAGTGATTTAGTATAAAAATCAGATGCTATTTTTCTCAAACATAAACCAACCTGGATTGACAATTGGTTTTTAAACTTTACTAGTGACTTATGTAATCTCTAATATGTCAGGGCTCTTTACAAAAACTGTATTACTGCATCTGAAAATGCTTTACAACAATCTTTTTAAAAATCCTACCTGTTATCCCCTCATGTAGAAACATAGAAAAAAGAGGAGCAGTAGGCCATTCAGCCCTTTGAACCTGCACCGCCATTCAATACGATCATGGCTGATCATCTAAACTCCGTACCCTGTTCCCGCTTTTTCTCCGTATCCCTTGATCCCTTTAGCCCTAAGAACAATATCTAACTCTTTCTTGAATATATTTAATGATTTGGCCTCAACTGCTTTCTGTGGTAGAGAATTCCACAGGTTCACCACTCTCTGGGTGAAGAAATCTCTCCTCATCTCAGTCCTAAATGGCTTACCCCTTATCCTTAGACTGTGACCCCAGGTCCTGGACTCCTCTGCCATCGGGAACATCCTTCCTACATCAAGTCTGTCCAGTCCTATTAGAATTTTGTAGGTTTCTATGAGATCCCCTCTCATTCCTCTAAACTCTAGCGAATACAAGCATAATCGACCCAATCTCTCTTCATATTTCAGTCATGCCATCCCAGGAATCAGTCTGGAGAAACTTCGCTGCACTCTTTCCATGGCAAGAACATCCTTCCTCAGATAAGGAGACCAAAATTGCACACAATGCTCCAGATGTGGTCTCACCAAGGCCTTGTATAATTGCAGTAAGACATCCTTGTTCCTGTACTTGAATCCTCTCGCTATGAAGGCCAACATACCATTTGCCTTCTTAACTGCCTGCTGCACCTGCATGCTTACTGTCAGCGACTGGTGCACAAGGACACCCAGGTCTCGCTGCACTTCCCACTTTCCCAATCTATCGCCATTCAGATAATCTGCCTTTCTGTTTTTGCCACCAGATTGGATAACCTCACATTTATCCACATTATACTGCATCTGCCATGTATTTGCCCACTCACTCAGCCTGTCCAAATCACACTGGAGCTTCTCTGCATCCTCCTCACAGCTCACACTCCCACCCAGCTTTGTGTCCTCTGCAAACTTGGATATATTACATTTAATTCCCTCATCTATATCATTAATATATATTGTGAACAGCTGGGGTCCCAGCACTGATCCCTGCAGTACCCCACTAATCACTGCCTGCCATTTGGAAAAAGATCCGTTTATTCCTACTCTTTGTTTCCTGTCTGCCAACCAGTTCTCTATCCAAGTCAGTACCTTACCCCCAATCTCATGTGCTTTAATTTTGCACACTAATCTCTTATGTGGGACCTTATCGAAAGCCTTCTGAAAGTCCAAATACACCACATTCACTGGTTCTCCCTTATCTATTCTACTAGTTACATCCTCAAAAAATTCCAGTAGATTTGTTAAGCATGATTTCCCTTTCGTAAATCCATCTTGACTTTGTCTGATCCTGTCATTGTTTTCCAAGTGCTCTGCTATTACATCTTTTATAATGGACTCCAGCATTTTCCCCACTACTGACGTCAGGCTAACCGGTCTATAATTCCCTGTTTTCTCTCTACCTCCTTTTTTAAATAGTGGGGTTACATTAGCTACCCTCCAATCCATTGGAACACTTCCAGAGTCCATAGAATTTTAAAAAATGACCAGCAATGCCATCTACTATTTCAAGAGCCACTTCCTTAAGTACTCTGGGATGCAGATTATCAGGCCCTGGGGATTTATCAGCCTTCAATTCAATGTGTTCCCCATTATTTCCTACACATGCCAACCGAGTTAAATTGCCAATTCATGCCAAGTTTGTGATGTGAGTCCAGCCCTAATAGGAACCCTACTAGGTTCCAGGAGTCCCAAAGGCTGCTGTATCTAGGCTGGATTAAAGTCCAGGCTCCAAAGATAAACAATCAATGCCCAACCCATTGCACAAATGAGCTCTCCAACTTTGCACTTCAAAACTTTGTTGTCTGAGCATATCAAATCTCCAAAATTGCATCTAAAATAGGGAAAGTGGAATACTTTAGACTCAATGGGTCTCACTAATTCCCCTGTATTGATGAATTCTACTCTTTAATCCCATGCCCTTTAACTGGAACTCTCACTAAGATGAAGGCCTTTCTCCCCAAAACTACTCCCCCAAAACCAGCAGCTGAACCTGGGCTGCAGTTCCTGGGGCAAGCCACTACTTCAGGCCAAGACCAGGACAGTGGCCTGGAGCACCACCAACACAGCCCGCCCCCCGGTTGCTTCAAGAACCACTGCCACTGTAGGTAGCATCTGCTGGCCCGCGCTCTCTCTTTCCTGGGCGGACATGGGCTCAACGGCTCCTTCTGTGCTCTATCATTCTATCTAATTCTAACTTGAGCAAAGCAAAATACTGCAGAGGCTAGCAATCTGAACTGCCAATCATGAAGCATTGGAGAAACACAGAAATCTTGAAGGGTTTTGTGCCTGAAGAGATAGAGGACAGTGAGGCCGCAAAGAGATTTGAGAACAAGGATGAGAATTTTAAAATCGAGGCATTGCTGGATCAGGAGCCACTGTAGGTCACAAAATCACAGGAAGTAAAAGTCATAACATCATAGAGAGATACAGCACCGAAACAGGCCCTTCGGCGCAACAAGTCCGCGCCGACCATCAACCACCCATTCATACTAATCCTACATTAATCCCATTTTTTCCCTCTCACAACCCCACCTTCCCTCAATTCTCCTACCACCTACCTACACTAGGGGCATTTTTTTTTTTTACAATGGCCAATTTACCTATCAACCCACAAGTCTTTGGCATGTGGGAGGAAACCAGAGCACCCGGAGGAAACCCACGCGGTCACAGGGAGAACTTGCAAACTCCACACAGGCAGTACCCAGAAGCGAACCCGGGTCGCTGGAACTGTGAGGCTGCGGTGCTAACCACTGCGCCACCCAAAAGGAAACCATGTGAGTGTAACGTGAATAACCATACTTTATTGTCAAAGAATGATTTGAATATGAAATTGGTCAGCCTACAGTGAATAAGGTGCCTGACCATCACTGACAAATCCTTGAACATGTATCAACAAGACAAGAACCAGACAAATGAGGATTAGTATAAAAGCAAAATACTGCAGATGCTGGAAATCTGAAATAAAAACAGAAAAGTGATGGAAATACTCAGCAGGTCTGGCAGCATCTGTGGAGAGAGAAGCAGAGTTAACGTTTCAGGTCAGTGACTTTTCATTAGAACTGGCAAAGGTTAGAAATGTGATAGGTTTTAAGCAAATAAAGCAGAGGTGAGGGAAAAGAGAACAAAAGGGAAGGTGTGTGACAGGACAGAGGGCCGGAGAGATTAACTGACAAGGAGGTCATGGGGCAAAGGCAAAGAGAGTGTGCTAATGGTGTGGTGAAAGACAAAGCATTAGTGCAGAGGGAGTATTAATGACAGAATAATGAGCAGCCCTAGCCAGAATCACAAACATGAAAAAAACCTGTAGGCAGGCACACGGTAAAAAACAAAAAAAGATGGAATCAAATAAAATAAAAATAATAAAAGGGCCAGTCATTAGAATTAGAACATTACAACGCAGTACAGGCCCTTCGGCCCTCGATGTTGCGCCAACCTGTGAAACCATCTGACCTACACTATTCCATTTTCATCCATATGTCTATCCAATGACCACTTAAATGCCCTTAAAGTTGGCGAGTCTACTACTGTTGCAGGCAGGGCGTTCCACGCCCCTACTACTCTCTGAGTAAAGAAACTACCTCTAACATCTGTCCTATATCTATCACCCCTCAACTTAAAGCTATGTCCCCTCATGTTTGCCATCACCATCTGAGGAAAAAGACTCTCACTATCCACCCTATCTAACCCTCTGATTATCTTATATGTCTCATGTTCTGAAATTATTGAACTCAATGTATTCTATACAGTCCGGTAGGCTGTTGCGTGCCTAATCGGAAAATGAGGTGCTGTTCCTCAAGCTTGGAACACTGCAGCAAGCCCAGGACAGAGATGTGAGCATGAGAGCAGGGGGAGTGTTGAAATGGCAAGCCACCGGAAGCTTGGGGGTCATGCTTGTGGACTGAGCGGAGGTGTTCCACAAAGCGGTCACCCAATCTGCGTTTGGTCTCCCCAATGTCGAGGAGACCGCATTTTGAGCAGTGAATACAATATACTAAACCGAAAGAAGTACAAGTAAATCGCTGCTTTACCTGGAAGGAGTGTTTGGGATCTTGGATAGTGAGGAGAGAGGAGGTAAAAGGGCAGGTATTACACCTCTTGCGATTGCATGGGAAGGTGCTGTGGGAAGGGGACGAGGTGTTGGGGGTAATGCAGGAGTGGACCAAGGTGTTGTGGAGGGAACAATCCCTTCGGAATGCTGACAGGGGAGGGGAAGAGATATTGAAGTAAGTAGAAGGTACACAGTTTAGGCAGTTTTACTGAATTTTTCCTTTACCCGGGCCTCCGTCTTACATTTTCAGGCCCTCTCTCTTGTTGTCTTCTTGTCTCTACGGTTGGCCTCACCTCTGACCCATTGTGGCCACCTGGCTGCTGTTCTGATGACAGGTCATAGACCTGAAAAGTTAACTCTGCTTCTCTCTCCACAGATGCTGCCAGACCTGCTTAGTATTTCCAGCATTTTCTGTTTATATTTCAGATTTCCAGCATCCGCTGTATTTTGCTTTTTTGTTTGTTACAGTTAGGCTTATTCGAAAGAGATTTGGAGGATACTTCAGTATAACTTTACATCAGCAAAATGAGGGCAGCATTTTTGAGTCAAACCTGTAGGAAAATCGAGGCCCTAATGATTTAGGTTCCTGAAACCAGGCGGTGGTGATCTTTCCATTGACGAACAAATCCAGCATTGTTACTACACTTTTGGGGTTTCAAATTATGTTTTATATGATTTGCACATCCGACTTTAAATACATATATATATAAATCACAAGGTGCTGCAGAGTAAGGTGCAATAGTACAAAGTTATCGAGCATGCAAAGGGTTGTTTGCGATTATTCCATTTTCACTTTCACTTCTGATGGATGCACGGAATCAACAGGAAACAGTTCATTTTCACAATTGAGAAGTCTTCCATCTGCCTGAAAATGCTGCCTTGTTTCGAAAGGTAAAGTTTTTTTAAAAATACAATTACATGGAGTGCAGCATATTAAAAGAAAATACATGTTCCATTCATGGCCAGAAACAGAGGGTGAGGGAGTGCAGCGCCTCGCCTCCCTGTTCAGAGTGCAGCTCTTCGCTGCAGGTTCCCTGCTGAACTCGACTGGAAAGCACTCGCCCCATTACCGGCAGCGACTCTAAGAGAGCTGGTAATGTTCTCACTGCTTACCCGCAAATGTGACCCATTTTGACTTTGTGTCGTTCACTAAAGACTGGTCCACATCTTTAAATGGTGTTGCAGCATTCCGCGTCTCCACCACATACAATACTTCCCTCTCGCTGAAATCAAATTTGAAAGCACTGTACTGAGCAACATGGCTGCTTTTCCACTCCTGTTCTACATAGGGCAGTTCTTAGTCAGATTCATGTGGCTAACCTGCACAATTTAAAACTATTCAGATTCGTCATGAAATACCCAATTTGAGCAAGAGTTGACTGAATGAGGATATACAATTTAAGAAGCTGTATATTTTTTTAAAGTTATGTTTTTGAGAGTTCTGTTGTTTTAAAATCAATGGGTATGCTAACTCACACCAAATCCCATTCACTCATCACCCCCGTATTCGCTGACCTACTTTGGTTCTGGATCCAACAGCATCTTGAATTTAAATTCTGACCTGTGTTGATCCACGGTCTGGTCCCTCACTATCTCAAACCCCCTCCAGCACGATAGTCCTCCTGTGTTTTCTTGTTCCTCCAATTCTGGTTCCTTGTTCCTTGCCGACTGCTTTCACCTCACCATGTGCTGTTGTGGCTGTACCTGCCTCAGGAATTCCTTCCCTAAACCTGTCTACCTCTCTGTCCTTCATGAAGACACTGCTGAAAATCTACCTCTTTGAACACCTGTCCCGCTACCTCTACCACCTAGAAGGACAAGGGCAGCAGATGCATGGGAACACCACCATCTGCAAGTTCACCTCCAAGCCACACACCATCCTGACTTGCAACTGTATTGCCGTTCCCTCACTGTCGCTGGGTCAAAATCCTGGAACTCCCTTCCTAACAGCACTGTGGGTGAACCTACCCCACATGGAGTGCAGCGGTTCAAGAAGGCAGCTCACCACCACCTTCTCAAGGGCAATTAGGGATGGGCAATAAATGCTGACATAGCCAGCAACTCCCACATCCCATGAAATTAATAAATAAAAAAAAAATTCTGAGGAGTCACGAACATTGTGCAATCATCAGCGAACATCCCCACTTCTGACCTTATGATGGAGGGAAGGTGATGAAGCAGCTGAAGATGGTTGGGCCTATGACACTACCCTGAGGAACTCCTGCAGTGATGTCCTGGGACTGAGATGATTGACCTCCAACAACCACAACCACCATCTTTTGTGCTCGGTATGACATGAACCAGCGGAGAGTTTTCCCCCAGTTCTCACTGACTCTAGTTTTGCTAGGGCTCCTTGATGCCATACTCAGTCAAAGGCTGCCTTGATGTCACCTCACCTCTGGAGTTCAGCTCTTTTGTCCATGTTTGGACAAAGGTTGTCATGAGGTCAGGAGCTAAGTGGTCCTGGCGGAACCCAAACAGCGTCAGTGAACAGGATATCGCTAAGCAAGTGCCACTTGATAGCACTGTCAACAACCCATAACATCACTTTGCTGATGATTGACAATAGACTGATGGGGAGGTAATTGGCTGGGTTTGATTTGTCCTGCTTCTTGTGTATAGGATATACTTGTGCCACTCTCCACATTGCTGGGTAGATACCAGTGTTGTAGCTGTACTAGAAGAGTTTGGCTAGGGACTTGGCTTGTTCTGGAGAACAAGTCTTAAGTACTATTGCCAGAATGTTGTCAGGGCTTATAGTATCTCGTGCATTCAGCCATTTCTTGATATCAAGTGAAGTGAATCAGATTGGCTGGAGACTGGCATCTGTGATGCTGGGACCCTCGGGAGGAGACTGAGATGGAACATCCACTCGGCACCTCTGGCTGAAGATGGATGCAAATGCTTCAGCCATATCTTTTGCACTGATGTGCTAGGTTCCCCCATTATTGAGGATGGGGATATTTATGGAGCCTGTTCATCCTGTTAGTTGTTTAATTGTCCATCACTATTCACGACTGGATGTGGCAGGACTGCAGAGCTTAGATCTGATCCATTGGATGTGGAATTGCTTAGCCCTGTCTATCACATGCTGCTTCCGCTGTTTGGCTTGCAAGTAGTCCAGTGTTGTAATTTCACCAGGCTGACACCTCATTCTGCTCCTTTCATGCCCTCCTGGACTCTTCATTGAACCAGGATTGGTTTCCTGGCTTGAAGGTAATGGTAGAGTGGGAAATATGCCAGGCCATTAGGTTACAGATTGTGGTTGAATACAGTCCTGCTGCTGATGGCCCACAGCGACTCATGCACAGCCAGTTTTGAGTTACTAGATATGTTGGAAATCTATCCCATTTAGCACAGTAGTAGTGCCACACAACATGATGGTGGGTCTCCTCAGTGTGAAGACAATCCACAAGGACTGTACGGTAGTCACTCCTACCAATACTGTCAGGACAGATGCATTTGCAACAGGTAGATTGGTGAGGACAAGTAGCTTTTTCCCTCTTGTTGGTTCCCTCACCACCTGCAACAGATTCAGTCGAGCAGCTATGTCCTTTAGGAGTCGACCAGCTTGGTCAGTAGTGGTGCTACCGAGCCACTCTTGGTGATGGACATTGAAGTTCCCCACCCAGAGTACATTCTATGCCCTTGCTACCCTTAGTGCTTCTTCCAATTGGTGTTCAACATGGAGAAGTTCTGATTCATCAGCCGAGGTGGGGGGGGGGGGGGGGTTGGTGGGGGAGGTGGTGCAGTAGGTGGTAATCAGCAGGAGGTTTCCTTGCCCATGTTTGATGCCATGAGACTTCATGGGATCCAGGACCCATGTCCCTGGAGCATTAGCCTAGGCATCTGGTTTACTAGTCCAGTGACATTACCACTATGCCTTTGCCTCCCCCTATATGCGGAGTTTGGGTGCCATCTGATTTGTGGATCCATGAATTCCTGTCTGGGTTGTACGATGTGAATTCAGCCATATTCCTGATATGTGTTCTTGGTACCTGAAACTGCTCTATCTCTTTTTTTAAAAGATGAGCAGGTTAGCTTAAGTTAATTGGTGGCATTGACTCAACAACAAAAGCAACTTAAATTTATATAGTGCCTTTAATGTAATAAAACATCGCAAGGCACTTCACAGGAGCATTATAAAACAAACAATGACACAGCGCTACGTAATGAGATATTAGAATCATAGAAAGTTTACGGCACAGAAAGAGGATACTTGTTCATTGGCCAATTAGAACAAACAAAGAAAAAAGAACAGTACAGCACAGGAACAGGCCATTCGGCCCTCCAAGCCTGCGCCGATCTTGATGCCTGCCGAAACTAAAACCTTCTGCACTTCCGGGGTCCGTATCCCTCTATTCCCATCCTATTCATGTATTTGTCAAGATGCCTCTTAAACGTCTCTATGGTACCTGCTTCCACCACCTCCCCCGGCAACAAGTTCCAGGCACTCACCACCCTCTGTGTAAAGAACTTGCCTCGCACATCCCCTCTAAACTTTGCCCCTCGCACCTTCAACCTATGTCCCCTGGTAACTGACTCTTCCACCCTGGGAAAAAGCTTCTGACTATCCACTCTGTCCATGCCGCTTATAACTTTGTAAACTTCTATCATGTCGCCCCTCCACCTCCGTCATTCCAGTGAAAACAATCCGAGTTTATCCAACCTCTCCTCATAGCTAATGCCCTCCAGACCAGGCAACATCCTGGTAAACCTCTTCTGTACCCTCTCCAAAGTCTCCACGTCCTTCTGGTAGTGTGGCGACCAGAATTGCACGCAATATTCTAAGTGTGGCCCAACTAAAGTTCTGTACAGCTGCAGCATGACTTGCCTATTTTTATACTCTATGCCCCGACCGATGAAGGCAAGCATGCCGTATGCCTTCTTGACTACCTTATCCACCTGCGTTGCCACTTTCAGTGACCTGTGGACCTGTACGCCCAGATCTCTCTGCCTGTCAATACTCTTAAGGGTTCTGCCATTTACTGTATACTTCCCACCTGCATTAGACCTTCCAAAATACATTACCTCACATTTGTCCGAATTAAACTCCATCTGCCATTTCTCCGCCCAAGTGTCCAACCGATCTATATCCTGCTGTATCCTCTGACAATCCTCATCACTGTCCACAACTCCACCAACCTTTGTGTCGTCCACAAACTTACTAATCAGACCAGCTACATTTTCCTCCAAATCATTTATATATACTACAAACAGCAAAGGTCCCAGCACTGATCCCTGCGGAATACCACTAGTCACATCCCTCCATTCAGAAAAGCACCCTTCCACTGCTACCCTCTGTTTTCTATGACCGAGCCAGTTCTGTATCCATCTTGCCAGCTCACCTCTGATCCCGTGTGACCTCACCTTTTGTACCAGTCTGCCATGAGGGACCTTGTCAAAGGCTTTACTGAAGTCCATATAGATAACATCCACTGCCCTTCCTTCATCAATCATCTTTGTCACTTCCTCAAAAAACTCAATCAAATTAGTGAGACACGACCTCCCCTTCACAAAACCATGCTGCCTCTCACTAATAAGTCCATTTGTTTCCAAATGGGAGTAAATCCTGTCCCAAAGAATCCTCTCTAATAATTTCCCTACCACTGACGTAAGGCTCACCGGCCTATAATTTCCTGGATTATCCTTGCTACCCTTCTTAAACAAAAGAACAACATTGGCTATTCTCCAGTCCTCTGGGACCTCACCTGTAGCCAATGAGGATGCAAAGATTTCTGTCAAGGCCCCAGCAATTTCTTCCCTTGCCTCCCTCAGTATTCTGGGGTAGATCCCATCAGGCCCTGGGGACTTCTTTACCTTAATGCTTTGCAAGACACCCAACACCACCTCCTGCTTAAGTTCCTTCCTACTGTCTTTATATTCCTCAAGGGATTCGTCTGTTCCTAGCCTTCAAGCCCTTACGAATGCTTC
Organism: Heterodontus francisci; assembly: GCF_036365525.1. NCBI lineage: Eukaryota > Metazoa > Chordata > Chondrichthyes > Heterodontiformes > Heterodontidae > Heterodontus > Heterodontus francisci. The sequence goes on along the minus strand of NC_090374.1, from coordinate 76,935,130 downwards.
CTTTTTCTTTTTGACTAGGCTCACAATATCCCGCGTTATCCAAGGTTCCCGAAACTTCCCAAACTTATCCTTCTTCCTCATAGGAACATGCTGGTCCTGGATACTAATCAACTGACATTTGAAAGACTCCCACATGTCAGATGTTGATTTACCCTCAAACAGCCGCCCCCAATCTAAATTCTTCAGTACCTGCCTAATATTGTTATAATTAGCCTTTCCCCAATTTAGCACCTTCACCCGAGGACTATTCTTATCCTTATCCACAAGTACCTTAAAACTTATGGAATTATGGTCACTGTTCCCGAAATGCTCCCCTACTGAAACTTCAACCACCTGGCCAGGCTCATTCCCCAATACCAGGTCCAGTACGGCCCCATCCCTAATTGGCCTATCTCCGTATTGTTTAAAGAAGCCCTCCTGGATGCTCCTTACAAATTCTGCCCCATCCAAACCCCTAGCACTAAGTGAGTCCCAGTCAATATAGGGGAAGTTAAAATCACCCACCACTACAACCCTGTTACCTTTACATCTTTCCAAAATCTGTCTACAAACCTGCTCCTCTACCTCCCGCTGGCTGTTGGGAGGCCTGTAGTAAACCCCCAACATCGTGACTGCACCCTTCCTATTCCTGAGCTCCACCCATATTGCCTCGCTGCATGACCCCTCCGAGGTGTCCTCCCACAGTACAGCTGTGATATTCTCCTTAACCAGTAATGCAACTCCCCCACCCCTTTTACATCCCCCTCTATCCCGCCTGAAGCTTCTAAATCCTGGAACATTTAGCTGCCAATCCTGCCCTTCCCTCAACCAAGTCCCTGTAATAGCAACAACATCATATTTCCAAGTACTAATCGAAGCTCCAAGTTCATCTGCCTTACCTGTTATACTTCTTGCATTGAAACAAATGCACTTCAGACCACCAGTCCCGCTGTTCTCCACAACATCTCCCTGCCTGCTCTTCCTCTTAGTCTTACTGGCCTTATTTACTAGTTCCCCTTCAGTTGTTTCACTTGCTGTCCTACTGCTCTGGTTCTCACCCCCCTGCCACACTAGTTTAAACCCTCCCGAGTGACGCTAGCAAACCTCGCAGCCAGGATATTTGTGCCCCTCCAGTTTAGATGCAACCCGTCCTTCTTGTACAGGTCCCATCTGTCCCTGAAGAGATCCCAATGGTCCAGATATCTGAAACCCTCCCTTCTTCACCAGCTGTTCAGCCACGTGTTTAGCTGCAGTATCTTCCTATTTCTAACCTCACTGGCACGTGGCACATGGAGTAATCCCGAGATTACAACCCTGGAGGTCCTGTTTTTTAACTTTCTACCTAACTCCCTAAACTCCCCCTGCAGGACCTCATCACTCTTCCTGCCTATGTCGTCAGTACCGATGTGTACCACAACCTCTGGCTGTTCACCCTCCCCCTTCAGAATGCCCCCTGTCCGTTCAGAGACATCTTTGACCCTGGCACCAGGGAGGCAACATACCATCCTGGAGTCTCTTTCACGTCCACAGAAGCGCGTATCTGTGCCCCTGACTTTTGAGTCCCCTATAACTATTGCTCTTCTGCGCTTTGTCCCTCCCTGCTGAACAACAGTGCCAGCCGTGGTGCCACTGCTCTGGCTGCTGCTGTTTTCTCCTGATAGGCCACCCCCCCAACAGTATCCAAAACGGTATACTTGTTAGAGAGCGGGATAGCCACAGGGGATTCCTGCACTGACTGCCTGCCCCTTCTAGCGGTCATCCATCTATCTGCCTGCACCTTGGGTGTAACCACGTCTCTAAAACTCCTGTCTATGACACTTTCTGCCACTTGCATGCTCCTAAGTGCATCCAGTTGCCGCTCCAACCGATCCATGCGGTGTGTGAGGAGCTGCAACTGGGTACACTTCCTGCAGATGTAGTCCTCCGGAACGCTGGAAGCGTCACGGGCTTCCCACATCTCACAGGTGAAGCACTTCACCCCTCTAAGTGTCATTTCTAGCACTAATTAGTTAATTAATATTAAATAAATAAATACTTATTAAATCCTTACTAAATTGTTATAATTAACTATCTGGTCCCTCGTGCTAGATTTCTACTATAAATATTAAATGCTAACTAAATACAGTAATCTCCTCCCTCTGGTTTAGTTACTCTACTTATTAGTTAATTAGGGTTTTAATCAATTTTTATCAGTTTTATTTTCAAATTCGGTACAGATTCCCTACCAGCCAATCAGGTCACTGCTTTCCTGTGACGTCACTTTTTCAGTTTTTTTTCCCCACCCGAGGTAACTTATTGCTCTGGAACTCCGCCTTCCGAGTCTGCTCCGAGAATCCCCGAGGTAAGTTTTTTATACTTACTGGTCCGGAACTCCGCCCTCCGAGTCTGCCGATGTAGTCCTCCGGAATGCTGGAATTCATTGTTATCTTCCTGCAGTCTACAGCTATCCTCCTCACTATCAACCATACGGCCAATTTTTGAGTCATCTGCAAACTTCTTGATCATGCCCACTACATTTATATCCAAATCATTAATATATAGCACAAAAAGCAGGGGTATCAGTACTGAGCCCTGCGGAACCCCACTCGAAACAGCCTTCCAGTCGCAAAAACACCCATCAACAATTACCCTTTGTTTCCTGAGCCAATTTTGTATCCACCTTGCTGCATTTCCATGGATCCCATGGCTTTTATTTTTTTAACCAGTCTGCCATGTAGTACCTTGTCAAAAGCCTTGCTAAAATCTATGTAGACCACATCAACTGCACTACCCTCATCAATCTTCCTTGTTACTTCTTCAAAAAATTCAATCAAATTAGTTAGAGAAGATCTTCCCTTAACAAATCCATGTAGACTATCCTTGATTAATCCATGCCTTCTCAGTGACAGTTTACCTGTCTCTCAGAGTTGATTATAATAATTTGCCCACTACTGAGGTTCGACTAACTGCCCTGTAATTATTCGGTCTATCCCTCGCTCCCTTTTTAAACAAAGGTACAATGTTAGCATTACTCCAATCCTCCGACACCACACCTAGTGAGGACTGGAAAATGATGGTTAGACCCTCTGCTATTTCCTCCCTGACTTCTTTTAACAGCCTGGGGTACATTTCATCTGACCCTAGTGATTTATCCACTTTCAAGGACGATAAGTCCATTAATACTTCGTCTCTCCCTACGTGGCTCCGAAACTCGATCCCCCTACTAATAAAAGCTAACACACCATATGCCTTCTTAACAGCCCTATTAACCTTGGTAGCAACTTTCAGGGATTTATGTACCTGGACACCAAGATCTCTCTGCTCATCTACACTGCCAAGAATCTTCCCATTAGCCCAGTACTCTGCATTGCTGTTACTCCTTCCAAAGTGAATCACCTCACACTTCTCCGCATTAAACTCCATTTGCCATCTCTCAGCCCAGCTCTGCAGCCTATCTATGTCCCTCTGTACCCTACAACACCCTTCGACACTATCCACAACTCCACCGACCTTCGTGTCATCCGCAAATTTACTAACCCACCCTTCTACACCCTCATCCAGGTCATTTATAAAAATGACAAACAGCAGTGGCCCCAAAACAGAACCTTGCGGTACACCACTAGTAACTAAACTCCAGGATGAACATTTGCCATCAACCACCACCCTCTGTCTTCTTTCAGCTAGCCAATTTCTGATCCAAAGCTCTAAATCACCTTCAACCCCATACTTCCGTATTTTCTGCAATAGCCTACCGTGGGGAACCTTATCAAACGCCTTACTGAAATCCATATACACCACATCCACGGCTTTACCCTCATCCACCTGTTTGGTCACCTTCTCGAAAAACTCAATAAGGTTTGTGAGGCACGACCTACCTTTCACAAAACCGTGCTGACTATCGCAAATGAACTTATTCTTTTCAAGATGATTATAAATCCTATCTCTTATAACCTTTTCCAACATTTTACCCACAACCAAAGTAAGGCTCACAGGTCTATAATTACCAGGGCTGTCTCTACTCCCCTTCTTGAACAAGGGGACAACATTTGCTATCCTCCAGTCTTCCGGCACTACTCCTGTCGACAATGATGACATAAAGATCAACAACAACGGCTCTGCAATCTCCTCCCTGACTTCCCAGAGAATCCTAGGATAAATCCCATCTGGCCCAGGGGACTTATCTATTTTCACACTTTCCAAAATTGCGAACACCTCCTCCTTGTGAATCTCAATCCCATCTAGCCTAGTAGGCTGTATCTCAGTATTCTCCTCGACAACATTTTCTTTCTCTACTGTAAATACTGACGAAAAATATTCATTTAACGCTTCCCCTATCTCCTCTGATTCCACACACACTAAGTACAATACATCCACCGGTTCCCCTTTATTCACAGCACATGTAACTCCCTCAAAGAACTCCAATAAATTGGTTAAACATGAGTTCCAAGGGAACTTGCAGGTGGTGGTGTTCCCATGCATCTGTTGCCCTTGTCCTTCTATCTGGTAGAGGTCACGGGTTTGGGAAGCTCTGTCTAAGGAGCCTTGGTGTGTTGCTGCCGTGCATCTTGTAGATGGTACACACTGCTGCCATTGTGTGTCGGTGGTGGAGGGAGTGAATGTTGTGGTTGGTTGCCAATCAAGCGGGCTGCTTTGTCCTGGATGGTGTTGAGCTTCTTGATTGTTGTTGGAGCTGTACCCATCCAGGCAAGTGGCGAGTATTCCATCACACACCTGACTTGAGCCTCGTAGATGGTGGACAGGCTTTGGGGAGTCAGAAAGTGAGTTACTCGCGACAGGATTCCTAGCCTCTGACCTGTGCTTGTAACCATGGTATTTATATGGCTACTCCAATTCAGTTTCTGGTCAATGGTAACCCCAAGGATGTTGACATTGGGGGATTCAGCATTAGTAATGCCATTGAATGTCAAGGGGAGATGGTTAGATTCTGTCTTGTTGGAGATGGTCATTGCCTGGCACTTGTGTGGTGTGAATGTTACTTGCCCCTTATCAGCCCAAGCCTGGATATTGCCCACGTCTTGCTGCATTTCTACAAGACTGCTTCAGTATACAAGGAGTTGCGAATGGTGCTGAACATTGTACAATCATCAGCGAACATCCCCACTTTTGACCTTATGATTGAAGGAAGGTCATTGATGAAGCAGCTGAAGATGGTTGGGCCTAGGACACTACGCTGAGTAGCTCCTGCAGTGATGTTCTGGAGCTGAGATGATTGACCACCAAGAAGCACAACCATCTTCCTTTGTGCTAGATACAACTCCAACCAGTGGAGATTGTTCCCCTGATTCCCATTGACTCCAGTTTTGCTAGGGCTCCTTGATGTCATACTTGGTCAAATGCTGCCTTGATATCAAATGCAGTCACTCTCTCCTCACCTCTAGTGTTCAGCTGTTTTGTTCATGTTTGAACCAAGATTGTAATGAGATCAGGAACTGAGTGGCCCTGGCAGAACTAAACCGAGCATCACTGAGCAGGTTGTTGCTCAGCAACTGTTGCTTGACAGCACTGTCAGCAACACCTTTCATCACTTTACTGATGATTGAGAGTAGACTGATGGACTTATCCTGCTTTTTGTGCACATGACTTACCTGGGCAATATTCCACATTGCTGGTTCGATGCCAGTGTTGTAGCTGTACTGGAAGAGCTTTGCTAGTGGCATGGCAAGTTCTGGAGTACAGGTCTTCAGTACTATTGCTGGAATGTTGTCAGCACCCATGGCCTTTGCAGTATCCAGTTTCTTTATCACGCAGATATCTGTGCCTTATCTTACCCCGTAAGCTCCTTGACATCCAGGGGGCTCTAGATTTGGCTGTCACACTCTTTTTCTTTGTGGGAACATGCTTACTCTGAACCCCTTGAATCTCCCTTTTGAATGCATCCCATTGCTCTGACACTGATATATCTTCAAGTAACTGTTTCCAATCCACTTTCATTAAATCACTCCTCAGTTTAGTAAAATTGTTCTTGCACCAATTGAGAACTCTTAACTCCTGTTCTATCTTTGTCTTTTTCCATAATTATGTTAAAACTGACTGAATTATGATCTCTACCACCAAAATGCTATCCCACTGCCACTCCTTACTTCTGCCCAGCTTCATTTCCTAAAACTATGTCTAAAACTGCACCCTCTCTTGTTGGGCTTGCTACATGCTGGCCGAAAAAATTCTCCTGAATGCACCTCAAGTATTCTGCTCCCTCAATTCCTTTCACACTAAAACAATCCCAGTTTATATTGGGGTAGTTAAAATCCCCTACTATTGTCTTTGCACTTCTCAGACATTTGCCAACTGTTTGGGGGTCTATAGTACACTCCCAGCAATGTGACAGCCCCTTTTTTGTTCCTTAGCTCAATCCATATGGTATAATTTGATGATCCTTCTAACGTATCATCCCTTCTCACAGCTGTAATTATTTCTTTGACCAAAATTGCCACACCCCTCCTTTTTTATCCCTCTCCCTATTGCGTCTGAAAACCCTGTAACCAGGATCATTGAGCTGCCTTTCCTGTCCCTCTTTAAGCCATGTTTCTGTAATAGATATGATATCATACTGCCACATGTCTATCTGTGCCCTCAGCTCGTCTGCTTTATTTGCTAATCTCCTTGCATTGAAGTATATAACCTTGAGCACTGCCAAACCCTTGTTTTTATTTTCTAACCTCTGCCTTCCAGACCCATGCACTAATTTTATGCCTTCCATTTTCATTTCTGATATTGTCCCAACTGAATCTACCCTCAAGTCCCTGCTAAACTACGTTAAACCCTCCTCAACAGCACTAGGATAACGTCCCCCGAGGAACTCAGTCCCCGGCTCTGTTCAGGTGCAACCAGTCCGGCCTGTACAGGTCCCATCTCCCCCAGAGCTAGTCCCGAAGTCCCAAGAACCTAAAGCCCTCCTTCCTGCACCAACTTTCCAGCCATGCATTTATCTGTCATATCCTCCTAGTCCTGTACTCACTTGCACATGGTACTGGGAATAATCTGGAGATTACTATTTTTGAGGTCCTGCTTGCTAATTTTCTACCTAGCTCCTTAAATTCTGACTGCAGGCCACATTCCTTTTTCTACCTATGTTAGGTCAGATGACCAAAAACTTGGTCAAAGAGGTATGTTTTAAGGAGTGTCTTAAAGATGGAAAGCAAGGCAGAGAGGTATAGGGAGGGTATTCCAGAGCTTAGGTTTTTTTCCCCAAAAATATACTTTATTCATAAAAATCTGTAAAAAAAAATGCATTACAAATCAGTTCAAAACAGCACCAAGTCGACATTTCAAAAAGTGCAAAGGAAATCAGTTTTCTTCAATATAGTACTGAGTTGCCTCAGTAATCCTTCCATTCGATTTTCCCTGCCATGTACATTTTACAACAACCCCATATTTGGTGTATGCAGCCCGAGGGGTTTCCCATGGGTCCAGCCCCTCAGATCACTTTGGTGGGAGGACCTTACACAGTGGTCTTTCCCCATTGAACCTTTGCAGCGGCTGCCCCAAGCTTTAGTGCGTCCCTCAGCACGTAGTCCGGGACCTTGGAACGTGCCAGTCTGCAACACTTGGTCGTAGACAACTCTTTGCGCTGGAAGACCAGCAAGTTTCGGGCAGACCAAAGAGCGTCTTTCACCGAATTGATGGTCCTCCACTAGCAGTTAATGTTTATCTAGGTGTGCGTCCCTGGGAACAGCCCGTAGAGCACAGACTCCTGTGTTTCTGAGCTGCATGAGTTGAACCTTGACAAAATCATTGTATCTCTTTCCATACCTGCTTTGCAAAGACACATTCCAGAAGGAGGTGGGCAACTGTCTCTTCCCCACCGCAGCCACCTTGAGAGCAGCGTACGGAGGGGGTGAGAATTCGGGCGTGCAGGAAGGATCTGACGGGGAGGGCCCTTCTCACCACCAGCCAAGCTTTGGCAGTCTGGTCAAGGACGCATCCGACAGGATCCACCATCTCCTTTTCCTGTAGGGCCTTGAGGACATTCCATGCAGACCACTGCCTGATGGATTGGTGGTCAAAGGTGTTTTCCCACAGAAACTTTCCCACGAAGGATAGGTGGTACAGCACGGTCCAATTGGATGGAGCGTTCTGCGGCAATGTGACCAGGCCCATCCTTCACAACACCGGGGACAGACAGAACCTCAGCACGTTGTGACACTTGGTGTTTGCGTACTGGGGCTCTACGCACAGCTTGATGCAGCTGCACAAGAAAGTGGTCATCAGGATGAGGGTGACGTTGGGTACATTTTTCCTGCTCTTATCCAGAGGTTTGAACATCGTGCCCCTCCGGACCCGGTCCATTTTAGATCTCCAGATAAAGCAGAAAATGGCTGGGTGACCGCCACGGCGCAGGAGTGGGGTATGGGCCAGACCTGTGCCACATACAGCACCAACGTGAGCGCCTCGCACCTGATGACCAGGTTTTTACCCGCAATGGAAAGAGATCGCTGCTCCCACATGCTCAGTTTATGGTGTACCCTGGCTACCCACTCCTTCCAGGTTTTGGCACATGCTCCAGCCCTTCCGAACCATATCCCTAGCACCTTCATGTAGTCTGACCTGATGGTGAAGGGGACAAAGGATCAGTCGGCCCAGTTGCCAAAGAACATGGCCTCGCTCTTGCCGTGGTTGGCTTTGGCTCCCAAGGCCAGTTCGAACTGGTCGCAGATGCTCATCAGTCTGCGAACGGATAGCAGATCCCAGCAGAAGACAGCGACGTCGTCCATGTACAGGGAGGCTTTTACCTGAGTGCCTTCGCTGCCTGGGATTGTCACCCCTCTTATGCTTGCATCTTTCCTAATGGACTCAGCAAAAGGTACGATACAGCAAACAAACAAGACAGGGGAGAGAGGACAGCCCTGTCTGACTCCAGATTGGATCAGGAAACTTTCTGATTCCCACCCATTGATTGAGACTGTGCTACTGATGTTTGTGTAGAGCAGTTTGATCCAATTGCAGATTCCCTCCCCAAACCCCATTTTGGAGAGCACGTCCATTATGTAGGTATCCGATATCCTGTCAAAAGCCTTCTCTTGGTCCAAGCTGATGAGGCAGGTGTCCACCCTCCTGTCCCATACATAGGCGATCGTATCCCTGAGTAGCGCGAGACTATCAGAGATCTTCCTGCCAGGTACAGGTCAGGGTGAATCACCAACTCCAGAGCAAACTTGACCCGACTCGCGATGACTTTGGACAGAATCTTGTAGTCAACATTAAGCAGTGAGATGGGCCGCCAATTTCTGATTTCCGCCCTCTCCCCCTTCCACTTGTAGATGAGGGTGATGATGCCTTTCCTCATGGATTCTGACATGCTGCCTGCCAGAAGAAGATTCTCGTATACTTCCTGCAGGTCCGGGCCAACCCAGTCCCACAGAGCCGAATACAACTCAACTGGTAAGCCGTCGCTTCCAGGAATTTTACTCATCTCGAAGGACCTGACGGCATTTGTCAGCTCATCCAGAGTTAGCGGTTTGTCCAGTGTTTCCCCCATGTTGTCATCGATGACATCCGTGATAGATGACAGGAAGGACTGGGAGGCCATGCTGTCCGAGGTCTTCATGTCGTACAGCCCAGCATAAAAGGATTTGCTGATCCTTAGTGTGTCGGACTGCGAAGACGTTACCGAGCCATCCTCTTCCTTCAGGCTTCTGATCACAGAGCTCTCTCTGTGTACCTTTTGGAAGAAGTAACGCGAGCACATCTCATCCTGCTCAACGGAGTGGACTCTTGACCGGAAGATGATCTTGGAGGCCTCCGTGTCAAAGAGTGAGGCCTGCTGGCTCTTCACCTCTTGGAGATGCTCCTTGACCTCGACCCCCATCGACTGCAGTTGGAGCGGATTTTGCATTCTTTTCTGGAGTCGGGACATTTCCCTCTGTCTCTCTCTCGCCCTCTGAACGTCTTTGAAGATAAAGAAACTCTTGATGTTCTGCTTGATCACCTCCCACCAGTGAACTGGAGACTCGAAGAGGGGTTTCACGGTTCTCCAACCTTTGTAATCCCTTTTGAGTTCCTCAACGTTCTCTGGGGTTAGCAGTGTAGCATTGAGCATCCATGCCCCCCTGCCAACCCGCTGGTCGTCCTGTAAGTGACGGTCGGCCAGTAAGTGGCAATGGTCAGAGAAGAACACCGGCTTGGTGTCGGTAGATCTGACCATGAAAGCACGGGACACAAACAGGAAGTCAATCCTGGAACGGGCAGACCCGTCCGGTCTTGACCAGGTGTATCTACGCTGCGCTCCGTCTGCAGGTTTGCTGAAGACATCATACAGCTTGGCATCTTTTACTGTTTCGATCAGGAATCTGGATGTAGCGTCCAGTTTGCTGTTGTCCCTGCTGGATCGTCCAGCTGTAGCGATGATGCAGTTGAAGTCACCACCTAGAATGACTGGCCTGGATGTCGCTAGCAGCAGTGGGAGCTGCTGGAAGACGGTCAGCCGCTCGCTGCATTGAACCGGGCATACACGTTGATCAACCAGAGCGGAGCATTGTTGTACATTACATCTGCTATGAGGAGGCGACCGCCCACCACCTCCTTAACTTCGGAGATGGTGATGTTATCTCCCCGCAGAGGAATACCCAGGCCGATGGAACGGGAATCATTACCCCCTGACCAGATCGATGGCCCGTGGGACCACCATCGCAACCATTGCCTGTAGGTGCTGAGGTGTGGTATTCCACACTCCTGCGGAAACAGCAGGTCGGCTTTGACCTTGGCGAGGTAGTCCAAGGTCGAAACACATCGCGTAGTGGATTTAATGCTACGCACGTTAATTGAAGCAATCTTTATACCCATTTTTAAGTTGGTTGTTGCTTCCCACACCAGTTGTCCTTGCCAGTCCCAGCCCTTGTTCCTGCATGCCCATAGTGTACACAAGCTGTTTCATATTCGTTGGGCTCAGAAACCCCTCCTTGTTTCTCATGGGGGGGTTTGTTCTGCTGCGGTAACATCGGGGGGATCTTGTAGGCAGCAAGGCTTGGGCTGTCCTCTGCTGTTGGTGTCTTACCCTCTGTTCCTCCACGAAGACATCACTGCTCCCGGCTTCCCGGAGCTGGAGTGTGCCTGACGCTTCGTTGCTCTCGGTGTCCCAGAACTGGGGTGTGCTGGACAGGTCGCTGGGTTCGGTGCTTTGGTTTTGGGGTGTGCTGGGCCCATCACAGCTTCCAGTGCCCAGGAGCTGGGGGGCTTTATCTTCCAGCTCCTTTGAGTTCTGCCACTTCTTTTACAGGTGCCGTCATTCCGGCCCTTCCTCATCCAATGAAGAGGAGCTGCCATAGTCTGTCTCAGACGGTAGCCTCCTCTTGCCACTGGTTTGGGTGGTGGCCTGTTCCGTTTTTGGAGGTTTTTTCTTTGTGGTTTTCCTTTGTACCACTTGCCTCTGACTAGTTTGTCCATCTGCTGCCTCCACCTCCATTGATTCTGTCTGTAGAGGGGTTTCCAGGAACGGGGTAGGTGTTGGGTCGCTGGTTGCAGCTGCCTCCCCTTTCTTCTCCTTCTCAGGTAGACTTTCCTCGCTGTGGAGAGGGCTGCTTGTCTCCTTCCCAGCACCAGACGCATTCACCATTCCTTCCCCCGGCCTTTCCTTGGACCTTGCCGCCTGAGCATAACTGAGGCAGCATTTGGGGTAAGTTTTGTAGAGGTGGCCTGCCTCACTGCACAGGTTGCAGCACTTACTCTGCTTACAGTCCTTGGTTTGATGGCCTTCCTTCTTGCAGATGACTGTGCTGCAGTTAGCTGCCACGTGACCAGATTTGCCACAAGAGCGACGAACTCTGGGCTGCCCTGCATAGACCAAGAAGCCTCGACTTCCCCCAATAGCAAAGCTGGAGGGAGGATGGATGATGGCTTCGTTGGCATCGACCTTCAAGGTCACCTTGACCTGCCGCTTGCTGGTCCAAATCCCAAATGGGTCCTTGACATCAGTGCTGCTGCCCACCACCTCACCATACCTGGTGAGGAAGGTGAGTACATCCACGACAGGAATATGGGGGTTGTAGAAGTGAATTGTCACCACCCGGTCGCGTTACAACGGCAGCGTGAAGAGTGGCTCCACTGTGAAGATCGACAGAGGAGCCTGGTTTCCTTTCTCCTTGAACACCTTCAGGAACTTGATGCATCCCACCACGTTCTTGAACGTCACGTTGAATTATCCACTGCTGGGGAAGTCCTGCAGGCAGAAGATGTCCGCAGCTTGGAATCCACAGCAATCAATAAGGATATTCTTCATGAAGAAGGTACGGTCAACTGGTGCAGCTCCTTCCTTATCCTTCACCACCACCCAAACGGAGTTACGCACTCCCTTGTCTGAAGCTCTAGAATTGGTTACAGCCATTTTACTCAAAGCCTACCTGGAACAGGATCAAAGGCCACTGATCATGGTTTCTTCCCCTGCCTAGGCAACTGAAGGCATAGCCACCAACGGTTAAGGTTTCACAGTCCCTTTCAGGACCTCCATGTGTGTACTGCTGCTGTAATGTTATACTGAGGGAATGCTAGATTGTTATAGGAGAGCTGTTTCTATTTTTACACTGAAGTGTTCAATGCATTTGCTTCAAAGTAATCATTTGAAGGTGGAACAATGAGAAGTTCCTGAGTGACATAATAAGGTGTACTATATATGCAATCTGAACCAAGCAAACAGGTCCAGGCTGCATGCTTGTGGCATTCAGTTGATCTGCAGTTTATTCAACGTGGCCAAATGTAATATGGTGGCCCTCGGTGACAGTACTCTGCCATTGCCATTCTCCCTGAAATTTTATTGCTTTTAAAAATGCATACCTTTATTTACCAGAATGTTTTCAATTGAAATTCTCTCCTCACCAGCAAGGCCAAATTTCATGATGTTGGTAGAACAAATTACAATTGGTGTATCAAAGCTGAGGTACTCATTGCAATAGGAACACAGGAACAAAGGAGCAGGAGTTGGCCATTCAGCCCATCTAGCCTGCTCCGCCATTCAATATGATCATGGCTGATCACCCACTTCAGTGTCTTTTTCCCACACTATCCCCATATCCCTTTATGTCGTTGATATTTAGAAATCTGTCAATCTCTGCTTAAAACAAACTCAATGACTGAGCTTCCACAGCCCTCTGGGGTAGAGAATTCCAAAGATTCACAACTCTCTGAGTAAAGAAATTTCTCCTCATTTCTGTCCTAAGCGGCTTCTCCCTTATTTTGAAATTGTATCCACTAGTTCTAGACTCCCCAACCAGGGAAACATCTTAGCTGCATCGACCCTGTCCATGCTTTAAATATTTTGTAGGTTTCAATGAGATCACCTCTCATTCTTTGAAACTCTAGCGAATACAGGCCCAGTTTCCTCAAACTCTCTGCATAGGACAGTCCCACCATCCCGGGAACAAGTCTGGTGAACCTTCGTTGCACTCCCTCTGTGGCAATAATATCTTTCCTCGGGTAAGGGGACCAAATCTGCACACAGTACTCCAAGTGCGGTCTAACCAAGGTTCTATACAATTAAAGCAAGACTTCACTACTCTGGTACTCAAATCCTCTTGCGATAAATGCTAACGTACCATTAGTCTTCCTGATTGCTTGCTGCACCTGCATGTTAGCTTTCAGTGACTTATTGACAAGGACACCCAGATCCCTTTGTACATCTACACTTTCTAATCTCTTACCATTTAAGAAATACTCCACATCTATTCTTCCTACCAAAATGGATAACCTTACATTCAAGCCACTGAGGACATAGCAGTCAACTTACATTAATTTACCCAGGGACTTTCCTATCATGACTAGTAAAGGGGCACAGTCCTAAAACAAAATAAAATCCTCTGTTTATCATAATGTTTAACTCTCCCCTCCCCTCCCCTCCTCCATATATTTCTCCTCCCTGTTGATTAGTGAACTCCTGACATTTTGGTCTCCCCACAGGTCGATTGCACCAGTCTCTGAAGTTACACCTTCCCATTCCATCATATCATCTAGCCTCATTATTCTTCGCCTTTCCTTTGATAGGTTACTGTCAACTTTTCCAGATACTGTTGTACACACACCATTTTCCTATTGACTTTCAATTAATGAATACAAAGTAGGTCGTCTTTCACATTATGATTGGCCTCACCACTTCTCTCTGCTTGTGGTGGATCTCTGTTCCTTTTTTTGTTGAGTAAAATTGAAATAACTGAAGCATTAGTCATGGCTATAGCAGCAGGAACCATGACAGGAATATGACACTGAAAATGTATGCAATTTGGAGCTTATTTTGTAAATAACATTTTTTCCTCCCTTCATTTTTCTCCAATTATTCTTCCTTTTTTCATGAGGTGACATAAGGGGGATTGTGGTGTCATGAATGCAAGTGAAAGCTTACCTCAAGTGGCCGTTCTTAAAGTATGATCCTGGATCATTATTGTTCGTGGGATGCTTTGGAATGGTAGCCTGAACAATTAAGCTTGGCTTTGCTCAGCTGATGTCCATACATATGGACTTTCTTTGAAGGGTTGGCGATCAGGAGTGGCAAGTTTCGTCATGTTTCCTTTCGCTCCTGATCTAGGGGACGCTGAAGTCAGTCATAGTGCCTCCACTTGTCTCCTGGCTGAGATCAATTAACTCAGCATAAATACAGGATTAAAACGTAGCATTTTCTTTGTGCATATGACTCAGAATTACACCATGTGATTCATATCCTCACTAAAGTTGAAATTTAGACTTAACCTCAAAATTTCATATTCAAAATCAATACAACACTATTGTATACAATCTACTCTCAATTTGGAGTTGCTTATTTTAAGTTATCTGTCAATTGTAATTGAAATCATGGATTTAATAAAAGTGTTAATAAAACATGTGGGCCGTGAAACTTTGCTTTGGAATGTCCATTTTTTCGGCACCATGAGTGCTGCTTTGCTTCCAAAATTGCACTTGCTGCCAGCTATTCAACCATGACAATCACGTATTGCACTGATTTTACACCAGTGTTGCCATTTTGGAGCTCAAACACTCCAGCTAGTGCAGTATTTTAAGCATGCACAGCATTTCTTTTATTTGTTCATGGGCATCGCTGGCTAGGCCATCCCTAATTGCCCTTGAGAAGGTGGTGGTGAGCTGCCTTCTTGAACCGCTGCAGTCCATGTGGGGTAGGTACATCCACAGTGCTGTTAGGAAGGGAGTTCTAGGATTTTGACCCAGCGACATTGAAGGAATGGCGATATAGTTCAAAGTCAAGATGTTGTCTGGCTTGGAGGGGAACTTGCAGGTGTTGGTGTTCCCATGCATTTGCTGTCCTTGTCCTTCTAGGTGGTAGAGGTCATGGGTTTGCAAGATGCTGTCTAAGGAGCCTTGGTGCATTGCTGCAGTGCATTTTGTAGATGGTGCACACTGCTGCCACTGTACATTGGTGGCGGAGGGAGTAAATGTTTGTGGATGGGGTGCCAATCAAGTGGGCTGCTTTGTCCTTGATGGTATCGAGCTTCTTGAGTGTTGGAGCTGCACCCATCCAGATAAGTGGAGAATATTCCATCACACTCCTGACTTGTGCCTTGTAGATGATGGACAGGCATTCGGGAGTCAGGAGGTGAGTTACTCGCCTCACGATTCCTAGCCTCTGATCTGCTCTTGTAGCCACAGTATTTATATAGCTACTTCAGTTCAGTTTCTGGTCAATGGTAACCCCCAGGATGTTGATAGTGGGGAATTCAGCGATCGTAATGCCATTGAATGTCAAGTGGTTAGATTCTCTCTTGTTGGACATGGTCATTGCCTGGCACTTGTGTGGCGCAAATGTTACTTGCCACTTATCAGCCCAAGCCTGGATATTTCCAGGTCTTGCTGCATTTCTGCACGGACTGATTCAGTATCTGAGGAGTCATGAATGGTGCTGAACATTGTGCAATCATCAGCGAACATCCCCACTTCTGACCTTATGATTGGAGGAAGGTCATTGATGAAGCAGCTGAAGATGGTCGGGCCTAGGACACTACCCTGAGGAACTCCTGCAGTGAAGTCCTCGAGTTGAGATGATTGACCTCCAACAACCACAACTATCTTCCCTTGTGCTAGGTATGACTCCAACCAGCAGAGAGTTTTCCCCCTGATTCCCAGTGACTCCAGTTTTGCTAGGGCTCGTTGATGCCATACTTGGTCAAATGCTGCCTTGATATCAAGGGCAGTCACTCTCCCCTCACCTTTTGAGTACAGCTCTTTTGTCCATTTTTGGACCAACGCTGTAATGAGGCAGGAGCTGAGTGGCCCTGGCGGAACCCAAACTTAGTACAGTGAGCAGGTTATTGCTAAGCAGGTGCTGCTTGATAGCACTGTTGACACCTTCCATCACTTTACTGATGATTAAGAGTAAACTGATGGGGTGGTAATTAGCCATGTTGGACTTGTCCTTTTTGTGCACATGACATACCTGGGAAATTTTTAACATTGCAGGGTAGATGCCAGTGTTGAAGCCGTACTGGAACTAGTTTGGCTAGGGGCGCGGCAAGTTCTGGAGCACAAGTCTTCAGTACTATTGCCAAAATGTTGTCAGGGCCCATAGTCTTTGCAGTATACAGTGCCTTCATTCATTTCTTGATGTCATGTGGAGTGAATTGAGTTGGCTGAAGACTGGCATCTGTGATGCTGGGGACTTCAGGAGGAGACTGAGATGGATCATTCACTCGGCACTTCTGGCTGAAGATTGTTGCAAATGCTTCAGCCTTATCTTTTGCACTGATGTGCTGGGCTCCCCCATTATTGACAGATATTTGAGAAGCCACCTCCTCCAGTTAGTTGTTTAATAGTCCACCACCATTCACGACTGGATGTGGCAGGACTGCAGAGCTTAGATCTGATACGTTGGTTATGAGATCGTTTAGCTCTGTCTATCGCATGCTCCTTACGCCTTTGGCATGCAAGTCGTCCTGGGTTGTAGCTTCACCAGGTTGACACCTCATTTTGAGGTATGCCTGGTGTTGCTCCTGGCATGCCCTCCTGCACTCTTCAATGAACCAGGGTTGGTCACCTGGCTTGATAGCAATGGTAGAGTGGGTGATTTGCTGGGCAATGAGGTTACAGATTGTGGTTGAGTACAATTCTGCTGCGGCTGATGGCCCACAGCACCTCATGGATGCCAAATTTTGCATTGCTAGACCTGTTCGAAATCTATCCCATTTAGCCACACAACATGATGGAGGGTATCCTCAATGTGAAGACGGGGCTTTGTCTCCACAAGGACTGTGCGGTGGTCACTCCTACCAATACCGTCATGGACAGATGCATTTGCGGTAGGCAGATTGGAGAGGACGAGGTCAAGTATATTTTTCCCTCGTGTTGGTTCTCTCACCACCTACCGCAGACCCAGTCTAGCAGCTATATCCTTTAGGACTTGGCCAGCTCGGTCTGTAATTGTGCTACTGAGCCACTCTTGGTGATGGACATTGAAGTCCCCGCCCAGAGTACATTCTGCATCCTTGCCACCCTCAGTGCTTCCTCCAAGTGTTTTTCAACATGCAGGAATACTGAATCTTCAGCCTGGGAGTGCGTGCTGGGGGGTGGTAGGTGGTAATCAGCAGGATGTTTCCTAGCCCATGTTTGACCTGATACCTTGAGACTTCATGGGGTCCAGACTTGATGTTAAGGACTCCCAGGGCAACTCCCTCCTAACTGTATACCACTGTGCCGCCACCTCTGCTGGGTCTGTCCTGCTGGTGGGACAGGACATACCCGGGGATGGTGATGGTGGTATTCAGTGTATTAACACCTAATCTGTACTAATGCTTTGTCTTTCAACACACCATTAACATATTGTTTGCCTTTGCTCCGTGACCTTTTGGTCAGCTATGTGGCCTGGTCCAATCTAGACCTCCTATGTTATCTCTTGCCCCACCCCACTTGCTTATAACCTGTGACTTTTCTAATATATGTCAGTTCCGAAGAAGGGTCACTGACCCGAAACGTTAACTCTGCTTCTCTTTTCACAGATGCTGCCAGACCTGCTGAGTGGTTCCAGCATTTCTTGTTTTTATTTCAGATTTCCAGCATCCACAGTATTTTGCTTTTATTATTATGGTGATGGTGGTGGCTGGGACATTTTCTATAAGGTATGATTCCACGAGTATGACGATGTGAGGCTGTTTCTTGACTAGTCTGTGGGACAGCTCTCCCCACTTAGGCACAAGCTCCCAGATATTAGCAAGGAGGTCTTTGCAGGGTTGACAGGGCTGGGTTTGCAGTTGTCATTTCCGGTGCCTAGGTCGATGCCGGGTGGTCCATCCGGTTTCATTCCTTCTTGACTTCGTAGCGGTTTGAAATAACTGAGTAGCGTGCTTGGCCATTTCAGAGGGCATGTAAGAGTCAACCACATTGCTGTGGGTCTGGAGTCACATATAGGCCGGACCAGGTAAGGACAGCAGATTTCCTTCCCTGAAGGACATTCGTGAACCAGATGGGTTTTTACAACAATCGACAATGGTTTCATGGCCATCATTAGACAAGCTTTTTAAAAAAAAATTCCAGATTGATTAATTGAATTCAAATTCCACCTTCTGCCATGGTGGAATTTGAACCCTTGTCCCCAGAACAATACCACAATGCCACCATTTCCCCATGTGTTCACAAGTAGGAAGGATTCCCCCACCAGCATTATTTAAAGGGATCATCAACTACTTTCAGCTTAGTTGCTGATTTATTTCTATTGGGTCTTGTAGTGATTGTAGAAGTGTTTGGTAGTTTCCAGGGTTGTTTAAAGTTGCTGAAGTATACAGGGAGTAGTGTGGCATATGCTGTAGGACTTTTTCCAGACTTCAGAAATTCTGCAAAAACCACTGCACCAAGCAGATCATTGAACTTACCCATCAGTATTCCACTGCAGTGATTATCTGAGTCCTCTGCAGCAGAATCTGTGTGCAGCCTTGCCCTCAGGCAAGCTGGCATCTGTGTTAACCTTGTCCCCTGCCCTGGCTACAGGCCAGTTGTGCCCAATGTCTCACCACGTGCAGATCTTGCCTCTAAGCTAACCTGTAAAGCACAAGTGTACAATGTCAGTATCTGAACTCGTGGTTGCGAGTGTGAGAGTAAGTGACAGTGTTTTAATTGATCACTGTCTCCCTGCTCTTCCACCACTACCTGACCAGATTGCAGTTCTTTGGTGTCTGAAAGGAGAAAGGCACATGGGTAGGGTTATGGCGAGGGGAGTGGAGCAAAGCAAGAAGTGCATGCTTACACCATCTGCAACTCGTTGAGAGTTTGTTGCATGAGGGGGAAATCGGATGTGAGAAGGAGTATGAGGTATGAGCCTACTGTCATCTTTGATGGTTTCAGCCCCAGCGCTGGCCACGGCCTCAGTCGTAGCTGCTTCAATGATTGTGAGCACCATCTCCTCCAGTGGGGGTGAAGTTGTACAGCCTTGTTGGCCCCCACCGCTAGATGCTGCTACCTCTGGTTATGTGCCATTTTATTCTGCAAAAGGATGGGGAGTTTGTCATTGAGTGTGGTGCACTGTGTTTGAGTGATGTGGTTGTCATAATTGAATAGCTGGCAGCGTGTGCAGGCTGAAATGTTGATGTGATGCTTGTGAGTGTGTGAGGTTGAGGTGAAGCTATGAATGTGAAACTTGAGTTATGATTGATAGAGTTTATTGGTGGATGTATGATGAGGGTGTGGTGCATTGAGCAGTGAGAGGCTAGTGCTGCAATTGGTGGGATGTGGCATTTGAAGATACATTCACTGACCTTGGTCACTCGTGAGGTCATTGAACTTCCTGTAGCACTGTATCCAAGTCCTTGGGTTTATACTCTTGGTGTTGACTGCCAGGGTTCTCTGATCCACTGCCTTCACAAGTTTGTCTGGGAGACCTTCTGGCTTCCTGTGAATAAATGACATTTCTCCTGCTCTTTACCTCTTGCACCAAGGTCTCCAGTGCAGCGTCAGAATATCTTGGAGCTCGCTCTCTGTCATGTTGTGCCATTCTTTTGTCTTTACCCAGTCAAAAACACTTTACAATGCCTTCCAGCACCAGCTTTAGCTACAATGCACCTTGTCTTTAAGAGGTGCAGCTTGGCTTTAAGTAGTTCAGGCTAACTGGGTAGGCGGTGGCGTAGTGGTATTATCACTGGACTAGTAACCCAGAGACTCAGGGTATTTCTCTGGGGACATGGGTTCGAATCCCACCACATCAGAAGGTGGAATTTGAATTCAATTAACCTGAAATTAAAAGCTAGTCTAATCTTGGCCATGAAACCAACAACGATTGTTGTAAAAACCCATCTGGTTCACTAATGTTCTTACCTGGTCTGACCTACATGTAACTCCAGACCCACAGCAATGTGGTTAACTCTTACATGCCCTCTGAAATGGCCTAACAAGCCACTCAATTGTACCTAACCGCTACAAAGTCAATAAAAAGGAATGAAACAGGACGGACCCAGCCCAACGGTAAACCCAGCCCTGTCGACCCTGCAAAGTCCTCCTTACCAACATCTGGGGGCTTGTGCCAAAATTGGGAGAGCTGTCCCACAGACTAGTCAAGAAACAGCCTGACATAGTCATACTCACGGAATCATACCTTACAGACAATGTCCCAGACACTGCCATCACCATCCCCGGGTATGTCCTGTCCCACCGGCAGGACAGACCCACCAGAGGTGGCGGGACGGTGGCATACAGTAGGGAGGGAGTTGCCCTGGGAGTCCTCAACCTCCGGACCCGACGAAGTCTCATGGCATCAGGTCGAACATGGGCAAGGTAACCTCCTACTGATTACCACCTACTGCCCTCCCTCAGCTGATGACTCAGTACTCCTCCATGTTGAACACCACTTGGAGGAAGCACTGAGGGTGGCAAGGGCACAAAATGTACTCTGGGTGGGGGACTTCAATGTCCATCACCAAGCGTGGCTCGGTAGCACCACTACTGACCGAGCTGGCCGAGTCCTAAAGGACATAGCTGCTTGACTGGGTCTGCGGCAGGTGGTGGGGGAACCAACAAGAGGGAAGAACATATTTGACCTCGTCCTCACCAATCTGCCTGCTGCAGATGCTTCTGTCCATGACTGTATTGGTAGGAGTGACCACTGAACAGTCCTTGCGACGACGAAGTCCCGCCCTCACATTGAGGATACCGTTCGCCGTGTTGTGTGGCACTATCACCGTGCTAAATGGGATAGATTTCGAACAGATCTAGCAATGCAAAACTGGGCATCCATGAGGCGCTGTGGGCCAACAGCAGCAGCAGAATTGTACTCAACCACAATCTGTAACCTCATGGCCCGGCATATCCCCCACTCTACCATTACTATCAAGCCAGGAGACCAACCCTGGTTCAATGAAGAGTGCAGGAGGACATGCCAGGGGGAGCACCAGGCATACCTCAAAATGAGGTGTCAACCTGGTGAAGCTACAACACAGGACTATCTGCGTGCCAAACTGCGTAAGCAGCATGCGATAGACAGAGCTAAGCGATCTCATAACCAACGTATCAGATCTAAGCTCTTTAGTCCTGCCACATCCAGCCGTGAATGGTGGTGGACAATTAAACAACTAACTGGAGGAGGTGTCTCCACAAATATCCCCATCCTCAATGGTGGGGGAGCCCAACACATCAGTGCAAAAGATAAGGCATTTGCAACAATCTTCAGCCAAAAGTGCCGAGTTGATGATCCAACTCGGCCTCCTCCTGAAGTCCCCAGCATCACAGATGCCAGACTTCAGCCAATTCGATTCACTCCGTGTGATATCAAGAAACAACTGAAGGCACTGGATACTGTAAAAGCTATTGGCCCTGACAATATTCCGGCAATAGTACTGAAGACCTGTGCTCCAGAACCTGCCGCGCCCCTAGCCAAGCTGTTCCAGTACAGCTACAACACTGGCATCTACCCTGCAATGTGGAAAATTGCCCGGGTATGTCCTGTACACAAAAAGCAGGACAAGTCCAACCCGGCCAATTACCGCCCCATCAGTCTACTCTCAATCATCAGTAAAGTGATGGAAGGTGTCATCAACAGTGCCATCAAGCGTCACTTGCTTAGCAATAACTTGCTCAGTGATGCTCAGTTTGGGTTCCGCCAGGGCCACTCAGCTCCTGACCTCATTACCGCCTTGGTTCAAACATGGACAAAAGAGTGGAACTCCAGAGGTGAGGTGAGAGTGACTGCCCTTGACATAAGGCAGCATTTGACCGAGTATCGCATCAAGGAGCCCTAGCAAAATTTAGGTCAATGGGAATCAGGGTGAAAACCCTCTGCTGGCTGGAGTCATACCTAGCGCAAAGGAAGATGGTTGTGGTTGTTGGAGGTCAATCATCTGAGCTCCAGGACTTCACTGCAGGAGTTCCTCAGGGTAGTGTCCTAGGCCCAACCATCTTCAGCTGCTTCATCAATGACCTTCCTTCAATCATGAGGTCAGAAGTGGGGATGTTCGCTGATGATTGCACAATGTTCAGCACCATTCATGACTCCTCAGATACTGAACCAGTCCATGTAGAAATGCAGCAAGACCTGGACAATATCCAGGCTTGGGCTGATAAGTGGCAAGTAACATTCGCGCCACACAAGTGCCAGGCAATGACCATCTCCAACAAGAGAGAATCTAACCATCTTCCCTTGACATTCAATGGCATTACCATCGCTGAATCCCCCACTATCAACATCCTAGGGGCTACCATTGACCATAAACTGAACAGGAGTAGCCATATAAATACCGTGGCTACAAGAGCAGGTCAGAGGCTAGGAATCCTGAGGCGAGTAACTCACCTCCTGACTCCCCAAAGCCTGTCCAAGGCACAAGTCAGGAGTGTGATGGAATACTCTCCACTTGCCTGGATGGGTGCAGCTCCAACAACACTCAAGAAGCTCGACACCATCCAGGACAAAGCAGCCCGCTTGATTGGCACCCCATCCACAAATATTCACTCCCTCCATCACCGACGCACAGTGGCAGCAGTGTGTACCATCTACAAAATGCACTGCAGCAATGCACCAAGGCTCCTTCAACAGCACCTTCCAAACCCGCGGCCTCTACCAACTAGAAGGACAAGGTCAGCAAATACATGGGAACACCACCACCTGCAAGTTCCCCTCCAAGTCACACACCATCATGACTTGGAACTATATCGCCGTTCCTTCACTGTCGCTGGGTCAAAATCCTGGAATTCCCTTCCTAACAGCACTGTGGGTATACCTACCCCAAATGGACTGCAGCGGTTCAAGAAGGCAGTTCACCACCACCTTCTCAAGGGCAATTAGGGATGGGCAATAAATGCTGGTCTGGCCAGCGTCGCCCACATCTCAGGAATGAATTTTTAAAAACTTGAACTTATCCCAGTTTCTAACATTTTGCACCCTCTGCTCAGGCATGCAGCCACTCACAGCACACGTAGTTTTTACTGCATGCTATAATCATCTAATTTAGCAGAGAGCACAATGTTTGTGTGCTGCCTGCATTGGAAACAAATGTGCATCGCGATTCCCGCACCCATTTTCGGGAGCTACCTATTTTCGTGGCCATGCTGTTTTATTAAAATTGCTTAATTTAATCAACTGGATAATTTGAATTTTTAAGCAGCATCAACTCTGAATTAACAAGAGTTAGCTGTAGACAAAATAGTCTATATTGTAATTGTAACTTCTGAAATGACTGCAACATTTGTGTTCAGATCAAATTAAGTATTTTTTCTCAAATACAATATAGTGATAACCACATCAACCATCATCTTGAATGTCGAACAGACTCAAAGGGCTGAATAACCTACTCCTGTTCCTATGTTCATATTAGCATGTTATCAACAATGTTTACCTCTAGATAAGTATTGAGCACATATAATTGTAAATTTATGTACTTACTTTTGTTTTTCCTCCAACAGGGCATCATTGTTTGCAGTATGATTGATGTCTGTTTACATAAAACAAGTAAATGACTGAAAAGATATCAAATAAGTAACAATTTGATTTCGAATTGAAACTATTCTGAGCAAAGCGGAAAAGCTGCAAACTTCCTTAAACACCACGAAGGGTGACGGCACCACAGCAACTGGCTTCCAGATGGCAACTACTGGCTTTTTAAACTTAATAGCATTTCTTGCAGCGATCATCACTCTTTCAATAGCAGGCACCTTAAAAAATGACCAGAATAGTGAAGAGACACCAGATTTCCTGTTCACCTCAGATGGTCAGAGGTATCCCTGGAACGAGATGAGATTGCCTGAAACTGTTGTCCCAGTGCATTATGATCTGCTTATACATCCAAATTTGACCACGTTGAATTTTTCTGCATCTGTGAGAATTGAAGTTTCTGTTGAATCAGATACCAACTCAATAATCCTCCACAGCAAAAACCTGAAAATCATCAAGGCAACTATTGTACCACTGAAAAAGGATGGAACAACTGGATCAGAAAGCAACTTGCATCTTTTGGAATACCCACCATTTGAACAACTTGCACTTCAGGCTGGTGTTACTTTGTACTCTGGAAACACTTACTTAATTAATATCGACTACATTGCCAATCTGTCAGAAAGCTTCCACGGCTTTTATAAGAGCACTTATAAAACACAAGATGGTGAATTAAGGTAAAACATATCATAGTCCAATGAGAAAGAAGAAAAATATACATTAGAAATCTGAAATAAAACAGAAAATGCTGAAAATACACAGCAGATGCTTCAGCATCTGAAAAAAGACAAGCGGTTAACATTTAAGCATTTTATCAGAGCCAGTCTGACAAAGGGTCTCAACTTTCGAAGCCAAATTGTCTTTTGTTTCAGGGGCTGGCAAATTTGCTTTGTATTTCCAGTAATCTTTATTTCTTATTTTAGTATCCCCATCCATTTTGATAATTTGATCATTTGTATGCTGATTAAATGAATTTGGCTTGTTTTACAAAATTACATGGAAATTAAAATATGGAAACAGGCAGTTTGGCTCCACCACTCCATCTTGGTGTTTAACCTCCTCACAAGCAGTTGTCCAGACATACCAAGATTGTTCTTGCAAATGGTACATTGAACCTTGCAGAGGAATTATATTGGCAAAGGAAAAGGCACTTTGAATTTAAAGTAGCTGTGCAACTAAGTTGTTTGGTTAATACTTTAATAAATTTCCTTTATGGTTATGTTTAAGACTGTTTACCTGTAAACCTTCTAAATGGTGCCCTTCAGACTTGAAGGTAGTTTCAAATTTTGAGGGAGAATTTCCATGGGGTTCACCAGATCGTCTTCATTGAAAGAGCCACTGAAACACTGGTGACACAGCATGAGCATCCATGCTATTTTTGCAGGGTTTACATGGTTCTTGTGCCGAAGTAACAGCGACACAAGAACTCTTGTGGGAATTCACCCTTTATTTTCTTAAGAGAAAATTGCAATAAAGTTCTCTTAAGCAACTCATCTCGCTGCTTATCATAAAATTATATCCTTTTCCCCATTGTGCATCATGCATGATGTACAGCATCAAGTCTGATGCCAGCCGTAAAAAGCCTGAGCAAAACAAAACTGTTTATCGTTGTCCTGAAGTACTTAAGAGTGAAGAGAATTGAAAATGTAGTTGCATTGGAGAATATTCTAGTTCTGAAATTCCATTGTTACTAAGATTGCCATTCTATCCTCTTTTCAATCAATCCCATCCTCTGATAGTATCTTTCCCATTTTCCCTTCGGTGCCGATTACTCATCTCATTCTTGAAGCCTGCTATTTGCTCCCTTGTGTCCCTCCTGTTGTAGTTCCTGATCGTAGAATTTCCAATTTCAGCTGCATGTATGCTGACATTGTTAACCTGCTTCCATTCTCTGGCACCTTCCCTACATCTTTTAAGACTACCCCCTCACCTCCAATTGAAACACTCATCAATCTCTCTATCATTACCGTCAACTTTTCTTTCCAAAGTGCTGCAACATGTTTTTGCCTCACAGTCATGTTTGCTATAGGTCTGTTTGAGAAGATCCAATTTGACTGCTCGCTGACTTGACTCTCTGAGCCTGTAGTGGTCCAAGTCACAAACAATATTTTGAAACAATAACCGTAACTGTGTCTCTCCTTATTCTTCACGACTTTTCCTGCTGCCTTTAACAGTTGCCCTCTCCAACCTCCTGAAACCCCTCTGCTGTGCAGCTCTCTTCTGGTTCCACGCATGCATATTACAATTAAAACATTACATCTTCTTCAGCGGTTTCTTCGCCTATCTTGGTCACCTCTTGTGCACCCCAGGGCTCTATTCTTGGCCCCTTTCCCTTCATCATTCATATGCTACAGTATTATAATCGAGCATGGGGTTATTCAATTTCCACCTTTTCACAGAGTGGCACACAGCTTTATCTCTCTGCCTCTTTCATTGATCCCATGACTGTTGTTGTACTCTCTAATTGGCTGCCCAACACTAAGACCCAGTTATGCTTAATATTGGCAACACCAAAGCCATCTTCCATAGTTCCTGCTAGGACTTTCATTCCTCTGGCCTTGTCTCAGTCAACCTCCTTACTGACCGCCACTTGTTAGGTTTGGAGGTGTTCTACTGAATCGCAAGCTTCTTTTACCACATCTGTTCCATTGCTAACACTGATTTTATTCATTCTAATATTGCCCCTACCTTTTCACCAGTACACTGAAAACCTAATCCATGCCTTTTTCTTTTCAAGGCTTGATTTCTCTAACATACACATAATCAGCCTCTCTGACTCCATTCTGCAGCAAGTACAACTCAATCAGAATGTTGTGGCTTATGTCTTTACCTGCACAAAGCCCTGGGTCTGAATTTGTAGGCCCTGATGTGGGTGAACTGGCACGGAATTTTGTACCACTGGACGGCGTTCTGGTTCCCTAGCTCCATCCTGTCCCTGGAGGCTTCAGGGACCAGGGGAGCTGCCTGGAGAATGCCTCCCAGCAGCAGACCGCGTTAGGGGAGTGTGGGGGTGGGGGGGGGGGTGCAGGGGAGTGGGGGAAGGGTGTCTGGGCCCAAAGGTGCCCAAACTCTAGACAGGCTAAGAGGCTCTCACTGCCTGCCTGGCTTCAGCTAGTCTACCCGCTCCCCCCCACCCCTCCCCCCCAACAATGGTGGCCCGGCTGTTAAGGCCTTTTTATATATTCAATTTTAAAAAGTTGGAGAGAGGGTGCCTCCATCTTGGGGCGTCCTCTCATTCTCACTTGCCCTACAAAGGACCATTCCCTGAAACATTCAACCCACAATGGACGTTGATCACCAGGTATTGTGTGTAAGAGGACCATTCCAGAGCCTGCTAAGGTGATACAATCCAAGATGTGGTCAGACCAGTTAGTCACATGACTAACTTGTTTGGCAACCTGGGTTTTTCTGAATTGTTCAAACAGTTTGAACTCAGAAAGTCTGTTGCTCCTGGACTGAGAAGATCTCTCCTGTCTGCTCCCATCTCTTTCTCACAAACTTCTGAATCGACTGAAGACTCATGAACCCCAAGAGAGAAAAGTCTCCTACAGCGAACAAGGCTTAAGAAGAATAATGGGCCCCAACGAAAAGCAAGATCCTACAATCAAGCACTCTACAGTGAGCCTGAAGAACTGTAACAAAAACTCTTCAGATATTGCCTCAAACTTTTCCACTTTATTTTTCTTCTGCTCTTTTCTGTCTTTATTTGCATTCATGTATGTATGCTAGAGTGTGCGTGTTGTGCATCCGTACGCATCAACTGAATTAGAGTTTAAGTTTAATAAATTTCAATCTTTCTTCTTTAAACCTAAGCAAACCTGTTTGTACTGGTTTCTTTACCTTATAATTGGAAAGTGGTGAACAAGAATTCACCAAGGTTGAGGTAAAAACACGGTGTGTTTAAAATTAAACCCTATTAGAGTAAGACCAGGTGAAGGCTGAGAGGGACCCCTAGACACCTTTCTCACCTGGTCATAACAGAAATTTGGATGCTAGCATCCCGAATTGACAAATGAGAGAAATTGGAAGTGGGAAGCCAAATTGTTCCCAGTCAAAAAAAAGAGCAAGATTTCAATACAGGTTTTCTTGTGGTTGTGTGTACTTAAATACTAACATGTCTGCAACGGAAGCTAGTAGCTTCCCAAGCCTGGCTGAAGTAACTTGGGATAAGTTAAAAGCACTGTCAATGGAGGAGTTGAAGAAAATGGCTGACCACTGTACATGGCAAGGCTAGGAAGTCTGAACTCCTCAGGCTAGTGGTCAAACATTTTTCCCTTGAATCTGAAGAAGCAGAAACAGGATTAGAAGTAGACCCAGACAGGGTATTGGTAGCTAAGTTACAATTGGAACAAAGGGAGCTTAAATTCGAAGACAGCGAAAGAGAGAGCCTTCCAGAAGGAACGTGAAGAAAAAGAGAGGAGAGACAGAAAGAAAGACAGGAGAAGGAACAAGAAAGAGAGGAGAGAGAGAGAAAGTATATTCCAGAAAGAATGCCAGGAAAGAGAGCTGAAGCTGCTTGAGTTAACTAGGGGGCAACAGAGTAACCCCAGTGAAAGCATGGCCAATATGGAGGAGCGTAATTCAGGGCTGGGTACAGAATTGTTAAAATTAGCTCAACTAATTCTAAAA
This sequence comes from Heterodontus francisci, assembly GCF_036365525.1. NCBI lineage: Eukaryota > Metazoa > Chordata > Chondrichthyes > Heterodontiformes > Heterodontidae > Heterodontus > Heterodontus francisci. The sequence goes on along the minus strand of NC_090374.1, from coordinate 76,906,701 downwards.
TTCAATGAGGAAGATGTAGAAGATTTTTATGTCCTTTGAGAAACTGTAAAGACAACTAAAATGGCCAACTGAGATCTGACCTCTTTTACTACAAAGCAAGCTAACTGGAAAAGCCCATGAGGTTTATTCCCTGTTGCCAGATGAGAGTTCATCAAATTATGAACTGACCAAAAATGCTATCCTCGGGGCATATGAATTAGTACCTGAAGCCTATCGCCAGATGTTTAGAAACCTCAAGAAGCAAGCTAATCAAACTTATCTGGAGTTTGAAAGAAGTAAGCAGCTGGCTTTTGACCAGTGACTGAGGGCTTTTAAAGTACAGTTCAGCTATGAGAATCTCAGAGAGGTAATTCTGTTAGAGGAATTTAAACACTCTCTCCCACCCTCCATAAAGACCCATGTAGAGGAGCAGCCAGTTCAGAGAGCCAGGCAAGCAGCCATTCTGCCCGATGAGTTTGCTTTAATTTATAAGTCGGTTTCCCAGGGGAGAACCTTTCCTAGTCACCCGCACAAATCCGAAAGGGACGAAGGGTGCGAAGGTGATAAGAGCCCAAGCAGTCCTGGGAGAGAAAGGAAAGCAGGAGACACAGGGGACCCTCCTCTAGCCAAAAGGAAGGTGCTGTGAGCAAGAGTGAGACCCAGAGACCTGTGTGCTTCCATTGTAATAAAGCAGGGCATTTAAAAGCTGACTGCTGGAAACTAAAGGGAAAACCTGTAGGGTTAATCGGGCCACATCCGCTCAGTGAAGACAGGATCCTGATGGAAAGCACAGCAGAACAAGCTGTGGCTTTAACTGCAGTAAGAGTGAGACCCAGGAAGCTTATGGCTGCAAGTGCAGGAAAATTTAATAGGATTCCTCAAGATTATCAGGGTTTTGTGTTTGAAGGGAAAATAATCCCATACTCTTTGAGTGGGGCAAGCAAGTTCATAGTAATTCTCAGGGACACAGGGGCTACTAGATCCCTTTTATTGGGAAAAGGCCAGACCTTTACCCCGGAGAGTGCAATGAACACCAGAATGCTGGTGAATGGTATTGGAGGGCAGTGTATGCCTGTACCTGTACACTGGGTGCACCTGGAGTGCGACCTAGTTTCGGGACCGGTGACTGTAGGGATTGTCCCTAGTTTGCCTGTGGATGTGGTTGACCTGCTCCTAGGTAATGATCTGGCAGAGGTGAAGGTGGCAGCCCCCCCCTCCCCCCCCAGTAGTGAAAGAAAGACCGCAGGAGGTCAGAGAGACAGGGCATCGGCAAGAGACGGACCCCTGCAGTTTCTCTGAATGTGTAGTGGGTCAGGCCATGATCAAACCAGCTCCCCCAGAGGAGATTGCATTGGCACTGCAGGCAGATGACCAGGTCTGTCTGTCTGAGACTTTCTTTGGAAAGTTAGGAGACCCAGGGAATTAATTAAATGAATTTTCCCTCGCTGAGACTCAGCGAGCTGACCCTGTATTGAGAGAGTTAGCACAGACTGCTCAGTCTGAAAGTGAAGCAGAGGGAGTCCCTGATTGCTACTGTTTAAAGAATGAGGTGCTGATGAGGAAATGGAGTTCTCCTCACAGACCTGAGAGCAAGAAGTGGACAGTAGTTCACCAGTTAGTGGTGCCGCAGAGGTACCGGAGAGAAATATCAACAAGGGTCCACAAGACTACAGTGGCTGCACATGCCGGTATTCAAAAGACCAAAGCCCGCATAAGAAAGCAATTTGACTGGCCAAAACTCCACAACTGTGTGTTGGAGTACTGCAGGAGTTGCCACATGTGCCAGGTTGAGGGGAAACACCAACCTACAGTGAAACCTGCACCCCTGTGTCCTGTACTGGTGTTAGGAGGACCCTCCAGCAGAGAGCTGATGAACTGTAAGGGACCCCCACCCAGAACAAAAGGGGACAGGCAGGCATACGGCTGGCAAAAGTTTAGAAAGGGAAGGGGGAAAAATGACCAAGAGGGCAAGTTAAAGGAAGTCCAGGAATAATCCCAGATGCAAACCCTTACTGCCCAGTCAGCCAACCCCAGGAAATGTGAAAAGTTAGACCCCACATCTTCCTATGTAAATGCAGACATTAGAAGCACCCCACCAGAGTTGCTAACTGCATTCACAGGAAACTGCAGAGACAAGGAAAGCCCTCTAGGGGGCAGAGAAACCATGAGAGTGGTGTCTCGCCTAGTCGAAGTGCCACAGGGGAGTGCAGTAAAGTCTGCACAAATACCTGCAGGCAGGAGTGTCCCAGAGAACAAAGGGGAGATTAGCAAAGAATCCTCCCCCACAGTCAGACAAAAGAGAACCACCCATTCCCCTAAAGTCAAAAGCCTTTGCATGACACAGCAAAGCACTGAAAGAGAGTTCAGGAAAGACCTGCTCACTACTGACTCTCCTGAGAAAAACAGGAACAAAGACCCTCGGCAGCCATGGAAATGTGAAAACGTACCAGAAACTTCCTCAAAAAAGAACCACATGTTTATTGGGATGCCAAAAAAGGGGTGATTTTAATAAGTTTTAGGATTTATGAATGATTGAGAGAAGTGCATGCGTTTTTTCTGTATCTTTTATGTTCTCTCGACCCTTTTAATGTAATGCGCCTTTTCTCAAATCGCATTTCGTTCTGCTGGGTGTGGAGGTGTCATGCTAGGACCTGTTAAACAGATCAGCCATGTCTGGAAAATGCATTTGCATATTAACAGACGGTGCTTGGAAAGACAAAGGATCATTCCCTGACACATTCAACCCACAGTGGACCTTGATCACCAGGTATTGTGTGCAAGAGGACCATTCCAGAGACTGCTAAGGTGATGCAATCCAAGATGTGGTCAGACCAATTAGTCACATGACTAACCTGCTTGGCAACCTGGGTTTTTCTGAATTGTACAAACAGTTTGAACTCAGAAAGTCTGTTTGCTCCTGAACTGATAAGATCCCTCCTGTCTGCTCCCATCTCTTTCTCACAAGCCTCTGAATCCACTGAAGACTCATGAACCCCAAGAGAGAAAAGTCTCCTACAGCGAACAAGGTTTAAGAAGAATACTGGGTCCCAAGGAAAAGCAAGACCTACCTACAATCAAGGACTCTAGAGTGAGCTCGAAGAACCGTAACAAAAACTCTTCAGAGATTGCCTCAAACTTTTCCACTTGATTTTACTTCTGCTCTTTTCGTCTCTATTTGCATGTGTGTATCGCGTAGGCATGCAAGTATGGGCACATCATGTAGGCATCAACCGAATTAGAATTTAAGTTTAATAAATTTCAATCTTTCTTCTTTAAACCTAAGAAAACCTGTTTGTGGTGGTTTCTTTGCCTTATAATTGGAAAGTGGTGAACAACGATTCACCAAACAGGAAGCTAAAAACACAGTGTGTTTAAAATTAAACCCTTTAACGGCAAGATCAGGTGAAGGCTGAGAGGGACCCCTAGGCACCTTTCTCACCTGGTCGTAACAGATGGTGAGCCTGCCCTCTGGCCATTAATTGATCAATTTGCGGAAAATCACAAATGAGTGACTGTTCCCACACAGTGCGGGCTTCTGACCCCTATTTGAGCCTGCTGGCGGGGTCCTGAATCCCGTGGGAAAAATCCTGCCCCTGCACTCCCATTATTCCTGACTGATTCAAAAGATACATTTACCAATATTACTCAATTCATATTCTGTGTGACTCATGGAAGCCTAACTCTCCATTTGAATACATTATCTATACTTGCTTGAAGATAATTGGAAACCTTCACCCACAAGAAAAGAGTTCAATGACATTTTGCATATTTTCTCCAAGTTGTGAGCAATATTAGTGGACCAGTGATTGACATTCATAGGATAATCATATGCAATTTTAAAACGGACGTTAACTAGTTCATCTTGAATCGTTTAATGACTATACTAAAATAAAAGACAAAGGATTGTCACCCAGACATGTTAAATATTTGGTGCTAATACCTCACATCATAATTTCTGGCCTTCTGTTATAATGTAAACAACTCATGATTGTTGGTGGCAGTCTGAGCATGAGTTATCACTGTTCTGGTGAATGTGACAGAGGCTCACCTGTCTCATACTATGATTATTTCAGCCCATTTGTTCTGAACAAAATGGGCATCATTTCATCTATATTATGCAGACATGTTTATAGAGGTTAATTGCTTTTGTTTTCTTCTGTTTTATGTAGCGTCTTGGCATCCACCCAGTTTGAACCCACTGCAGCACGCATGGCATTTCCATGCTTTGATGAACCAGCTTTCAAAGCCAACTTTTCAATCAAAATACAAAGAGAATCCAGACATGTTGCCGTGTCCAACATGCCCATTGTATGTAAAATTAAGCTTCCATATTCACAGCGCTGGTTTACTTTCTGGTTATAAATGTCTTAGAACAGTTGCATCTTTTAAAAAGTAATCAATTTAAGTTAGAACATCACATGAGAGGAATTATTAATGAAAATTGTTTAATGGTGAAATGTATGAAGGCGTCATCAGAGGTTCAGCATATACCAGTGCAGGAGACATTGAAATGAATGACTTAACTTCAATTACACACAGAAGTGTAGGTGCACCAGTGAGTCTCACTTTACTGGACATGTTAGAGAATCAGGAGAAGGAAGTGCATGACTATTGGAGAGGATCTCCAGAATCCATTACTGCCACAGGCAATGCGAATACCACAAGTGATCAAGTTATCTTGGTCTCACTGAGAACCACTGTGAGGAGCTATGCTTCACCAAGGGAGCCATTATTGAATTGTACCATCTCCTTTAAACAGACCTGCAACCAAGGTGCAACACAAACACTGCAGTGCCAGTCGTGGTAGGCGTAGTGACAGCAGTCCACCTCTGTTGTTTTGCAAGTGTCCTAGGCAATTGTAGGAGAACGGGCGATGAATCAGCCAGTTTGCATTTCGCCGTTCAACACCTAAATCACAGATGCTGTGTTTCAGCCCTGGCTGTAATAGGAGCTGGAGAGGCACGAACCGTTTCATGAAAGCGATAGTGTTACAAGAGTACAAGCTGTTGTGGTTAGCAACAATGTAGCCATGCATCTCATAGCACACATCAATTGAAAAGATTATCACCATATGAAAATCCAGATGGTTTACATCTATCACCAAGTAATTTGCCACCCTCATGTATATCTATGCACAATATCCAGAGTATCAATGGGCCCCATACTTTAGAGGATATCGAGGTCCCCACTGATTCTAAAGTAACTATGGAGTCATAAGCTACCTGTTTGAAACATGGCTCATGACACTGCTATATAAACTCTATAAGTAAGCCAACAGCTAAACACGTCTTAGAAATGGGAAGCTCTTTTTTTTAATCAGACAGTAAATCTGGCATTTGCATCAGATTGGTGATGCCAAGAGAGCTGGCAAAATGGAAGTGGTGAACTGCATGCTGGACATGGAAAGAGGTATACACAATACACAATGACACAAGAGAAAGAGAAAGGTCTAGGATCAGAAGCTATCAGAAGAAAAGCAATCACTTAAAGAAGTATCATTGTTTCATCAGGCTTTGTCTTGAGTTCTTTCCTGCTTTTATGCTTCACTGATGTCTCCTTTCTTTTTAATCCAGCCATTTATTACTACTGCAGATTGTTTTGCAAAACATAAATTTTAGAAGAAAACGATGATTGCAAAGTCCAAAGTCACAGAATCACAGAATTGCTACAGTGCAGAAGGAGGCCATTTGGCCCATCATGTCTGCACTAGCTCTCTGAAAGAGCAACTCCCTCAGTTCCATTCCCCTGCCTTCTCCCCGTAACCCTGCACATTCTTTCTTTTCATATAACTGTCAAAGTCGTGTGCAGGATCTTCATTGTAAATCATAGTGAAGATGCACTACGTGCTATACGTGCTATCCCATTGTAATTCATTTATGTTGTGAATACTACTGCTCTATTCTCTTTCTATCAAATTGCTCCAGTAGCATGCACAAGTGGAAGTAGTAGCTGTGGAGACTTCTTGACATGTTTCTGAAGACCCCGTGTGATTGAGCTGGCTACCTACTTTTATATGTTTCAAACCTGAACAATGTTTTCTGGCATATCTACAACAAAAAGAAAATAGTATTTGATATTTAACTCTATTGATAGACATGTTGCATGCACAGTATATAATACATGTTATGGCACACTGTTATCGGAAAAAAAAACAGTTGCATCTATGTGGTATATCACTTTAATTGTACAAACCAGGAGCTTGTTTCTTTCTTCCACATGTGTATAGGAGAAATCATTTTGCCACTTTTGGTTGAATGTTTGTTTTGTCAAAAGCTCTAACATTCTATGAATTATCTTTTAATAAAGAATTAGCCATCAACATAATAATTAATGAACAAGCTTTAACGATCACAAAATATGTAAAAACTGTTTCAAGGCCCTGATCCCGCTGCTCCATCTCCTCGGCCTGAAATTTATTGCAACTGTTTGCGAGTCGGGAGAATACAAAACAGAGAGAAAGTATAGGAAGAGGTACCATTTAATTTTTTTTCTTCATCCATCAGTATTGCAGAGGGAAATCAACTATTATTTTTGTTTAGATTAACACTGTTAAACTAGCCAATGGACTCATTGAAGACCAGTTTGATGTGAGTGTTAAGATGAGCACGTACCTAGTTGCTTTCATCGTGGCAGACTTTAAATGGGTCAGTAAAGAAACCAAGCATGGAGTTAAGGTGAGTTAACACTTTTTCTTAAAAGCAGTGCAACAATATCTAGTCATTATGCCTGTATTTGCTGTGTATCATTAGTGTACAGGCAGAACATGTGTCATATCATTTGAGAGTTGCTATAATATAGGCTGTGTACTATTTCAGTTGCTTTTTACATTTACTAATGTTGTAGTTTATGACCTAACCGTGTATTAACTTAACTCATCATGTTTCCATAAAATTCAGAAAATATAATACAAATCAATTAGAAATTCCCCGTTCTATAAATCAGAATCAAAATTAGTGGTTTTAGAATTTGATACATATGAAACCTTAGGTGTAATTTTAAATTTTATTTTTATTTTCTCTATTTCTCCCATGCTGTGGGCTTGATGCCTTTAATGAAAGGAATTTTGTCCAAGCACATTAATGTTCCTTTTGGAGACTAACTGCATGTATCATATACATTTGTCTTCAGCTTGGAGTATGAAATAGTCAGGCCAGCATGTTTAACTGGGAGTATTTTCAATGTCAGTCCGAGACTGGAAGGTGTGATTCAGATGGGAACCTGTTGGATTTGCCAGTTTGTTTCCAAATCTCACCAAGATGGAACATTTTATTTGCTTTTGCCAGTCTTTCTCATAGCCCATCCAACTGCACTAGACTTTGTTTGATTGGTAGTCTTCAATTTGAACTTATGTCTCTGGTTGGGAGACAAGTGCTGAAATACTCAAACAATCTTGAGACTGGAGTTCTTTACTGAACTTCAATATTTTTTTACTTATAACAAGACATTTTGAACAAACATATACTGAATGATTTGAACAGCTAACTTTAAATAGTTAAACCCATATTGGCTCTATTTGTATAGGTACATAAATTAGTTGTTTGATGGCTGTTTCCTAATGACCTGTGAAAGAATAATTTTAGCTTACGTCTGTCTTTTGTTGAAATCAGTGACAGTGATTGATTTCCTCCCTCTTTGCAAAAGCACCTCGGTTTATGTTGCCACCTTGAAAGTGCTATGTAAATGCAAGCTATTGGATGTATTGTACAATATTGATATAATGTTGCCTCTAACTGTCCAGACATGAGTCAAGAAACACTGAATTAAGTTATTTTTCTGCCTGATAGATCTCTGTGTATTCCGTCCCAGACAAGATCAATCAGACTTCATTTGCACTAGATGCAGCAGTGAGGCTCCTAGACTTTTATGAAGACTATTTTAATATTCCATACCCACTGCCAAAACAAGGTAAAAAAAACCCAACATATTGATTACATAGTGCATGTAATTCTGTTTTTCTATTATTTTTCCTTTGTAGTTTAATTTCCTCTGTGCTATTTTAAGGCATTGGCTTATGTTTCACATAAAATTCTTTTTATAGAGAGTTGTTAGACTGTTTAATGGGTTAATTATTGCGGTTAAATTTAATACAAAGATGTTAACCAGTGCACTTAAAATCACACAGAATGAAAATTAAACCTCTGTAAAGTCCTTGTAGTTTTTTCAGCCACGTCACCTGGGTGGGAAAGCTGATCCACACCTCTGATTGCAGCCAATTCTGCGGCATGTTGAGTGTATGCTTTTGCTTGTCACTGTACGCTCCCCCTTTCATTGCAGTGTTTGCTGTTATGCTTCAATTAGCAGCTTGCTATAACATGCAAAACTTGTTGATAACAGACAGTTTTGAATCTCTATTGAAGTGGAGCTGTAGAAATGACCTCATGAGCACTGGTTGCCAGTCTACTACTGGAGTTAATGGGAACTCAAAGGGATCAGGTCATTGCAAAGATGGCAACAATAAAGATGTAAATAGTTCTGATTTTATAAATAATACTTTCAGAATTCTAGTCATGTACAGTCCTACAGTACAAACAGACAGCCTAAACATATATGAATTCCAGTCAAATTATCCATGCCATTATTTGCAGTTAATTCAACACATAAGGTTTTTTCTAGATGAGTGTCTTTCCTTTTAATGGCTGAAACTTGACTCAGATTGCTTCTAACCTTGTAAACTGAGTGAGTCACCCCAACATAAGATGCTTAACAGGTGTTGGTTTCCATAGCATCCTCCTGCAAAAAACATATTCCTTGGAGAATGTTTCCTACACTGGTAATTTTCAGTCAGTTGGTAGCACTCACATCTCTGTGTCAAAGGGCCAAGGATTCAAGGCCCAGGCCAAGATTTGAGAAGTCAGTCTAGGTTGGCACCTGAGTGTTTTACTGAGAAAGTACTATATTGTTAGAGGTGCCATCTTTTAATGAGATGTTGAAATAAGGTCCTGTCTAACTATAAATATGCAGGCTGCATCTTGCAGAGCATATTGCAAAGCCTCATCTGATCTATCAACATGGTGAAAGTGTCCTGTCAAAGCTCTGCTGGCTCTCTCTATGGCTACTTTGGTAGAATTGCAGTGCTTTTGAGCTGCTGTTCTTGCGACTATTAAAGGAGTCATTATCAATGACAGCAAGGGATGCACCTTGTCACCAATGCATTTTCTGAACTGCACACGTATGTGGATGTGCAGCAACCCAGAAGGATGCTCACAAGTTGTCTCCTGTAAGACACCAGGTCACATAACGGCTGCACAAAACTGTTAAAAATACAATGCATTGAGATGAACAGACCACGCACAACAAAAAAATATTGATGAGGACATTGGTTGCCACTCACAAGCCATCAACTCACTTGCTTATCTGCCTTGCAGAGCTCAGGGAAGCCAGAACTTGTCAGGACAACGGCAACATATTAACTTCCAGCAAGGCTGGCATTGAGTAAAAACTGTTCCCTTTAGCTAGGGGACACTGACTGAAGCTTTTGCGCAAGAGATGCAGGGGGAATGTGGGGAAGAACTTTTTTTACGCAGCAATAGTAATGACCTGGAACTGGCTGCCACAAGGGTGGTGGAAGTGGAGACAATCAATGATTTCAAAAAGAAAAATTGGATGGCCACTTGAAGAAAATTAACTTGCAGGGGATCGAGCAGGGGAGTGGGAATGACTGGGTTACGCTGCAAAGAGATGGCATGGACTCGATGGGCCAAATGGCCTTTTGTGCCATAAATGGCTCTGTGACTCTTAAGACTGTATGATGTGAAGAATTCTTCATGTACTTTTACACTCAATATGGGGTTTCAGTGAGTGATGAAGTTTTGGGGTTAACTATAAAAGCCCACAATGCTATGTGGGTGCATATGTGCTTTGGGAAAACCAGCTGCCTTGTTATGCCAAATTGGATGAAATGTCCAATTCTCCTGAAAAGTGTATCAGTTACAGGGTACCTGGACCTGACTCTTGGTGATATTGCACAGATCTCCTGTGGCTGCTTGAATGAGCCAGTGGCATAAAAATTGAGTGTAGTTGTCACAGGCAAAGCCGTGTGGGTAAATAATCTTGACTGCAGGTCTTCATGCAGCAGCGGGCACAGCTCTCATTTGTCTCTAACGTGGGGATGAATTTTTCGGTGGAAGCTGATTCCTGCCAGCAGGGCCAAAAATGAGAGCAGACTCTGCTCTGGTAGGCGATGGGACCCTGGGGCGGCATTTTGCTGGCAATGGCCAATTAACAGGCCGCCACTGGGTGCGCCATCCAGTTGAGGATACCAGCCGGCCCTGCTACCAGTGTCCATTGCTGAGCTGCAGATCCAGGAAGAGGGTGCCACAATGGCAAGGTGCTCTTGAAGCGTGAGTTTTTCTGGCAGGCAGGCCCCAGCGATTGGAACGGGGTGAGGAGGTGGTCATGGTGCCTGACGGGGATGGCCGTGGGCCATGGAGTGGCCATGAAGAAGGGCCCCCCCCAACAATCTAGGAACCTGCTAGGAGGCTGCCAAGGTTTACCTGGTGGTTTCCCCACACAGTGGCGGGCCCTCCTGACATGGGCAAAATGCCTGCGGGGGCAAGAACTGGCCCTTAATTAGCTTAGTTGGTTGCCTGGTGCTCACTGTGAGCAATATGCAAGGGCAGCAGGGAGACATCTGGCTGCCGTCCAGATACGTTCCCCGCCATATTGCCAGCCTCCTTGTCTCCTAGCCCGATCCCAATGGGGCGGGAAAATTTAGCCCATGATGTACACACTTCTCACACAGAGCTCATCAATAAGATTTTCATAGAAAGTGTGTGGACTGCAAATTCTAGGGGGCATGCTCTGGGCTAATATACTGCCTCATTCTTCTTTCATTCCATGCTATTACTTCTCTATTAAAATGACAAACGATGGAAAGCCCATTGGGAATCTATACTTGGTACTCTTAACCTCTTCCTCTGGGTGGGGGTAAAAAGATTCCTGAGGCCCAAGGGCTCTCGGGCTTTTCGAGGCAAGTGCATCCCTGTTCAGGTGGAAAGCAAGAAAAATACACTCCAAAAGTCTCTTTTCTAACTTTAATAATCTGTGCTTATAAAGTTTTTTAGTCTTCAGGCTTTTAAGTAAATCACTTTAATAAGTTTCAGCTGTTATTGACGAATCATTCTAAGTTACCCAGCTGCATTGTGAGCATTAAGTTTGGAGATTTTGGAGTGAGAATATTACAGGTCCTGGTTTAAATTTATTTAAATGACCTCAACTGAAAATCAGCAGCTGGATTGCAGGGCATTTTAAAATTGGATTGCTGCTGTTAACAGTTGGGAACCTGGCAGAAATGGGTCTTGCCCCAGACCACACCTGACAAAATTCAGGTGCATGGAAAAAGCACTCCAAAAAAGTCCAAATATTTGAGTAATGTAAATGTTTTGATATTTAATTCAATTTGCGACTTCATGTAAATAGCCTCCTCATTACTTTCTGCATAGCTGTTCTCAGATTGTGTGACAGCTTTTCATTTCTGATAAGTTATAACATATGATTGTGTGCACAGCACTGGCGACAGTATAAACTGATTAAAGAGACAATTGTACACCTGTCAATAGAAAGAAAAATAATTAAAACATCTGATTGGAAAGAGGGTTTGCGACCTATCAGAAAAAGATTGGGTTGTTGGGCCTCTTGCTACTGCTCTTAATGATTTTAATATGTCCATCTGAATTGTATTTTTTCTCCTTCCTACAATAAGGATTTATATATGTTTCTATTTGTCATGTGTTCAGAATATATATTGACTCAGATTTTGCGGTCAGCAGCGAGTGCCATCGCTTTGCTGCTGATCTCGAAAGAAAGCCGCCCACAAAGATCTAGCAAACTCTGTGGCTTGGATTTCCCCTTTCCTGATGTTTATTTGAATCTGATGCCATGTCAAGGAGATTTCCAGCAACAATAATGTCATCAAGTCGGGAAAGCAACCAATCACATTGAAATATCCTCACAGACAGCAAACCAGGAAGTAAAAATGCACTGGTTATCTTTCACTTTTAATTCAATTTTACAAAGGGCAAAATAAATTATTGGGATTAAGGTAGAAACTATAATATCATAAACAAACTTTAAAAGACATTAAGATATGTGGATTTTTTTTATCATAATAGAGAAATTTGACATTCCACAAATATAAAATCAGTTTTTCAGAGCTTTAGAGGGTTTTCAGCAATAATTATAAACTTAGCGTGCTGTTAAAAACCCAGTTACAGCTCATTCAACAAGGTGTAACTTTTTCAAGGGTTTTTACAGTGAGAGTAATAGTATAAAAGAGCAAGTTCTCGTTAATTTAGTGATTTCTAGTTGACTGCTATGGGTCGGGGATGGGGGGATGGCGGGGTATTTCAATAATGCACCCTATGGGGAAGCGTAGAATCATGACTGCTTCTGGATCTCCGTGTTTATCTGCACATGTGTGGACTCCAGAAGTTGCTGTCAGTTTCAGAGGTGTAATGATGGCAAACGCTGTCAATTTCACCATCATTACTGCCATAAAATTTGGGTCATTGTAAAAATAAATACAAATGCAGCTCAATTACATTAAAGGAATAATATTCACAGCCTTTAAAACACACATTTGTGATAAATGCTGTCAAGAAGTGTCACAGTATGGATGTGTATGCAGGTATTTTCAAAATTATCTAAATCATTACGAGTTGATTAAGATATACTTTTTAATCTTTTATGTTCAGGCACAACTTATGCCTGTGTGTGCTGTTCTCTTTCCGTAATACTGCTGATTTGCCTTCAGATTTGGCTGCAATTCCTGACTTCCAGTCTGGCGCTATGGAGAACTGGGGTCTAACCACCTACAGAGAATCAGCTCTGCTTTATAACTCTGAAATCTCTTCTGCCTTTGACAAACTTGGGATTACCATGATTATAGCGCATGAACTGGCTCACCAGGTAATGAATAACAGTAGATTAAAAGTTTACAGCTTTGAAAATTACAGACTTACCAGGCTGAACCTGCTTCCACTACCCCGCTTGAAAGTGGAAATGGAAGGAAAATGGGGAGGAGATACATGCTGCAGCCTCCTGGCCGCTACCTCTATTTCCCTTCCTTGCCTCCACCATGAGGGTTGTGTGGAGCATGGCCTCCTGTCCCATTCTGCACCACCCCCCCCCCCCCCTCCCACCATCGCACCCCCTCCCCCCCACCCCCCGTCCCCATTCACCTTTCTTAAAGTTGTTACCTAGGACTGCCTACTGGAGGATGATGATGCTTGTGGTAGCTGTGGTAATGCTCCAATGTGCAGGAGTAGGCCTAGTGGAGGCCTCCCCTCCCTCCGGTGTTGCCCCGCTCAATCACCTGTAGTCTCTGTCCGGGACTACAAAGCTGCAGTTCCTGTTGTTTTCTGTTCTTTTAAGAACCCTTGTTGCTGGGGTGGTGTCCCCAAAGCTGGAGTTTCCTCGGGGTCACTGGCACACTTCCTCTTGGTGGCAGGAGTCTGCCACGTATGAGTAATGCACCTTGGCTCAGGAAATGGGTTTGGGTAGTGGTGATGTTGGAGGGGCAGATGGAACTCCCAAATGGAACTATCATAGGTCACTTAGTAATATAACGGTGAGTGTATTTATCCTGTCCTCCTTATCTTCTTACCACCTGTAACAAAGGGGAAAGATGTGGAACCAATCCCTCAGCTTCTGCTATTACAGCTTTTAATCAGCCATCAAGGATGCTCAAGAGTGGCTCAGGAATGACTTTCCCCCTGCTTTTTCACTTCTCCATGCTCAAGAGGCTCTTAGCTGATCATCATTTTTGACAGCACATGACAGATTTGGAACTCTAGGGAGTGGGAATCAGTCCTAGTTCTCACTACGGCAGAGTAACAAGCATTGACACTTCAAAGTGCTGTGTCACCAGACTGATTTTCTTTGCAAAATATATTGAAATAATATCTACTAATTTGAGTTGTACTAAAGATGGTGTGTAAACTTACTGATTGATGGTGTTGAAATATTGACTGTATAAGCAGTGAGAGAATACACTGATTGCTGATGATGTTTGAAAAAATATTTCTCTTAGTGGTTTGGCAACTTGGTAACCATGGAGTGGTGGAATGATCTTTGGCTGAATGAAGGATTTGCCAAATTTATGGAAGTTATTTCAGTTAACATCACATACCCAGAACTGCAAGTTGTAAGTATTGACAAGCTTTCTTTGAGGAATATAAACTGGCCCAAGTCTTTATCTTTTGAAAATTGTTTCATGTGTTGTGAGCATCACTGGCAAGGCCAGCATTTATTGCCCATCCCTAATTGCCCTTGACAACTGAGTGGTTTGCTAGGCCATTTCAGAGGGCAGTTAAGAGTAAACCACATTGCTGTGGGTCTGGAGTCACATGTTGGCCAGACCAGGTAAGGACAGCAGATTTCCTTCCCTAAAGGACATTAATGACCTAAATGGGTTTTTACGACAATCGATGAAAATTTCACGGCAACATTTCAATTCCAAATTTCTTTCATTAATTGAATTTAAATTCCACCAGCTGCCGTGGTGGGATCTGAACCCACGTCCCCAGGTCATCAACATGGGCCTCTGGATGATTAGTTCAGTGATGGTACTACTACGCCACCGTCTCCACCCCACCTTCCCACGCTGCTAATGGCCATTGTCACATAGTGCCTAATTCTATAGAGATATTCATAGAGATTGTAATTAATGATTTGTAGGAAACGTCTCACACTTCGGCTGAATAGACCAGCTGAACCATTAATTCCAGCTGCTACAACTTGAGGAAATTCAGTAAGTTAATAGACAAGTCATATTTATAGGACATTGATTCAAATGCAGGAGTGTTATCTCTCAAGGTGGCTCTTTGTCTCCAGCATGAGCAATGTGCCCACTGAGCAGTGACAAATAGATTCAAACTTCTCATTTGCATGTGGTGAGATTCTGATTGTTTGTGGCAGCTAACATAGACTGTTAGTTGTCGCTTAGAGTGAGTGAAATCTGCAATGTGAATTACCTTAATCTGCCCTACTATACCTTTTTGCAGCTAAACCAAAGGTGATAGAAGCAAGAAGCTTGGAAACTGGTTGCCTTCCCGTTCTCCTGCCCTTTTAGCCAGGCACTGGTGCATTTCAGAAGCAGATGCAGCAGTGAAAATAAAGTAGCATAAAAATAAGAAGAAATAGCCATTCATGTTTAATCAGTGAGATGTTTCTTAGAATGTGTAGAAATTTTGTATTTTGTAAAACTCCAGCTTCTATCACCCTTGGTATAGCTGCTAAAAGGTATAGTAGGGCAGATTAAGGTAATTTTGTGTCGAATGCACAGTAGAGGTTTCTACTACAGGTTTGTCAAAGACACTGGAGTGAGATACATGGTGATGTTTCTTGCTTGCTCATTTCAGCTAGTGTAGTTCAAGTGTATTCAGTCCTGAGAGGGAGGTGTATATGTTCTGTATGACCCAGTTAAGCTGCATGTTTCTTGTGCTGTTTGATAGTTGGAGCAGTATAGTGACTGGAAGTCATGCTGGAGACAAGGAGCCATTCACTGATTCATTCTCTGTAGATATAAAGGGGAAATGTTATCTATCTACCTTATTAAAAATATTGGGCTAAAAATTGGCCTGGTTCTTGGGCATGGGGTCAGGATTTGTAACCTGCCCATGCCTGTACAGATCAAGGTGGGCATCATGCAATTTCTGTGTACCACACCTCATCTGCATGATTGTAGTGTTGGCCTGAGTGGTTCTTGCATTGCTGTCTGTTCCTCCAAGCTGCCTCTGGTCTCTGTGCTAAGAGGGGGTGGGTTTGGGGGTGTGGTTACCCCCAGCAATGTTGTTTACCGATCATGTGATACAGCCTGCCCGTCCTTCTTAAAGGCAGAAGGAGAAATGCCATGTTTCCGTGGGGAGCCACAAGGACCACCCTCAAAAGGGAGTGGGAGCAGATGGCCAGGGAGATCACCTCCTGTATTCTGGATCCAAAAACCTTGCAGCAGTGCCAAAAGACATCTAATGACCCCATCCAGGTGGTCAAGGTCTTGACTGCATCTCATGATATCTCCTACACATCACAACACCAACCTGTCATAGTGCTCAATGCACCTCCATCTCTCACTCAGCAGCATCCCTGGTAGAACCAGCAGGGGACAAGGACACCTACATTTCCTGCACAGTGTTCTACTGGTTCTGCTCCCTTCTATTCTGTGTTAGTGATTGTGAAGCACTGTCTTTGGCTGATGTGCCTGCCTAAGCTGAATGGCTGGAAACAGTGAGACTGGCAACATTGGTCAGTATGTGAGGGTGAGGTGGAGTATTTGGATGTTTGGCATGAGTCCTGAGTGCCAGGGTTGCTGCTGGGTGAGTGATGGGGTTGTGGTGCATTGAGCAGTGGGAGAGATGGTGTTGTGGTGGGTAGGACATGTCACATGTAGATGCATTCACTGGTGCTGACCACCCACTTGAAGTCATTAGACTCCTTGTGGCACTGCTGCCAGATCCTCAGGCCCGGACTCTGGGAGTTGACTATTTTTGGTCACTTGCTCCCACTCCCTTCTGAGGTTGGTACTTGAGGGACTCCTGGCCCTTGCGGACCCGTGGTGTCTCTCCTCCTTCTCATCTGTACTACTAATTCCTCCAGTGCCACATCTGGCACTTTGGATCTCTGGGCTGAATTTTCACTACAGAGAAGGCAAACAGGAGCTGGGTTTGTTTTCGGGTCAGAAACCCACCTCTGATGGGAAACTGTTTGAAGTCAAGATTTTCATGTGGGTGAGCCCTTAATTGGCCTGGAGACAAGTTCCTCATCCAATTAAGGGCTGTGAGCAGGCTCTTGAAGCTAGCGGGCCAGTCAGAGGCCTTCCAGCTTCAGAGAATCGCCTGGCTGCAATACAAGGTAAGTAACTGGAGGGTGCCTCAACAAAAAAGTACCCTCTCAGCTACCTTTTAAAAACTTTAATTAAAAAACAGAAAAGCAACCAAGCCACCAATTTGGCAGTGGGCGGGGCAGTGGAAGCCCCTCTACAGGGTGGCCCTTGGCTTTACCCCTACCTAGGCAGGCAGGGAGGGCCTGTAAGCCTGCCAGGAGTGCTGGTACCCCAGCTTGCCGCTAGGTGCCCACCTGCAGTCAGTTGATTTGCCCCCCCATGCGTCGGAAAACTGAAAAATCCCAGTCAGCCTCCTTAACTTACTTTTAACAAGACTCCTAAAGAGCCGAATTGCCTGTCTGCCTCCTGGGGGAAGGGGGCTTTCCCAGGCCTTGAACTCGCCTTCCCTAAACTGACCAACAATGGGAACATCCTGAAACTGACACGCCGGCCGGCGCCGGTATTTTTGGGTCCCCCACCCCCCTTTCTAACCTTGGGGGCCCCCGAAAGCTCAGCCCCTTCTCTCTGTCCTGGTGTTTACTTTGCAGTGATATTGTTGAGTGCAGCTTCCCTTTAAGATACAGCCTGTCTTTAAGAAGGAGCAGGCTTGCTGTACCATGTAGTCTGCAAACAATGCTGCTAGGCCCTCCTGCTGTTGTGCGCAGAGGCCTCAGGTAACATTCAGGAGCAGACAACAGTGCGGGGGCTGCTTGCCAGCGCCACAATTATTTGGATGAGGTAGATACACAAAGTTTGCATGTTGTCCACCTCAGTCTGAACGGGCATGTGCAGGTCATGAATCACAACCCCCATGCCCAAAAAACAGTGCTAACCAATTCCAAGCCCTTTATATCTGTGCGCATTTCCTATCAGCACAACTTGACTTCCTGTTGTAATGTTCTTTTTTGGGTCCACTTTCTCCTCGTATAAGTAATTGAAATAAAAAAGTTTCACAACAACATGATTTAAATTATTTATTGAAGTGTTTTTGTGACTGTTATTGGCTTTTTATTAAAGATTTTATTGAAAAACCTGAGCCTCTTTCAATGACATGGCTTGGATTTTGACCCAGACTGGTTTTGGATCGTGCTGTCTGAGCAGTGTACCTAACTTCCAAAGTGCTTGAATATCATTCAGTCAGTTGTACTGATGAAACATTTTTCTTCAGCTTCTAGCAGTTATTGATCAAATTGTTTGAAGAAAAGAATCTTTATTAAGGTAAAATTTATGAGAGGTTAAATTGATCTATTCAATGATTGGTCAGTCTGCATATGTTAACATTTGCTAGGAATTAAGCTGTCCCAGCTCTGGGACAGTTTTGAATTAATTAGTATATGAACAAAAGCTTTGAAACAAAGAATGAAAACCCACGTAGGGCAGACATTTCCCATTGAATACACCATTAAAGTCTGATTGTACAGTCAGTTCCACGTATTGGTCGCTATTGCTTCAGAAGAATGGGATCCTTCCAGAAATGCATCTGACCAGAAACAAGTTTCAAATCAGGTCTACCAATGTGTGACTGTAATAACATGATTGTAAATCTTGTACAAATGTAATGACTGAAGTTTTGGAGAACACTGACAGTTGGTCACACTGAACAAAAACTGCAAATTAAATGGGTACAGGATGTAAATTTATTGTGGATGCAATAACAGCGTGAAGTTTGTTGTGAATACAGTGACAGATGGCAAGGAATGATTGCTGAACTGTGATCTATTCGAAGGCTCTAAATGATTGTTATAAACTAGAAATTTGATCGTCTACTGTTTTGTGATCACTCCAATACCCTTCTTGTTTTATTGCATGTTTCGGCTGGTAGCACACTGAGGTTTTCAGTGAAACAGTTCCAGCGGGAGAATTATAAAGCCTCCTGGTGATTTTGGTGGCAACATAACTAAATTAATTTTCAAGAGTGGTGGTTTAAAAATGATTCTGCTTTGTGTTAGCCACAATATAACTGCAGTTAGTAGAAACCAGATAATTTGATTTTCCTGCTTTTCTGCCTGCATCACCAATCCATTTCTTTCTAATTAAATGGAGCTGACTGTGCAGTCACCCTATCCTGCTTATGGTTTCAATTATCAAAACTTAGAATCATTGTCAGGAATTCAGCATAAACTGCACCCTCTGGGTTTGTCATAGAGTCATTACAGCACAGAAGATGGACATTTGGCCCATCTAGTCCATGCCAACTCTCTGTAGAGCAATCTAGTCAGTCCCATTCCCCCGCTCTATCCCCGTAGCCCTGCCAGTTTAGTTCCTGCAAGTGCCCATCCAATTTTTTTTAAAAATCATTCATGGTTTCCGTTTCTGCTTCCACCACTCATAGGCAGCGGGTTCCTGGTCATTACCACTTGTTGTGTAAAAGCTTTCTCTCACATCCCCCCTGCCTCTCTTGCCCAAAATCTGTGTCCCCTAGTCCTTGTACTATCAGTTAATGGGAACAGCTTTTCTTTGTCTACCTTATCTAAACCTGTCATAATCCTGTACACCTCTATCAAATCTCCCCTCAATCTCCAAGGAGAACAACCCCCGCTTCTCCAACCTAACCTTGAAGCTAAATTCCCTCATCCCTGGAACCATTCTGGTAAATATCCTCTGCACCCTCACATCCTTCCTAAAGAGTTGTGACCAGAACTGGACACAATACTCTAGTTGTTGCCAAACCAGAGCTTTATAAAGGTTCAGGATAACTACCCTGCTTTTGTATTGAATACCTTTATTTTTGAAGCCCAGGATCCCATATGCTTTGCTAACTACTCTCTCAGTGCATCCTGCCACCTTGAAAGATCAATGTATGTGAACACCCAGATCCCTTTGTCCCTGCACACTCTTTAGAATGGTACCATTAAGTCTATATTTGCCTCTCCCTATTCATTCTGCCAAGATGCATCACCTTACACTTCGCTGTATTAAATTCCATCTGTCATTTGTCTGCCCATTCTGCTAGCCTGTCTATGTTCTGTTGCAGTCGATTAGTATTACCCTCACTGCCTGCCACATCAAGTTTGGTATAATCGGCAAAATTTGAAATTTTACTCTGCATCCCAATATTCAAATCGTGTATCTATATTTGTGTGTGTGTGATGTTGATTAAGGGATACATTTCTTGTCCAGGGCACTGGGGATAACTCCCCTGCTCTTCTTTGAATAGTACCAGAGGTCATGCATGAACAATTTTTGCCTCATGTCACCTCTGGTTCTTTTGTCAATCACTTTAACTATGTATCTTCTGGTTAGTGATCATGGGTTCCTGAAGTACCCCCCACTGAAATATGCTCCACTATCCCCTAGAAATGGGTCCAGCATTTCTTCCTTTCTCATTAGTCTGGAAACACATTCATCAAAGATGTTCTCTTGTACACATTTCAGAAATTACTCCCCCTCTTTGCCCTTTACGCTGTTACTACCCCAGTCTATGTTTGGATAATTGAAGTCCCCATTATCAGTACTCAATAGTTCCTGCTTCTTTCTGTAATTTCCTACAAATTTGCTTCTCTATCTCCTTCCCAATATTTGGTGGCATATAAATTACACCCAGCAGCATAATAGCTCTTTTGCTGTTCCTTACTTCGAGCCAAATAAATTCTGTCTTTAACCCCCTCTACCACGCCATTCTTTTCAGTGTTAAATAACTGAAGTACCTCATCCCTGGAACCATTCTCGTGATTCTTTTTGTACTCTCTCCAATGCCCTCACATCTTTCTTAAAGTGCAGCGCCCAGAAGTGGAATCAATACTCCAGCTGAGGCCGAACTAGTGTCTCTCACAAGTTCAGCATAACTTCTTTGCTCTTGTACTCTATGCCCCTATTAATAAAGCCCAAGATACTGTATGCTTTAGTAACTGCTCTCTCAACCTGTCCTGCCACCTTCAATGACTTATGCACCTATACACCCACCTCTGCTCCCTGCTCCTGCACCCCCTTTAGAATTGTACCCTTTATTTTATATTGTCTCTCCATGTTTTTCCTACCAAAATGAATCACTTCACATTTCTCTGCATTGAACTTCATCTGCCACCTGTCTGCCCATTCCACCAACATGTCTATGTCCTTTTGCAGTTCTGCACTATCCTGCTCACA
The DNA here is from genome assembly GCF_036365525.1 of Heterodontus francisci. Lineage (NCBI taxonomy): Eukaryota > Metazoa > Chordata > Chondrichthyes > Heterodontiformes > Heterodontidae > Heterodontus > Heterodontus francisci. The sequence goes on along the minus strand of NC_090374.1, from coordinate 76,885,817 downwards.
GTTCACAACGCTTCTAAGTTTTGTTGTCATCCACAAACTTTGAGATTGTGCCCTGTACACCAAGGTCTAGGTCATTAATCTAGATCAGGAAAAGCAAGGCTCCCAACACTGATCCCTGGGCAACTCCACTACAAACCTTCCTCGAGCCCAAAAAAATCTTTTAACCACTACTCTGTTTTCTGTCACTCAGCCAATTCTGTATCCATGTTGCTACTGTCCCTTTTATTCCATGAGCTATAACGTTCCTCACAAGTCTGTTGTGTGGTTCTGTATCAAATGCTTTTTGAAAGTCCAGGTATACCACATCAACTGCATTACCGTCATGAACCTTCTCTGTTAGCGCCTCAAAAAACTCCAGCAAGTTAGTTAAACATGATTTTCCCTTAAGAAATCCATGCTGACTTTCTTTAATTAACCTGCATTTGTTCATGTGACTATTAATTTTGTACCGAATAATTTTTTCAAGAAGTTTCCCCACCACCAAAGATAAACTGTAGTTGCTGGGCTTATCTTTTCACACCTATTTGAACAGGGGTGTAACATTTGCAATTCTCCTGTCCTCTGGCACCACCCCAGAGTCTAAGAAAGACTGAAAAATTATGGCCAGTGCCTCTGCGATTTCCACCTTCAGTTCCCTCCGTATCCTTGGATGCTTCTTATCTGGCTCTGGTACTTTACCACTTGAAGTACAGACAGCCTACCTAATATATCCTCCTTATCAATTTTAAATTCCTCTTGTGTCTGAATTACCTCCTCTTTCATCATTGCTTGGGTTGCATCTTCTTCCTTGGTAAAGACAGATGCAAAGTATTCATTTAATACCTCAGCTATGCCCTCTGCCTCCATGAATAAATCCCCTTTTTGGTCCCTAATCGGCTCTACTCCTCCTTTTACCACCCTTTTACTATTTATATGTCCATAGAAAACTTTGGGATTCCCTTTAATGTTAGCTGACAGTTTCTTTTCATGCTCTCTCTTTGCTTCTCTTATTTGGTTTTTCACTTCCCCTCAGGACCTTCTATATTCAGCCTGGTTCTCAATAGTATTTTCTATCTGGCATCGGTCATAAGCACACTTTTTCTTCTTTATCCTAATCTCTACCTCTTTTGTCATGCAGGCAGCTTTGGATTTGTTTACCCTGCCGTTCCCCTTTGAGGGAACATACCTTGACTGTCTTCTCTTCTTTGAAGGTAGCCCATTGTTCAGCTACTGTTTTTCCTGCCAACTTTGACTCCAATTTATTTGCCCCAGCTCCATTCTTACCCTGTTGCAGTTGGCTTTTCCGCAGTTAATTATTACTCCAGATTGTTCTTTGTCCTTTTCCACAGTCAGCCTAAACCTTATGATACAATGATCACTATCCCCTAAATGATCTTCTACTGATACTTGATCCACTTGGCCCATCTCATTCCCAAGAACCAAGTCTAGCAGTGCCTCCTTTCTCGTTGGACTAAAAACATACTGCTGTAGAAAATTTTCCTGAACACACTCCAGGAACTCTTGCTCCTCACTGCCCTTAACACTATAGCTATTGCTGTCTATGTTGAGATAATTAAAGTCCCCCATTATAGCTATCCTACAATTTTTACACCTCTGTAACTTGCTTGCAAATTTGTTCCTCCATGTCCTTCCCACTCGCCAAATTAATTCTGACCTCAGCCCCTCTGGGGCATCCTTTTTCTTCAGCACTGCAATGCTCTCCTTAATCAATATCGCCACCCTCCCCTTTTTTCCCTTTTCTATCTTTCCTGAACACCTTGTATCCAGGAATATTCAATTCCCAGTCTTGCCCTTCTTTGAGCCAAGTCTCTGTTATAGCCACAACATCATATTTCCACATGTTAATCTGCACTTGTAACTCAACAATCTTATTAATAATACTCCCTGCATTCACATAAATGTACATTAACACTGATTTAGACTTTATTACTTTCTCCCTTATCTGATCCCAGCTAGTAACTTACTATTCTCTAGTGCTATCTAACTCTCCCAGTATTCTGTGCACCTTGGTATTCCTCTCTGATATTTCCTCCTGGTTCCCACACCCCTGCCAAGTTAGTTTAAACCCTCCCCAAAAGCACGAGCAAATCACCTCCTAAGGAAATTTGCTCCAGCTCTGTTCAGATGCAACCTGTCGGCCTGTACAGGTCCCACCATCTCCAGAATTGGTCCCAATGTCCCAGGAAGCTAAAGCCCTCCCTCCTGCACCATCTTTCCAGCCACGCATTCGTCTGCACTATCCTATTTCTATATTCACTTGCATGTGGTACTGGGAGTAATCCGGAGATTGCTACTTTTGAGGTCCTGCTTGCTAATTTCTTACCTAGCTCACGAAGCTCTTTCTGCACGACCACATCCCTCTTTCTACCTATGTCGTTGGTATCAATGTGGACACCACTTCTGGCTGTTCACCCTCCCCCTTCAGAGTGCTCTGCAGCCAGTGACATCCTTGACCCTGGCACCAAGGAGGCAACACACCATCCTGAATTCACGTCTGCGGCCACAGAGACGCCTATCTGTTCCAGTGACAATTGAATCTCCTATCACTATTGCTCTTCCAGTATTCCTTGTGCCCGTCTGTACAGATGGGCCACCTGTGGTGCCACAGCCTTGGCTCTGGCTGCACACCCCAGATGAACCATCAGAACTGAATACCTGTTGGAGAGTGAGACACATTCAGGGGTTTCCTGCACTGCCTGCCTGTTTCTTCTTGACTGTCTGTTGGTCACTCCTTCCCTCTCTGCCTGCATACTCTTAAGCTGTGGGGTGACCACATCTGTAAACGTGCTATCCACGAAGCTGTCATCCTCATGGATGCGCCATAGTGACACCAGCTGCTGCATAGGTTCTGCAACCCGGAGCTCAAGCTGCTGCAAGTGATGACACTTCCTGTACAAATGGTTATCCGGAACCCGAGAAGAGTCCTCGAGTTTCCACATAGCACAGGAAGTGCACTCCTGAGGTTGGAGCAGCTCTGCTATTCCTCCATCTATTAGATAATAGACCTTGGGCTACAAATAAACCCTGTTACTAATAAACCCTGCGACTATTAATACTAATAACCTACCAATAGTAATAATAACCTTACTACTGCTAACACTACACTTTACCAATACTAATCTACCTTACCAATATTAATATACCCTACCAATACTAAAATGCTAACAATAGTAGTAACAACCTCACCAATAGTAATAAACCTTATTTAAAAGTAAAAGATAAGATTCACCAGCTGGATTCCGGTCTGCGGCCACAGAAATGCCTGTCTGTTCCCCTGACTATCGAATCTCCTATCACTATCGCTCTTCCAGTCATCCAGTTACCCACTTGTTATTTGTGATTCATACTTTAATATTTTTAACATTTTTATACTTCCTTTGTGCACCTTGGTTCACCTCTCTAATGTTTCCTCCTGGATCCCAGCCCCTGCCAAATGAGTTTAAGCTCTCCGCACAGCCTTCCCATGAGGACATTGGTCCCAGCTCTGTTTAGCTGCAGTTTAAAAAAAAATTAAATCTCACCACTGCAAGTGCTTGTATTAATCTATCTTGCAAGCTCCAATCTCATTTCTTCATTCTTCGCAGGTTAGAACTGGGTGCTTTTCTTAGGTTTTCAAGTTGATGCCAGATTCAAACATTATAATTCTTCATATATCTCAGAAAAAAGTTATCTGACCTTCCTGAGTTTTGAATAACTGACAACCCAGATTTGAAAAGGCACCGTCAATGATACATCAACTGAACCTCTAACTCAGTATTGTTTAAGCTTGAATTATTCTTCATTGAATCCTGTAAATATCAAAACTAGCAACATCGTATCAAGTGAAGAATGCTGCAAGACTTTGAGCTGCAGTTTTTTAAACTGCTAATCTACTATGATAGCCACTATACCAAAATTAGACAGACAGGGGTGAATTTTACCAGGCCCCCACATGTTGAGGGTCGTGGCAGGGGGCCTGGAAAATACCTTCGGGAGAGGGTTGCCACGGGCCCCGACGCCGGGAAGGCCCTGCCCCATATTATCACATGGCCTCGTGGTGCTCAGCGACAGCACAACTTACATAAGTTAATATATTATAATTAATGAATTAACCATTTACCTGCTGCCTCTGGCCGTCCTGCTGCGATATTCCAGTTGGTTGACGGAATTCCTGCACCTTTGGATCTCCATTCGGAGATCTGAGGTGGAACACTGGTTGGGCGGGGGTGGGGGGAGCAGGTAAATTTTCAGGGTGGTTGGGGGGGGCGGTGGAGAACGGGGAAAACTATTGCGACTGGTGGAGGGGATGGTGGGAAGGAGTTGAAGGTAAAAAGTTATAAGCTTTGGGGGAGCCAGGGGTGGGGGGAGGGAAGGTCAGGATTGCAAGGTAAGTTTTTTTGGGAGGAGAGGCCAATTAATAAATTGTTTAGTCATTGGCGGTGTGGGAGAGGGGATTGAAACTTTTATTAATTGTTTCACTTTAATTTTATAGGTCCTGTAATTTAAAAACTTTATATTAAACTAAAGGGCTGGAAGCCTTTTAAAAATGGTGCCAACGCCTGTGCGGTGGCACCGGATGCCATTTCCGTGGACGGAGCGCCTAGCCCCTCCCATGCCATCGGGGGGAAGGTGGGGGGGGGGAAGGTGGCGGTCCGTCCTCGACCATGTAAATACCGCGGCGGCTCAGTGGAGTAAATCTTGCGCGTGTGCCCTGCTGCTTTTGAAGCTTGGCGGTGTGCTGGAAAAATTCAGTCCACAAGGTTACGACATTTTTGTCATGGCCTCTTCTTCAACCTTTTGGTTTGATACTTCTGTAGGCAAGAGGATGAATGCATGACCTCTCATGCCTCTGCCACTGATTCCTGTAACTGGCTGTAAGAAGCACTGGGAACACTGTCAGAGGCAACTTTGCCCTGATTTTATTTCTTCCTATCAGGGTTTGCCAAAAATTATGCTCAGTGCCTGAGAAAGGAAACTATAAGTACAGCAGCATCTAAACCTCAAACAGTCCAACACTGTGCATTAACTGTTAACCCACTAGTGGCTTCAGACATTTGTTCAGTTTTGCTTGAAGAACAGACTACTCATCACCATTTGTACAGAGTTGTTGGTAAAATGTGAATGTGAAATTCCAAAACAAATGTCTAAATCCTTATTTTTCTCATAGGAAGAATTCTTCTTGGGCAAATGTTTCAGTGCAATGGAAGTAGATGCCTTCAATTCTTCACATCCAGTATCAACTCCAGTGGAAAACCCTGCACAGATCCAGGAAATGTTTGACGATGTTTCTTATGAGAAGGTAAATAGATAAGAGATTAACCTATGGTTGCTTTCAAACAAGTTGCAACTTCAGCAGAGAGACAGAAACAAAGTCATTGTGTAACTCATTACTTGATTTTTTTTATGTTGTGGGAGGAAGCTCTACTCTATCACGTTTATTTGAGAATGAATGATTTGCTACAAGATTCATGTGGTATTGAATAGCAATTGGGGAGGGATTTAGCATATTAAAATAATGGCAATGGAGAAAATAATCGGAGTTAAGCGAGAAAAAAAACTCTTAATGGTTTCAACTCCAGAGTATTAGAAGTAATAGATGAGGTTTTTTTATTCTTTCATGGGATGTGGGCATTGCTAGCAAGGCCATCATTTGTTGCACATCCCTAATTGCCCTTGAGCAGGTGGTGGTGAGCTGCAGTCCATCTGGTGTAGGTACACCAACAGTGCTGTTAGGAAGGGAGTTCCAGATCTTTGACCCAGCGACAGTGAAGGAACGGTGATCTAGTTCCAAGTCAGGATGGTGTGTGACTTGGAAGGGAACTTGCAGGTGATGGTGTTCCCATGCGTCTCCTGCCCTTGTTCTTCTAGGTGGTAGAGGTCACAGGTTTGGATGGTGCTGTCACAGGACCCTTGGCGAGTTGATGCAGTGCATCTTGTAGATGATACACACTGCTGCCATTGTGTGTCAATGATGGAGGGAGTGAATGTTGATCACGTGGGTTACTTTGTCTTGGAGGGTGTCGAGCTTCTTGAGTATTGTTGAGGCTGCATTCATCCAGGCAAGTGGAGAGTATTCCATCACACTGCTGACTTGTGCCTTGTAGATGGTGGACAGGCTTTGGTTACTCGGCACAGAATTGTCAGCCTTTGACCTGTTGTTGTAGCTACAGTATTTAAGTGGCCCGTCCAGTTAAGTTTCTGGTCAATGGTAACCCCCAGGATGTTGATGCAGATGTGTTGGTTCTCATTTTCTAAAGCTCCCTCAATTCAAGAAATGTGCCTTTTGGAATAGAAATGCCACTGCATTGTTTAAGAACACGGGAGTAGGGAGCAACCAGGCAACTAGAGACCAGTCAGTTTAACTCCTGTTGTGGGGAAGTCACTGGATCCTGTTCTGAGAGACAGAGTGAATGAGCACTTTGACATGTATGAGCTGACCAAAGAGAATCAGCATGGATTTGAGAAGTATAGGTCACAGCTAACTAATCTAGTTGCATTTGTTGAGGAGGTCACTCATATGGTGGATAGGGAGGAATGTCTGGGGATGTTGTCTATATCTACTTCCAGAAGGCATTTGATAAGGTTCTGCTCAAGAGATAATCAGCAAAAATGAGAGCAAATGCAGTTGGAGGTGACCTTGTGCCATGAGTTAGTAATAGGCTGGAAATAGTAGATCGGGATGAAGGAAATGTTCTGTGAATGTTTACATCCTTCTGTAAATAAATACAATATGGATAGCAGACTTGACTCAACCTGTACTAATTTCAGTCTGTCTAATGGATAGCTAATGTGAACCTATTAAAATTCTCAGTTTTTTTTAAAGTAAGTTTTTAGCCTAATTGTAAAAATTTACATTGTGATAAAAGAATTAAACTTGGTGATTTACATGAGGAACTAGGAATTAATGGGGCTTGATAACACTGCACTAATGTCACAACTTGACATAAATATGTTTACAATGTATGCAAAGTATGGTATTTCCATGCAAGATTTATTGAACATTTTGCACTATCTGACAATGCAGTAATGTTGAAATGCAGTAGATTAAGGGTATAATATTTGGCTGGTCTGAATTGCAGGGAGCTTGCATTCTGAACATGCTTATGGACTACCTGACGGAAGATGTTTTTAAATCTGGCATTATTCGCTATCTACAACGCCATAGTTATGGAAATGCAAAAAATGAGGATTTATGGAACAGTCTGACTAATGTAAGCTCAAGTGTTTTGATATGTAAAATTATTTTTGTTAATATAGCACTGATTATTCATGTAAACTGTTTTATACTCTTCGCCTTTTGACTGAGTAAAATTATTGAGGGTATTTATGATCATTCCTGTATGCCACTTTTCTTCATGGGTCAAAGATGCTAAATAGTAATTGGTGAATGGTAGGGAGAGATAAATTGGTGTAAATTAACAAAATATATTGTAATACATTTTTTGAACATTAGTTTTGAATGTTTTTCACAAAATATTAGTCATTTTTGATGTGCCTTTTCGGCTTACTTTATCTCTTGCACTACTCACTGTTCTTTCACTAAGTGGCCTGCTGGCATGTGTTGGCCAGTGTTGTTAGTAGCATGGCACCATCATGCCTTGCCTTCTGATTTTTTCCTCTGTGAGAAAGTTAGATTCTCTGCTTGCTATCTTCTGAATAGGAAGGTCACAGCCGAAAATGTGCTGGCAATCTGTGAGCGAGTTGATATATTTTAAATTTACTTTTATCTTTATCCAAGTTAGTGACATCAAGATGTATGAAAGGAAAGCTAAATCTCCGTATAAAATAGCATTAAGGATCCTTACAGCAGGTAAACCACAGCCAGATGCAGAGTAAAATTTCTCTATTGAAAAAATGCACCTTAATTCTAATTACAGAAGAGACACCCTTGTGCTCAACCACCCACTCCCCTGCCCTCACCCCACCCCGCTACCGCCTCCTCCATTGCATCAGTGGGAATTGTTCTATTTCCCTTATTATCCCTACACTGTCACTGGGTCAGAATCCTCGAATTCCCTTCCTAACGGCACTGTGGCTGTACCTACACCATATGGACTGCAGCGGTTCAAAAAAGCAGCTCATCACCACCTTCTCCCTGGGAAATTAGGGATGGGCAATAAATGCTGGCCTAGCCAGCGACACTCCCATCCAGTGAAAGATTTTTAAAAATAGCTGCGAGAGATTTTTGATTTTCTTTGTCCATGAATAATGTACAGTTTTGTGCTGTGTCCCAGACACTGAGTTAAGATTCATGAGACTCATTTTACACAGAAACCTAACTACCAGAGAGAAAGAGAAAAAGGGAATTTTAATTTGATCAGTCTTTGTGGTTTGAAACTCAGATCCTTGAGTTGTAAGGGCTACATGCTAATCCACTCCACTACTGAGCTCCCCAGAAAATTAATTTGAAGTGGAGTCATTTTATTTAATCACTTACTTCCTTTTAAAGGATATGTAAAAAAAAAAATCACCTGAATCAAAGTTTCTGCTGTGAATTAAAGCAATTTATTTAGATAGAGTGAATCCTATTTTGGGTATCAAAGTTTTTCAGTTACATTGCAGTACTGGGTTGGATTAGGAATACAGGACTAGAGGACACAGGCTTAAAATTAACCAGCCTTGAGTGAGACCAGAGTTTGGAAGAAACTTTCTTCCCACAACAAAGGATTATTGGAACAAATGCTCAGTAAAACAATTGAGGCCATGTTGCTTAACTGGATAAATATCTGATGATTGACTTTATCAATAACAGTAGAGAGGCAAGTGTCAAGGTAACATGGATGAATTATTTGGACTTTTGCTTGATTACGTGGGGATCAATGAGTATTTTTGCAGAACTACCCACAGGAGATTCAGGGCTGGATTATACCAGCCCCACTGATGTCGGGGGTCATGGCGGGGGTGCCCGGAAGATACCTCCGGGAGAGGCCCGCCCCGTGCCTCGACACCGGGAAGGCCCCGCCCAAGATTACCAGTGGCGAGGCCTCATGGTGGCCCCCTGCCGCTCGGCAACGGCAACTTCGTTTAAATATGTAAATTTATTTTAATGAATGAATAAATACTTACCTTGTCGCGTTGGCCGTCCCGCTGCTATTTTCCGGGCGATTGCCAGATCTCCATTCGGAGATCTGAGGCAGAGTACTCGTGGGGAGGGTGGAGGAGTTAAGTTTTCAGGGTGGAAGGGTGGGAGTGGGGTGAAATCCTCCCAATTGGTCTAGGGGCTGGTGGGAAGGGGTAAAGGCCAGAGTTAATAAACTTTGGGGGGGTGGTGGGGAAGGTCGGGATTGTAATGTCAGTTTTTTTGAGGGGGTGGGGGGGGGGAAGAGGGCACCTAATAAACTATTTACTCACTGGGGTGTGGGAGAGGGGACTGAAACTTTTAGTAAAGTTTTAATTTCAATATTTCCGGGGAAGTTGTTGAGTCAGAAACTTTAGGGACTTTCAAAAGGCTTTTGGATAGGTATATGGATAAAGGAGAATGATGGGGTATAGATTAAATTGTCCTTGACAGAGGACAAAGGATCGGCACAACATTGTGGGCCGAAGGGCCTGTTCTGTGCTGTATGTTCTATGTTCTATGTTCTATTTCAGGTCCTGTTACTTTAAAAATTTAAATTAACCTGAAGTGCTGGAAGCCCTTTAAAAATGGTTCCGGCGCTTGTGCAGTGGCGCCAGATGCCGTTGCCAGGGACAGAGCACCTGCCCCCTCCACGTCATTGGGGCAGGCCGACTGTCCCGACCATGTAAATGAGCCACCGCGCTAATAATGTGGCAGCTCCGCAGCGCACTTCTTCCGCGTGTGCTGCACTGCTTTTGAAGCTTGCCACCTGGCTGGAAAAATTCAGCCCTAAGTAGAGAGAAATTTTACTTGTTCTATGGAAGGAGGAGATATTAGGACAAGCAACTAAAAGCTTGGTCAAAGAAGTAAGTTTCATGCAGTGTCTTAAAGGAGGAGGAAGTGGAGAGGGAGCGATATTTAAGAAGGGAATACTGGAGCTTAGGGCCTAGATGGCTAAACGGACAGTGACCAGTGGTGCAGGTGAAGTAAGTGGGCAATGTACAAGAGGCCAGAGTTGGTGGATTGTAGGCTTCTCAGAGTTGTAGAGTTGGAGAAGGTAGGAGAGAATAGGAAGGGGCAAGACCATGGAAGGATTTAAACCTCAGGATGAGAATGTTAAAATCAAGGCATCGGCAGAGTGGGAACCAATGTAGATCAGTGAGCATAAGATGATGGGTAAACAGGACTGGTGCGAGTTAGGATACAGGCCAGTTTTTACGAGGATTGAAACATGAGGGCAATGTTATATTTAAGATTATTTAATTCTCTTATCCTTTAAGTACATCCACATTTAAGCCATTAACTAAAAGGAAACCCAGTATTTTCTTTTTTTAGATTTGCCCGTCAGATGATACACATGGAAGCAGGCTAAACGCACAAGAATTTTGCTTAAGAAATCCAGAGCTACCTCCTGGTTCGGTAGGATAACAATTTTTTAAAAAACCAAATTGATTGTGTTATTTGCATGATGATTTTCCTTCAGAAAGTAATCTGAGTTGAAGTTTTGAAATATAATTGGTTGCTGAAAGGTCTGAATTTTATGGCTGACAGTAAAATACATTTGAAATTTTTTTTATTTCTAGATGTGTTATTCAGTGTATTTCCTGATGTACTTTGTTAATCTACATTTCTTGTGCCTAAATATTGAGCTTCCCAGCATTCAAATCATTTAGTGTGCTCCAATTTCTTAGAGAACAGACCTTTTTTTTCTGAGATGAAATCCTAACCACCACCACAAATAATCGAGACAATTTTACCATTGAATAAAAACACCACAAGGAACTACCTCTTTGATGGGATCTGGTACCTTTTGACCAAATATGACTGCTAACTTTGATATGTTATTGTTTCATGTAATTTAGAACAGGGTAAGGTTGTCTCAATCACCCAAGGGTGAGAAAACTTCAGTAGGTTGCATAAAGATAAAACCAAATTAGTAATTTACAAATTGTCATATGCTGACCGAAGAGACCCTAATGCGCATGGTGCCTGATAAAGACGTTGCCTCTTTAACAGCAACACCCTAATACGGTTAATGAAGAAACAACCTGCTAATAATTCAAGCTTATTAGCATATCTTGATAGCAGCACACCCCCACCCCCCTACCAATGCATAGCTTGTTATGTGCTGGCAGTAAACTATATTGAGGAGACTGTAATTTCTCCTGTACTCCATGAGTGCTCCAAATTAGTCACTCCCAATGTGAATTTTTAGGGCAATTGTACTTATTCATTACATCTTCCATCAAAATATTTTGTATATCATTATAATTTATGTTTAACTCTTATTTTTAAATATTATTTCTCCCAATTTTCTTGCGCTCTCATCTCTGGAGGTAGTGTCTTACTTGGACAACTCTTCTCCAGGTGCTGTTGGCCCTCCAGTATCACTCCTGAATGGTCATTATTCATGGCCATGGGTCTTCGCAGCTTATTTTACCCTGGCCAGGAGGCAGTATGACCATTGCCTATCCTGATTCTGTGCTCACCTATCATCCACACATGTTTTTTCATTTAGAGTTGCTGAATAGGAATCAGTAATTCATAACTATGGGGAGCAAGTGTGCACTTAGTATCAGTTAAACAAATTCTCAGCACCTTGGGAAGGGTTTCTGTGCATGTCAGACACCAAGTTAACCAAACCAAAAATACATTTTTAGAAAACATATCTGTACTCCCAGCCACCACTGGGATCAGATTCATGAGAAATCTGCCTTTTTACAGATTCTTCATGCTGAACCATGTTGTCACTGATATATAAAAAATAAAGTAAACTAAATAGGGTTAAATTAGAACTGTGGGCTAAGTTACAGTAAAGACCTAAAGTATATAACTAAATTTAATAAATTAAACAAAGTTATTACCTAGATTAAAAGCTATAAATAGAAAATTGAGTGAGATATCAAAACTTTAAAAGTTACATAAAATAAAATAGAGATGGCAGGACAGGTGATGTGTTGCAGCTGTAGCATTTACACCATGGACATCAATCTGATCCACAACAATCACATCTGCAGTAAGTGTCTGCAGTTCAAGGAACTTCGACTCAGCGTTAATTTAAATCTATCTATTAAGTAGAAGCTAAAATACTAGTAGTCGGTAGGTGGTTACCAGTTTGTTCGTTCTATTTATAAGCTTTCTTTTGTGTCTATTTAACTTCCAATTTTTAGCGCAGTAAATAAATAATTCGAGGCATGGCAGGGCTGCTTACACCCATTGAATGAACCTCCTGTGCTATGTGGGAGCTCCAGGATGTTTCATGTATCCTGGAGAGCCATTTGTGCAGAAAGTGTCACCAATTGCAGCAGCTTGAGCTCCAGGTTTTGGAACTTGAGCAGCAGCTGGTGACACTGCGGTGCATTCATGAGGATGAGAGCTATGTAGATAGCATGTTTATAGATGTGGTCACCCCACAGCTTGAGAGTATGGAGGAAGATAGGGAATGGGTAACTGCCAGGCAGTCAAAAATAAACAGGCAGGTAGTGCAGGAGATCCCTGAGTGCATCTCACTCTCCAACAGGTATTCAGTTCTGAATACTGATGAGAGTGATGGTTCAACTGGGGAGTGCAGCCAGAGCCAAGTCCATGGCACCACAGGTGGCTCAGCTGCACAGGAGGGTACAGGGAAAACTGGAGAGCCACACTGATAGGTGATTCAATAGTCAGGGGAACAGACAGGCGATTCTGTGGCTGCAGATGTGAATCCAGGATGGTGTGTTGCCTCCCTGGTGCCAGAGTCAAGGATGTCACCGAGCGGCTGCTGAGCATCCTGAAGGGGGAGGGTGAACAGCCAGCAGTCGTGGTCCATATCGGAACCAACAACATAGGTAGAAAGAGGGATGTGGTCCTGCAATCAGAATTTAGGGAGCTAGGTAAGAAATTAGCAAGCAGGACCTCAAAAGTAGTAATCTCTGGATTATTCCCAGTGCCACATGCAAGTGAGTATAGAAATAGAAGGATAAGACAGATGAATGCGTGGCAGGAAAGATGGTGCAGGAGGGAGGACTTTAGATTCCTGGGACATTGGGACCAGCTCTGTGGGTGATGGGACCTGTACAGGTGAGACAGGTTGTACCTGAACAGAGCCGGTACAGATTTCCTTGCAGGGCATTTTGCTAGTGTTGTTGGGGAGGGTTTAAACTAGTTTGGCAGGGGGATGGGAACCTGACGATAGACTCAGTTGGGACAGAATCAGAAATGAAAATGGAAGGCAGAAAATTAATGGATGAGTCTGGAAGACAGAGGAAACGAAGACTAGAAAATATAAAAAAGAGTTTGGCAGTAATCAAGGGTATCTATTTCAATGCAAGGAGTGTAGCAAATAAAGCGGATGAGCTGAGGGCACATGGCAGTATGATATCATAGCTATTACAGAAATATTGTCTTAAGGAGGCACAGGAATGGCAGCTCAATGTTCCTGGTTACAGGGTTTTCAGACATGATAGGGAGGGGGATAAGAAAGGAGGGGGAGTGGCAATTTTGGTCAAAGAAACTATTATAGCTGTGAGGAAGGATGATGTGTTGGAAGGTTCATCAAATGGGGCCATATGGATTGAGCTAAGGAACAAAAAAGGGACCCTGCTGGGAGTGTATTATGGACCCCCAAACAGTCAGACAGAGCTAGAAGAGCTGATATGTAGGTAAATTTCTCAGAAGTGCAAGAACAGTAGGGCATTAATAGTAGGGGATTTTAACTACCCCAATATTAACTGGGATAGTTTTAGTGTGAAAGGAATTGAGGGAGCAGAATTCTTGAGGTGCATTCAGGAGAATCTTTTTGGTCAGTATGTAGCAAGACCAACAAGAGGGCACAGTTTTGGACTCAGTTTTAGGAAATGAAGATGGGCAGGTGAAAGGAGTGGCACTGGGAGAGCATTTTGGTAGTAGTGATCATAATTTAGTCAGTTTTAACATAATTATGGAAAAGGAGAGAGATAGAACAGGAGTTAGAGTTCTCAATTGGGGCAAGGCCAATTTTACTAAGCTGAGGAGTGATTTACCGAAAGTGGACTGGAAACAGCTACTTGAAGGTAAATAAGTGTCAGAGTAGTGGGAGGCATTCAAAAGGGAGTTTCAAGGGGTTCAGAGTAAACATTTTCCCACAAAGAAAAAGGGTGAGATGGCCAAATCTAGAGCCCCGTGGATGTCAAGGAGCTTACAGGGTAAGATAAGGCAGAAAAGGAAAGCTTATGTCCAACACCGAGAACTCCATACTACAGAAAGCCGAGAGAAGTATAGAAAGTGGAGGGGTGAAATCAAAAAGGAAATTAGGAAAGCAAAGAGAACGAATATTGGCAAGCAAAATCAAGGTGAACCCAAAGATGTTTTAGAGAGAATCGGGCCTGTAAAAGACCAAAAAGGTAACCTATGTGTAGGGGCGAAGATGTTGGTATTGTTCTTGATGAATACTTTGCATCTGTATTCACAAAAGAGGACGATGATGCAGATATTGTAGTTAAGGAAGAAGGGTGTGAAGTATTGGATGTGATAAACATAGGGAGAGAGGAAGTATTAATGGGATTAGCATCCTTGAAAATTGATTATTCACCAGGATGAAATGTATCCCAGGCTGTTAAAAGAAGCAAGAGGGGAAATAGCAGAAGATCTGACCATCCTTTTCCAGTCCTCACTGGATACAAGTCTGGTGCCGGAGGATTGGAGAACTGCTAGCGTTGCACCTCTGTTTAAAAAGGGAGCAAGAAATTGACCGAATAACTACAGACCAGTCAGTCTAACCTCAGTAGTGGCCAAATTATTGGAATCTATTCTGAGAGACAGAATAAACTGTGCAGTAGCAAATAGGATCAGTGTGGGGAACATAAAATGGCAAAAAGTCAAAATGAAAGGCTCTTTATCCGAATGCATGCCGCATTTGTAACAAGATAGATGAATTGATGGTTCAAATAGAAATAAATGGGTATGATCCATTAGCCATTAGAGATGTAATTGTAAGGTGACCAAGCTGGGAACTGATTTTTTCAATATTATTTCATGGGATGTGGGTGTCACTGGCAAGGCCAGCATTTGTTGCCCATCCCTAATTGCCCTTGACAACTGACTGGCTTGCTCGGCCATTTCAGAGGGCAGTTAAGAGTCAACCACATTGCTGTGGGTCTGGAGTCACATGTAGGCCAGACCATGTAAGGACGGAAGATTTCATTTCCTAAAGGACATCAGTGAACCAGATGGGGTTTTCCTGACAATTGATAGTTTTTATTAATTAATTGAATTCATATCCCACCAGCTGCCTTGGTGAGATTTGAACCCCTGTCCCCAGGGAATTAACCTGGGCCTCTGAATTACTAGTTCAGTGACATTGCCACTATGCCACTCTCTTCTTGAATATTCAGGAGTGCTTGACATTTCAGAAGGATAGGCAGAAAGGAAAAAGAAGTGGCACAGCTCTGTTAATAAAGGATGAAATCAGCACAGTAATGAGAATGATCCTGGCTCAGAAGATCAATATGTAAAATCAGTTTGGGTGGAGATAAGAAATAGCAAGTGAAAGAAGTCACTGGCGGGAGTAGCCTACAGGCCCCCTAACAGTAGCTACACAGCAGGACAGAGTATAAATCAAGAAATAACTGGGGGCTTGTAAGAAAGGTGCTGCAATTATTGTGGGGGAAATAAATCTTAATACAGATTGGACAGATCAAATTGACAAAGGTAGTCTTGAGGTCGAGTTCATAGTGTATTCGGGACAGTTTCTTAGAACAGTACGTGTGGAACCAGCCAGGGAACAGGCTGTTTTAGATCAGGTAAGTGTAATGAGACTGCATTAATTTATGATCTTATAGTAAAGGATTCACTAGGGAAGAGTGATCATAACATGATAATTTCACATTCAGTTTGAGGATGAGAAACTTGGGTCTGAAACTAGCATCTTAAATAAAGACAATTACAAAAGTATGAAGACAGAGTTAGCTAGAGTGGACTGGGAAAATAGATTAAAAGGTAAGATGGTACTTAAGCAGACATTTAAGGAGCTATTTCATAATTCTCAACAAAGATGTATTCCATTGTGAAAGAAAGACTCCTCAAAAAAGGATAAACCATGGATAACTGAGGAAGTTAAGGATAGTATCAAATTGAAAGAAAAGCCATACATTGTTGCAAAGATTAGTGTTATACCAGAAGATTGGGAAAATTTTAGAAACTAGCAAAGGATGACTGAAAAATAGAGGGTGAAAATAGATTATGAGAGTAATCTAGCAAGAAATTTAAAAAAACAGACAGTACGAGCTTTTACAAGTAAGCAAGGAAGAGGATAGCTAAAATAAACATTGGCCCCTTAGAGGATGAGACGCAGGAATTAATAATGGAAAACAAGGAAATGGCAAAGACTTTGAACAAATTTTTTGTATCTGTCTTCATGATAGAAGACAGCAAAAGGGAGGGAGGAACTGAAAACAATTATCACGCGAGAAAAAGTACTAGGCAAACGTTAGGGACTAAAAGCTGACAAGTCCCCTGGACCAGATGGCCTGCATCCTACGACCTTAAAAGAAGTTTCAGAATTAGTGGATGCATTGGTTGTAATTGTCCAAAATTGCCTAAATTCTGGAAAGGTCCCAGTGGATGGGAAAACTGCGAATGTAACGCTGCTATTCAAGAAGAGAGAGACAAAGCCCAAAACTATAGGCCAGTTAGCCCAACATTTGTCATTGGGAAAATGCTGGAATCCATTATTAAGGAAGTATTAGCAGGATATTTAGAAAATCATAATACAGAGTCAACATAGTTTTGCAAAAAGGGAAATCATATTTGACAAATCTGTTAGAATTCTTTGAGGATATAATGAGCAAGGTGGATAAAAGGAAACCAGTAAATATAGTGTATTTGGATTTCCAAAAGACATTCAATAAGATGCCACATAAAAAGGTTACTGCACAAGATAAGAGCTCATGGTGTTTGGGGTAATATATTAGCATGGATAGAGGATTGACTAACAGAAAACAGTCATTTTCAGCTTGGTAAACTGTAACTAGTGGGGTGCCACAGAGATCTGTGCTGGGCCTCAACTATTTACAATCTACATTCATGACTTAGATGAAGGTACTGAGTGTATTGTAGCCAAATCTGGTGATAATACAAAGATAGGTAGGAAAGCAAATTGTGAGGAGGAAACAGAGTCTGCAAAGGGATATAGATAGGTTAAAATGAGAGGGCAAAAATTTGGAAGATGGGGTACAATGTGGGACAATGTAAGGTAGGAAGAATAGGAAGACTCAGTTTAGAACTATAAGCTTAATGAGTCATCTTAAAGTGATCTTGAAAATCATAATATAAATAAATAAATACACATTTGAAGCTGAAATTAGTAAAACAGTCTGGATTTAGACCTGGAGTAGAAACAACAGAAGGAATTTGACCCAAGAACAATCTTTGATAATATCTAAAAGTAAACAAGAACACTTACATATAGATTATGAAAAAGCATTCGATCATGTTTATCACCAAAAGCTAATAGATGTGTTGCTGAAATGTGACATTGACAGTAAAGATGTGAGATTCATCCAGAGACTATCTTGGGACCAAATAGTGAGCATCAGATTAGAAGATGGACAATCAGATCGGTTTCAAATGAAGCGAGGAGTACAATAAGGCTGTATGGGCAGTACCCAACCAGCCCATGCTTGCAAAACTCAAAACACAGTATCCAACATTAGGTGTGATTCTGCGATTGGATAAAATTTGCTAAATAATCCAGTGTGGTAAGAATTATGCTGACAACCAATTTAAGATTGTCAGTAGGGCTTGCAGTGTTGCGCATTTGCATGTACTGGAAGCTACATATATGAATACACAGGGCCCTGTTCTTTGTGGGCAGAATACGTACAAACATTGCGCTTGTTTCAGCTGAACAAAATAAGTGACAGCCATTTACTGGTTCATTCCTCAGGGCAATGTCTTGACCAAAGTCTAGCTGCCTGGTTTAAATTTCAATCAAAGCTTGGCAGTTAACTGTCAGTCACCATAAACTGGTGCATTCGCCATGGCAATGCCTCTACCAACCAGAATTCACTTGACAACCAATCAGCACTCTCTTCTCATGCAGTATAAGTTGTTGGTTTCCCCTTACATTGGTTATTCTTGCGACTGTCCTGATGAGTGCAAGACAAAAAGCTTTGACAACATGTCTCTATTTTCAGCAATTCTTAAAATCTAAAAGTTTAGAATATAGATTGAGTATGAACACCAAAAGGACAAAAGCAATGGTAGTTAGAAGGAATACATTAGAAGAAACCAGAGTGAAGATTGAAGTGGATAGTGTCACACTGGAACAAATAGATAAGTTTGTCTATTTAGGACAAATGATAACGGAAGATGGTAGATGTGATAACAAAGTCAGAAGAAGGATAGAGATAGCCAGAAGTAATTTTGTGAAGATGAAGGAGGTGTTAACAAGAAAGCTCAAGCTTTGTAAGATACTACATTCTATTCATTTTCTCGTATGCCTCGGAAACCTGGACTATAAGTAAAGATCCGTGGAAGAAAGTAGAGTTCATTGAAATGTGGATGATAAGATGTATGCTTAACATTCCTTACAGACCATAAGAGAAAATGAAGAGGTGTATGAAATTGCAAGTGCAAAAAGGACTCTAATAAGAAGTGACATGCAGAAAAGAAAATGTCAGTATTTTGGCGATTTGATCAGAGCTGAAAAGCTACAGCGATCTCTTCTAGATGGTCAAATGGAGGGCAACAGAAAGAGGAGTCAACCTAGACGTAGTTGGATGATGGGTGTCAGTGCGGTTGCAGACGAGCTACAGCAGATGTGTGAGAATGGCGTAAGATAGATGAGCATGATATACCATGACAGCAGATCTCCTAGCAGCAGCTACAGGCAGGAGCAGCAGGAAGAATAGAAACACAAAATCTTATTTAAATTGGGGGTGACCACAGAATACTGTAGTACAGAGAGGTCTGGGTATCCTCATATAGTAAAAATGTTTTTGTTTTTTTACTTCATTACTGGGATGTGAGCATCACTGGCATTGCCCATCTCTAATTGCCTGGAGAAGGTGGTGGTGAGCTGCCTTCTTCAACCACTGCAGTCCATGTGGTGTGTCACAAAACTCCCAAAACAAGCTTTCTACTCTGAGCTCCATCACGGCAAGAGGTTACCAGGAGAGCAGAAGAAACACTACAAGGATGTACTTAAAGCCTCCCTGAAAAAATGTGACATCTCCATTGATTCGTGCGAATCTCTTGCCCAAGACCACTCAAAATGGAGAAGCATCCACGAAGGTGCCAGCCAGTTCAAACAACGTCGACATGTCTAGGTAGCAAACAAGTGCAAACAGCAGAAGGAGCATTTGGAAATTCGAGCATCCCACTCACACCTCACCTAACACCACCTGCCCCACTTGTGGCAGAATTGGACGATGTCACCTAAGGACCAACAACCCTAGAGTGGAAAAAAATCATACTCATTCCCAAGGGACTGCCTAAGAGGAGTGGTACACCCACAGTGCTGTTAGGAAGAGAGTTCCAGGATTTTGACCCAGCAACAGTGAAGGAATAGCGATATAGTTCCAAGTCAGATGGTGTGGCTTGGAGGGGAACTTGCAGGTGGTGTTCCCAAGCATTTGCTGCCATTGTCCTTCTAGGTGGTAGAGGTCACGGGTTTGGAAGGTGCACTCTAAGAAGCCTTGGTACATTGCTGCAGTGCATCTTGTAGATGGTGCACGCTGCTTCCATTGTGTTGGTGGAGGGAGTGAATATTTATGGATGGGGTTCCAATCAAGCTTGTCCTGGATGGTGTTGAACGTCTTGTGTTGTTGGAGCTGCACCCATCCAGACAAGGGGAGAGTATTCTAACACACTCCTGACTTGTGCCTTGTAGATGGCGGACAGGCTTTGGGGATTCAGGAGATGAGTTGCTCAGCACAGGAGTCTTAGCCTTTGACCTGCCCTTGTAGCCACAATATTTATATGGCTATTCAAGTTCAGTTTCTGGTCAATGGTAACCCCCAGGATGTTGATAGTAGGGAATTCAGCAATTGTAGTGCCATTGAATGTCAAGGGGAGATAGTTAGATTCTCTCTTTTTGGAGATGGTCATTACCTGGCACTTGTGTGACAAAAATGTTACTTGCCACTTATCAGCCCAAGCCTGGATATTTACCAGGTCTTGTTGCATTTCTACACAGACTGCTTCAGTATCTGAGGAGTCAGGAATGGTGCTGAACATTGTGCAATCATCAGCGAACATCCCCACTTCTGATGTTATGATTTAAGGAAGGTCATTGATGAAGCAGCTGAAGATGGTTGGGCCTAGGGCACGATCCTAAGGAACTCCTGCAGTGATGTCCTGGAGCTGAGATGATTGACCTCCAGCAACCACAACCATTTTCCTTTGTGTTAGATCAGCAGAGCGTTTTCCCCCTGATTCCCATTGATTCCAGTTTTGCTAGGGCTCCTTGGATGCCATATTTGGTCAAATGCTGCCTTGATGTCAAGGGCAGTCACACTCACCTCATCTCTGGTGTTCAGCTCTTTTATTCATGTTTGGATCCATCTGTATCTTCCTCTTCTGCCTCAGAATTCTCTGTTGTGTGTTATCTCAAGGACTCTGCCTCTCCAGTTAGGGCAGTTCATTGCATAATGATTCTTTGAGTCACATCTAAAGCACCTATTAACTGTTCCTTGGGCATTCCTGAGATTCATTCACCTATGATTGCTATTCCAATTCTGTCTTCCACTGGGATATTCAGACTTGCTAAAGGTGCTTTCATCTCATTCCTCCTGTCTTTAACTCTTACATTGTACTTAGACCAGCTTCCAGTATCCAGATTATTTTAAAATCTAGTAAACATTGAGTCCTCCATTCTTTGTGTCACCGCAGAGTGCCCTGCTTGTTCTACCACGACTGCAGGAAATGACTGTTTCCGTAGGAATTTTTTTAAGACAGCAGACATCTGATCTAACAGGGAGTATTTGTCCAAGAACCAAACCCCAGTTAGAACCAGGAGCCTGTCTAAATGCAACACCCTAGCACAATCTAGCAATTTAAAAGCTAGCACTGAACTAGGGATCTCCAAGTTGAATTTCCTCAATCTTTTATACAGTCTGTTGAAAAACATGATATATTCCTCCATTGAATGACCATCTGTTTTCCAAAATCTATCAAAGTTTGACCATGTCTCATATGCATTCAATAGGTCATCTTTATTGTAAATATCATCCAAGAATTCTAACAGAAGATCCAACCCTTCATCAGGATCCAATTGACGAGCATCCAGTTCAGAAAACAGTTTACTTCTGATTTTATTTTTGGTAGGAAGTGACAACACCAAAGCCATACCTTGTTTCCTCTTTGGTAGAAATGTAACCCATGTCCACATAACCACTTCATTCTTCCACTGGTCATATAATTCAGACTCCAAGAACACCAGAGGGTAATCATACCCTGACAATTTGCACTTGCTTCCTGCCATATTTTGCACAATAGCCCTTGAGATTTTAGTTTTCTATCCAAAAAAATTCTATTTTCCAACCTTCATCTTGAGGCAACCATTCTCTGCTACCATGTTTAACTCCAGAAAGCTTGTTATTGAAGGATAATGATGAAGCCTATATTTACTTATTTTCACATTTATTGTACAGAGTAAAAAAAAATTACAAACATGTAGCCTCTCACTCAAACCATCCACCAGTCTCAGTGAGTGTCTGCTTATAGGTGCTCAACGAAGACTCCAATTAACACCCTTCCCCTGCATATAATCAAATCATTGACACACAATTAACAGATTAACACCTGGGATTAAGGGTTGTCGGATGAGGAAAGGTTGAGGAGGTTGAGCCTGTATTCACTGGAGTTCGAAGTTGAGAGGTGATCTTATTGAAATATATAAGGTTCTAGAGTGGGGGGAACTTGACAGAGTAGATGCTGAGAGAGTGTTTCCCATCAGTGGGGAATCTAGAAATAGGGGGCACAGTTTCAGAATAAGGGGTGTTGAAGATGGAGATGAAGAGGAATTTTGTCTTTCAGAGGATTGTGAATCTTTGGAATTCTCTACCCCAGAGAGCTGTGGAGGCTGAGTCATTGACTATATTTAAGGCTGAAATAGACAGATTTTTGAAGTATAGGGAAGTCCAGAGTTACAGGGAACAGGCAGAAAAGTGGAATTGAGGCCATGGTCAGATTGGCAATCATATTGTATGGTGGAGCAGGCTTGAGGGATGTGACCTTCTGCCCCTATTTCTTATGTTCTTATGTATAATGCAAATGTACAACAAAAGCTTTGAAAAATGAAATTGTTACAATAAAATAGAACGAAAATTTGGATCAGTGCACGAATGCTCAGTGAAACCAGTGAAGTAACCCTTTTAGGGTTCACATTGTGCTTTGGCCACCCAGCTGTAAGCAGGCAATGCTCTCAAAATCATTCCCTAGTTAATCATGAAGCTATCACTGAATATTATTTCTAGAAATGTATCCATTCCATTCACAAAGTTCTGCGCAATTTGGAAATGTTATTCTGTATAATGAAGTCAAGATGACAGTGCAAGCAGAAAACTAACGTTAGTAAAGTCTGAAAAGCACTTTATTCAAAATATGTGTTGATGTTGCTGAAAGAAGCAGTGAAAGGAACAAGGGGCAAAAATTAATGGGCTCCTGGGAGACAGCTGGGAGGCATGGGGACCCTTAGAATAGTGATGGAAGACAGGGAGTGGAGTGCCTGTCGCCTTACTGTAGCCTTGCAATTATGTCGGGGGCGGAAAAGATGGCCTTCCCACCCAGAGGCCAATTAATAGCCACTTAAGGGCCTGTTCACGCCACTGCTGGAATTACACCAGCAAGGGGGTGGGGGGGGGTGGGGGGGGGTGGTGGCGGACCTCCCCCACACAGGCAGGTGCAGTAAAACAAGGCAGCCTCCCTACGAGCTTGTGGGGGTGGGGGTGGGGTGGGGGCGCCTCCTCCGTGGGAAATCTGTTTCCCACTTCTGGTGGCGCTGCCGATGCTGCTGAGCTGCCAGCCCTCTGATTGACCGGCAGCTCTTGGGGGCGGGAACCTCATTGTTAAAGGGATGGGGACCCCAGCGCTGGGCAATTAAGTGCCCGAGCACTGATGAACTGGGCCGGGAGAGGCTCCAAAGGGCTTACGTGGGATTCCCCTCCCCTTTTCGGTCTGGCAACAGGATCTCTGCTAGCTCCACTAAATTCTACCCAAGAAAACAGTACAAAGATACAGAAAAAGGACGCCAAATAATTTGAATTAAGCAATACAAATAATACAATATTGGGGGAATTTAATATAAAAGAATGAGTTATCAAATAATTTGAATTAAGTGGACTGTATGAAGCTATTTAATGTGCAGTACCTAGGAAAAATGAAAGATGGCAGTATAGCTTGTAATTTGTTGTGAGATTCAATGTATGACCAGGAGTAACCCAAGAGAAATAACACAGTGTAAAACGGTACAATTTAGTGTTCTTATTTTCATTTTGTAGCAGTGGTTCATGAAAGATGTCCTTGACGTAAAGGCCATGATGAACACCTGGACACTTCAGAAAGGATTCCCACTGGTTACTGTTACAGTGAAAGGAAGACAAGTACTATTGCAACAGGAGCGTTATCAAAAAGGTTCTAATATCCAAGATCCAAATTCAGAAACTGCAAGGTAATACTTTACCTTTTAAATTTATTTACTGCTCGCCGTGCAATTGATCTTTCATCTGTTCTTTTCTAAAAAGCTTGCTGACGACATGATTGCATGATGAAAACAAGAATTCTTTGGCTCTGTACGGCATGATATTTGATATTCATGAAGTTAAAACTGACCTTGACTGTCAAATGTTAAAACCACAATAAACAATATTACAAGAGGTCTGCATGGTGGTGTGGTTTAGCACATTGCCCTTTCACCTTGGCCCTTGTATTCAAATCAAATCCAGACAGATGGAATGAAAGTTTCCTCCAGTAATTTTTTAAAAAGCTCATCCGTAAAATGAGTGTGAGCAATTTTAGTTCAGCTCCCAATGGACATGAAGTCACAGCACAAAACTTTCCATAGTTTAGCAGTAAATTGGCAATCACATCCTGATAAGCCATAAGGTTTGATGTGGGAAGTGGAAATAGTAGTTTGTTGAGATTGGAGAGAGTGCACAGTAAATTAAACTTGAGTAGATGATGCTTCTTGTGTTTGTATAACTTTCCTCTCTGCTATGTTAATAAATGCAATTCTGTCAAAATTAACTTCCAGGTTAGCTGTGAAGTTCTGCCTGAATATTACTTTTAGGAACTTATCCATTCTATTAACAAAATGCTGCACAATTAAGGAATGTTATTGCTCAAAACAAAGTTGAGATAGCAGTGCTAACAGAAAAATAAAGGCAAATATTGGCACAGCTGTGATGAGATTTGCCATGTGCAGAATCAGGAATGCAAGCCCACACATTCCAATTCTGTTAACTCCATCACAGTTAACCGAAATCGTTAATGAACATTTGATTTGTTTGAGCATTCCGTTTTTTTTTATTCATTCACGGGATGTGGGCGACGCTGGCCAGGCCAGCATTTATTGCCCATCCCTAATTGCCCTTGAGAAGGTGGTGGTGAGCTGCCTTCTTGAACCGCTGCATCCATGTGGGGTAGGTACACCCACAGTGCGATTAGGAAGGGAGTTCCAGGATTTTGACCCAGCGACAGTGAAGGAACGGCAATATAGTTCCAAGTCAGGATGGTGAGTAACTTGGAGGGGAACTTGCAGATGGTGGTGTTCCCATGCTGCCCTTGTCCTTCTAGTTGGTAGAAGTCACGGGTTTGAAAGGTGCTGTCTAAGGAGATTTGGTGCATTGCTGCAGTGCATCTTGTAGATGGTACACACTGCTGCCACTGTGCATCGGTGGTGGAGGGAGTGAATGTTTGTGGATCAGGTGCCAATCAAGCGGGCTGCTTTGGCCTGGATGGTGTCGAGCTTCTTGAGTGCTGTTGTAGCTGCACCCATCCAGACAAGTGGAGAGTATTCCATCACACCCCTGACTTGTACCTTGTAGATGGTGGACAGGCTTTGGGGAGTCAGGAGGTGAGTTAAGCACTGCAGGATTCCTAGCCTCTGACCTGCTTTTGTAGCCACGGTATTTATATGGCTACTCCAGTTCAGTTTCTGGTCAATGGTAGCCCCTTGGATGTTGATAGTGGAGATTCAGCGATGGTAATGCCCTAGAATGTCAAGGGGAGATGGTTAGATTCTCTCTTGTTGGAGATGGTCATTGTCTGGCACTTGTGTGCCGTGAATGTTACTTGCCACTTATCAGCCCAAGCCTGGATATTGTCCAGGTCTTGCTGCATTTCTACACGGACTGCTTCAGTATTTGAGGAGTCTCAAATGGTGCTGAACATTGTGCAATCATCAGCGAACATCCCCACTTCTGACCTTATGATTGAAGGAAGGTCATTGATGAAGCAGCTGAAGATGGTTGACACTACCCTGAGGAACTCCTGCAGTGATGTCCTGGAGCTCGGATGACTGACCTCCAACAACCACAACCATCTTCCTTTGCGCTAGGTATGACTCCAGCCAGCGGAGGGTTTTCCCCCTGATTTCCATTGACCTTAGTTTTGCTAGGGCTCCTTGATGCCATACTCGGTCAAATGCTGCTTTGATGTCAAGGGCAGTCACTCTCACCTCACCTCTTGAGTTCAGCTCTTTTGTCCATGTTTGAACCAAGGCTGTCATGAGTTCAGGAGCTGAGTGGCCCTGGCAGAACCCAAACTGAGCATCACTGAGCAGGTTATTGCTAAGCAAGTGCCGCTTGACAGCACTGTTGACGACAACTTCCATCACTTTACTGACGATTGAGAGTAGGCTGATGGGGCGGTAATTGGCCGGGTTGGACTTGTCCTGCTTTTTGTGTACAGGGCATACCTGGACAATTTTCCACACTGCAGGGTGGATGCGGGTGTTGTAGCTATACTGGAACAGCTTGGCTAGGGGCGCAGCAAGTTCTGGAGCACAGGGCTTCAGCGCTATTGCCAGAACATTGTCAAGGGCCATAGCCTTTGTAGTATCCAGTGCCTTCATTCGTTTCTTGGTATCACGTGGAGTGAATCGAATTGGCTGAAGTCTGGCATCTGTGATGCTGGGGACTTCAGGAGGAGGCCGAGATGGATCATCAACTTGGCACTTCTGGCTGCAGATTGTTGCAACTGCTTCAGCCTTATCTTTCGCACTGATGTGCTGGGCTCCCCCATCATTGAGGATGGGGATATTTGTGGAGCCACCTCCTCCAGTTAGTTGTTTAATTGCCCGCCACCATTCATGGCTGGATGTGGCAGGACTGCAGAGTTTAGATCTGATCCGTTGGTTATGGGATCGCTTAGCTCTGTCTATTGCATGCCGCTTATGCAGTTTGGCACGCAGATAGTCCTGTGTTGTAGCTTCACCAGGTTGACACCTCATTTTGAGGTATGCCTGGTGCTGCTCCTGGCATGCCTTCCTGCACTCTTCATTGAACCAGATTTGGTCTCCTGGCTTGAGGGTAATGGTAGAGTGGGGGATATGCCAGGCCATGAGGTTACAGATTGTGGTTGAGTACAATTCTGCTGCTGCTGATGGCCCACAGCGCCTCATGGATGCCCAGTTTTGCATTGCTAGATCTGTTCGAAATCTATCCCATTTAGCACGGTGGTAGTGCCATACAACACGATGGAGGGTATCCTCAATGTGAAGGCGGGACTTCGTCTCCACAAGGACTGTGCGGTGGTCACTCCTACCAATACTGTCATGGACAGATGCATCTGCGGCAGGCAGATTGGTGAGGACGAGGTCAAGTATGTTTTCCCCTCTTGTTGGTTCCCTCACCACCTGCCGCATACCCATTCTTGCAGATATGTCCTTTAGGACTCGGCCAGCTTGGTCAGTAGTGGTGCTACCGAGCCACTCGGTGATAGACATTGAAGTCCCCCACCCAGAGTACATTCTGTGCCCTCGCCACCCTCAGTGCTTCCTCCAAGTGTTGTTCAACATGGAGGAGTACTGACTCATCAGCTGAGGGAGGGCAGTAGGTGGTAATCAGCAGGAGGCTTCCTTGCCCATGTTTGATCTGATGCCATGAGACTTCATGGGTTCCAGAGTCGATGTTGAGGACTCCCAGGGCAACTCCCTCCCTACTGTATACCACTGTGCCGCCACTTCTGGTGGGTCTGTCCTGCTGGTGGGACAGGACATACCCGGAGATGGTGATGACAGTGTCTGGGACATTGTCTGTAAGGTATGATTCCGTGAGTATGACTATGTCAGCTGTTGCTTGACTAGTCTGTGGGACAGCTCTCCCAAATTTGGCACAAGCCCCCAGATGTTAGTAAGGAGGACTTTGCAGGGTCGATAGGGCTGGGTTTGCCATTGTCGTTTCTGGTGCCTTTGTCGATGCCGGGTGGTCCGTCCGGTTTCATTCCTTTTTATTGATTTTGTAGCGGTTAGATACAACTGAATGGCTTGCTAGGCCATTTCAGAGGGCATGTCAACCACATTGGTGTATGAAATATCTAAATATTAATTTAAAAATATCAAATCAATATCTGCACATCCCAACGTAGTCTATCAACACAGTTAAACTGTGCAATCAATCAGCTTCTTTGCTGGAGTTTTCAGTCTGACACTTATTCTTACTTTTGAGATTTTTTCTTCCCCTGCCCCTCTCTCTTGAAGGTCTTTATCATGTGCACAGTAATCATTCTTGGTTCCATGGCCATGGTCCAAATGACCATTCTTCATGTATAAGCAAGCCTTGGCAAAGAATGGTGGCAGCAAGAAGGATTCTTATAGCAGGCATATTGTGTCACTATGGAGGCATTTTTGCTTTTCATCAAAAAGCTGTTTCGTACAATTCACATGTAGACGTTCCTGAATCAAATTTAGAAGGGTAGGCGGTGGCGTAGTGATATTATCACTGGACTAGTAACCCAGAGACCCAGGGTATTCCTCTGGGGACATGGGTTCGAATCCCACCACAGCAGAAGGTGGAATTTGAACTTAATAAAAATCTGGAATTAAAAACTAGTCTAATGATGGCCATGAAACCATTGTTGATTGTTGTAAAAACCCATCTGGTTCACTAATGTCCTTTAGGGAAGGAAATCTGCTGTCCTTACCTGGTCTTGCCGACATGTGACTCCAAACACACAGCAATGTGGTTAACTCTGACATGCCCTCTGAAATGGCCTAGCAAGCCACTCAGTTGTACCTAACCGCTGCAAAGTCTATAAAAAGGAATGAAACAGGACGGACCACCCGGCATCGACCTAGGCACCGGAAACGACAACGGCAAACCCAGCCCTGTCGACCCTGCAAAGTCCTCCTTACTAACATCTGGGGGCTTGTGCCAAAGTTGGGAGAGCTGTCCCACAGACTAGTCAAGCAACAGCCTGACATAGTCATACTCACGGAATCATACCTAACAGACAAACATTCACTCCCTCCACCACCGACGCACAGTGGCAGCCGTGTGCACCATCTACAAGATGCACTGCAGCAATGCACCAAGGCTCCTTAGACAGCACCTTCCAAACCCGCGACCTCTACCAACTAGAAGGACAAGGGCAGCAAATACATGGGAACACCACCACCTGCAAGTTCCCCTCCAAGTCACACTTCATCCTGACTTGGAACTATATCGCCGTTCCTTCACTGTCGCTGGGTCAAAATCCTGGAACTCCCTTCCTAACAGCACTGTGGGTGTACCTACCCCAGATGGACTGCAGCGGTTCAAGAAGGCAGCTCACCACCACCTTCTCAAGGGCAATTAGGGATGGGCAATAAATGCTGGTCTGGCCAGCGACGCCCACATCCCGTGAATGAATAAAAAAAAAAATCACCTTGCGTAACTAGTCCTGCACTGTTTTGGCTTCATGCCAAATACAGAATAAGACCCATGATAAGAGGTTTTTAGTTCCTTGGTTGCTCAGGCCTATATTAAATTTCACTTTTAATCTTGATGTCTGCAGTGAGATGACTTCCTGAAAAATGTTTAAAATTGAAATGGAATTGTCATTTGATTGCTGCTGAGTGGAGTTCTGTTGAATTGTACAAGCAGACATTCATGGAGCTCCATTTCTCCTTTCCAAAGAATGACATGGAGCCAGCAATCTAATTCTAAACCAGTAGCAATCTCAAACTGATGTGATTAGTATAATGGAGTAGTAACAAGCTCTCACTGTCCAACTCCACTATGGAACATGTGAATGCCTAAAACAACTCTCGTGGTTCAATAAAGCTTTTCCTAAGTAGAAATGACTAAACAGACAAGGCAGTTAGTATTCTTTATTACACTAGTATGTGTCAGTTTGATTCAATTGATAGCATCTTTGCTGAGTTATGAGTGAGTTCAAGCCCCACTCCAGCACTTGAGCACATAATCTAAGATGGCACCTCAGTGCTGTGCTGAGGGAGTATTGCCTTTCCAGAGGTGCAGTCTTTCAAATGAGAAGTTAGCCCTGTCTACCAGTTTAAATAAAAGTGAAAGATTTTGTGGCATTATTTGAAGAAGAGCAGGGAATTCTCCTGGCCACATTCTACTCTCACTCTCAACCAAAATCAAATTGATCACTCATTTCATTTATTGTTTATGGGGCAATAGTCATTGTATTGCCATCATTACCCATTTACCAAGAACAAAAAACTCAGGCAGTTCCAGACCAGTCAATTCTGTAAATAAATCATTGGACTGTGAAGCACTTTAGGACATTCTAAGGATGTGATAAAGTGCTCTATAAATGCAAGTGCTTTCTTTAGTACAGTATTGTTAGTCCCTGCAGTGCGAAAAGCATAACATAAAAACATAAGAAATTAGAGCAGGAGCCTGCTCTTCCATTCAATATGATTATGTCTGGTCGTCTGCCTCAACTCCACTTTCCCGCCCGGATCCATATCCCTTGATTCCTTGAGAGAGAAAAATCCATCAATCTCAACTTTAAATATACTCAACAGTGGAGTGTCCACAACTCTCTGGGGTAGACAATTCGAAAGATTCACAATGGTCTGAGTGAAGAAATTTCTGCTCATCTCAGTCCTACAATTTTTTTTCTTTGGCCTGCTTGTCTCGAGAGACAATGGATAAGCGCCTGGAGGTGGTCAGTGGTTTGTGGAGCAGCGCCTGGAGTGGCTATAAAGGCCAATTCTAGAGTGACAGACTCTTCCACTGGTGCTGCAGATAAAATTGGTCGTCGGGGCTGTTACACAGTTGGCTCTCCCCTTGCGTTTCTGTCTTTTTTCCTGCCAACTGCTCAGTCTCTTTGACTCGCCACACTTTGGCCCCGTCTTTATGGCTGCCCGCCAGCTCAGGCGATCGCTGGCAACTGACTTCCACGACTTGTGATCAATGTCACAGGACTTCATGTCGTGTTTGCAGACTTCTTTAGAGCGGAGACATGGATGGCCGATGGGTCTGATACCAGTGACGAGCTCGCTGTACAATGTGTCCTTGGCGATCCTGTCATCTTCCATGCGGCTCACATGGCCAAGCCATCTCAAGCGCCGCTGGCTCAGTAGGATGTATATGCTGGGGATGTTGGCCGCCTCGAGGACTTCTGTGTTGGAGATGCGGTCCTGCCACCTGATGCCAAGGATTCTCCGGAGGCAGCGAAGGTGGAATGAATTGAGACGTCGCTCTTGGCTGACATACGTTGTCCAGGCCTCGCTGCCGTAGAGCAAGGTACTGAGGACACAGGCTTGACACACTCGGACTTTTGTGTTCCGTGTCAGTACGCCATTTTCCCACACTCTTTTGGCCAGTCTGGACATAGCAGTGGAAGCCTTTCCCATGCGCTTGTTGATTTCTGCATTGAGAGACAGGCTACTGGTGATAGTTGAGCCTAGGTAGGTGAACTCTTGAACCACTTCCAGTCGTGTGGTCGCCAATATTGATGGATGGAGCATTTCTAACGTCCTGTCCCATGATGTTCATTTTCTTGAGGCTGATGGTTAGGCTAAATTCGTTGCAGGCAGCCGCAATCCTGTCGATGAGTCTCTGCAGACACTCTTCAGTGTGAGATGTTAATGCAGCATCGTCAGCAAAGAGGAGTTCCCTGATGAGGACATTCCGTACTTTGGTCTTCGCTCTTAGACGCGGCACAGTGGCGCAGTGGTTAGCACCGCAGCCTCACAGCTCCAGGGACCCGGGTTCGATTCTGGGTACTGCCTGTGTGGAGTTTGCAAGTTCTCCCTGTGTCTGCGTGGGTTTTCTCCGGGTGCTCCGGTTTCCTCCCACAAGCCAAAAGACTTGCAGGTTGACAGGTAAATTGGCCATTATAAATTGTCACCAGTTTAGGTAGGTGGTAGGGAAATATAGGGACAGGTGGGGATGTTTGTTGGGAATATGGGATTAGTGTAGGATTAGTATAAATGGGTGGTTGATGTTCGGCACAGACTCGGTGGGCTGAAGGGCCTGTTTCAGTGCTGTATCTCTAATCTAATCTAATCTAAAACCTGCCACCAGATCTTGTGTGGAGGATATACTTGCATTGGAGGCGGTACAGCAAAGGCTCATTAGTCCTTCATGATTGGCTCCTTATCCTGAGACTGTGCCCCATGTTCTAGATTCCCCAGCCAGGGGAAACCACCTCTCAGTATCTACCCTGTCAAGCCCCTTCAGAAACTTGTATCTTTCAATGAAATCACCTCTCATTCTTCTAAAGTGCAGAGAGCATAGGCCCAGTTTACTCAGCCTGTCATCATCATAGGACACTCCTCTCATCCCAGGGACCAATCTAATGAGCCTTTGCTGTACCGCCTCCAATGCAAGTATATCCTTCCTTAAATATGGAGACCAAAACTGTGCACAGTACTCCAGGTGTGGTCTCACCAAAGCCCTATATAATGATAGCTAAGACTTTTTTATTCTTGTACTCGAATCCCCTTGCAATAAAGGCCACGTGCCATTTGCCTTCCTAATTGCTTGCTGTACCTGCATGCTCACTTTGTGTTCCTTGTATGAATACATCCATTTTTTTCTGAACATCAACATTTACAAGCTTCACACCTTTCAAAAAATATTTTGCTCTTCTATTCTTACTATCAAAGTGAATAACCTCAGACGTCCCCACATTATATTTCATCTGCCACCTTGTTGCCTATTCAGTTTTGTCTTCCTCACAGCTTACATTCCCACCTATCTTTGTATTGTCAGCAAACTTGAATACATTACTCTGTGTCTCTTTGACCAAGGCAGTAATGTAGATTGTAAATAGTTGAGGCCCCAGCACAGAGCCTTGTGGACTCCACTAGTTACAATCTGCCAACTTGAAAATGCCCCGCTTATCCCTTCTCTCTGCTTCCTATCGGGTAACTAATCTCCACACCTAACTGTATGAGCCCTATCCTACATACTAACCTGTTGTCTGGCACCTTATTGAATGCCTTTTAGAAATAACACATATAATCACATTATAATCATATTAACCTGCCAGTTTTGAGATATGCACGAAGCTATAAAATAATCAATACTTTGATAATTCGTTTAATATTGATGGGTGTAATTCAGAGGTTCCCAAACCTTTTTTGCTTAACCCCCTCCCTTTCAGAGATTAATGTCCAGTATGTATTCCCTCTTTCTATAACAGTGAACCAAACTTGCAATTTCAGGGGCTGTAGCAGATTGGTTGCTGATTATAGGCAATGCCCCCACACAACTTGGAACATGAGTTCCAACACTGCAGTGACTCCCACTCAGAGTGCATCCCCAGATATCAGGAAACAACAACAAAGTTCACTGGCTTGCAGTCATTCCTGGTTATGGGTGCAGACATTTATTAAATGAACCCAATTTGCAGTTTGTTCATACCAATTGTCTTTCTCGTGCTCCCTGATCACCTTGGCACGTCCCTCAGTTTGGGAAACCCTGGTGTAGTGGCATACCACACTGTCCTTTCATATCTGGCTAAAGTCAAAATCAGACCAATGGGATGATTGGCTTCAGGGATTCTGTATGAAATCAGCTGGACTTAATGGATCCACAGCAAAAAACTGCACAGAATGTGGCTGGAAGTTGGCAGTTGCCAGTAGGGTAAATGAAAAATCATCTTGATAAGTCTGTCTCTGATTGTTACTTTTTGTGGTTACTGTAAATTGGGCTCATTCTGCAACTATTTCTGCTAACTTGGGAGTGCTTGATACTGACACTGGGTGCAAAAGTAGAGAAGTATTTCATTCCCCACCATTGACAGACCTTACTTGATAAACACGTAAACTGACTGAAAAAATAATATTCTCATCTTGTTGTGTTTCTTTTTGTAGTTATCTGTGGCATATTCCACTAACTTACATTACAAACCACTCCAGAACCATCCAGAGGCACTTAATGAGGACTAAAAATGGTAAATGACATTTATTATATTTTATGTGATTTGAGATTCTGAACACTTTAACACAGCCCAATACTGCCAATAATGTGATGAGCTGAAGCACTGAAGCATGCACAATAAACATGTGCTTTAAAAGTAGCATGAAAATATTTGTAAATATTGGGAATGAACGAAGCCTTAGGTTTTTGAATTCATTTCTGTCCTTTTCCACCAATTTCTTCTCTCACTGTTGAGGCACGCATCCAGGCTGTGCTCCCTGTGATACTTTGGACAAATGCCCATTTTTCATTTGTGGACCGAGACAGTGAGCGTTGATAGGCTACTCAATGACAAAGGGCATCACGATAGAATGGATCTTGATTGATGTCCACATGCAAGTACTCACAGGAGAGATTACTAGATAATGATTAGCGGTATCTGGCCAATTTCTTGATCTCTAGCACAGCTAATTGTAGCACACCTACCCCAATCTCAACTAAGGCCAGCTAATCGAACACAGATGTGGGATAACATTTGGGACCTGCCTAATCGCTATCGCTCAGCTATGTATTCCTTTAGATAGTTGAACAATTGGGGAAACATTATAATGTTGCCTTTAACTATATTGAGTTCCTTATCCCACTCTCCTGCCTGATCTACAGCTCCTTCCAGGAATGACTGGCTATGTTAGTGATTAATACCTGCAAATTGTACTGAACTGTGTCAGAGTCTCAATGTATAGTTTGGCAAGTGATGATACCTCAATGTCCTGTATACTCTGTACAGTGCCATGTTTCAGAAAAAAGAGCACATTCTACACAATAAATTCAGTAATAGTTATTTAAAAAATCAAAACAATATTGAATCCATATAAAACTGAAATAATGTAAAAGATGGTACTTGCTCACATTTGTAGTCTGGTATAATTTTGGGACGGGGCCTAAGAAATTTGTATCTGTAAGGAAGATGCATCTACCAATGTCCCTTAAAAAGATGGAGGTTGAAGATTCATGTTTTCAACAATCAGCATCAAGAGCTAGGCTAGTGTAGGAGGTCTGACAAATGGGTCTTTGCTCACAATTCTACCAGCTGGAAATATGCACAGGGTCCTGACGTGAGAAGAACTTCCCTTTGACCCAAACGTGATCCCTGTCATTAAAGCAGGTGGAGCTGAAAGAATTCCCATGCTGAGAATTTCCACCCTTCAAGTGCCCTACCAATTAGTAACCTGGATGATGAGACAAATTCTGCAATAGAGGTTTGCTCAGCAGTGGATGTGGGACCCAGCTGAGTTCCAGGCCAGAACACAATGATTCTTTTCAGCCCTGTTATAAAAGGGGCTAATTGGACACATTTATAAAAATTATCTAGGGCAGTGTCACTGGCTGAAGAATAAACAGTTTGTTTTCTCATCCACCTCCTCCTCCTCTGGCAGACCCCAGGTGTGTGCGCAGTAGCATAGATGTCCACTGCTGGCACTCTCTCTGAACCTGGATACCCCGTGAGATCAGGAACAGAGGCTGAGGAATTTTGGCCCCAGTGAGCTCAGCACAGTGTTAGGACCAGGTGAGGAGGGAGTTTCAGGCTCTCCTTTCGCCCCTTCTCTGGTTTGATCACAACAGGGTTTATTCTTTTTTTTAACACCGTGATTGAATTTACCACCTCAGTGAGCGCTTGCTCCTGTTCCTCTAATATAATTGACAAAGACCAATCAGACAAGTTTTCTTGAGTTTAAACAAGAAAGATGTAAGTTTATTATCCTTATCACTCTAAACCGGTTAAAATTATTAAAATATGCTACGCATTCACACGAGACACACACACACACACACAAACAAATAGATTACAGAGGGAAACAGAGTCTGTAATAAATAGAATTTAAATACTGAACATCAGTCCCAGAGTCCTTAGTTGTAATTGTAGTCCAGAAGTCCTCGCTGGGCCTTGTGCACAGGTGCAGGCTTGCTTTTCAGGCTCTGGAAGGCGGAAGAGGGGTTTGATCCTTGTCCCCTAGTTGCTGGCTGTGCTGGTCTGCAGGTTTGAGGCTTTAGCAGTTGCAGCCGAGGCTTCTCTGGATCTTTACTGGAGCGAGGGGGAGAGAGAGGGAGTGCTCCCTTGGTGACTTACAGCTACTGTTCTGCTTTCTGACTCACAAAACTCAGTCTCCCCAGGGTGGCACAGCAGTCACATGATGTTCCCAAAACCTCTTTGTTGGGTTAATGAGGCCCTTCTAGAATCTTCTCTGAGATTCAAGGTGCCCCACCTTAAGCTGTTCAGTCACACTTGGCTCTTTCAAAGTCAATGGGTGTCGATGTCTCCTGACGACCGTGTTGACAATTCCATTTCCAGTAATTTAATCAGACAGCACCCCATTGTTCTGGCTGGGTTGAACGAGTCACTTTATCTCCCGTCTAATCCTTTGGTGTTTCAAATGCAAATTTCTGTGGTCATCTTGGCTGCTAGGTTACTCATTTTTTTAAAAGAAGTTATTTGTAACAATTTCCAGTAAAAGTCTTAGGCAAAGTTCCAATCAATGAAATTAATATTTCCCATTTGGCATATAGGGTTTTCATAACAACAGTGTGATGTAGTGCGTCTTGTGCACAGAGGAGTAAAGGACTGTGCTCTAAATATGTTCCTGTGATTTCTTTTGTAAAGATCAGATTTTATTGAAGTATTAATATCACAGATAATTGACACTTGTAAGTGTAATCTATAGAGGCTCACACAATTGACAATGGGCAGGATTTTATAAGCTCACCACTGATCTCGGCGGCGAGCTTCAAAATGGCAGCCCGCCTGTACAGGCCACATGCCAAAGAGCCGTTGCACTCTCAAGCGATCTCTTGGAGTGTGCGGGCTGTCCTTCCCTGGCAATGGCGTCAGCTGCCTGTGTGCAGGCGCTGACGCCATTTTTAAAGGGCTGTTAGCACTACTGGCTTATTTAAATATTTAAAGATAGATTGAGTGAAATTCAATAAATACATTTCTTTTTCCTCTCTCCCACCCCCCTAATAACAATTGAATTAATTATTTGCCTTTCCCCCCAAAAACACTTACCTTTACCATCTGACCTTCCCTCCCAAACTGCACAAACTTTAAACTACAACCCTTCCCACCATCCCCTACACCCATGACATTAATTTGACCCCGTTTCCCCCTGCCCCACACAGATAAGCTTACCTCCGCCCACTTCCTTCACCCACCCCCCCCCCACCCCATCCCACCAGTGTTGCGCCTCGTTTCCCCGGACGGGGATCAGAAGGCATGGGAGTGCCGGCTGCCAAGCTGAAGATTGCGGCGGGCCATTAAGAGAAAGTATATTTACTTTAATTGATTTAAATATTCAAATTGTGGTCCGTGCCTTGCCGCCGCTGGGAGGATCGGGCTGCGCCCTGGTGGTGTCCAGATCTGTGGCGGGCCTCATCCGGGGCCATCTTCAGGCCCTCCTCGCCCCTATCGCACCGCCATGGACCCCGACTTCAAGGGCTCCTTAAAATCCAGCCCAATGTTTCTTTAAAAATGCTGTTGGCTTATTATGTTGATAGACTTCTTCTGTAAGAAGGTTTGATTTGACTTCTCCACCACTCAGATGTTATCACTCTTTCGGAGGAAGTGAGCTGGATAAAGTTCAATGTGGATATGAATGGCTATTACATTGTGCATTATGAAAATGATGGATGGGATGCCTTAATTAAACTACTGAAAGAAAGTCACACAGTCCTCAGCAGCAATGACCGAGCCAGCCTTATTAACAATGCCTTCCAGCTTGTGAGGTAAAGAAAGTAATTGCTTTTGAACTGGTCACTGTTTGCTCGCAGAGGAGATTCACAAGGAAAGCTTTTGTAGCATTTACAGTTCAATCTTCCTGGAACTTAAAGTTAATCTCAGAGTGACAAATTTCCTAGAGTAATGTGCTGTTAAAATACCCATTATGTTAGATGGGTGGTGAAGAAAAGTTGGTTAAAGTGATATCATGGCAGCCAAATATGATTAGGACTGTTGCTAATGTGCAGGATAAACACCAACTGAACTTTTTGGGCCTAATGGCCTGTTTCTGTTGTGTAATTTCTATGTAGCTATATCTTTTAGTTATGTATCTGAAGATGTTCTGGGGATGTTATTGCATGTTTGCTTTACCAAATCCTTTCCTTTTCTCTCTTGGAGATGGCAATTCATGCTGAAGTACACCGAGATCCTTGTGGTACCTCACCCAAGTAGCCATTCTGCATCTGCGAGTATTGATGGATTGTTTACTACAGAAATCATCATAGACACTTTCTAGCAAGGACCCCACTGGTTGATTTATCCAACCTTTAAAAATGGCAATATGAAGGCCAAATGTATAGTACCGACTGCTTCCCCAACAGATTCCAGGGATTGAGTCTTGACCCCTATTGGGTCAGCAACACACTACATGCTGTATTTATAGATGGAGCTATCAGGAGAATCCTAGTTTGCAAAATCTTGCATGACTTGGTTCATTTGTGTTGTGCTGTGCCAACTTGACTAGGAAATGTATGTCATGTTTGTGGTACCTAGCACTGTTTCTCTATGCCCTTCTGTATTTTAGCATCCATCAGGGTCAGCACTGAAGCATTTATTTACAGTGACATTCAACTTTAAGCCAGTTTTTATGCCACAGAATACTGTTTAAAAAAACTACTAAATTAAATTTGGTAGTTTTGCAAAAATAAGTATTGTTACTGATATGGATGAAGTGGAAGGAGGCAAATATTGGAAGTGCATAATTATTAAAATGATATTAATTTACATCAAATTTGACTTTTGAGCAGTTACTCGTTCTAGTGGTGAAGAGGATGCTCTGATTTTGAATTCCTGGCCTCATTAGAATTTAATAGGTAAGCTGCAGATGCCAAATAGGTGTCCAGATGCAGTTAACTGCTCTAGAGCCTCAGGAATGTTGGCTGGCATAGGTCTCGCAGGGAGGAGCTCAGTAGACGGAGGCACAATACTGAAACAGGGTGAAATTGGGTCAGCTTTTTAAAAATGCTTTGGCCGTTTTCACATTGGAATGCGGGTGTATGAGGGTAGAGGTTCATGTCGCAAGCTTTCTCTATGGGCCCTTTAAAATTGCAATCGGGGTCCTAACCATGTTATTAAGACCCCGATTTGCACGAACCATTCCCAAATGAAAATCACCCCTTTAATCCTTGCTCCAAAGTAATAATAGATGTGCTAGAATGAAATTAAGTCCTGAATATGCAGTAGTAGCATGACAGAATGTCTTTAAATGTAAATTAACAGGTATATTATAAATCTTTACCATATCATAGAATAAGTAGTAACATACTGCAAATGAGGAAAAAATGCACAGAAGCTTTATCATTTATGATATAACCGTGTAGAGATTGATAGTCATTCCTCCTTCCAGGATTATTTACTTCCTAAGTATAGTGCAAGCTCTTCTAGTGTGGTTTATATCATCTGCTTAGATCCTTTGAATTACAAACAGCAGTTTCCAATCTATTTCTACTAATTCATATCACATTATATGACAATAGAATCCGTGCATAACATTTTATTGATGAGGAGTACACTTTGATTCACTTTTGAGTTCAATAAGTCAAATGGCATTTTCTGACGCCTGACGTCCCTCTGTTCTTCTGCTATAGGTTCAATGTATCTCATTTAACCACAAAATGCTGCGTTCTATCATTGCAGAGGCCAATTGGACAAATACAGTCTAAATTATTCCCTGGTGGCTCAGTAAATAAATACAGTTTGTGGTGTGGTCCTGGACCAGAAAGGTCCCAAGTTAATACTGTAGTTTAACAAAAAGCAAAATACTGCAGATGCTGGAAATTTGAAATAAGAACAGAAAATGCTCGAAATGGTCACCATGTCAGGCAACATCTAGGGAGAGAGAAACAGACACTGCCTGACCTGCTGGGTGTTGCCAGCATTTTTTGTTGCTATTTTGTTCTGTTGCTTGACTGACAAGTGAAGTTCAATAATACAAAGCTCGTCTTATACTTGGTATTTGTTGCCTGTTGCACAAAGCACCATGGTTCTGTCCGTGAAATCTAATAAGCAATTGGTTAGACAGCCAAATTTAATTATTGCTGTGATTTACACTGCACAAAGCTGGCTACCATAACACTACAACTTGTTAGTTTTTGTGTCAATTAGTATAGGGAAGCTGTCTCTTGACAAAGCCCTTGACTTGACGCTATATCTGAAGAATGAAATCAGCACCATGCCAGTATTCCAAGGCATGAGTGAGCTTATTCCCATTTATAAGCTTATGGAGAAGAGAGAAATGGTGGAAGTTGAAAATAAAATGAAGGTAAGATTTATTACAGTGACATGTATGGTTCTGTTTAATGTGGCACTGACTGTCAGTAAAGAACAACTTTGAAATGATGTTTCTTTCTCCTGTACAATTTAGTCATTGTTTTGGACACCATGAGGGGTCAGTCTGTAAAACCTTTTAAGGATGCTACATGCCTCCATTATAACAGATTTTAAAAATGTTTCACCCATTAAAGACGGGTTTCCCAGGCTGTGGGAAACCCAGCAGGTAAAAGGAGATGGGAAAGACTGGATCCATGAGGTAAGTGCATTTCCAGCATTGCTTGTGGGCCAAGAGGAACAGGATTATTTCCTCCAGCCCCAACAAGCTCACTTCTATACAGAGAAAAATTTTAAAAATGCCCTGTTGTCTATTTCAGTAGATGTCTGGGAATCTCTTACTCCCAGGTTTCCCACCTGGAGATTTCTAAACCCCTCCCCCCAGCCCACCCGCTATCTTCACAATCTTGAGAAAGTATCAGAATATCAGGGCCCATGTTTAGTACCAAAGAATCCAATCACCATTTTTTTCATATACATAAATCAGTTTATATTTGTAACAGGTGTGCACCAGTGACATTGCATGTGAAATACTGGAGTCTCCTCTGAATTACCATCTGCTTTGAGGAATAAATAGGTTCTTTAATGGTCATGCCACTAAAAAAACTGCACCAGAATTATCCTGCCAAGAAAACTGTCAATCTCCTTTAAAATCCGCTTGGGCCCCAATCCAACACATGAAAATGGGATCATGAGTTTTCAGCTGACCTCCTCCAATCTATTTCCCTCAACTTCCACTGTCACGTGAAATTCACAGTAGATGATAGTCTGCCATCTTAACTCAGGATTCAGATGTAAGTTATAAGCTGGTTGTGTGTAGAAGTGATGGGGAGTATTCCCCTCTTTGCTATTTGTAAAAAAAATTATAAATGAGAGAATAAAGAATAAATCTATGATTTTATAACACATAACGCACAGAGGAAATTTTATTCTTTGCAACAATGCCACCTAGAGTGTTTAGATAATTCAGGGAAATTCTCAGATAGGCAATTTGATTAACAGCCTAATGTTTGACAATTCTACCAGGCTGATGTCCATTATGACACTTTCCAAAAGGGTGTCAAATCCTTATTACTCCTACTAATTTTATATAAATGAAGGCAAGTCAGCAGTATCTGTCATCCACCGTAGATTTTAAAGTTTAAATTAAGGATGTTAAATTTAATTTAGAGGTGTCCTTAATGCTGCTTCAACCAATTAATGTAAGATAACTTTTATAAAAGCATCTCTAGAAATGCTTACATTCTGTCCCTCGTGGGAGAACTTGTACTGTGCCGGATAATGATAACCAGGAGATGCTTGTGATTTTTTTTTTTGCTGAGAAAATGCTTCCCTGTTTGTGTTTTGTTTTGAGGTTTTAAACTTCTAAACCTAGATCCTCAAATCTGGTGGGTTTAGACAAATTCAAATAGAAAGAATAGATTTTTCACTATTAACCCAAATGGCTCATGGTGGCTTTTTAGACAGACTCAGATAGAAGTGTACTGCTTGCACCCAATTTTCCTGGATTATTTATAAACATAGCTTGCTTGAGGTGTAGGTTTGGACAAGAAATGGGAGCACATTAGTGATGGGAGGGAACAATTAAACAGGAGTGCCAGAATAGGCCGACAGAAATTCTGAAAGCTTTGGGAAAAGCTCCAAGTCTCTCAACTCATTATCAGCCTTTGCAAGGCTGAAAGGAATGATTACTTAAAAGTGAAGGGCAAAAATTTCACTTGGGTGCTTTTTAGAAACAATGGCCTGGAATTTACACCACAGTTGGCAATGAATGGCAATGGAGGTGGGGGTGCTGTAAAATTGCGTGGGATGGCGTCGGCTCAGCCTCATCACACCTAGCCTGAATTTTACGAGCGGTGGATGGGAAGCCACATAGGGATATGGCTTGCGTTTTCAAAATGAACAATTATTGATAGCCATTTAAGATAGTTACTGAGGCAGTAGATCGCAATTTGACCGGTCCCTCCACAGTTAATGGTAAGTGCACAGGGGTGTCGGAGACACGACTGGCATCTGAACCTCACTGGATTTAAAGGTTGCATTCAGCAGGCATGCTGTGAGGCATTTTTCATTCATAAGTAGGAAGGAGTTGGGAAGCCATTGATCTGGGCTTGAGGCCCCTTTGATGCCATTGTGGTCCTGGCAGGGGCATGAGAGGAAGGTGGGATGGGCCATGTTGCTGCAGCTACTAGCAGGGTGGCCCAGTCAGACCAGCAGTACCCAAGTGCCATGGGCATTGTTCATTCAGGAGGAGAGCCCTCCAGCAAGGAGGAGACCCAGAGGGGATGCTTCATAGGATGCTGGAGGGTTCAATCTTCAGAGGATAATGAAGAGTTCAATGTTCGGAGGATGATGGAGGGTTCAATGTTTGGAGGATGATGGAGGGTTCAATGTTCAAAGGATGATTGTAGGCCTGACTGTTTAGAGAATGCTTGCAGGGATGAGTGCTGCACTAAAGGACAATTGCATCGGGGTCGGATACTGGCGGCCATTTAACCATGGTGTCGGCATTTCCTTCCATGTCAGGTGATGACACAGTCGCAACCTCAATGCCCGCCTCCAGCCACTGCATTGTCAGCCGTCCTACCTGCTGGCTGTTAATTGGCCGGTCAGCATGAGGTCACTACGGGAACGGGAGTTGGAGCGGGTGGGCCTTTGCCACCCGGTTCTGGTTCTGCCTTCCCTTTCCTGCCAGGTCGGTAAAATCCAGGCCAATATACTGCACGCCTGAACATTCGGATACTGCTGCCTGTTTGATGTGGGTGTTTCCTATGCC
Organism: Heterodontus francisci; assembly: GCF_036365525.1. Taxonomy (NCBI): domain Eukaryota; kingdom Metazoa; phylum Chordata; class Chondrichthyes; order Heterodontiformes; family Heterodontidae; genus Heterodontus; species Heterodontus francisci. Next base: position 76,843,344 of record NC_090374.1, on the reverse strand, counting down.
ACTGGTCTCCATCCACTGAAAACTATGCCCGGACACAAACTTCATGGAGTTCCAGTGGGATAAAACTGCCATACATTTTCCGGCATGGACCAACTAATTTACATTACTACAAGTGGAAGACTGGTGGGATTGTCCTACATTTTGCTTGCTTGTTATTTATACAATTAGTCTGTTGACATGTATGTACTTTACTAGTGTAACATGGTTGCGGTTCAGAGTATTTCAGTGGTGGAATAACACAGGCTACCTCACCTGGCAATGTGCAGCATTAATTTAGGTTACTGTTCTTCTGGTGATGGGAAGTGGGGTGGAGGAGTTGAATTCCTGTTTCCCCTCTTGTCAGACAGATTTAGTGCCCAGAGTCCATTTTCCATCACCTTCCTGAAATTATACCCTCTGCCAAGGAATGACCAGCCACTGATAGTTAACCGAACCAAAACCGAAACAAAAGAGTAGTCATATAAACTCAAATAAAAACAAGAAATGCTGGAAATACTCAGCAGATCTGGCCTCATCTGTCGAGAGAGATATAAGAGAGTCATATAAACGCTCTATGCAGGTGCGTGTAAATACGCAATTAGCATGTAACTGGAGTGTAGCATGAGCTTCATACTGGACCATCACCTGAGAAAGTATGTAAATATGGCACAACTTAATTTTAAAGAAAGCCCTTCCAACCTTCCTTGATTAACTCATTTTATATCATCCTGAATGTCTACTTTTCTGCCATCTTCAAACTGCCTGCCATCTTCAAATTTTGAAACAAATAATTTAGTATCTCCATATTAAAAAATAAGTTGGCATGGTTAGATATATTTTTAGGGAAAATGTTGAAATGCTGCTCAGTGAGGCCAAAGTGATGTTTCAAAATTATTTTGTTCTTTTAGTATACATCACACAGCAATGGCATTTTCCAAGCATAACCGGTTCTTTTACTAAGTTTTCATTTTAGATACATTGGGTGGGGGCTGGGAGGGATGGGGGATTTTTGACTGCCAGCCATCATCTCTTATCTCATAACTGGATAACCAACAAAAGAAAACCTAGTATAGACTCTAGACAACCATTTATTAGTCTGATTTAATTTTGAGGCAGGCCTTTAAATGGATGCCCAACATTTCAATTTTTGCTTTTACTTATATGATGCTTGTGAATGTTTGTCTGTCAAGAGACAGTAGGTTCGTGGGAAATTGCACTCTATTCACTTTGATCCTGAGTTTAAACTATTTCAGTCTAATGTGATGAATGTCCTCTTACCAGTGCTCTTAGGGGTACTGTGTGACATGAATGGACACATTCACAAGCCAGGTGCTAGAAGATGGTTTATGCTGGGAATGGTCCACAGCCTAGCAATACTTTATGTGTAGATATTACCACAAATGGAAGAACAATGATAAGTTCCATCTAGAATACAAATGGTCAACAAAATTCTCTTGTTCTCTTCTGCTCCAGGCGTACATAGTCGATTTATTTAAGAACCTGATTGACCAGCAATCATGGAGTGATGATGGTTCTGTTTCTGAACGGTTGCTGCGCAGTTCACTTCTGGTATTTGCCTGCGTTCGCAAGTACCAGCCCTGCGTTGACAAAGCAGAAGAATATTTCAGGAAATGGAAGGATTCCAATGGTACATTGAGGTCGGTACTAAGTAGTAACTGGTAATAACTGCAATAACATTTTCCTAGACTGATTATTGTATTTAATATACTTATAGAAACATGGAATTTTAATACAAAACAGAAGTTATACTACACAACCCAGGCGTACAGCATTGTGGTTTTATCATTGGTCTAGTAATCCAGAGGCCTGGCCTAATAACCCACGAAACACGAGTTCAAATCCCAGTTTGAGAATTTGTATTCCATTAAAAAAAAACCTGGAAGTAACAAGCTGGCACCAGTAAAAGCGACCATGAAGCTGTTGAATTGTCATAAAAGTCCAGCTGGTTCACTAATGTCCTTTTCAGGAAGGAAACCTGCAATTCTTACCCGATCTGGCCCATGCATGACTCGAGTCCCACAGCAAAGTGGCAGACTCTTAACTACCCTCTGAGGTGGACCAGCAAACAGCTCAGTTGTATCAACCACTAGAAAGTAAAACAAGAATAAAATGTGATGCACTGCTCAGCTGTGACCTAGGCATCAAATCAGGACAAAACAAAGGCACACTCGCCCAGTCAACCCTGCAAAGTCCTCCTCACTAATGTCTGAGGCCCGGCACTAATGTTGGGAGAGCTGTCCCACTGACTAGTTATACAGCAGCTTGACATAGGTATGATTATGTAAGTATGACTACCATTCAACATCCTAGGCTTCTCCTTCATCGTCCCTGGGTACATGAGCCACCTTTACAAATAAAAACTAAAATATTTCTAAATAACAACCCCTTTTAATTTTGCTACCTGCTTTTATTTTACCAGTTTTGTCACATGCAGGCTCACCCTCCAGGACCCTAGTCAGCTGCTGGCAGTTCAAACTCTCAACCTTAAATGTGAAAATGTAAGAGGCAAAATTATATATATCTGAATTAATTCATCATTAACCATGAAGAAGCCATGAGAAGCTGGAGATAGTGGTGGTGGTAGAGGATTTGGAATCTGAAATCAGTGCTGACCTGCATTCCAGCACAGTGATGTTTGTAACGCAGTTACCAACTCTGCAGAAATTCACCTGGAAGTAATTTAAGGGAAATCCTTAGTGACTAAGGAAAAAGCTCCAAAATGATGTTTGGACTTGCTCGAATTGTGCTAGTCTGAAGGAGGCTGCAGTGACTTGGAATTAGCAGTGAGCAAAATGCAGCATTTTAAAACATTCCACAGGCCTCATTCTAACTTCCTGTTAAAGGAGTGGGGTTGGGGCAGTGGGGTGGGTGTGGGGTGTGGGTGTGGGAATCCTTCAGCGTGTACAGTTGCTCTTGTAAAGACTATGAGTGATGTTGATTTGCATTTTTAAAAAAGCTTTCAGTGTACAGCAGCCTGGGTATCTTCAATAATACTTCTAACAGGGGTAACTTGACTTAAATTACCTTAATATAACAAATTCATTTGATTCTAAGAGCCCCTGCTTTACTCTTCTATGCCCCTATCTGAACTAATTCTGAGCTTGACTTTTTGCTAAGCTCTTCTTCCACCACCTTCAATTCTGTGCCTACCTTTTTTGTCAGGAGGCTTTCCCATTCAATATGGGTCCTTTCATCTGGTTCCCGACTCACTTTTGATCTTTTGACAAATTGTCAGCATGACAATCGGCTGAACGAGTTTCACCACTCACTCTAATCTAGCTCCCTCTGGACTTGCAGCACAGCGTTCTCTCAAATCCGATCTGACATCGTTATCAAAACCTTTGACAGCAGGAACACTGTTGCTGTGTGACGTAAGGATCTCTATCTCACTGTGACTGAATCTCTCCTGCACCAAGACCCTGCTGCAGAACACCAAGCAGTCACTTCCTGATCTGTTACTGACATTATCTCCTTTTGAGATCTTTTTCTCTCTCCCACCACACCGGCATGACCTCGTACATCATAGTTCACCAAATCCACATAGCCCACTTCCACCTTTACCCCAGGATACGATGCACAAATGGAACTGTCCTGGTAGACCATCTGGCTCCTGCCCACTGAACTTATCCCCCCTCCTTCCCCCCTTATCCAGTCCTTGCCCATCTACATCCATGGCATCTGTTGACACCCTCTGCTACTTAAATGAATGGAATGAAAATCAAGCAGGTTCTATAACAGTGAGCAATCCACTCTTCCAGGTGGAGTTCATGTGGCAAAGGTGAAAATTTACACATTAACTGAACTGTTCCTGCCATTGGTATTGGCAGCCTCCCGAGTATTTGCAACATTTTCTGTTTTTGTTTGAATTACTGTAGATGTTAAGGTTGTTAAACAGTCATCTATCTCTTTGTATGACAGCTTACCCACTGATGTTGCGTTTGCAATTTTTGCCGTCGGAGCCCAGACGACAGAAGGATGGGAATTCCTATTTGAGAAGTACAGACGCTCGCTGTTTAGTTCTGAGAAGAGCAAGATTAAGTCTGCTCTAACAATCAGCAATAATACAGAGAAACTTCAGTGGTAAATCTTGTTAAGTATTTCAAGTTGAAATATTGTTATTTCCTTGAATGGAGGAAACTTAAGCTTGTGTCAATTAAATAGGTCTTCTCTAAAGTAGCATTGTCTGGTGAAAATAATAAAATTGCACACATTGCTATTGCAGACTACTTTGTATGATAATGAGCACAATTCTGTAATATTATCTTCTGTACACTGGTGTGCTTCTGCTTGTAGTTTGGTTTTTCTTATTCCTACTTCAATAATTTCACTGTCACCCCTACTGTCACTTTTGCATTCCCCACTATTTTTCTTAATTTTCAAGTGTTTTAGCTGTTATCTCTTCCAAGTTTAACTGTTCAAAGGGAAAGTTCATTCTAATTGACTCTTGGAAAAGCAAATGGGTGATCTAACATTGGGATCAAATCAAAAGACTGAACAGTTAAGGAAGTGTTAATGTATAAAAGAAATTATTATTAATGTGGGGAAGAAAAGACACCAGAAGTGCAATATTTGTCAAGATTGAGACACAGTGGCGCAGTGGTTAGCACCGCAGCCTCACAGCTCCAGCGACCCGAGTTTGGTTCTGGGTACTGCCTGTGCGGAGTTTGCAAGTTCTCCCTGTGACCGTGTGGGTTTCCTCCGGGTGCTCCGGTTTCCTCCCACATGCCAAAGACTTGCGGGTTGATAGGTAAATTGGCCATTGTAAATTGCCCCTAGTGTAGGTAGGTGGTAGGAGAATTGAGGGAAGATGGGGATGTGAGAGGGTAATGGGATTAATGTAGGATTAGTATAAATGGGGGTGGTTGATGGTTGGCACGGACTCAGTGGGCTGAAGGGCTTGTTTCAATGCTGTATCTGTCTATGACTCTATTGCAGATGAGTACGAATATAATTCAATAAATTGGTAAATTTATTGAAATAAGCAAGAGAAAAGATCTGGTGGATTTATCAGAAAAACAATCTAATTCTTTAGGACTCGGCTATGTAAGAATATCGGGATCAGTACCTGAACAAGAATACTCACCAAGGACACTCAATGATTAACTTCTTGTCAAGGAATTTATACCTCGGGATTAAAGATGTCTAAAATTGGCTCACTAAACTATCTTGCATCATGTAGATCAGACTATATTAAAATTTACACTACCAATCTCCCATCAGGATCCACATAAGCTACTGAGTGAATTAACCCTTTCTTGTCAATTAAAGAAGTTGGTCAACAAATTGTGAACTAACAATTTGTTAACTTTAGAATCATTGTAAGCACTTAAAAATGAGTATACAAATAATTAATAGGTAGGGTCTATTGACAAAATAAATAAGTGGTTGTGATGTCTCTTGGGACTTGAGTGAGGTTTAGCTGGGTTTGGTATAAGGTTTGTGAGAGAGGGATTGCAGGCTGTTGAACATAAAGGCTTCTTCTTAATTCTGTTTTACTTTCATTTTCCCTTTGCTAGCATGTGTGTTCTGCAGTAGCCCCAAGTGTACACAATGCAATTGCAATTTCAAAACACTACAACACTACATCCTTCTCCTTCTTAGTAAAGGAGAGACATAGAATGTTTCAATAGTCTATTTCCAAAATGTAAACAACAAATTTTAACATAAATAGTTCACTTCATAACATAGTCACTTAATAGTCATTTGGTACTACAGAACTTGAGTACTTGCTGAAAATAGAGACATTATGTCAAAGCTTGCACTCATCAGGACAATCTGCAAGAATATCAATGTGAGGGAAAACAACAAATTTATACTGTATGAGAAGAGAATGCTGATTGGTTGGCAAATGAACTCTGATTGGTAGAGGTGTTGCTGTGGAGACTGTACCGGTTCACGGTGACTGACAGTTAACTGTCAAGCTTTGTTTGAAATTTAAACCAGGCAACTTGATTCTGATTGATCAAGGCATTGTCCTGAGGAATGAACCAGCGAATGGCTATCACTTATTTTGTTTAGCTGAAATAGGCGCAATGTTTGTACATATTATTTCTGTCTGCAAAGACTAGGGCCCTGTGTATTAATATATGTAGCATCCAGTACATGCAAATGTGCCACACTGAGAGCCCTACTGACAATCTTAAATGAGCACACTGAGGATTATTTAGCAAATGTCCAAACACGGAATCGCATCTAACATTGGACACTGTGTTTTGTGTTTTGCAAGCGTGGTCTGGTTGGGTACAGCCTGTGCCTTGCCCATTTCAAACAGCAGAAGGGACATGTTGTTTGTTTGCAGACAGAAAGAATGTGTACAATGTCTGAGTTCAACCGTTTTGGTATTGTTCACTCCATACAGCCCTGTTAGTATCTCTGATATTTGGAGCCTTTAATTGCTTCTCTTTTAATCAGGTTAATGGACCAAAGTTTGCATGGCGACATTGTCAAAACACAAGATCTGCCTTCTATCGTTATATCAGTGAGCAAAAATCCAACAGGATATCATCTTGCTTGGAAATTTTTAAAGAAGAACTGGGACAAGCTAGTACAAAAGTATGTATTATTATACAAGTTTCTAATAGTAATTGGGAGTATTTGCATCCATTTTGAGAACAGAATCTGGAAACTATTTCCTGTTCATTTTCTCATATAATTATATATATAATATTATTATATTTATGATATAATATATTAACATATAATATATTATAATTATTATATATACATACTATATAATATACCCTGTGTGTTTGAGTCTGTGTTGCTGCTGAGAGGACAGGTGGATTTGCTAATGCTGGCAGTCACCATAAATGTACTGTGTAGGCAGGATATTTTCATTTTCTTGTTAAGAGACATTGTAGTCTCTGTTCAGCACCTCCCTATTGAAGTGACTCAGATTGGGAACTGATTAAAATGGAGAATCCTGCTAAGTTTTTCCTCACTATTGTGGTCCTCGTTGGTTCCATAATACTCAGCACCATTACAATTGCCTTTCACACAATGGAGGAACTTTTAGCATAACCAGTGTAGGTGTATGTCTAAAGTATCAAAGGGAGTTAACAGCCCATGCTAGCAAAGCAGAGATGTGCAGTATTTGCATAGAAGGTTACGGCACATAAAGAGCTCTACAGCCTGTTGTATCTGAGCAATTCCAACTAATATGGTAATGTTTCATTACGGAAATCCTGTGAACTGGACTATCTTAAAACATTTGAGGAATATGCACTCCCTCTAAAACTAAAGTGGAGACAAAATATGCAATGGAGTCACAAAATATGTTTCTGTGTGTTTTTGCATTAATGATTTTTTTTTAATTGGAAAGGTAACAATTGTAGGGGAGCATGCACTGAAGAAAATACTGGTGTTTTTGTACTTTGCTTTTGACTTAAGTATCCCTTTACCACAACTCGTCTTGCAGAATTACACAGAATGTACAGCACGGAAACAGGCCACTTGGCCCAATCAGTCCATGCCGGCGATTATGCTCCACTTGAGCCTCCTCCCAACCTTCGAAATCTGACTCAAAAAGCAGAACCCTCTTTCCCCTTTGACCTCATTTGCTTATCTAGTTTCTAGTATATCTAATACAAATGCATCTGTACAATCTGCTTCAACCACTTCCTGTAATAGCAAGCTCTAACAACAATAACAATACAATAATAGGTAATGTGAGGTTTTTTTCAACTTCATTTAAAGTTTATTTTAAACCAATAGTCTTTTTTCAGTTAATATTCAAGACACTATTATCTTAAAGTATTTAGTGTTAGCATGTTAACTATTTTATGTAATAAAAACAAGAAATGCTGGAAATACTCAGCAGGTCTGGCAGCATCTGTGGAGAGAGAAGCAGAGTTAACGTTTCAGGTCAGTGACCCTTCTTCCTGACCTGAAACATTAACTCTGCTTCTCTCTCCACAGATGCTGCCTGACCTGCTGAGTATTTCCAGCATTTCTTGTTTTTATTTCAGATTTCCAGCATCTGCAGTTATTTTGCTTTTATTTAACTATTTTATGTGTTACACACTGAAATGTAGAAACAAAATGTTAAGGTAGCTGCATTTAATTCTCCTGTAGGCTAAATTCCATTCAATTTGATCGGGAAGGCAAGTCTGCGGAGTACCTTTTTGTTTAAAGTACTCCAACTTAAAGAAAATTGATACTCTCAACAATAATTTTTTAAAATTTAATAAGAATTACGTTAATTTGATCACCACCATGAAGATTCTTGCAAAACCATTAAAATTGAGTCAGTTATTTTTTTTATTCATTCATGGGATGTGGACATCACTGGCTATGCCAGGATTTATTGCCCATCCCTAATAGCCCTTGAGAAGGTGGTGGTGAGCTGCCTTCTTGAACCGCTGCAGTCCATGTGAGGTAGGTACACCGACAGTGCTGTTAGGAAGGGAGTTCCAGGATTTTGACCCAGCGACAGTGAAGCGAACAGTGAAGTTGAATGGTGGTGGACAATTCAGCAACTAACTGGAGGAGGAGGCTCCACAAATATCCCCATCCTTAATGATGGGGGAGCCCAGCACATCAGTGCGAAAGGCAAGGCTGAAGCTTTTGCAACAATTTTCAACCAGAAGTGCCAAGTTGATGATCCATCTCAGCTTCTTCCTGAAGTCCCCACCATCACAGATGCCAGTCTTCAGCCAATTGGATTCACTCCGCATGATATCAAGAAACGACTGAAGGCACTGGATACTGCAAAGGCAATGGCCCTGACAACATTCCGGCAATAGTACTGAAGACCCGTGCTCCCGAATTTGCCGTGCCCCCAACCTAGCTGTTCCAGTACGGCTACAACACTGGCATCTACCCAGTAATGTGGAAAATTGCCCAGATATGTCCGATACACAAAAAGCAGGACAAGTCCAACCCTGCTAATTACCTGGCTAATTAGTTCTGATGAAGGGTCACTGACCTGAAACATTAACTCTGCTTCTCTCTCACAGATGCTGCCAGACCTGCTGAGTATTTCCAGCATTTCTTGTTTTTATTCCGGCTAATTACCGCTCCATCACTCTACTCCCGAACATCAATAAAGTGATGGAAGGTGTCGTCGAAAGTGCTATCAAGCGGTACTGGCTTAGCAATAACCTGCTCAGTGACACTCAGTTTGGGTTCCACCAGGGCCACTCAGCTCCTGACCTCATTACAGCCTTTGTTCAAACATGGACAAAAGAGCTGAACTCAGGAGGTGAGGTGAGAGTGACTGCCCTTGACATCAAGGCAGCATTTGACCGAGTATGGCATCGAGGAGTTCTAGCAAAACTGAAGTCAATGGGAATCGGGGGGAAAACTCTCCCCTGGTTGGAGTCATACCTAGCGCAAAGGAAGATGGTTGTGGTTGTTGGAGGTCAATCATCTGAGCTCCAGGACATCACTGTAGGAGTTCCTCAGGCTAGTGTCCTAGGTCCAACCATCTTCAGCTGCTTCATCAATGACCTTCCTTCAATCATAAGGTCAGAAGTGGGGATATTCGCTGATGACTGCACAATGTTCAGCATAATTCACGACTCCTCAGATACTGAAGCAGTCCGTGTAGAAATGCAGCATGACCAGGACAATATCCAGGTTTGGGCTGATGTGTGGTGCCAGGAAATGACCATCTCCAACAAAAGAGAATCTAACCATCTCCCCTTGAAGTGATTGATGACTTTAACCCCTTATAGGGTCTAAACCAAATCAAGCATACATCCCTATGAATCTCCTCTAATTAAGTTCAAACCAGACAAATTCTTATAGACACTTATTTGGGTCTAAAGAACCGAACTAGCCTTTCCTCAAAGAAAGAAAACCAGCAGAGAATATTACCACCTTACGATAGCCCATTTTAAAAAATAAATATGGCTAAGTCATAAATATCCCAGATATTATAACGGTCTGGGAAACTCTCTTCAATACGTATCTCTCCGCTTAAAGAGACACAGAGAGGGGGGTTCTTGTAGTTGTATACAAAATGCTACATGAGACGATTTATTAGCTTTTATATATTTATTAAAGAATTGAACATGCAATACACTTTAAGTGGATAAGTATATCAGAATATCAAAGATTACTAAGAGATGTAACACAGAACCTTATTTCTAAAATAGAATCCAAAAGTTCAACCTTGATATTGTTACAGCAAATTATCTTAGAATATCCATCAAATTTAAAGTAAACCTTTACCTTAAATTCCCCAGGTAAGCCATAGGTTGAGAGGCATTGATGAGGAATTCAATACTTCTAGTTTCTTGTTTCAAAACCCTTCATGTTTATACTATTTCTAAGCTCTCAGCTGACCTTTTAGCATATCGGTGTTATCTTTCTGTGTATGTTTTTCTTGCTTTTGAGATCCATATATGGTCATATCATTAGCTACCATCCCCATTTAACTTATTTGCTGGAAATCTCCTGCTCTGGAAGTTGTGAGCTTTTATCTGGTCAAAATGTTTATAATTGGGTTTACTTGGCATCTGTTTCTGTAAGTACTATTTCATTTTATTATTTTATTATCTATAATTGTTTTTATGGTACCTTGAACCCTTCTTTTAAGTCAATCTGTATACATCACCAACACTATCAATTAATTCATTTTATAGCTACCTCTTACTGACGTCACACAGGATATTTCAATGTGTGTTTATCCTCCAATTCCCTGGTAACAGAGACCCTGAAATGGATTTCCCAATTTCAAAGGTGTTTCTGGTTCACATTCTATTGTGACAGGGACCTTGAAGGACCTTGGAATTTTTAACTCTACCTTCTGAAAGTAAGTCTTGAAAACTGACCATTTATTCAATCTTTAATTCTAAAAGGTATAATATATTAACCATATGTAAATTCTACCTAATTAAACCTATTGTACCTATGTTTCATCACACCCTTGACATTCAATGGCATTATGATGAATCTCCCACTATCAACATCCTGGGGGTCACCGTTGACCAGAAACTGAATTGGAGGAGCCATATAAATACTGTAGCTACAGCAGCAGGCCAAAGGCGAGGAATCCTGCAGCAAGTAACTCACCACCTGACTCCCCAAAGCCTGTCCACCATCTACAAGGCACAAGTCAAGTGTGTGATGGAATATTCTCTGCTTGCCTGGATGGGTGCAGCTCCAATAACACTCAAGAAGCTCAACACCATCCAGGACAAAGCAGCCCACTTGATTGGCACCCCATCCACCACCTTCAATGTTCACTCCCTTCACCACCTACACACAGTGGCGGCAGTTTGTACCATTTACAATATGCACTGCTGCAGCGCACCAAGGCTCCTTACACAGCACCTTCCAAACCCACAACCTCTACCACCTAGAAGGACAAGGGCAGCAGACACAATGGGAACACCACCACCTGCAAGTTCCTCTCCAAGCCACACACCATCCTGACTTGGAACTATATTGCCGTTCCTTCATTGTCGTTAGGTCAATATCCTGGAACTCAACTTGACAAGGTCCCACATGGGAGACTTATCAAGAAAGCAAATGCACATGCGATACAGGGTAACTTGTTAAGGTGGATTCAAAATTGGCTTAGCTGTAGGAGACAGAGAGTGATGACAGGTGGCTGTTTTAGTGACTGGAAGCCAGTGTCCAGTGGCGTACCACAGGGATTTGTGCTGGGTCCCCTATTGTTTGTCATTTATATAAACGACATAGATAACTATGTGGGGGGTAGGGTCAGTAAGTTCGCGGATGACACAAAGATTGGCCGAGTGGTTAACAATGAGGTTGAGTGTCTTGGGTTATAGGAAGATATAGACGGGATGGTCAAATGGGCAGAAAAGTGGCAGATGGAATTTAACCCTGAAAAGTGTGAGGTGATGCACTTTGGAAGGAGTAATGTGACATGGAAGTATTCAATGAATGGCCTGACACTGGGAAGTTCCGAGGAACAAAGGGACCTTGGCGTGTTTGTCCATAGATCCCTGAAGGCAGAAGGACAGGTTAATATGGTGGTGAAAAAGGCATATGGGACACTTGCCTTTTTCAATCGAAGCATAGATTACAAAAGCAGGGAGGTCATGTTAGAGTTGTATAGAATTTTGGTAAGGCCATAGCTGGAGTACTGTGTGCAAATCTGGTCGCCACATTATGGGAAGGATGTGTTGCACTGGAAGGGGTGCAGAGGCGATTCACAAGGATGGTGCCTGGGATGGAACATTTAAGCTATGAAGAGAGGTTGGATAGGCTTGGGTTGTTTTCGCTGGAGCAGAGAAGACTGAGGGGTGACCTGATCGAGGTGTACAAGATTATGAGGGGCATGGACAGGGTGGATAGGGAGCAGCTGTTCCCCTTAGTTGAAGGGTCAGTTACTAGGGGACATAAGTTTAAGGTGAGGAGCAGGAGGTTTAAGGGGGATTTGAGGAAGAACTTTTTTACCCAGAGGGTGGTGACAGTCTGGAATGCACTGCCTGGGAGGGTGGTAGAGGCGGGTTGCCTCACATCCTTTAAAAAGTGCCTGGATGAGCACTTGGCACATCATAACATTCAAGGCTATGGGCCAAGTGCTGGCAAATGGGATTAGGTAGACAGGTCAGGTGTCTTTAATGCATCGGTGCAGACTCGACGGGCCGAAGGGCCTCTTCTGCGCTGTATTATTATGTGATCCTGAACTCCCTTCCTAACAGCACTGTGAGTGTACCTACCCCATATGGACTGCAGCGGTTCAAGAAGGCAGCTCACCAACACCTTCTCCAGGGCAATTAGAGACAGGCAATAAATGCTGGCCCAGCTAGCGATGCCCACATCCCAGGAATGAAATTTAAAAAAAGTTACGGGAGCTTCCTGGAGTGCCCTTTTACAGACAGCTGAGGAAAGAAACATCCATATGGCTATAAAATAAAAGCAAAATACTGCGGATGCTGGAAATCTGAAACAAAAACAAGAAATGCTGGATTCACTCAGCAGGTCTGGCAGCATCTGTGGAAAGAGAAGCAGAGTTAACGTTTCGGGTCAGTGACCCTTCTTCGGAACTGACAAATATTAGAAAAGTCACAGATTATAAACTAGTGAGGTGGGGGTTGGGCAAGAGATAACAAAGGAGAAGGTGCAGATTGGACCAGGCCACATGGCTGACCAAAAGGTCACGGAGCAAAGGCAAACAATATGTTAATGGTGTGTTGAAAGACAAAGCATTAGTACAGATTAGGTGTGAATATACTGAATAATGAACATCAGCAAGTGCAAACCTGAAGAAAAACAACCTGAAAAAAACAGTGGGTAAGCAAACTGAACAAACTAAGATGAAATGAAATAAATGCAAAAAAAGATTGTAAAAAATGTAAAAAGGAATTCAAAAAAAAAAAAGGAAGAAAAAATAACTAAAAATGACTAAAAATGAAAGTAAAGTGGGGGGCTATCATGCTCTGAAATTATTGAACTCAATGTTCAGTCCGGCAGGCTGTAGTGTGCCTAATCGGTAGATGAGATGCTGTTCCTCGAGCTTGCGTTGATGTTCACTGGAACACTGCAGCAATCCCAGGACAGAGATGTGAGCATGAGAGCAGGGGGGAGTGTTGAAATGGCAAGCAACCGGAAGCTCAGGGTCCTGCTTGCGGACTGAGCGGAGATGTTCCGCAAAGCGGTCACCCAGTCTGCGCTTGGTCTCCCCAATGTAGAGGAGACCACACTGTGAGCAGCGAATACAGTATACTACATTGAAAGAAGTACAAGTAAATCGCTGCTTCACCTGAAAGGAGTGTTTGGGGCCTGGGATAGTGAGGAGAGAGGAGGTAAATGGGCAGGTATTACACCTCCTGCGATTGCAAGGGAAGGTGCCCTGGGACGGGGACGAGGTGGTGGGGGTAATGGAGGAGTGGACCAGGGTGTCGCGGAGGGAACGATCCCTTCGGAATGCTGACAGGGGAAGGGAGGGGAAGATGCGACTGGTAGTGGCATCACGCTGGAGGTGGCGAAAATGGCGGAGGATGATCCTTTGGATATGGAGGCTGGTGGGATGAAAAGTGAGGACAAGGGGAACCCTGTCACGGTTCTGGGAGGGAGGGGAAGGGGTGAGGGTAGAGGTACGGGGAATGGGTCGGACACGGTTGAGGGCCCTGTCAACCACAGTGGGGGGAAATCCTCGGTTGAGGAAAAAGGAGGTCATATCAGAAGCACCGTCATGGAAGGTAGCATCATCAGAGCAGATGCGTCGGAGACGGAGAAACTGGGAGAATGGAATGGAGTCCTTACAGGAGGTAGGGTGTGAAGAAGTGTAGTCAAGGTAGCTGTGGGAGTCGGTGGGCTTATAATGGATATTGGTAGACAACCTATCCCCAGAGATGGAGACAGAGAAGTCGAGGAAGGGAAGGGAAGTGTCAGAGATGGACCATATAAAGGTGAGAGAAGGGTGGAAATTGGAAGCAAAGTTGATAAAGTTTTCTAGTTCGGGGCGGGAGCAGGAAACGGCACCGATACAGTCATCAATGTACCGGAAAAAGAGTTGGGGGAGGGGGCCTGAGTAGGACTGGAACAAAGAATGCTCGACATATCCCACAAAAAGACAGGCATAACTAGGACCCATGCGGGTACCCATAGCGACACCTTTTACTTGAAGGAAATGCATGGAGTTGAAGGAGAAGTTGTTCAATGTGAGAACAAGTTCAGCCAGGCGGAGGAGGGTGTTGGTGGATGGGGACTGGTTGGGCCTCTGTTCCAGGAAGAAGCGGAGAGCCCTCAAACCATCCTGGTGGGGGATGGAGGTGTAGAGCGATTGGACGTCCATAGTGAAGAGGAGGCGGTTGGGACCAGGAAACTGGAAATTGTCAAAATGACGTAGGGCGTCAGAAGAGTCACGGATGTAGGTGGGAAGAGACTGGACCAGCGGAGAAAAGATAGAGTCTAGATAGGAAGAAATAAGTTCAGTTGGGCAGGAGCAGGCTGACACAATGGGTCTGCCGGGACAGTCCCGTTTGTGGATTTTGGGAAGGAGGTAGAAGCGGGCTGTCCGGGGTTGCGGGACTATGAGGTTGGAAGCTGTAGAGGGAAGATCTCCAGAGGAGATGAGGTCAGTGACAGTCCTTTGGACGGTGGCTTGATGTTCGGTGGTGGGGTCATGGTCCAGAGGGAGGTAGGAAGAGGTGTCTGTGAGTTGGCGTTGAGCTTCTGCAAGGTAGAGGTCGGTACGCCATACAACAACAGCACCACCCTTGTCTGCAGGTTTGATGACCATGTCGGGGTTAGACCTGAGAGAACGGAGTGCCTCAAGTTCAGAGGGGGACAGGTTAGAGTGAGTGAGGGGAGCAGAGAAATTGAGACGACCAATGTCTCGCCGACAGTTTTCAATGAAGAGATCAAGAGCGGGTAAGAGGCCAGGGTGAGGGGTCCAGGTAGAGGGAGAATGCTGGAGGCGGGTGAATGGGTCTGCTGGTCGGGGGGAGGACTCCTGGTCGAAGAAGTGAGCCCGGAGGCGGAGGCGACGGAAGAAGAGCTCAACGTCATGCCGAGCGCGAAATTCATTGAGGTGGGGGCGTAAGGGGATAAAACTGAGACCTTTGCTGAGTACAGAACGCTCAGCATCAGAGAGGGGGAGGTCAGAGGGTATAGTGAATACACGGCAAGAGGTCAGATCAGAAGGGGTGGAGTCAGAGGGAAGTGAAGCGGAAGGAGGATCTGGAGGGGCATTAGTCCCCATCAGCTGCTGGAGCTTGCGTTCCTTAACACCTGAAAGGAAGAAAAAAAGTTTTTTGTTAATGCGTCGGATGAGACGTAAGATGAGATGAAACTGCGGAGTAGAACAGATTTGAGATAAGGTGAGACGGTGCTGCTGGAGAGAGAGGTCCAGTGTGTGCATATGGCGGCGCATAGCACTGAGTGTGGATCTCAGGATGCGGCGAGAGTAGCAGTCCGAGGAACGTTGTATTTCTCGGAGATACCTGTGATCCTGGGTGGTTTCAAAGCATGATGGGTGAAACTGCAGTTGGAATCCACGTGGAATCAGTCGGAGCCGGAGACAGTCACTGAGGAAGGAGATGTGGCTGTGAAAACGAGTTTTGGTAGATACCTTATCAAACACCAGGAGGGAAATAGAAAGCAATGAAGGTGAACAAGGTAAAAGAGACAAACGAAAATCCCGTCGGAGAGAAGAGCAGAACTTCTTCAAGGTAGGCATTCCTGGAAGAGAAGTGGCAGTGAATTAAACACTAAAATAAAAGCAAAATACTGCGGATGCTGGAAATCTGAAACAAAAACAAGAAATGCTGGATTCACTCAGCAGGTCTGGCAGCATCTGTGGAAAGAGAAGCAGAGTTAACGTTTCGGGTCAGTGACCCTTCTTCGGAACTGACAAATATTAGAAAAGTCACAGATTATAAACTAGTGAGGTGGGGGTTGGGCAAGAGATAACAAAGGAGAAGGTGCAGATTGGACCAGGCCACATGGCTGACCAAAAGGTCACGGAGCAAAGGCAAACAATATGTTAATGGTGTGTTGAAAGACAAAGCATTAGTACAGATTAGGTGTGAATATACTGAATAATGAACATCAGCAAGTGCAAACCTGAAGAAAAACAACCTGAAAAAAACAGTGGGTAAGCAAACTGAACAAACTAAGATGAAATGAAATAAATGCAAAAAAACATCCATATGGCCTTTGACATGCTCCAGACCTGTCTGACCACGGGAAATCAGGCTGGCAATGCCAAAGGTGAATGATTTTTGATAAAAGTATAATTTTCTTCTCTTAAAAAACAGGAAAGCTCTGAACAAAAAGTAATGCTTCAAGACTTTCCTTCCCTTGCAACTGAATGATGCAGTTCTTTTCCAGACCACTAGATGGAGGGATGCTGCAGCTGTGGAAAGTTCCCATGCTGGAGAGGGTAGGGAGGGACTGGTAGGACAAGACATCTGTTTCCTTTGCCAACTTTCTGCCCTCCCCTTTTGTTACAGTTCAGGCTTTTACAAATGCTGTCTGTGTAAATTTCTATAGGCAGTTCAAGGTCTGCTACAAACTACTTTTATTCGAATTAAACTTGACTGTTCCAGTGCGCTCCTGGCTGGCCTCCCACATTCTACTCTCAGGGGAGACGGTGGCATAGTGGTAAAGTTACTGGACTAGTAATCCAGAGGCTCAGGATAATGCCCTGGAGACATGGGTTCAAATCTGACCATGGCAGCTGGTGGAATTTAAATTCAATTAATTAAAAAAAGAATCTAGAATTGAAAGCGAGTCTCCATAATGGTGCCAAGAAGCTATCACTGATTGTTGGAAAAACCATCTGGCTCACTAATGTCCTTTAGGAAAGGAAACCTGCCATCCTTACCTGATCTGGCCGACATGTAACTCCAGACGCACAGCAATGTGGATGACTCTTAACTGCCCTCTGAAATGGCCGAGCAAACCACTCAGTTGTCAAGGGCAATTAGGGATGGGCAAAATGCTGGCCTTGCCAGCGACGCCCACATCTCCTATTGGGGCTTGGTGTCATACTTTGTTTTATAACATTCCTGCAAAGCGCCTTGGGATGTTTTATTACATTAAAGATGTTATTAGTGTTGTTGTTGATGTAATGTAGTTCAGGTCCAACCAGTAACTCCATGATAACTTCTCATTGGACAACATGTAGAATGCCTATTATGTCTCTGCCAATCCAGACAGCAGAAAGTGACATGTCACAAGTGAATGTAGAAAAAGAATAAGCCCTTTACAGGGCTGGAGATTCTGGAGTAAATGTGATGGTTACCTCCTCACTTGACCCAGTGCCACATGTCTCCTCCTTCAGCTGCTCCCAGCCTGCAGGTGAAGGCTGATTTCCCAACCTTTTACCGCCAGAGCACAAACAGAGATAACACCATCTGCCTCTGATCTCCAGTGCTCCTGGGCTGTTTGCTGGTAGATAAGCAGCTGTTCGTGTTTTAAAATGCTGATAACACTTAAGTTTGTTCAGTAAAAGTTGGTCAGCAGATATATTGTAAGCACTGTTAGTACTTTAGAAAATAAGCAGTCACTTTTCCATGGGTAAAGAGCAGCTGGTAGCTCTGGAGGGGTTGCCATGAAGGAGGAAGGTTGTAAAGAGGGCAGAAAAGGAAAAAGAATGAGCAAGGAAGTGGAAAATAGGGAGAGGGATGAGAGGCAACTGTGAAGGAAGGGGGAGAAAAATGGGAGATGAAGAGAGGGAGATGATAGAAAAAGGACAAATGAGAGGAAAGAGAGAGGAAGACAGCAAGGGTAAGTGAGGAGCCGCCTTTGAGCCTAAAATAGGATAATGGTCGGAAGGGAGATGAGGGCAAAGGACATTAGCAAAAGAAAGGTAGAGGGCAGAGGAGAAGGGAATAGGATGAGAAGATGAAAGAAGGAAGTGAAAAAGTATAGTTAAAATGGAGGTAGCAACATGAGGGGTAAGGAAATAGTGAGAACAAAAGAAGAGATACACAGCAAGCAACACGAAAGACAGCACAGGCAGGTATGGCAGACATTGACTTACCTTGAGGAAGGTTCATGGTTCTCAAGAAATTTGATTTAATGTATTTTCTGGTCATCACTGTAAGAATTGGCCCATGAGTCACAGATTACCCAAAACAGGGGTCGAAATCATAGGTGGTTTTAAAGTAGTTTATTAAGAAGCAAAGGGTTAAACATGATGCATAGACAGAAAAGACTATTCCCCACTCTACCATTACCATCAAGCCAGGAGTTACGACCCTGGTTCAATGAAGAATGCAGGAGGCATACCTCAAAATGAGGTGTCAACCGAGTGAAGCTACAACCCAGGACTATTGTGTGCCAAACTGCGTAAACAGTATGCGATAGAGCTAAGCGATCTCATAACCACCGGAATTTATCTCAGCTCTGCAGTCAAAGAACAAAGAACAGTACAGCACAGGAACAGGCCATTCGACCCTCCAAGCCTGCGCCGATCTTGATGCCTGCCGAAACTAAAACCTACTGCACTTCAGGGGACCGTATCCCTCTATTCCCATCCTATTCATGTATTTGTCAAGACGCCTCTTAAACGTCGCTATCGTACCTGCTTCCACCACCTCCCCCGGCAGCAAGTTCCAGGCACTCATCACGCTCTGTGTAAAGAACTTGCCTCGCACATCCCCTCTGAACTTTGCCCCTCGCACCTTAAACCTATGTCCCCTAGTAACTGACTCTTCCACCCTGGGAAAAAGCTTCTGACTATCCACTCTGTCCATGCCACTCATAACTTTGTAAACCTCTACATGTCGCCCCTCCACCTCCGTCGTTCCAGTGAAAACAATCCGTGTTTATCCAACCTCTCCTCATAGCTAATGCCCTCCAGACCAGGCAACATCCTGGTAAACCTCTTCTGTACCCTCTCCAAAACCTCCACGTCCTTCTGGTAGTGTGGCGACCAGAATTGCACGCAATATTCCAAGTGTGGCCTAACTAATGTTCTGTACAGCTGCAGCATGACTTGCCAATTTTTATACTCTATGCCCCGCCCGATGAAGGCAAGCATGCCGTATGCCATCTTGACTAACTTATCCACCTGCGTTGCCACTTTCAGTGACCTGTGGACCTGTACGCCCAGATCTCTCTGCCTGTCAATACTCCTAAGAGTTCTGCCATTTACTGTATACTTCCCACCTGCATTAGATCTTCCAAAATGCATTACCTCACATTTGTCTGGATTAAACTCCATCTGCCATTTCTCCGCCCAAGTCTCCAACCGATCTATATTCTGCTGTATCCTCTGACAATCCTCATCACTATCCACAACTCCACCAACCTTTGTGTCGTCCGCAAACTTACTAATCAGGCCAGCTACATTTTCCTCCAAATCATTTATATATACTACAAACAGCAAAGGTCCCAGCTCTGATCCCTGTGGAACACCACTAGTCACAGCCCTCCATTCAGAAAAGCACCCTTCCATTGCTACCCTCTGTCTTCTATGACCGAGCCAGTTCTGTATCCATCTTGCCAGCTCACCTCTGATCCCATGTGACTTCATCTTTTGTACCAGTCTGTCATGAGAGACCTTGTCAAAGGCTTTACTGAAGTCCATATAGAAAACATCCACTGCCCTTCCTTCATCAATTATCTTCGTCACTTCCTCAAAAAACTCAATCAAGTTAGTGAGACAAGTCCTGCCATATCCAGCTGTGAATGGTGGTGGACAATTAAACAACTAACTGGAGGAGGTGGCTCCACATATATCCCCATGCTCAATGTTGGGAGCCCAGCACATCAGTGCGAAAGATAAGGCTGAAGTATTTGCAACAATCTTCAGCCAGAAGTGCCGATTCGATGATCCATCTCGGCCTCCTCCTGATATCCCCAGCATTACAGATGTCAGACTTCAGCCAATTCGATTCACTCCGCGTGATATCAAGAAACGACTGAAGGCACTGGATACTGCAAAGGCTATGGGCCCTGACAATATTCCGGCAATAGTACTGAAGACCTGTGCTCCAGAACTTGCCGCGCCCCTAGCCAAGCTGTTTCAGTACAGCAACAACAATGGCATCTACTCGGCAATGTGGAAAATTGCCCAGGTATGTCATGTACACAAAAAGCAGGACAAGTGCAACCCAGCTAATTATCACCCATCAGTCTACTCTCAATCATCAGTAAAGTGATGGAAGGTGTCATTGACAGTGCGATCAAGCCGCACTTGGTTAGCAATAACCTGCTCAGTGATGCTCAGTTTGGGTTCCACCAGGGCCACTCAGCTCCTGACCTCATTACAGCCTTGGTTCAAACATGGACAAAAGAGCTGAGCTCAAGAGGTGAGGTGAGAGTGACTGCCCTTGACATCAAGGCAGCATTTGACTGAGTATGGCGTCAAGGAGCCCCAGCAAAACTGAAGTCAATGGGAATCGGTGGGAAAACTCTCCGCTGGTTGGAGTCATACCTAGCGCAAAGGAAGATGGTTGTGGTTGTTGAAGGTCAATCATCTCAGCTCCAGGACATCACTGCAGGAGTTCCTCAGGGTAGCGTCCTAGGTTCAACCATCTTCAGCTGCTTCATCAATGACCTTCCTTTAATCATAAGGTCAGAAGTGGGGATGTTTGCTGATGATTGCACAATGTTCAGCAACATTCACGACGACTCAGATACTGGAGCAGTCCGTGTAGAAATGCAGCAAGACTTGGACAATATCCAGGCTTGGGCTGATAAGTGGCAAGTAACATTCACGCCACACAAGTGCCAGGCAATGACCATCTCCAACAAGAGAGAATCTAATCATCTCCCCTTGACATTCAATGGCATTACCATCGCTGAATCCCCCACTATCAAGTCCTCGGGGTTACCGTTGACCACAAACTTAACTGGAGTAGCCGTATAAATACTGTGACTACAAGAGTAGGTCAGAGATTAGGAATTCTGTGGCGAGAAACTCTCCTCCTGATGCCCCAAAGCCTGTCCACCATCTACAAGGCACAAGTCAGGAGTGTGATGGAATATTCTCCACTTGCCTAGATGGGTGCAGCTCCAACAACAGTCAAGCTCGACACCATCCAGGACAAAGCAGCCTGCTTGATTGGCACCCCATCCACAAACAGTCACTCCCTGCACCACCGACACACAGCGGCAGCAGTGTGTACCATCTCAAGATGCACTGCAGCAACGCACCAAGGCTCCTTAGACAGCACCTTCCAAACCCGTGACCTCTACCACCTAGAAGGACAAGGGCAGCAAATGCATGGGAACACCATCACCTGCAAGTTCCCCTCCAAATCACACACCATTCTGACTTGCAACTGTATTGTTGTTCCTTCACTGTCACTGGGTCAAAATCCTGGAACTCGCTTCCTAACAGCACTGTGGGTGTACCTACCTCATATGGACTGCAGCAGTTCAAGAAGGCAGCTCACCACCACCTTCTCAAGGGCAATTAGGGATGGACAATTAATGCTGGCCTAGCCAGTGACGCCCACATCCCATGAATGAATTTTTTAAAAACATACAACCTGTGACAGGTGGGAATGGTTTACCGGCCCTGGAGGACAGATGGACAGATGATGTAGAGTGTGTGCTGATGTCCGTAGCTAATTAAAGAGTTATGCAGCTCTCCTCTTGTCTTCTTTTGTCCAAAGCAGACTGAAGATTTCCCTTCCGAGCACCTGTTTATATACCTTATTTCCAAGGGCTGGTGGGTGTCCCATGTCAATGACTTGTTCGATTCCACTTGCCTAATCAGGTAATTATAGACCGGTGAGCCTGATGTCAGTGGTAGGGAAGCTGCTGGAGAAGATACTGAGGGATAGGATCTATTCCCATTTGGAAGAAAATGGGCTTTTCAGTGATCGGCAACATGGTTTTGTGCAGGGAAGGTCATGTCTTACCAACTTAATAGAATTCTTTGAGGAAGTGACAAAGTTGATTGATGAGGGAAGGGCTGTAGATGTCATATACATGGACTTCAGTAAGGCGTTTGATAAGGTTCCCCATGGTAGGCTGATGGAGAAAGTGAAGGCCCATGGGGTCCAAGGTGTACTAGCTAGATGGATAAAGAACTGGCTGGGCAACAGGAGACAGAGAGTAGCAGTGGAAGGGAGTTTCTCAAAATGGAGACGTGTGACCAGTGGTGTTCCACAGGGATCCGTGCTGGGACCACTGTTGTTTGTGATATACATAAATGATTTGGAGGAAAGTATAGGTGGTCTGATTAGCAAGTTTGCAGACGACACTAAGATTTGTGGAGTAGCAGATAGTGAAGGGGACTGTCAGAGAATACAGCAGAATATAGATAGACTGGAGAGTTGGGCAGAGAAATGGCAGATGGAATTCAATCAGGGCAAATGCGAGGTGATGCATTTTGGAAGATCCAATTCAAGAGTGAACTATACAGTAAATGGAAAAGTCCTGGGGAAAATTGATGTACAGAGAGATTTGGGTGTTCAGGTCCATTGTTCCCTGAAGGTGGCAACGCAGGTCAATAGAGTGGTCAAGAAGGCATACGGCATGATTTCCTTCATCGGACGGGGTATTGAGTACAAGAGTTGGCAGGTCATGTTACAGTTGTATAGGACTTTGGTTCGGCCACATTTGGAATACTGCGTGCAGTTCTGGTCGCCACATTACCAAAAGGATGTGGATGCTTTGGAGAGGGTGCAGAGGAGGTTCACCAGGATGTTGCCTGGTATGGAGGGCGCTAGCTATGAAGAGAGGTTGAGTAGATTAGGATTATTTTCATTAGAAAGACGGAGGTTGAGGGGGGACCTGGTTGAGGTGTACAAAATCATGAGAGGTATAGACAGGGTGGATAGCAAGAAGCTTTTTCCCAGAGTGGGGGATTCAATTACAAGGGGACACGAGTTCAAAGTGAAAGGGGAAAAGTTTAGGGGGGATATCCGTGGAAAGTTCTTTACGCAGAGGGTGGTGGGTGCATGGAACGCATTACCAGCGGAGGTGGTAGACGCGGGCACGATAGCGTCTTTTAAGATGTATCTAGACACATACATGAATGGGCAGGAAGTAAAGAGATACAGACCCTTAGAAAATAGGCGACAGGTTTAGATAGAGGATTTGGATCGGCGTAGGCTTGGAGGGCCGAAGGGCCAGTTCCTGTGCTGTAATTTTTTGTTCTTTGTTCTTAATCACCAAGGGGCAGGTACTCAAAGTAAACCCCTCTGCCCATCATTCTGCTCCAGCAGTCTCCTTCCGCCTTATCTCATTTTTGGTTCTGTTTATAAACTTCTGCCAGACACTTGTCTATAGAGGGCACGAGGCTCCATCTTATCAGCTTTCGGAATGTCTTGTTTTAGAGCCTGTGCTGGACTCATGTCCTTGCCAAAGATAACAGGCCTATGCTCTCCTGAATCTGTCAGCCCGGCAGACTGCTATAGAATCCTTCTTAATAAGAGAGTGAAAGAAAGAGATATTTCTGTAATATTCAATTAATTTTTTAAAGATTATATAAGGTCATTGATAGCCGCTTCTTACAGATCTCATCATCTTGAGAAGGAAATTTCCTTACTGACTTCTCACAATCGGCTCCTGACTAATAAGCTTGTTTTCCTAACTTGTTCATCAGACAGACATCGCAGGTACCAAAATTATCAGAATCATCAGCACAAACCCTTGAGCTGCCATCAAGAATAAATTTAAAAATTTCTCCAGTAAAATGTGATCACTATCAACTTTAGAGATAGAGATGAAAGTGAAGAAGAAAAATGTATTTATGACAGATTTCGGGTAGATGATACATTGCAAAACCAGGCTGAATATAGAAGGTCCAGAGGGGAAATGAGAAAACAAATAAGAGAAGCAAAGAGAGAATATGAAAAGAGACTGGCAGCTAATATAAAAGGGAATTCCAAAGTCTTCTATGGGCAAATAAATAGCAAAAGGGTGGGAGAAGGTGAAGTAGGGCCAATTAGGGATCAAAAGGGGGATTTACGCTTGGAAGCAGGGGAATAGCTAAGGTATTAAATGAATGCTTTGCAGCTGTCTCCACCAAGGAAGAAGATGCTACCCAGTCCATGGTGAAAGAGGAGGAAATTAATATACTAGAAGGATTTAAAATTGATAAGGAGGAGGCAGATAGGCTGTCTATACTTAAAATTGATAAGGAACCAGGGCCGGATGAGATGCATCCAAGGATACTGAGGGAAGTGAGAATGGAAATTGTGGAGGCACTGGCCATATTTTTCCAGTCATCCTTAGACTCAGGGGTGGTGCCAGAGGACTGAAGAATTGCAAATGTTACACAGTTGTTCAAAAAAGGACGTAAAGACAAGCCCAGCAACTACAGGCCAGTCAGTTGAACTTCGGTGGTGGGGAAACTTCTAGAAAGAATAATCGGGGACAAAATTAATAGTCACATGAACAAATGTGGGTTAATTAAGGAAAGCCAGCATGCATTTGTTAAGGGAAAATCATGTTTAACTAACATGCTGGAATTTTTTGAAGAGGTAACAGAAAGAGTTGATGAGGGTAATGCTGTTGACATGGTGTACATGGATTTCCAAAAGGCATTTGATACAGTGCTACACAATGGACTTGTGATCAAAGTTATAGCTCATGGAATAGAAGGGACAGTAGCAACATGGATGCAAAATTGGCTGAGTGAAAGAAAACAGCGAGTAGTGGTTAATGGATGTTTTCTGGGCTGGAGAAAAGTTTGTAGCGGAGTTCCCCAGGGGTTAGTGTTGGGACCCTTGCTTTTCCTGATACATATTAATGACCTAGACCTTGGTGTACAGGGCAAAATTTCTGGATGATACGAAATTTGGAAGCATTGTGAACTGTGAGGAGGATAGTGCAGAACTTCAAAAGGACATAGACAATTTGGTGGAATGGGTGGACAAGTGACAGATGAAGTTTAATGCAAAGAAATGTGAAGTGATTCATTTTGATAAGAAGGACATAGAGAGATAATATAGAATAAAGGGCACAATTCTAAATTGGGTGAAGGAGCAGAGGAACCTAGGTGTATATGTGCATAAGTCATTGAAGGTGGCAGGACAGGTTGAGAGTGCAGTTAATAAAGCACACATTATACTCGGCTTTATTAATAGGGGTATAGAGTACAAGAGGAAGGTCAAAAGATTCTCCAGCTCTCTTTTTACCTGAATCGAGTGTCGATATTTCTTACTAAGTATTAGATCTAGCCCTCAATTTACTTAAACCAGATTTCATATTCTCCTTTATGCAAATTTTACTCCCTCTGACAGGTACCAGGATGTTTAATTCTATCTTGATGATAGTCATGTCAGTTTCTCTATGGAGTATGTGTCAATAGCTTGATGATTTAAAATGTTGTCTCACTCTACTGGCCACAATAACCATTTCATGTTGTCCTATTGTCAAGTAGCTGAGCATGTTTGAGACCTGTTCTTCAGTGCAGGTTCACTATGCATTTGCACACTCACACCGGTATCCAAATATGATGCCACACATGTGCTATCTGATACAAGCCATTCTTAGACTTTCAAGTGATCTTATCACAAGATGCTTTTGATGCTTTGGGTAGTGGCCAGACTATCAAATGCAGTTTTCTTGAAAAGTTCATGGGTAAGGATACAAATGTCTTCAAGAGAAAGCTATCAATTTCCAAGTCTCATCTACACTTTCCTGAATGTACATGGATACCAGATTGAAATATTCCATTGAACCACACACAAGGTGATTTATTCCAATTCCTACTTGCTGGTGTGATTTTCCTGTCTCTATTTTTTGCTCTCATTCAACAGCCCTGCAGGAACTTTACTGTCTAATAAAATATGCTCATATATCTTTAGAACAAAAATCAAACGTTTCCAAGTGGTCCCAATAATTAACAATTTTGTTTGTTCTTTATTTATTATGACCTTTTATTTTTTCAAAAGTAACCTGCTAAATTGTGTCTGACGCTTTTTTTTGCATTTCAATATTATCCCAAATTTAATTAGCAGTGTTATTGGGCTGACAGATTTTGTCAATGTTCACTTTATTCCTCCCCAACAAAACTTTATTTCTTGATACTCAGGAACTACCTGGACTGCTTTTCCACCAGTTTTTATTTGTTAAATGAAAATGTGATTATCCCCTTAAATTTAAGGCAAATTTTCCCTTTGAGTGCTTGAAATAGCTACTCATATCAATTTATTTTATTCAATTCAAATCTCAGAAATAATGATGCCCAGGCTTGGTGATTTTTACATTTCAAGGTGAATTCCATAACTCCCCTTCTCAAGCACTTTGTCTTGGAAGATAACAAATGGGTTAGAGCCAGATCTTTAAAAGGCAAAGTTGCAAAGTTATTAGTTCAAATTGGGTGTACCTTCACCACATGGATTACAGCGGTTTAAGAAGGTTGCTGACCACCATCTTTTCAAAGGCAATTAGAGATGGGCAATAAATGCTGGCCTTGCCAGCGATGGCCACATCTTGTGAGTGGATACGTTTAAACAAAGAACTATCCTTCTCTTCTTTGAAAAGTACCATGGGATCTTTTACATCAACTTAAGAGGGTAAACAGGGTCGAGGTTTAAGATCTCATCTGAAAAATGGCACCTGTAACTATGCAGCACTCCCTCAGTACTGCACTGAAGTGTCAGCTAGGAATAGCTGCTTATATCCCTGGAGTGAGCATGCACCCACAACCTTCTGATTCAAATCAGAGAGAAATTCATTGATGAAGAGAGATAAATTCAGATAATTGACAAGATGGCTGAGGAACAGGAGTAGACCATTTAACCCCTTGAGCCTGTTCTGCCATTCAAGGAGATCATGGCTGATCTGTAACCTCATTCCGCATTTGCCCCATATCCCTTAATACCTTTGGTTAACAAAAATCTATCAATCTCTGAATTAAAATTGACAATTGACTGAGCATCAACTGCCATTTGTGGAAACAAAAAGTTCCTAACTTCTTCCACCTTTGTGTGTAATCATGTTTCCTAACTTCATTCCTGAAAGGCTTGGCTCTAACCTTTAGGCTATGGCCCCTAGTCCTAGACTCCCCAACCATGGAAATAGCTTTTCCTAATCTACCCTATCTGTTACCCTTAATATGTTGAAAACATGGATCAAATTACTCTCTAACCATCTAAATTTCAGGGAATATAATCCTAGTTTCTGTAATCTCTCCTCATAATTTAACATTTGGAGTCCAGGAATCATTCTAGTAAATCTACACTGCACTCCCTTCAAGGTCAATATATCCTTCGTAAGGTGCAGTGCCCAGACCTGCTCCCAGTTCTCCAGGTCGGGTCTAACCAGGGCTTTATATAGCAGGACTTCTACTCCCTAGTATTCTAGCCCTCTAGATATAAAGGCCAGCATTCCATTAGCCTTTTTGATTATGTTCTATACCTTTCCATGACATTTTAACAATTTATATACATGAACCCTTAGGTGTCTTTGGACCGCCACTGTTTCTAGCTTTTCACCAAGTAGAAAGTATTCTGATCTATCCTTTTTAGGTACAAAACAGATGATCTCATACTTGCCTATATTGAAATCCATTTGTCACAGTTTTGTCCATTCACTTAATCTATTAATATCTCTTTGTAACTTTATGCTTCCATCTACACTGCTTACAATGCCATCCATCTTCGTGTCATTGGCAAACTTGGATATGTGGCTCTGTATCCCATCATCTAAGTCCTTTATAAATATGATTAATAGTTGAGGCCTCAACACAGATCCTTGTGGACACCACTAGTCACATCCTGCCAATCAATTACTCTCTGTCTCCTGCCCTAACCAGGTGAATAATTTACTTTCAATTCCATGAGTCTCAACTTTAGCTAACAGTAGAACAGAGAGCAATGGAGGGACTTTCAGTCATAGTGATAGACACATAACTAAAAAAACCTGCATAGCTAGAGAGCAGAGAACCATATATACACACAGGTAGGTGTATACATATATATGTGTGTGTAAGAAGACAGAGAAGAAAATTGTAGCCACATAACGAACAGGAATTGTTTTTGGTTATTATTGTTTGAGTGGAGCCTCTCAGGATACTGTGTCTTTTCAAAAGGTGAAAATGAATCTTCTTTGCTGCAGAGACTGTCCAGGTGTGCCTGTGCCAGATCTGGCTCCACCATTCTGTTAACCATGGCAGTTCTTTTTACCTTTTTAATCTCGTTCCCCTTCCCCGCTTCTCCTCATATACTTGAATAGCAATAACCCGTTAGCAAGATGGCATTCACCACATCTGTGGAAAGCACTACAGTCTCAATTATCCCGTTGTTCTGGTTGGAAGAGGAAATAAAATTTACAAAATCTGGAAAAATAATGGGTCCACCAGCATTTGAAAAGTGATGGCAGAAGGTGGCAGTGGTGGAACTAAAACTGACTGATGTTGGCTTAAATCCATGGCCCAGTCTCCTGTTTGAGGGAGGATGTGGCATGGCATGGATTCTATGGAGGAAGAAATCATAAAAACAAATGCTGAAACAGACTCCAACTACTCTACTCTCCAAGATTGCTCTTTTTGAATAAAATAACATTGTTGGATTGAAAATGTACTGTTGTTTACCTTGAAACATTGTGGACCTTTCTAAGGGTTTTTGTAAGCGATAAACAATATTGTCACGGAATTCTGTCATTATTTATTCCATTTAATCCTTAGGTTTGAACTTGGATCACCTTCAATTGCATATACTGTGACTGGTATTACATCTCAGTATTCAACAAGGCTTAAGCTTGAAGAGGTAGGTAATCTGTCAAAAAATCCAAAATACCAGTTACATTACTTTTTGTTATAAATGATAAGTCTTTGTATAGTAGAATACAACTGGGGCGAGGACTGTGGTCCTTTTGGAGGGTGAGAAACTCTAGAGGAGTGGTGGGGGGAGGGTTGGGCTGGGTACGTGTAGAAGGGAGGGTACTGCGGATGGAAGGACATGCAAGAGATAAGTAAATAACCTCTGTCATCACAATCACATATGAGCCTGTGTATGACCATACACAAACTGTGCTAATATCTCACAGCAGAGCCTGACCTCCAATTGACTTGGAACCCCCTTGCCATTGGATCAAGGCCCCGCTGTGCTGAGGCCATGTAGTGGCTGCTGTGCAACAACCACCCCATGTTAAAAAAAAACACACAAAGGCATCTTCCACTTGCCAAAATGAAGTTTGGGAACGTGAAGTCTGGAACGTGAGGATCCTCATGGACAACCCCAACAGCGACAGGCCTGAGCGCCACATCACCATCATAGCTCGGGAACTCAGACACCTCGACATTGACATTGCCACCCTAAGTAAAATGCGATGTGCAGGAGAGAGCCAACAGAAGGAGCAAGGCAGCTGATACACCTTTTTCTGGAAGGGTCTCCCAGAAGAGGAATGACACCTCCACGGATTGGACCTCGCCATCAAAAACAAGCTTGTTTGGCACCTCAGCGACTCCCCCTGTGGGATAAGCAAATACCTCATGACTGTTCAGCTCACCCTAACAAGAAACTGGCATGTCACTGTCATCAGTGCATACGCTCCTACTCTTGAGGCAGACAAGGCCAAGGAGGGATTCTACACTAGCATTGAGCAATCCCTCACCCCAGTCCCAGCAGATAACAAACTGATCCTCCTCAGAGACGTCAATGTCAGAGTCAGGAAGGATGCGAATATCTAGAAAAGGGTGATTAGCAAGGAAGGAGTCAGGAAAGTAAACTCCAATGGAGTCCTCCTCCTGAGATATCCTCAAAGCATCCCTGAAGAGATCAAAAAATCCCAACTACTTGTGGTAGTCCCTGGCTCATGACCGTCCTAGATGGTGAAAGCTCATTCGGGAAGGTATCGTAAACCTCGAGGGACTTTGTCAGGAATATGCGGACGTGAAATCGAGGCATGGGAAGAAGCACACAAACCTCCAAACTACTCATCTACCTGACCCTTCAAGCACCAGCTGCCCCTCATGTACCAGAGTCTGCAGATCACGCATTGGACTTATCAGCCATCTCAGAACCCATCAAACTGGAGTGGAAGGAAGTCATCCTCAGTCCCGAGGGACTGCCTAAGAAGGCAACTCTATGTAAACAAAAACAGCATGCATGTTGTTTTTTTTTATTATCTTGTCTCAGACTAACTTTACTTCATATATAAAAACAATGTAACTATCCAGCAATGCAAAGTTCATACTGCGGTTCGTAGTCCTTTCTTGTCATTTTCCACTTGCCTCATTTCCTGAAGGTCTGACTCCTGCTGCTGTAGGTCTCCATAAGGATGATAGCAGATCTCCAGCATCTTACCGAAGGGTCAGGAGAATCTCTGTCTTTCTGTGGGCTGAATTTTAAGGCAATGACGTGGACGTGTACGGAGGCGTGGAGGGATATAAAATTGGGACGGGACACGTCGGACAGGAAGTCTGACATCATGATGTCCATCCCAGTTTTGTCTATGGGAGCAAACATGGTGGGTGGCAGTCTGATGGCGATGCGGCAGGCTGGTAATTAAGATAATTAACAGGCCAAATGAATGCAATTTATTTGGAGCAGATTTAATTTTATAAACAACGCACATGTCTCATGGGGCTTCAGAGGCCCGTCTCCTTCAAGGAGGTGACATGGAGGCGGACGTTGTTGGCTGGCTGCAAGGGAAGGCCATCAGGAGGGAAATCATCCAGGGCGTGGCAGGGCCACGAAAGGAGGGCTGTGCGCAGCACGTCAGGAGTGAGGGGAACATTGGTTGAGCTGCAGTTGAACTACAAGAAGGGCAACAGGCAAGTGACACTGGGGCAAAGCTCACAATTGGGGGCAACAATTGCGAGCCACTGGTAGGGAGGGACTGCCTTACAGGGAGAGGCCACCTATCATGGGGCTTATTCATCCAGGCTTTGGGGACTCTGTTGAAGACGAGGTGCAGCAGAGCTTGAGGGAGGGCCAGGCACCTGCAGTGACGCTACACAAGAGGGTGTTCAGCAGCTCCCTTGCTGCAGAGGGACAGAGAGGAGAGAGAGGGGAGCTGCCCCACACAGAAGGAGGTGCCCTCCAGAGAGCGTGTACAGGTCGAGGCTCAACTGCCTGTAGAAGTCCAATGAAGACTCCGCCTCTCCAGGGAGGCCGTCACTGATCTTTGTGCCATGATGCAGGATGGGCTGTAACCCAGGGCACCTAGTGGGAATCCAATGCCAGTGGCTCTGAAGGTCACCGTGGTGCTCAACTTCTACCCCACCGGATCATTCCAGGGATCCACTGGGGACTTGTGTGGAATCTCACAGTCAGTGGCAAGGAGGTCACCAATGCCCTCTTCAGGAGGGCTGGAGACTATGTGCGCTTCTGCACGGATCCCAACTCACAAGCTGAGAGGGCCATCAGGTTTGGGGCCATCGATGGATTCCCCAGATGTATGGTGCCATCACCTGCATGCATGTGGTCATCAAGGCCCCGGAACACCAGCCAGCGGCCTTCATCAACAGGAAGGGCTTCCACACCCTCAATGTAAAACTGGTCTGCGACCACTGTAAACGGATCCTGAAGGTCTGTGCTCGCTTCCCAGGAAGTTGCCTCAGTGCCTACATTTTGAGGCAGTCCCCAGTGCTAGTACTTTTCTGGCCTTCCTCCAGCCTTCAGGGATGGATCCTTGGAGACCAGGGCTACCCACTGAGGACATGGCTACTGACGCCTATGAGGAACCCACACACATACAGAGGAGAAGTACAACGCCTGCCACAGGACATTGCAAACTACCATAGAGCAGGCCATTGGTCTAATGAACGTGACACTCAGGTGCCAAGATCAGTCCAGTGGAGCTCTTCAGTATGCCCTGGCGAGGGTCTCACATATTGTCATAGTCTGCTGTGTGCTGCACAACCTGGCCCTGCAGAGTGGGGAGCCGATGAGCAATGAGGAAAGTGAAGAGCACACTGTCTCCTTGGATGATGAGGATGTGGAGCAGAAAGATGGGCAAGCCAGGCCAGATGAAGGACACCAGGGGCTACAGCAGTGTGGCCATGAGAGACGTGCAAGGGAGGCTCGTGATGCCCTAATACATTTGTGTTTCATTTGATCCATACTGCCCCTTGTACTTTCACCAATAAAGACCCACCTTTATGCAGCCATATTGTCACCTTCCTTCCTTAAGGATGCATTCGCTTATTGAGCATTTATGTGGAGCATATCTGGTGAGGTTCCAGAGTTGACCCCTCGCAGCATCTTTGATCGCCTCCAGCATCTTCATAGAGGCTGGGATGTAGCAAAGGGTCAAGCCCTTGAAAGAAGAGAAAGGGATGGCATCCATGCCTAGCAGTAAAAATTTAATGACATTCAAAATGGAGATGGCCATTATCATCGAAGCAAATGCTCACCCGTGATTCTATGTGTACTTCTTAATTCTCTTTCACGAACTCCTACATGGTGCTGCCCCTGCGCTGTCAGCTGAGGAGGAGGCTGCCTGCTGACCTTACTGCCCTATGTCTATGGCTGACCTTGGTGGCTGTCCTCAGGATGTCTTGGGCCTGCAAAGCCCCAGCATGCTGTGGGCCTCCTGCACAGTAGCAGTACCACCCTATTTCGGCAGGGATGTTGGATGAATTGGCAACATTGGCAGAGGGGCAGAAAAGCTGCTGCCCATACCAGGAGCATCCTGAGAGGAGCCCCCAGCTGCAGGAGGCAGACGCTCCTCCTCCCTATCAAGGCAGACTTCGGCCTCCCTGCTGACCTGAGAGTGCAGAGGACCTTGAGATGACTCAAGGTCCCTGTCCCGCTTTCACCTTGCCACTGCTGCCTTGCCCCCATGGTCAGGATGAGGGTGTGGAGACCTGTACAAATATCCTGTGAACACTGAGTGCTCTGCTGGATGTGGCTGTCCATCAGAACCCCCAATCTCTCAATGGTGGACACCACTCGAGCACCAGTTAGAGACAGTGTTGAGGTCAAGGCCTGGATGTACTCCTCCATCATCCACGCTTGAGCACACATTGCCTCAGGTAACTCTGCCAGATGTTGCCGCACCTTTCACTGCAGCTGCAGCATTTCCCTTGATGCTGCCGACACCAGAGGCAAGTCATGAGTATGGGGCTCAGCATGGGCCTGGGCCTGGGCCTGGGCCTGGCCTCCCACCGTCCTCCGACTGTCCGAGGCCTGGGCTGTTACAGCCTCCATCAGCTGCTGGGGTGCATGTGTGCTGTGCTCACCAGATTGTGTACCCAGATCTAAATTCACGTGCAGTCCCACCAAGGTGCAAGTATTTATGCTGGTGGAGGTTGCAGTAGTATGAGGTGCCGATGGACCCTCTGAGGCTCCTTCCTCCCCCACCGAGGTGGCAGGATCTGTGCAGATTCGGCTGTTCGCTGATTTGGCACTGCTTGACCTGCATGAAAGAACAGAGACATGTACAGTCAAGGGTCTGCCCTCCCTCCACATACACCCCAACAATGCAGACCCCAATGGGCACTGGATGCCTGATGAGCAGTTGTGCTCCATCACTGCAGATGCAGCTTGGGCCCTATGGAAACCTTATTCACTGTCTTGGAAAGGTGCCCCTGTTTCTCTGTCCGCGATGCACTGGCCATCCTGTGGTCCAATCAGCTCCACGGCCTCCTCCTCCATTGGTGTGAGAACATGCAGCATAGGCAGCCCACCTCCGGTCTTGGCCCGCTCCCACCGATTATGTGCTATCCTCTCCTGCAGACGGGATGTTGGACCGCGAATGACATTAATCCCAACACATAGGCTGCTGGCAGTCCAGTTGCCACTGATAGGGGCACACAAATGCCTCCTGCATGTGTTCCCTTCCCAGGGATCTCGTGAGATTCCACTATGACAGAGTCCCACCGTGACATGCTGCTGTCAGTCATCTTGCAACTCCTGACGCTTTGTCCACATCGAAGGCGTTGATCCCTCTCCTCCCAACACTCCGTCCTGTTTCACCAGATGCAAGGTCCAAGAGGATAAAGGCATTAAATGATACTCTGTTTCGCAGCCCAGATGAGGTCGTTGAGCTGCTTGCAGCACTTATCCACATGCACGGTGTAACTCCACAGCTGCTGACCTCCTCCTTAATCTGCAGCGATGCCTGCTTCATTTGACTCGCAGATCTTATCCTCCCATCCCTTGGCAACGAGATGTCCCTCCTCTCCTTGGCAGTCTATAGGAGCACCTGGAGGAAGGCATCAGGGAAGCGTGGTGCCATACTGGGTCTCCTCTCAGCCATTTCTAAACATGACCTCCTCCTTCAGGCCTTCCAAATGCAGAGTTCACTGCAGGCCTGGCAGCCCTTTAAAAATGTCCCCAGCAATTACCGAGGCATCAGCTGACACTGTGCTTCCCACCTCCGGGCCCAACCCTGACCACGCAATTGGTCGGGTGTCACAGCTCATTAGTCTTAATTGTCTGGTGGTCTGCCGCTCCTACCCCAATATGCCTTGCACCCGGTTCCCGTTCTGATGGCGGACTTGTGCACATACATGTGTGTGTACACCCACTCTGCTGTCTGGCAGGGTTGCTGGTTTGTTCCTCGCTAGCTGGGGATTTCTGAGGCCAAATGTGAGCAGTCCTACTACTGCCTTAGCTGTGGTCAGCTAACTTAGCATTGACCAGAAAGCAGATTTATGATCACTTTGTCCTTGAGGCTTTGTGCTTTCACTAGGGGAACTCCAGGGCTCCTACTCGAAGGTAGTGTGATGATGCTTAGCTATTTTTCTCATTTAATCTCCCTTCCTCTTTCCCTGCTCTCATGCAGCAGCGCAGTTTTTAGCTGATGATAGGAATATGTAACTATTGGAACATATCACAAAATACAACATTGCTGAAATGTAGAATGTATATTTTTGTGTAATTTATTTTTGTGTGATATAGATTTGGAGGAGATATAGTTTTGTGCTGCACTTGGTGGAACTTGCTTTGTGGTTTGCAGAGCACAGTTGATTCTCATTTGTGAGCCAGCTTCTTTATTTTAATCCTTTAATTTCACTAAAAGAGAAAAATCTCAATTAATCTGTCTTCTAGGTTCGAAGATTTTTTGAATCTTTGAATGATAATGGTTCACAGCTCCGATGCGTCCAACAAGCAATTGAAACAATTGAGGAGAACATCCGCTGGATGGATAAGAATTTTGTAACGATCAGTATATGGTTGGAGAATTTAAATTCCGTTGGTTAATTCAATGACCATCATCCTGCATCCTAACTCCAAAGAACTCCCTTCAAAAGAGACTGTTCCCTCATATAGAGTTTTCTAAAAGTCTGCAAACATGCTATCTTAAATTTATATCATCATTCAGGTAAAATGATATATACCAGGTTTGAAATTCAATGTGTAGTGATACAATTGGTGATCTAGGAACATCATCATCACTCATCAAATCTGGACTAAAAGAAAAATAATTAAAAAGTGCTATACGAAGCCCATGGTGTCGCATTTTGTACACCATAGCAGTTATTTTATCTTCTGCAGGGCAAATATTCAGGCAGGTAGCACAAGAGTTGTGATGATAAATTCTTAAAGTGCGCTTTTGTTTTTGTTGCAGCCACTGAAAAAACATGGCCCACAAAAATTCCACAGTTCAGGACTTTTGAAGAAGTTTTTCCTAGATTCTGGAATAATTCTAGTTTAAAATTCCACAGTATAACTTTAGCAGCAAACTTCATTCTTAAGAACATAATAATTTGCTTTGAAATAACTCCCCCAAATAAAATAAAAATTTCAACAGCAGTTATCCTTAAAGAGCATCTCCTGTTTAAAACCTCCCCTCACCTCTTCCACTGGCAACTTCTCCAACAAAACACTTTTTTAAAAAGTCTTGTACTGAGGTACCAAAAGTACAAGATAAATGTGATTGGTGATTCTTTTGAAGGATAATGCTTCACAGTTGCTGTGTGTTTAAAACAGTTGTATGCACATAATTATGTATATTTTATGCTTTAAATGTTAGTTATCGAGGGAGTAATTATGTACAATCTCAAACAATTCATGCTGCTGTGAAAAGATGGCCCCTTATGACATTGAATGGTCCAAAGTGTCATTCGCATGGTCAGGGACTTAGAACCTCCTCCCACATTCAAGGGTGGACTCTCTTCTCAGCATAGGAAATTTGAATTGACAATCATTTGTGGGTTTCTTTAAGAAAGGGTAGATCATTGGTTGGCTGGAACTGTCTATGATTGACAACTGGATGGGCAGAAACCCATTTCACAGTGGGACAGATCACGGAGGTGCCTATCAGAGTTACCTGTGATTTTGGCAATAAGCAAAATAAGCCTTGCCCTTTTGTAAAGCTAGAATCTGAAATAGAGTTGAAAATGCTCCCACCGTAATTTTGTGAATAACAGCACCGATCTAAGAAGAAGTAGGGTCACTGACCCGAAACGTCAACTCTGCTTCTCTTTCCACAGATGCTGCCAGACCTGCTGAGTGATTCCAGCATTTCTTGTTTTTGTTTCAGATTTCCAGCATCCGCAGTATTTTGCTTTTATATTACCGATCTAAGCTCAGCAGCTTTATTTAAATAGAGAAATCATTTATGTTTTCAATGCTGGCCACGTTGTATATGTCACTGATTTGATGTTCTAACTGCAGTGTAACTCATTGTTCCTTTCTGTACTTCAAGTCAGAAGAGAACGTATCTAGTGTCTCATTTCCTTCAGCTAGGTGTGTCTAAGCTTCTCATTGTTCCACATTACTACCCAAGCCTGAGGTAATGGCTGTGTTTGCATTGGGGTAACAGGACACTGCCAGTATTTTCTTCTTCTGGGATGGAGCAGTCTGAAACACATGCATCTAACTTTCCAGACAGCAACTGGTAAAAGCCTACTCCCAAACAGTGCTGAGTAATCTCATGTGACAGAAAAAGTGAACTCAAATGCCTCACTGAGTGTGAACCAGGTATTCTTATTATCAGAGCTACCAGGCCAAATGAAGCTTAAGTGAATTTCCTAATTGAATTTGAGAAACAAAAAGTGGCTTAAGAATTTTGGCACTTTTATTTTATGGGAGGGCTGCTGATTGGAGATGTATAGATCTCCCTGACTTGGCTGCATTGCATTGTATAAATGTCCCCAGATCCATAAGACTGAAAGCACCATATACTCATATAAATATGCTGTCAGACGGCAGGAGCTGGTTTCTGGAATTAAATATGGGAACAGTTACCTTGCTTTTCCACTGATTCAGCAATCATGTCTCCACAGTAGAATACTGCTCACTTGACTGTAAAGTTAAGAATGAAAACAAAATGAGTGGCGTAGTGGTTAGCATTGTAGCCTCACAGTTCCAGTGACCCAGGTTCGGTTCTGGGTACTGCCTGTGCGGAGTTTGCAAGTTCTCCCTGTGACCATGTGGGTTTCCACTGGGTGCTCTGGTTTCCTCCCACAGCCAAAGACTTGCAGGTTGATAGGTAAATTGGCAATTATAAATTGCCCCTAGTGTAGGTAGGTGATAGGAGAGTAGTGGGGATGTGTTAGGGAATATGGGATTAATGTAGGATTAGTATAAATGGGTGGTTGTTGGTTGGCACAGACTTGGTGGGCCGAAAGGCCTGTTTCAGTGCTGTATCTCTCTATGAGAAAGGTTGCATTCCCTATACAGGTGCATGCTTGCATCTAACAGCAGTCATGAGGTGGAAAAAATACCATTGATTTCCCTTTAATTTATTGATCGCTAACCTATTTTGGTTTTCAGTTTTGCCCAGGAGAGTCAAATCAGAGCATTGATATCAGAATAATATCTGTGCTGCTTTAAAGTGCCTGAGATCAGAGCCTGGAAATGCTGTGGTGCTTTTTGGCATTCATGCGGCAAGGCCAGGTTTTCACCCACTGATGCTCTCTCCCAAATCCTAATAGTAAATTGCATAGTAGGGGCAGCCAATGCATGCGTCCTACTAAGACAGCTGAAGCATTCTGCAGCATTTAGGGAGCAGGCATTAGACGTGCTTGCCTCGCAAAGTACAGTTTACCTGTTAGTTATTGATCGATCAGAAACCTGGTTACTGCCCAAAATTGCAACTGCCCCTTCCTCGATACAATCAATTTCTGACCTTAGTTCTGTAATTGTCAGTTTGAAGTGACACAGTCTCATGAATGGAATACCGGGAATGGCTAAATGAGGGGCTGCATTTTAAGACTATGCTGCTGAAATAGGCGTCGGGCGTAAATAAAAATGCAGCCCCCATGCATGGGGACCACGTTGCAAAGCCGCCACGATTTCAAACGCGGCAGTTCATTTGCATGGCCGCGATAACCCCTCCCCCCCCAATCATGTGGAGGGGGCAGGAGCCGACGCCGACAACAGCGTCCGGCGTCAATGCTCAAGTGACGGCGCCATTTTTAAAGGGCTTGCAGCCCGAAATGAGCTTTTAAATTTTTAAAGGACCAGTTACTTAAAAGATTTAAAAATTAATGGACGTCTTCCTATGCATTCTCCCACCAAATGGCATCACTACATTCCTGCCCTTTTCCCCCCCCAGAATACAGATATTGAAAATCTGACCTCCCGCAACCACCCCCTCCAAAGTTCATCACCTTTGTCCTTTACCCCTTCCCATCACCCCCCCCCCCCCCGATCAATATGAGGCATTTTAACCCCACTCTCCCCCTCCCCACAGATGTCGCGCCACGTTTCCCCGAACGGGGATTTGAAGGCGCAGCATTGTCAGCCGCCAGAATAAAGATTATTGCAACGTGCTGGCAGAATTGCTGGAGCCTGCGTGGTAAGTAGCAATTAACATATTTTAACGTGGGTCCCATTGCTGAGCGGCGGGGACGAGACCTCACCTCCGAGATTGGTATGGGCCTGCTGCCGTCGGGGTCGGTGGTAGCCCTCCTCCATATCGATCTTCATTGCCCCTCAGCCAATGTTCCTAGTGGTGGAGGGGCTTTAAAGTCAGGCCTGAGGTGTTTAATGGCACAAATATTCCACCTGCAAGCTTACCAATATGCCCATCTAAGAAGCAGCCATTAACTTTGCTTTACTGAAGGAATATATTAATTCTTTGCAGTTAAACAAACCATTTGTGAAAATGCTGTCTCATCACAATATACTGCTAAGACAATACAGGTTATGACAAAACCAAAAAGTGAGGAATAGAGCACTCCTGCATCTGTTTGTGTAATAATAAAATTGCTCATAGGCATGAAGGAATGATAAATTTTTAAATTCCTCAAACAATTCCCAGTAATATCCTCTGTGATTAGTTTTAGCAGGGCTGAAATTGGTCTTCAATGGTAGCACAAAACAGGTAATAATGAACTGGCAAAATTTTTAACACACTCTGTCCTTCTTACTTTTAACACACTTTGTCCTACTTACTTTTCCATTTATTTCACCTCAGTTAGTCTGTAAACACATTGGTCCTGAAAATGCATAGGTCTAAAATGTAGTCAGTTAAGCTGGCATCAAGCCTGCCAGGGAACTCTACCACTGACCCAGGGAATTTTCCAGGAAAAACTGCTCCCTCTGATATCACTGGCCTTGAAACAGCTTTGTGGAGGTTTTGCCCCATCCAAGGTCTGACAGAAAACCATACATAAGATCAGGATCTGGTGCATCTGGATTTCTGTCTGATTTCCAACTCCATTGATTATAAATGTGGATTTGCTAAAACTAATTTACGGTCTGTCTGCACAGGTAGAATCATAGAATCTTACAGCATAGGAGGCCACCATTTGGCCCATCATTTCTGTGCTGGCTATTTAAAAGAGCTGTCCAATTTAATCCAGCTTTTTCTCCATAACCATGGAAATTTGTCCTTTTCAGGTACATGTCCAATTGCCTTTTGAAAGCTCCTAATGGAAACTACTTCCAACATTCTTTCAGGCAATGCTTTCTGGATCATAACAATCCTCAGTGTGAAAACAGTTCTCCTCATTTTCCCTCTAGTTTATTTGCTAATTATTCTAAATCTTTGGTTACTGACCCACTTGTCAGAGGAAGCAGTTTTTCCCTACTTGATGTATCAAAACCTTTCATAATTTTAAATACCTCTTTTAGGTCTCTCCTTAGTCTTTTCTGCTCCAAGGAGAACAAATACAGCTTCTGCAGTTGCTTCACATAACTGAAATTCCTTATCCTTGGTATCATCCTGGTAAACCTCCACTGCACCCTCTCCAAGGTGTTGGCCTCCTTCTTAAAGTGTGGTGCTCAGAATTGTGCACAATACTTCAGCTGAGGCCTAACCAGTAATTTGTAAATGTTGAGTATGACTTCCTTGTTTTTGTATTCAGTGCCTTATTTACAAAGCCAATTTTCACATATGCTTAACCACCTTGTCAACCTGCACTGCCACCTTCAAAAATTTGTGAATATGCACTGACCTCAAAATAGTACCATTTGAATTATACTGCAGCTCCATGTTGTTTATCCCAAAGTGCATCACTTCAGGCTCACTTGCGTTAAATTGCATCTGCCATGCGTCTGCCCATTTTACCAGTCTATCTATATCCTCCTCAAGTCTGCAACTATCCTCTTCACTGTTTACTACATCGCCAAGTTTTATATTATCTGCAAACTTCAAAATTGTACTCCCTATACCCAAGTCCAGATCATTTATATATAACAAGAAAAGCAATGATCCCAATAATAACCCCTGGGTGTAACCCACTACATACTTCCCTCCAATCAGAAAAACAGCCATTCACCATTACTCTAACTTCTCTCCCTGAGGGTGAGGATGAGTTATACCACACAAACAGGCTTATAAATCATGGATCATGGTGTTTGTTATCTTGTTCAGTTTGGTTTACTTAAGGTGGTATTTTTGAATACAACATTGTGAGCAATGTGTTAGAATTAAACTTTAGATTATGCAAGTGATGGAGACAGTAGTTAAACTAGGCACATAATGGGAGTAATTTTACGTGTGGCTGGTTGATATGGAATCTAACCCGCCATCAGTGTGCACTTGGAAAATTATCCCCAATGTTTTCCAAATGTAATTGGCCTGTGAATAAGCAGAGTAACAAGCCATTCAAAGTGCCTCTACCAAAATCGATACACTTGTGATACGCAGTGTCAGGTGTTGTCCATACTGTAATAATATGAGGTTCAAATTAATGTGCCATTGAGTAGGTGTGGATTGCCTCTAGATACAGCAGTTGGCATGTAACCATTTATGAAGACACTCGGCAAATCTCCCGTTTTCCTGTATGGCCAGCCCACAGTACAACCCGAGTAGTAAGTGACTGTATATTGTGACAGCTGTGGCTCAGTTGATAGCATTCTCTCACCTCTGAGTCAGAGGTGCCACTACAAGAGCCAGAGCAAATAATCCAGGCAGACACTCCCAATGAAATACCGAGGGAGTGCTGCATTGGCAGAGGTGCTGTCATTTGGATGACATGTTAAACCGAGGCTCCATCTGCCCTCTCAGGTGGACGTAAAAGATCACATGGCGCTGTTTCAAAGAAGGGCATATCAGTTCTCCCCAGTGTCCAGAACAACATTTATCACTCAACCAACATCACTAAAATAGGTAATTTAGTCATTATCACTTTGATGTTTGTGGGACCTTGCTTTGTGCAAATTGGTCACTGTGTTTCCTACATTACAACAGTTACTACACTTCAAAAGTACTTAATTGGTTATAAGGTGCTCTGGGGCACCCTGAAGTCATGAAAAATGCTGTATAAATGCAAGTCTTTTTCTTTCTTATGGAAGATGATTTCTTCAGATTTTATGTGTGAGCAATGAATTTCCTAAGTGTGAAAATAAAGGTGTATTCACCATTAACATTGTTGAGATTCAATCTGCGTGATCATTGGCTCATCTGCTGCTTTTGTTGTTTACCCTGTAAAATCAATTTACTTTTATCAGTAATTGGAGATCAATATTGTAGAATCTTAGAATTTCCTGTACACCAAGTTATTTTTGATACAGTGGAGGGGTTTCTAGTGTCATTCTAATGTCTACTCCATTGTCTAGTTCTTCAGCATTTGAATAGTTAACCCTGAATGAGAGCAATAGATATAAGAATGAAATATAATACATTTGATACAGTGAAATTAGTTTTAATTTGCCATGAACCTTTGATCATTAATTTATTACTTTGTGCAGTTTCTACAACCAGCGAAAATCAGTGCTTTCAGTTTTAGAACAATGAATCGCAGTGGAGTTTTTTATTCGTTCATGGGATGTGGGCGCCGCTGGCTATGCCAGCATTTATTTCTCATTCCCAATTTCCCCAGAGAAAGTGATGGTGAGCTGCCTTCTTGAACCACTGCAGTCCTTGGGGTGTAGGTACACCAACAGTGCTGTTAGGGAGTTCTTGCATTTTGACCCAGCAACAATGAAGGAACAGTGATATAGTTCCAAGTCAGGATGGTGTGTGGCTTGGAGGAGAACTTGCAGGTGGTGGTGTTCCCATGCATCTGCTGCCCTTGTCCTTATAGGTGATAGAGGTCGCGGGTTTGGAAGGTGCTGTCAAAGGAGCCTTGGTGAGTTGCTGCAGTGCATCTTGTAGATGGTGCACACTGCTGCCACTGTGCATCAGTGGTAAAGGGAGTGTATGTTGAAGGTTGTGGATGGTGTACCAATCAAGCGGGCTGCTTTGTCCTGGATGGTGTCGAGCCTCTTCAGTGTTGTTGGAGCAGCACCCATCCAAGCAAGTGGAGAATATTCCATCACACTTGTAGATAGTGGACAGGCTTTGGGGAGTCAGGAGGTGAGTTACTTGTAGCAGAATTCCCAACCCCTGACCTGTTCTTGTAGCCAGAGTATTTATGTGGCTGATCCAGTTCAGTTTCTGGTCAATGGTAACCCACCAGGATGTTGACAGTGGGGGATTCAGCAATGGTAATGCCATTGAATATGAAGGGGAGATGGTTAGATTCTCTCTTGTTGGAAATGGTCATTGTCTGACACTTGTGTAGTGCGAATGTTACTTGCCACTCATCAGCCCAGGCCTGGATATTGTCCAGGTCTTGCTGCATCTGGACATGGGCTGCTTCAGTATCTGAGGAATGGTGCTGAACATTGTACAATCATCCCCCACATCTGACCTTATGATGGAGGGTAGGTCATTGATGAAGCAGCTGAAGATGGTCCTGCCTAGGACACTACCCTGAAGAACAGCTGCAGTGATATC
Organism: Heterodontus francisci; assembly: GCF_036365525.1. Taxonomy (NCBI): domain Eukaryota; kingdom Metazoa; phylum Chordata; class Chondrichthyes; order Heterodontiformes; family Heterodontidae; genus Heterodontus; species Heterodontus francisci. The sequence goes on along the minus strand of NC_090374.1, from coordinate 76,799,988 downwards.
CTGGAACTGAGATGATTGACCTCCAACAGCTACAACCATCTTCCTTTGTGCTAGGTATGACTCCAACCAGCAGAGAATTTTCCCTGATTCCCATTGACTGCAGTTTTGCTCGAGCTCCTTGATGCCATAACCGGTCAAATGTTGCAAGGGCAGTCACTCTCACCTCACCTCTGGAGTTCAGCTCTTTTGTCTATGTTTGGGCCAAGGCCATAATGAGGTCAAGAGCTGAGTGGCCCTCGCAGAATCCAAACTGAGCAGGTTATTGCTGAATAAGTGCCGCTTGATAGCACTGTCGACGACCCCTGCCATCACTTTGCAGATCATTGAGAGTAGACTGATAGGGCGGTAATTAGCCGGATTGGATTTGTCCTGCTTTTTGTGTACAGGACAGATTTGGGCAATTTTCCACATTGCTGGGTAGTTACCAGTGTTGTAGCTGTACTGAAACAGCTTGGCTAGGGGTGCGGCTAGTTCTGTAGCACAAGTCTTCAATACTATTGGCGGAATGTTGTCAGGGCCCATAGCCTTTGCAGTAATCAATGCCTTCAGCCATTTCTTGATATCATGTGGAGTGAATTGAATTGGCTGAAGACTGGCATCTGTGATGCTGGGGACCTCAGGAGGAGGCCGAGATGGATCACCCACTCGGCTTTCTGCCTGAAGATGGATGCAAGTGCTACAGCTTTGTCTTTTGCACCGATGTGCTGGGCTCCCCCATCATTGAGGATGGGGATATTTGTGGAGCTTCCTCCTCTTGTTAGCTGTTTAATTGTCCACCACCATTCACAACTGGATGCGACAGGACTGTAGAGCTTAGATCTGATCCGTTGGTTATGGGATCACTTAGCTTGTCTATTGCATGCTGCTTCCACTGTTTGGCATGCAAGTATTCCTGTGTATAGCTTCACCAGGCTGACACCTCATTTTTAGGTATGCCTGGTGCTTCTCCTGCCCTCCTGCACTCTTCATTGAACCAGGGTTGGTCCCCTGCCTTGATGGTAATGGTAGAGTGGGGGATATGCTGGGCCATGAGGTTACAGATTGTGGTTGAATACAATTCTGCTGCTGCTGATGGCCTTATGGATGCCCAGTTTTGAATTGCTAGATCTGTTTGAAATCTATCTCATTTCGCATGGTGGTAGTGCCACACAACATGATGATGGACATCTTCAATGTGAAGATGGGACATCGTCTCCACAAGGAATGAATGGTGGTCATTCCTCACGTCAACTGTTTTTCCCTCTCCATTGGTGCTGCCAGACCTGCTGAGTATTTCCAGCACTTTCTCTTTTTATTTCAGAGTTCCAAGTTAGGTTCAAAACAAAGACTGTTTTTTCTGTTACAGTCTTTCGCTCACCAAATCCACTTATGAATTGTATTAATGTGGAGAATATAAGATAGTTATTGAACACATAAGAGCTTTAATAGAAATTTGTAGTTTAGAACAATCAGTCTTTGCGACAAAAACAAAGATGAGGAAGACATTACTAACTGGAAGGGCAGGAGATATTCATCCTCAGCTGAAGCGCCTTGGACCCAGATATCTTGGGTCCTGTTTTTGAATGATGTTTGCTGAGCATCACGTCAATGTGCAGGCACTGGCGATAGTCTCTAGAATTGTGCAGCAGCTGGCTGTCAATATTTAAAAAATATTCTTCCTTGTACTGGAATTCCTCACAAATTAATTTGATATACACATAAAATAACTCACATTTTACAAGTTTATTGCATTTTATTTTCAGGTTTTCTATTTACTCATATGATTCTGGTACTAAAATACACCCAAAGCCATAATCCATAAGTATAATTTGAACAGTTGAATCCCAAACAAAATTCTTTGTGGTGCAGCATTAAGAAAAATATAGAATATCTGGACAGCTGTCTCAGCCTTTTACAGTCAATGTAAACATTTTACTGTTCAACAACTTACATTTTTATAGACACTTTAGTAAAACATCCCAAGGTGCTTGACAGTAGCATTACCAAACAGAATTCGACACCCAGCCACATAAGGCAATGTTAGGACAGGTAACCAAAAGCTTGAAAAGATTTTAAGGAACGTCTTAAATGAGGCAGAGATGTTTAGGGTGGACATTTCAGAGCTCAGGTTTTAGGCAGCTGAAGGCATAGCTGCCAACAGGATTGACGGGTGAATGGAACTTGGTGGGAGTCAGGATATGGGCAGCAGAGTTTTAGATGAACTAAAGTTTATGTAGGGTGGGAGATGGGAGGATGGCCAGCAATAGTCCAGTCTGGAGGTAACAAAGGCTTGTATAAGGGTTTCAGCAGCAGATGAGCTGAGGCAAGGGTGGAGTTGGGTGAAGTTTCAGAGGTGGAAGTAAGCAGTCTTGCTCGTCTTGGGGTCAAGTTTGCGAATGGTCTGGTTCAGCCTCAAGACAGTTCCCAGGAAGAGGGATGGAGTCAGAATTCATTATTGTGCAGAGTCTTAAGATGTTTCCTGACTCAGACTGAAAACAAGAGAACTGTACAGTTTAATGTACTGTGCCAATTGCCACACATCAAAAATGTAACACTAGTTTTTTTGTGGCATAAAATATTTTAGCAGTGAACATTTCCTACAAATACAGCATCCATTCCGCTTAGAAAAAAGATTTGTTTTTACATATATAAATCCAGTTTGAGAACCTTCAGAAAGCAGATATTATTTCATAGTGATGTGAAGCTAGAATTAGCAAATGGAGTTCGAATTTCTATTATGCTCAACGTCGAGTGTTCATTTCATTACATCCCCATAAATCATGTTCCAGCAGCTCTTTAGAAATTGAAAGGAAACCACAGGTGTTTATTTGTACAGAGGCACATTCCCAACGAAAAAGAAAAAAATTTGCAAAGTGGTCAGTTTTTAAACCAGGATCTGCAGAGGAAGAAAACAAACATTAGTTTAAAATACAAATCCAGTAAATACTAAGGGGTAGAATTTCCACAGAGTTCCCCGATTGCCCATTATATTTGACGGATACCTTGGAGAAACAGCATAAATTGCCAACTATGCTGTTTCCTCTGAAATTATGGAGGGAGAATTAGGAGAACCCACATGGAAATTACTGGTGAAAGTCTTTCATTACTGGATAGGATAAATATTGTGTTTCTCTGGTGTAAACAAGGGCTAGAATTTGTTGTGTATGCAGCTGCTTTTAATTGTCATATGGAGTGAACTTGATTGGCTGGACATCAGTGCTGATGGTGGAGTCCTCAGGAAGAGGAAAGTAGGATTTCCACCCAGCACTTTTGACTGAAGATGCTTGCTAACTTTCAGCCTCGTGTCTCTTTCACTCATGTTCTGGGCTGCACCATTGTTAACAGAGCCTCCTCTTCCTATTTAGTTCCCTGATTATGCACTGCCATTCTCACTGGATGTGATAGCACTGCAGAACATTGCTCTAATTGTGGGACTATGTAGTTCTGGCTATAGCATGCTGTCTTTGGTGTTTAGCATGCAGGTAGCTTTACGCTGTAGTCTCACTAGACTTATACCCCATTATAAAGTATGCCTGATGCTGCACCTGGCACATCCTTTGCAGTCTCCATTGAATTAGAGTAAGTATTGCCACTTGATGGTGATGGAACAGTGAGTGAGGTGCATAGATTATGATGGTATACAATTTTGCTGCTGTTAATGGCTCAAGCCATCATCGATGCTTTGTTTTGGACTATTAGTTCTTGATGGTGGACACTGAAGATTCAGAGTACATTCTGTGCACTTGTAACCATCAATGCTTGTTTCAAGTAGTGTTCAACATGGAGTTTCATGAGCTGTGAGGGGACAGTAGTTATGATCACCAGGAGGTTTTGTAGGTTGTGTTTGGGCTGAAACCATGCACCTTCATTGGGTTTGGAATCAATGATGTGGCACCCAAGGCTGCACCTGCCCAATAGTATTCCACTATGGCTCCACCTCTGGTGGATCTATCCTGCCAATGGGACGGTCTTACCCAGGGATGATGGTAGAGGTGTTTTGGATATTGGCTGATAGATATTGTTCTGTGAGTACAGTAATGTCAAGTTGTTGCTTTAGCAGTCTGTGGGACCGCTCTTCTAATTATGCACCAGTACCCAGTCACTGGTAAGGACGAGACTGCAGGGTTGACTGGGCTGTGATTACTAATTTCCTATCCTTTGTTCTTCAATTTACTATGACATCTCCATTTGCTGAATCACTGCCTCACCTCCACCTTTGATGACCTTGTCCCGAGCAAAACCTTCACTGTCTCCCATCCTAATCATTCCCCAGTACAAACCCATCTGTGGTCCCTCAAGACCAAGGTATAATGGTATCTGGCATACAACTGGCTTAGCCAGCTACCACAGGCTCTGGACCACATCATGCTCCATTGAGCTTCCTTCACTGCTCTCTAGTCTAGAATCATCCTGGAGAGCAAAGGTAACCACCTCACTATTTTTCTCCATTGCTATCCATATCTTTGAACCCTTCACCCTTGCCCCTTCACTCTCACCTCTAACAACAACTGTGAGTGTCTCAGTGTTTCTTTATGATCAAGACAGAAACCATTTATTCAGCAGCCTCTGCTGATTCCGCTCCTTCCCATTGCCCACCGTGCCAAGCCTCTTCTCCCATCCACCCTAGTCCTGGATCTTCATTTCTCTCTAGTTTTTAATCCCATCTTTCTTCTTTCCAAGTTTATCTAATCCATGAGACCCACCTCCTGCTCCCATGACCCCATACCCACTAAACTGCTGACCATCCAACTTTCATTACAGGCCACTGGGTATAGGGATCATCAACTACACCATCTTCCTTTAATGCCTCTCTTGGTTGTGTTGTCCAGCTTGGTGCTACAGCCCTCACTTGGTTTCATTCTTAACTATTGAATCATAGTCACAGCATCTCTAGCAATGGCTTCTTTTCCAACCCTGTATTGTCATGTTGAGCCCCACAAGGATTCATCTACATGTCTTCACCTTAATTGCATCATCCACTAACATGGAGTCAGCTTCCATATATATGCTGATGACGCTTAGCTCTCCCTCTCCACCACAACTACCCTCAACCCCTCCATTGTCTTTATGCTTTCTGGCTGCTTATTTGACATTCAGACAATGTAGGAAGAGCCACAATTTCATCCAGCAACTAACTCAGAGGCTGGGAACTGTGGACTAAGAATTGGCAGAACCTCATGGGTGGGAAGCTGGGTTGCCGTGCATGGAGATCCAGACTTTCCTTGTAGGGGCTGGAGGAGCACTCCTGTTCTTCCTAGCACCAGAATGATACATTTAAATCTCATCTCTGAGGGCCTGTAATTCTTCCTCAACAAGCTTTACTGAGTGGGGTGGCAGTGGCAAGCACCCCTCACAGTTGGCAGTTAAAATGCCAGTGGGACAATAACAACATCCTGGGAACCCAATTAGCATGTATTAATGAAGCACCCATATGAGTCAGAAGGGTATTCCAGCTGCTTTAAGAAAGGACCCAATTAAAGTAGCAGCAAGCGGGAACAGGGCAATAAGTTTTTAACGGCGATTTTAACTGCTCCATTCCCATTGGCAGCATGGGTTAAAATCACCCGAATATTTCTATAATTGTGGGCTTGCAAAGAAGATAAAACAGGATGAATAGTGAGGACAACAAACTTCCTGGAGTGTTGGGGCAACAGTAGGTCTGCAATAAGGTCGAAACAATTATAGATGCAGTCTTAAATGCAGTAGCAGTGGAGCAAGATCACCTGGCTGAGGCTGGAGGTGCCACAACTTGAACGTTGAGCTGTGTTTTCTTTGCCTCTTTATCTGGGAAAATACCAATATCTTATTGCTACACCGATGTTAAACTAACATTTCATATTTGTAGTTACCTGTTTTGCAGGCTTTTAACGTTTACAGGGTTTCCTTGCATCAGATTTAACAGCAGATTGATTTTTTGCCTGTTTTAAAAGAATAAATAAGATGAAACGAATATTGCAATAAGATATCACTCTATGCAGTAGGTTCAATATAAACCAGTTTGTTCTATTCATATCTTTCTGTGCCAGAAGCTGGAACAAGCAGGAAGATACATTTTGGCTTGTATGTGTATTCAGGCTGTCATTATTTTACACAGGGCAAATAAAAAGAAGCCCAGTGCTGCTCACCTTACATACAAAGTTTATACAAAGTACCATAGACAGTGTAAATAAAAACATTGAAATATAATCTTGCAAGTTCTATCTGTGGTTATTTATCTTCCTTAGGAGGTTGAGACGACGACCGATCAATTTGGAGGCAGCAGGTTTGATGGGCCAATAGAATCATTTGATTCCATACTGTTCTGTATAGCATTTTGGGGCTGCAGCCGAAGGTGCTCAGCTCTAAGGTCACCAGCCCCCTCAGTCCCAAAATTCTGTATCATTTTCAAGGTTGGGCCCGTTAAAAGATTCACAGCAATCTGTTCATTTATTTGGAGTGCTGAAAGGCACCTCTCTCATTGAGCAGTCAGGAGATCCATTACTTCTATGCAGACTTGCGCTGGTTGTATTTACTTAAAAAGGGGTGCCATGGAGGTTCTGGCAGTGGAAGGGAAGTGGTGTTAGGAAGAGTATGCAGCCACATCAGCTTGCCTCACCCTCACAAATATAGCAACAAGGTGTTTCTCCAAAGGTTTGATTCCCCCACCCCATACACTCTGCAGGGCAGATGACTAGGCAGTGCTATAAATGGCTAATGATCTTATCCCAGGAATTTGGGATTGCGGTAGACTGACAGGCAGAAGTCCAGCTCCACTGTTTCTCCAGCTCAAAACCCGAAGCCTTTTCACCTAACGGGAAATGTACCTGTAAACCCGAGCTTGTCATTTATGTGGAGGATTTCTGGTGAGGAGAAACTGAAAATGTAATGGCATAGCAGAGTCATTCAGCAAACTCAGGAATAGGTCTATTTTTTTGCTGGTACATATAAAACTTTCCAATTTTGGGTCACGCAGCTGATATCTCTAGCTCAGTTCAGCTAATGTGTAGCAGGCAATTCCTCAACACAACTGATTCACCATTGTGAGGAAGGAAACAATTTCACCCAAGTAATAAATTCAGGTGTGAGTTAGGGATACTTATATATTCCACATGAAAGCATTCCTGCACAAACTTGTCTTTACCTTTGGTGATTTCAGTCCTCCGTCACTGGTTTTGGGGGTCGAAGCCATCTTGCTTACACTTCCAGTCTTATGATCCACCTGTGGGAATGCATTAGCTCATTGTTACGGGTGTAAAACTGCAGATTTAAACCCATCATCCAAAACATACTGCTGTAATTTGGATGCTTTGTTCAGTGGTATGCATGTGCTCAATATGAATAAATTTCATAGCATGGATGTATTTTTGAGATCTTTAACTTTTATTAAGAAAAGTAGTGCAATTGGACTTCAGGAAGAACATTAATAAAATTAACATATATTCAGAAGTTTTAGGCCACAATACCTTTAAAGTGCTATTTTATCCAGTGAAGAAAATGTCAATTCATAATGAATGTTAAAATAGAAAGGAATTCTAGAGGAGTTAAAATGAAGAAAATTATTGAACGTAATGCTAATTTTATTACTTGCATAGAAACCATTGAATTGGTGATTTCAGCAGGGCAGCCTAGCAGCGAGGCAACCCCAATGAGGAAAGTAGATGTGACTTGTTCCATTTAAAACAGGTGGGTTAGCAACTTCAGATCAACTTGAGAACTATAGACAAGCAATCCAGGGAATCCATGCTACTGGATGAATTTTTCCCATTTGGATGTGAAATATTACTGTTGCCAGGATTCAGGTGCTGCATTTCCCTTCCTGGCATTAAGATGATAGGCAATTTTTTCCATTGTTGTACTTGACATAAAGGATCAACCGTGCATAGTGAATAAAGGAAAACTGGGGAAGGAGAATCCCACGTCCATAAAAGGAACCTGCCTGATTACCTGCCCATTTAGATTAATGGATGAAAAACTGGTCAGGCTTTTTTTTGCATGTGTGATCCGTTCCACTCAATTCTCCTCTATTGGTTGCACCTAGGAGTTCCTTTACACCTAGTGTAATAAGAGGAAAACAGTTCCAATTGAATAGCTAGCATTGGCACAGGCACAATGGACTGAATGGCCTCCTTCTGTTCTGTAAATTCTGTAATCTATGACTCTTTTATTTCTCACTTGAGTAAGTGAACATGATTTGGAAGCAGAGCTATCCCAGTAAGGAAAGCTCGAGTACACATGCGTCCTGGTACTGAGAGTATCAAACATCAAGTTAGGCTGGGAACAAAGAAAAATAAAAGTTTTAAAAGAGTAAGCTGATGCAGACTCAAATTTAATGTACAGTGCTGTCAGCTTCCTTTGTCCTTGGTAAATGGGGTTAAGATATAGATCAGCCATGATCTAACCGATTGGCAAAACAGCTTCAAGGGATTGAATGGCTCACTCTTGTTTCTATGTTGTAGGGGAGAAAGAGAAATGGGATATTTATTTAGAGATACAGCACTGAAACAGGCCCTTCGGCCCACCAAGTCTGTGCCAACCATCAACCACCCATTTATACTAATCCTACATTAATCCCATATTCCTACCAACACTAGGGGCAATTTATAATGGCCAATTTACCTATCAACCGGCAAGTCTTTGGCTGTGGGAGGAAACCGGAGCACCCGGCGAACCACTGCGGTGCTAACCACTGCACCACTGTGCCGCCCATCTGCTAGAGAACTGTGTGGACAATTCAACAATCCAGTACCCCAGTGGGTAACAGCATTCACAGACGGTACTGTCTGGGAAATGCAGCGCATGATGTTCCATCCATTCTGTATCAGGGAGCTTCTAGGGGCAAGGCAAATTGGGTTAATTATGAAAATATATTCTATGGTATTAAAATGAGGATATGTACACACACCCATACATAAACCACTAAAGGAATAAAAGTAATTTTAGAGCACTTAATGGTTAGTCCTAATAAATTCTGGAGTCTTAGAAATCAAACCCTGTTTTTGACAATTAGGAAACCAAGCACTGATTTAAATAAATTTTAGTATACCCAATAACTATTCACATGTGGGTACTGTACAAATTAAATTGTTTAATGGGTCCTTAAAAAAATGAAACATGTTTGAGAAAAAGCATTTTATGGTTCAAAACATGGAATACATACACACACACGGAGAAATGGGCCATACCTCTTTCGGCTTGGAGACCTGTGTCCCAGAACGTGAAGCTGAAGGACAGGAATCGAAATCTGATGAAAGACCTTCTACCAGATCGACCTTTGTCTGTAGCTGCCAGTAAACATGACCTATTTAATCAGTCTCAAACATAATACACTGAGATACATTGGTTAAAATCAAACCAATCTGAACATAAGAATGCTACAATTTCATAATGCTATGGCAATATTTTTTTTTTAAAGTAGCACGGCTGGCATCTCCCTTTACCTCCCTGTTTTTAAAATTTTGTTCCTTTTAGGTCCTCACATGCTGTGCATCATTTCCCTTGGTCAGCAGGTAGCCTCAGCCAATGTCTCCCTGGGCCAACTGATGAAGCATGTGGAAAAGCAAAGTGGGTGTTCCTTTACTAACCGTGACAAAAAAAGCTGAAAGGGGGAGTGAATGAAAAAGAACACTTTCAATTGAAAGAACACCCACAACCCGCACCAAACCCATCCCTTTAAAACCTTATGACTAAGTGAAGCGTAAGTGAAATTTAAGAGGGACAGGACCAATTAAAGGAGGAGTGTCAAAATAGGAGATGGAAGATAGGGGACAAGAATTCTCAGTCTTTCAAATAGTCAGCACACTCATTAGCAGTCTTTACCAAAAATGAACAGGAAAGGGATTAAGTGACAGCGAAAAATGAAGAGAAATGAAAATAATGATTTGATATTCCTCCATTTTCACAGACAAATAGCAAAGCAAGACAATGATGAGTTTCCTGTAGATTAACCAAGGTTTCGTCTGTCAGTCAATCCTTAAATGCCACAGTAGGAGTCTTTTAAAGAACTCTGATTGCTGACCACATTGAAGAGGAGAGTTGGGCTAGCAAACACATTTCAGGATAGAACTTGCACCTCCTCCCTGAAACTTCTCGACGCCAACCCAATTGCTTGTGTTGGAGTTCATCAGAAATGCACAACAGTCTTCTGGTGGAATTCACACTGCGGAAAAAGTCCCTAACAGTGCAGAGAACAGAATCTCTATATTACTGAAACACTAGAAGAACTGGCGAAGCACCTTAAAGATGCAGAATCACCCTGCGGATTGAAAATGATGTCTCACTGAAGTCTGGGCCTTTAGTTGGTAAGTGCTAGGGCCAAGATGGATGGAGAGGTGTCCTCTACAAGACCCTTTACCTCCAAAGAGGCATCTCAGGGGATAGGAAAAGTGATGAGAATGAATTTTCAATGGTAAAAATTATAATTTATCAATGCCCAACAGTAAGAAGGACAAAATGCACACAGTTTTTTCCAAAACTCAGAATGTGTGAGTGCAGAGTCCTTCAAACTTGAACAATAACTAAAGTATCACTGCTGATCCTAACCCTGGCATGGAGTGAGGTGATATCCATTAACAAACTTCTATCACTACACTTAATATAATAAGCTCATGAGAGTCACTGACTTATGGAATGGTGCCCTAAACAGTTCTACTAAGGGAACAAAATTCTCCTTTAATAAGAAAATCAGTTGAGTTTTAGGTTCGCTGTTACCTTTGGTTTTGCTCCTGGGCCAGTGGAGGAAGAGGCCACTTTACTTTTATCCTGTTGTAAGAAACAAACTTCATCAGATTCTTCTTAAGAATTATTTAGAATTTAGAAAGCAGCAACATAAATATAAGATACTTCAGCATCTGAGAGAGAAATCACTCCAGTGTAAATGTGGTGTACACACATCAATGTAAACCTCATAAGAACAAAAAATAGAAACAGGAGCAGGAGTAGGCCATTTGGCTCCTCAAGCCTGCTTTGTCATTCATTAAGATTGGCTGATGATCTACCTCAGTTACACCTTCCCACACTATCCCCACATCCCTTGATTCCCTTAGTATCCAAAAATCTGTTGATCTCTGACTTGAATATACTCAAGTGACTGAGCATCCATAGTGGTCGAGAATGCCAAAGATTTACAACCCTTCAAGTGAAGAAATTTCTCCTCATCTCAGTCCTAAATGGCTGACTCCTATTTTGAGACAGTTAACCCTAGTTCTGGACTTCTCATCCAGGGGAAACATCCTCCCAGCATCTACCCTATCAAATCCCTTAAGAATTTTATATGTTTCAATGAGATCAACTCTCATTCTTCTAAGCTCTAGGTAATATAGGCTTAGTCTGCCTTTGTTGCACTCGTTCTAAGGAAAGTATATCCTTCCTTAGGAAAGGAAACCAAACCTGAACACAGTACTTCAAGGTATGGTCTCATCTAGGCTTACCCCAATTGCTTTACACTTCTTTGCTCTTATTCTTCAATCTTTTTGAAACAAGGGCTAACACACCATTTACTTTCCTAATTGATTGCTGTACTTTGTCAAGAAAACATGCTATGCCAAATGAAGATTTTTAATTCATCGGTTGGAAAATTACATTTCTTTTGCCTCCTTATCTCAAGAGACAATGGGTAAGCGCCTGGAGGTGGTGTGTGGAGCAGCGCCTGGAGTGGCTATAAAGGCCAATTCTAGAGTGACAGGCTCTTCCACAGGTGCTGCAGAAAAATTTGTTTGTCGGGGCTGTTACACAGTTGGCTCTCCCCTTGTGCTTTTGTCTTTTTTCCTGCCAACTGTTAAGTCTCTTCGACTCGCCACACTTTAGCCCCGCCTTTATGGCTGCCCGCCAGCTCTGGCGAACGCTGGCAACTGACTCCCATGACTTGTGATCAATGTCACAGGACTTCATGTTGCGTTTGCAGACGTCTTTAAAGCGGAGACATGGACGGCCGGTGGGTCTGATACCAGTGGCGAGCTCGCTGTACAATGTGTCTTTGGGGATCCTGCCATCTTCCATGCGGCTCACATGGCCAAGCCATCTCAAGCGCCGCTGACTCAGTAGTGTGTATAAGCTGGGGATGTTGGCCGCCTCGAGGACTTCTGTGTTGGAGATACGGTCCTGCCACCTGATGCCAAGTATTCTCCGGAGGCAACGAAGATGGAATGAATTGAGACGTCGCTCTTGGCTGACATACGTTGTCCAGGCCTTGCTGCCATAGAGCAAGGTACTGAGGACACAGGCTTGATACACTCGGACTTTTGTGTTCCGTGTCAGTGCGCCATTTTCCCTCACTCTCTTGGCCAGTCTGGAAAATTACATTAAACTTAAACAAAGGAAAGCTGGAATATTATAGACAACTTTTACAAAGACTTGGCCACAGCTAAAAATGGCCACCACTATTTGCATTTGAACACCTTGCACATTCCAAGACATCAAAGAGGAGACACATGTCTGATGAGCCTGTACCCAAAACAATGGCTTGGTCTATTGATTGAACTACCTGAGACTGTTTTCATTATCAAGTCATTCAAAGTATTGAAGTAAAGTATTGAAACAATTATTGACTTAATACAAACTAATTGTTGGACTGAACCTTAGGATCGGCTCGCTCTGAAAATCTGTAATCAGGAGGAATAGATTCTTCAGTTTCTCCAACAAGCTCAGCCTTCTTTTTGGAATGATCAGATTCCTGGAAATATGGAAATATGTTTTAAAAACAATCAAAATTCACAAATATTGAGGCTGAATATCTATATAGTGTGCTTAAAGAAGTTTTTGGTAAAGCTAACTAAATGAAATCACTAGGTAATAATTCAATTTTACTTAAAGCTGCTGTGGTGCCTGTAAACATCTGTCCCAGTTGTCACTAGTTGCTATGAATAAAATTATACCTGGAGATTGTGACATTTTAGCAATTTTAAGAACCTGGTATCTAGATAATAGGTTGCTCTCAGGTAACCTTTCTCCTGACTAGACAGGCACTTCATTTTGCTTTCTTTCAACTATAATACTCTGGGATTTCTGTTTAAATGTATGTTTTTTAGGACATGTGCATTGTCAGCTTTTCTGATAAACACTCAGATTTAAAATGGAAGAAGACTTTCAGTGCAGTTTAATTAAGTAAGGGATAACAGGTGGTGATTTAAAAAAAATAAAACCATTGTAGCACTCTAAGATTGTCTTTATCCAGGAACTGGAAAGATGGCTATTCCTGTTAGCAGAATGACAGCCACTTAGTAGTAACTCCAACTTTTGCAGAAGAAACCTATTTGGCTTGAAAACCTGAAATCTCAAATGCCAGAAAGCTTTTCAGTAGATAATGGCTCTGTCTTAACTCTTCATATAGGAGTGTATGCATTATACCAAGCAAATAGATAATTAATTTAGAGTTTCACGTAACTTCCGCCTTGAAAGTACAAGTGCAGTTAATCAAAGCAATAAGGCCAACAGCATTTGGGGTTTTATAAATAGGGGGCATTGAGTATGAGTGAAGGATACATTTATGCACAACATCGGTTAGGCCATATTTCGAATTTTGTGCACTTGTGTACACCCATTAAAGAATGGGCACCTAAAGCCATAGAAAGCATACAGCTCGGATTTGCCACAATGATAGAAGAGATGAGAAACTATAGTTGTGAGGAGGAATAAGATACTGGAACTATTTCCACTGCACAGATAAGGCTAAAGATTTAATAAAGGTTTTTTAAATATAAAGGGTTTTGATGGTGAATAGGGAAAGACTATTTCCTTCGATTGGGCAATCAGTGACAAGGGAACATTAAATTACCAATGCCACTAAGTGAGGATAGATGTTGGGTGAAATTTTTTTACATGAGAGTTGTTGGAATGCTTTACCACTGAGTGTAATTGAGACAGCGATACATCTTTTAAGAAAATTGGATAAATATTTGAAGCTAAATATGTGGTTGACTCTTAAATGCCCTCTGAAATGGCCGAGCAAGCTATTCAAATTGTAGCCAACATCTACGAAAAAGCTAAATAAGAATAAAACAGGATGGGCCACCTGGCTTTGACCTAGGACCAGATACAACAAAGGCACACCCAGCGCAGTTGACCCTACAAAGTCGTCCTCACTAATATCTGGGGACTATCATATGTTCGTATAAGCAAGGGGGTGGAACGTTATCGGGGGTAGGTGGAAATGTGGAGTAATCAGTTCAGCCATGAACTTATTGAATGGTGGAGCAGGCTCGGGGGGTCGAGTGGCCAACTCCTGCTCCTAGTTCGTATGTAGAGAACAGTGGTAGAATCGGACAGAGTCAGCATGGATTTACGAAAGGGAAATCATGCTTGACAAATCTACTAGAATTCTTCGAGGATGTAACTAGTCCAGTTGATGAAGGGCAGCCAGTGGATGTGGTTTATTTGGACTTTTATGTGGGACTTTGTCGAAAGCCTTCTGAGAGTTTAGCATGTAAAATTAAAGCGCATGGGATTGGGGTAGTGTATTGCGATGGATAGAAAATTGGTTGGCAGACAGGAAACCAAAAGTAGGAATAAACGGGTCTTTTTCCGAATGGCAGGCAGTGACTAGTGCAGTACTGCAGGGAGCGGTGCTAGGACCCCAGCTATTCACAATATACATTAATGATTTAGATGAGGGAACTAAATGTAACATCTCCAAATTTGCAGATGACACAAAACTGGGTGGGAGGGTGAGTTGTGAGGAGGATGCAGAGGAGCTTCAGGGTGATTTGGACAAGTTGAGTGAGCGGGCTAATGCATGGCAGATGAAGTATAATGTGGATAAATGCAAGGTTATCCACTTTGGTAGTAAAAACAGGAAGGCAGATTGTTATCTGAATGGCTATAAACTGAGAGAAGGGAATATGCAGCGAGACCTGGGTGTTCTCATACACCAGTCGCTGAAGGTAAGCATGCAGGTGCAATAGGTGGTAAAAAAGACAAATGGTATGTTGGCCTTCATAGCGAGAGGATTCGAGAACAGGAGCAGGGATGTCTTGCTGCAATTTATACAGGGCCTTGGTGAGGCCACACCTGGAATATTATGTGCAGTTTTGGTCTCCTTATCTGAGGAAGGATGTCTTGCTATAGAGGGAGTGCAACAAAGGTTTACCAGACTGATTCCTGGGATGGTGGGACTGACGTATGAGGAGAGATTGAGTCGGTTAGGATTATATTCGCTGGAGTTTAGAAGAGTGAGGAGGGGGTCTCATAGAAACCTATAAAATTCTAACAGGACTTGACAGGGTAGATGCAGGAAGGATGTTCCCGATGGTGGGGGAGTCCAGAACCAGGGGTCATAGTCTAAGGACACGGGGTAAACCTTTCAGGACTGAGATGAGGAGAAATTTCTTCACCCAGAGAGTTGTGTGCCTGTGGAATTCTCTACCACAGAAAGCAGTTGAGGCCAAAACATTGTATGTTTTCAAGAAGGAGTTAGATATAGCTCTTGGGTCTAAAGGGATCAAAGGGTATGGGGCGAAAGCGGGAACAGGCTACTGAGTTGGACGAACAGCCACGATCATAATGAATGGCGGAGCAGGCTCGAATGGCCAAATGACCTACTCCTGCTCCTATTTTCTATGTTTCTCTCTGGTTGGATCCAGAATGTGTTGTCCCGAAAACATTCTATGTACTCCTCATCTCGGCTACCTCTGCAATCTGATTTTTCCAGTCTATATGTAGGTTAAAATCTCCCATAATTATCGCTGTACCTTTATTTTATTTATTTAGAGATACAGCACTGAAACAGGCCCTTTCGGCCCACCAAGTCTGTGCCGACCAACAAACACCCATTTATACTAACCCTACAGTAATCCCACATTCCCTACCACCTACCTACACTAGGGGCAATTTACAACGGTCAATTTACCTATCACCTGCAAGTCATTTTGGCTGTGGGAGGAAACCAGAGCACCCGGCGAAAACCCACGCGGTCACAGGGAGAACTTGCAAACTCCGCACACCCAAATTGAACCCAGGTCCCTGGAGCTGTGAGGCTGCGGTGCTAACCACTGCGCCGCCCTTTCTGACAAGCTGCTATTATTTCTTCCTTTATACCCCGTCCTACAGTGTGGTTAATGTTAGGTGGCCTGTACACCACTCCCACAATTGACTTCTTGCCTTAATGATTTCTCATCTCTACCCAAACTGCTTCTGCATCCTGGTCTCCTGAACTTAGGCCATTCACCGCTATTGTGCTAATACCATCATTAATCATCAGAGCCACCCCTCCACCTTTTTCTAGCATCCTGTTCTTCCTAAATGCCATGTATCCTTCAATATTCAGGTCCCAATCTATGTCGTCCTGCAGCCATGTCTCTGTAATGGCTATCAGATTGTACTTATTTATTTCTATTTGCGCTCTCAATTGATCTGTTTTGTTTCGAATGCTACGTGCATTCAGATACAGTGCCTTTAGTTGTGTCCTTTTATTATTTTTGTAACGTCTAGCCTTATCTGTTGATTTACTCTTAGATTTGTACACTTTGTCCCTTCCTGTCACAGTCTGTTTATCATTTCCGATATTAATAACTTTCTCTCTTGCCTTGTCTCTACTCCTTGATTTACCATATCTTCCCAAATTTGATCAGCCCCAGCACGGTTCATGTCTAGACTGCCCCAATGGTACAGCCACCACTTTCCCCAGTACTGGTGCCAGTGTCCCACGAACTGGAACCCATTTCTACCACACCAGTCTTTGAGCCACTTTCTCTTACTTTATTTGCCCTATGAAAATTTCCACGTGGCTCAGGTAATAATCCAGAGATTATTACCTTTGAGGTTCTGCTTCTTAATTTGCTGCCTAGTTCCTCATACTAACTAAGCAGAACCTCTTTCCTTGTCCTGCCTATGTCTTTGGTACCTACATGGACCATGATGACTGGATCCTCCCCCTCCCACTGTAAGTTCCTCTCCAGCCCTGAGCAGGTTTCCCGAACCCTGGCACCGGGCAGGCAACACAGCTGTCTGGACTCTCGTTCTTTGCTGCAGAGAACAGTGTCAATCCCCCTAACTATACTGTCCCCTACTACCGCTACATTCCTTTTTTCTCCCTCCACTTGAATAGCTTCCTGTACCATGCTGCCATGGTCAGGTTGCTCATCCACCCTGCAGCCCCCACTCTCATCCAAACAAGCTGAAAGAACCTCAAACCTGTTGGACAATTGCAAAGGCTGAGGCTCCTGCACTCTGGGTCCCCTTACCTGCCTCAGCTGCAACCACACTCTCCTGTCCCTGACCACTGACCAAATCAGAAGACCCTCTCCTAAGAGGTGTGACCGCCTCCTGGTACAAAATGTCCAGGCAACTTTCCCCCTTCCTGATGTGTCGCAGTGTCTGCAGCTCGGACTTCAGTTCAATGACTCTGAGCCGCAGCTCTTCGAGCCACAAACACTTACTGCAGATGTGTTTGCCCTGGATCACACTGGTATCCAGGAGCTCCCACATGCTGCAACCATGACACATCACCTGTCCTGCCATCCTTAATGTGTTTTAATTGACTACTTAATTATTTTATTCAATTATTTATTTTTTATTTTCCCTTTTTTAAATGTATTTTATTAAGCTTACTACTAGTTCATTTACTATTTTAAACGTTCGGATTACAATGAACCTTAATCACTTACCAGATACTCACCAAACAGATAGTTTCTTCCCTGCTCTCTCCATTGATTGTGACGTCACTTTTCGATTTTTCCCCTGCTCCGCTCCTCTTTAACTCTGCTCTGGTATTCCCTCCCTAAACAATGCCTATTCTTTAACTCCCTTCTTTAAGAATTCCTCCCTAAAACACAACTGTTTGATCAAGCTTCCATTACCAATCCCACCATCTCCATCTTTGGCTTGGTCTCCATTTTTTTTGATTGTCCGAAGATGCTTCACAGAGATGGATTTTTTAAAATTAAAGGTGCTATATAAATGCAAGTTGTTATTTTAGGACCCTCAGGCAGCACCAATTCTCGAGCAAGGAAAAATAACAGCCATTCTAAGTGATTTAAAAATATGGTAATAGGGCCACCAGTAGTGGAAGTAGGAATAGCAGGTGGTACCGTTACTGTTACACAGTGATGTCACTGCATTGGGGCAGGACAGCATTACCAAAACAACGATTTCATGTGTACAGATGTATATTAACTCTGCCAAGAAGATGACCAATATATGATGCAGTAACAGTAATCTTATTCAAAGACTGAAAGCCTTAGGAAAAAAAATTCATTTATACCTTCACCAGAGGACCAGTATATTTGGGAGCTGAATTATCTGGCGCTTCTGATGGAAGTGTTTCTGCAAGAAGGTTAAATGGATCTTCGTCCTTTAAAGACATAAAACACACTTTAAAAAAAAATTTCGGTCCAATCTCACCTGAGACATATTCTGACAGCAGTGAAACATGTTACTGAAGGTTTGAGCCTGCTTGCCCTAGGCAAATAAAGCAGCCTCCTACTAATAACACAATGTTCATCCTTGCCAGTGCTGCAGGGTATAACCTGAGCTTTCAGCCCCCATTCTCTATGCTTATGCAGTGACAGGTAAATTCATGTTTCTGTGAGTTGGACCGATTCTTATGGATGGCATCAGCAGGAAATGGCATGTAGATAAAGAACAGATGAAACATTGGACCTCTGCAGCAGACTGAAGTGATATAGAAGAAGTCATTGCTGGTGATATGCTGACTAAGTGGGAACAGCCATATTAGCCTCAATATTGACCCACCCAGGATAGGTAGGTGGCGGTTGGGGTAGTGGGGAAGGCAAATGCTTAAAAGCACAAAATGTGACCCCAACCTGATGAGTATGCGCCTGCTGCCATTTTTGCAACAGCGGGTAACATGCTGTGCACGGGTTCCATCTTGGAGAGGTGAGACTCTTCATTATCATACATAAATCCGGCTCCCACAGCGCAGTTGGGCGCCTGAATTAAATTTAACTGATGCCAGTTGTGTTTCCCATGGCTCAGGAAAGCCAAGAGCAAAATGCAGATGAGAAGTGTTGGCTGTAGTATGTGAATGCTTTTGACGGCACTTGTGGGCCAGGAGGAGCAGGTATGCTGCCATAGGTCCCTTGGGGAAGCCTTTGGCTTCCCTTCTGCTGATTGTGCCCACTTTCTCGCCCCTGCCAGGATCACTGACACACTCTCCAAAAGCCTTGACTTGCAACCTTCCCCATGATCACCACTACCACCCCCAACCAAGTCTTGAGCTGCAGCCCGTGATCCCTCCTCAATTGCCAGGGGCCATCGCCAAGGGTCCCTGGCTGTGGCTTCCTGCCAGGCAGCCAGCCAACCTGTCAATTTAGCCAACTGCTGGGCTCAAAAAGAAGAAAAATAAATTACGATGTGTCCCTGCCATTAAATTCAGCAGGACCTCCGCATCCCCAATCTTGCTGGGTTTTCCCCGCATCAGCATGTCCCTCCCAGTTAATATTGGGGGTGTTGTTTGTCAAGGCATAATATCCTACCTGTGACAAGAAAGTTATCGTTTGCTATTCTTACACATTCAAAGGGCAGACTGATGTGCTAGGAGCACTAGGAACAAAGCCACAATGGGAGATACTGGGAGAAGGCACACAACAGACAGCGACTGAAAGTTAATGAAAAGCATGTCCCTCAAATTGGATGTGGTACGTATGGGGTCTGTCAAGATCTGGTTCCAAAGAACAACATGTCCTTTTACAGATTCAATACTGAGTATTGGAGTCAATTTAGGTTTTCAACATTTCTCCATAAACCCACTGAACTGTTTCTACTATGAACAGAAATCCCAATGCTTCATATTTTATACTTATTTTCTCACTTACCTTAGTATCACTTTTACTTGCAGAAA
The DNA here is from genome assembly GCF_036365525.1 of Heterodontus francisci. Taxonomy (NCBI): domain Eukaryota; kingdom Metazoa; phylum Chordata; class Chondrichthyes; order Heterodontiformes; family Heterodontidae; genus Heterodontus; species Heterodontus francisci. The sequence continues at coordinate 76,780,241 of NC_090374.1, read as the reverse complement.
CTGAGGCAGCTGTCGAAGCTTGCAGAGGTGCCTTTGCAAGAAAAGGAAATTTCAATTGTTATTTTATTTTCACTTGTTCATACACAGGGTTTCCAAAAACATATCTACCCCACTTTTTGTAAGGTCATCCGTTGTCAAATTAAATCTGAGATCCTGCCCACTAGCAAAATCTTTCAGAACTCTGTTAAATTGAAAATTGACCAATCTGAAGAAAAGAGATTTAGTGAAACCTGGAAACCAATGTAGTTTACAACAAAACCAGGAGATGTAAAATGGGCTGCTGATTCACTCATATTACGCTGTGCACAAAGTTTAAATTACTCCCATTATTCCAGAATGCTCTCCCAACTAGAAATTCTAGATAATTACCACCTTTACTATTTTTGCTATTCTGTTTCTCCCAGTCTATGTAACAATTAAACTATCCCATAATAGCTACTGCTTTTGCTACATGATCTTTGTTGTAGACAATTCCCACCAGCATCTGTTATTCTTTGCTGTTTCTTAGTTCTACCCAGATTGTTTCCACTCCCGAATTAGCCTTAATGAAATCCTTTAATTCTACTACTATAATACTGTCTTTTAACAATATTGCAGTTCCTCCTTTTCACAATTCCTTGCAATATTTAGCCAAAACTCATAGTGGTCACAATATCAACCTAACTGCGGGATTGTTACCCGTAGATTTTTGACTGAACAAACTCCAGTTAAGACAACGAACAGACTGACATCAACACACATAACAATTATTTTAGTCAGTTGGAATGAAGCAAATCCAAATTCCAGGCAATGTGAATGTACTGCAACACCAGCCCATACTGCCATAGGGAGCAGAGATGAAAATGTAATACCTATTTCCACTGAAGTCGTGACTGCCCTGATGTAGAGACATCCACAAAGCAAAGTAAGAGGAACAGCAAGCAGGTCGAGATTAGGTCTCTGTGGAGCGCCTCCTCATGACCAAACAAGAGTGGTATTGATCCAAGACGAAGCCAATCATATTCTTTTAAGGCCTCAGCAATGTCGAAGAAAACAGAATGAGGTAGATTTTACCACAGAATATGGTTGGCATGGTTGGAGTGTAAATCCTCAGGAAATAAGTGTAATTTAAAAAATATATTTTCTTAATCAACAATTTTTATCGATAATAAATGAGGGTGACATCATAGATTCTTTATATTTCATTCTTGGTCCCGGATACTCATTTGCTCTGATTGGTCACAGGTAACCACATGACCAATCACATTGCAAAACCAAAAACACAAAGTGGCCCTCAGAATTCCCAACCTACTCCACCTTCAGTCTCTAACAGTTTAAGATTGGAGCCATACCTGCTTCTGCATTGAGGGCGGAGCTGCATAGTGGGAGGTTGCAGCTGTGCATTTTGAAATTGGAGTTGCAGAGCTGTGAACAAAGTCTGCTGACAGAGAATCCATGACTTCACCTTCTGTCATACCCTGTGATAACAATACAATAAATGTAGTTAAATCATATTTCAATAACACAGATACAAAGGCCTCAAATCCTTAATACTGAAGCACAAATTAAGAAACAACTTCATACACAACAATTGCCTTTCACTGCACGATTTCTCCTTCCCTCTTTCACATGTCATGCTACCTGATGGAAAGGATGGAGAAGTGATCTTTGTCAATTACTGCAATGGGAAAAAGAATCATGAACTGCCATTTTCTTTAAGTGAAACTGAGGTTAACCATTAAATTTACAAGTTCTGGAATCTGAAACTTGTCCAAAACTATATCAACCCTTTAAGAGTTTCAAATTCCTTTTCGTTCTAATAGTTAAAGGCACAAAAAGAAAATAATCTGAGGGTAGAAGTGACAGGAGTGAGCTTTTGATGGGCCAAATTTCCTTTCCTATGGTTCCAAATGCTTTCATGTTCTCCTACCCAACAGTAAGAGAGCCACACACACCTACCATTTTTGTTTTTCCAAACCTTAGAATGTCTGAATATAGGATTACTCTGGGTAATAACTAAAATATCACTGCCGATTCTAACCCTGGCACTGAGGTAGTATTCTTTAATAAACTTCTATAGCTCTCATTAATATATGTGCATGATAATTATTGATTTATGGAACAGTGTCTTGAAGAGTTTCACTACAGGGAAACAAATGCTCCTTAATGAAAAAACATTATGAGTTTTATCTTCTCTGTTACCTTTGGTTTTGCTCCTGGACCAGTGGAGGAAGAGGCCACTTTACCTTTATCCTGTTGCAAGAAACAAACGTCATCAGATTCTTCTAAAGAGTATCAGAATTATTTAGAATTGAAAGCAGCTGGTAAAGCAGTAACGTAAATACAGTAAAATACTTTAGTACTCTGGACCACATCGACGTATGATATCAGTGTAAACCTCACTGAATCAGTAAGTTGAACAACTAAGTCATTAGCTATTATGTAGCATGATTAATTAATATGGGGTATTGGTGTGACTGATTTCAGTTTTAGAATAACTATTCAGATTCTGTATGACCTGTGCTGGCAGGATCATATCTACTGTTTCAACATAATTATAGACTTTCTTTTACATCAAACCATTGTCAAAATGTTTTTAGTTGTTCTGTATATGGACATATTTTATTAACTTGGTTCTAACTGATTGGTGGACTGAACCTTAGGATCAGGTTGCTCTTTAAATCTGTAATCAGGTGGTATAGATTCTTCAGTTTCTCCCACTCGTTCAGCCTTCTTCTTATTCGAATCTGATTCCTGAAAATATGAGAAATAAAGTTCACATAAATATTAAGGTTTAATGTCCATATACTGTGCTTCAGTAAATTGATTGTTAGTTGGATTAAGTCAACATTTAGGAAATCATTCTACTGTAGTGAAAAAGCTGCCTGCAAAAACCTATAGCAGTTGACAGCAATATGATGAGTAGGACCTGGAGGATGCTGTGTGTGCAGTCTCATGCTATTTAATCCAAGCTCACACAAACTAGACTGATGCATCAGATAAAAGACATTGAAGGTAATTTTTATCCTCAAAATGGGTGAGTTAGGGTCAGGTGAGTAGTGAAAATTAAAAAAATTTCAAACCTGACTCCAATCCACCTCAAACTCTACCACTTCCAGTTTGAACTGAGGCAGGGCAGGGGGCAAGTGACCAATCTGCTCTCAGGTGGAAGGTCAGTCAGTAAAACCTTTTAAGGAGGCTCCATTTTAATAACCTTTATATTTTTAACTCGTGTTAGTCTGGTTTCCCTGGCCTCAGGAAACCCAGCAGGTAAACTGAGGTGAGAAGTTGGATCCAGGATTACAGCACTGCTTGTGGGCCAGGAGCAGCAAGATTGTTTCCCCCAGGCGCAGCAAGCTTACCTGTAAACCACCCCATGATTGGGACCCCCAACCACCATCTCCATCCCTCAACAGCAAACTCTCCCCAGGACCACCTCCCCCACGATCCCTACCCCCACCAACCACCTTCTCCAATCCCCACACAATTGAATCCCCTCCAACCACCATCTCTATGCTGCCCCCCCCCACCACGATCTCTCCCCTGACCACTACCAACACTCCACAATCGTATCACCTTGACCAGCATCTCTGCCACTCTGCCATCTCTCCCATCCATACCTCTAGAACCCCGGACAGCCATCTCTGTCCTTACCTGCTTTTCCACTGCACCCCCTACTGTAGGCTTTCCCGCCCATCAAGCAATCGGCCAATCAATCAGGCTGGCTGTTGGGCGGGAAACCTGCAGAAAAAAGTTTAATGGAATCCTGCATTTAGAAACGATTGGGTTTCCCATCCATAATCCTCCCCCCACCCCCACTGAACATGCAGCCCTGGAAATATCGGGGCCATTAGTGATGTGCTGACTCAAGTAAATGAATATGGGAAGGAACACTCAGTCATTCACCTGAGACATAAGGATCTTCCACAAGAGTTGGTTTGTTTAAAGATTGCAGGCAGTTTGCGTCTGTATTCCTGATATGTACTGACAGTGTGTGAGGCTCCTCACCAGCACAGCAAACTCAAAGAAACCAATTATATGCCATGGAACTCATTATCTAAAGAGGATAATTCCCCAGGCAAAAAAAGCTGTTGCAAAATATTCACCAAGGCCTATGACTGGTCTGTGAAATATTAAATTCACGAAAGGCACACTGTGGGGAAATTCCTTTTTCACTGAAGTTTACTAGTTGAATAGTTGGAGGCACATTGAGGATATCAAGATGATCTACAAACTGTGCACAATCCTGTCTAACCCAGAATTGGTCCCTCCAGTTAAAGATTACAAAACTACCAATCCAGAGCTCTCTTAAAAACATGCTGAACAAACACTAAAAACAGAAGAACCATCCTTCAGATTTCATATATCTATGAAGGAAAGTCCAAAAACAAGCAAAACACTGAGAGTTCTGGAAAACGGAAGCAAAAATGGGAAACAATGGAGATACTCAACAGTTCAGACAGAATCCGTTGAGAAAACATTCATCAGTTTCAGGTTTAAAGTCTTCTTTCATTTGAACTTGAACGTTTATACAGAGCCATTCATGGTGCTCAGCACATTCCAAAGTGCTTTAGAATTACTTCTGAATTGTAGTTACTGCTGTTATGTAGACAAACAAAACAATCAATTTGTGCACAGCAAGAACCCACAAAGAACAATCAGATAATTGACCAGTTCATTTGTTTTGGTGGTGTGGGTTAAAAAAAAAACGTTGGCCAGGATAATAATGTACAACAGAGTTCAAATGGTGCCATGAAGTCTTTTAAATATATCTAGACATGCAGACGCTGCTGAACGCTGTTTAAAGTTTAATTCAAAAGATGCACCTACAACATTGCAGCTCTCCCTGTGGAGTACGCTGACATGTTTAGGTCCTGCTGTTGCAAACCCACAGCATTCTTCTGCGTCACGGATGAGAGTGGTGCCACTGAACCAAGTTGCTGTCCAATAGTGTTGCTCAACAGGAGCCAGAGGTTTTGTGACTCCATCGGGATGTTATACCAAATATTATCAGTGACACTTACTTGTCAGCAGTAGGAGCAATCCCTGGGATTTTTGAGCAGTGGAAAAGTAGTTTGGGAATTGAGGGTGGGGGTGTAGGTAGTGGCTGGTGACTGGAAATCCTGATGGGGAGTGGTTCAAGGAAGGAGTCAAGGGTCCTGGGGAGCATTAGAAAAGGCTGTTGAAGAGTTTAGTAGCATTTGCTGCAGACCTGGTGTCTGAGAGCACTCAGAAGCTAGTGTAAGAGCATTTTGAGTTTGAGTGGCTCACCTCTTGTTGGTTTGTTGCAGGAACTTGGGGAAGTTACAGCTTCATTTCTGGTGCAAGGAAAAGTAACAGGCAAGCTTGTAATTTTTTTTTTTTAGGGGTAATAGAACACTCACCAGAGTAAGAAAAGCTCGTGGTACCCAATGTTTCCTTCATCCATTCCTGTGCAGTTCACAGTCCTTCAAGATTGCCACACAACTGTGCATGCGCATATCTTAAAGGTGCCACTGCTTGTGCATAGCCTGTTGGTGCCGCACATTCTTGATTGGTGCGTGGTCGCATACCCGTACAGCTCCAAGTACCATTATTGTTACACAATGATGTCACTGGACTGGGGCAGGATAGCATTATCAACAGACCAACTTAATGTGTACAGATGTACATTAGCTCCATTAAGAAACTGACGAACGTATGATGCACTAACAGGAATCTTATTCAAAGACTGAAAGTATCAGGAGACAATTTTCATTTGTACCTTCACTGCAGAACCAGTGTATTTTGGAACTGAATTGTCCGGTGCTTCTGATGGAAGTGTTCCTGCAAGTAGGTCAAATGGATCTTTTTCCTTTAAAAATAAAATACATTTGTGTAATTCCTGACAAACACAGTTAAAACATATTCTGACAATAGAAATTTGGAAAATTATGCATTTAGTTTGTGCAATCCCTGACAGATAAGTTCAAAATCCGCTTTTGTGAAATTTCACACAATAAAACTTCCAGGATGAGTATATTACTGAGGTGAACCTGTTAATAAAGCAAGTACATTATTTGATGTATTTTACATTAGTAGCATCTTAACGATGTTGCGGGCCAGGAATGTTGTGGTGTCCAGAGTCACTAAGGAGGCAGGGTGGTGGGGTGTGGGGGGATGTCAATGTTAAATGGTTTACAGGCTGAAGTGCACTCAATCAAAGGACAATCGATGGCACTTGGTCAGTGCACCAATTATAATATTTTATTTAAAAATTGCCCCTTTGTATATCTGTCCCAGTGGCAGGCTCCATTGCTGAAAGAGCTCAAGGCTTTCAGCAGCGATATTCCTCCACCCCTCACGGTGGGCTCCCTAGTTCCAGAAGAAACCCAGCCAGAAGCCTGTGAAAAATATGCAATTGGCTCTGACCAGGGAAAATTCAGCATGGTCAGAGATGGAAGACATGGATGAGCACAAATCTCATCTGTTACAGATCACATGGGATTATTGCTGCAGAGGAAAATGCGAGCAACACTCTGAGCCTTAAGCCCAATGCTCACTATCAACTTGATCCATGACTAGCCCAATCTCAAGTTACCTCATTGCACTCCATAGGACAGATACTGCACTTTGTCTTTCTCTCCCCTGTTTATCAAGTTTTACAGACAACCTGATCAGATTGTAGCACTGTGCTGTGATTTGACAAAATTCCTTTGGGGTTTTCCCTGGAAAATGGTTGTGGTTGGTGCATTAAGTGAGTATACCAGCCTCCAGAAAGGCAATTTATATTACCATACCAGTGGCATGCAGGCCAGAAAAACAGCTATACCCCACGAAAAAGAACATTGCAAAAATATATTTATGGAGGGCCACGAAGGATATGTCTGAATAAAAAGACATTGGATAGGTACAGCACCTTACCGGTGGCAAGAAACTGTCACTTATTGCACAATGTTGTGAACTCATTCAAAAGGGTAGATTGAAGTGCTTGGAATGTACAAAATCACAGTGGAAGATGTGAGGAGAGTAGGAACAGTAGACAGGAACTAAAATGAACAGTAGGGCCCTCTAACTTTTCATGGTTTATATGGGAGAAACCAAGATCTGGTTCCAAAGATGAAGGGCTGAACTTTAATTGCATGCTGTGCTCTGCGGCGGCGCCCTTTCAACTTGGTGGCCTTCCGACACGCCGAGGAGCTCCCGCAATATTACGCGATGATGTAGAGGGGGCGGCAGCCGCGTCCCCAGCAATGGCGTCCGGCGCTACTGCGCAGGCCCCAGTGCCATTTTTAAAGGGCTTTAAGCCCTTAGATGAAATTACAATTTTTAAAGGCATAGTATTATTAATTTTTATTAAATAAAAACTGTTGTGATGGATGTCCTTCCCCAACCCCCCCAATGGTAATTTAATTGCCCGGGATAACCAAAAAATGCCTTTATCCCTAACCGAACGTAACCCCTCAACCTTCAAACCTTTGCCCTTCAACCCCTTCCTACCATTTACACATCCAATCAAAATTGTTTTCCCTTCTTCCCCCACCCCTCCTGCCCTGAAAATTTTATTCCTCCCCGCTCCCCACCAGGAACTCTGGAGTTCCGAAGGCGCTTGAAGCTCGAATGGAAGCCGTAAAATCGGCATGGGACGGCCGCCATCTGCAGGTAAGGTTTTTGCATCTACTTAATGTTAATCTGCATATTTAGATGAAGGGCCCGCCACCAGGCGGTGGGGGGCCATACCAAGGTCCCCCCGCCACTGGTTATATTTATTTATTTATTTAGAGATACAGCACTGAAACGGGCCCTTCGGCCCACCGAGTCTGTGCCAACCAACAACCACCCATTTATACTAAACCTACATTAATCCCATATTCCCTACCACATCCCCACCTTCCCTCAATTCTCCTACCACCTACCTACACTAGGGGCAATTTACAATGGCCAATTTACCTATCAACCTGCAAGTCTTTGGCTGTGGGAGGAAACCGGAGCACCCAGCAAAAGCCCACGCGGTCACTGGGAGAACTTGCAAACTCCGCACAGGCAGTACCCAGAATCGAACCCGGGTCCCTGGAGCTGTGAGGCTGCAGTGCTAATCACTGCGCCACTGTGCCGCCCCATGCAGCAAGCCCTTCTTGATGTTGCGGGTCGGGACGGGCCTCTTCCTGCAGAATTTTACCGACCTCCGCGCCATGACCTGCGTTGTCGAGGGGCTGGTAAAATTCAGCCTAAAGTGTCCTGAATATTGAGTAGTGGAGTCAATTTAGGTTTTAATTCTTTTTCCATAAATGAGAACGTAACCCACTGAAATCCCTACATTTCATATTTTACTCTTATTTTCTTACTTACCTTAGTGCTACTTTGACTCGCAGAAACTGAGGCAGCTGTTGAAGCTTTCAGAAGTGGCTTTGCAAGAAAGAGATTAAATTTCAAATGTTATTTCAGTATTGCTTATTCATAGCTGACTACTTCAGATTTCCAAAACCACTTCTGCCACCCTTTTTGTCAGACCTTAAATGTCAATTGTACATTTAAATGAAATCAAAGATCCAGCACACAAGCAAAATGCTTAAGAAAGCTACTAAAATTAATAAGATGTTGATCAGTTAACTAATCTCAAGAGATGATTTATTGCATTAGCTTACAGACAATGAAACTTAATATTTGTTTTGATTTTATCTATACTGCATATTTAGATTAACCGGACAGCAGTCTATTATTCCACAGGTTCATTGCTTTGGATTTTTCTGTTGTATACACTTCACTTCAGGCCCCAACTTCAGTAAATTCTAGTGAAGAACTGTGAATCTAATCCTCACTTATTTTGTATTGTCAATTGGTTCAATTCTGATGCTGGTAAGACAATAGACATTTCGATGAATGCTAGATGCTTTCTAAAGTACAACCCAGTTTTAACCCTGCCCGCTAGGTGGAAATAGAGCAGGCTGGTAGTTAAAATGGCAGACAGCGATTCCATGACACATTCTCACCCTCTGCTGACATAATGGTGCTGATTCCAGTGGTAGGTAAGCTGCCCACGACAGGCACGCTAGGGCCTCATCAATATTTAAATGTTCTGATTGCCCTCACGCCCGCCGCCACAAGCTGCAATCATAGCCCAAGTTCAAAATTGGAGAAACCATTCAGGTCTTTGAGACCCAAGATACAATTATATCTTATCACCTGAAATAGGGAAGCCTTTTAACATCTAAACTGTAAATTATGTCATTATGACAAATTCTCCACATAGATTTGGATATGCCAGATCCTAACTTCAGATGGGAAATTTCACTTGGCCTTGAAGGGGGTGTAGCCTCTGGCCACTCCTAACAAGGCCAAAATGTCAGAGAAAGCAGAGCCAGGCAAGCAGTCTATGCCAGCAGCTCTCAATTCCACCGACAGAAAAGACCTGCTGTAAGACTGGAGACCACTACACTGTCAAATGAGGCATTTTAGCCTTCAGAAGGGCAGAATCAGGCAATGCTGAGGGAGAACAATACAGGGTAGAGAAATGGACTGGACCTTCAAAGATGTGGAAATGTTATTATTGGGGTGAAGAAGGCTGGCAGACACCTGAATTTCCAGCAGAATGGGCACAGAAAGTGTGTCGCCATTAGCTCTCCACTAAGCACTTCTCAGCATTGGATTAAGTGTGCTGTCATTGTTTATCTAGGAGGAGGTCATTGCTGATTTCTTTTTGGCCTCAGAGATACATGACAGGTAAAAATGGGCTTGAGACAACCTGAGAGAATTTGTGTCCTGATTGGACTGCAACAAATTCTCAGACAAAATGGTGGAAATTAGTTTTGGCCCAAAAGTGAGCCACATGCCTTATTTCAATAAGTCAGGCGAGCTACAGAATCAGCTCCCCTATTTGAAGCAGCCGAGGTTTGGGCCTCTTGCCTGGCTGCAGCAGCTCTTTGTAAGTCCTTGATGGAGATACGGAGGACAACAGAAAGAAGGTCTATTGTGACTCAATGGAGGCCCTCAGGAATGCGACAGTGCTGTGACGAGCATCTCTACTCCTTCTGGCTCCAAATAAAGAAACCGTTCTGACAAAAGGCCATCGACCTAAAATGTTACCTCTACTCCTCTCTGCTTCCTGACCTGCTGAGTATTTCCAGCATTTTCTGTTTTCTAGCATCCACAGTATTTTATCCTTGTATTAAAAAAAATTATCAACCTGTTTGGTGGTATCTTACACTCAGGAAGACTTAACAGAGCAGACGTCAGCGCAGCCCACTTCCTCAAAGAGGTATTAAGCCACTCACCGACATATGCAAGGAGATTATTGCCTGCTTTGGGTGGCTGCCCCAGACGCCTGAAAATTGTCCGAGGCCAATATGGCATGTCCTGGCCCTGTTGATCCTGCAAAGTCCTCCTTACTAACATCTGGGGGCTTGTGCCAAAATTGAGAGTGCTGTCCCACAGATTAGTCAAGCAACAGCCTGACATAGTCATACTCACTGAATCATACCTTACAGACAATGCCCCAGACACCGCCATCATCATCCCCAAGTATGTCCTGTCCCACCGGCAGGACAAACCCATCAGAGGTGGCGGCACAGTGGTATACAGTCAGCAGGGAGTTGCCCTTTGAGTTCTCAACATCGAGTCCAGACCCCATAAAGACTCGTGGCATCAGGTCAAACATGGGCAAGGAAACCTCCTGCTGATTACCACCTACTGCCCCCCCTCAGCTGATGAATCAGTACTCCTTCATCTTGGAGGAAGCACTGAGGGTGGCCAGGGCGCAGAATGTACACTGGGTGGGAGACTTCAATGTCCATCACCAAGAGTGGCTCGGTAGCAGCACTATTGGCCAAGCTGGCCGAGTCCAAAAGGACATAGTTGCGAGACTGGGTCTGCGGTAGGTGGTGAAGGAACCAACAAGAGGGAAAAATACGCTTCACCTTGTCGTCACCAATCTGCCTGCAGCATATGCATCTATCCATGACAGTATCGGTAGGAGTGACCCCAGTGCAATCCTTGTGGAGACAAAGTCCTCTCTTCACATTGAGGATACCCTCCATTTGTTGTGTGGCACTACCACCATGCTAAATGGCATAGATTTCGAACGGATCTAGCAATGCAAAACTGGGCATCCATGAGGCGCTGTGGGCCATCAACAGCAGCAGAGTTGTACTCAACCACAATCTGTAACCTCTTGGCTCGGCATATCTCCCACTGTACCATTACCATCAAGCCAGGGGACCAACCCTGGTTCAATGAAGAGTGCAGGAGGGCATGCCAGCAGCAGCACTGGGCATACATCAAAATGAGGTGTCAACCTGGTGAAGCTATAACCCAGGACTACTTGCGTGACAAACAGTGTAAGCAGGATGCAATAGACAGAGCTAAGCGATCCTATAACCAATGGATCAGATCTAAGCTCTGCAGTCTTGCCACATCCAGTCGTGAATGGTGGTGGAAAATTAAACAACTAACTGGAGGAGGTAGCTCCACAAATATCCATATCCTCAATGACAGAGAAGCCCAGCACATCAGTGCGAAAGATAAGGCTGAAGATTGTTGCAAATCTTCAGCCATCTCGGCCTCCTCCTGAAGTCCCCAGCATCACAGATGCCAGACTTCAGCCAATTTGATTCACTCCGTGTGATAGCAAGAAATGACTGAACGCACTGGATACTGCAAAGGCTATGGGCCCTGACAACACACCAGCAATAGTACTGAAGACTTAAGCTCCAGTACTTGCTGCGCCCCTAGATAAGCTGTTCCAGTACAGCTACAACACTGGCATCTGCCCAGCAATGTGGAAAATTGCCCAGGTATGTCCTGTACACAAAGGTCACGACAAGTCCAACCTGGGCCAATTACCGCCCCATCAGTCTACTCTCAATCATCAGTAAAGTGATGGAAGGTGTCGTCAATAATGCTATCAAGCGGCATTTGCTTAGCATTAACCTGCTGAGTGATGCTTAGTGTGGGTTCCGCCAGGGCCACTCAGCTCTTGGCCTCATTACAGCCTTGGTTCAAACATGGACAAAAGAGCTGAACTCTCACATCAAGGCAGCATTTGACCAAGTCTGGCATCAAGGAGCCCTAGCAAAACTGAAGTCAATGGGAATCAGGGGGAAAACTCTATGCTAGTTGGAGTCACACCTAGCACAAAGGAAGATAGTTGTGGTTATCGGAGGTCAATCATCTCAGCTCTAAGACATCAGTGCAGGAGTTGCTCAGGGTAGTGTCCTAGGCCCCACCATCTTTAGCTGCTTCATCAATGACCTTCCTTCAATCATAAGGTCAGAAGTGGGGATGTTCCCTGATGGTTGCACAATGTTCAGCACCATTCGCGACTCCTCAGATACTGAAGCAGCAAGACTTGGACAATATCCAAGCCTGGGCTGATAAGTGGCAAGTAACATTTGTGCCACACAAGTAACTGGCAATGTCCATCTCCAACAAGAGAGAATCTAACCATCTCCCCTTGACATTCAATGGCATTACCATTGCTGAATTTCCCACTGTCAACATCCTGGGGGTTACCACTGACCAGAAACTTAACTGGAGCAGCCAAATAAATACTGTGGTTACAAGAGCAGGTCAGAGGCTAGGCATCCTGCGGTGAGTAACTTACCTCCTGGCTCCCCAAAGCCTGTCCACCATCTACAAGGCATAGATCAGGAGAGTGATGGAACACTCTCCACTTGCCTGGATGGGTGCAGCTCCAACAACACTCAAGAAGATCGATACCATCCAAGACAAAGCAGCCCACTTGATTGGCACCCCATCCACAAACATTCACTCCCCCCACCACCGACGCAGAGTGGTAGTAGTGTGTACCATTTACAAGACGCACTGCAGTAAATCACCAAGGCTCCTTAGACAGCACCTTCCAAAACTGCGACCTCAATCACCTAGAAGGACAAGGGCAGCAAATACACCACCATCTGCAGGTTTCCCTCCAAGCCACACACCATCCTGACTTGGAACTATATATTGCCGTTCCTTCACTGTCGCTGGGTCAAAATCCTGGAACTCCCTTCCTAACAGCACTGTGGGTGTACCTACCTCCCCTGGACTGCAGCAGTTCAAGAAGGCAGCTCACCACCACCTTCTCAAGGGCAATTAGGGATGGGCAATAAATGCTGGCCTAGCCAGGATTGACTGATTTAAAAAAAAGGTATCCTTGGGCCACTGGTCATAGACCTATCAAAATGGTAATTCTTTTCTCTCCAGAAAATGGCTGCTGTAATGACTAATTTCCACTCCTAAAAGTGCAGTTTATAAAATGTATTTTTTGTCATTCTACAAAGATAATCACTTAAAAATAAACATTTACGTATAGATCAATCAGGGTGGCATTGTAGTGTTTCTGTTAATCTATTGGTCCTTTACAATTATTGGTTATGTGGTTAGCTGCGACCAGTCACATTGCAAAAGCATAAACAGGAATTGGCCCTCAGTGTCCCCAGCTTACTCCACCTTCAGTTTTGAACAGTTTTTGATAGGTGCTATCCTATCTTAGATGGTGGTACAGAGGGGCTAAATGGACTACTCCTCTTCCTATGTTCCATACCTGCTTCTGCATTGAGGGCGGAGCTGCAGAGTGAGACGTTGCAGCTGAGCATTTTGAAATTGGAGCTGCAGAGCTGTGCACAAAGTCTGCTGACAGAGAATGCAGGACTTCACCTTCTGTCACACTCTGTGATAATACAATAAATGCAGTTAAACCATCTCAAAGATATTTTAAAAAAAACAGATACAAAGACCTCATACTTCAATATTGAAGCACAAATTAAGAAAAGAACTTCATTAGTGGCAATGACCTTTAAATCCATAATTTTCCCTTCCCTCCCTTTAGGTTCTCATATGTCATGTTACGCAGTGGAAGGGAAGGAGAGGTGGCCTCTGTCAATCCCACTTCTGGAACATGTAAGAGAGAGTGGTGGATAATCTCTCATAGTTCCTTCCTTCTGATGGGTTAGTTAGACCTGTACTCTACATTCCCACAAAACTTCACTACTGACAATGGAAATCACAAAGAGCCAAAGAGCACATATATAGTAAAAATCATAGTCAGTATCTTAGTCTGAACAAAAGGGAAATAATGAGATGCCATTTTCTCTGGATGGAACTGAGTTTAACCATTAAAATGACAAGATCTGGAAACTGGAACTTGTCAAAAACTTCAATATTTTCAAATCCTTTTTCATTTTGTCAGTTAAAGAAACACAAAGAAAATGCTCTGGGTGGTGCAGAAATGATGAGAATGTGTTTTCGATGAGCCAAATTTCCTTTTTTCATCTCTGAGACTCCTTGTGGGGGGAATGTTATGCTCTCCCCCGTGGCGGATTTGAAGGTGGGGAGGGGGGTGGTTCCCGCCACCATCCTGCCTCCGCCAAAATTAGTCCGGTGCAGGAAGGCTTGTGAACAGCCTTCCTGCCCCGCCACCAATTGAGGCCCTGAACCGGGCAATTAATCCCAATTGTGTCCTAGGCCCAACCATCTTCAGTTGCTTCATCAATGACCTTCCTTCAATCATAAGGTCAGAAGTGGGGATGTTCACTGATGATTGCACAATGTTCAGCACCATTCGTGACTCCTCAGATACTGGAGCAGTCCGTGTAGAAATGCAGCAAGACCTGGACAATATCCAGATTTGGGCTGATAAGTGGCAAGTAACATTCGCGCCACACAAGTGCCAGGCAATGACCATCTCCAACAAGAGAGAATCTAACAATCTCCGCTTGACATTCAATGGCATTACCATCGCTGAATCTCCCACTATCAACATCCTAGGGGCTACCATTGACCAGAAACTGAACTGGAGTAGCCATATAAATACCATGGCTACAAAAGCAGGTCAGAGGCTAGGAATCCTGAGGCGAGTAACTCACCTCCTGACTCCCCAAAGCCTGTCCACCATCTACAAGGCACAAGTCAGGAGTGTGATGGAATACTCTCCACTTGCCTGGATGGGTGCAGCTCCAACAACACTCAAGAAGCTCGACACCATCCAGGACAAAGCAGCCTGCTTGATTGGCACCCCATCGACTAACATTCACTCCCTCCACCACTGACGCATAGTGGTAGCAGTGTGTACCATCTGCAAGATGCACTGCAGCAATGCACCAAGGCTCCTTAGACAGCACCTTCCAAACCCGCAACCTCTACCAACTAGAAGGACAAGGGCAGCAAATGCATCTGAACGCCACCACCTGCAAGTTCCCCTCCAAGTCACACACCATCCTGACTTGCAACTATATCGCCGTTCCTTCACTATCGCTGGGTCAAATTCCTGGAACTCCCTTCCTAACAGCACTGTGGGTATACCTACCCCAAATGGACTGCAGCGGTTCAAGAAGGCAGCTCACCACCACCTTCTCAAGGGCAATTAGGGATGGGCAATAAATGCTGGTCTGGCCAGTGACGCCCACATCCCATGAATGAATCAAAATAAATGAAGGGCCTCTTCCTGCCACAGCCGCAATTAGCCATGTGGTAGCTGGCCCTGTCGCTGCATGGGAAATTAGGCACAAGAGACCGTGCAGGCTGCTTCCCAGCTCTGGGGGCGAGGGGGCACTGGGAAGTGGGGGGGGGGGGTGGCTCGCTGAGAGATTTGAACAGTTTGGGGGGGGTGGTTTCCTATAAAATATAAATTAGCCGGCAAGGCTGGTTGCCCTATAAAACCAGCGCCAGTGCCTGCGCGGAGTGCCTGCTCACTCCACGTGAATGGGGGGGTGCGGCCGACTGGGGCATTTAAATGAGCCGCCGTGCAGGAGATCACGGCAACATGGCGTCGCACGGCTCACACATGCGGGCTGCCATTTTTTCCACCAACTGCCACCCTCAGCAGCAGGCGCTTAAAATCCAGCCCATTGTTTTTCAATTTTCCACTTCAGAATCTGTGAGTTGGGGTCCTCCAATCTTGGGCAATAGCTGGAGTATCACTGCTGATCCTAACCCTGGCATTAAGTAAAGTGGCATCCTTTAACAAAAATCCACCACTACCTTTAACACAGTAATGTACAAATATCACTGATTTATGGAATGATGGTCTGAAGAATTTTACGACAGGGAACCAAATGCTCCGACAAGAAAAACATAATTTGAGCTTTACCTTCTCTGTGACCTTTGGTTTTGCTCCTGGGCCAGAGGAGGAAGAGACCACTTTACCCTGTTCCAAAAAAAAACTTCATCAGATTCTTCATTGGGGCACCAGAATTATTTAAAATTGAAAGCCACTGATAAAGCAACAATACAAATATAATAAAATGCTTCAGCATCCTAGAGAGAATTCACGTAAGTGTAAATGTGGTGTACATACATCAGTGTAAACCTCATTTGATCAGTAAGTTAAATAACCACAGCATTTAATTAAAATATAGCTGGATTAAACAATGGGAAAAATTGGGAAATACTGAATTTAGTTCAAGAATAGCTATTCTGTAATTTCTCTTTTGTAATCTGCTGTCAGATTCAGTGCGACCTGTGATTTCTACTGTAGCTCCACAATTGTAGAAGTATATTTTTGCATTAGACGATTGAAAACTATTTTTTTTTAAAGAGATACAGCACTGAAACAGGCCCTTCGGCCCACTGAGTCTGTGCTGACCGTCAACCACCCATTTATACTAATTCTACATTAATCCCACATTCCCGTTCTGAACATAGACAAATTTTGAATATATTTATGGACCAAACCTTAGGATCAGGTTGTTCTTTAAATCTGTAATCAGGTGGTATAGATCCTTCAGTTTCTCCCACTCGTTCAGCCTTCTTCTTATCAGCATCTGATTCCTGAAAATGAGATTATGAATGGGAGTAACCCTGGAAGATTAATGAGACTCGGCAGACACTTGATTAAAAGCAGGTAACATTCATACATTTCTATCAAAGTAACTAAGAGCTTAGATGCCCTTCTCCACATTTAGTCTTCCCCATTCCAGTCTGGTCCCTGGTCTGACCCCATCTTCATTCCTCAAGTCCAAGGGGTTTTGGGATTAGGAAGCATCAGAGAGCTGCATTGGTGTCTGAGAGCAGTAAGATGACGGTTTAGAGATTTGTGAGCATTGGGAAACTGTCCTGGGAACATGCGGAAAGGAAAGAAGTCCTGGGGAGGGGTTTCTCGCACCCAGGTATACTTTGCTGGGCTTTTGGGAACATTGGGAGGGTTATGCCAGAGACAGATGTTATTTTGGGAACATGGCTTAGCTTAGCTCTCTGGAGTCAGGAGAATCAGACCCGAACTGCTCTCACTAATTGCGGAACGTGCCACCGCCCATCAGCCTCCTCTCTATTAGGCAGGCATCCCACATCACTTTCTTAGTTGTCAGATGGTTCTTACTTTTAAGTCATCTCCTAAAACACAAGCTGTACTTTTACTGAGTTTCCGCAGGGCAGCCAAAACATTGTCAAAAAGCATTGCAAATGATTTGTTTGGTTCAGCTCTTTTTGTTTTGTTGATGCAGCCCAGGGATGTCATAGCGTCACCTCTGGAGCTTCACAGGTTTTCTTTGTTCTTGAATTGAGTCCCTAAACCCCTCGACCTCTCCACCTCCCTCTCCTACTCTACAGAGTGGGACTAGGACTGCGTAACTTGTGTAATTGCATAGGGCCCCAAGCCAGTCAGGGAGCGTGAGTGGATCCAGTGAAAAGATGCTTTCGCAATGGTAATAGCTGATCCCTGTTCTATTTGTCTACTACTTTTCTATTACTATTTGCAAACATGCCTTTTCACAATCGTCAGTGTGTTGTTTTCCAGGTTAAGGAGGTCATATTTAGTATCTATGTCCTGTAAAATGTAGGGACCGCAAACTGAAACTTTGCGCAGGGCATCTGAAAGGCAAATTCACTCCTGCTCCTTTAAGTCCTTCCTAAAAACCCAACTTTTCAGACAAGGATTTGATTACTCCTCCTAATATCCATCCTTTGGCTTGCTGTCTATTCTTTGATTGCACCTTGATGAAATACTTTGCACGTTCTTACTGTGTTAGAAGTGCTATATAAATGTGAGTTACTGTTAATTTAAGATGCTCAGGGCAGTTAGAGCACCACCTCTGGAGAACAGAAGAATAACAGGCAGTCCTCCAATTTGTTGGAGGCAGCATTACTTTTACTGTTGCACGTTGATTGGAAATGGACTGGGGGCAGCACAGCGTTATCAACAGGCCAGTTTCTAGTGTACAGATATGTATCAGCTGCACCAAGAAACTAACCAATATATGAAGCAGTAAAAGGAAATTTTCAAAGATTTAAAATATCAGGAGACAAATCTAATTTGTACCTTCACTTCAGGACCAGTGTATTTTGGAGCTGAATTGTCTGGTGCTTCTGATGGAAGTGTTTCTGCAAGCAGGTCAAATGGATCTTTACCCTTTAAAAATATAAAAGACTTTTATTCATTTTCCGACACACCTCACCTGAAATGTATTCTGAAAGCAGTGAAATATTTACTGAAAAGCAAACGCAAGTAACTGCTAGTTAAACTTAATGGGTAATTTTCAACCTTTCTGTTCCTGGTGAGGAGGTTCAACACTGGGAGTGTGAAGTAGGATAATTATGGCTTTAGGTTTTGCAATCACCAATTGGTGAATTCTAGATCTGTTTTTTGTGAATGAGATTGCTTTACGCAGTAAAAGATGCAGGACAAGAAATACTACAGAGATAAACCTATTAATGAAGCAAGTCTGTAATTTGACATATTTTACTTCATTAACACCTTACCAAGGTTGAGGGTCATGAATGTTGTCATGTTCCACTATCTAGAAGCATGGGGGAAGGGAGGATTTCAATTTTAAAATGGTCTGTAAGATGAGTGCAATCTCTCTGAGGACAACTGAGGCCACTTAAACAGGGCATCAATAATAATCTTTTATTAAAAATGTGTCCATTAGCCTGTAGTGGTCAATCACGCTCCAAGCAATTTCAAGCCCATTCTCTATCCATTCACCCATCGATGGGTGACAGGTGAATTGATGAGTTTCTGTGAGTTGGTCCATTGCTTATGGATAACTTCACCAAAAGGTAGCATGAAGAGAGGAATAACAGGGGACAGGATGGAATCCTGGGAATGCTGGAGCAGGCTGTAAGGTCACAGGAGCAGAAGTCATTGTTGGTGATGTGCAGACTAAGTAGGGAGAGATATGAAGAGACACAATATCTTACATGTGACAAAGAAGAGTCACCTATGGCTCAGTGTTCTTAACTCATATAAAAGGGTAGTTTTCTGTGACTCAAGTCACAGCGGGAGATGTGGAACAAACAACACCCTCAAATTTCTTTTGGTATATAAGGGACCTTACGAGATCTAATTCCAAACAAAAAAGGCAGATAAATCAGAGTAGTGCTAGAAATGGCACAAAATTGGCATCTTGAAGGAAACAGGAGCCCAAAGACTTCAGCCAAGGCTTGCTGGAAATGGGGCACAGCCTCATCTACAAAACTCAGCTAGCTGTAGATGCAAGTTGGGCATCCTATTGCAGCTCACAGGTCAGAGTCTCAGGAAAACCATATGGTTCCAATGTTGAGCTAACCTGCAGGTAGGTCCTGGGGTTTGGGACCGTGAAGCACAAAAGAGTTGAGCCCATGCTGGCAGCAGCCCGCATTACTCTTGTGGAGTCAGGAGCCGCTCAATGAAACTCTACATAAATTTAAGTTAAAGAAAAATTAGCTATTCATTGGCAGCCTCCAGCGATTGCTTGAAGGAATGCTGGTCAGGCCACTGCAGACTTGGAATGGAGTCTGCATGGCTCACAGTCCACCCAGTTTATGTCGCATTGGAAGTGGGGTCCTGAAATAGGTGTTGGGAACCGGATTAGAACAGTCAAGGTACGGAATACCTGGTTCAGAAAGGCACTCTGGGTTCTTGGAAATTGCCAGCTTCCAACCTAACAGCTGGTGCAGTTCCAATAAAGTTTGGTGGCCAGGAATTGCCCCAGATATTGGTTCTGTAAATGCTAATTTTCGGCCCAAACAACAGCCCAAGGGAGACCAATTTCTCCCCCAAAATGTCCGTGCAAATACAATATGGGATTAGGTCATCAATTTAGGCTTTAACCCTTTTCCCACAAATGAGACTGTAACCAATTAGCATGTTTCAACTATCAACAGCAATCCCTACATATCTGTAGTGCTGCCACATCCAGTCGTGAATGGTAGTGGACAATTAAACAACGAACAGAAGGAGGTGGCTCCACAAGTATCCCCATCCTCAGTGATGGGGGTGCCCAGCACATCAGTGTGAAAGATAATGCTGAAGAGTTTGTAACAATCTTCAGCCAGAAGTGTCACTGATGATCCATCTCGGCCTCCTCCTGAAGTCCCCAGCATCACAGATGCCAGTCTTCAGCCAATTCGATTCACTCCCCATAAGATCAAGAAATGAACTGAAGGCACTAGATACTGCAAAGGCTATGGGCCCTGACAATAGTCCGGCAATAGTACTGAAGACCTGAGCACCAGAATTTGCTGCGCCCCTAGTCAAGCTGTTCCAGTACATCTACGACACTGGCATCTACCCGGCAGTGTGGAAAATTGCCCAGGTATATCCTGTACACAAAAAGCAGGACAAATCCAACCTGGCCAATTACCGACCCATCGGTCTACTCTCAATCATCAGTAAAATGATAGAAGGTATCATCGACAGTGCTATCAAGCAGCATTTACTTAGCAATAACCTGCTCAGTGATGCTCAGTTTGGGTTCCGCCAGGGCCACTCAGATCCTGACCTCATTACAACCTTGGTTCAAGCATGGACAAAAGAGCTGAACTCAAGAGGTGAGGTGATATCAAGGCAGCATTTGACCAAGTATAGCATCAAGGAGCCCCAGGAAAACTGGAGTCAATGGGAATCAGGGGGAAAACTCTCCACTGGTTGGAATCTTACCTAGCTCAAAGGGAGAAAGTTGTGGTTGTTGGAGGTCAATCATCTGAGCCCCAGTACATCATTGCAGGAGTTCCTCAGGGTAGTGTCCTAGGCCCCACCACCTTCAGCTGCTTCATCAATGACCTTCCTTCAATCATAAGGTCAGAAGTGGAGATGTTTGCTGATGATTGCACAATGTTCAGCACCATTCGAGACTCCTCAGATACTGAAGCAGTCTGTGTAGAAATGCAGCAAGACTTGGACAATATCCAGGCCTGGGCTGATAAGTGGCAAATAACATTCATGCCACACAAAAGTCAGGCAATGACTATTTCCAACAAGAGAGAATCTAACCATCTCCCCTTGACATTCAATAGCATTACGATTGTTGAATCCCTCACTATCACCATCCCAGGATTTACCATTGACCAGAAACTGAACTGGAGTAGCTATATGCCAGATTATTAGGTTGCTAAAAGTCACTAACCAGCATACTAATAGTTTATCATAACTAGATTTTAACAAACAAATGACATTATTATAAACTAACATTTAGCTTTATTAGAATCCTTCTTCGTAGTATGATAAAGTGGGAAATCTTAGGAAATAAGGCACAGTATAGACAAGATGTCAAGGCACAGAGATTCTGTCTTATGTCACATTTTAAATTGCTTACTTGCAGTAAAAATGTCAGATCTTGAGAGCAGACAGAGAACACAGCTTCTGCATAAATTTGTCCCATAGGGAGATAAGGCATCCTCGGAAAAGTACAAAGACTCTTTCTATGTACTATTTGCATAAATGCAGAAAGTTAGCAACCATCACAAAACCATCCTTGGTTGATCCAGAAAGACCTCCTTTAATACAAGACTGATCACTGATTGATATGAGGGGAGGGTTAACTGTGAAGCTGCCAGGATAAATTGAATCCTGACTTTGCCACTATGTGGCAGAGAATTTGAACAACAACAAGAAACTACGAGAGAGAGAAACACAAAGAAGCTTGAAGACCACAAGCTACAAGAAAGAGAATCGTGTGCTCTGTCATCAATCTCTAATGCAGGTGAGACTGTTAATTACTGCCTGAGTTTGTGACTATGGTTTATCTGAGAACTTACAAACTTGTCCTTACCTTTATCTCAATAAAGTCAATTCACAACAAGCTGTTTGCTGCCAAGTCTGTTCCCACCTTAGAAGGCGGTATAAAACACCCTTATCTTATCAAAAATCTTACACATATAAATACGTGCAGGTCAGAGGCTAGGCATCCTGCACCGAGTAACTCACCTCCTGACCCCCCAAAGCCTGTCCACCATCTACAAGGCACAAGTCAGGAGTGTGATGGAGTACTTTCCACTTGCCTGGATGGGTGCAGCTCCAACAACACTCAAGAAGCTCGACACCATCCAGGCCAAAGCAGCCCGCTTGATTGGCACCCCGTTCACAAACATTCACTTCCTCCACTACTGACGCACAGTGGCAGCAGTGTACCATCTACAAGATAAACTGTAGCAACGCACCAAGGCTCTTCAGGCGACACCTTCCAAACCCGTGACCTCTATCACCTAGAAGGACAAGGGCAGCAGATGCATGGGAACACCACCACCTGCAAGTTCCCCTCCAAGCCACACATCATCCTGACTTGGAACTATATCGCCATTCCTTCACTGTCACTGGGTCAAAATCCTGGAACTCCCGCACTGTGGGTGTACCTACCCCACATGGACTGCAGCGATTCATGAAGGCAGCTCATCACCACCTTCTCATGGGCAATTAGGGATGGGCAATAAATGCTGACCTAGCCAGCAACACCCACATCCCATGAAACAAATTTTTAAAAATCACATTTTGCTCTTCTTTTGACACTTACCTTCTTACCACTTTGACTTGCAGAAACCGAGGCAGCTGTTGAAGCTTTCAGAGATGCCTTTGTAAAAAATAAAATAACATTTCAATTGTTATTTCAGTTTCATTTCTTTGTATTCAACTACTTCAGGTTTCCACCATCTCATTTCATTTCTACTGCAATTTTTGTAAAACCTTAAATGTGACATTATATCAATTGCAAACTTAAATGAAATCAGAGATTCAGCACACAAGCAAAATCCTTAAGAACTCTGTTGAAGTTAATAAGATGTCAACCAGTTGACTAATCTCAAGGGGAATTACTACAGTCTGTAAAATAGTGTAGTTTACAGCATGGATGATGAAAGTTATGAATTGCTTTGATTACATTTACACTACAGTATTAAAGTTAAACTGGACAGCACTATTTTTTATTCTACAAGTACATAGTGGAGGAATTTCCTATTGAAAGTAGAGTACAGCTTACAAAGTTCAAATATTTTTGAACTTTCATGCATTGAGTACTTGAATATTTTGCAGACCTGATTTTAAAAAAAACTAATTTGTCCAACTGCCTCAGATTTTGATGTTGGCTTGTCCATTTGGACAGACCAAATTCAAGCTCTTATTTTTACAGATCACTTCCAAAATGTGAGTTATGTTAACTGGAGTAAGGCTGTGGCAAAGAATACCTAAGCTATGAGTTCACACATCCCCAGCACATAAATGCAATGCCGTAAGATGGCAGGCTGATACAGAGCTACATGAGACCTATAGAAAGGCAGGATTGGGCACCACTGTTGGAAAGCAATCCAGGGTAGAGAAGTGGATGGGATCTCCAAAGTTGTGGAAATAATATTTTCAAATGTTACTACTGGTCCCACCAAAGTGGTCTTCCAAACAACAGAGGTTACAGTAGCATGGGGGAGGTGGGTGTCTGACATCCAGCTGTACTGCTGCAGGTGATTGCTAGTCCAATGATCATCAGTCCAATTCCCTGTAATCTCTGGCAGTATTAGAACTGGAAGGTGACTGGGTGGGTGTAATCTCAAGTCAACTGCTGGGATTGTACCAAGCAATGTGAGAGGGACAGTAGATGTGTCCTTATTTGCTGTCTGATGTGCACCTCTCTGTGATGAGCTAACAGTGCTGGTTGAATGAATCTAGGTGGAGGGCATTCCGAATTCAGTTTTGGCCTCAGAGATATCTAAGAGGAGAAAATGTGCTGGAGGCAACCTGAGAAAATGTGTGTCTTGGTAAGATGGTACAAAATTGAAGTCAATGCAAATAAAAGTTGTTAAAGATGTAAAAGGGGCCGCTGATTCCCTAACACCCTTTTCACACAATCACACAAAGGCAAGATCTAACTTTTTTGTTTCCTTATTGGTCACTGGTTAGTCATTTGCTCTGATCAGTCATGAGTCTGTGACCAATCAGATTGCAAAACCGGAAACAGGAAGTGACCCTCAGAATTCCCAACTACTGTCTCTAACAGTTTAAGATTGGAGCCATACCTGCTTCTGCATTGAGGGCGGAGCTGCAGAGTGAGAAGTTGCAGCTGAGCATTTTGAAATTGGAGCTGCAGAGCTGTGGACAAAGTCTGCTGACAGAGAATCCAGGACCTCACCTTCTGTCATACTCTGTGATAACAATACAATAAATGTATTTAATCATCTTAAACGTTATTTCAAGAACACAGATACAAAGGCCTCAAATCCTCAATATTGAAGCATAAATTAAGAAACAACTTCATCAGCCATTTTCTCTAAATGGAACTGAGTTTAAATATAAAATTTACAAGACCTGGAATCTGGAACTTGTGAGAAATTGTATCAACACTAATATTTTCAAAACTTTTTCACTCTGATAGTTAAAAAAACACAAAGAAAATGCTCTAGTGGTAGAAGAAGTGATGGGAATTAGTTTTCAACATGCCAAATTTCATATTCTCATCTTTGCCATTCCTTATGTTCCAGGTACTTTTACATTTCTCTTATCCTTTTGCCCAACACTAAGGAGGAGGACACACACACTCACCATTTTGTTTTTGTGAATGTGGGGTTCTCCAATCTTGGGCAATAACTAGAGTATCACTGCTGATCCTAACGCTGGCATCAAGTGATGTGGTATCCTTTACAAAACTTCAATTACTTATCTTAATAAGAGCATAAATATCACTGACTTATGGAATAGTGTCCTGAAGAGTTTTACTGTCGAGAACCAAATGCTCTTACAAGAACAAAAAAAAAGAAGCCTTACCTTCTCTGTTGCCTTTGGTTTTGCTCCTGGACCAGTGGAAGAGGCCAATTTACCTTTATCCTGTTGCAAGAAACAAATTTCATCAGATTCTTCTTTGGGGCATCAGAATTATTTAGCATTAAAAGCAGCTGGTAAAGCAGCAGCAGAAATATTACAAAATACTTCATCATTCTAGAGTGCATTGACACATAACATCATTATTAACCTCATTTGAACAATATGTTGAAATGCAAAGGCGTTTCGTTATTATGTATCAGGATTAACCAATGGTAAGTATTGGTGTCTACTGATTTCAGTTTTAATTATTCAGCAATTTATATTTTGTAATCCTCTGTCAGATTCCTTGTGAGGCATATCATCAGCATCGTTTTTACTATTGCAACAAAATTACATAAGTGATTTTGGAAAATTAGATTATTGTAGAAATTCTTCTGTACATGGATACATTTTTGCAAATACAAACTTATTGAAACAATTATTGACTTGTCTCAAATTGATTGGTGGACTCAACCTTAGCATCAGGTTGCTCTTTAAATCTGTAATCAGGTGGTATAGATTCTTCAGTTTCTCCCACTCGTTCAGCCTTCTTCTTATCAGAATCTGATTCCTGAAAATATGAGAAATAAAATATATATATATATAAGGTTCAATATCCATACACTATGCTTCAGTAAAGTGATTTAATAGAGTTCGCTGAATTAAATCAACACTTAGGAAATCATTGAAGACTCTGAAAAAGCTGCCTGTAAAAACCTATAGCAGTTGACAGCAATGGCAATGAAAAGGAGCTGGAGGATACTCCGTGTGCAGTCCATTGTTATTTAATCCAAGCTCACACAAACCAGAATAATGCATCAGATGAGGTATTGGCGCTGAGTCAGGTCAATGAATATGAGAACACTCAGTAATTTACCTGAGTCACAAGAATCTGCTACAAGAATTGGTCTGTTTAAAGAATGTAGACAGTGTATGCTTTCACTCCCACTATGTACTGCCAGGATGTGAGGCTCCTCACCAGAACCGCAAAACCAAAGATACTTATTTTATACTTGGAATTCATTATCTAAAGAGGAGAATTCTGCAGGCAAAACAAGCTGCTGCAAAATATTCATCAGGGCTGGGCTGTGAAATACTAAATTCACTAGAGGCACACTGTGGGGAAATGCTTTTATCATTGAGGTTCATTAGTAGGATAGTGTTTCTTGCCCCATATACAATGAACAATCTTGTCTAACACAGCCGGCACTGTTCCTGCTTTTCTGCACTGCTGTAGAAACCCCAACTGGTCACTTCAGTAGCACTTTTATTTGAAAAAAGATTTCAGAAACACCAAAGACCAAAGCAGGGTCCTCTTAAAAACATGTCAAATAAACACTAAAAACAGGTGTCACAATGGCGATGTAGCCTCATCCCCAGCAAAGCCACAAGGAAAGATCCAGCAGATTTCATACCGAGCATGAAGGAAAATCCATCAACAAACTAGATATGGTGGGTGAAAGTTGGAATAATTTTAAAAATCTTGCAAGAGCGAGCAGCACAAATTCATTATATTCTTCCTTACATATTTAAAAAAAACTTATATTTAGACAATGCATTACACTTCCTCGGCATGCTCTGAAGTACTTCAGAAGTCCTTTTAAACTGTAGCCACAGTTGCCAATTTGTGTACTGCATAATCTACCAAATTCTATCTGGTAAATGACCAATTAATCTGTTTTGATGATGTTGGTTCAGAGATAAATTTTGGTCAAGACAATAGGAGACTTGTGTGATCAAATAGTGCCATGAAATCTTTTACATTCTTTCAAACAAGCAGACATGGCCTCCGTTTAACATCTCATTCAAAAGATGCACCTCTAAAGACACAACTTAAGGGACAAGATGAAAAAAGGAAAAACAAAAAAAAAATAGCGTTATAGGGAAAGATCAGGGGAGTGAGATTAATTTGTTAGTTCTACCAAACAGCCAGCACAGAGAAAAACAATGGCAGGCAGAACTGGCAACATATGATGCAGTAACGGGAATCTTTAGTTTAGTTTAGTTTAGTTTAGTGATACAGCACTGAAACAGGCCCTTCGGCCCACCGAGTCTGTGCCGACCATCAACCACCCATTTTATACTAATCCTACACTAATTCCACATTACTACCACATCCTCACCTGTCCCTATATTTCCCTACCACCTACCTATTACTATTGAAAGTATTAGGAGACAAATTTCATTTTTACCTCCACTTCAGGACCAGTATATTTGGGAGCTGAATTGTCTGGTGCTTCTGATGGAAGAGTTTCTGCAAGAAGGTCAAGTGCATCTTTACCCTTTAAAAACAAGACATTTATTCACTTTTTGACAAATTTCACTTTAAGCATATTAAAGAGAGAACTCAAGCAACCAGAGTGGTTAGAATGTGGAATAGTTGCTGTGACTTGCATTGATGCATTTAAGGGGAAGCTAGATAATCCTGAAAGCAGGACTATCAATCCAGAGGTCTGGATTAATGATCCAGATACATGAGTTTAAATCCCACCACAGCCACTGGGAATTTCAATTCAGTTAGTTAAATAAATCTGGAATTGAAAGCCAGTATCAGTAATGATGACCATGAAACTACCAGATTGTCATAAAAACACATCTGGTTCAGTAATGTCCTTTAGGGGAAGGAAATCTGCTGTCTTACCTGATCCGGACTACATGTGACTCCAGACGACAGCAATGTGGCTGACTCTTAACTGCCCTCTCTAATGCCCTAGAAAGCCACTCAGTTGTAGCAAAACAGCTACAAAATCCTATAAGAAGAATAAAAGCAGACGGACAACCCGGCATTGACCTAGCCAATGGATTCAACACAACAAAGGTACACCCAGCCCAGTCAATCCTACAAAGTCCTCCTCACTAACATCGGAGGACTTTGTGCCAAAATTGGAAGAGTTGTTCCATAAACGACAGCTTGACAGTCATACTCACTGAACAATACCCTACAGCCAAATATCCCAGACTCCTTCATCACCATTCCTGGGTATGTGCTGTCCCACCGGCAGGACAGACCCAGCAGAGGTGGTGGCACACTGGTATACTGTCAGGAGGGAGTGGACCTGGGAGTCCTCTACATTGACTTCAGACTCTATGAAGTCTCATGGCATTAGGACAAACATGGGCAAATAAATCACCTACTACCCTTCCTCAACTGATTAATCAGTGCTCCTCCATGTTGAACACCACTTGGAAGAAGTACTGAGGATAGCAAGGGCACACAATGTACTCTGGGTTGGGGGGACTTCAATGTCCATCATGAAAACTGGTTCAGTAGCACCACTACTGACCCAGCTGGCCAAGTTCTGAAGGATATATTTATCAGATTGGGATTGCAGCAGGTGGTGAGAGAACTCTTTTTTCTTTCTTTCTTTTGGGCCTCCTTATCTCGAGAGACAATGGATACGCGCCTGGAGGTGGTCAGTGGTTTGTGAAGCAGCGCCTGGAGTGGCTATAAAGGCCAATTCTGGAGTGACAGGCTCTTCCACAGGTGCTGCAGAGAAATTTGTTTGTTGGGGCTGTTGCACAGTTGGCTCTCCCCTTGCGCCTCTGTCTTTTTTCCTGCCAACTACTAAGTCTCTTCGACTCGCCACAATTTAGCCCTGTCTTTATGGCTGCCCGCCAGCTCTGGCGAATGCTGGCAACTGACTCCCACGACTTGTGATCAATGTCACACGATTTCATGTCGCGTTTGCAGACGTCTTTATAACGGAGACATGGACGGCCGGTGGGTCTGATACCAGTGGCGAGCTCGCTGTACAATGTGTCTTTGGGGATCCTGCCATCTTCCATGCGGCTCACATGGCCAAGCCATCTCAAGCGCCGCTGACTCAGTAGTGTGTATAAGCTGGGGATGTTGGCCGCTTCAAGGACTTCTGTGTTGGAGAGAACTAACACAACAGAAAAACCTACTTGACGTTGTCTGCACCAATCTACCTGCTGCAGATGCACCGGTCCATGACAGCATTGGTAGGAGTGACCACCATACAGTTCTCGTCCAGACAAAGTCTCGTCTTCACACTGAGGATACCCTCCATTTTATTGCGTGGTATGACCACCATACTAAATGGAATAGATTCAGAACAGGTCTACCTGCTCAAAACGGGGCATCCATGAGGCACTGTGGGTCATCAGCTGCAGCAGAATTGTATTCCACCACAATCTGTAACCTCATGGCCCAGCATATCCCTCACTCCACCATTCCATCAAACCAGGTGACCAACCTTTGTTCAATGAAGAATATAGGAGAGCATGCCAGGAGCAGCACCAGGCATTGCTAAAAATGAGGTGTCAACCTGGTAAAGCTACAGCACAGGACTGCATGCATACTAAACAGCAGACACAGCATGCTCTAGACAGAGCTAAGTGATCCCACAACAAAGGGATTAGATCAAAGATCTGCAGTCCTGCCACATCCAGTCATGAATGGTGGTGGACAATTAAACAACCAATTGGAGGAGGAGGCTCCATGCATATCCCCATCCTTAATGATGGTGGAGTCCAGCACGTGAGTGCAAAAGACAAGACTGCACTCGGTGACCTACACTGGCACCTGGTCAAGCAACACATCGAATTTAAAATTCTGATCCTTGTTTTCAAATCCCTCCCTCGCCCCTCCCTCTCGCTGTAACCTCATACAACTCTACAACCCTCCAAGATCTCTGCGCTCCTCCAGTCCTGGCCTCGAGCTCTCCCAATTTTAATTGCTCCACCACTGACAACCTGCCTTCAGCTGCCAAGGCTCTAAGCTCTGGAATTCCCTCCCTAAACCTCTACACCGCTTGTACCTCCTTTAAGACACTGCTTAAAACTTATCTCTTTCACCAAGTTTTTGGTCATCTACCTTGATATTCCCTTATGTGGCTTGGCTTCAAACTTTGGTCAATAATGCAACTTGGGACATCTTACTATGTTGAGAACACTATATTAGTACAAGTTGTTATTGTTGCTGTTGCTGTTGATGAAGTATTTGCAACCAACTTCAGCAAGAAGTACCAAGTGCATGATCCATCTCTGTAGTGTGGATTTCCCCTTTCCCGATGGCTGTTTAATCAGGTTCCAAGTCAAGGGATCTCCAGGCATCCAGCAGCAGTAATGCCAGCAAGTGGGGTAAGCAGCCAATCACACTGAGGTATTCTCACAAATCAGGAAGTTAGAAACACTGATTATCCTTCATTTTAATTTAAATTTTCAGATAGAAAATAAATGATTATGTTTGAATTAACATAGCAGGTCATAAACAAATTTTTAATGAACTTAGTGTTCCATTAAAAACCCAGTTACATCTCTTTCCACAAGGTGTAACATTTCAAGGGTTTTCTCTCTTCAGCAAATGGCAACTGATGCTCGACCAATTGCTAATTTAAATCTGACATCGATAGACTTTGGTTATGGGAAATGGGGCAAAGACCCATCTCGATTTAGGTTGCATATCAGTCATGATCTCATTGAATGGCAGAACAGGCTTGAGGGGCTAAACAGCCTACTCCTGTTCCAATGTTGCTATAGTGAGACCAACAGCGTGAAAGTGGAAGTTTTTATCAATTCACTGATTGGGCTCTGGGAGGTCCTCAACATCACCCCTTCTGTAGGATTGTAGAATCAGTGATAGCAACTTCTGGATTTCCATGTTATTCTACGCATGTGTGGACTCCCGAAGATTCTGTCAATTCCAGTGGAGTAATAACAGTGAGCACTGAGTTTCACTGTCATTACCACCACAAATTCCAGGCCATATATTTAGTTAGGGGGCAAAGGAAAATATATCTGGGCTTGCAGGATGGCTGAAGCATACTCCCAACCCTCCCCTACAGCAGACAGGGTCCAGATTTTCCAGCTACATGGGACTAGGAGGAACTGAGGAAGAGCAACATATTACCTGTGTCAAGAAATTAGCACTTCCTGCTCACTATTGTGAACTCATTCAAATTTGTAGTTGATGTATTAGGAATGCAGAAAGTCACAGTGGATGTGGGGAGAGAGCAACAGTAGAGAATGAGTACAACTAAATGAACAGCAGGATCCTCTAATTTTATGTGGTTTGTATGGAAATGATGAGATCTGGTTCCAAAGATCAAAGTGTCCATGTACAGATTCAATACTGAGTAATAAGCCAGATTTTAATGGCCCCTCCCAACGAATGAGCTGGTGGCGGTGGGGGGGGAGTGGGGTACGTAAAATTTAGTGGGAGGTGCGGGGCCAGTCCTAATGCCTTCCCGCCCCCATTGCAATTTTACGCCAATCAAGGGCCTTAAGTGGCCCATTAACTACCGCTTAAGGGCCTCTTCCCACTGCTGCTGTTATTTTACCTGTGACAGCCGGAAGGCAAAGGCCCCAAGAACACCGCCAGGTAAAACCTAGCAGCCTTCTTGTGGGCTGGAGTGGGGTGCCCTCCTGATCGGGCACCCTGTGCCGCATGGAGGGCTGCCCCCACTGCACAACACTCCCTCCCCCCAACCAACCACCTTGCCTCGCTGGAACCCAGCTGACTGTCCCCGGCAAGGCCCCAAAAACTTACCATTGTTCCTGGGCCATACGTCACCTTGCTTCTGGTGGCACTGCTGCGACTAAGAGCTGCTAGCCCGCTGAATGGCCAGCTGTTCCTTTAGGCGAGACTTCCTGCCTCAAGGAGATGGATGTCCCGTCCAAGATCAATTAAGGGCCTTGATCCCGGCATGGCTCCCCAGGCCCGGCGGAAGCGGGCTCGTCCCTGACTTTTCGGCCGGTGGGCGGGGCCTCCCACACAACATAAGATTCCGGCCATAGAATCAATTTAGGTTTTTCAACTATTCTCCATAAATAAGACTGTAACCCATTGGCCTGCGTCTGCTGTGAACATAAATCCATACAGTTCATACTTCACTCTTATTTTGTCACTTACCTTAGTACCACTTTGACTTGCAGAAACTGAGGCAGCTGTTGAAGCTTTCAGAGGTGCCTTTGTAAGGAAGAAATTAAATTTCAATTATTATTTCAGTTTCACTTGCTCATTTTCAACAGCAAGTTTCCAGAATGATTTCTACCATTTTTGTATGAACTTAAATGTGTCACTATATCAGATGTAAAATTAAATGAGATGCAGCAATAAATATTCTTAAGAACTTTGTTAAATGGAATAAGATGTTATCACCTGACTAATATGAAGGGAAGGGAATTTTCTGCAATCTGTAAATCAACCTGGTTCACAGTACAGACTATGAAAGATACTAATTGCTTTGAGTGTAGTTACACTACAGTATTAAGACTAAAATGGACAGCAACCTTTATTATTCTACAAGTTCATAGTGCTGGAATTTTCTGTTGAAAATATAGTACAATTTACAAAGTCAGAACAACTTTCAATACATTGGATATTTGCTTTTAGATATTTTGCTGACCTGATTTAAAAAGAACTGCAAACATCACAATTGTCCCATTGCCTCAGACCTTGATCTTGGCTTCTCCATTTGGACAAACCAAATCTAAGCCCTTGTTTTTATGGGAAATACACTTGCAACAATGGTAATGAAATTATCTAACACTTGTAAGGCATTCCTTATATTCTAGTAGGTCTGGAAGTAGAAATTTGACCTGTTAAATTCCCACTCCATTTCCAGTCCCAGTCTTCTTCCCAACTCACACTTCAACATGTCTGAGCTGCAAAAATGATTTCAGTAAATTCAAGTGAAGGGCTGTAAATCTATCTTGAACTTATTTTGCTTTGTATTGCACTAGGACCATCATTGTCCCAGTCAGATGCTTGCAAGACAATAGTCATTTTACACAACTTGAGACTGAATGAGTGCTAGATGCCTTGTAAGTACAAACTAGAGACATCCAGTCTGGTCCCAATAAGACCCAAGATGCCACTGTACCTGATCACCTAAAGCAGGGAAAGCTTGTAACATCTAAAACATAAGCACCTTATTAAGGCAGACTTTTTAAAAAATTCATTAGTGGGATGTGAGTGTCGCTGGCGAGGACAGCATTTATTGCCCATCACTAATTGCCCTTGAGAAGGTGGTGGTGAGGCACCTTCTTGAACCGTTGCAGTCCATGTGGTGTAGGTACACCCACAGTGCTGTTAGGGAAGGGAGTTGCAGAATTTTGACCCAGAAGAACTTGCAGGTTGTGGTGTTCCATGCATCTGCTGCTCTTGTTCTTCTAGGTGGTAGAGGTGGGAGAAGGTGCTATCGAAGGAGTTTTGGCAAGTTGCTGCAGTGCATCCAGTAGATGCTACACACTGCTGCACTGTGCACCGGTGGTGGAGGGATTGAATATTTAGGGTGGTGGATGAGGTGCACATGCAGGCTCCTTTGTCCTGGATGGTGCTGAGCTTCTTGAGTGTTCTTGGAGCTGCACTCATCCAGACAAGTAGAGAGTGTTAAATCATACTCCTGATTTGGTGCCTTGTGCTTTGGGGAGTCAGGAGATGAGTTACTTGCCACAGAATTCCCAGCCTCTGACCTGTTCTTGTAGCCACAGTATTTAACTGGTGCACTTAAGTTTCAGGTCAATGGTAACCCTTAGGATGTTGATGGTGGGGGATTCAGTGATGGTAATGTCGTCAAGGGAAGATGGTTAGATGCTCTCTTGTTGGCGAAGGTAATTTCCTGGCACGTGTGGCACAAACATTACTTGCCATTTATTAGCCCAAGCCTGATTGGTGTCCAGGTCTTGCTGCATGTGGGCAAGGACTGCTTTAGTATTCAAGGAGTTGTGAATGGTACTAAACACTGGGCAATTATCAGCAAACATCGCCACTTCTGACCTTATGATGGAGGGAAGGTCATTGCTGAAGCAGCTGAAGATGGTTGGGCCTAGGATACTACCCTGAGGAACTCCTGCTGTGATGTCCTGGAGCTGAGATGATTGACCATAACCATCTTCCTTTGTGCTAGGTGTGACTCCAACCCCAGGAGGGGTTGCTGGTTCCCTTACACTTGTTTTACACTAGCACACAAGGACAAAATCTATCATTTTTGTTAACCATTTGCTGTGATTGGTCACAGGTAACACATGTGATCATGTGGTCATGTGATCAGTCTGTGACCAATCAGATTGCAAAACCAGAAATAGGAAGTGGCCTTAAGAGTTCCCAACCTACTCCACCTGCTGCCTCTAACAGGTTAAGTTTGGAGCCATACCTGCTTCTGCATTGAAGGCAGAGCTGCAGAGTGAGAAGTTGCAGCTGAGCATTTTGAAATTGGAGCTGCAGAGCTGTGGCCAAAGTCTGCTGACAGAGAATCCAGGACTTCACCTTCTGTCATACTCTGTCATAACAATACAAATAAATGTAGTTAAATCATATTTCAATAACACAGATACAAAGGCCTCAAGTCTTCAACATTGAAGCACAAATTAAGAAACAACTTTGTAAGCAGCAATTGCCCTTAACTGCACAACTTTCCCTGCTCTTACTTTAGGTTCTTAGACGTCATGTTACGCAGTAGAAATGATAGGGAGGTGGCCTGTGTCACTCCCACTTATGGAACATGCGAGGGAGAGTGTTGGATAATCTCCGTCCTTCCATAGGCTTCTGTTAGACCTATACTTTATGTTTCCATCCATTGCCACCATAAATCACAGAAAGGCAATGTGCAAGTAGTGACAGTAGTCAGTAACTTAGTACATTTGTACAAAAGCGAAATAATGAGATGTTATTTTCCCTAAACTGAACTGAGTTTAATCATTAAATTTACAAGATCTGGAAACTGGAATTTGTGAAAAATTGAATTAATCCTTCAATATTTTCAGATTTTTTAAAACTCTAATCATTAAACAAAAAGCAAGAAAATGCCATTTGCTCAAAATGGAATGCAGTTTAGCCATTAAGCATGCAAGCTCTGGAAACTGGAATTGTAAAAACTGTATTAATCCTTTAATATTGTGAAATCTTTTTTATTCTGATAGTTAAACATCAAGGAAATGCTCTGAGAGTGCACGCAGTAGGCAAGATGATGGGAATGAGGTTTCGATGAGTCAACTTTCCTCTTCTCATTTCTGACATACCTTATGTTGCATAAGAAATTGGAGCAGGTGTAGACCATATAGTCCGTCGAGCCTGCTCCTCTATTCAATACAATCATAGCTGATCTTGGGCTTCAACTGCACTTTCCCACCCGTTCCCCACATCCCTTGATTCCCTGAGAGTCCAAACATCTGCCTATCCCAGCCTTAACTATATTCAACGATGGAGCATCCACAGCCCTGTGAGGTAGAGAATTCCAAAGATTCACAACCTTTTGAGTAAAGAAATTTCTCCTCATGTCAGTCCTAAATGATCGACCCTTTGTCCTGAGACTGTGCCCTCATGTTCTAGATTCCCCAGCCAGAGGAAATAACCTCCCAATGTTTACCCTGTCAAGCCCCTTCAGAATCTTGTATGGTCCAAGTACATTTATGTTTCCCTCATCCTCCTGCCAACACTAAGTAGGAAACCATGCACACTCACCATTTTTTCTATAAATGTTAGAATGGGTGAGCATGGGGTCCTCCAATCTTGGGCAATAACTGGCATATCACTGCTGCTCCTAAGCCTGGCTCGAGGTGAAGAGGCATCTTTTAACATACTTCTACCACTGCCTTTAGTATAATTAGGGAATAAATGTCACTTATTTATGAATGGTGTCCTGAAGAGTTTTTCTGCAGGGAACCAAGTGTTCCACCAAGAAAAAACACAATGGGCTGGACTTTGGAGATGGACTGGGAGGTGGGAGGCCTGGTAAAATGGTGGCAGAAGGCATCAGGGGTGGGTGGGCAGCCCGCCGTCTACCCACCCCCACAGGATATTACCAGTGGCAGGAACCCTAGTGGTGCAGTCGCACACTGGGCGGTCAACTAAACCAATTAAGTGGCCTATTATTGGCCACTTCCTGCTCCCGCCACCATTTTGCCAGTGTCAGCAGGGGCCACCGTTGCGTCCGGAGACAGCCAGGTTTATGCTGGCGGCCTCCCAACAGGTTCCTGGGTGGGTTCTTCCTTTATGGATGTTCATGGCCCACAGAGGGGCCCTCCATTGGCCATTGCTGTCCCTGCAGCTAAGCCACCACAGGATGAAGGACACCCCCCACCCCCACCCCACCGATTGGCGGGGCCTGCCTGACTGGCCCCGACACGCTTAAAGAAAAAATTTACATGGACTTCGAGGACACCTCAGAAGCACCCTCTTCTTCCTGTAGCCTCAGTAGTGGCCACTTCTATCGGTGGCACTGCTGAGGTTGCCAGGCTGCTGGCCCTCTGATTGGGCCGGCAGCTCTGGCAGGTGGGCAGCCATCCTCACCTGGATGGTGGTTCTGGTGGTGGCTTCTTAATTGGCTGACGCCAGTAAAATGTCACCCAGGGTCCTACGACCATCCACAAAGGGCCGGGCCCCACTTTCTGTCCTGATGGCAGGACTACTTACTTCCCGAGAAAATTCCAGCCTATATTTCAGCTTTACCTTCTCTGCTCCTTTTGGTTTTGCTCCTGGACCAGTGGAGGAAGAGGCCATTTTACCTTTACCCTGTTGCAAGAAACAAACGTCATCAGATTCTTCTTTGGGGCACCAGAAATACTTAGAATTGAAAGTCCTCTTAATTTGAAACTGAGCCCCCCAGTTCTAGATTCCCCCATGAGTGGAAAAATCCTCTCAGCATCTACCCTGTCAAGCCCCTCAGAATCTTATACGTTTCAATAAGATCACCTCTCAATCTTCTAAACTCCAATGAGTATAGGCTCAACTTGCTCAACCTTTCCCCATAAGATAAACCCCTCAGCCCAGGAATCAGCCTAGTGAACCTTCTCTGAATTGCTTCCCATGCAAGTATATCCCTCCTGAAGTAAGGAGACCAAAACTGTACACAGTACTCTAGGCGTGTGCCAGAATTTTACCGTAGGCGAACGGGAGCCGGCCACCGACTAAAAAGTCGGTGGTGAACCCGCATCCACCTCGCCTGGGGATCTGACATGTATTTTGCGGGTCCCCAGGCTTCAACTGGTGTGAAGCGGGGCTTCCACCCGCTTCAGGCAGGAAGTTCTGCCTAACAGAGCTGCCAGCCAATCAACGGGCGGGCAGCTCTTAGTCCCAGCAGCGCCATCTTAAGCGGTGACCACTGCTGGGACTGCAGCAGTAATTTCTATTTTGTAATTCTTTGTCAGATTCATTACGACCTGCAATATCTGGAGCATTTCTACCATTTCAAAAAATTGTGTTTTTTTTTACTTTGGACAATGGTACAAATTTTTCTCAAAGTTCTGTACATGGATTATTTTGAAAATACAAACTTATTGAAACAATCATTGGCTTATATCAAATTGATTGGTGGACTGAACCTTAGGATCAGGTTGCTCTTTAAATCTGTAATCAGGTGGTATAGATTCTTCAGTTTCTCCCACTCGATCAGCCTTCTTCTTGGTAGCATCTGCTTCCTGCAAATATGAGAAATAAAATTATTCCAAAGCAAAATTCATATAAATATTACAATTCAATGTCCGTATACTGTGCTTTAGTAAAATGATAATTGGAGTTAAGTGAATCAAGTCAACATTTAGGAAATTATTCATGGCGGTGAAAAAGCTGCCTGTAAAAGCCTATAGCAGTTGAGAGAGAAGGCTCTGGAATTCTTTCCCTTCCACCTCTCTAACTCACCCTCATCCTTTAAGACACTGTGTAAAATCCATCACATAAATAAGCTTTTGGTCTTCTGTCCTAATATCTCCCTATATTTCTCAGTATTTGTTTGATAACACTCCCGTGAAATGCCCTAGGAAGTTTTACTTGGTTAAATGTGCTATATCAAGGCAAGTTGTTGTCGTTGGACTGGGGAAAAGGCAGCTTTACCAACAGACCAACTTCATATGTACAGATGTATATTCGCTCCACTAAGAAATGGACCAAAATATGATGTGGTAACAGGAATCTTATTCAAAAGACTTAAAGTACCAAGAGACAAATTTTAACTGTACCTTCACTGAAGGACCAATGTATTTTGGAGCTGAATTGTCGGGGGCTTCTGATGGGAGTGTTTCTGCAAGTAGGTCAAATGGATCTTCATCCTTTAAAAAAAAAATTAATTTGTGACAAAGCTCAGCAGAAACATATTCTGACAGACGTGTAAATTGTTACTGAAAAGAACTCAAGCAACTGTTGCTCACACTTGACCGACAATTTCCCCATTTCCTCCTCCTGAAGGGAAGCCTTAACACTGGGGGTTGGATTTTACTGAGCTCACGACGTCAGGCTCTGTGGCGGGGGAGGGGGGGGGCGGGGCGGAGCTGTAAGATTGTTCCAGCAGAGGCCCGTCACGGAGCTCGACCCCAGATGGGCCAGAAGGGCTGGGCTCTGTGGCAGCCCCCACCCCCCCCCCGGGCCACTGGGCGACGGGACCTGCATCTAAATATGTAAATGAATAAAATGAATATATTAACATGCACTTACCTGGGATCTTATAGACCCGCTTTGATCTTTGGAGCAGCAGCCAGCACTCCTGCACCTTCACTTCCCCATCTGGGGAAAGCAGGCGTGACACTGGTTGTGGGGGGTGGGGAAGGGGGGGAAATCAGAGTCAAATAATCATCATTAGTGCAGGGGATGGTGGGAAGGGGTGAACTTTAAACTTTGTACAGTATTGTGGGGGGGGGGGGGGGGGAAGTCATATTTCAAAAATAAGTGTTTTGTGTGGGGTGGGGGGTGGGGTGGGGGGGGAGGGCAAATACTTAATGCTATTGGTATTGGGGGGTGGAAAGCAGCGATAACATTTTTATTGCCACAATGGGGTGGGGGGGGGTACGACTTTAAAAATTTAAATTCACCGGCAGGGCTGGCTGCCCTTTAAAAAGGGCACCAGTGCACAGGCAGTTGATGCCATTGCCAACGTCGGACAGACTGCCTCTTCCACATAATTGTGGGGCCGGACAACCCAGGTATTTAAATGAGCCGGTGGGCGGTGGATCCGTGGCGAGCGGCCGCCGGAGCAGCGGCGGGCTCTTAAAATCCAGCCCTGGGAGTGTGAAGTAGGATAATTATGGCTTTATTTTCGACAATCACTGGTGAATTTAAAATCTGATTTTAAATCTGTTTTTCACACATGTGGGGAAGCACAGTGCAGCCAAAGATCAAAGGTTGAGATAATGTTTGGAATAAGAGGTTGGAAGCATTGTTGAGTGTCAGGTCTGATTCTGGAAATGTGTGATGGGATTATCCTTGCGGATGAATTGTTGGAACATGAGAATTACAGATTGAGATAAAGTTAAGAACGGCTCTGTGATGATATCTGAAAGGTATTTGATGAATGACCTGCGACCGTGTCCTCAATTAATTTGTTTGTGCAATTCCTCTGCTGTCATTGGCAGCTGCCACACATTTCACACTTCACTCTTTTTTCACTTACCTTAGCATCACTTTTACTTGCAGAAACTGAGGCAGCCATTGAAGCTTTCAGAGGTGCCTTTGTAAGAGAGAAAAGAAGATTACAACTCTTATATAAACAGAAAATGCTGGAAATACTCAGCAGCTTTGGCAGCAACTGTGAAGAATGAAACAGAATTAACATTTCAGGTAGATGATCCTTCGTCAGAATGATTTTCAAAACATAAAGGATGTAATTTCAGTTGGATTCCATGTGGAGTAAATCAGAGCTGAAGACAATTGCGGAGGAAGGAGATGTGGCTGCGACAGCGAGTTTTGAGAGATACCTGAGCAAACAAGAAGCGAAACACAAAGCAATGAAGGTGAGCAAGGTAAAAGAGAGGTGAAAGGTAATTGGGGGTAGGTGGGAATGTGAGTCGGGGTTACAATCAGATCACCATGATCTTACTGAATGATGGGGCAGGCTCAAGGAGGCGATTGGCCCACTCCTGTTCCGAACTCGTATTTTTCTTCATTCATTCATGGGATGTGGGCGTCTCTGGCCAGGCCAGCATTTATTGCCCGTCCCTAATTGCCCTTGAGAAGGTGGTGGTGAGCTGCCTTCTTGAACTGCTACAGTCCATGTGGGGTAGGTACACCCACAGTGCTGTTAGGAAGGGAGTTCCAGGATTTTGACCCAGCGACAGTGAAGGAACGGCGATATAGTTCCAAGTCAGGATGGTGTGTGACTTGGAGGGGAACTTGCAGGTGGTGATATTCCCATGCATCTGCTGCTCTTGTCCTTCTTGTTGGTAGAGGTCGCGGGTTTGGAAGGTGCTGTCTAAGGAGCCTTGGTGCATTGCTGCAGTGCATCTTGTAGATGGTACACACTGCTGCCACTGTGCGTCGGTGGTGGAGGGAGTGAATGTTTGTGGTGTGCCAATAAAGCGGGCTGCTTTGTCCTGGATGGTGTCGAGCTTCTTGAGTGTTGTTGGAGCTGCACCCATCTAGGCAGGTGGAGAGTATTCCATCACACTCCTGACTTGTGCCTTGTAGATGGTGGACAGGCTTTGGGGAGTCAGGAGGTGAGTTACTCGCCTCAGGATTCCTAGCCTCTGACCTGCTCTTGTAGCCATCCTATTTATATGGCTACTCCAGTTCAGTTTCTGGTCAATGGTAGCCCCTAGGATGTTGATAGTGGGGGATTCAGCAATGGTAATGCCGTTGAA
This sequence comes from Heterodontus francisci, assembly GCF_036365525.1. Classification (NCBI taxonomy): domain Eukaryota; kingdom Metazoa; phylum Chordata; class Chondrichthyes; order Heterodontiformes; family Heterodontidae; genus Heterodontus; species Heterodontus francisci. The sequence continues at coordinate 76,739,806 of NC_090374.1, read as the reverse complement.
TGTCAAGGGAGATGGTTAGGTTCTCTCTTGTTGGAGATGGTCATTGCCTGGCACTTGTGTGGCGTGAATGTTTCTTGCCACTTATCAGCCCAAGCCTGGATATTGTTCAGGTCTTGCTGCATTTCTACACAGATTGCTTCCGTATCTGAGGAGTCACGAATGCTGCTGAACATTGTGCAATCATCAGTGAACATCCCCACTTCTGACCTTATGATTGAAGGAAGGTCATTGATAAAGCAGCTGAAGATGGTTGGGCCTAGGACACTACCCTGAGATACTCCTGCAGTGATGTTCTGGAGCTCAGATGATTGACCTCCAACAACCACAACCATCTTCCTTTGCGCTAGGTATGACTCCAGCCAGCGGAGGGTTTTCCCCCGGATTCCCATTGACCTCAGTTTTGCAAGGGCTCCTTGATGCCATACTCGGTCAAAAGCTTCCTTGATGTCAAGAGCAGTCACTCTCACCTCACTTCTTGAGTTCAACTCTTTTGTCCATGTTTGAACGAAGGCTGTAATGAGGTCAGGAGCTGAGTGGCCTTGGCGGAACCCAAACTGAGCGTCACTCAGCAGGTTATTGCTAAGCAAGTGCCGCTTGATGGCACTGTTGATGACACCTTCCATCATTTTACTGATGATTGAGAGTAGGCTGATGGGGCGGTAGTTGGCCGGGTTGAACTTGTCCTGCCTTTTGTGTACAGGACATACCTAGGCAATTTTCCACATTGCAGGGTAGATGCCTGTGTTGTAGCTGTACTGGAACAGCTTGGCTAGGGGCGCGGCAAGTTCTGGAGCACATGTCTTCAGTACTATTGCCGGAATATTGTCAGGGCTCATAGCTTTTGCAGTATCCAGTGCCTTCAGTCATTTCTTGATATCACGCGGAGTGAATCGAATTGGCTGAAGTCTGGCATCTGTGATGCTGGGGACTTCAGGAGGAGGCCAAGATAGATCATCAACTCAGCACTTCTGGCTGAAGATTGTTGCAAATGCTTCAGCCTTATCTTTTGCACTGATGTGCTGGGCTTCCCCATCATTGAGGATGGGGATATTTGTGGAGCCACCTCCTCCAGTTAGTTGTTTAATTGTCCACCACCATTCACGGCTGGATGTGGCAGGACTGCAGAGCTTAGATCTGATCCGTTGGTTATGGGATCGCTTAGCTCTGTCTATCGCATGCTGCTTCCGCAGTTTGGCATGCAAGTAGTCCTGTGTTGTAGCTTCACCAGGTTGACACCTCATTTTGAGGTATGCCTGGGGCTGCTCCTGGCATGCCCTCCTGCACTCTTCATTGAACCAGGGTTGGTCTCCTGGCTTGATGGTAATGGTAGAGTGGGGGATATGCCGGGTCATAAGGTTACAGATTGTGGTCGAGTACAATTCTGCTGCTGCTGATGGTCCATAGCGCCTCATGGATGCCCAGTTTTGCATTGCTAGATCTGTTCAAAATCTATCCCATTTAGCACGGTGATAGTGCCACACACCACGATGGACGGTATCCTCAATGTGAAGGCGGGACTTCGTCTCCACAAGGACTGTGCGGTGGTCACTCCTACCAATACAGTCATGGACAGAAGCATCTGCGGCAGGCAGATTGGTGAGGACGCGGTCAAGTATGTTCTTCCCTCGTGTTGGTTCCCCCACCACCTGCTGCAGACCTAGTCTAGCAGCTATGTCCTTTAGGACTCGGCCAGCTCGGTCAGTAGTGGTGCAACCAAGCCAGTCTTGGTGATGGACATTGAAGTCCCCCACCTAGAGTACATTATATGCCTTGCCACCCTCAGTGCTTCCTCCAAGTGGTGTTCAACATGGAGGAGTACGGAGTCATCAGCTGAGGGAGGGCGGTAGGTGGTAATCAGTAGGAGGTTACCTTGCCCATGTTTGACCTGATGCCATGAGACTTCATGGGGTCCGGAATCGATTGAGGACTTTCAGGGCAACTCCCTCCCTACTGTATACCACTGTGCCACCACCTCTGCTGGGTCTGTCCTGCCGGTGGGACAGGACATACCTGGGGATGGTGATGGCAGTGTCGGGGACATTGTTTGTAAGGTATGATTCCGTGAGTATGTCTATGTCAGGCTGTTGTTTGACTAGTCTGTGGGACAGCTCTCCCAACTTTGGCACAAGCCTCCAGATGTTAGTAGGGAGGGCTTTGCAGGGTCAACAGGGCTGGGTTTGCCATTGTCGTTTCCAGTGCCTAGGTCGATGCCGGGTGGTCTGTCCGGTTTCATTCCTTTTTATTGACTTTGCAGCGGTTAGGCACAACTGAGTGGCTTGCTAAGCCATTTCAGAAGGCATGTAAGAGTTTACCACATTGCTGTGGGTCTGGAGTCACATGTAGGCCAGACCAGGTAAGGACAGCAGATTTCCTTCCCTAAAGGACATTAGTGAACCTGATGGGTTTTTCCAACAATCGACAATGGTTTCATGGTCATCATTAGACTAGCTTTTAATTCCAGACTTATTAATTAAATTCAAATTCCACCTTCTGCTGTGGTGGGATTCGAACCCATGTCCCCAGAGAATTACCCTGGGTCTCTGGGTTACTAGTCCAGTGATAATACCACTACCACCACCTGCCCCATATGTTCATCAATGGAAATCCCATTGGAGAGAAGAAATGATCTTCTGCAAGTTGGGAATTCCTGGAAGAGAAGTAGCAGTGAATTAAACACTAATACAAAAGCAAAATACTGCAGATGCTGGAAATCTGAAATAAAATTAGAAAATGCTGGAAATACTCAACAGGTCTGGCAACATCTCTGGAGAGAGAGAGAGAGAGAGAGAGAGTTAATATTGCAGGTCGATGACCCTTTGTCAGCAACTTCACTTTCAATTGTTTGTATTCAACAACTTCTAGTTTCCAAAACCATTTCTATCACCTTTATTAAGACCTTAAATGAGATATGGATTGTCACATGAGAAGTTCTGGTCTGCAAAAAGACAGGATTGGGCACTGCTGTGGGAAAACAATCCTGGGTAGCGAAGCAACTGGGATCTCCAAAAATGTGGAAATGGTATTTTCAAATGTTATTATTGGCTCTCATTATGGGGATGAAGGGGGCTGCTAGATGACAGAGGTCCCAGCAGCATGGAAGGTGGTGGATGTCTGACATTCGGTTGTACTGCTGCAGGTGATTGCTAGTCCAGTGCTGCTCAAAGTAATTCCCAGTAATCTCCTCCCGAGTTAGAACTGGAAGGTGGTCTGGTGGTGCAAAAAAAAAACTTGCTCTTATATTTCACCTTTCACAACTACAAGATGTCTCAAACTGCTTTACAGCTCATGATGTACCTTTGACGTTTTGTCACTGATGTAATGTAGGAAACGCAACAGCCAATTTACACACTGCAAGCTCCCACAAACAGCAATGAGATAATAACCAGATAATCTCTTTATGTGATATTGATTGAGGGATAAATATCGGCCAGCACACTGCTTCCAAGACTCCCCTGATCTTCAAAATAGTACTGTGGGATCTTTTGCATCCAACTCAGAGAGCAGACAAGGCCTCATTAACAACTCATCTGAAAGATGGTACTGCTAACAGTGCAGCACTCCATCAGTACTGCACGTTTATGCTCAAGTCATACATTCATATGTCCTGGAGTGGGACTTGAACACACAACCTTCTGAGTCAAAAGTAAGAGTGCTACCAACTGAGATACAGCTGACAACCACAGCTCAATTGCTGAGATTATACAAAGCAAACTGAGAGGAACAGCAAGCATGTCGTCATTTGCTCTCTGCTGTGCACCTCTCCCTGATGAGCTGACAGTGCTGGTTGTATGAATCCAGGTTGTGGCCATTCTCAGTTAATTTTTGGCCTCAGAGATTTCTGAGAGGAGAAAATGGTGTGGAAGCAACCTGGAGGAATGTCTGTCTTGATTGTTAAAAATCCTCAGACAAAATGCAAAATTTAAACAATATATTTTGTTGCTTCTATTCAAATGTTTTTTTATTTCCATGGAAGTCAAAGGAAATGAAAGTTGTGAAAGGTGTAAAATGGGCGTCTGATTCCCAACCAACTTATACAACTTATAGTTATACACTATCGCACAAAGTCAAAATCTAACCTTTTTGTTTCCTTTTTTTTCATTCTTTCACGGGATATGGGCATTGCTGGCTGGGCCAGCATTTATTACTCATCCCTAATTGCCCGAGAAGGTGGTGGTGAGCCATCCAGTATTGGATGTCAAATAAGTAGTGTGGCAAATTAGAAAGAGTGAACGAGTCGAGAGAGGTGGTGGAGAGGTAGAGTTGGGTGTCGTCAGCGTACATGTGGAACTCGACATGTTTATCGATAATGTAGCTGAGGGCGGCATGCAGATGAAAAATAATGAGGGAGCCAAGAATACACCTATGCGGAGCACCGGAGGTAACACTGCGGGAGCAGGAGGAGAAGCCACTGCAGGTGTTTCTCTGGCTACGACTGGATAGTTAAGAATGCAATCATGTGAGTGCTGTCGCACCAAGCTGAATGATGGAGGAGAGGCCTCCGCCTGCTGTCTCTAACTGTTTAAGATTGGAGTCATACCTGCTTCGGCATTGAGGGCGGTGCTGCAGAGTGAGAAGTAGCAGCTGAGCATTTTGAAATTGGAGCTGGAGAGCTGCAGCCAAAGTCTGCTGACAGAGAATCCAGGACATCACCTTCTGTCATACTCTGTCATAACAATACAATAAATGTAGTTAAATCATCTCAAAGGCATTTTAAGAATACAGATGCAAAGGCCTTAAATCCTCAACGGTGCAGCACAAATTAAGGAGCCTCCATCTGCAGGGTTTAGTTCGACTTGTACTTTATGCTTCAACAAAACATCACCGCTGACATTGGAAATCACAGGTTTACCAACATGCAAATATATATGAAGAATTATACTTAGTAATTTAGTCTATCTGTACAAAAGAGAAATAAGGAGATGCCATTTTCTCTTAATGGAACTAAGTTTAGCCAGTACATTTGGAAGATCTGGAAACTAAACTTGTGAAAATTGTATTAATCCTTTAATATTTTGAAATTTTTTTTCATTCTGAACATTAAACAAAGAGCAAGAAAATACTCTGGGACGTAAGAAATGATGGGAATGAGATTTCGAGGAGACAAATGTCCTTTCCACATCTGACATTCCTAATGTTCCAAGTACTTCTATGTGTCTCTTATACTCCTGCCCAACACCATGAAGAAGGTTGGACATGCTCACCATTTCTGTTTCTGTGAGTGTGGGTTCCTCCAATCTTGGGCAATAGCTGGAGTATCACTGCTGATCCTAGCCCTGGTACTGAGTGAAGTGATATCCCTGAATAAACTTCCACCACTACCGTTAATATAAGATTGTGAGAATTTCTGACCTATCAAATGGTGCCCTGAAGCGTTTGACTGCAGGGAACCAAATGCTGTTACAAGAGAAAAAAAAATCAGCTTTACCTTCTCTGTGACCTTTGGTTTTGCTCCTGGACTCGTGGAAGAAGAGGCCACTTTACCTTTATCCTGTTACAGAAAACAAATTTTATCAGATTTTTCTTAGGGACATCAGAATTATATAGAATGGAATGCAGCTGGTAAAGCAGCAACGTAAATATAGTAAAATACTTCCGCATTCTAGAGCGTATTGGTGCATGATGTCAGTGTGAACCGAGCAGGATTAATGAAAGGTTTACACATGCACTGATCTCAGTTTAAATTATGTGCAATTTCTGTTCTGTAATTCTGTCAGATTCATTATGAGTCGTGATATCAGCATCATTTCTACTACTGCACCAAAAAAAATGACTTGCATCTCTGTAGTGCCTTAAACACCCTAAGGATGTTTCAAAGCGTTTTACAGCCTGTGAATTGCTTTTGTAGTGTAGTCATTGTTATAATGTAGGAAACGCAGCAGCCAATTTCTGCACATCAAGCTCCCACAAACAGCAATGTGATAACCAGATAATTTGTTTTGTGGTGTTGATTGATCCCACAAAGGAACAAGGTCGGACGGCCAAATCTAGAGCCCTATGGATGTCAAGGAGCTTACAGGGTAAAATAAGGCAGAAAAGGAAAGCTTATTCCCAACACAGACATGGGATTAGCATCCTTAAAAGTTGATAAATCACCAGGGCCGGATGAAATGTACCCCAGGCTGTTAAATGAAGCAAGAGAGGAAATAGCGGATACTGGATACAGGTCTGGTGCCGGAGGATTGCTAACGTTGTACCTCTGGTTAAAAAGGGAGCGAGGGATAGACCAAATAATTATAGGCCAGTCAGTCTAACCTCAGTAGTGGGCAAATTATTGGAATCTATTCTGAGAAACAGGATAAACTGTCACTTAGAAAGGCATGGATTAATCAAGGGTAGTCAGCATGGATTTGTTAAGGGAAGATCTAATTTGATCAAATTTTTTGCCGAAGTAACAAGGAAGATAGATGAGGGTAGTGCAGTTGATGTGGTCAACATGGATTTTAGCAAGTTTTTTGACTAGGTCCCACATGGCAGACTGGTTAAAAAATGAAATCCCATGGGATCCAGGGAATTGCAGCAAGGTGGATACAAAATTGGCTCAGTGACAGGAAACAAAGGGTAATTGCTGATGGGTGTTTTTGCGATTGGAGGGCTGCTTCCACTAGCGTTCCTCAGGATTCAGTAGTGGGTCCCCTGATTTTCGTGGTCTGTTTGTGATTTGGACGCAAATGTAGGGGGCATGATCTAGAAGTTTGCAGATGACATAAAGATTGGCCACTTGGTTGATAGCGAGGAGGATATCTGTAGGCTGCAGGAAGATACTGCTGGCCTAGTCAGATGGGCAGAAAAGTGGCAAATTGAATTCAACCCAGAGAAGTGTGAGATGATGCATTTAGGGAGGTCAAACAAGGCAAAGGAATACAGGATTAATGGGAAAATACTGAGAGGTGTAGAGCAAGTGAATGTCCACAGAGGAGTGAATGTCCACAGAGCCATGGAGGTAGCAGGACAGGTCGATAAGGTGGTTAAAAAGGCATATGGAATGCTTTTGTTTATTAGCTGAGGTATAGCATGTAGGAGCAGGGAGGTTATAACTCATTGGTTAGGCCACAACTTGAGTACTGTGTGCAGTTCTGGTCACCTCATTACAGAAAGGATGTAATTGCACTAGAGAGGCTACAGAGGAGATTTACAAGGATGTTGCCGGGACTTGAAAAAAGCAGCTATGAGGAAAGATTGGATAGGCTGGGGTTGTTCTCCTTGGAACAGAGAAGGCTGAGGGGAGATGTGATTGAGATGTTCAAAATTGTGAGGGGCTTGGATACAGTTGATGTGCAGGGCCTATTTACCTTAGCAGAGAGGTCAGTGATGAGGGGGCATAGATTTAAAGTGACTGGTAGAAGGATTAGAGGGGAGATGAGGAAAATGTTTTCACCCAGAGGGCGGTGGGGATCTGGAACTCACTGCCTGAAAGGGTAGTTGAGGCAGAAACCCTCAACTCATTCAAAAGGAGTCTGGATATGCACCTCAAGTGCCGTAATCTGCAGGGTTACGGACCAAACGCTAGAAGGTGGGATTAGAATGGGTGGAATATTTTTCGGCTGGCACAGAGACAATGGGCCAAGTGGCCTCTTTCTGTGCTGTAAACTTTCTATGATTCTATGATTGAGAGATAAATATTGGTCAATATTGATAAATATAGCTCCCCTGCTGTTCTTCAAAATTCATCCATCTCATCTATGAGACAGCACCTCCCTCAGTACAGAACTGGAGAGTCAGCCTTGGTTTTTGTGCTCAAGTCTTGGAGTGGCACTTAAACCCACAGCCTTCTGACTCAAAGCCATGAGTGCTACCAACAGAGCCACAGCTGACACTGACCTTGTACAATCATAATAGAGATTTTTCTTGATGTTCTGAAAATGGATATTTTTTGAAAATACAAAAATTAAATTGGCATCTGTCGATTTAATTGCCTGACCAAACCTTAGGATCAGGTTGCTCTTTAAATCTGTAATCAGGTGGTATAGATCCTTCAGTTTCTCCCACTCGTTCAGCCTTCTTCTTATCAGCATCTGATTCCTGAAAATATGAGAAGTAAAATTATTAAGATTAATTAATTAAGAAATATTAAGATTCAATGTCCATGTACTGTGCTTCGGTAAAATGATAATTGGAGATAAGTGAATCAAATGAACATTTAGGAAATTATTCCAGGTGCCGATAAAGCTGCCTGTAAAAGCCGAAAGCAGTTGACACAGATGGCTCTAGAATTGCAGCCTGAAGCCTCTCGGCCTCTCTCCTCCTTTAAGATGCTGCGTAAATCTATCACTTAAATAAGCCTGTCCTAATATCTCCTGACATGACTTGGTGTCAAATTTTGTTTGATAACATTTTTGTGAAATGTTTTAAAATCTTTTACTATATTAAGTGAACTATATCAATGCGAGTTGTTGGACTGGGGAAAAGTCAGCAATACCAACAGGCTAATTTCATATGTACAATGTTATGAACGTGCTTTTGTTTTTTATTAAAAATATTTTTTTAAGGAATTCATAGTCAAACTGAAATGTGTACTCAGAGGCCAGACAGTATGCCAGTTTTGGAAACAACATATCTCATCTGTTTTTTCTTCTGGAATGAGCAAGTATTCAGCGCAAGTGTTTTTTTGTCTAACAGAACTCTAAACAAAAATGCTCACTTTTCTCAGTTAACCTGTGTTTGTGTGTGTGTGTGTGTGTGTGTGTGTGTGTGTGTGTGTGTGTGTGTGTGTGTGTGTGTGTGGCTAAGGTAAAAATGGAACTTAAAATTTTAATGTGTGTGTTTCTGCTTCATTTCACTACTGGCTAAGACTTGTTGTATAATAAACTGATAATTTTGTTGTTTATTAATGAAACCCGGTTTGTGTGTTTTATTCTGGTAAGTTGGAAAATTTAAATATGTTGTGACCTGTGGAGAAGTGGAACTGGAATAAACAGTGCACTCCTCCCACCTCAGTCGTAACAACAGATGTACATTAGCTCCACAAAGAAATGGACCAACATACAATGTAGTTACAATAATCTTATTCAAACATTGAAAGTTTCAGGAGACAAATTTCATTTCTACCTTCACCACAGGACCAGTGTATTTTGGAGCTGAATTGTCCGGTGCTTCTGATGGAAGTGTTCCTGCAAGTAGATCAAATGGATCTTCATCCTTTAAAAACAAAAACTGTGCATCAGTGAGCAGGTTATTGCTGAGAAAGTGTCGCTTGTTAGCACTGTTGACGACACCTTCCACCATGTTGCTGAAGATTGACAATAGGCTGATGGGGCTGTAATTGGTCGGACTGGATTGATCCTGCTTTTTGTTGACAGGACATACCTGGGCTATTTTCCACATTGCCGAGTAGATGCCAGTGTTGTAGCTGTACTAGAACAGCTTGGCTTGGGGAGCAGTTAGTTCTGGAAGACAGCTATTCAGTACTCCAGCTGGGATGTTGTCTGGGCCCATAGCCTTTACAGTATCCAGTGCCTTCAGCCATTTCTTGATATCATGTGAGAACAAGGTCAAGTAGGTTTTTCCCTTTTGTGGCTTCTCTCATTTCCTGCCGCAGGCCCAGTCTGACAAATATGTCCTTCTGGACTTGGTCAACTCAGTCAGCAGCAGTGCCGCCTAGCCACTCTTGGTGATGGACATTGAAGTCCCTCACCCAGAGTACATTCATAGTCATAGAAGACAGAGGGTAGCAGTGGAAGGGTGCTTTTCTGAATGGAGGACTGTGACTAGTGGTGTTCCGCAGGGATCAGTGATGGGACCTTTGCTCTTTGTAGTATATATAAATGATTTGGAGGAAAATGTAGCTGGTCTGATTAGTAAATTTGCGGATGACACAAAGGTTGGTGGAGTTGCGGATCGTGATGAGGACTGTCAGAGGATACAGCAGGATATAGATCGGTTGGAGATTTGGGCGGAGAAACGGCAGATAGAGTTTAATCCGGACAAATGTGAGGTAATGCATCTTGGAAGATCTAACACAGGTGGGAAGTATACAGAAAATGGCATGCTGCAGCTGCACAGAACGTTAGTTAGGCCACACTTGGAATATTGCATGCAATTCTGGTCGCCACACTACCAGAAGGATGTGGAGGCTTTGGAGAGGGTACAGAAGTACTTTACCAGATGTTGCCTAGAGGGTATTAGCTATGAGGAGAGGTTGGATAAACTCAGATTGTTTTCACTGGAACGACGGAGGTGAAGGGGCGACATGATAGAGGTTTACAAAGTTATGAGTGGCATGGACAGAGTGGATAGTCAGAAGGTTTTTCCCAGGGTGGAAGAGTCAGTTACTAGGGGACATAGGTTTAAGGTGCGAGGGGCAAAGTTTAGAGGGGATGTGCGAGGCAAATTCTTTACACAGAAGGTGGTGAGTGCCTGGAACTTGCTGCCAGGGGAGGTGGTGGAAGCAGGTACCATAGGGACGTTTAAGAGGCATCTTGACAAATACATGAATAGGAAGGGAATAGAGGGATACGGACCCCGGAAGTGCAGAAGGTTTTAGTTTAGACAGGCATCAAGATCGGCGCAGCCTTGGAGGGCCGAATGGCCTGTTCCTGTGCTGTACTGTTCTTTGTTCTTTATACATTCTGTGCCCTTGCTACTCTTAGTGCTTCTTCCAAATGGTGGTCAACTTGAAGGAGCATTGGTTCATCAGTTGAGAGAGGGCAGTAGATGGTAATCAGCAGGAGGTTTCCTTGCCCATGTTTGACCTGATGCCATGAGACTTCATGGGTCTGGATGCAATATGGAGGACTCCCAGGGCAACTCCCTCCTGACTGCATGCCATTGTGCCGCCACTTCTGGTGGTTATGTCCTGCCTATGGGACAGGAAATAGCTAGAGATAATGATAGAGGTGTCTGGAACATTGTCTGTAGGGTATGATTCTGTGAGTATGCTATTGCTTGACAAGTCTACAGGACAGCTCTCCCAATTTTGGCACAAGTCCCCAGATGTTAGTGAGGAGGACTTTGCAGGGACAACAGGGCAGGTTGTGCCTTTGTCATTTCCCGTGCCTAGGTCGATGCCAGATGGTCCGTTCAGTTTAATTCTCTTGACTTTTCTGTAGCAGGCTGGTGCAACTGAATGGCTTGCTACACCACTTTGGAGGGCAGTTAAGAATCAGCCACATTGCTGTGGATCTTGAGTCACATGAAGGCCAAACCAGGTAATGACGGCAGATTTCCTTCCCTGAAGAACATTAGTGAACAAAGTGGGTTTTTATGATGTGATCATCATGACTGTGACTAGCTTTTTATTCCAGATTAATTAATTAATTAAAAATTTCCCAGCTGCCATGTCTCTGCAGTATTAGTCTGGGCCTCAGGATTAATAGCTAAGTAGCAGTGCCACTATGCTACCATTCCCCTCGGGAGCCCAAAGTCAGCGGGTATTGCAGATGGTCGAAGGATGAAAGCATCATGGGCGCTTCCAGGATAGCGGACATTCACCTATAAAAATTTCTTGGTGTAGTCACACACCAACTGCACATTGAATAAGTGACAGTCCTTGTGGTTGTGGTATCACTCCCTGTTCAGGTGGGCAGCCCGCAAAGCCACATGTGTGCAGTTAATGGCACCCTGTACCATCGGGAAGGCCACTGTCCTGGCGAGCCATGTGCCCTTTCACCCTGATGGTGTTTTCTCCTCAGGGAGAAAAGGATGAAGTCCCCTCTTCTCCTGTGGAACTCTTCTGCCACCTCCCAGATACCTCAGTGCACAGTGGCGCAGTGGTTAGCACCGCAGCCTCACAGCTCCAGCGACCCGGGTTCAATTCTGGGTACTGCCTGTGTGGAGTTTGCAAGTTCTCCCTGTGTCTGCGTGGGTTTCCTCCGGGTGCTCCGGTTTCCTCCCACAAGCCAAAGACTTACAGGTTGATAGGTAAATTGGCCATTAGCAATTGCCCCTAGTATAGGTAGGTGGTAGGAGAATATAGGGACAGGTGAGGGTGTGGTAGGAATATGGGATTAGTGTAGGATTAGTATAAATGGATGGTTAATGGTCGGCAAAGACTCGGTGGGCCGAAGGGCCTGTTTCAGTGCTGTATCTCTAAACTAAAAACTAAACTAAATTCTCTCGATGATGAACTGTGACTATTGTTGCCAGCATCTGCCTGGAAGGACCCGGTTGCAAAGAAAGAAAAGGTGACAGTGACCTTCACAGCCACTGGGAGGGCCATCCTCACCCTGGTTTGAGGTTCCAGGTCTTCACGAAGGAGGTCACACAACTCAGTCACCATGTCCTTGGTAGAAGCACTACTCTTGGCTCATCCCAACAAAAGACCTAGAAGACCTAAAAGACCCTCTTAGGATATGGCCTTCAAAGGACAGCCCTCCTTCCCTTCCTTGGAGAGGTTCCCCCCTCTGCCTCCTCCTCTACCTGTCCTGCTCATTCTGCAGAGCCAGCGGTACTGCAACTACTGCCCCCATACTTATCAAAGTCTGTGTAATGCTCTCAGCCTTTCTATGGTCAGCAGAAAGCTTCACACTCCTCCAGCAACTCATCACAGTGCTTGCACCAAGTTGGGCTCAGCACAAGTCAAAAGCACCTCAGCTGCAACTTGTTGAGTGGCCCTTTAAATAGCCCAGAACAAGACCCATCCCTACTTGCTAACACTTGTTCCAGGAGTGAATAAGGAAGGCGGTCCCTCCCATGCCTGTAACTTGTTCTCCTTGACTATAAGCATCAAGAAAACCGTGGTCATGGACAAGGTGTTGCATCTCTGCCCCTGATCACAGTAAATAACACCCCACTGGAAGTGATTCGCAAATTCTGCTACCTTGGATCCATGATGACAGACAATCTGTCCCTTAACACAGAGCTCGATATAGACACAGGGAAAGCAGCTACCACCTTTGGCCGACTTGCAAAATGCACATGGGATAGCACCAAGCTGACCCTTAGGACCAAGCTGATAGTTTATAAGATCTGCCTGCTATGAAACATGGGCGACTTACAGTAACCAGGAAAAAAAGCTCAATAATTTCCATTTTCTCTGTCTGAGGTGCATTATGGGTATATCCTGGCAGGACAAAATCACAAATGTGGCCGTCCTCTCAAAGGCAGAGCTCCCAAACGTGTTGGCACTAATCAATCAGAGACGGCTTCAGTGGATTGGACATGTCTGCAGGATGGACGATGGTCGCATACCCAAGGACTTTCTGTATGGTGAGGCAGCCAGGACCAGACGAACCCAAAGCTTCAAGGATGCAAGCTTGACAATGAAGACCCTTAATGTCAACTAACGCACCTGGAAGTCACTAGCTGGTGAAAGAGGGAAATGGTGACACAGCCTGTGGACTGGTGTGCAGTACCACGATGACCAGTGGCTACAGCTGCTCGGCAACAGGCGTCAACGCCGAAAACAACAACTCACAACGTCACTTGGCAGCTTAGAAACATAGAAAAATAGGAGCAGGAGTAGCCCATTTGGCCCTTTGAGCCTGCATCGCCATTCAATACGATCATGGCTGATCATCCAAACTCAGTTACCTGTTCCCGCTTTCTCCCCGTATCCCTTGATCCCATTAGCCCTAAGAACTATATCTAACTCTTTCTTGAATATATTTAATGATTTGGCCTCAACTGCTTTCCGTGGTAGAGAATTCCACAGGTTCACCACTCTCTGGGTGAAGAAATCTCTCCTCATCTCAATCCTAAATGGCTTACCCCTTATCCTTAGACTGTGACTCCTGGTCCTGGACTCCCCTGCCATCGCAAACATCCTTCCTGTATCTAGTCTGTCCAGTCCGGTTAGAATTTTGTAGGTTTCTATGAGATCCCCTCTCATTCTTCTAAACTCTAGCAAATACAAGCCTAATCGACCCAATCTCTCTTCATGCATCAGTCCTGCCATCCCAGGAATCAGTCTGGTGAACCTTCGCTGCACTCCCTCCATAGCAAGAACATCCTTCCTCAGATAAGGAGACCAAAATTGCACACAATACTCCAGATGTGGTCTCACCAAGGCCTTGTATAATTGCAGCAAGACATTCTTGCTCCTGTACTCGAATCCTCTCGCTATGAAGGCCAGGATACCATTTGCCTTCTTAACTGCCTGCTGCACCTGCATGCTTACTTTCAGCGATCGGTGCACCGGGACACCCAGGTCTCACTGCACCTCCCCCTTTCCCAATCCATCACCATTCAGATAATAATCTGCCTTTCTGTTTTTGCCACCAAAGTGAATAACCTCACATTTATCCACATTATACTGCATCTGCCATGTATTTGCCCACTCACTCAACCTGTCCAAATCACACTGGAGCTTCTCTGCATCCTCCTCACAGCTCACACTCCCACCCAGCTTTGTGTCATCTGACATTTAATTCCCTCATCTATATCATGAATTTATTTGGTGAATAGCTGGGGCCCTAGCACTGATCCCTGCGGTACCCCACTAGTCACTGCCTGCCACTGTGAAAAAGACCCGTTTATTCCTATTCTTTGTTTCCTGACTGCCAACCAGTTCTCTATCCATGTCAGTACCTTATCCCAAATCCCATGTGCTTTAATTTTGCACACTAACCTCTTATGTGGGACCTTATGGAAAGCCTTCAGAAAGTCCAAATACACCACATCCATTGGTTCTCCCTTATCTATTCTACTAGATACATGCTCAAAAAATTCCAGTAGATTTGTCAAGCATGATTTCCCTTTCGCAAATCCATATTGACTTTATCCGATCCTGTCATTGTTTTCCAAGTGCTCTGCTATTACATCTTTTATAATGGACAGCAGCATTTTCCCCACTACTGATGTCAGGCTAACAGGTCTATAATTCCCTGTTTTCTCTCTACCTCCTTTTTTAAATAGTGGGGTTATATTAGCTACCCTGCAATCCATTGGAGTCTATAGAATTTTTTAAAATGACCAGATATTACTATTTCTAGGGACAATTCCTTAAATACTCTGCGATGTAGATTATCAGGCCCTGGGGATTTATCGGCCTTCAATCACATCAATTTCCCTACTAATACTGATTTCATACAGTTCCTCCTTCTCACTAGATCCTATGTTCCCCAACATTTCTGGGAGGTATTTTGTGTCCTCCCTTGTGAAGACAGAACCAAAGAATGTATTTAATTTTTTTTTTTGATTCATTCATGGTATGTGGGCGTTGCTGGCCAGGCCAGCATTTATTGCCCATCCCTAATTGCCCTTGAGAAGGTGGTGGTGAGCTGCCTTCTTGAACCGCTGCAGTCCATCTGGGGTAGGTACACCCACAGTGCTGTTAGGAAGGGAGTTCCAGGATTTTGACCCAGCGACAGTGAAGGAACGGCGATATAGTTCCAAGTCAGGATGGTGTGTGACTTGGAGGGGAACTTGCAGGTGGTGGTGTTCCCATGTATTTGCTGCCCTTGTCCTTCTAGTTGGTAGAGGTCGCGGGTTTGGAAGGTGCTGTCTAAGGAGCCTTGGTGCATTGCTGCAGTGCATCTTGTAGATGGTACACACTGCTGCCACTGTGCGTCGGTGGTGATGGGAGTGAATGTTTGTAGATGGGGTGCCAATCAAGCGGGCTGCTTTGTCCTGGATGGTGTTGAGCTTCTTGAGTGTTGTTGGAGCTGCACCCATCCAAGCAAGTGCAGAGTATTCCATCACACTCCTGACTTGTGCCTTGTAG
The DNA here is from genome assembly GCF_036365525.1 of Heterodontus francisci. NCBI lineage: Eukaryota > Metazoa > Chordata > Chondrichthyes > Heterodontiformes > Heterodontidae > Heterodontus > Heterodontus francisci. The sequence goes on along the minus strand of NC_090374.1, from coordinate 76,724,208 downwards.
ATGGTGGACAGGAGGTGAGTTACTCGCCTCAGGATTCCTAGCCTCTGACCTGCTCTTATAGCCACGGTATTTATATGGCTACTCCAGTTCAGTTTCTGGTCAATGGTAGCCCCTAGGATGTTGATAGTGGGGGATTCAGCGATGGTAATGCCATTGAATGTCAAGGGGAGATAGTCAGATTCTCTCTTGTTGGAGATGGTCATTGCCTGGCACTTGTGTGGCGCGAATGTTACTTGCCACTTATAAGCCCAAGCCTGGATATTGTCCAGGTCTTGCTGCATTTCTACACGGACTGCTTCAGTATCTGAGGAGTCGCAAATGGTGCTGAACATTGTGCAATCATCAGCGAACATCCTCACTTCTGACCTTATAATTGAAGTAAGGTCATTGATGAAGCAGCTGAAGATGGTTGGGCCTAGGACAAATTGGTCTGCCATTTCTTTGTTCCCCATTATAAATTCCCCCATTTCTGACTGTAAGGGACCCACATTTGTCTTCACTAATCTTTTTCTCTTCACATATCGACAGAAGCTTTTACAGTCAGTTTTTATGTTCTTGCAAGCTTACTCTCATACTCTATTTTCCCCTTCTTAATCAATCCCTTTGTCCTCCTTTGCTGAATTCTAAACTGCTCCCAATCCTCAGGTTTGCTGCTTGTTCTGGCCATTTTATATTTCTCCTCCTTGAATCTAATACTATCCCTAATTTCTTTTGTAAGCCACAGTTGAGCCACCCTTCCTGTTTTATTTTTGCACCAGGCAGGAATGAACAATTGTTGTAATTCATCCATGCGCTCTTTAAATGCGAGCCATTCCCTATCCACTGTCAATCCTTTAAGTAACGTTCCCCAATTTATCATCGCCAACTCGTGCCTCATACCTTCATAGTTTCCTTTATTTAGATTCAGGACCCTAGTCTTGGAATCAACTCTCTCACTCTCCATCTTAATGAGCATCATGTTATGGTTGCTCTTCCTCAAGGGACCCGGCACAACAAGACTGTTAACTAATCCTTTCTCATTACACAATACCCAGTCTAGGATGGCCAAGGATATTTTCATGTGCAGCACTTATGGCAGAACCTGCTTCGCAAGGATTGGCCTTCACATCAGCAAAGGTGCACCAAGAGAAGACACCCCACCTAAATGGATTGTGTGCTGCATGTCCATCATCTTTCATAGATGGAAGGATGCCAACCAAGAAAGATGGTCCCAGCACAATCATTGACCAATTTTACTATTTGTACATTGCACCTGCCCATTGACGTCTGTGACATCATGATCTGCCCTTTCAACCTCTTTGGGCTCACACAGGGGACGCACCAGTGGGCGCCACACCAGCTGCCTCATGCTGCATGGCCTGCAAGGGAACTACCCAGCGCGTCTCCCGCACTACTGCGCTTCAAGTAGCACCACTAGAAGTGACGCCTTGCGATTAAATTTCGTGCCCGATATTGTTAAATTGGAGGATGAATTTTGGGAACCGGAGAATTACAAATTGGTATAATGGAGTTAAGAACAGCTCTGTGATGATATCTGAAAGGTATCTGATGAATGGTCTGTGAATGTGTGATTTCTTTGTGCAATTTCTCTACTGTCGTTGGCAGCTGTCATATATTTCTCATTTTATTCTTCTTTTTTCACTTACCTTAGCATCACTTTTACTTGCAGAAACTGAGGCAGCTGTTGAAGCTTTCAGAGGTACCTTTGCAAGAAAGAAAAGAATATTAGAATTGTTATTTCAGTTTTACTTTCTTGTATTTAATAGTTTTAGGTTTCCAGAACCATTTTAACTACCTCTATTAAGATCTTAAATGCGACATGCACGTCACGAGGTGTTCTGGGGACTGTAGCCATAGTGGAAATGTTACTGGATGAGTAATCCAGAGGACTGGAGTAATGCTCCGGAGATATGATGGAAGATGTTGTCGACAGTGCTATCAAGCAGCACTTACTCAGCAACAACTTGCTCAGTGACGCTCAGTTTGGATTCCTTCAGGTCTACTCAGCACCTGACCTCATTACAGCTTTTGTCCAAACATGGCCAAAAAACTTAATTCCAGAGATGAGGCTAGAGTGATTGCCCTTGACATCAAGGCAGCATTTGACCGAGTGTGGCATCAAGGAGCTATAGCAAAAATTAAGTCAATTGAATCAGGGGAAGACTCTCCACTGGTTAGAGCACACCTAGTACAAAGGAAAATGGTTGTGAGAGTTGGAGGCCAAATATCTCAGCCCCAGGACATCACTGCAGGTGTTCTGCAAGGTAGTGTCGTAGGTCCAACCATCTTCAGCCGCTTCATCAATGACCTTCCTTCCGTCATAGGGTCAGAAGTGGGCATGTTCGCTGATGATTGCACAATGTTAGTACCATTCGCAACTCCTCAGATACTGAAACATGCAGCAAGACCTTGACGTCATTCAGGCTTGGGCTCATAAGTGGCAAGTAACATTTGTGCCGCACAATGCCAGGCAATGATTATCTCCAATAAGAATCTAACCATGACCTCTTGACATTCGACGGCATTACCATTGCTGAATCCCCACCATCAACTTCCTGAAGGCTACCATTGACCAGAAACTGAACTGGACCAACCATATGAATACAATAGCTAAAAGGGCATGTCAGAGGCTGGGAATTATACAGCGAGGACCTCACCTCGAGTCCCCAAAGCATGTCACAAGGCACAAATCAGGAGTGTGATGGACTACTCTCCCCTTGCCTGGATAAGTGCAGCCCCAACAACATTCAAGAAGCTCGAGACCAAAGACTAAGTAGTCCACACCCCATTCACAAACATTCACTCCCTCCACCACCTGTGCACAGTGGCAGCAGTATGTACCATCTACAAAATGCACTGCAGCAACTCGCCAAGGCTCCTTCAACAACACCTTCCAAACCCGCAACCTTTACCATCTAGAAGAAAAAGGACAGCAGACACATGGGAATGCCATCAGCTGCAAGTTCCCCTCCAAGTCACACACCATCCTGTTTGGAACTATATCACTGTTCCTTCACTGTTGGTGGGTCAAAATCCTGGAAAGCTCTCCCTTACAGAACTGTGGGTATACCTACACCACATGGACTACAGTGGTTCAAGAAGGCAGCTCAGCACCACTTTCTCAAGGGCAATTAGGAATGGGCAATAAATGCTGGCCTTGCTAGTGATGCCCACATCCCAAGAATAAATAAGAAAAGAAAAAGAAAAGGACAGGATTGTGCACCACTGTGGGAAATCAATCCAGGGTAGTGATGTGGACGGGATCTCCAAAAATGTCAAAATGGTATTTTCAAATATTGGCCCCCATTAGTAGGGGTGCAGGTGGCTGGCAGAGTCCAGAGGTCCCAGCAGCACAGGGGAGGTGGGTGCCTGTTTTCCAGCTGTACTATTGCAGGTGCTTGCGAGCCCAATGCTACTCAAGCTAATTCCTTATCATCTCTGTCAGGGTTAGAACTGGAAGGTGACTGCATGGGAGCAATCACAGTTTATCTGCTGGGATTGTACCAAGTGATGTGAGGGGAACAGTAAGCATGTCACCATTTGCACCCTGCTGTGCACCTCTCCTACTGGAATCTAGGTGGAGGCCACTAAATTTTGACTTCAGAGATTTCTTAAATGAGAAAATGGGGTGGAAGTGACCTGAACGAAGATCTGTCCTGATTAGAGGGTAAAAAAATCCTCAGACAAAAAAACAATATTTAAATATATTTTGTTGCGTCTACTAACCTTTTTTTTATTTCCATTGAAATCAAAGGAAATAAAATTTGTGAAAGATGTAAAAGGGTCTTCTGATTCCCTACCAACCATGCAAAGGCAAAATCTAACCCTTTTTGTTTCCTTATTGGTCCTTGGTTAACCATTACTATCATTGGTCATGTGGTAACCTGTGACCAACCAGATTGCAAAACCAGAAACAGCAAGTTTTCCTAAGCATTCCTAACGTACAACAACAGCATCTTGTATTTATATAGCACCGTTAACACAGCAAAACATTCCAAAGCATTTCACAGCAGAGTTATCAAACAAAATTTGACACCAAACCACAGGAGGAGATATTAGGACAGAACACCAAAAGCTTGATTAAAGACGTAGATTTTAAGGACCTTAAAGGAGGATAGGTGTAGGGAGGAATTTCCAGACTTTCAGGCCTAGGCAGCTAAATGCTCAGCTGCCAATGGTAGAGCAATTAAAATTGGGGATGCACAGGAGGCTAGAATTGGAGGAGTGCAGAGATCTTGAAGGGCTGTAAAGCTGAAGGAGATTACAGAAATGGGGTGGGGCAAGGCCATGAAGGGAACTGAAAGGATAGGAGATTTAAAATTGAGGTATTACCAGACTTGAATCAATCTCTGTCAGTGATGGTTGAATGAGACTTGGTTCAAATTTGGATATGGGCAAGAGGGTTTGGATGATCCAATGTTTGTGGAGAGTTGAAGATAGGAGGTCGGCAGCAGAGCATTGGAATAGTCAATTCTCGGCAGATGAGCTGAGCCGGGGCGAGGCCAGGTGATGTTATGAAAGTGGAAGTAGGCACTTTTGGTGCTGGATATGTGGTCAGAAGATCATCTTGAGAACAAATATGACACCAAGTTTGCGAAAGGTCTGGTTCGGCCTCAGATAGTTGCCAGGGAGAGGGAATTTATGGCAGGGACTGAAAACAATTATCTCGTCTTCCCAAAACCTAAATGGAGGAAATTTCTGCTCATGCAGTACTGGTGTCAGACAAGCAGTGAGACAAATTAGAGATTGTGGAGGTCTTGAGAGAGTTGGTGGTGACGGAAAGCTGGGTGTCGTCAGCGAACATGTGGAACCTACGGTGTGTTTTACGGATGATGTTGCCGAGGGGCAGCATGTAGGTGAGAAATATGAGGGGGCCAAAATAGATCCTTGAGGGACTCCAGAGGTAACAGTGTGAGAGCAGGAAGAGAAGCCATTGCAGGTGATTCTGTGGCTATGACTGGATAGTGTCGGGCAAACCCCCACCTGCCGAAACTGAGGCACACATAATTTTGCCACATAAACATTAAAACTTAAAATTGCAAGCCCCTGACTGGATAGACATTTGCATAGTAACAGACAGTGTTGTAATAAAGGGGCCCAGTCTTTTGCTTCCCCAATACACAGAAAAAGTCGTCAGACCAGTTTTAGTCACCTGACTGACTGACCATTGGGAGTTTTTTTGAATTTGAACTTCCAACAGGGAAAGAAATCAGAAAGCACTTTTCTCCTGGATTAAGATGACCTTTCTCCTGTCTGCTCTCATCTCGCTCTCACCAGCTTCAGAAACCATTGAAGACATAGTAACCCCAAGACAGAAAAGTCTCCTACAGTGAACAAGGTTTAAGAAGAATATTGGGCCCCAATGAGAAGTAAGAGCTATCTACAATCAAGGACTCTACGGCGATCTGGAAACACAGAAATAGTAACAAGAAACCCCCTTGAGAGACTGCCTCAAACATCTCCATTTTATTTTTCTTCTCTTTTCTGTCCCTATTTGCATGTATCGTGTGTGCATGCTAGCGTGGGTGTGTCGTATATACGTAGGCGTGAACCGTATTAGAGTTTAAGGTTTAATAAATTTCACTTTTCTCCTTTAAACTGAAGAAAGCCTGTTTATGCTCATTTCTTTGTCTTATAATTGGAAAGCTGTGAACAAGGATTCACAAAAGGGGAGCTCAAAACAAAGCGTGTTTAAAATTAAACCCTGTTATAATAAGATGAGGTGAAGACAGCAACATGCCTCTAGACCACCTTTCTCACCTGGTCAGAACAATAGTTAAGTATGGCATCATGCTAGTGTCGTCCCACCAAGCTGGACGACGGAGGAGAGGCCTCTGCCTGCTGCCTCTAACAGTTTAAGATTGGAGCCATACCTGCTTCTGCATTGAGGGCGGAGCTGCAGAGTGAGAAGTTGCAGCTGAGCATTTTGAAATTGGAGCTGCAGAGCTGTGGACAAAGTCTGCTGACAGAGAATCCAGGACTTCACCTTCTGTCATATTCTGTGATAACAATACAATAAATGTAGTTAAACCATCTCAAAGATATCCCAAAACACAGACATAAAGGCCCCAAATCCTCAGTCTTGAAGCACAAACTTAGGAGCAATGGCCTTTAACTCCACAATTTTCCTTTTCTTCCCTTTAGATTCTTACACATCATGTTACACAGTGGAAAGGATGGGGGAGGTAGCCTCTGTCACTCCCACTTTTGGAACATGCAAGAGAGAGTGGTGGATAATCTCTCACAGTTTTGTCCTTCTGCAGGTTTCAGTTATACCTGTACATTATGTTCCCACAGAAAATTACTGCTGCCATTGGAAATCACAGAAAATCAATGTCCAAATAAATACTAAAAATAATATTCAGTACTTTAGTCCATCTGTATGAAAGATGCCATTTTCTCTAAATGTAACCAAGGTAAATCATTAAATTTACAAGATCTGGAAACTAGAACTTGTGAAAAATTGTAGTATTCATTCAATATTTTCAAATCTCTTTAATTCTGATCATTAAACAAAGAGCTCTGTGGGGAAGGAGAAGTGATGGGAATGAAGTTTTGATAAGGCAAATTTCATGTCCTTATTTCTGACAGTCCTTATGTTCCAAGTACTTCTATATTTCTCTTATTCTCCTGGGCAACACTAAGAAGGAGGTCGCACACACTCACTAATTTTGACCTGTGAGTATGGGTCCTCCAATCTTGGGCAGTAACTGGTGTATCACTGCTGATCCTAACATGGCAGTGAGCTTACTAAGCTTCACAGAATCGTTACAGCACAGGAGGAGGCCATTAGAGCATTTTTTTTTATTCATTCATGGGATGTGGGCTTCGCAGGCCAGGCCAGCACTTATTGCCTATCCCGAATTGCCCTTGAACTGAGTGGCTTGCTAGGCCATTTCGAGGGCATGTAAAAGTCAACCACATTGCTGTGGATCTGCAGTCACATGTAGGCCAGACCAAGTAAGGACAGCAGATTTCCTTCCCTAAAGGACATTAGTGAACCAGATGGTTTAATTGACAATGGTTTCATGGCCATCATTAGCCTAGCTTTAAATTCCAGATATAATTGAATTCAAATTCCACCTTCTGCTGTGGTGGGATTCGAACCCATGTCCCCAGAGCAATACCTGGGTCTCTGGGTTACTAGTCCAGTGACAATACCACTAAGCCACCACTTCCCCCCCCGCCCCCCCCCCCACCCCCCACCCCCCACAGCACCACTACCCTTAATATAATGTCATGAGAGTCACTGACACATCAAATGGTGTTCTGCAGAGTTTCACTGCAGGAAACCAAACGCTCTCACAAGAAAAGAAATTCAGCTTTACCTTCTCTGTGACCTTTGGTTTTGCTCCTGGACCAGTGGAGGAAGAGGCCACATTACCTTTAGCCTGTTGCAAGAAACAAACGTCATCAGATTCTTAAATAAAAGGAAAATACTGCAGATGCTGGAAATCTGAAATAAAAACAGGAAGTGCTGGAAATACTCAGCAGGTCTGGCAGCATCTGTGGAGAGAGAAACAGTTAACATTTCAGGTCTGTGACTGTTCTGATGAAACGTAATCTTGGTTTCTTTCTCCACAGATGCTGTCAGATCTGCTGAGTATTTCCAGCACTTTCTGTTCTTGTCATCAGATTCTTCTTTGAGGCCTCAGAATTATTTAGAATTGAAAGCAGCTGGTAAAATAGTAACATAAATATAGTCAAATACTTCAGTATTCTGTAGCTCATTGATGCATGGCATCAGTGTGAACTTGATTCGATCAGTAAGTTGAACTGCAAAAGCATTTAGTTATTATGTACCAGGATTAGTCAACAAAGGGTATTGTGTTACTCTTCATAATTATTGGGCAATTTCTATTTTGTAATTCTGTCAGATTCCTTGCAATCATTATCATCATTTCTACTATTGCCACAAAGTTACATGTGCTTTTTTACATTAGACCATTATAGAAATTTCTTTCAGTGTTCGGTACATGAATATGGTTTAAAATACAAACTTATTGAAACAATGATTGAATTGGCTCAAATTGATTGTTGAACCAAACCTTAGGATCAGGTTGCTCTTTAAATCTGTAATCAGGTGGTATAGATCCTTCAGTTTCTCCCACTCTTTCAGCCTTCTTTTTGGTAGCATCTGATTCCTAAAAATATGATATATAAAATTATTCAAAGACAAAGTTCACATAAATATCAAGATTCAATATTCATAAACTGAGCTTCAGTAACATAATAATTGGAGTTAAATGAATCAAGGTAAGATTTAGGAAATTACTGAAGACTCTGAAAAAGTTGCAAGCAAATGCCTATAGCAGTTAATAGCAATGGCGATGACAAGGAGCTGGAGGATGCTCCATGTGCAGTTCCATGCTATTTAAGCCAAGCTCACACAAACCAGTCTAAAGCATCAGTCAGAGACATTGAGGCTGTACAGTTCAATGAATATGGAAAAAACAGTCACAGTAATCTGCCACAAAAATTGGTTCATTTAAAAATTATATACAGCGCATGCCTTTATTTCCAAACTGCCAGTCTGTGAAGCTCTTCACCAGCAGTGCAGACGTAACGATATCCATTTTATGCCATGAATTCATTAATCATAAAGGAGAATTCCCCACGCAAAACAAGCTGCTGCAAAATATTCACCAATGCTAATAAATGGTCTGTAAAATATTAAATTCACTAAAGGCAGACTATGGGGAAAATTCTTCTTTAATTGGACCATTTTAGATATATTAAAAATAACAGGATCATCCACAAAGTATGCATATATTTCACTAACAACAGATTGTCAGTATTTAATAACATGCCTCCTTAAAAACATGCTGACTAAACACTAAAAAACTGGCTTCACAAATGGTTTTTTAGCCTTGGCCACAGCAAAGCCACAAAAGAGAGATCCTTCCGATTTCATACAACTATTGAAGAAAATCCAGAAAAAAGCTCATAATGGTAGAAGTTATGAAAACACTTAAGAGAATTTCATAAACCTGATAAACAAATTCAGCAAGTTTACCCTTGTACAAATGCTTCATAAAATATGAACCACATTTGAAGTCTTTAAATGTGGATCACTTTTGAAGTGTTCAAATGTTGGTCAGGACAATGAGAGTGATCCTTTGCTCAGATAGTGCCATGGAGTCTTTTAGATTCAGCTGAACAAGCTTCTGTTTAACAGCTCATCAACAATAAACTTCTGACAATCTCCTTCTTTCTGCCAAAGGGATGATTGTGATACCACTGAACCAAGCTGGTGGATCTCGGGGGTGTCAGAGGTTTTGCAAGAACAGGGACATGATGCCAGGTGGTATTACATGCAGCACTGATTTATCAGCAGTAGAGGCAGCTCTGGGATCTTAAAGCAGTGGGAAGGGAACCTGGAATCTGAACGTACTGGATGGAGATTTTATGGTCAATTACTACTTTTAGAAGAAGCTCCTGGAGTCTGAAAACACTGTTGAGGGTCCCGGAGCAGAGTGGATAAGGACATAGGAATCCGGAAACATTTGTGTGCGCCATCCTGGAGCCTGAGAGTGCTCACAGCAATCCTATGTCTCAGATCATTAAAATGTCACTTATGGGGTTACTGATCATTGAGAAGAGTGATGGGAGTAGGCAGGGAGGGTGCCAGAGTCAGGTAGCATTTTTAGGGACGCCAAGAATTGGATTTGATAAGTGCTTGGTCGCTGCAGAAACTACTACTAACTGTTAGCCTGCAGCTGTGCCCGCCCCCACCACCCCCTCCATCTACCACCACCCACCAAACCACTAGTGAGCCATCAGCTAGCTACTCTACATCATTTTCTCTGCTTTCAGTAGTTATTATCTTTAGGTTCCCGCCTTAGGTGCAATAGGGTTTACTGAGAAAATCAAACACCAGGTGTGTAGATGAGGTCTTAGGTTACAGGAAGATATAGACGGGATGGTCAAATGGGCAGAAAAGTGGCAGATGGAATTTAACGCTGAAAAGTGTGAGGTGATACACTTTGGAAGGAGTAATGTGACACGGAAGTATTCAATGAATAGCCTGACACTGGGAAGTTCCGAGGAACAAAGGGACCTTGGCGTGTTTGTCCATAGATCTCTGAAGGCAGAAGGGCAGGTTAATAGGGTAGTGAAAAAGGCATATGAGACACTTGCCTTTATCAATCGAGGCATAGATTACAAAAGCAGGGAGGTCATGTTGGAGTTGTACAGAACTTTGGTAAGGCCACAGCTGGAGTACTGTGTGCAATTCTGGTCGCCACATTATAGGAAGGATGTGATTGCATTAAAGGGGGTGCAGAGGCGATTCACCAGGATGTTGCCTGGGATGGAACATTTAAGCTATGAAGAGAGGTTGGATGGGCTTGGGTTGTTTTCGCTGGAGCAGAGAAGACTGAGGGGTGACCTGATCGAGGTGTACAAGATTATGAGGGGCATGGATAGGGAGCAGCTGTTCCCCTTAGTTGAAGGGTCAGTTACGAGGGATCACAAGTTTAAGGTGAGGGGCAGGAGGTTTAAGGGAGATTTGAGGAAGAACTTTTTTACCCAGAGGCTGGTGACGGTCTGGAATGCCCTGCCTGGGAGGGTGGTAGAGGCGGGTTGCCTCACATCCTTTAAAAAGTACCTGGATGAGCACTTGGCATGTCATAACATTCAAGGCTATGGGCCCAGTGCTGGCAAATGGGATTAGCTAGAAAGGTCAGGTGTCTTTAATGCATCGGTGCAGACTCGATGGGCCGAAGGGCCTCTTCTGCACTGTATTATTCTGTGATTCTGTGATCAGATGAAAATGTCTGGAAGCACCTTCAGACATTTTTCAACATTAAAGATGCTATTTAAAAGCATGAAGTAGGAAGCTCAGGGAAGTTACTTTGACATATCTCGAGCAAGGAAAAATAATACGCATTCTTGTTTTTTTTAAAGAGGTAATAGGATCACAACTGGAGGAGCTGAGAATATCAGGTAGTACCATTACTGTTACCATTACTTTTGTTGTTAGACTGGGGAAAGGACAGCCTTTCCAACAGACCAATTTCATATGGAGGGATGTATATTAGCTCCACAAAGAAATGGACCAACATATTATGCAGTAACCAGAATCTTATTCAAATACTTAAAGTATCAGGAGACAAATTTCATTTTTACCTTCACCGCAGCACCAGTGTATTTTGGAGCTGAATTGTCTGGTGCTTCTGATGGAAGTGTTCCTGCAAGTAGGTCAAATGGATCTTCAACCTTTTAAAAAAAAAATGACATTTTTTCAATTTGTGACAAAGCTCAGCAGAAACATATTCTGACAGCAGTGAAAATGTTACTGAAAAGAACCCAAACAACTGTTGCTCACACTTAACTGATAATATCCCGATTTCCTCCTCCTCAAGAGCAGCCATGACACTAGGACTGTGAACTAGGATAATTATGACTGTAGTTTCTATAATCACTGATTGGTGAATTTAAAATCTTTTTTGTGAATTAGTTTGATTTGCACACATGTGGGGAAGCACGACAAAGATTGGAGAGTTGGGATGATGGTTGGAATAAAGGGTTGAAAGCATTGTTAAGTGTCAGGTCTGCTTCTGGAATCATGTGATGGGATTATCCTTGCGGTTCAGATTTGGCTAAAGTGTAAGATGATATTGCTAATTTGAAGGATGATATTTGGGAACATGTGAATCACAGACTGGGATCATGGAGCTCTGTGATAATATCTGAAAGGTATTTGATGAATGGTTTACAAATGTGTCCTAAATTGATTTGCTTGTGCAATTCCTCCGCTGTCATTGGCAGCTGCCACACATTTTTCATTTTACTTATCTTTTTTCACTTGCCTTAGCATCACATTTAGTCCCAGAAACTGAGGCAGCCATTGAAGCTTTCTCTTATTGGACCATTTCAAGTTTCCAAAATTATTTCCAACAATGTGGTATTGGACTTAAGAAGTGCTCTGTGTTGATATCTGAAAGGTATTTGATCTGTGAAGGTGGCCTAAATCAGTTTGTTTATGCAACTCCTTTGCAAGTATTGCCAGTTGCCCTGCTGTATCCTCTTCGAAAAGCTGCTATTTGCCTCTCTGAACGCCAGAGATGGTTTAACTTCGTTTTCAGGGATTTCCACATCGAGACTTCCCTGAAGGGCAAAAATGTGGATGGCACAACACGCAACCACAATTCTGGAGACTATACTGGGGACATACTGGAGGGCTCTCCCTGGCCTATTGACATACTGGAATCATCTGTTCAGCATTTGAGTGGTTTGTTCTATGTATATTTGGATGGGTGAATGAATGCCATTGTATAATTCCTCTGCAACTATGCTGGTTCTACCATGGAAGGAATGGGTATCCCTTGTCACCCAACAGTCATCCTGGAAATGTCCCTGCTGCTGAAAAAGAGCTAGAACATGAGCCTACCATAGAATGCAGACACATAACAGACCCTAGAAAAATGTGTGTGTTGGTGGTGGTTGCAAATTAACTGCACATTGAGGGAGTATTTAGTTTATGTAGTTTTATGGCTTTATGTATGGGCACAAATTGCCACCTATGCCCTATCAATGACCTCAGCACCCTCAGAAAGCCAATCACATGATAAATGTAGACAGCCCCTTCATTCATCTGTCTGGGACCTGCACTGAATGGTCTGAAGTGTGCATCCCAGGAAACAACAGCATATTTCTTTTACCAAATGCTGATATGGACAGCAAACTAGCTGATGTTAAAAATATAGCCTCGAAGATGCCAGTCACCCAGACAGGTGTAATCTTCTCCACCATGTTTGAAGCATTCCAACACGTTTGCATGGCTTGTAATTCTAGCTGTAGCAGAATGTGAAGCTCTTCCAATGTTTCCTGAGGCACAATTTATTCCTGAAAGAGCACATGGAATGATAGATTCTGATGGCAGGGTACTTGTGGGAGACTGCCTATTGCACTTGCTGTCTTGTCTGGCTGTCTCCTGCTCGCCCTGCTCTTCGTCCTCCAGTGTGTACAGCAAATATATTGGGATCGCTATAGGCAACCCCATATTAAAATCTTCATATATTTTAAGCAAATATCCTTGTGACCCTACCCACTCCAATGGGAATACAAAGTAGAGACCAAGACATCAACGAATGGCAAAAAAAGTTCAAAACTGCTTCACAAAATTAAAATTACTGCAAAAACAAATTACATGAAATCTCAAAGATAGGCATTCTCAATTTTGAGATAACTTCAGTGTTGACCAGCTGATCCTGAAAAGCACACCTGCTTGATACTAGTGCACATTGCTAAGATGTCTGGGAAGGCAGAAATGTTGTAATCTATGATGAAGACATCATCGCAGAATAATTTTGTCATTTTCCACTACCTGCCCCCATTTCCACTGCAACGTATAATGGATATCAAACCCAATCAAGGGTACATCTCAAATCTGTGCCCCCTTCCTGGAAATGCATCTGATCATCACCCTCCCTAACGCAGGAATTTCAGAACCAGAAGTACTCTTTTGCAGGTTCAATTTAGGTTTTCAACTTTTTCTCCATAAATGTGGCCATAACCCAATCAGATGAATAACCAATTAATTTGCTTTTGGTGGTGCTGAATGTGCAAATAATGAGGGTCAAGATCAATGTTCCCTCTAACTTCTGTTTGCTGTGCGGAGCTCGTAATATGCACTGCTCGGTTCATTCAAGATTGATGCAGGCCGCACATGTGTGCATCTCAATAGGAACATTGCTTGTGTGCAGCCTGTTTGTTCCCTGTGTGGCACATTCCCAACTATTGTGCGGCTGTGCACTCGTGTAGCTTAATGGGAACATTGGCAAAGACATAGGAGAACCCCCTGCTCTTCTTAAGTAGTGCCTTGGCAAATCTACATCCATTTGACTGGGCCGACAGGGCCTTAGTTTATGATCATATCTGAAAGAAGACACGAGGTTAGCCCAGGTGATGTGCTCAAAGTCATAACCATTTGACTCAGAAGACTGAATGCTACACCCTGAGCTAAACTGATGTTGTACTGATCTATGCTGGCCATCATTTTGCCAGAAGGCAGCTGAAGTTTTAAAAACCCATAGTTTAACAGATGTTTCTGGTGTGAACAGAATTCATACACTGCACATTTTACTCTTCCTTGTCACTTACCATAGCATCACTTTTACTTGTAGAAACTGAAGCAGCCGTTGAAGTTTTCAGAGGTGCCTTTGTAAGAAACAAAATTCAGTTTTCACTTTCTCTTAATGAACTATGTCAAGTTTCCAAAACTATTTCCAACACTTATTTTTCAGATTTTAAAGGCAACATTTAATTCTATTTCTAACTTTAAATGAAACTTGGCGTAAGACAAAATCCTTAATCATTCTATTCAACAGAAAATGATGCAGACCAAGTACAATAAAACTTTTCTCACCAAGATATCTTCACTGCTTTCCTTCCTCATCCTCTGCACTGAATGACTTCTCATCCTCGTGATGACAACCTCCATTTTAACTCATTATGCTCTCTCTCCTCTGAGTTAACTGCCTTTTATCCTCCCTAAATCTCTGCTTCCATGTAAACTCCCAAACCCAAATTCATGGCCATCCCCTTGACCTTGCCATCTCATGTGGTCTTGCAGTCCTATCGTATCAATCAAAAGAAGGCCATCTCTGATCAGTTCCTTGTACCACTCTCCACCAAAATCCACCTTTCACGCCCCAACCCTGCCTCCTGTATCCATCCCTGGAAAAAACTATCCCCCAATTCAATTACAACTGCACTTCCAAAATCCCAACTATCAAGCCTTTGGCCCTCCGTTCACCACAACATTTAGCTAACTAACAGGAAACAGAGAGTAGGCATAAATGGGTCATTTTCTGGTGGGCAAGATGTAACGAGTGGTGTGGAACAGGGATCAGTGCTGGAGCCTCAACTTTTTACAATTTATATATACAATTTATAAATGACTTGGATGAAGGGACCGAAAGTATAGTTGCTAAATTTGCTGATGGCAGAAAGATAGGAAAGTAAGTTGTGAAGAAGACATAAGGAGGCTACAAAGGGATAGAGATAGGTTAAGGGAGTGGGCAAAGATCTGGCAAATGGAATATAATGTGGGAAAATGTGAAATTGTCTATTTTGGCAGGAAGAATAAAAAAGAATCATATTATCTAAACGATGAGAGATTGCAGAGCTCCGAGATGCAGAGGGATCTGGGTGTTCTAGTGCATGAATCACAAAAGGCTAGTGTGCAAGTACAAGTAATTAGGAAAGCTAATATAATGTTATCGTTTATTGTGAGGGGAATTGAGTACAAAAATCGGGAGGTTGTGCTTCAGTTATACAGGATATGGTGAGACACATCTGGAGTACTGTGTACAGTACTGGTCTCCTTGTTTAAGGAAGGATGTAAATGCATTGTAAGCAGTTCAGAGAAGGTTTAACTCGACTTATACCTGGAATGGGCAGGTTGCCCTATGAAGAAAGGTTGGACAGACTAGGCTTGTATCTTCTGGAGTTTAGAAGAGTAAGAGGCGACTTGATTGAAACATATAAGATCCTGAGGGGTCTTGACAGGGTGGATGTGGAAAGGATGTTTCCTCTTGTGGGAGAATCTAGAACTCGGGGTCACTGTTTAAAAATAAGGGGTCGCCCATTTAATACAGAAATGAGGGGAATGTTTTTCTCTCAGAGGGTTGAGAGTCTTTGGAACGCTCTCCCTCAAAAGGCAGTGGAAGCAGAGTCTCTGAATATTTTTAAGGCAGAGGTAGATAAATTCTTGATAAGCAAGGGGTTGAAAGGTTATTGGAGGTAGGCAGTAATGTGGAGTTGAGGTTAAAATCAGATCAGTCATGATCTTCAATGGCGGAGCATGCTCGAGGGGCTGATTGGCCTACTCCTGCTCATAATTCATATGTCCATATGTTCGTATGTAACATTTCTGCAGCTACTGATTTGCTCTATACCCTCAACTCTACCTTTGATGCCCCAGTCCCCAATAAAATCATTACTCTCTCTGTTACCTGGCCATTCCCCCGGCACTGCCCTCATCTCCGCTCCCTTAAGTCCAAGGGATGCAGACTTGAAATGATATGGCAGACAAATGATTTAGCCATTCACTGCCAGATTTGAATGATAGTAAGACACTATCAGGTCCTGCTCTCGTGTGCTAAAACTGCTCACTATTCCAGGATCAACTTGGAATGCAAAGATAGCCCCGGTTTCTTTTCTCTCTGCAAACTGTCTTCTTAAGCCCCGTTCCCTGTCTCCTCCACCCTCACCTCCAACAATAAGTGCGAAGAGCTCATGGACCTCTTTGTCACGAAGATCAAGATCATCCGATCAGCTGCCTCTGCCACCTCCCTCCCCTTCCACAAACCCACCAGGCCAAACTTCCTCTAAAGCTGCCCCCTGCCCTAGCCCCAAACTCACGGCTTTTACTAATTCCTCTATCTCCCCTCATGCCCTCTCCAAACTCAACCTGTCCATGAGTCCCACCTACTGCTCCCTCAACACTATTTCCATAGAACTTCTAACCACACAAATTCCCCTCCTTCTACCCATGCTAGCCGACTTTATTAATGGTTCTCTCTCTGTAGGTGTTGTCCCTCTTGTCTTTAAACCTGCCGTCATCACTCCTCTCAAAAAAACCAACCCTTGATTCCGCTGTCCTTGCAAACCACCGCCTCATCTTCAACCTCCTTTTCCTCCCCAAACTCCTTGAACGTGTTGTCACTCTCTAATCCGTGCCCCTCTTTCTAGGAACTCCATGTTTGAATCCGTTCAATCTGGTTTCCGCCCCTGCCACAGTTCCAAAACAGCTCTTATCAAAGTTACAAGTGACTTCCAATGTGACTGTGACAAAGGTAAACTATCCCTCCGCATCCTTCTTGACCTATCTGCAGCCTTTAACATAGTTGACCATACCATCCTCCTCCAATGTCTCTCCACAGTCATCCAGCTGGGTGGGACTGCTCTCACCTAGTTCCATTCTTATCTATCTAATTGTATCCACAGTATCACTTGCAATGGCTTCTCTTCCTGCTCCAGCACCGTTACCTCTGGTATGCCCCAAGGATCTATCCTTGGGCCTCCTCCTATTACTCATCTACATTGTGCCTCTTGGCAACATTATCCAAAAGTACAGCCTTTGTTTTCGATGCTAATGACACCCAGCTCTACTTCACCACCACTTCTCTTGCCTCCTCCACTGTTGCTAAATTATCAGACTGCTTATCTGACAGCCAGTAGTGAATGAGCAGAAATTTCCTCCAATTAAAATATTGGGAAGACTAAAGCCATTGTTTTCAGTCCCCATTTCTGACTCCATCCATCTCCCTGGCAACAGTCTGAGAGTAAACCAATCTGTTCGCAACCTTGGTGTCATATTTGACCCTGAGATGAATTTCTGTGCACATAGTCACACCACTAAGACTGCCTATTTCCACCTCTGTAACATCGCTCAACTTCGCCCCTGTCTTAGCTCATCTGCCATTGTAACCCTCATTCATGCCTTTGTTATCTCTAGACTTGACTATTCCAATGCACTCCTGGCTGGTCTCCCACATTCTACTTTCCGTAAACTTGTGGTCATCCAAAGCTCTGCTATCCCTGTCTTAACTCACACCAAGTCCCGTTCACCCATCATCCCTGTGCTTGCTGATATACATTGGCCCACGGTCCAAGTTTCAAAATTTTCATCCTTGTTTTCAAATCCCTCCATGGCATTGCCCCTCCCTATCTCTGTAATCTCCTCCAGCCCCACAACCCTCTGAGATAAAGAACAAACAAAGAACAAAGAACAGTCCAGCACAGGAACAGGCCATTCGGCCCTCCAAGCCTGCGCTGATCTTGATGCCTGTCTAAACTAAAACCTTGTGCACTTCCGGGGTCCGTATCCCTCTATTCCCATCCTATTCATGTATTGGTCAAGATGTCTCTTAAACGTCGCTATCGTACCTGCTTCCACCACCTCCCCCGGTAGCAAGTTCCAGGCACTCACCACCCTCTGTGTAAAGAACTTGCCTCGCACATCCCTTCTAAACTTTGCCCCTCGCACCTTAAACCTATGTCCCCTAGTAACTGACTCTTCCACCCTGGGAAAAAGCTCATATCTGCGCTCATCTCACTCTGGCCTCTTGAGCACCCCGATTTTAATCACTCCATTATTGTTGGCCACGCCTTCAGTTGCCTAAGCTCTGGAATTCCCTTCCAACATCTCACCGCCTCTCCAACTCTCTTTTGTCACTTAAGGCACTCCTTTAAACCGACCTCTTTGACCAAGCTTATGTGGCTCAGTGTCATATTTTGTTTTATAATGCTCCTGTGAAGCATCTTGGGATGTTTTATTACATTAAAGGCACTATCTAAATATGAGTAGTCGTTGATGTTGGAAATTTACTACAGTCCAATGTAGTTTACAATGTGGACTATGATAGTTACTGATTCTGATTAATTACACTATTAGGATTACAATAGAAAGTAATACTTATTCTACATATGGTGGATTTTTCTATTCAATGTTTAGGTCATTAATCAAATAACAATATTTTTGAACTCTTAGCTTCGAATAATTGTTTTTGAGAGGTTTGTGGTTACAATTTTAGGATTTGATCTTGAGAAAGGGGATGAAGATCCCACAACAGTCCTCCTCCAAGTAATTAGGGCAGGATTCTTCTCTTTGCAGCAGTAATTTACAGGCTGGGATTTCTGCCCGCTGCTCGGAGACTGGTGAAAAACATGGCCTGCTTCCATTATATTTGGCGGTCAGGTAACCAGCAGAATTCCTACCATTAAAAGGGCACCCACCGCTGAGAGGAAGCAAAATGCTGGTGGAACTGCTGTTGCAGAACCAGTAGCGACAGTGAAGGATTCACAGAAGGAATCAAATGGGGAAAAAAAAGCCTGAAATGTGTCCTCTCCCCCCATTAAGAAAATTTTGATCCTTTCTGCCTCTCTCTCGCGCTTATTGCCAGCTTTTAGTCAGCCCTTCTGGGAGGCAGCTGTAAGAAGTAAAGATAGGGAAAAAGGCAGCTAGGAACCCTTATCCCGTCTCCTGCTCCTGTCACTGGTATTTACATGTTGTGGAGGGGGGAAAGGCAGCCAGTGGAAGCAAGGGAAAGGAAATGGAGCTCAGTGTTGGAGGGGCCTACCAGAGAAATAGCAAGGCAGGGTAGAGAGGGGCAAGACCTCCACTCACTCATGATCCCACCAGCACCTTGGAGACAGCGAGAAAGCTTGAGCTCAAGCAAAAATTCCAATAGCAGAAAGAGAAGCAGCATTCTGAGGGTCTGCAATGACTAAAGCTGCAAACTTTTCTGAAGCTGCAGTTGAATTCCTGGGTGATATAGTTAGCAGGATTCAATCAGATTGGAAAAACAAAATACTAGAATGTAGCTTTAAGAATTCCCAAACTACTTCACCTTCCTAACTTTCCTTATGTTCCAAGTGCTTTCATGCTAACAGTTTAAGATTGGAGCCACACCTGCTTCTGCATAGAGGGCGGTAATGCAGAGTAAGAAGTTGCAGCTGAACATTTTGAAATTACAGCTGGAGAGCTGGAGCCAAAGTCTGCTGACAGAGAATCCAGGACTTCACCTTCTGTCATACTCTGTGATAACAATACAACAAATGTAATTAAACCATCTCAAAAGATATTTCAAGAACACAGATACATAGGCCACCAATCCTCAATATTGAAGTGCAAAATAAGAAAGAAAATCACCAGCAGTAAATGCCCTTAATTTTCCTGATGACCTCTATCAAAGTCACTTCCATGACAGCTGCTAGGACATGCAAGTGTGATGGACACCCTCTCACTCTGACGGGTTCAGTTAGGCCTACATAGGCCAGCTGGGATTGGAAATTGCTACTGAGACAAGATAAAGTCTATCTTCACATGACTACTATTAAGAATAGTCTGTATCTTACTATCGCTGCATTAATGGGATTAAATTTGTATATTAAATTCCAAATATGATTTGAAAACAAGGATTCATCAAACTGCACCAACCTTTCAACAGCTGCAATTCTTTTTTAATTCTAGCAGTTGAAGAAACAAAATTAAAACACTTTGGGAAGTAAGAGAAGTGATGAGGGTTGTGTTTTTCATTGGCTGAATATCCTTTTCTTATTCCTAATTTTCCTTATGTTCCAAGCACTTTCATGCTTTCCTTGCCCAACTGCTGCACAGTAAGAAGCAGGCCACAGTTACTTAGCACTTCAGGTTTTTCCAATTCCCAGGCAGGAGTACTCAGTCTTGGAAGAAAACTGGAGCACCACTACCTATCTAACACTGTCACTATGAATGAGGTGGTATTGTTTAACACATTTGTATAACTGCTCTTAATATAACAAAGACATCAAAGCCACTGACTTAAGGAATGGATTTATCAAGAATTGAAAATCAATTTGTGTCGATTCCTGATTGTACACGCTACACTGGTGACCTTTGGGTATAAAACAAATGCAGAATGATCAGACTGAGCCCTAAAATAGCATGTAGTTTGGCTGAGTAGCTTTTTTCTCTTTTTCTTACATTCTTCCCTTTTTACAGTTTTGCTAAAGAAAACCAAATGCTCCTTCAAAAAGAAAATTGAGCTTTATCGGCTCTTTTACCTTTGGTTTTTTTTCTGGATGTGTGGACGAAGAAGTCATTTTACCTTTCTCCTAGTGCAAAGAAAAAATCTGTTACAAAGTTCTTCTAAGGCACATCAGAGTTATTTACAATTTAAAGCAAGAAATAAAGCAACAGGATAAATATGATGCAATTCATCAGTATCATTAACTCAAGGCTGCATACAAAAAGTGAAATACCCAAGAAATTATTATATCACAATAACTAAATTAAATCAAAGGTGCTGTTGTCATGTACTGATTTCATTTTTAAAGTAACTGTTCAGTAACTTCTCTATAATTCTCATCAGAACCACGGCAACTCGTGATTTCAGGTTAATTGAAATTGTTGCACCATAATTGTGGAAGTTTTTCATTGTACTAGACCATTCTACAAATTTTTGTAGATGTTCTGTACATGGATAAAAGGGGTAAGCGATGAGATCACATTTGTGACACAAAGCCATGTATGCTCAGAATGCATTGCTGGAGTTCTGGTATGCCCCTCACAATTTTCCATCCATTAATTTTAGAGGATGGAAAACTATGGCGCAGGAAGTGCACTTTCATTCCTGATATGCATTATTTTGACTGAGCCTCAGCTCATAAAATTGCCACTACATTTTGACACTAAAAAAGTACTCAAACAATTATTGATTTTGACTGAACCTTAGGATCAGCTTGCTCTGTATATCTGTAATCAGGAGGTATAGATTCTTCAGTTTCTCCAACGAGCTCAGCCTTCTTTTTGGGATCATCGGGTTCCTGAAAATGAAAAATGAAAATATTTACAAAATTAAATCAAAATCACAAATATTAAGGCTCAATATTTAATTATGGTACTCCAATAATTGGTAAGGGTTAGTTCATAATCAAAGCCACCTGTTTCAACTGAACACGCAAGACCAGCAGAAATTGTACAGGCACCAATGCAGACATGTTTACACTGTAACTGAATCACAATGACTCAACTGAAATTTGATTACAGATCACAACAATGCGCTGTATAAAAAACTTCTTCATGTCACATCTGGTTCTTTTGCCAACAGATTAAATGTCAATCGCATCATGAGCAGTGCAGGGTTAAATTATGGAGGACAGGATGGCCTAATTGCCAGCTTAAGCAGCGTTAAATAGCAGCAATATTAGCATTTCCATAAAATTATCACAAAAGGAAGTCATTCAAACAATCCTGCCTGTGCTGGTGCTAACTCTTCAACTGCAGCTATCTTCACAAAACTCATTTCCCTGCCTTTTCCCTTTTACACTCTTTCTTTGCATGTACTTATCCATTTGCTTTTAAAAAATGATATAATCGCTCGTCTAAATATTTCACAGAAATAGAATCGGATCCTCCAGGCAAGAGTGATCATAACATGATAGAATTTCACATTTAGTTTGAGGGTTAGAACTTAGATCCTAACAGACAATATGAAAACAGATTCCTTTTCCTGTTTTACTTATATTCTGAACTGGTATTCATCAGTAGCAGGGTTTATTTGTAGTAGCAGGGTTTATTTGTAGTAGCAGGGTTTATTTGTAATAGCAGGGTTTGTTTGTAATAGCAGGGCTTATCTGTAACAGCAGGGTGTATAATTTAATAGATAGAAGAATGACACGGCTGCTCCCACCTCTGGAGTGCATATCCTGTGCTATGTTGGAAGTCCAGGATGCTTCTGGTATCCTGGATAATCATATGTGCAGGAAGTATCGTCAGTTGCAGCAGCTTGAACTCTGGGTTTCGGAACTTGAGCAGCAGTTGGCATCACTGCGGTGCATCTATGAGGTTGAGAGCTTTGTGGGTAGCACATTTATAGATGTGGTCACACCACAGCTTAAGAACATACGGGGAGAGAGGGAATGAGTGACCACCAGATGGTCAAGAAGAAACTGGTAGGCAGTGCAGGCAACCCCTGAGTGCATCTCACTCTCAAACAGGTATTCAATTCTGAACACTGAGGAAAGTGATGGTTCCTCTGGGGAGCGTAGCCAAAGCCAAGGCCATGGCAGCACAGCTGGCTCAGCCACATAGGGGGGCACAAGCAAGTCTGGAAGAGCACTAGTGGTAGGAGATTAGATAGTCAGAGGAACAGAAAGGCGTTTCTGTGGCCACAGATGTGTTGCCTCCATGGTGCCAGGGTCCAATATGTCACTGAATGGCTGCAAAGCATCCTGAGGGGGGAGGGTGAACAACCAGCAGTCAGGGTCCACATTGGTACCAACAACATAGGTAGGAAGATGGATGTGGTCCTGCAGAAAGAGTTTACTAAGCTAGGTAAGAAATTAGCAAGCAGGATCTCAAAATTAGTAATCTCTGGACTACTCCCAGTATCACACGCAAGTGAGTATAGAAATAGAAGGATAGACAAATTAATGTGTGGCTGGAAAGATGGTGCAAGACGGTGGGCTTTAGATTCCTGGGACATTGGGACTGACTCTGGGGGAGATGGGACCTGTACAGACCTGACAGGCTGCACCTAAATAGAGCCGGGACTGAGTTCCTTACAGGTCGATTTGCTAGTGCCATTGGGGAGGGTTTAAACTAACTTGGCAGAGGTGTGGGAATCAGGAAAAAATATGAGAGGAATACCAAGGTGCACAGAATACTGGGACAGATAGACTGCACTAGAGTAGGGAATAGTAAGTTATTAGGTGGGGTTAGAGTAAGAGAGAAAGTAATAAAGTCTAAATTGAGGCTAAAGGGCGGCACAGTGGCGCAGTGGTTAGCACCGCAGCCTCACAGCTCCAGGGACCCGGGTTCGATTCCGGGTACTGCCTGTGTGGAGTTTGCAAGTTCTCCCTGTGTCTGCGTGGGTTTTCTCCGGGTGCTCCGGTTTCCTCCCACAAGCCAAAAGACTTGCAGGTTGATAGGTAAATTGGCCATTATAAATTGTCACCAGTATAGGTAGGTGGTAGGGAAATATAGGGACAGGTGGGGATGTTTGTTGGGAATATGGGATTAGTGTAGGATTAGTATAAATGGGTGGTTGATGTTCGGCACAGACTCGGTGGGCCGAAGGGCCTGTTTCAGTGCTGTATCTCTAATCTAATCTAATCTAATCTAATGTGCATGTATGTGAATGCACAGAGTGTGGTTAATAAAATTTGTGAGTTAGAGGTGCAGATTGACATGCCTTTTTTGAGCTCACTGGCAAGATCAGTGGCAGGCTCTTAAAATCCAGCGCATGGTGTTCAGGAAAGATAGGAAAGGGAAAAAAGGCGGAAGGGTGGCGGTATTGATTAAGGAGAGCATTGCAGTGCTGGAGGAAAACAATGACTCCCAGAGGGGCTGAGGACAAAATCTATTTGGCTAGAGCTAAGGAACAAAAAAAGTGCAGTTACATTGCTCGGTGTTGTCTATAGGCCACTTGCTAGTGGGAAGGACGTGAAGGAACAAATTTGCAAGGAAATTACAGAGAAGTGCAAAAATTATAGGGTAGTTATATTGGGGGATTTAATTATCCAAACATAGACTGGGATAGTAGTAGTGTAAAGGGCAATGAGGAGCAAGAGTTCCGAGAGTGTCTTCAGGAAATTTTTCTACAGCAATGTGTTTCTAGATCAGTGAGAAAGGAGGCACTGCGAGACCTGGTTCTCGGGAATCAGGTGGGCCAAGTGGATCAAGTATCAGTAGGAGAGCATTTAGGGGATAGTGATCATTGTATCATAAGGTTTAGACTGACTATGGAAAAGGAAAAAAAAAATCCAGAGTAAGAACAATTAACTGGGAGAAAGCCAACTTCAATGGGGTAAGAATGGATCTGGGACCAATAAGTTGGAATCAAAGGTTTATAGGAAAAACGGTAGCTCAACAAACGGTACCCTCAAAGAGGAGAAAGTTTGGGCACAGATATAATCCCTCAAAAGGGGAAGGTAGAATAAACAAATCCAAAACTCCCTGGATGACAAAAGAGATAGAGATTAAGATAAAGAAGAAAAAGTGTGCTTATGATAGATGCCAGGTAGAAAATACTGTTGAGAACCAGGCTGAATATAGAAGTTTCAGCAGTCAAGTGAAAACGCAAATAAGAGAAGCAAAGAGAGAGCATGAAAAGAGACTGGCAGCTGACATAAAGGGAATCCCAAAGTTTTCTATAGACATATAAATAGTAAAAGGGTGTAAAAAGAGGAGAGGGGCCAATTAGGGAATTTACGCATGGAGGCAGAGGGCATAGTTGAGATATTCAATGAATACTTTGCATCAGTCTTCATCAAGAAAGAAAATACAACCCAGGCAATGGTGAAAGAGGAAGTAATTCAGACACTAGAAGGGTTTAAAATTGATAAGGAGGAGGTATTGGATAAGCTGTCTGTACTTCAAGTGGAAAATGCACCAGATGAGGTGCATCCAAAGATACTGAGGGAAGTAAGGGAGGGAAGTAAGGGTGGAAATTGCAGAGGCACTGGGTGTAATTTTACAGTCTTTCTTAGACTCAGGAGTGGTGCCAGAGGACTGGACAATTGCAAACGTTACACACTTGTTCAAAAAAGGGTGTCAAGATAAGCCCAGCAACTACAGGCCAGGCAGTTTAACTTCGGTGGTGGGAAAACATCTAGAAAAAATAATTCGGGACAAAATCAATAGTCACATGGACAAATGCGAGTTTATTAAGGAAAGCCAGCATGGATTTCTTAAGGGAAAATCATGTTTAACTAACTTGCTGGAGTTTTTTGAGGAGGTTACTGAAGGGTTGATGAGGGCAATGCTGTTGGTTTGTGGTTTACATGGACTTTCAAAAGGCATTTGATACAATGCCACACAACAGACTTGCGAGCAAACTTGTAGCTCATGGAAAAAATGGGACAGTAGCAACATGGATTCTGAATTGGCTGATTGACAGGAAACAAAGGTTAATGGATGTTTTCCAGGCTGGAGGAAGGTTTGTAGTGGAGTTCCCCAGGGATCAGTGTTGGGACCCTTGCTTTTCCTGATATATAATAATGACCTAGACCTTGGAATACAGGGCACAATTTCAAAGTTTGCGGATGATATGAAACTTGGAAGCATTGTGAACTATGTAGAACTTCAAAAGGACATAGACCAGTTGGTAGAATGGGCAGACAAGTGGCAAATGAAGTTCAATGTGGAGAAATGTGAAGTAATTCATTTTGGTAGGAAGAACATGGAGAGGCAATATAAAGGGTACAATTCTAAAGTGGGTGATGAAGCAGAGGGGCCTGGGTGTATATGTTCATAAGTCACTGAAGGCAGCAAGACAGGTTGAGGGAACCGTTAATAAAGCATACAGTATCCTGGGCTTTATTAATAGGGGCATAGAGTACAAGAGAAAGGAGGTTATGTTGAACCTGTATAAGTCACTAGTTCGGCCTCAGCAAGGGTCCCAACACTAACTCCTGGGGAACTCTACTACAAACCTTTCTCCAGCCTGAAAAACATTCATTAACCAGTACTTTTTGTTTCATGAATCTTTTCTGCACTCTCTCCAAGTGAGTGGTCTCAGGGATGAAGAACTTCAGTTATAAAAATAGATTGGAGAAGTTGCGACTGTTTTCCTTGGAGAACAGAAGTCTGAAAGGAGATCTGATAGAGGTATTCAAAATCATGAGGCATCTGGACAGAGTAGATAGGGAGAAACTGTTCCCACCTGTGAAAGGTTTGAGAATGAGGGTACAGATTTAATATAATTGGTAAATGAAGCAATAGCAACATGAGGAAAAACCTTTTTCATGCAGTGAATGGTTAAGGGCTGGAATGCACAGCCTGACAGCATGGTGGAGGCAGGTTCAATTGAAGCATTCAAAAGGTAATTAGACTGTTACATGAAAAGGAAGAATGTGCAGGGTTACGTGGAGAAGGTGGGGGAGTGGCAGGAAGTGAATTGCTTATTCGGACAGCCAGTACAGACTCAATGGGACGAATAGCCACTTCCTGTGCTGTAACAATTCTGTGCTTCTGTGAAAAGCTTCTACAAATATACAAAAAGGAAAAGAATGGCTAAAATAAGCAATGGTCCCTTAGACGATGAGACTGGGGAATTAATAATGGGAAACAAGGAAATGGCAGAAACTTTGAACAAGTATTTTGTATCTGTCTTCACAGTAGAAGACACAAAAAGCATCCTAAGAATAGTAGAAAATCAGGAGTCAAAAGGGAGGAAGGAACTTAAAGCAATCACTATCAACAGAGAAAATGTACTAGGAAAAGCAATGGGATTAAAAGCCGGCAAGTCCCCTGGATCTGATGGCTTGCATCCTACGGCTGCAGAGATAATGGATGCATTGGTTATAATCTTCCAAAATTCCCTAGATTTTGGAAAGGTCCCGGTGAACTGGAAAACCACAACACCGCTATTCAAGAAAGGAGGGAGCAGTAAGCAGGAACCTATAGGCCAGTTAGCCTAACATCAGTCATTGGGAAAATGCTAGAATCCATTATTAAGGAAGTAGCAGCAGGACATTTAGAAAATCATAATGCAATCATGCAGAGTCAACATGGTTTTATGAAAGGGAAATGGTGCTCGGCAAATTTATTAAGAGAATTTTGAGGATGTAACAAGCAGGGTGGATAAAGGGGAACCAGTAGATGTAGTCATTTTGGATTTCCAAAAGACATTTGATAAGGTGCCGCATAAAGGGTTACTACACAAGATAAGAGCTCATGATGTTGGGGGTAATATGTTACTATGGATAGAGGATTGGCTAACTAACAGGAAACAGAGAGTTGGGATAAATAAGGCATTTTCAGCTTGGCAAACTCTCACTCGCAGAGTGCCACAGCAATCAGTGCTGAGGCCTCACCTATTTACAATCTAAACTAATGGCTTGGATGAAAGGATGGATTGCATTGTAGCCAAATTTGTGAATGATATAAAGATGGATAGGAAAGCAAGCTAAGAGGAGGACAAAGGGCTGAATTTTACTGACCCCCTAATGTCAGGGGTCGCGGCAGGGAGGGCCAGAAACCCGCCACGGGCCTCAACGCCGGGAAGGCCCAGCCCTATATTGCCAGTGGCGGCGAGGCCTCATGGCAATATGGTGAAAGGTAGCCTAGATGAGGAGTTCATAGAATGTTTTTGCGATAGTTTCTAAAAACAGCACATTCTGGAGCCAACCCTAGAACAGGCTATACTAGACCTGGTATTGTGCAATGAGATAGGATTAATTAATAATCTCACAGTGAAGGCACCCCTAGGCAGCAGTGATCATAATATGATTGAATTTTACCTTCAGTTTGAGGGAGAGAAGAGTGGGTCTATGACTAGTATTTTAAACTTAAATAAGGTCATTTATGAGGGCATGAAAGCAGAGCTAGAAAAAGTGAACTGGCAAAGTAGGTTAATGGATAGGTCAATAGAGATGCAGTGGCAGACATTTAAGGGGCTATTTCAGAATACAGAGAATAAATACATTCCAACGAGAAAGAAAAATTCCAAGGGGAGGGCCCACCATCTGTGGTTAATTAAAAAAGTATCAAACTTAAAGAAAAAGCATATAATTGCGCAAAGATGGGTGGCAGTCAGAAGATTGGACAGAATATAAAAAGCAGCAAAGAATACCTAAAAGATTAATAAGGAGGGAAAAATTTGAGTAAGAGAGAAAACTGGCGAGAAATATAAAGACAGATAGTAAGAGTTTCTATAGATATTTAAAAAATAAAAGTTAACAAAGTGAGCGTTGGTACTATAGAAAATGAGTTTGGTGAATTAATAAGGGAAAATAAGGAGATGGCAGAGGACGGATATTTTGCATCGGTCTTCACCATAGCGGATACAAGCAACATCCCAGAAATAGCTGGAAGTCAGGAAGTGGAAGGGAGGGAGCCAATCAAGAAAATTACAATCACCAGGCAAGTGGTACTGAGCAAATTGTTGGAGCTGCAGGCTGACAAGTCCCCAGGTCCTGATGGACTTCATCCTAGGATCTTAAAAGAAGTGGCTAGTGAGATAGTTGATGCATTGTTTTTAATTCTCCAAAATTCCCTAAATTCAGGGAAGGTTCCATTAGAATGGAAAATAGCCAATGAAACGCCTTTATTCAAAAAGGGAGGATTCAGAAGGCAGGAAACTACAGGCCAGTTAACTTAACATCTGTCATAGGGAAAATGTTAGAGGCTATTATTAAAGACATTAGAGCAGGGCACTTAGAAAAATTCAAGGTAATCAGACAGAGTCAACACGGTTTTGTGAAAGGGAAATCATGTAAAACCAATTTATTGGAATTCTTTGAAGTAGTAACATGTGCTGTGGATAAAGTGGAACCAGTGGATGTACTGTACTTAGATTTGCAGAAGACGTTTGATAAGGTGCCACATCAAAGGTTATTGCGGGAAATAAAAGCTCTTGGTGCAGGGGGTAACATTTTTGCATGGATAGAAGATTGGCTAGCTAGCAGGAAACAGAGAGCAGGCATAAATGGGTCATTTTCCAGTTGGTCACAGGGATCAGTGCTGGGGCCTCAACTTTTTATAATTTATATGACTTTGATGAAGGGACTGAAGGTATGGTTGCTAAATTTGCTGATGACACAAAGATTTGAAGGAAAATAAGTTGCGAAAAGGACAACAGGGAGCTACAAAGGGATATAGATAGGTTAAGTCAGTGGGCAAAGATCTGGCAAATGGAGAATAATGTGGGAAAATATGAAATTGTCCATTTTGGCAGGAAGAATAAAAAAGCATATTATTTAAATGGTGAGAGATTGTAGAGCTCTGAGATGCAGAGGGATCTCAGGGGAGGCGGTGGCGTTATGGTAATCTCACTGTACTAGTAATCCAAAGCCCAGGCTAATGTTCTTGGGTCATGGGTTCGAATCCCACCATGGCAGATGGTGAAATTTGAATTCAATTAAAAGATCTGGAATTAAGAAGCTAGCCTAATAATCATGAAACCATTGTCGATTGTTGTAAAGACCCATCTGGTTCATTAATGTCCTTCAGGGAAGGAAATCTGTTGTCCTTACCTGGTCTGGCCTACATGTGACTCCAGACCCACAGCAATGTGGTTGACTCTTAAATGGCCTAGCAAGCCACTCAGTTCAAGGGCAATTAGGGATGGGCAATAAATGCTGGCCTAGCCAGCAACGCCCACATCCCCCAAAAAACAAAAAATAATCTGGGTGTCCTAGTGCATGAATCGCAAAAGCTTAGTGTGCAGGTACAGCAAGTAATTCAGAAAGCTAATAGAATGTTATCATTTATTGTGAAGGGAATTGAATACAAAAGACTTGCAGGTGATAGGTGAATTGGCCATTGTAAATTGCCCCTAGTGTAGGTAGGGAATATGGGATTACTGTAGGGTTAGTATAAATGGGTGGTTGATGGTCGGCACAGACTCGGTGGGCCGAAGGGCCTGTTTCAGTGCTGTATCTCTAAATAAATAATAAATAAATAAAAAAGTAGGGAGGTTATGCTTCAGTTATACAGGGCATTGGTGAGACTACATCTGGAGTATTGTTTACAGTATTGGTCTCCTTATTTAAGGAAGGATGTAAATGCATTGGAAGCAGTTCAGAGAAGGTTTACGAGATTAATACCTGGAATGGATGGGTTGTCTTATGAGGAAAGGTTGGACAGGCTAGGCTTGTATCCACTGGAGTTTAGAAGAATAAGAGGCGACTTGATTGAACCAGATAAGATTCTGGAGGGGTCTTGACAGGGTGGATGTGGAAAGGATGTTTCCTCTTGTGGGAGAATCTAGAATTAGGGGTCACTGTTAAAAAATAAGGGGTCGCCCATTTAATACAGAGATGAGGAGAATTTTTTTCTCTCAGAGGGTCCTGGGTCTTTGGAACTCTCTTCCTCAAAAGGCGGTGGAAGCAGAGTCTATGAATATGTTTAAGGCAGAGGTTGATAGATTCTCGATAAGCAAGAGAGTGAAAGATTATTGGGGGTAGGCAGGAATGTGGAGTTGAGGTTCCAAATCAGATCAGCCATGATCTTATTGAATGGCGGGGCAGGCTCAAGGGGCCGAGTGGCCTACTCCCGCTCCTAATTCATATGTTAGTATGTTTGCCATTTCAATATGTTAATGAATTTAAATGAACGAATTAATGACTTACCTAGTCCTGCCGGCCGTCCCACTCTGATATTGCGGTCGGAGGCCGGCACTTCTGCGCAGTCCGGTCTCCAACCAATGATGTAAGGTGGAACACTGGTGGGGGGGGGGAGTGGGGGAGCAGGTATGTTCCTCAGTGCAGGATGGGGGGAGCGGGGTCAAACTATTTTGATTGGTCTGTGAGGTTGTGGGAAGGGGTAAAGATTTAGGTCTCTGAACTTGGGGCGGGGGGAAGGTCAGGTGCACAAGGTAGGTATTTTGGGGGGGAAAAGGGCAAAGAATGATGTGTTTGGTCATTGGGGGTTGGGGGTGGGAGAGGGGCTTGAAGCTTTTATAAATTTTTTTTCAATAAAGTATGTCTCGATTTATTTAAAAATTTGAAGTAAATGTAAGGTTTGGGAGCCCTTTAAAAATGGCGACAGACGCCGGCGCAATGACGCCGGACGCCGTTGCCGGAGACATAGCACCCGCCCCCTCCATTTGTGGGGGGCTGGGGGTTTGGGGGGGCAGGGGCGGTCCACTCCGGCCATGTAAATGAGCTGCCGCATTTAATATCGCAGAGGCTCTGTGGAGTAAAGCCTGCGCATGCGGGACGCCATCTTTGAAGCTCGCCGCCGACCTTGTAAAATGCAGCCCAAATGTCTGCTAAGAGATATAGATAGGTTAAGTGAGTGGGCAAAAATTTGGCAGATGGAGTATAATGTAGGAAAATGCGAGGTTGTCCATTTGACAAAAACAGAAAAGCAGAATAGGATCTGGGTGACCTCGTTCATGAATCACAAAGAGTTAGCATGCAGGTAGAGCAAGTAATTCAGAAGGCAAATGGAATATCAGCCTTCATTGCAAGAGGGATGGAGTATAAAAGTAGTGAAGTCTTGCTACAGCTGTACAGGGCATTGGTGAGACTGCACCTAGAGTACTGTATGCTGTTTTGATCTCCTTATTTAAAAAGTGATATACTGGCATTGCAAGCAGTTCAGAGAAGGTTCACTAGGCTGATTCCTGGGATGAAGGGGTTGTCTTATGAGGAAAGGTTGAGCAGGTTGGGTTTATACTCATTGGAGTTTAGAAGAACGAGAGGTGATCTTATTGAACCATATACGATTCTGACAGTGTAGATGCTGAGAGGATGTTTCCCCTTGTGGGGGAAACTAGAACTAAGGGGCACAGTTTCAAAATAAGGGGTCTCCCATTTAAGGTGGAGATGAGGAGGAATTTCTTCTCTCAGTGGGTCATTAACCTTTGGAATTCTCTTCCCCGGAGAACAGTGGAGGCTGGATCTTTGAATATAATCAAGGGTGAGTTAGACAGATTTTTGATCTACAAGGTGGTCAAAGGTTATGGGAAGCCGACAGGAAAGTGGAGTTAAGGCCACAATCAGATCAGCCATGATCTTATTCAATGGCAGAGCAAGCTTGGGGGGCCATATGGCCTAATCCTGCTCCTTTTTCTTATGATCTGATGATCTTATAACCTTTCAAGGGATCAGAACTGCAGCAGGTGTGACTTCTAAGCGCCATCTTTGCAAGTTGCTGATCCTGTCCCAATCCAGGGGCTGGATTTAATGTCTCCACCGCCAGTCCCGGCTGTCGGCGAGAAAGGGCGGCGCGCACAGCTCATGATAATATGCTGGTCAGGCCGCCCCTCCCCCAATCTGCGCCATTTTTAAAGAGCTGCCAAACCTGCCGCTAAATTTGAATATTTAAACCCATACCCCCACCCCCTCCAAGTACAACGCAAATAAAATGTCACCCCTTCCCCCCCAAAAACACTTACATAAAATAGTTGCCCTGTACCCACCCTCCCAAGATAATTACATTGATGATTTGACCTCTCCCTCCCTCAACTGTTTGAAGTGCAGAGGTCACCGCTTTCCCCCCTCCCCTACACTACACATGCTGATTGGACCCCATACCCCCCAACTACACTAAAAATCCTAAGCTCCCCCCTTCCCCACCTCAGTGGCGCCAGCTTTCCCTGGACGGGAAAGTGAAGGCTCAAGTGCCGATAGCTGCACGCAAGATCACGGACAGCTGGTAAGATTGCGGTAAATTGCATTTAAATGTATTCGTGGCCTATATTTGAATACTTAAAGTCAGGTCCCATCATGGGGGTGGGCCGCCACAGAGCCTCACCGCTGCAGGGAAGATCGGGCCCGGCACTCCCAGCGTCAGGCTCCATGGTGGGCCGCTGCCGGTACGATCTTCCGGCCCCCCCGCAGTCGATGAGCCTGACGTCGGGAGCTCAACAAAATTCAGCCGTAGGAGTGGGATCATTTAAATATTTGGGCCAAGTGCCCTGCACGAGCAGCATAACAGAGGTACTCACCTTGTTGAGGAGGTAGAACTCAGAACAGCAACTTGCTGTTCCAAAAGGGGTCACCCAAGGCCCTTAATGGGTTGAAGATTTAAGTTCAAAAGACTTTTTCCTTACAGGAGTGCAATGGAAACCAGTCAGAAGGTATTCAATTGTCCTTACCTTCTCTGGTACCTTCAGGACGTGAAAAAAGGAACCTAATCTGTTCAGCAGGCTTAGTTACTATAGAGATGAACAGGAATGTGCTGAGTGAAGTCTTGGGATATCCTGGAATCACCCACACACATGCTCCAAAACTGCTGCTAAGATGTGGAGGGAAGCTGGGAAAACAGAATTTTCTATGCTGGGCGGAAAGGATAGAAAGTGGATCCAGATCCCACTCTGAATTTCAACCCCCACCTCATCACCCCCTTCCCCCTTCAGTTGAGATCACGCATTTTCATTCTCCATGACCCTGGAATTTCAGGTTTTGACTGTTTAGCATATAGTTCATTTCACTGTTCTTTTTCCAAATTCTACGATTTCAGATTTCTCTTCATTGAACTGTATCTGCCGCCTAGCCACCCACTCCACAAACCTTCGACATTCTTCCACACAGTGGCTGGGATTTTACAGAGCTCCTGACGTCGGGCTCCATGGCGTGGCGTAGTGGGCGCTGGCAATGGGACCCAGATTAAAATATTCAAATTATCACAATGCATACATTTGAATAAAATTGGCTCCAATCTTACGGTCAGGCTGCGATCTTCTGAGCGGTGGCCGGCACTCATCCGCCTTCACTTTCCCATCCAGGGAAGGGAAGGGGTGACCTTTACACTTTGTTCATTTTTGGGGGGGGGGGGGGGGGGGGAAGGTCAAGTGTGTAAGCTAAGTGTTTTTGGGGGGGCCCGGGGGGAACAAGGGCAAATAATGAACTTTATGGTTATTGGGGAGTGGGAAAGAGGCAGCAGATTTTTGATCAGAACATGGGGGGGGGTATAACCTTAGAGCGTAAATTAGCCGGCTGCCCTTTAAAAATGGCACCAGCACCTGCGCACAGGCTGCTGACGCCATTGTCAGCATCGGAGAGCCTGTTCCCTCCACGTGATTGAGTTGGGGGGTGGGGGGGGGGGGGGGGCGGAAACGGCTCAACCAGGTCATTAGCATGGGCTGCCGTGAGGAAGGTCGCAGTGGCATGGTAATGCATTTGCAGGCCGCCATTTTCTTGTCCACCGCCTCCAGCCCTGTTTGTCCTGCCCCCTGTTTTAGTGTCATTAGCAAATGTTTACATAATTTCTTTTGTGACAATTCCAAATAATTTATATAAGTGGAAAACAAATGAGGTCCCAGGAGGGATCCCCAGGAATATCTTTGACCATACTCTGCTAATTTGAAAAAACATCTATTTTCCCCTATTCATACACATAAAAACAGGAAGGTGAGAAAAGACCCATTGGACTCATCAATATCCTGTCTATTAGACAGTGAAACCTCATGCACCACCCTCCCCAACCCCTAATAATGCTAATCTCTTGCTCTTTGTTTTCTGTCGATTAATCTCTCCAACCATGTAGCTAACCTTTAATTCCATGTACTTTCGTTTTCATAAATCTCTTAGATGTTAAACTAACGCATCCGCTGCCTGTATTTGTGGATGTAAAAGATCCCAGTGTATTATTTAAATTTGCTATTTGCGAAACTTTGATGTATGGAAATCAGCTGCAACAGTTGACTACAAAATGGTGTGCAGTTTGCAAGCTGAGTAAGGAGATTCGAGTTTGGTGAGTGGGGATTTTAAGTGTTGTTATCTTTAAAAAAAGTCTGGTTTGCAGTTAGCATTTAACTGAGATTTACCCTCCAGTTAAAGTAGGGTTAAAAAAGTAAAGTAAGTTTCTTACAGTCTTAGGCAGGGATTAACAGGCTCTAGTGCAGAGCAGCTGATTAGTTAAGTAGCTGACCAGTCAAATCTGAATGCTGCAGTTTCAGCTTCAAAAGGCATATATACAGAGGTCTGGGTGCAGACTGCAAGCTGAGTGTAGAGATTCAAGTTTGATGAGTGGTGAGTTTGGTGAAGGGGGGGGAGGAGATGTTCCATTTTTCTACTTATTTTTCTTTTTTTTTTAACCCTCCAGTATTTAGTTCCTGCTTCGTAACTGGTAATTGGTAAGCTATTCAACTTATAATAAATAGTCTGTAAAGGTAAGATATGGCAGGGTAACTCTGCTGAGTGCAGTGTACAGCCTATGGTATGTGGGAAGTCATGGACGCACCATAAGTCCTAGACAAACAGGAAGTGTCACCGGCTGCAGAAGCTTGAGCTCTGGAAGGAGGAGTGGAAGAGCAGTAGTGATAGGGGATTCGTTAGTTAGGGGAACAGACAGGCGTTTCTGCGGCAGTAAACGTGACTCCAGGATGATGTGTTGCCTCCCTGGTACCAGGGTTAAGGATGTCACAGAGAGCCTGCAGGACATTCTTCTGGGGGAGGGTGAACAGCCAGAGGTCTTGGTCCACATTGGTACCAATGACATAGGTAAGAACGGGGATGAGGTCCTGAAAGCAGATTTTAGGGAGCTAGGAAGATTAAAAAGCAGGACCTCAAAAGTAGTAATCTCAGGATTACTCCCAGTCCCACGTGCGAGTGAACACATGGCTGGAGAACTGTGTAAGAGGGAGGGCATCAGATTTCTGAGACATTTGGACGGGTTCTGGGGCAATTGGGACTTGTACAAGATGGGCGGGTTGCATCTTAGCAGGACTGGGATGAATATCCTCGCAGGGAGATTTGCTGGTGCTGTTGGGGTGGGTTTAAACTAAATTGTCAGGGGATGAGAACCTGAGAGGGAGCTCAGATTGGAGGGAAGCAAAACTGGTAACTTGTCAGGGGTGTGGGAACCAGCAGCAAGTATTAGAGAGGAATACCAAGGCGCACAGAATACTGGGGGAGATAGATAGTACGAGAGTAGGGAATAGTATGTTATCAGGTGGGGTCAGAGTAAGGGAGAAAGTTATTAAGTCTGAATCAGGGTTAATGTGCATGTATGTGAATGCACAGAGTGTGATTAATAAGACTGGTGAGGTACAGGTGCAGATTGCCATGTGGAAGTATGATGTTGTGGCTATAACTGGCTCAAAGAAGGGCAGGACTGGGTGTTAAATATTCCTGGATACAAGGTGTTGAGGAAAGATAGGAAAGGAAAAAAAGGGGGAGGGGTGGCAGTATTGATTAAGGAGAGTATTGCAGTGCTGGAGAAAAAGGATGTCCCAGAGGGGTCGAGGACAGAATCTATTTGGCTAGAGCTAAGGAACAAAAAAGGTGCAGTTATATTGCTCAGTGTTGTCTACAGGCAACTAGTGGGAGGACGTGGAGGAACAAATTTGCAAGCAAATTACAGAGAGGTGCAAAAATTATAGGGTAGTTATAATAGGGGACTTTAATTATCCAAACATAGACTGGGATAATAGTAGTGTAAAGGGCTGTGAGGGGCAAGCGTTCCTAAAGCGTGTTCAGGAAAATTCTCTACAATAGTATGTTGCTAGTCCAACAAGAAAGGAAGCACTGCTAGACCTGGTTCTTGGGAATCAGGTGGGCCAAGTGGATCAAGTATCAGTAGGTGAGCATTTAGGGGATAGTGATCATTGTATCATAAGGTTTAGGTTGACTATGGAAAAGGAAAAAGAGCAATCCAGGGTACTGGGGGAAGGCTAACTTCAATGGGGTAAGAATGGAGCTGGGGCGAATAAATTGGAGTCAAAAGCTGGCAGGAAAACTGGTAAAAGAACAATGGGCTACCTTCAAAGAAGAGATAGTTCAGGCACAGTCAAGGTATGTTCCCTCGCAAGGGAAAAGTAGGGCAAACAAATCCAGAGGTCCCTGGATGACAGAAGAGGTAGAGATTAAGGTCAAGAAAAAAAAGTGTGCTTATGACAGATGTCAGGTAGAAAATACTATTGAGAACCAGGCTGAATATAGAAGTTTCAGAGAGGAAGTGAAAAAGCAAATAACAGAAGCAAAGAGAGAGCATGAAAAGAGACTGGCAGCTAGCATTAATGGAAATCCCAAAGTTTTCTATAGGCATATAAATAGCAAAATGGTGGTAAAAGGAGGAGTGGGGCTGATTAGGGACCAGAAAGGGAATTTACACATGGAGGCAGAGGACATAGCTGAGGTATTAAATTAATACTTTGCATCTGCCTTTACCAAGGAAGATGCAGCACCAGGGCAATGTTGAAAGAGGAGGTACATCGGACACTAGAGGGGTTTAAAATTTATAGAGAGGAAATATTAGATAGGCTGTCTGTACTTCAAGTGGATAATGCACCAGGGCCAGATGAGATGCATCCAAGGATACTGAGGGAAGTGAGGGTGGAAATCGCAGAGGCACTGGCCGTAATTTTTCAGTCTTC
Source organism: Heterodontus francisci (assembly GCF_036365525.1). NCBI lineage: Eukaryota > Metazoa > Chordata > Chondrichthyes > Heterodontiformes > Heterodontidae > Heterodontus > Heterodontus francisci. The sequence continues at coordinate 76,686,943 of NC_090374.1, read as the reverse complement.
CTTAGACTCGGGAGTGGTGCCAGAGGACTGGAGAATTGCAAATGTTACACCCTTGTTCAAAACAGGATGTAAAGATAAGCCCAGTAACTACTGCCAGACAATTTAACTTCGGTGGTGGGAAAACGTCTAGAAAAAATAATTCGGGACAAAATCAATAGTCACATGGACAAATGCGAGTTAATTAAGGAACGCCAGCATGGATTTCATAAGGGAAAATCATGTTTAACTAACTTGCTGGAGTTTTTTTGAGGAGGTTACTGAAGGGTTGATGAGGGCAATGCTGTTGCTTTGTGGTGTACATGGACTTTCAAAAGGCGTTTGATACAATGCCACACAACAGACTTGTGAACAAACTTGTAGCTCATGGAATAAAAGGGACAGTTACAACATGGATTCGAAATTGGCTGAGTGACAGGGAATAAAGAGTAGTGGTTAATGGATGTTTTACGAGCTGGAGGAAAGTTTGTAGTGGAGTTCCCCAGGGATCAGTGTTGGGACCCTTGCTTTTCCTGATATATAATAATAACCTAGACCTTGGGGTATAGGGCACAATTTCAAAGTTTGCAGATGATGTAAAACTTGGAAGCATTGTGAACTGTGAGGAGGATAGTGTAGAACTTCAAAAGGACATAGGCAAGTTGGTGGAATGGGCAGACAGGTGGCAGATAAAGTTCAATGCAGAGAAATTTGAAGTGATTCATTTTGGTAGGAAGAACTTGGAGAGATAATATAGAATAAAGGGTACAATTCTAAATGGGGTGCAGGAGCAGAGGAACCTAGATGTATATGTGCATAAGTCATTGAAGGTGGCAGGACAGGTTGAGAGAGCGGTTAATAAAGCATACAGTATCTTGGGCTTTATTAACAGGGGCATAGAGTACAAGAGCAAGTAAGTTATGTTGAACTTGTATAAGACACTAGTTCGGCCTCAACTGGAGTATTGCGTCCAATTCTGGGCGCCACACTTGAGGAAAGACGTGAGGACATTGGACAGAGTACAGAAAAGATTCACGAGAATGGTTCCAGGGATGAGGAATTTCAGTTATGAAGATAGATTGGAAAAATTTCCTTGAAGAGAAGGCTGAGAGGTGATTTGATAGAGGTATTCACAAATCATGAGGGGCCTGTGCAGAGCAGATAGGGAGAAATTGTTCCCACTCGTGAAAGGTTTGAGAATGAGAGGGCACAGATTTAAAGTATTTGTTAAGAGAAGCGAAAGTGACATGAGGAGAAACTTTTTCACGCAGCAAGTGGTTAAGGTCTGGAATGCGCTGCCTAAGAATGTGGTGGAGGCAGGTTCAACTGAAGCATTCAAAAGGGAATTAGACAGTTATATGAAAAGGAAAAATGAGCAGGGTCATGGGGAATGGAACTGAGGGAGTTGCTCTTTCAGAGAGCTGGCAAGGACACGATGGGCCGAATGGTCTTCTTCTGCACTGTAACAATTCTGTGATTCTATGATATCAGTAACCACACTTCAAAAGTAATTTACTGGTCGTGGAGCACTTTAGGATGCCTGAGGACATGATAAGTGCTTTATAAATTCAATAATTTCTTTCATCTTTTTTGTCGATATGGTACAGTCAACACAAAAAGGTTTCTTGCGTACCTTAACCTCAGGACCAGTGTATTTAGGAATTGAACGATCTGGTTCTTGTGATGGAAGTGTTTCCATAAGCTGCTCCATAGGACTCAACATTGGTTTTTTATCCTTTCAAAGATAAAATGGGCACATTTCAGTATTTATATATGATTTAGCTAAACATTGACACACATATGTAGAAAGAAAAAAAAGCTCACATCATCTTGTGTGGAAATACCATGTGGTACAGTCAACTTCAGCTCAACAGTTATCTGATTCAGACCTAGATTTATAGAGTCTGGGTGGCACAGTTGATTATGTATCTATAAAACATGAGTTAACTTCAAATTCAGCCCAGACAGAGTCCTCTCTCTCTGCTAGCTGCAAATATGCTAAGCATAGAATCTGTGTTTGAATCAAGTCTCATGTTAGTTCCTTGAACAGGACGGCTAATATGTCACATAGAAACATAAAAAATAGGAGCAGGAGTAGGTCATTCGGCCCTTCGAGCCTGCTCTGCCATTCATTATGATCATGGCTGATCATCCAACTCAGTAACCTGTTCCCACTTTCCACCCATATCCTTTGATCCCTTTCGCCCAAGAGCTATATCTAACTCCTTCTTGAAAACATACAATGTTTTGGCCTCAACTGCTTTCTGTGGTAGCGAATTCCACAGGCTCACCACTCTCTAGATGAAGAAACCTCTCATCACAGTCCTGAAAGGTTTACCCCGTATCCTTAGACTACGACCCCTGGTTCTGAACTCCCCCACCATCGGCAACATCCTTCCTGCATCTACCCTGTCAAGTCCTGTTAGAATTTTATAGGTTTCTATGAGATCCCCCCTCACTCTTCTGAACGGCAGCGAATATAATCCTAACTGACTCAATCTCTCCTCATACGTCAGTCCCGCCATCCCAGGAATCAGTCTGGTAAACCTTTGCTACACTCCCTCTATAGCAAGAACATCCTTCCTCAGATAAGGAGGCCAAAACTGCACACAATATTCCAGGTGTGGCCTCACCAAGGCCCTGTATAATTGCAGCAAGACATCCCTGCTCCTTTATTCGAATCCTCTCGCTATGAAGGCCAACATACCATTTGCCCTTTTTACCGCCTGTTACACCTGCATGCTTACCTTCAGCTATCTCACTATGTCAGATCTATGCTACAAGGTCAGACTACAGTCTACCAGGAATTGAATGAGTATTATCCAAAATCAATTGGCCTAAGGTCTAAGGCTGTCAAGAAAAGGCTCTTTTCACAAATCCAAATTATTCACATTAAAATGTTTTAAATATTTGTTTTGTTTGCAATGAATGTGGATAAACTCACAAACTGGCCATTCTTCATCCAGGGTCAATAGATATGATCCCAAACCATGCCACCTTAATTCATAGTTTTTGCTAAACTTGTACAAGTTTATAGGGATTCAATGATAAAGACAATTAAATTAGAAACCATTTTTGGTGGCTCTTTCCTAGAAGCTTCAATAGCAACATGGACCTAAATGACAGAGCTCAGTGAAAGTGCTATCTCGAATGCTCTCCCCCCAAAACCTGTGGAAGTTGTGCCAAATGAAATTTTTAAGTCTGAGATCGATAGATTGTTGTAAGATAAAGGTATCAAGGAATATGGAGCAAGGGCAGGCAAATGGAGTTGAGGTATAGATTCGCCATGAACTAATGGTCCAAACATGGACAAAAGAGCTGAACTCATGAAGTGAGGGGAGAGTGACTGCCCTTGACATCAAGACAACATTTGACCAAGTATGGCATCATGGAGCCCCAGCAAAACTGAAGTCATTGGGAATCAGAGGGAAAACCCTCAACTGACTGGAGTCATACCTAGCACAAAGGAAGATGGCTGTGATTGTTGGAGGTCTATCATCTCAGTCTCAGGACATCACTGCAGGAGTTCCTCAGGGTAGTGTCCTAGGCCCAACCATCTTCAGTTGTTTCATCAATGGCTTTTTCTCCATCATAAGGTCAGAAGTGGGGATGTTTGCTGATGATTGCACAATTCGCGACTCCTCAGATACAGAAGCAGTCCTTGTCCATATGCAACAAGACCTGGACAATATCCAGGCTTGGGCTGATAAGTGGCGAGTAACATACAAGTGTCAGTCAATGACCATCTCAAACAACAGAGATCTCCCCTTGACGTTCAATGGCATTTTCATTGCTGAATCCTCCACTATCAGCATTGAACAGGTCACCATTGAACAGAAACTGAACTGGACCAGCCCCACAAATGTTGTGGCTACAAAAGCAGGTCAGAGGCTGGGAATTCTGCAGCGAGTAACTCACCTCCTGTCTCCCAAAGCCTGTCCATTATCTACAAGGCACAAGTCAGGGGTATGATGGAATACTCTCCACTTGCCTAGATGAGTGCAGCTCCAACAACACTCAAGAAGCTTGACACCATCCAGGACAAAGCAGCCCACTTGATTGGCACCCCATCCACCACCTTCAACGTTCACTCCCTCCACCACTGACACACAGTGACAGCAGTGTGTACCAATTACAAGATGCACTGCAGCAATTCACCAAACCTTCTTTGACAGCACCTTCCAAACCTGTGACCTCTACCACCTAGAAGGACAAAGGCAGCAGAAACATGGGAACACCACCACCTGCAAGTTCCTCTCCAAGCCATACACTTGGAACAATATCGCCGTTCCTTCACTGTCGCTGGGTCAAAATCCTGGAACTCCTTTCCTAATAGCACTGTTGGTGTATGTACACCCCAAGGATTGCAGCGGTTCAAGAAGGCAGCTCACCATCACCTTCTCAAGGGATGGGCAATAAATGCTGACCTGGCCAGCGACGCCCACATCCCACGACCGTATTTTTAAAAATTGAATGGTGTAACAGCCTCGAGCAGCCTACTCCTGCCCCTACAGTGTGCGGTATGCTCTATTTTGACATAATTTTCTGTCATAACGTGTAACACGTGTTTTCTGTACGTAGGCTTCTTACTTGCACAAATCAGAAAGTGAATATCATTCTGCACCATCACTTTTCTCAGCTATTTAAATCCCGGGGTTCAAACCTGGCCTCCAGTTACATTAGAGCATCTAGATGGTGTTCTACATACCTACAAATGGCAAGAAAAGGAGTAGCATTTGAATTGCAGAACTAAATTAATGGGGAAAAGATCATCTTATCAGAGCTTTTTCTAACTATCTTTCTGCTTCTTAGTTTTCCTCCCAAGTGCTCTCACTGCCTCAGTTTCCTGTATTTAGTTATATAAGTCGCAACAGCACTCCAATACACGGCACCAAAGTTGCAAGAAACTTGCAAAGTTGCATTTCCCCCACAAAGATTAGAGGATTGAGGCGATTGCGAGGAAGTCTCATTCTCGCATTTTTACTTATTGCCATTATTTTCAGCTCAAGAGTAGACTATCCAACAATGTGCTGCAATTCGTGTATGGTTCAGGAAAAAGAATTCTCTGCAGAAAGAGAAACAACTTCTCATTCTTTCTCTTATCTACAGTACCAAGTCTGAAAGGGAGACTCAACAGGATACAGGGGAAACCAGCTGTCAAACAAATGCCAAAAGCATCCCAAATGTCTGGGTATGTGGTAATATAGTGCTTTACATAAAGGCATTAATCCATTCAAGCATATGGACTGAATTTTATAGAGCCCTCGACGTTGGGAACGGTGGCGGGGGGGGGGGTGCATGAACATTGCTACGGATGAGGCCCACCACTGACCCCGACATCGGCAGGGCCCGGCCTGATCTCAACGGAGGCAGAGAGGCCTCGTGGCAGCCCCACCGCCGCTTGGCGACAGGACCACGATTTCCATATGTAAAAACGTTAACCTACCCGAATAAATGAAGGTCCTGTCGCCTCTGATTTGCTACACCAATCTTCATTCTGGCAGCCAACAATGCCACGCCTTCAAATCCCCGTCCGTGGAAACGAGGCACAACACCTGTTGGTGGGGGGGAGGGAGAGGAGGTAATGTTCTCAGTGCGGGAAGGGGGGAGTGGGGTCAAACTTACATTATTGGTCGAGGGGATGAAGGGCAGGGGTAAAGGACAAAGGTTCTGAACTTTGGGGGGCGGGGGGGGGGAAGGTCATATATTCACGGTAAGTATTCTGTGGGGGAAAGGGCAGCAATGATGTGTAATACCATTGGGGGGTGGGAGAGAGCATGGAAAGATGTTTTTATTCATTTTTATTAACTGTAAAATAGTTGGCTCTTTAAAAATGTCACTCATCATTTAGGACTCTAAGCCCTTTAAAAATGGCACCAGCACCTGCGCAGTGGCGCCGGATGCCATTGTCGGGGTGGCTTGCCTGCCCCCTCCACGTTATTGGGAGGTGGCAGCCGCCCCGGCCATGCTAATGAGCCGCAGCATTTGGAAATGCTGCAGCTTCGTGACGTGCGCCCCGTGTATGCAGGCCACCATTTTTTTCGCCAGCCTCCTGTGTCAGCGGCGGGCCTATAGAATCCAGACCTATGTCTCGAGCACACGAAACAAATTCAAAACGTAATTCTTTATTATATCAGTGCAATGTCCAACCTCAAAGAACAAGAGAATGAATCTAAATTAAGAGGATAAAACCACAATTCTGGTCATCCTCATCACATATATGCCATTAGCGGCTGACCTACAAGGTTCTCCATTTTATGCAAGTTCCACTTGCTTATGCAATAAATTATCTGTGACCAGCATATCTGAATTAAATTAACAGGATACTTCATAGCTGATTTAGGTCAACATAACAAATGGTAGAATCGGGAAAAAAGAAACATGTTTCGAGATCTTTTGTAAACCTGAGGCTTAGTACATGGTCAATGTCAGGGATTCCAGTTGTGTAACCTATAACACAAGTATATTGTACCAATAATTCATGAAATAGCTCAACCTAAGTCATGAATGAATGCCTGGTCTACTTATTCATTTATACAGAGAGTATTTTTAAAATATATGTTAAAAATCAATAAAAAGCAACCAATGGCATTTGAAGCTGTGGCCCTGATATTAGCATGGAGCTGGGATCCGATGGTGGTGGTGGTGGGTGGGGCCATAAGGGTCAAGGAGCACAGAAGATCACTGGAATGTTTGATTTCCGCAGGAATGCCTCATTATAATTATACTTCCTGGTTTCACATTTCCAATGTGCATGAGCAGGGGTGGAGCAGACCCTCATGACATGTTCCGAAGAAAGGTCACTGACCCGAAACGTTAACTCTGCTTCTCTTTCCACAGATGCTGCCAGACCTCAGTGGTTCCAGCATTTCTTGTTTTTACCTCATGACATGATTTCATCTCGACTATTAAAAGGCCCACTGCACAGATGTAATTTGGAGGAGTTGGGTGCATTGAACGAAGTCAAATGTAGGAATGGAATCAGCAATTTTGTTGCGAGGGTAAAAGCTGTATCATGATTTAATGAGGCACTGAAGTACTGCTGGGTGCAGAAAGGGCTAGGAAGGAGGTACTGTTCCCTAGTAAAAGGGGAAAAAACATGCTGCCGTAATAAAGAAAGTGTGACTAGAGGTGGCTGAAGAGGCAAGCAGCAGAGGTTCTGTGATGAGGATGTGGATCCAGTGCTAGGAATCAGTTTAATGACCTAATCAGGTCAGGAAAGGTGAGCAAAGTTGCAGATTCACCTACATATTGTTACGACCAAGCCGGGAGGAGTGCACTGTCTTTCTCCAGTTCCACTTCTCCACATGCCACAACATATATTTAAATGTTTACCCATTTACCGATACGGCCAATTATATACTCTATTTGTATTTCAGAATAAAATTCACCAACCAGGTTTCGTTAATAAACAACAAATTATTAATTTATTATAAAACAAGACTTATTCAGTAAAAATGCAAAGCATTAACACACAGATTGAAATAGGCACACACACACACACACTGGTTAAAGAAAAAATAAGGAAGTTTTCTCGGCAGAGATCTCTTTACAAAAAAGACAAAATAATACTTGTTAATTCTTGAAGGAAAAGCAGAAGATATGGAATGATATCAGTTAACCCTTTATTCTGGCATTCCAAATATGCGTAGACGGCTGTCACTGGGATCTTTTTGGAGCAGTTCTCTTCAGGCAAGCTTTCCAGGAGAAATGTGGCAGCAGGGGTTTCAGCTATCACACTAGATTCTCAGGGTTTCTCAAACAGGTGGAAAAAGGATGAGCTTCTCTCTTAGCAGGTTACCCCCAACTGACTCAAAACTATATCCAAAACAAAACCAACTCTTGACCACCATAAATCTTGACAAGTCACTTTTCTATAAACAACTCCCCCTAGTTACCCAGGCTCCTGCTGTTTATTTAGCTCAAGACACGTGACATCCAGTAGGGTTGTTTTTAAACAAAATCTCAAGTCCTTCCAGTGGCCTTTTAAAAAAAAAATACAAAGTCCAGCATCTATGGAATCCCTTCAGTATTTCAAATGAATCCATTTCCACAATATTTAAACGAGTCCTCACAAAATATTAAAAAACAGACGCACTTTCATAACAATACCTACCCACCCCAACTCCATTTTGTCAAGCGTACTCCATCACATCACTCCTCATACCCACTTAAGTTTCAGTAGCACCTATCATACTTCTTAAATGCACTTCCTCACCACTCCCATCCTCCACAAACTACTACCACATACCTCAATCTTTATGTACTGTGATCCCAATGCAGTCAGGTCACATGTGATCATCATCGCATCCTCAAAATGTCATTCTCAACATGTTCCTCAAATGCATGCCTGTGCCACTCATGATGCATATGCCTGATTGTTACCCTCACCGAATGCACTGCATCCATTAGATACACACATGCCTTACAGACACTCAGCTCTGTCATGCCCTCTTGCAGGAGAAAGAACACAAAATATAAGGAAAAGGGAGAACACCGGAGGTGGAGCACTACTAATTGTAGAGCTAACCAACAGACAGCAGGGGGCACTTGAGCTAAAAGGCATGTCAGCATCAAGGAGCAGTGCAGATAGTGAGATTTGGACTTCACTACTGCATGGCAACAGTATTAAATATCTCCGGCTAACAACTAAAACAACACTAAGTCATGTTGACTTAAATTCATCACCAAATGAAATCTGATCACCTTAATCATGTGAATTATGGCATTTGTACATTCCTAGGAGAGGGATAATGGTGATAGGGGAGTTGCAAGTGGGAATGCCTCTCAAAACATTTCCACATCTCACCCATAGCCCTCACCCCTGACCAATTAATTGCGATAGTTACTTTGGTCCAATGTAAGTGACTAATTGAACTTTCAAACTTTTGCAGCATCTCTAGTATGCCAGCAACAATCAGGTTCCCAACCCACTACTGCTATCACCCTTCCTTTCTCCATCGCCAGCAGGTCAGTTTCATTAAAATTCTGCCCTATGTCTATTACTGCCCTGGAAGGAACCAGAGACAAACATACTGAATGCAGTGGTGACTTTCACAGTCACTAGTAATGTGAGGTCATCTTGTCCAAGAGGAAGCAGGTCTTCTTCTCAGTGGGTGGTGCCTCCTGTAAACTGCACCCCTCTGTTGCTCCCCTCGTTGCTCACCTACACTCTCTCTTGCTGCTGAAGATGACAATTGTATTGTGTCTGCTTGTGACAGCCATTTGCTGTTTCATTCCTCAGGGCAATGCCTTGACCAATCAGAGTCAAGTTGCCTGGTTTAACTTTCAAACAAAGCTTGGCAGTTAACTGTCAGTCACCGTAAACTGGTGCATTCGCCATGGCAACACCTCTATCAATCAGAGTTCACTTGTTAAACAATCAGCACTCTCTTCTCATACAGTGTAAAGTCGTTGTTTTCCCTTACGTTGGTATTCTTGCGGATTGTCCTGATGGGTGCAAGACGAAAAGCTTTGACAACACGTCTCTAGTTTCAGCAATACTCAAGTTCTGTACTACCACAAAAATAATTTTCTTTAAGCTCAGCATGGCTAATGGATCTTTCCTTCTCTATTTCTCTTTCTGCACCTGATTTGACTCCTTTTCAGTCATTTCGCAGTTTCTTTCGCAATCCTTAAATCTCACTGGTTAAGGAGACACACTGTTGGTGTCTAGGTTCATTAAGGTCCCCGATGCTCCATTGCCTTTGCCAAACCATTATCAGCTCACATTTCCAGTAAGCTACAACGCAAAAGGTTTTTCGAGTTGATGGGTGCAGGAAAAATTCTAACTAGCGTCACATGCCTCGGGAGGCCCCGCTCCAATAAGATTTGGTCCATTGTTGTTTCAGATCACCAAGGTCACACTATCAACACGTACACTTTTTTAAAGGGCATCCTTTCCTGCTATGTATATCCATGCATTTCTGATATCATCCTTATAAATCTTCTCTGCATCCTTTTCAGAGCCTCTATATCCTTTATATAATATGGGCACCAAAACTGCATGCAATACTCTCAGTATGGTCTAACCAAAGTTCGATGCAGGTTTAGCAAACCAAGCACTGGGCTTTATTTCTAGAAGGATAGAACTGAAAAGTAGGGAAGTAATGCTAAACCTGTATCAAGGCTTTTAGAGGGCCATTTGATTTTAATAGTCAATTCTACATCATGCATAATCTGAGGGAGACAAAGTAATCCTACATAGGATATACTGCACAGAAACAGGCTCTTTGGCCCAGTCCATGCTGGCATTTATGCTCCACTCGAGCCTCCTCCAATCGCTTGCAGAGAGGATCAATTACCTCATAGCGCCAAAAGCATTATCACCTGTGAGCAGAATTTTTTTTTGAAATGACCTCTAGCCCATTATGGCCCTCTAGCTACCACAATTGAAGCAGCACCTTGCTGCTCTAATTTTCTGCCACTTCATTTTTGGGGGCGGGGGGGGGAAAGAGAATTGCTTCCAACCACAGGCTGACCATCCAGGTTATTGGAATGACCCTGTCTTTGGAATTTGTGATGAGATAAACAAGCTCAAGAGTTAGCAGCCTGGAGTCCAACGTCACCACCCTTCCAGCAGTGGAAATGGGATTTGAAATTTCAGCACTTACTGTTTTACACAACAGCTAAGATGAGACAGCAATAAAGAACCACTGTCATTTGGAAACAACTCAGTGTGATCTGCAAATGATACAAAAGCTTAATTTCAAAACAAAGGTAAATGCTCCTGAATTAGATCAACACATTTGTCACATTAAGAGACTAGAAAACTTGATAACGTAAAGAGCAAAAAGAATACCAACCATAAATTTAAATTCCTGCTCACAGCATTACTGATGTTAATGACCTGAATCTGGAAGGGGTCATATTGTAAAATAAATAACTAAACACTAGCAGCTGGAAGTGAGTAGGTTTTTCAATTTTTCTACACTCTCTACAAACAAAAGAACAGTGTAGTTATCCTGTGTTACTGTAGTCTTACACCTTGGAACTACAATCCATATCAATTGTACTGACTAGTTTGAAAATCTGAACAGATGGCTTTACATTTCGGCCTAATTTGATGAGACTGTCCGTTCTAGTACAATTTGGCATCTTCAGGATCTGTGCCTCACTACCTTCTGTTCTTCCAAAACCATTGCAACATTAGTGCAAACAGAGTAATGAACAGGTTTCCATTCTTGCGCAGAATGAGATAAGCCTCTTCACAACATTGACGGAACCTGCTAAATTTTTCAGTGTTTCCTGTTTTTCCTTGTTGAATAACATGAATGAAGTCATAGGTAAGAATAAAAGGCACACGCTCTCTCTTAATTCCAAACTTAGATTTGAAATTGCCAAGAATATGTCCAAAGTCAATATGAAAAAGCTGACCAGATTCTCGGACCATGATGTTGTCACTGTGTATATCACCAATCCCCAGCACATAGGTTGCTACACAGTAGCCAGCACAAGACAGAATAAACTCCTCAATTGCTCGCTCAAGAGCATCCGCAGAATTCTTTTCCTTAAGCCAGTTCAGCAAGGCATCTTTGTTGAAGGCAGCAGTAGCAGCGACATTACTGTTAGTTAGCTGGATATTGGCTATAGTTTCTGCAGCAGAGACCACCTGAATAACACCTGATTTATCTCCCATTGCAAGGCAGCCATAAGGCACAACTCTGAAGTCTTCAGGTCTTCCTTCTCCTCACAAAGGCACTAGGTGGGATTTTTTTTTTATGTGAAGCATCCATTTGAAGCTGGCATATAGATTGCCTATTGATTCTATCAGTTCATTCTAGTAGGTGAGCTGGGGATGGTTCACCTTAAATTATTTGGACTATTAAATTCCTTATTTGACCATTCAAGTCGAAGGGAAAAGAACTGATTTGTCTCGTTGTAAGTCAATTGCATTCTTTGTTTGACAAAAATTCACTAAAATATTCAAATATATATTTTTAAAGCAAAATAGATCAAGCTATTATTCAGAGTCCTGTAGATTATGCCTCAAAGTAAACTTTACATTTTGATGGCAATTATTTGTTCATCCACCAATTGTCCTTCTCTGGTGGTAATTTCTTACCTCAACTTCTGATACATTTTCTAGAGTCACAATCCTGCTTTCTTCTGCTCCATATTACCACTTTCCAATGACTTGACAATGGATGTTTTTAAGTTGTGTATCTGTTCTTCAATCATGTGGGTTACTTCAGTCATAATTTGACTTTTCATATCAGTTACAATTTTCATTATATCTTCTGAATGCTTCTGAAGTAAATCCTCTTTGAAAGGCACGCTGTTGGCATTTTCTGTATCTGTGTTGCAGGATTGCTTAGTGCTCTGTGAGGAGTTAGAGTAAGTTTGGACAGTGACAAGTCCATAACTGTCTCTGTTAGAGAAGTTCTATCGAGGTACATATTCAGTAGGTAACAGCTACGATTGCAGAGTTAAATGATGTTACTTGGTACAACAGAAGGAGGCCATTTAGCCATTGTGCCTGTGCTGACTCTTTGAAAGAGCTACACAATTAGTCACACGTCCTGGGTCTTGCCCCACAGCCATGCATTTTTTATTTCATTTTCAAGTATATAACCAATTCCCTTTTGAAAGTTACTACTGAATTTGGTTCCATCACCCTTTCAGGTTGTGCATTCTAGATCATGGCAATCATGTAAAAAAAAAAATTCTCATCTCCCCTTTGATCCTTTTGCCAATTGTATTAAATCTGTGTCCTCTAATTACCAACTCAGCCAGTAATCAAAACTCTTCATAATTTTGAACATTATTAAAGCTCTCCTTAACCTTAACTTATCACATCTTCTGGTATAATACCTCAAAATCATCAATAAATTTGATCTTTTCTTTTTCATATCATACATTAAATCTCTCACAGAAAACAGTTCTTTATACACTTTCACATAAGTCACTGGCTAATATACCCAGTCAACTAAATTTAAAAATGTGTTAATTTTCAATCTAGATTATTTAACACAGCAGTACACATTGTAAACTATTATTTAAAAGTTAGAACAAAAATAGCTGAGACTGTTATCCTTAATGTGACCGTTTTAATCAAAATTAATTAATTTTGCAAGGTCTTGATTAATTTTCATATTAATAAAGCATTTTTAAAGTAAAATAGAAACATCATGCTGATTTTTTATTTATCTAAAATGTGTTACTCTTTAATGCTCAAAATGATTCTGTTTAAAAACAAAGTTCATTAAAATTTAGGACCTCCTCGAGCCATCAGGTTAAGCATGACAAATTACAGACTATGCCTATCAATTCAAAGGCACATAATTCAAATTTTTTTTTTTTAGCAGAAATTCCCATGTTGTTGTGTTATTTATGTTGCTCAATCCAAATTATTGGATCATTGAAATTTTTAGTACAGAAAATGACTGAAATATGAGGGGTATACCATAAATTGAATTAAAAGCAAGCGTAGTTAGACATATCCAGCTACTGCAGCTTGACTGGTTAACTCCATTTAATTTGGATTTTAAAAAATGCATCTTTCATAATAAGAATCCAAAGGCAAAATCACAATCTTGACATTGGGTATTGACATATCATGATTTTTCTTATTAATTTTTAATCCAGCCAAAGTCCTACACAGAATTCTCAAAGGCACTACATATTCCCTTCTGGTGAAAAATAAAATACTGTTGCTGACTGATCAAATGGTTCAGTGGTGAATCATTACTGTTTCTGATTTACTAATCAGTTTCCAAACAGATACTCCAGTAACATTTTCATTTCAATGAATACCTGTCGGCTGCAAATTTGACACCTCAAAATGCAACTGAGTTTTTTTCAAAACAAGTTATAATTTTGCAGGAAGAACCAATTAAAAAGCTAAATAGTGGTTCATTGGTATTTCCTTTCTGTTACACAAAACACTGCAGAGACTAGCTACAAACAATACAAACTTCAAGGAATAAAGTTGCAAGCAGAAAATTCTGAAATTGATGTAATTTAATTCTATTTACATTGTTGAAATGCTAGTTTTGAAGAAAATTTAAGTGTTTTTTTTAAATGCTTATATTTGCTTGAGCAAATTATATTAATGACATGCATTACACAGAAATCTTATTGAAAGATTTAAAATTCATTAGTACCTGAAACTTTGGGTCAGTGGTTTTGTGAGCTGAAGTGCCTGGCATTGATGGAAGTGTTTTGACAAGCTTTTCCTTTGTATCCTTTAGAAAATGGAGATTTTTTTTTTCAAAATTTATGATACCCTGCTGAAACATATCCTGAGAGCATAAAATTATACAACAGAAAGGAGGCCATTTGATCCATTGTGCTGGCTCTTTGAACGAGCTATCCAAATAGTCCCACTCCCCTGTCTTCTGTCAGTTGCAGTGTAAGTATTCTTGGGTGGTAAAAGAGCAAGAAATGCACTTCATTGGGATAAATAACGCATGATAGATGGACTAATTCATTCATCTCACTTGCTCCATGCCACTGAACACTCTCAGTTTAAAGTACCAAAGTTCCATATCCGGGAATCATGCCTCATGAGTGCATACCATTACCCCTCACATTCGTGAGCTGTAGATTTCAGCTGAATGAAGGTGCCAGGCACTTTACCACAAGGAAAGAAGAATCTTTCTTTTCCTACATAATTCTCTCATTCGTACAATCATATACTCAGCAAGACAAATGGGTTATGCATTGCCTTTACGCGCATCTGCCACTATCAACTTGTGTAGGGTCCTTGCACATGGAATCGTCACTCTGCAGTCAACCGTGGCTGTGTTGATCACCTCAGTGACACTGTAGCTGAGCACTCCCTGCATGGGACTGTGGTATCAGTAAGAGCATCTCTCAGAGATGCTGATAATGGGACTACACAGGCTCAGAGCAGAACCATCTTCTCCACTTTGAGTGGGCTGGGTGAACTCTCTTTCCATTCGATCAATCAGATTATAAACGTCCCACAGTTTTCTCTCCTCTGAGCTCCAGTCTGGTTGAATGGAATACTAATACAAACTTTCATAATGACAACACCTTTGGATTCTAATAACCTCCTCAGCTAATTCCCACCCTAGAGTCAGAAAGGCAGCTGGGCTAGACACTGGGCTGAATTTTGTAGAGCTCCCAACATCGGGCTCCATGGCAGGATTGCGGGGGGCGGGGTGAACGGAAGATCATACCGGCAGTGGCCCACCACAGTGCCCAACACTGGGAGTGCTGTGCCCAATCTTCTTGGCAGCGGTGAGGCTCCGTGGTAGCACCCCTGCTACTCACGATGGGACCCA
This sequence comes from Heterodontus francisci, assembly GCF_036365525.1. Taxonomy (NCBI): domain Eukaryota; kingdom Metazoa; phylum Chordata; class Chondrichthyes; order Heterodontiformes; family Heterodontidae; genus Heterodontus; species Heterodontus francisci. The sequence goes on along the minus strand of NC_090374.1, from coordinate 76,671,716 downwards.
ACTTTAAATATTTAAATGAAGAACATGAGTACATTCAAATGCAATTCCCCGCAATCTTCCTGGCTATCCATAATCTTGCCTGCGGTGGCCGGCACTCATGCACCTTCACTTTCCCATCCAGGGAATGCTGGCGCCACTGAGGTGGGGAAGGGAGGAACTCAGGACTTTAGTGTTGTGGGGGGAAGGCAGGTCTGGCTGCCTTTTAAAAATGGCAGTACTGCCTGTGCCAAGGCGGCTAACGCCGTTTCCGGTGCTGCAGAGCTCACCCCCACCATGTGATTGGGGGTGAGCCTCCATGTGCTAAATGGCGGCAGCATGGCAGCACAGGCCGCTATTCTCTTCACCCTCTGCCGTACCCAGCGGCAGGAACATTAAATCAAGCCCACTGAGTGTGAAATGGACTTATTTTTTTTAATTTAGAGATACAGCACTGAAACAGGCCCTTCGGCCCACCGAGTCTATGCCGACCATCAACCACCCCATTTATACTAATCCTACACTAATTCCATATTCCTACCACATCCCCACCTGTCCCTATATTTCCCTACCACCTACCTATACTAGGGGCAATTTATAAAGGCCAATTTACCTATCAACCTGCAAGTCTTTGGCTTGTGGGAGGAAACCGGAGCACCCGGAAGAAACCCACGCAGACACAGGGAGAACTTGCAAACTCCACACAGGCAAGACCCAGAATTGAACCCGGGTCGCTGGAACTGTGAGGCTGCGGTGCTAACCACTGCGCCGCCCTAACTTGCTCAGGCCATTTTCAAACCAGTCCGATCACTGCAGAAGCATCTCATAATGAAAGAACTTTTATTTATATAGCATCATTTAGGATATCCCAAAATGAGTTCCACAGCCAACAAAGTACTTTTAAAGTGTAGTCACTGTTGTAATGTAGGCAAATGCACCACTAATTTGCACACAGCAAAATCCCACAAACAGCAATGAGATAAATTACCAGATAATGGCCATGAAATTGAAAAATCACCGAAAACCAGTGCGGGCATCATGATGTGCAATTAACCTGCTCCAGTTGCTTCTGATGCAGGCAGCATGAGAACTCTGTGTTGCCTGCTAATTTAAATGAGTGTCTGCATACCTGAACAGGGTGCCCAAAATCGTGAGGGGCAAGCACAAGTTCAAGCTAGGCCGCAGTTCACAAAGCCAGCCTGCACCTCTTCAGTGGGAGGTGTAGTTTGGCTGCAGCAGGTGCTGGAAGTCATCGTAAAAACGATTTTGGCGTGGGAGATATATAAAAATGGCACAACATGTCAGAGAGTGGACTCCAAGATTTTTGGATGCTACCGTGAAGGCCTTTGTGCAGGAGTTGGAGAGGAGGAAAAATGTCTTCTATCTGCAGGGGACAGGAGGCCATCCAGACACTTTTCAAAGGCAGTGGGAGCCGTGGAGGTTGTTGCCAGGTTGCAGTGCCGCAAGAAGTTCAATTACCTCACGCAAGTGGTCAAGGTCAGTGAATGTATTTTCAAATGCCATATCCCAACTGCACCATTAGCCTCAGACATTTCTCAATTCACCACACCCCCATCATTCATATACCAACTATCTCTATCAAATCATACTTCACCTTCATAACAACACCTCACTCTCACACACTTCATACTGCTACAAGACTCATAACCACATCTCACAGCAGAAACACACTGTATCAGCTATTCAACCATGAAAGCCACATCATCCAAACACATTGCATCACATTCACTGACACACTTCCCTCTCTCTTGCTGTAATATTACTTGTTCCTTTGGTGTATGAACTATTGTACAACGTACATGACTACAAGTAATATCCAAAGAAAACATGGGTTTTTATTATACTTTAAATAGAACATATTTATATACAGTTACTGCACGTGTCACATCTAAACATCTCACTCTGTCGGGCTACACCCACAACTCTCTGGTCATATGTGACGCGACATCACTTACTGCAGTGACCTTCACTTACAGCTCTTAACTGGTTCAGTCTTAAGCTCAACCCAAAAAACTTGCAAGACAAGGTGGCGCATAATCGCAGGCAGCAGCACCTAACCAGCGCGGGACAGCTGTTGCTGGATGTCCTTACCCCAATGGAGGAGATAGTGCTCAACATCATTGCAGCAGCTATGACTAAGGCCGTGACCAGAGGCGGGGGTGAAACCATTGAAGGTGATGGTATGCTCTTACCTAATCCTCCTCCTCGCATCCCACTTCCTCCTTATACCACAATCTCTTCTGATTTACAAGCTGCTGATGGTGTAAGCATGTAGCACTTGCTTTCCCCCTCCAACAGCCCCCTCCCCCAACTCCCCTCACCACAACATTACCCTTGTGCCTTTCTCCTTCCAGACAGCCAAGAAATTCAACCTGGCCAGACAGTGATGAAAGAGAAAGAAGTGGAAGAGCCGAAGACAGCAATGAAGAGATAGCATCACTCACTCTCACACTCGCAGTCAGCTCAGATACTGACACTACGTATACCTTAGAGGTTTGCTTAGAGGCTGGTTCGGCATATGGTGTGACACTAGCCAGGGCAGGGGAAAAGATTTGCACAGGTGCTGGCTTGTCAGAGGGCGAGGCTGCACTCAAGTTCTGCTGCAGAGGACTTAGATGAGCCCTTCAATAGGGCAGCCTACAGAAGAAGGTTGAGTGAGCATGATGAAATGCTTGGTGCGGTGGCAGGGTGCCAGAATGCCTGCTGTGATTGTCAAGGAGCATAGAGGAGACCAGCTACAACTTGGTACAGAGCTTCGTGCAGAGCTTGGAACCTACCCTTTCCAGCATGGAAGTGGTGGCCAATTTCATTAGCACTCTTGTGGACCCAAACATGATGCAGTGTCTGATGGCCAATATCTCATCTTCTTTTGCAGCACAAGCAGAAGCCACCCAATCTTTGGGTGCCAGAGTGGAAGCTCAGACTCAAGTCATGCAAGCTCAGCTTGTTGCCACAGAAGCTTAGACTGCTGTCATCATCGTTGTGGATACCAATATTCAAAGGGACTTGCACGGTGTCATGGAAGTCCAACAATCTGTCCTCTAACACACTGCTAGGTATGCTGAGGCAGCCCTGAGGAAGTGATAGTGGTTCCACGGAGCAGGAACCTACTGTCCTCTCTCAGGATGACAGCATTCACCCTCCCACCACTCCCACTCCACCAGTACCCTAGCTATTGCTTATCATGCTGAGAAGGTGCAGACAAATGCCTGGCCTCCTGGTTGTCCTGCAAGGACATCAGCAGTCTCCCCCATTGAAAGGTCAGTTGCCTTCCACCAGCCATGCTGCAGCCACCGGCGTAGCACGGAGTAGGAGCATTGGGGGAGATAAAGGCACAAGGAAGACAGCCATTAAGGGGATGTACAAGGGTGCTTTAGTTGTATGCAGTATGGAATGGCTTGATTTATACATTTGGTTTGGAATGTTTGTTTTGTAATTTTTATTATTTTTACATTGTGGCCAAGAGGATGCTGTGATGGTCAGTAAAAAAGGGAAGGTAAGATATGGGACTGTTGTTGGAATGGGAAATAAAGGTTGCATGTATTGATATCGGAGTTGGATGAGTCGATCAGGGACAACATGGCCAGAAAGAGACTGTGTTTGTTTCCTCCTCCTTTCCTCCTCTTCTTCCTCCCTTTTCCACCTCTTCTTCCTCCTCAGCTGGCTGTCAGTTAGCTGGTGGCAAGGGCTGTGCCCTCAGAATGACAATGTTGTGCAGCATACAGCAGACCACCATGAATCTTGGCATGCACTCTCCCGAGTGCCGCAGGTCTCTGCCTGAATGCTCTAGCTAGCATAAGTGTTGTTTAAGGACCCCAATGGTCTGTCTATCATATCTTGTGTGGCATCATGGCTTTCATTTTATGCATGCTCTCTACGTGTGCGTGGGTTGCACACTGGAAACATGCCATCAAAGGATATCACTAGTCATCCAATAGCCATTGTCTGGTTTGTCATGGTGGCATAAATGCAGATGGCACAGTGGACTACTGCAGAATGAAGGCATCATAACTGCTGCCAGGATACCAGGCATTGACTTGCATGATACACTGCCTATGATCGCACACCATCTGGATGGTGAGGGAATGGAATCCCTCTCGGTTGCGGTACATCTCAAGAGTTGACATGCAGCGCCTACAAAGACGTACATGTGGTCAATAGTACCCTGCACCATGAGAAAGCCTGTGATCATCGTGAAATCATATGCTCGGTTGACCTGTTTCTCTCTGGCAAGAGAGAATGATATGCATTCAGCTCTCTTTGAATAAAGAGCATCAGTAACAACAGTGGATAACAACCTGGGAGATGTTGCAACTATTGCTTGCTCCAGCCTGGAAGGAGCCAGACGCATAAAATTCACAGTAACCTTCACAGCCAATGGCAATGCTGTCCTTGGTCTGCCCTGGGGCTGCAGATATGGCTACAGTGGGTGGCAGCGAGGACATTCTCAGAACATAAAAAAACAAGAACATAAGGAACAGAAGCATGAGTAGGTCATATGACTGCGCGAGCCTGCTTCAGCATTCAATAAGATCATGGCTGATCTGATCTTAACTTTAACTTCACTTTCCTGCCTGTTCCCCATAACCATGGACTCATCTATAGTTCAAAAAATCTGTCTATCATGGCCTTGAATATATTCAACGACTCAGTCTCCACAGCTCGCTAGGGTAGGGAATTCCTCTGAGTGATGAAACTCCTCATCTTAAGTGGGAGACCCCTAATTCTGAAATGATGCCCCCAAGTTCTAGATACCCACACAAGGGGAAATATTCTCAAAGCATCTATCCTGACAAGTCTCTCAAAATCTTCTGTGTTTCAATAAGATCACCTCTTAATCTTCTAAACTCCAATGACCAGAGGCCCAACCTGCTCAACCTTATTGAAGTGGAGACATCTGAAAAACTGCTCCTCGCAGAGGTTCAGATAAGAAAATTACTCCCTGAACCCCCTGGGTAGACTTGGTCTCCTGCAGGGAGCCCTACACCCCCTCTTTCTCCTCCCTCTTCTAGAAGCTTCTCCTGCTCTGTGCCACCCCTGCTCATTCTTCTTGTTGTGCTGTCGTCCAAGGGAGATCAAACTACTGCACCCATGTCTGGGAGTCAAGGTTTGTGCAGAATCCTTGAAGTCAGGCCAAAATATTTCAGCCACTGCCACAACACTTCCTGTAGAGTTTAGCAACTTTAAAAACTCTGGAAACCACCAAACACTTCTATAATTGCAGCAATGACCAGTAGAAATCAATTAGCAACTAACCTGAAAGTAGTTGATGATCTCTTTAAATATCAATGGTGGGGCAGTCCTTCCTGCAGCTGAATCCTTGTTCAGCTGTGCAAGTTTAAGAGACAGCATTAGCTGGAATGTTGAGCTCCAAAATGGCAGCGCTGGCATCAAATCAGCGTTACACACTGATTGATGTTGCAATCTATCCACTCTGCAAACTTCTGGCTGACACTCCCTGGGTGTATGATGATGCCCTTGCCAAAATAGCGTCGGCATGGTTAGCACCAGAATTTTGAGGTGAACAAGGATACCATTTGGAGGCAAAACAGCACCTATAGTTATGAAAAACCAGGTATATGGAACTGAATTTCGCATTCAATCTGTTTAAGTGATGGCAGTTGATGGATAAATATTGTCCAGGACACCAGCAGAACTATGCAGCTCTTCTAAAATTGCCATGGGATCTTTTACGTCCACCTGAAAGGAGAGACGCTGCCTCAGTTTAGTGTTTCATCTAAAAGCCAACACCTCCGACAGTGCAGCACTCCCCCAGTACTGCACACAACTGTCAGTCTGGACTATGTGCTTATGTCTCTGGTATGGGACCCAAATCCACAGCTTTCTGATTTAAAGGGGGTAGTGCTACCACTGAGCCATGAATGATCTACAGTAGGCTGGCACAGACAAGATGGGCCGAATGGCCTGTTTCTGTGCTGTATAACCCTATGACTCTAGGTAAAAGAGCATTTAAAACAGGAGCTAGCAGCTCATATCAGTTATAATTAGTGTTGGTATTCCTTGAAACCTGGTGTTAATCCCTTTAGAAATCTGTGTGTGCAGAGTACGTTCCTGCAGTGAGCCTGCAATATTTATTGACATGATTATCAATGTTGGTCTTTGGACAAATGCAATTTATCTGATGGTGCAAGAACTGCGAGAGATGTTGGCCACAACTGTTAAGACAATCCAAGGTTGTTCGCCTGAAGCAGTCTTCAGTGAGCTGCTGCTGAGGAACTTTGGCTGGAGAGCATTCTCCTACTCACTTGCCATCCTTTATGTCATCATGTCCTCTCCCTCTCATGTTGAAGGACCTCATTCAATTATGGCTCTGTGTGTTGTACCCCAGTGAAGAGCAAAGTTATGCAGTATTTGACAAACCGCCATCATACAGGCTACTCTTTGTGGGCTGTATTGCAGGATGCCAGACATAGAATGATTGTTTAAGGATTCCAATGGTCTGCTTGATGATGGCTCCAGTTGAGTCACATATCTGACTATGGAGCATTTTTCTGTTGGACTCATGTTCCTGACAAGATTGATAAGTCAAGCAGCCAGTCTCTCACTTGTTGTGCAGTGGCAAAGAATTGGGGGGATGGTGAATTGCCACAATTAAAAAAAATGTTCTGGCAACTGCCAGGAAAGTAGCACAGGGCTGCATGATACACCACTTGCGATAACACACCAGTTACATATTAATAGAGTATAAGATGTTGCAATTCAGGAAGGCAGTAGGGTCATACGAAAGAGCTTACAGGGCGACATAGGTGCAGTCAACGATGACTTGGATTTGCAGGGAATCCTGTAATCTGTACTAACCCCAGGGCCCTGTGCTTCTGGTTATCCAATGGGAAAGTGCAATCAAGGCATTAATCATCTGCTTAACGCAAGCATGGACTGCTGACAACTAATGCCCCCTATGGCAGCCTGGAAGATGATGGAGGCAAAATAGTTGAGGACTATAGTGATGATCTTAACTGCAACAGGCAGTGCAGTGCTGGCTGCAGCAGGTTGCCACAGGTCTTACTGTATGTGGTGGCACAACTCACCACAACCTCCAAAGAAAAACAAAGCCTTGTTATGCTCCTCAGAGAACTGCAAGTATGTTATCCTGGGCCTACAAACTTTGCTGGGAAGACAAAGACTCCTGTAGTGTGCTTTCCACCAGCTGCAGCTTTGTCGCTCCTCTTGCCAGAGTGGAATTTACAGACCACCATAAAGAAATAAGTGCAATGCCAAAAGAGTTCAGAATGTTCTGAAGTAACTATTAATACTGTGAAATCATCTAAGTAGCAAAAACCAAAATGACACGTAAGCAAAGTGTTTCCCAAATCTTTCTACAGTTTTACATCAGAGCAGCTGAGGATGCCTTTAAATATCACTGGAAATGGCAACTTTTCGACAAACCAGCCATGGTTTGTGGGTGGGAGCAAGAACTAGCAGCAGCAGTGGCAATGTAGATAGGAATGGAAACAGTATTTGACCCCAATTATTAGATATTAATAGATAGATATTAATTAGATAGATGCTCCAAGCTATTCCTGGCAGCAGCTCTGGCCACATAGATTGAGGTCACCTGAAAATTGGAAAAGGTAGATGCGTAGTGTGAAGTCAGTGCTTCCATTTCCTGCACTATTTTGGTCATGATATCACATTCAATTGGAATACGAAAATCACTGCCAATATGTTCAACTGAATAATTTGTGTACATGAACTAGTTTTCCAAGGTTAATGAACGTTTGCGAAGCAAAGCAGATGTAATCATCTTTTAGACTCCTTAGATCTTAAATAAGATTGAAATTCTGATGTAAATTACCATTTGAGCAGTCTTGGTCACTTTCTGGCCCATTTTGGTTTGTGATTGCTGCTGTTTTCCTCCAGTAGCTCCACTTGGTTTAGCTGAGGGACCAGACATAGGCTTGGCCTGAAGAAAGGATTTCAAAAGCATTAAAAGCAGATGTCAACAAATGTCCTGAAAAGACAAGAACGGACAAAAGATTTCTTTCCATCAAATCAGCTGAACTTTGGCTGAACTCTGGGCCCCAATGAATTGCAAGACATACCGGCAACCAAAAACTCCACATTGAACTTAAAGGACTGTAACTACCAGATATTGCCTCAAACGTTTCCCCTTTATTCCTTCTATGTTTTCTGTCTCTATCTGCGTGTGTGTTTATCATGTATGCATACTAGCGTGGTTGTGTCGCATATTTTAGTCGTTAACCGGATTAGAGTTTAAGATTAATAAACTTCTACCTTTCTTGTTTAAATCTAAATTTGATTTCTTTGCCTTACACTTGGAGCAGTGAGCAAGGACTCACTGAGGGGGAGCTACAAACACAACATTTCTAAAATTAAACCCTGTTATGGTTAAACCAGGCAAAAGCTGAGAGGGAACCCCTAGACCCCTTCTCACCTGGTCATAACAATCATAATATTTAAACCGCTGCTTGTTAATAAACTACTTTAAAGCCACCTATGACTTTGACCCCCTTTTTGGATAATCTATGGCTCTCGAAACAAATCTTACAACAGATCTAGGGCAACTTCCTGAATTGTTGTTTTCTGCTGTATGTCGTACGACTTTGCCATCCTAAGAGGACTGATCATTAATGTTCCAATGAGCGAAGAGGAACTGGCCAAGGTAATCAGACATGATAGGCAGTTGCCTCTTCAATTTTTTTTTCATTCAAGGGGTCTGGGTGTTGCTGGCAAGGCCAGCATTTATTGCCCATCCCTAATTGCCCTTGAGAAACTGAGTGGCTTGCTAGGCCATTTCAAAGAGCATTTAAGAGTTAACCACATTGCTGTAGGTCTGGAGTCACATGTAGGCCAGACCAGGTAAGGATGGCAGATTTCCTTCCCTAAAGGACATTAGTGAACCAGATGGGTTTTTACAACAATCTACAATGGTTTCATGGTCACCATTAGACTAGCTTTCTTTTTAATTCCAGATTTTTATTAATTGAATTCAAATTTCACCATCTGCCGTGGTGGGATTCAAACCCATGTCGCCAGTGTTTTAGCCTGGGCCTCTGGATTACTAGTCTAGTGGCATTACCACTATGCCACCACCTCCCACCAATTCAACTGAGATACAGGCCACTCAGAAGGTCCCTCTGCCATCTGCCATGCTGTTGAAGGTGTGGCTAGTAAGAGGCAGCTTCTGATAAATTACTGTTATGCTGATGCAAACACTGAGAAGCAATTCTATCTTCATGACCCCTTTTTATTACATTCAGCCACCTATTCATGCCAATTCAGCACAGTGAATGGAATTAATGAATAATCATCGACTGTAACACTTATGCACTGGATTAATTTAATTTAGAAGCAATTGTTTCTAACATTATTTTGAGAAAATATAATTTTATCGAACACCTCTATAAAAATTGGATGAACACCAGGAACTTTATACTTCTCAATTAGACTAACTTGAAGTTTGAACAAGCAGTCTGACGTACATTGCTGGTGAGCAACAATTAAAGATGAGTATTTAAAACATGTTGCCCCCTCCCCTACCAAAAGAGCTAGCCATAATCTTAGCTAATTCCTGAATCCAGATTGATTGGAAAACATTTTACAGGCCTGCTCTTGAGCTACTTGAACTTGGGACTGATGACAACATAAAAGACCTCCCCTTCAAGAGAAACTTTCACAAGTTTAGGCTGCAAGCAGATGACTACTTTTTCTGGCAGAATCTAGTGTTTTCACTGGTTGTAAACACCACCATAAATATAGAAAAATGGCAAAAGATGTGCAAGCACCCTGTAATCTGCCCTAAAAAAAGAGATTCTAATAACAACCAGAGAAAAGCATCAATTCCTACACCAAAGTCTAATTGTTTCACTTCCCACACCTCTATGACTGAGATTGCTAACTTATTGGCCGGGATTTTACTGGCATGCCATGGGTCCCACTGATGGGACCAAATGCAGGTCCTAAGCCTGTGCAGGTGAATGGTGGGACCGTGGAGGCCAAGTAAGAGGCTGCTGCCGGGACTGCCGTCCAATTAAATATGGTGGCCTGCCTCTCCAAGCTGCCAACCCAATCAAAGGGCTGGCAGCTCTGCAGCCTTGGCAATGTCACTGATAGAGGTGGCTGTTGAGGCTGTAAGGAGAAGGAGAGGGCGCCTCCATGTTGAGGTGCCCTCAAAGGCCAGCAAGAAACTTTTTGTATGTGCCAGGCAGGCAGGCTCCGGCAATTGGAGGAGTGATGATCAGTTCTAATGAAAGATCACAGACCTGAAACCTTAGCTCTGTTTCTCTCTCCACAGATGCTGCCAGACCTGCTGAATATTTCCAGCACTTTCTGTTTTTATTTCAGATTTCCAACATCCATAGTATTTTTCCTTATTATAGAATCATAGAATAGAACTGTTATAGCACAGAAGGCCATTCAACCAAGCTAGCCCTCCTAAGCAGCAATTCAGGTACTGCCATTCCCCGCATTCTCCCCACATCCCTGCACATTCCTCCTCTTCAGATATTTAGAATGTTTAGAAAATGTAGAAAAATGTACGGCCCATTGTGTCTGTGCCTACCAAAAGACGAACCACACACGAATTCCATTTTCTACTATTCCCATTTTCCAGAACTTGGTCTGTTTTCCTGGAGGTTACAGGACTGCAGGTGCATATCCAGACACCTTTTAAATGAGTTGAGGGTTTCTGTCTCTACTAACCTTTCAGGCAGTGAGTTCCAGACCCCTACCACCCTCTGGGTGAATAACTTTTTCCTCATCTCCCCTCTAATCCTTTTACCAATCACTTTAAATCTATGCCCCCTAGTCACTGACTTGTCTGCCAAGGTCCTTTACCAAGTCTATCCAGGCCCCTCACAACCTTGTGCACCTCAATTAAATCTCCCCTCAGCTTCCTCTGTTCCAAGGAGAACAACCCCAGCCTACCTTTCCGCACAGTTACAATTTTCCAGTCCTGACAACCTCCTCGTAAATCTCCTCTGCACTCTCTCTAGTGCAATTATATACTTCCTGAAATGAGGTGATGAGAACTGCACATAGTACTCAAGTTGTGGCTGAACTAATGTTTTGTATAGTTCCAGCATAAGCTCCCTGCTCTTATATTCAATATCTCGGCTAATAAAGGAGAGGATTCCATATGCCTTCTTAACCACCTTATCAACCTGCCCAGCTACCTTCAGGGATCTGTGGATGTGCATTCCAAAGCTCCTCACTTCCTCTACACCTCTCAGTATCCTCCCACTTAATGTGTACCCCTTGGCCTTGTTTGACCTCTCCAAATGCATCACCTCACACTTCTCCAGTTTAAATTCCATTTGCCACTTTTCTGCCCATCTGACCAGTCCATTGATATCTTCCTGCAGTCTACAGCTGTGCTCCTCGCTATCAAAACCATGCGGCCAATTTTTCTGTCGTGTGCAAATTTCTTGTTTATGCCTCCTACATTTAAGTTCAAATCATTAATATATACCACAAAAAGCAGGAGACCTAGTACTGAGCCCTGTGGAACCCCACTGGAAGCAGCCTTCCAGTCACAAAAACACCTGACAACCATTACCTGTTGTTTCCTGCCATTGAGGCAATTTTCTATCCAGCTTGCTACATTCCCCTGGATCACATGAGTTTTTTTTTTAACCAGTCTGCCATGTGGGACCTATGGGATTATAATGTGTACTATATCCCTGCTTCGTGAAGGAGATGCTCACTGAAATCTGCCACCTGTTGCAGGCAGAGCTGCAGCCTCACAGCAGTGTTATGACAGCACTGCCAGTGGCTGTAAAGATGACTGTGGCCGTGAACTACTTCATATCGGGATCCTTCTAGGCTGAAGCAGGGGACATCTCCAAAATCTCTCAGTTCACCGTTGACTGCTATATAAGGGAAGTGACTGATGTTCTGTATGCAAAGAGAGGGGAACATATTGCATTCTTTCTTTGCAGAGAGAAGCAGGCAGAGTGAGCACATGCTCTGACAGGATAGCAGAGTACCCCATGGTGCAAGGTGCCACTGACTGCACACATTTCACTTTATGGGTGCCACATGTACATTTAGAGATAACCCTCAAATGCAATGTTTCCACTCCCTCAATATGCAGCTGGTATTTTTCTTCTTATGTTTGTTCGCAGGATATGAGCATCACTGGCTAGTCCAGCATTTATTGTCCATCCTTAATTGCCCTTGAACAGGTAGTGGTGAGCCACCTTGTTGAACCGCTGCAGTCCATGTGGTATAGGTACACCCACAATGCTGTTAGGGAGGGATCTTACTTAGTTCATCATGCAGCATCCTGGCAGCAATCATAATGTCTTTATTCTGCTCCAGTCTGTTGTACCATCAGCATTAGAGTCAAGCAGATTTGCTTTAAGCACAGCTAGCCACTAACAATCTTGTGCCTCTTGCTGAGGCATGCAGCCACTCAACAGTGCACTTACCATCTGCTGCATGCTGCAATCGTGGCATGCAAAGGCTGTGCTTCCTGCATCAGAAGCAATGGGCACAGGGTAATTGCCTGATTTCACATCTTCGCAAATTTCATGGCCTTGGTTTCAATAAACCACTTGTACTTTGTTTATAATAATTTTTTTAAATTACTATATGATGCTTGTACAGCTTTGAACTTTCAAATGTTTAATTACATAAAATAGATTGGCGTTTACCTGAGCTGACTCGGTTATTTTGCTATTAGCAGCATCCACTTTGACAGTGGGTTTACCCTTATGGACGAATGTAAACATTTTGATGTTAAGATATAGCAAGTTACTGAAGCTAGAGTACAAATATTTATATCACTAGATGAAATCTCTATTTTAAAATTGGCATCTGCCAGATATGGGGAGAATGCAATATTGCTGAATCCAAATATATTGCAAAGAACGTGTGTGAAATAAAGTTTATGGAGGCAATTTTCAAGGTCCTCTTTCTGCTCTGGCCCTTGACAGATGCAGTGTGCCTCAAGTGCACTTTGCCTGTCCTGGGCAAGTTGCTTCCAATTTTGGTGGGCTAGGCCATTAGCAAAGATGCAAGTGCATCTCATCAGGGAACAGACTAGACAACAAAAGATGAGAATTTTTTTAAAAAACAACTTCTATTGATCTCCTTAAAGGGACTAGTGAATGGGTTGTTCAGGGGGCAGCAGGGCGGGGGCAGGAACGGCTGCAGCTACTGGGTGCTATACCTGGATAAACGGGCCAGTTTCTGGCAGCATGCAACAGGCTGGGACCTGAAATGCATTTGTAATCAAAGAAGCCATTGCTTGTAAAGTGTACTGCATCGTAGTCACCCTTACTGAAAAGGACTTCTTAAATATTTGTTTTGTTTTACAAAATAAGGTGATTAGAGCTTTTAAAATATTAACGTTTTATAGCAAGCTGTGGCAATAATATAAATCTTGCCTTGCAATCATTGTGGCATACTCCTACCTTGCTTGAATCAGCTGACTTGTGTGATGTTGCCGATCCCGGCTTTTCCGATGGCTAGAACAAAGGAAAAAAGGAAAATTAGATTTTAAATGGTGATACATTCTGAATGTTATTGCCTGCAATGGTCGTGGAAAGCATGGGTCAAAATTCAATTTTCAGCAGATTTCAATTGTTTTCCACAATAATATGCATTCACAACAAAGGAATGCATAATTATTGCAGCAATTCTGTGAATTTGAGGAGTTACACAAATGTACCTGGAACAGCCAGCAACTGGAAAAGAAAACTCAACTGAATGCAAAAAACACTGCATTTCAGTGGTATAATTAATATTTGCAGATAACGTTAGCACTTTCAAAACAACTTATTATTGTTGCTGCAAAGGAACCTTTATTTTGTTTTACATTAAGCCCCTAGTTGCCCAAGTCTCGTGTGCATGTTTCCTTAAATCAGAAAGACACACGAGCCCCTCCAAACGATTACATTTCCACCATTTCTAAATGACCAGCAGCTGGTGCGATGACTCAGCTAAATATCAAATGCTGTAATCGCAAGAAATCTTGGGCAAGACGCAACAAGTGATCTGAAATTTAGTCAAATTTAGAATTTTGTGATTAATTCTCCAAACCAACTGTCATGTAGGCCCCCACCTGCCAAGACTGAGGCACATATATTTTGCCACATGGACATTAAATTTTAAAATTGTTGCTGGGAAGAAAAGAAGGCCTATTACAAGGGGTTGCTAAGCCCCTGGCTGGAAAGACATTTTTTTACATACTAGCAGACAATGTTGGAAAAAAGGAACCAGTCCCTGTCCCAATATACAGAAGAGACCTGATCAAACCAGTCAGTCATGTGACCACCTGCTGGCCAACTAGGGCAGTTTTAAATTGGAAAACAGAATTTGAACTCAGAAAGCTGTTTGCTCCCGGACTGGAAAAGACCTCTCTCCTGTCTGCTCTCACCTCGTTCTCACCAGCTTCAGAATCCATTGAAGCCATATGAACCCCGAGAGAGAAAAGTCTCCTACAGTGAACAAGGTTTATGAAGAATACTGGGCCCCAATGAAAAGCAGGATCTACCTACAAGCAAGGACTACAGCGAGCTCGAAGCACAGTAACAAAAAAATCCTCTTCAGAGATTGCCTCAAACCTCTACTTTATTTTTCTTCTGCTCTTTTCTGTCTCTATTTGCATGTGCATATCACATATGCATGCTTGTGTGGATGCGGCGTGTATCTGTAGGTGTTAACCGAATTAGAGTTTAAATTTAAGTTTTAATAAAGTTCACTTTTCTTCTTTAAACCTAAGAAAGCCTGTTTGTGCTCATTTCTTTGCCTTATAATTGGAAAGCGGTGAACAAGGATTCACCAAAAGGGAGCTCAAAACTCCAGCAGCAAACAGCTTTCTGAGTTCGAATTCTGTATTCCAATTTAAAACTGCCCTAGTTGGCCAGCAAGTGGTCACATGACTGACTCATGACTAGTTTGACCGGGTCTCTTCTGTTTTGTTTAAAAACAAAACCCTGTTACAATATGACCAAGTGAAGGCTAAAAGGGACCCCCCCTAGACACCTTCCTCACCTAGTCGTAACACAACATATTGGGACAACTAGTTAAATCACTTCAGGGTAAATCACTTTTTGCCAGGTTCAAATTGGGCAGAGAGTTTGAAAGGCCAGATGGTGAAATTATGACTTGGGTATTGATAACTATTTTCCTGCTTAAGAAAATTAATTGGAAACCTCAACAAATTATTCCAAATCATAAGCTGCAGATGATAAAAGTGCTTTTATTTTAAACAATTTTTTGTCTCAGATAGTCCACTCAAAAAGCTTCAACTATTATGCATTAAATATAAAGGGAGAAGAGCCATTCTCATGCATTCAAAATGGATACAAAGATGTGGCGAAAAATCCAGAAGAAACACTTCACGTTACACCCTTTTTACAACAAAGGACATGCCTCAGGAAAATCTTGTGATAGCAACAGCTTCAGCCTACAATAGAATAAGAGAGTAAGTCTGACATTGCTGGCCTGCAATAAAGGCATATTTTGTTACCGAGGGGGAAGAAGAATGCGCAACTCAAAAAGTTAGAACACAACAATGCCACCTGCATACACATGATATGGAAGATCTTCATTCCAAATTATAGAGCAGGAATGAGGCCAAGTTCTCTGGTCAGTCAAATCAGACTGTTTTATGCAATGTCCTCTCCTGCAAAGAGGAGAAAATGCAATGAGGAAGCAGATAAGAAATTTTCAAGATGTTGCATACTTTGAGAAATGGCATGATTCAAGAGATCTGTTTTCAAGCGAATGTCAATGCTCTCATTGGACAATGAAGTGAAATGGTCTGATACTCAGAAGCTAACAGAAGGGTATTGTGGAACTATCTTAATAGGACCACTTTAAGAGGCTGTTAGTGAAGGCCACAGGAAGAAGTGATGTCGCATCACACAAGACCATGGAGTTGTGAGTGTAGCCTGCCAGAGTAAGACGTGTATTGGTGTGGCTCCTGTAGCAGATGTGTATATATGTTCCAGTTTAGGTATAATAAAAACACATGTATTCTTTGGATATTACTTGCAGTCCTGTGAGCCTTACAATAGTTCACATATCAAAAGAACAAGTAATATTACAAAGGGGCTTAATTTTCAGGCCCCCCCCCCACCCCCACTGAGATTGTGAATGGTGGCAGAGGAGCCCGAAAATACTGGTGCCGGACAGCTGACGTGTCAGTTTCAGGAGGCTGTTCCTGTCACCAGTAGTGTCAACCAGGGCAGTGGGAGGGCAGGACAGGAACCCTGCTCTCCTCCCTATTGAGGCCTATTAAAGTATTTCAAAAGCTCGTTAAGAGTTTGTTGGCGGGGGAGGGTGGAATTTTGAAGGGGCGTAGGGGTTTCAGAAGGTATTAACTGCTGATCAGTTGAAGGGAGGCAGGTACAGATTCGCGATCCAGTCATGACTGCATCAGGGCATCACACCAGCCTCCTAAGAGGGTCAACGGGGCAAAGGGGGACTCAGGACTTGGTATGGCGCTACGCAGGTGGTGGGAAGAGTAGGCACTCAGTGATCGGGCATTGAACAGGGTCGTCACCCACCCCCAGCATCACAGGGGAATAAGAGCAGGGGCAAGGCTGCTAATCACAACAGGGTGGCCACCTGTTCAAAAGGAAGGCTGCAGCTAGCACTGGGGGAACGTCGGTCAGGTTTTGAGCTAAGTGGTGATGAGGAGTAACACCCTCCACAGGAAAGGCAGAACCCCAAACATCAGGAGGGCAGGGGAGAGGAAAGAGAAGCAGGAAGGCAATGGAGGCTATACCTTCAACACAGGATCTAGCACCGAAAAAGGAGCTACCTGGAGATGACCAAGAATCAATGCCATAAGAGACTAACTCTCCAAGCAGATGGCCACAGAGATCTGTGAACATGTCACTGAAGTCCGCGCACCTCACAGGATTAGTCGCCATGCCCTGCAAATGGCCGTCAAAGTCACTATGGCCTTGAACCTCTTCGCTTCTGGCTCCTTCCGAGGATCAGCTGCAGACCTTAGTGGCATCTCAAAATCGGCCGCACACCACTGCATCACGCTGGTCACTGATACCATCTTTCAACAGAACTGGACAGTGCATTTATTTATGAACAGACACGGCCTCGCAGGGAGAGAAGGCATTGCGTTTCACTGCCACTACAGTGAGATCCATCAGCAGGAAGGGCTTCCACTCCCTCAACATCCAACTGGTCTGTAACCACAACGAACTTCCTCCATGTGTGCGCTCACTTTCCTGCAGCTGCCATGACTCCTTCATCCTCCACCAGTCCAGGCTGCTTCAGATCTTCACTCCAACCCCAAAGTGTGTGAATGGATCCAAAGAGACAAGGGAAATCCCTTGAAGAGATGGCTACTGATTCGTCTATGGGAGCTCCAGACAAAGGCATAGAGGCAATTCAACCAATGCCACCTGCTCAGCAGGACAAACACTGAGCAGGCCATCAGGCTTCTGAAGATGCGATTCTGGTGCCTGGACCTGCCAAATGGTGCACTCCAATACCCTCCTGCAAGGGTCTTGTTCATTGTGGTGGTCTGCTGCGCTCTCCATAACATGGCCCTCCAGAGAGGTGTGGACCTTGAGGATGTGAGGCCCTGGAAGGAGACAGCTCATCGGGGGAGGATCGGGAGCAAGAGGAAAGAGAGGAGGAACTGGGGGCAGAGGGAGATGACTGTGAACCTCCCCTTCCTCATGGCTTCCAACATTAGATCTTGGTCAGCATAGATGAAGTGAGTGCCAGGCCCCCAACTCTCCTGCGACATTTCTCTTCCCTCTGGTGCTGAGGAAGACTTTGGCACAAACCACAGATCTCTCCCTCATGATAATCAGCAGCCTCTGTGATGGCTACTGTGGGGAGTCTAAAACAGACCCACTGCTCATCTGACCCACCTCCATTCCCGCTCCCACTGGCTCTAAATGGACAGGAAACCCATCACCATACTGATTAAGGGCTCACTCCCATGAAAATCACGACTTTAATAAGTTTTCCACCTGAGACAGGTTTCTGACCCGAATACAAACTTGGCTCCTGTTTCCCACCTCCATAGTGAAAATTCAGCCCAAGGTCTCAATGTTGAGATTGACTTTGACAAGCTATATGAAGAAGACTGCATTTTGCAACAAATTGAAGGAGATATAGTGGGTTAAATTCGATAGTCCCTGAAAACCGGCACAGGGATCATTACTCAGGATTAACCTGTACCCACTGCTTCTGATACAGGCAGCACATTAACTTCAGGCTGCCTGCTAATTAACATGTTTGTAGCTTGGAGCCAGCGCTAACTGTGCTTTTGTGGCTGCACGCCTCAGTGGAGGGCCTAAAATTGTGACAGTGTGGCACCAGTTAAAGTTAGCCTGCACTACTTAAAGGGAAGGTGCATTGTAGCTGGAGCAGGTGCTGGAAGTCAATCTAAAAGTGATTGTGGCTTGGGAAAAACAGAGGAATTCCACAACATGGTGACCAACTTCAATAGCACACTTGTGGATCCAACCATGATGCAGAATCTGGCAGCATCTGTGGAGAGAGAAGCAGAGTTAATGTTTCAGGTCAGTGACCCTGCTTCAGAACTGACCTGAAATGTTAACTCTGCTTCTCTCTCCACAGATGCTGCCAGACCTGCTGAGTATTTCCAGCATTTCTTGTTTTTATTTCAGATTTCCAGCATCTGCAGTATTTTGCTCTTATTATGATGCAGTATCTGATGTCCATTGCAATACAGGCTGAAGCCACCTAACGTCAGGGTGCTGCAGCGGAATCTCAAACTTTTGCCATGCAAGGTCAGCTTGCTGCCATCCTGACTGTGGATACCAATATTCAAATACGCTTGCAGGGTATCAGAGGAATCCAGCAATCTGACCTCCAACAGATCACTCAGATTGCTGAGGTGCTGCCCTGGAGTGACGGCAGCTCCCTGGAGTGTGAACCTGCTGTCCTCTCTCAGGATGACAGCATTCGTCCTCCCACCACTACTACTCCACCAGTGCCCTTGCTGTTGTCTGACAGCCACCCTGTCCAGACTGCTGGCACCCATGCCAAGGTGGTGCAAAGCAATGCTGGGTCTCCTAGGCTCAGAGCTGCTCGAGGGTATCCAAGGCCACCTGCCGTCTCCCCCACTGAAAGTCAGCAGCCTTCCACCAGCCATGTTACCGCCACTGGAGCACAGTGTAAGAGCACTAGGATAGGCAAAGACACACGGAACTCAGGTACTAAGGGAATGCACACAGGTGATTAGTTGATGTTTGTGTGCATGATCTGGAATGTTTATTTTGAGTTGGCTTGCATTTTTGCAATGTGACCAAGCAGTAGCTGTGATGGTCAGTAACAGCAGGAAGCTAAGGGGTGGGACTGCTGGGGAATGGGGAATTGGGGTTGTGTTTACTGGTATTGCAGTCAGAAGAGTCCATTATGGACAGCCTGGCAGGAAATAGTCACCTTCCTCCTTCCTCTTCCTGCTCGTTAGCAGCTCACCATATAGCTGGTGGCAAGGCTGTGCCCTCATGATGGTGAAGTTGTGCGGCATACAGCAGACCACCATAAATATTGATACTTACTCTGCTGAGTACTGCAAGGCTCCTACAGAGCGGTCAAAGCAGTGGAAGCACTGTTTCAGCTAATGATCTGCTCTATCACATTTTGTGTGACAGCATAACATTCACCGCACCGGAGTCAGCCCATGTTGTCAGCGAATAGCCAAGCATACGACCATACGAATTAGGAGCAGGAGTAGGCCACTCGGGCCCTCGAGCCTGCTCTGCCATTCAACAAGATCATGGCTGATCTGATTGTAACCTCAACTCCACATTCCTGCCTACCCCCAATAACATTTCAGCCCTTGCTTATCAAGAATCTATCTACCCTGCCTTAAAAATATTCAAAGACACTGTTTCCACTGCCTTTTGAGAAAGAGAGTTCCAAAGACTCTCAACCCTCTGAGAAAATGTTTTTCTCTTAATCACTGTATAAAATGGGTGACCCCTTATTTTTAAACAGTGACCTCTAGTTCTAGATTCTCCCACAATAGGAAACATCCTTTCCACATCCACCCTGTCAAGACCCCTCAGAATCTTATATGTTTCAATCAAGTCACTTATTACTCTTCTAAACTCCAGCGATTACAAGCCTAGCCTGTCCAACCTTTCCTCATAAGACAACCCGCCCATTCCAGGTATTAGTCTAGTCAACCTTCTCTGAACTGTTCCAATGCATTTACATGCTTCCTTAAATAAGGAGACCAATACTGTAAACAATACTCCAGATGTGGTCTCACCAATGTCCTGTATAACTGAAGCATAACCTCCCTACTTTTGTATTCAATTCCCCTCGCAATAAATGATAACATTCTATTAGCTTTCCTAATTACATGCTGTACCAGCATAGAAACCTTTTGCGATTCACGCACTAGGACACCCAGATCTCTCTGCATCTCAGAGCTCTACAATCTCTCACCATTTAGATAATATGCTTCTATTTTATTCTTCCTGCCAAAATGGACAATTTCACATTTTTCCACATTATACTCCATTTGGCAGATCTTTGCCTACTCACTTAACCTATTTATATCCCTTTGTAGCCTCCTTATGTCCTCTTCACATGTTACTTTCCTTCCTATCTTTGCTTCATCAGCAAATTTAGCAATCATACTTTCAGTCCCATCATCCAAGTCATTTATGTAAATGGATTATGTATATTGTAAAAAGTTGAGGCCCCAGCACTGATCCCTGTGGCACATCACTCGTTACATCTTGCCAACCAGAAAATGACCCATTTATGCATACTTTCTGTTTCCTGTTAACTAGCCAATCTTCTATTAATGCAAATACATTACCCCCTACACCATGAGCTTTTATTTTCTGCAATAACCTTTGATATGGCACCTTATCAAATGCCTTCTGGAAATCTAGGTACATTACATCCACCAGTTCCCCTTTATCCACAGCACATGTTACTTCTTCAAAGAACTCCAATAAATTGATTAAACATGATTTCCCTTTCACAAAACCATGTTGACTTTGCCTGATTACTTTGAATTTTTCCAAGCATCCTGCTATAACGTCTTTAATAGCTTCTAAAATTTCCCCTATGACAGATGTTAAGCTAACTGGCCTGTAGTTTCCTGCTTTCTGTCTCCCTCCCTCTTTGAATAAAGGAGTTACATTGGCTATTTTCCAATCTAATGGAACCTTCCCTGAATCTAGGGAATTTTGGAAAATTAAAACCAACCATCAACTATCTCACTAGCCACTTCTTTAAAGATCCGAGGATGAAGTCCATCAGGTCCCAGGGACTGGTCAGCCCACAGCTCCAACAATTTGCTCAGTATCACTCTCTGGTGATTGTAGTTTTCTTGAGTTCCTTCCTCTCTTCCATTTCCTGATTTACAGCTATTTCTGGCATGTTACTTGTATCCTCTATGGTGAAGACCGATGCAAAATACCTGTTCAATTCATTTGCCATCTCCTTATTTTCCATTATTAATTCCCCAGAGTCACTTTCCAATGACCATCACTCACTTTGTTAACTCTTTTCTTTTTAAAATATCTATAGAAAATCTTACTATCTGTTTTTATATTTATAGCCAACTTTCTCTTACTACTTATTAATCTTTTAGTTATTCTTTGCTGCTTTTTATATTCTGTCCAATCTTCTGACCTGCCACTCATCTTTGTGCACTTACAAGCTTTTTAAGTTTGATACTATCTTTAACTTTTTAGTTAACCATGGATGGTGGGTCGTCCCCTTAGAATTTTTTTTTCTTGCTGGAATGTATCTATTATGTGTATTCTGAAATATCCCCGTAAATGTCTGCCACTGCATCACTATTGACCTAACCCTTAACCTACTTTGCCAGTTCACTTTTGCTAGCTCTGCTTTCATGCCCTCATAATTGCTGTAATTTAATTTTAAAATACTAGTCTTAGACCCATTTTCCTCTCCCTCAAACTGAATGTAAAATTCAAGCATATTATGATCACTGCTGCCTCGTGGCGCCTTCACTATGAGGTCATTAATTACGCCTATCTCATTTCACAATACCAGGTTTCGTACAGCCTGCTCTCTGGTTGGCTCCAGAATGTGCTGTCACCCAGTAGTCACCCTCTGTCTTGTTGTGGTGATCCAAATGCTGAGGGCAAGGTGGAATGCTACAGAATGCAGGAATCATGACTGCTGCCAGGTCCTTCTTGGTGCTAAATGTGTGCTCAGCCGTCTGTGAATAACAGAAGGCGTTAGCTGGGATGTTGAATTCCAAAATGGTAGCATTGGTGTCAAACCAGCATCACGTGCTCACTGACGTCATGGTCTGCCTACTCTCGATACTTCTGGCGCTTGCTCGCTGTAAAGGCCTGCTACCCGACTCGAACCTGACGGGACCCAACGACATGTATCGGGTTCGTGTCGGGTCAGGCCGCTCTTCTGGGCCCGGCTTTCGGGCTTGGATCGGACCGGGTCCGGGACGGGCCTGAGACACGCGGTAAGTGCTCTGCTGGAAAGTATTAAAATTTAAAAACTTACCTGAGCTGGGAGTCCAGGACGTCAAACAGGGAAACTGAGTCTGCGCAGTGAGCGAGTGACGTCTCTATGACATCATCACGCACACGTTGCAGTGTCCTGGAGGTTCAGAGTTGGAAGGTAAGAAAAGGGATGGTTGGGCCGGGCTCGGGTTGGGGTCGGGCTCGAGTTGAGTCGGGCGCGGGGAAAAATTGGAGGGACTCCGCCTGGTTAGGCTCAGGTGCACTGTGGTTCGGTTGGTTTGGGTCGGGTTCTTTTTCCCCGACCTGAGCAGGCCGTTAGCTTGCTGCACATGTGCTAACACCCTCATCAATATGGCATCTAATGCAACACACCAGAAGTGTGCGCAGGGGCTGCAGACACATTTGGGACCATTGATGCCACTCGTAGCACCCAATAAACAGGTACCACGCATTCAAACTTTCTGCAGATAACTCAGAAGAAAGAAAACTGGCCAATGTTAGGTGGAAGTCTTCAAATGAGTACCACAACATGAAAACAGCCAAATGTTTAAATTTGTATCTTTCAGACTTTCAATCTCAGTCTCAAATGCATACTGCATCCTTCACCGTTGCTGGGTCAAAATCCTGGAACTCCCTTCCTCACAACACTGTGTTTAGTTTAGTTTAGAGATACAGCACTGAAACAGGCCCTTCGGCCCACCGAGTCTGTGCCGACCATCAACCACCCATTTATACTAATCCTACACTAATTCCATATTCCTACCACATCCCCACCTGTCCCTATATTTCCCTACCACCTACCTATACTAGGGGCAATTGCTAATGCCCAACTTACCTATCAACCTGCAAGTCTTTGGCATGTGGGAGGAAACCCACACAGACACAGGGAGAACTTGCAAACTCCACACAGGCAGTACCCAGAATTGAACCCGGGTCGCTGGAGCTGTGAGGCTGCGGTGCTAACCACTGCGCCACTGTGTACCTACAGCCAAAATACTGCAACTGTTCAAGAAGGCAGCTCACCACCACCTTCTCAAGGGCAATTAGGGATGGGCAATAAATGCTGGCCTAGCCAGCGACACCCACATGAATAAAAAAAAAACAATGGTTTTCAACTTTGGGCTGGACTTTACCAGTCCTCTAGGGATGGGCTGGGAGGCGTGGCGGACCGTAAAATGGCAAGTGAAGGCGGGGTAGATTGCCCACCACCATACCACTTTACCAGCAGCGGGGAAGATGCAGGACAGCCCTCCCACCCAGAGTTCAATTGAGCCATTTAAATGGCCAATTAAGGGCCTCTTCCCACCACTGCTGGCATTTTGCCAGTGGCAGGTGGGCCCTACACCACATGGGGCGACCCCCTGGTAAACCCTGCGCCTTCCCTGTGCACTCGGGATGGGGGCCTCCTCTTTGGACACTTTGTGGTCCACGGATGGTCCGTGGCAATCCCTTCCCCCACCCTCATCAGGGCCTGCCTGACTGGTCCTGGCACCCTCAGACCCTAATTACCTGGTTGGGAGGCTGGCCTGCACCTATGGCTTCCTCTCCTCTAGGGTCAGCCCAGCAGTGGCCACCCCTCCGATTGGCCGACAGAGAGGATCTGGATCGGCGCAGGCTTGGAGGGCCGAAGGGCCTGTTCCTGTGCTGTAATTATCTTTGTTCTATCTTTGTTCTTTGTTAGCTCCTGGTGGCGGGCGGCCGTCCTTTAAAGGGATGGCAGCCCCACTGGCAACTAATTTGTTTCCTGATAGAGATTAAATACAGCTTGGGGACCCGTAAATGGACGAGGCAGGCTCAAACCCAACCTTCCGGCCCATCATCAGGACCCCCGCCACAATGACAAAATTCAACCCAATGATTCAGCTTTGGAGCAAAGAAAGGAACTGGTTAAATGAAAGTCTTGTGAAAGCAGAGATACAGGTCCAGCGGATCTACAGTATGTCTTATGTTGACTTTCACAAATATGTCAAAAAGTCTCCAGAGATGCTGAAAGCAGCAAGAAGTCACCTTACATACAGGATTAAGAAAGAAACTTTGAGCAAAGGTATTGAACTACAGGGGGTCTAAGCTTTAGAAGGTGGGTGCAGTCAAACTTGAAAACTGCAGCAATTGTGTCATGTGACTGAGTGCCACATGCCCAATCTCCAGGAATGCCGCACCAGGAGCTGACAACTCTAGGAGGGTGCCCTATTTCATGTTGATTAGGGAACCTCCCCTGACTCTGGATGCTGTGACAACGCCAATACCGGAGATTCCCAACAAGCCTATCCCAGCATTTACATTGAGATTAAGGTCCACAGGTTTTAGGGGCCACTGTACCTGGGGTGTGTCACTTTTTGGTTTATTACAATAGATTTTCTTTTGCATTTAACTTCAGCAGCCACTTCAATAGCATGACCTCTCAACGCCACTCCCCTCCTGTCTGATGCTTCCTTCCCAGTGCTGGGAACTGTCCCGAAGGGTTCCCAGCTTCGACCTCCCACTGCTAGTGTTCCCTCCAGCCGTCTGGCTAGGCTGTCCATTTGGCCAGCTGCCGGGCCGGAGGTGGCACCACAATATATTAATGAGGACTTACCCTTAAGATCGGCAGGGCCTCCACACCAGAGTCTTTGGCCATTTTCAGCTTCCTCTGCACTCTCCCCGCCGCCCCATTAATATTTATTTCTCTATCCTCAACAACCGCATAAAAATAATAAACATGTCACTCTAAACATGCACCTGGAATGGTTTACAAAGGTTCTCTAACAGAAGATCACAGAGCTCTTGGAGAAACAATGTAAATCGCTAAAAATAGCCACTTACACTGGTTCTGCAGAGTTTCCCCCAATCTTTTGCCAAACTTACAGCAAGAAACCAAAAGAAGCTGATGAAACATCAAGGTCACAGACTATTACCAGAAGTCTACTTACTGTAATTTAATATAGCCAATTCCCTTATGATTTGGCACTGAAAGTTTGGAATTACAGTTTTGCAACACAAATGAAACTTTTAGAATGTGATATTATCCTTGAGAGTCTTATCAACAGAAATATATTTACATCCTTAAGTCTGGCACAAATTGCCACATGGGGTTATGATAGTGGTAATAGCAAGAGACGTGGATCAAACAAGGCATGGATAGAAAACCAAATATTCCTGGCTATAAAGTATTTAAGAAAGATAGGGAAGAAAAAAAAGGAGGGCAGGTGGCAGTACTGCTCAAAGATATTGTTACAAGCGATAGAAAGGGATGACAGACTTGAGGATTCAAAGACAGAATCTATGGGTAGAATTAACAATAAAGGAGGTATTACACTATTACGCTGCTATTATGCTACTACAGGCCAGCAAATAGTGGGAAGGAGGTGGAGGGATAGAATTGCACTCAAATTTCAGAAAAATGCAAGAACTATAGAATAGTGACAATGGAAGACTTCAGTTATCCGAATATAGACTTGGAATAGTAACATTGTAAAGGGCAAAGGGTGGAGTGTGGGTGGGGGAGAAATTCCTGAAATAACTTTCTTGCTCAGTGTGTTCCCAGCCGAACAAGGAAGGAAGCAATGCTAGATCTGGTTCTAGGAAATGAAGTGGGGCAACTGGAAGATGTTTCAATGGAGGTGCATTTGGGAACCAGTGATCAAAATATCATTAGGTTTAGAATAGTTATGGAAAAGGACAAGAACAATCAAATGTGAAAATATTTAAATGGAGGAAGGCTAATTTCAGTAAGTTAAAAAGGGGATCTGACCCAGATGAATTGGAATCAAAGAATGGCAGTTAAAACAATAGTTGGAATTTTAAGTCAGGGCGGAGGCCCCGCCCACCAGTGAAAATGTTGGGGGCAAGCTCCCCTCCACTGGGCCTGGAAGCCATGCTTTGATTTTATGTGGCCTAGGTGGGACTTTCGCCCCTCTAAGGCAGGAAGTCCTGCCTCCAAGAGCTGCCGGCCAATCAGCGGGCCGGAAGCTCCTCAGTCCCAGCAGCGCCACTGGGAGCGATGACCATGCCTGCACCCATCAAGAGGAGCAGCAATGGAGGAGGCCTCAGAATGGAGGTAAGTATGTGGGGCCTCGCCAGGGACAATTGGCTGGGTCCTGGTGTGGTGGTGGGAAGGGTTCAGATGAGAGGAGGGTGGGGCAGTGCTCCAGTGGGGACAGCATATGCCATGTGGGGCCTTGCACTGGGCACAGAGTGCCTGATCAGGAGCGACTGCCCCACCACCCCCCCGCCCCCCCCAGCAAGGAGGCTGCCAGATTTTACTGGACAGCAGCAGCGACAGGAGGAAGCCCTTAAGTGGCAATTAATTGGCCTGGGGCAGGTGGGCCATTTGTTACCTTCCCTGCTGCTCGTACAATTGCAGCAAGGGTGGGAAGGTGAATAGAATGGCACCCCTTGCCTCACACTCAATTTTACACCCCCTTCATCTCTTGCCCACTTTTACGGGGCGGGCATAAAATTCTGCCCATAATTTGTGCAATAACAATAATAAGTATGGACGGCTTTCAAAGAGGAGTTAGTTTGAGTAAAAGCTACACACATTTCCAAGATACAGTTGCTATCAGTAAAAAAGCCAGCCATTGGTAAAAATGTACCACCCACTCATGATGCTACTGGGCAACATGCCAAAATTAATGATGATCAGCCTTGCTTAACAGTGTATCAGTTACCTGATGAACACCAGTAAACACAGAAAACTGACTGAGGTGAGTCAACTACCCTGTTTTACCCTGAACAGAATCTGTATGAGAAAAATTGACAGCAACGGTTACTTTGAGAGGCTGTGGCCGGGATTTTCCTTACAGCAGCACAGTTCCAGCAGGACAGGACATCTGTCCTCCTCTTTGACGTTGCAGACCCTGAACCAATTTCCTTAGTTGAGATTCATCAAGCATGCATTACAGGCTGAGTGGGATTTCCTGCGCCAATAGAGAGCCCACCCATACAGGGCTGTGAAATCACAGCAACTTTGAAACAAGACTGTTTCAGCACTAGAATAGGCAGTGAGTAGTTAAATGACAGCAGCCCTGTAAAGCCTGGAAAGGAGATTGCTCCAAGGTAGCAACAGTGGCATAGTAGTAATGTCACTGAACTAGTAATCTAGAGGCCCAGGCTAATGTCCTGGAGACCTGGGTTCAAATCCCACCATGGCAGCTGGTGGATTTCAAATTCAATTGATTAATAAAACTGGTCTGGCCTACATGTGACTCCAAGATGGCTGACTCTTAACTGCCCTCTGAAATGGCCTAACAAGCCAGTCAGTTGTCGAGGGAATGAGGGATGGACAACAAATGCTGGCCTTGCCAGTGATGCCCACATCCCATGAAAGAATAATAAAAAAGTATTCTGGGAACCCAGGGCTATTATCGCCATTTTGTACTGTCAACTGCCACCTTCCACATAACTGCAGCACTTAAATGGGCTGGATGGGAGGAAATTGCACCAGGGACCCAGACCCCCTAATCCAGGCCACAATTTGCATTTGGGTGTGGACAGCACAGCCCTGGGAGCAGGGGAGAGGAGATCCTAGCTGGAGTAGTAAGGCCTCACAACCCCCATTTTCCATCCTTCTCCATCACAGTCCCACTAGATTGTGGAAGAGAATCTGGGCCTCTAAGTACAGTCTTCACATTAGAAGATGGATGCAGGTCTGGTTGCAATAGAGGCATAGTTTTTCCAATGCTTCATGGTGGACCTCCTCAAGCAGATTTCCTCACTGAGATCAGGAAATCTGTGGCCATTGCGGGGGTCGAGGGTGGTTTGGGGAGGGGGTTGGAAATATTAATCTACACCATCTGGCAGGAACGGTTCATCTCTGAAATCATCTCTGAAAACTTTCTACCTCATTCCCACCCACTGCCACCGTACCTGTATCCTTTAATTAGGCAATGGAAGTACCTTCCTGAATCAGGCAGAGACTTAGTAGTACATAGATGTCAGATCCTATGATGTCAATAGGAAACCCATGGCATTTTAACTACTGACTGAGCAATAAGCCAGCTGTAGTGGCTGCCACACTCAGTAAAACCTGACCTGCAGGAAAAAGAGGCACTGTAAAGTCAGCGTTAAACTTTCTTCTGTGGGGCCAGGAAGATTAGGAGTGCTTTCCCCCCATGACTTACCTGAGTGCCAACAAGATATAAATGAGACCCAGCAGTTAAAAGAGCCCAGGACTCAAATTAGTGACATGGGGGAGTACTAGCAAACATCGTTCTCAATTAAAATCCCCTCCAAGTGTCAGCGTCTGTACACTCAACTTCTTCCAATGCTGCCATATCAGCCGCACTCCTCATCCTCCTCTATAAAATGATGTATAAAGGAAACTCCATAGGATATAACAGATTGTTGGAAGTGAAATTCAACTTTGACAGGAGTGCAAAATGAAAGAGGAAATCAGGCAGGGTGTTAGCAGAAATAAAAACAGAAAATGTTGGAAATGCTCAGCAGGTCTGGCAGCATCTGTGGAAGGAGAAGCAGAGTTAACATTTCAGGTCTGTGGCCTTTCACAAGACCTGAAATGTTAACTCTGCTTCTCTCTCCACAGATGCTGCCAGACCTGCTGAGCATTTCCAACATTTTCTGTTTTTATTTCAGATTTCCAGCATCCACAATATTTTGTTTTATGTTAGGATGTATAACAGGATTGTGCCACTGCTCACTTTGCGCTCTCAAAGTTGAGCTTACCCCGATTATTTCTCACTCTCCCCAGGCTCACCAATTGCTGCTGATAAAGTAAATAGCAAACCGACCGATTAATTGCAAGGATATCTGCAAAAGCATATTTTGTACATTAAACTCTTTGTTGCACATTGATCCACTGCTACTGACAGAGAAACCTGCTTTTTTCAAGCTTTCTGCCTGATGGGAGAAAATCCAGCAGAAATGATAAGATTTTTGAGATGGATGACATTGTCCAGGCTTTGTTCCATGATTTCTCTATGTCCGTAAATAGAAAGGTGGGTGTTTCTTGTGGAATTTTTTTACAAACATAGAAAAAGGCAGGGATTCAATGAAACAAGATTCTATCCCAAATTCCTTCATACTTGTGCAATCGGCACTCCTGATATACCTCCACAACTGAGAAATTTCCAGGCTGTCAGGTTACAAGACTAGTTTGCTCCTATGGAAAGTACAACATGGAACACAAGGTTACTCAGTAACATGAGGTGGTTAACCTTTTGTCTTTTCTCCATTTGTCTGCCCAAACTTAGTGTCGTATAACCATAACTTCTTGATTTATTTCAACTTCTCTTTTTTTTTCAACTTAAATGGCACTGTGGCAATCTCACCTGTTTGTGCTTCCTACTTTTAAAAAGCATAGTCACAGAATTTGCTCGAGTGGGGCCATTGGTGGTGTGTCCTGTTAGCTAAACTTGTTCCTGCACCCTTCAACTCAAGAAAATTTGCCCACAAAGTCACTGGAAGTGATCTGAGAATGGCACAACAAGGGCAACAGGGCACCTAGGACCTTGGCAAATAACAGGACAATCTATTGCCTTCATCAATGAGGTTTAAGGATGGAGAAATAAACAGAGGAAGGACTGAGAAGGACAGTGAATTAGAGTGGCTGAATTCAATGTCAAATCAGGTACAGAAACAGAAACAGAGGAGGGAAGAATGTTTGGAATAAGAGAGAGAAAAAAGGACAGAAAAAGAAAAAAGGTGAGAAAAAAATTAAAATTTAACTTTTTTCATATCTCCAACAACAATTCACTACCTGAAGGAATGAAACTTCATGTTTTCAATTGATCACCTTCTGGACAAGAGAGATTGGTTGGCAGTCATTAGCAATTATCATGTCATTAAAATGTACTTACACTATTAAGTACTAGACTTAACATTCTGTGGAGAATGTAACAGGCAATTAATGTGTAAATGCAGCAACTACATGAAACTCATGAAGAAGTTAAGGACAAGACGCCATTTATCCAAAGTTAATGGCACAGCAGCACAAATCGGCCAGCAATTTATAGTAACTCTGAATTCACAAAATATCTCTTCCTTGCCATCAGTTGTTAGATAATTTGCACATTAATAATGACATGCATAATTCACAAGCTACTATTTTTTCAGCAAATTCTGAGCCCAAAGTTATTGACAATTCAAATCTGTGGCAGTCAAGTCATTCGCCTCTCCTTTAGTCACATCACGATTATAATGTATGAAAAACAGAAATGCTGAAAACAGTCAGCAGTCATCTGTAGATCTGGTGAAAGATCATTGACTTGAAATGTAAACTCTGTTAACCTTCTGACTGTTAC
The DNA here is from genome assembly GCF_036365525.1 of Heterodontus francisci. Taxonomy (NCBI): domain Eukaryota; kingdom Metazoa; phylum Chordata; class Chondrichthyes; order Heterodontiformes; family Heterodontidae; genus Heterodontus; species Heterodontus francisci. The sequence continues at coordinate 76,641,058 of NC_090374.1, read as the reverse complement.
CAGCATTTTCTGTTTTCATTTCAGATTTTCAGCATTTGTAGCTTTTATGTTTGTCAGAATGCATTGCTGGACTGCAATCAGGTCCCAAAGGCTCTGAGGGGAGGGGGTGGGTTGGGGTAAGTAACCTATTTCTGTCACTATCATTAAATTCTCATTCTGCTTCACTTTTGATCTCATCTTTCAATTCTTGCTTTCTTTCACACTTCATTTCTCACTTTCTTTTGTCCTACAATTTTTGCTTTCTCTCATTTCATGCCATCTTTCATTCTCCCTCTTCACCCCGCTATCTTTTATTACTGATTGAGGCAGGTGATCTTAGAAGTTCTTGGAGTGAGAAGGCAAGTGAACATATGGATCCCGAAGCCCTAACGGTAGATAGATGGGAAGCACTCAAAGTTGGAGGGTGGTGAGCTGGAGGGTTAGTTTGCATTTTAGAGAGGTGACTGAGCATGAAACTAATTCAGAAGGTGGCTGAAAGACCCTTGGGTTGAGCAGGCAAGTGAGCAGATGGGCACTTGTGGTTAGCCTAGCCAACTGGACACACTCAGAGTGGCCAGATAGACCGAACAGGAAGCATCCACCGTTATCGTGCAAGCAGGTCAAGAAGTACTCAGATTAGGCAGGTCATAAATCAATCAAGATGATTAGAGGAGAGACTGGTCTGGTTGGATCTTGCTGCTTCTTGACAATAATGTTGAACTGTGTCTAGTCACAAGATCACAAATACAATGAGCAAGAGCAGTAGAAGAGCCAAACACAAAAAATAAAGTGAAAATCAATGGTTAGGAAGGACTAAGGGTGGAACCAGGACAATACTGGGTGTGTCAAGAAAATGGGATGGGAAAGACTCCTGGGTGGGACAATGCGGACTGCCGAAAGGAGCACAAGGAACAGGTAAGATCAGTTTGGGTTGGGTCGTTGAAGGGAATACAGAGAACATTGAGCTCGGTAGTGAAAGTAGTACATGGAGTGAGTAACTAGAACTTTGATAGTGAAGCCAAAAAAATGAAAGATTGACATCGATTGCATGTTAGGAACCAAGGCATCAGCAGAAAAAAAACTCAGGCAACATTATATTCTATGGCATCATCCTTAAGATCGGCTACAAGTCAGCGCGTAATTTAGTCTGGGTCTAGACATCTTCCGAACAAGGATACATCTGTGTCAAACAAAAACAAGAAATGCTGGAATCACTCAGCAGGTCTGGCAGCATCTGTGGAAAGAGAAGCAGAGTTAACGTTTCGGGTCAGTGACCCTTCTTCGTAACCGCAATACATCTGTGTATTGCTGCCTGATAAATAATCATACATAGCAGCTCTTAAATGTGAGCTGGTAACTTGCTGACAGAACAAGATCTTTCTGTGCAAAATCTTCTGCATTTTCCCAGATTCTAATCAAAGGCACTTTTTTTTTTTTACAGTATCTGTGAGCTTGTATATATCTTATAGAATCATAATGGTTACAGCACAGACTAATATAATTCAGCCTATAATGTCCATGCTCTGCCAGACTCAGTTAATCCCACTCCCCTGCCCTTTCCCCATAGCCCTGCAATATTTTTCTCTTCAGGTGCTTTTCCTTGATATTTTGAAGAGTAGCTATGTACGATAACTTATCAAACAGCACTATACAAATGTAATCTTGCTCGGGTAGATGTCCAGATACAAAGCAAATTACCAGCTTTCCTGCAACTCTTTGGAAGAATGATTGCATAGAGTTTTCCTGCAATGAAGTTTAATTTTGTCCCAGCAAAACTACACATTGAGTCATGACACTAATCGTAATCTGCTCACATTATAAATGAGTATTTCACCAACATGTCTGAACAGTTAAAAAGTCAGTTTCCACTGCATACCACACCTGCCACACCATAACAAATACCTACAGCAAAGTGATTGAGATTCCTCCTGTTGTTTAATTTTATGAAAAAGATGCTGTGAACACTGAATAAGATTTCCTGTTTTTTTACTCGTACCAATCTTTTTCACTAAAATTATTGATAAGAACTCATCCGAAATAACTACACATATAACAGATTCAACATCGAGAACTGACAGTTCATTAAGCACTTCATGGAATCCAAACTTAACAAAATTCTTAAGTAATAGAGCAGTTAGTTGCTTAAGGAGAGTGCCTAGAAATTCAACCAGAGGAAGAAAGTATACAAGAATCCTACCTACCTGTAAGCTTGAAATTAATGGATTCTTTTCAGGATGATTAACTACAAACTCTGAGGCATTATCATCTTACATTGCAACATGAATCCACTTTTATCTTTCAAAACATTCACTTCTTTTTCCAATCCCTAGCTGCAGTATAGCTACTGTCCTCCACTTTCAGATTCCAAATACTCTCAGGAATGAACCCTTCATTAAAAGCTCACAGTGCCACACCCTTCCCAAAAAAGTGAACGCACATCTCCCTGACACAGATGCTGCTCCACCCATTGCCAAGCAAACTCCTCCCCTGAAGGGTTTTGTGGTTCACGTCCATAAGGCTGTAAACGTTTCTATAGGTATGTGAAGAGAAAAAGATCAGAGAGAAAAAGATTAGAAGAGAAAAAGGTCCCTTACAGTCAGAAACAGGGGAATTTATTATGGGAACAACGAAATGGCTGACCAACTAAATGCACTTTGGTTCTGTCTTCACAAAGGAGGACACAAATATCATACCAGAAATGTTGGGGAACACAGGGTTTAGTGAGAGAAAAGAACTTAAGGAAATCAGCATTAGTAGAGAAATGGTGTTGGGGAAATTGATGGGATTGAGGGCTGATAAATCCCCAGGGCCTGATGGTCTGCATCCCAGAGCAGTCCCTACAGATTGGAGGGTAGCTAATGTAACCCCACTATTTAAAAAGGGAGGTAGAGAGAAAGCAGGGAATTATAGACCAGTCAGCCTGACATCAGTAGTGGGGAAAATTCTAGAGTCCATTATCAAAGATTTTATAGCAGAGCACTTGGAGAACAGTGGTAGAATCGGACAGAGTCAACATGGATTTACGAAATGGAAATTATGCTTCACAAATCTACTACAATTCTTCGAGGATGTAACTGGTAGAGTTGATGAGGGGGAGCCAGTGGATGTGGTTTATTTGGATTTTCAGAAGGATTTCGACAGAGTCCCACATCAGAGATGAGCATGTAAAATTAAAGCGCATGGGATTGGGGGTATGTATTGCGATGGATAGAAAATTGGTTGGCAGACAGGAAACAAACAGTCGGAATAAATGGGTCTTTTTCCGAATGGCAGGCAGTGAATAGTGGGGTACTGCAGGGATCGGTGCTAGGACCCCAGCTATTCACAATATATAATGAATTAGTTGAGGGAACTAAATGTAATATCTCCAAATGTGCAGATGACACAAAACTGGGTGGGAGGGTGAGTTGTGAGGAGGATGCAGAGAGGCTTCAGGGTGATTTGGACAAGTTGAGTGAGTGGGCTAACACATGGCAGATGCAATATAATGTGGATAAATGTGAGGTTATCCATTTTGGTAGCAAAAACGGAAAGGCAGATTATTATCTGAACAGCTATAAACTTAGAGAGGGGAATATGCAACGAGACCTGGGTGTTCTCGTACACCAGTCGCTGAAGGTAAGCATGCAGGTGCAACAGGCGGTAAAAAAGGCAAATGGTATGTTGGCTTTCATAGCGAGAGGATTCGAGTACTGTCTTGCTGCAATTATACAGGGCCTTGGTGAGGCCACACCTGGAATATTGTGTGCAGTTTTGGTCTCCTTATCTGAGGAAGGATGTTCTTGCTATAGAGGGAGTGAAGCAAAAGTTTACTAGACTGACTCCTGGGATGGCGGGACTGACGTATGAGGATTGAGTCGGTTAGGATTATATTCGCTGGAGTTTAGAAGAGTGAGGGGGGATTTCATAGAAACCTATAAAATTCTAACAGGACTTGACAGGGTAGACGCAGGAAGGATGCTCCCAATGGTGGGGGAGTCCAGAACCAGGGGTCGTAGTCTAAGGATATAGGGTAAGCCATTCAGGAATGAGTTGAGGAGAAATTACTTCACCCAAAGAGTGGTGAGCCTGTGGAATTTGCTGCCACAGAAAGCAGTTGAGGCCAAAACATTGTATGTTTTCAAGAAAGAGTTAGATATAGCTCTTGGGTCTAAAGGGATCAAAGGGTATGGGGCAAAAGCGGGAACAGGTTACTGAGTTGGATGATCAGCCATGATCATAATGAATGGCGGAGCAGGCTCGAAGGGCTGACTGGCCTACTCCTGCTCCCATTTTCAATGTTTCTGTGTAAAACATAAAAATCATTTAAAAAATTTATGACTCATAATTTTCCTTTTACAAGTTTGAACAAAAAATTCCGATATTATTCTATTGCTTTCGTCAGAGCGTCCCTGGTCGCTGTTATGTTTTGAGCTTTACTGAGATACTTCTACTTTGTTCTGCTGTAAAGACCATTCCCGCAAGCAAGCCCTTGCTCCTGATAAACCTAAGTGTAATTTTACACACATTATGGGCTGGATTCTATAGGCCCACCATCGAAATAGGCAGTGGGCGATAAAACTGGCGGCCCGCACACTTGGGGCGCGTGTCCCGGAGCTGCCGCGATCCTAAACGCAGCAGCTCATTTTAACATGCCCCGGGCAGCGGCCTGCCTCCCGATGACATGGAGGAAGTGGGTGAGCCGTCCCCAACAACTTGTAATGCTATAAAGTGAAGTTTTGGTTTCCTGCTGAAAATACTCAACCTCAACAGACGTAACAGACTGAATTTTACCAGCCCCTCGACACGTGGGTCGTGGCGGGGAGGCCCGTAAAATGCTAATGGAAACGGCCCGCCACGACACCGAGAAGGCCCTGATGGATATTAGCATCAGCAGCAAGGCCTCAATGTGGCCCACCCACCGCTTGGCGGCAGGGCCTTCATTAAAATATTAAAATGAGGGTAATTAAAATGCAAATTAACTTACCCGTCGACGGTGGCCATCCCACGCCAATTTTACAGCCAACTGGCCGCACCTCATGCGCCTTCGGAACTCCATTGGGAAGTGGTTGAGGGTCAAAGATACTGAAGTTCGGGGGGGGAGGGGAGTTTGGAATTTCAAAAAGTGTATTTTGGGGGAGGATAGGTCAATTTGTGTTTGGGACTCAGTGGGGGGGACAGTGGGACAGGAGATTCAATGATAAGTTAAAGGTTTATTAATTATTTTTAATCGCACCGGCACCTTTAAATATGTTAATATATTCTGAAGTGCTTGAAGCTCTTTAAAAATGGCACCGGTGCCTGTGTGTTGGCGCCAAACGCTGTTGTCGGGGATGCGGCGGCTGCCCCTCTACATCATCGGGGGTAGCTGCTCCACCCCCTCCATTTAAATGAACCCCCGTACATAATATTGCGGGGGCTGTGCAGCGGCACATCGGTGTCGGAAGGCCGTTGACTTCATAGCTTGCCACCATGGAGCGTGGCGGGCTGATAAAATTCAGCCCAACAAGATTTTTCAGTGCAGTGCAGTAGATGTTAAATAGGTGTACACAAATGGACACTCTCTCACATTATCTATGGATCGCCGAAAGGCAACATACCTTTTTTTTATTCATATATGGAATGTGGGCAACACTGACAGGGCCAGAATTTATTGCCCATTTCTAATTGCTTTTGGGAAGGTGGTGCACCTTTTTGAACCACCGCAGTTCATCTGGTGAAGGTGCTTCCACAGTGCTGTTAGAGAGTGAATTGCAGGATTTTGACTCAGTAACGATAAAGGAACAGCAATACGTTTCCACATCAGGATGGTTTGCGACTTGGAGGGAACTTGGAGGTGGTGGTGTTCCCATGCACCAGCTGCCTTTGTCCTACGAAGTGCTAGAGGGTATAGGGTTTGGAAGGTACTGTTGAAGAAGCCTTGGCGAGTTGCTGCAGTGCATCTTGCAGATAGTACACACTGCAGACATGGTGTGCCAGGGGTATAGGGAGTAAATCTTTAAGGTGCTTCATTGATTCCCACTTGCGAGATCTGTTCTGAATTTGGTAATGCCACACAATGCAACGCAGCATGTCCTCACGTTATTTATTTTGTTAGGCAATTTGTAGAATAAGAGGAAAGTTACATGTTAAAGGTCAGAGTGAGCTAAACCGTCTAAACAGTTAAAACATCAGTGGTTTCACTACATTTTGCAGTAGAAATGAGAAAACTAGAAAGTCGGATGGAAGTACAGTGTCGGAAACGTGGGCTATTTTACATTTTTTTCCAATGATGATTTGTGTAAGGGTTCCAAAATCCTTCTGGTGTCACTTTCCAATGAAACTCTTGAAGATACACAAAGGCTGCTTAATGTTCAGTGGACAACAATATACTCGTTTTTGGCTGTTGTATGTAGTAGGCAGATTTCTCTAAAACATGCAAGGTGAAGTTAGTGCAGTCAGTTCGAACATAGAGCTTTGAGAGATCATGCAAATATTTTGTCACAAAGCAAAGAATTCTCTTTACCACCCCACCAATAATAATGATGCTGAAAGAATTAAATTTGTTGAAGGATGAACAAAACATCCGAGCACAGCTGTGCTATTGTGTTATTTTATTAATTGTTTTATCTTATACTTTATTAGTTGGACATAGAGTTCAAGTCCTGCTGACAGTAAACATCCTCCCGATAACTATGCGGACTGCATAGTAGGCAAGGTGAACCAATAAAGAGCAGTGGACTAATAAACTCAACTGTCCAAATTGCAAATATGCATTTCTTCATTAAATTGGTGAAACCCATTGAATCACAGTGCTTTTCACTGGAAAATTGTAGTCTTTATCTAGTGTAAATATCCAAAACTTTATTAGGGGCCATACTGCATTAACCTCAGAATTTAAAACGACAACAAATTATTCCTGAACACTGGTTGGCTTGGAATTTGCTGCAATAGCGTAATTGGTGACGATCGCCATAAGTAAGACCGTTGTTTGCCTAAATCCTCCAGCACAGATCGAAAGACAAAATTTGCTGCGAAACCCATTCCCACATGCCACAGTGACAGTGGGAAAATGGCTCCACTGCTCAGCAGTGGGCCAGCTGTATACACAGGTCAGGCCCATTTGGAGACAAAGGTACTGCTGCTCAATGGGGATGCTATTCGCGTTTGAAAATGAAAGAAAATAGCAGATCTTCAAAATTAACACATATCAAACTACCTTGTATACTTCTGAAAAGTATCTTTGTAGTTATCCCCAGGATGTTGCTGATAATTCACAAATTCTCAATGTTCATGGCCAAATCACAAGTGTAATTAGAATTTAAATGTACCTTTCTTGTATTAGCTCAATAAAAAGTTGCAAATACGTGGAAAATACCACACCATCAGACCAGTAAATACAAACTAAAAAAACTTTTAATCTTATTTACAGGTTACTTAATAAGCAGAACCCAAATAATACAGCAAGCTACTGAATCAGAATGATACTTAAAAACAACAAAATGAGAAATCAGTCCATAAAATGGAAGTCAGTGTGTTATGATGCTAATAGTATCCCAATCGCCATTATTGAACTGAACTGACAGAAATGGATGTCGTGCATATTCTGACAACTATCAGTTGGTGACCTGCTTAACTAAGATCCCCAAGGCAAGTTTCTCTTCCTTTCTATATGGCCGAGAGAAGCAGGATTGCTCTCCAGGCTCCACAAATCCAGTCTGTTCACAGTGTCTCCAATTTCTCCCTCACCAAAAAGTGGGCCCCTCCAACAGACCTACCTTCTATAGCCCAGAGGTGGCTGGTCCACCCAATACAGCAGTGACTCAGGGCCAATGAGCTAAGTCGACGTGCTTGAGCTCCAGCTGTAACGCATTGTCCTGATACAAATTAGGCCTAACTCTCAAAATGGACTCTCCCCATGGCTACCAGGCAGGCAAGCAATTGCCATGTTTCACTAGAAGTCCACTTGGTGGGGGTAGTGGAGGGAGGAATTTCCCCCTTAGAATTAAGGTTTGGATGAATGCTCATCCCTGTAGTGATGTTATATTTCTTTTTCTGTCAAAAATAGAAGGCTGACTACATTCCATAGGTACAAAAACCATCATTCCACATGCCAATTCGTCTCACGCATCAACTTTAACAAAGTTAATATGAAAATTAGCTAGCTACTCATGGTGCTAATTCTTTAAAGGATTTGTAACAAGAATTTAACATGCTACTGAACTGATGATGCTGAATGTGATCAGTTAATTTCATAACAAGGATTCATTTCTATCTCAACAGATAGTCAATAATGTTTTAATTATGTATGGATCGAAGATGATATTTACTGCTCATCTGTTCATGTGCTTTTATCACATGGCAGACAATAATACAACTTGCGGTTAGTAATGCTATAATCCTTTTATACATAGATGTAGAGCTTGAACCTGAAACAATTTTGAGATGGAATATGCCTCATTTCTATATGTGTATTATTACAAACATTTGATACTTGCTGCTAATTGCCTTGTGTGGAATTATTACAGTTGGCAATAATCAGTGACCTCTGACAGAACATGCACATTGTGAAATCAATAGAATTGAGAATCGGGCACATTTTATAATAGTGATGTATTCTGCCATTTAACTGTCCAAGTGGTGAAGGAAAAAATATGGCCCACAGATGTCACACAGGGACAAGATCAGACTTTGCTATGACTTCTCCAACGGATTCTGCTGACCTTCACGATCAAGCCTCATGTATGAAGAACAGATACTTGTGCAAGGTAGTGGAGGGTGTGTGAACCCACATCCGAACAAAGTTATTTACTTCAGGAGAGAAGTGAAAGAAGGCAAAACAAAAATTTAAAAAATCGCTGGTGTGGAGCTCAGCTCTTAACGTCTCTATAGAACACACCCATTCATAAATCTCATGAGTTGGCAGGCAAGCAGACAGGAAGTGTAGAAAGTCAGATGTAAGCGATAAAGTTACTAACATGCTCAATAACACTGAACTCGTCCACCTAGCAACCACTGGCTGTCGTGCAATACTACAATACTACAGGTCAGGGAGGAGTTACAATTATAAAATTTATCATTGGCACACTTGAATAACTTCAAGCAACAAGAACTAAAAAGTAATTGGGTTAATTTCAATTCATATTCCATTATAACATTTGAAATAAAATGACTCAAAGCAATTTTTGAAAAACAAATCTATGCTGCAAGCTTAATTTGTGGAATGTTTTGAATTTCAACATAAAAGTAACTTTAAATTCTAATTTCAAATTACAAACATATTTGTATCATTTGTGAACAAATAGAATCCCTTTATTAGCTATATAGTATGTGACCCTTAAATGTCACAAGCAAAATTCAAATGCAGGATGTTTTCTTCTTTAAGCATTTTATCTACAGGCCTCAAGCCTGCATCACCAATAGACCAGATACAACCAACACTATTATGGGCTGTACTTCATCTGTTTAACATCCAGAATCAAATTTATACATCAATTCCTAACAACACTTTTGGTGGTCACAAGAACTGCAGCGGTTCAAGAAGGCATTTATTGCCCATCCCTAATTGCCCTGGAGAAGGTGGCGGTGAGCCGCCTTCTTGAACCACTGCAGTCCGTCTGGGGTAAGTACACCCACAGTGCTGTTAAGAACAGAGTTCCAGGATTTTGACCTTATATCACACAAACAACTGAGAGGAGAAATGAAGTTATTATTGCCTGAATATTAACTTTACACCCGTGTCCATTTGTTCTATCCTTACCTGTTCAAAGCTAAAAAGTATGTTTACACCTATATTTCATTAATCCTTCTTGACATATTTAAACCTGAATAATGCCACTCCCAATCTTTGGAATGGGATCAAAAATAATTTACATATTTAATATATAGTTACAAACCATTATTTTGCACAGTCCTATTTTACTATTTTGCTGGACAATCGTTATAGTGTAGAAAAACTTACCTTACTAGTTGAGCTCATTGCTTTAGAACCTTCTGCCTTAGCAAGCTGACTAACTTTTGTTTTTTCCTTTGGGGAATGAAAAAAAGAAAGTTTCAGATCACATGTTCCATAACTGTGTCGATTACTCATTTTTTATTTAGTAAACAAATTGTAATTAGCCACATCTGAATTCCTTATTAGTCACATTTAGCTTGTAGCTAATGAACTGGATAACATTGGCTTAGAGGCAAGCCAGTGCGTAAAGGAAATTTCTAAAACACCTAAAATATTACCAAAAAACTAGAAAAACAAGACTAGTAATGATAACGTTTAACATGTATTATATTTGACTAGAAACAGGGCTGTATTTTACCAAGACCACGAAGTCGGGATCCGTGGCGGGGGGTCCAGACAATGGGTCCGGCAGCGGCCCGTAACGGAAGCCAATGCCAGGACAGCCCGGCTCGATCTTCCTGGCGGCAGTGAGGCTCCGTGGCAGCCCCCCTGCCACTGGGCGATGGGATCTGTATCTACATATTCAAATCAATAAAATGAATACATTAGCCTTCCGCGATCCTCAGTGCGGTGGTCGTCACTCCTGCGCCTTCAATACCTCTTCTGGGGAAAGCTGGCGTGACACTGGTGGGGAGGGGAGAGGAGTTAGGATTTTCATTGTGCGGGGAGGGGGGAGGGGTGGAAATGGGGTCAAATAAACGTAATGGGTGTCGGGGATGGTGAGAAAGGGTGAACTTTAAACTTTGTGCAGTGGGGCGGGAGTGGAAGGTCAGGTTTAAAAGGAAAGTGTTTTGGGGGGGAGGGCAAATAGTTAATGTAATTGTTATTGGGGGATGGGAAATGGGTATGAGAGATTTATTTGATAAATTTTGGGGAGGTGTATCTTTAAAAATTTAAATATGCCGGCAGGGCTGGCTGCCCTTTAAAGATTGCGCCAGCGCCTACGCACAGGCAGCTGACACTATTGCCAGCAATGGACAGCCCGTCCCCTCCACGTGATTGGGGGGTTCCCGCACGGGAGAGCATTGCGACTCTTTGGCGTGCGACCTATGTGTGTGGGCTGCCATTTTTGCAGCTCGCCACCAGGAGCTCTTAAAATCTAGCCTGTAGTATAATTATTAGTTAGCTCAGTTGGCTAGACGGCATGTGTATGATGCAGAAAGATGTCAACAGCGTGGGCTCAATCCCTGTTCTGGCTGTGGCAGTTTATGGAGGCCTACCTTCTCACCTTGCCCCATGCTTGTGGAGTGGTGACCCTCAAGCTATACATCATCAATCATCTGCCTAATGGGGAGAGATGTTTATGGTCCTTTGGGACTATGGCTAGAGCAAGTATAATTATTGTACCTTAAAGAACTTGTAAAGCAACAACAACTTGTCAAGTTTGGTGAAAAAACAAATACTGAAGCAATACATTCTTTGCCAAATCAAAGGCAAAAGACTGTGGATATTGGAAATCTGAAATATAAACTAAAAGCAATGGGTCAGGCAGCATCTGTGAAGTAAAAACAAGAAATGCTGTAAATACTCAGCAGGTCTGGCAGCATGTGTGGAGAGAGAAGCAGAGTCAATGTTTTAAGTCAGTGACCCTTCATCAGAACTCATCTGTGAAGGTTGGTGTAATATTAATATTCTGCAATTAGACATTGTTAAATCAGTAATACATTATATATACTTTGCATGTTTCACACTCCTTACGTAGACATCACCATTCTGCCATGTCTGTATGTATGTCTCTGTAGACCTCCTGATGCTAAACCTCTCCTCCGTGCATTTACCACCAGACTTGACTACTCCAATGCTGTCCTGGCCAGCCTGCCATCCACCAGCCTTCGTAACTTCACCTCATCAAAACATCTGATGCCTGTATCCTACTTTGCACAATATGCTGCTCACCGATTACTTGTGTCTTTGGTGACATACATTGGCTTCCAATCCCCCAATGCTTCATATTTAAAATTCTCCTGTTTAAATCTCTTCATAACTTCATCCTATCCGTATATCTGTTGCCTCCTCCAGCGCTACAATTTCCCCATCCCTCTGCCACCGAACTCTCCGTTCCTTTGACTTTGGGATCGTACATCTCTCCCTTTCACCCCAAGGTTGGTGACTATGTCTTTAGCTGCTCTAAACCCCTCAGCCTCTCCATCTCCCTCTGTTCCTTTAAGACCTTCAAGTCAGAAAACCAAGCAACAGTTGGGAATCTGGTGAGCGACCCTTAAAGAGGGTAAAAAAACTTGTTCCTAATGGCACTAGGCAGGCAGAACAGGGAAAACTAAAATTCCCTAGCGAGGGTGGATCCGAGGTTGGCACCATTATATGTGGCGCCCGTGAGCGAGTGAGTCCAAAAAAATACAGAGGCTGCAAATACTCAATACTCTAAGTGAAGGAAGTAAAAAGAGTATTGCAAAAACACTTGTTACAGCCAAGTGAGGAGGGGGCATCACAGTTGTCCCCTCTTGCCCTTCCTCTTATTTGACCGCAACAGGGTTTTATTTCTTTTTAAACAGTGGTCGTGCTTACCACCGCTGTGAGTGTTTTACCTTTACTGTGAAAGAACCAATCGGACAGGTTTTCTTGAGTTTAAACAAGAAAGAGGTAAGTTTATTATACTTAACACTCTAACCCCGATTTAAAATACTAACAAATATGCAACACATTCACAAGAGAATCACACACACACAAATAGATTACAGAGGAGAAAACAGATTTGGTGGTTGGATTAAAGTCCAGAATAAATAAAAGTTAAATACACAGTTTGACATTGGATGATTCGGTGATTGCCTGGCTGGAATTGTACTCTTGAAGTCCTTGGTTGGTCAAAGTGCACTTTTGCTGGCTTGCTTTGCTCAGGGTTTGCTTGAAGGCAGAATTAGTTGGCTCTCTTCCCCTGGTTTCTGGCTATAACAGTCTGCAGGCTTGGAGGATCCACAGTCATAGACCGTTTTCAAACTTGATGTTTTCTGGGGAGAGACGAGAGAGAAAGGGAAGTACGCAGCCAGCTTTGCTGCTGCACACACAATTACTGCTCGTCTCTTTGTCTGTGTAACAACTTCGAGTTTCTTCAGAAATGGGCAGATGACCACATGATTGCTTCAGGTTTTCTGGAACCTTCTAATTAAATTTAATGTTCCACATGCCCCAGAATGTCAATTTACACTTGGAGGGGGTTTGCTCTCTGCCTAAAAGCAGAATTAATAAGAGTCCGTATTGTAGCAGGTATTGCTGATGATGGGAAGATGTGCCAAAGTAAAATCTCTCCTTCCAAAAATTCGAAAGAAAATGTCTTCAAGCATAGAGTTGTTAATGAAGTTGAATAATCTCCATCAGGAGGAAAATCAGAAGACTTCCTTGGTGAGATCAACGATCCGAATAAAGCATTTGGTCTGCATATTTTTTTTGTCAACGGCCATAACACCAATTTTAAATTTGACACTGGAGCAAGTGTAACAGCTTTATCATACAACGAACTGTGGTTAACAATGCATTACCTGCAATTAACAGAAACTCAGTTACATTGCCTAGGAGGAATTCAACTGAAAGCCAAGGGAAAGCTACAGGCAACACTCCAGTACAAGGGAAAGCAGATATTGAAAACACTGTGTGTGCTATGGAATCAGGAATTCTCTCTCTTAAGTAGAAGAGCCTGTATTGATCTTCATCTTATAAGAAAAATGGAAGTTAAGCAACAAGAAGCCAGGAGTCACTTTGAAAAAGACTTTCCAAAATGATTTACTGGTCTGGAAAACTGAAGACCAAATACGACATTATGTTGAGAAAAGATGCTAAACCAGTATGCCTTTTCACGCCTAGAAAGATACCACACCCACTAATATAGCAAGTCCACCGTCAGCTGGAAGAGATGACCAGGATAGGAGTTATTTCTCCTGTCACTGAGTCTACAGAGTGGTGTTCGGTAATAGTTCCTGTTCCTAAACCTAACAGTACTCTTCACATTTGAGTAGACGTAACTTATTAAGGCTGTGGCAAGAGAAGGTCATCCGACGTCCTTAGTGGACGAAAGCTCAACAAAGTTATCTAAAAGTACCATGTTCACAAAGCTTGACACGAATAGTGGCTTTTGGCAGGTTCCATTGGATAAATCAAGATTATTGACAACCTTCATTAATCTGTTCGGAAGATTTTGTTTACCGGAACTATTCCAAAGAACTATGTCGAACATGCTACAGGGCCTTAAAAGAGTAATATTGCATATGAACGACATTGTAGTTCATGGTGAATCCATTGAAGAACATAACCTGAGGGTTACAGTGGTTTTGAATCGTCTACAAGAAGAAGGCCTGACACTTAATGAAAAGTGTGAATTTTCAAGAATGGCTATCCATTTCTTAGGACACATTGTCAGTAGCAACGGCATAATTGCAGACCCGCAAAAGACTTGAATTCCCAATTCCTACTTCTGTCCAAGACCTTCAACGATTCCTTGGAATGGGTAATCAGTTGGCAAAATGTTTTACCCTATCTAGTGCAAGTTACTGAGCCTTTATGACAAGTATTAAGGAAAGCTCAAGCACGGTGTTGGGATGTATATCAGGAGCAAGCATTTTAAAAGATCAAGGAGATGCTGATTTCAGCAGATATCTTAGCGAATTATAACTCCACTGGTCCCTGACGTTGACAGCACTCATCCCTCCCTTTAGGCTCCTCATGACCACCTGTTGACTGTAATGCTCAAATCAAACCCACCCATCCCCGCAGCCGCCCACATCCAGATTCATACAAACATACAAATTAGCAGAAGTGGCCACTTGGCCCCTCGAGCCTGCTCTGCCATTCAATAAGATCATGGCTGATCTGATTGTAAACTTGACACCACATTCCCGCCTACCCCAATAACCTTTCACCCCCTTGCTTATCAAGAATCTGTCGACCTCTGTCTTTAAAATATTCAAAGACTCTGCTTCCACTGCCTTTTGAGGAAGAGAATTCCAAAGACTCATGACCCTCTGAGAGAAAAAGTTTCTCCTCATCTCTGTCTTAAATGGGCGACCGCTTATTTTTAAACAGTGACCCCTAGTTCTGGACTCACCCACATGAAAACAAGCCCAGACTGTCCAACCTTTCCTCAAAGACAAACTGCCCATTCCAGGTAGTAGTTTTGTAAACCTTCTCTGAACTGCTTCCAACACATTTACATTCTTCCTTAATTACTCCAGATGCCGTCTCCCCAATGCCCTGTTTAACTGAAGCACAACCTCTCTACTTTTGTCGGCATCTGTGGAGAGAGAAGCAAAGTTAACGTTTCAGGTTTACGACCTTTCATCAGACCTGAAATGTTAACTTTACTTCTCTCGCTACAGATGCTGTCAGACCTGCTGAGTATTTCCAGCACTTTTTGTTTTTGTTTCAGATTTCCAGCATCTGCAGTATTTTGCTTTTACTCCCTACTTTTGTATTCAATTCCCCTTGCAATAAATGATAACATTCTATTAGCTTTCCTAATTACTTGCTGTACCTGCATCCTAACCTTTTGCAATTCATGCACTAGGATACCCTGATCCCTCTGTATCTCAGAGCTCTGCAATCTCTCACCATTTAGATAATATGCTTCAACAACACAATCAGGGAGGGTTGTGAAGCCTCCTGACAGGTTGAATCTGTGATGTCAGAGATTTGGGGGGAGATGGGGTAATATGTAAAAATAATAAAATGAATGTATAAAAAAATGGATAAAGACTTTGGGGAGATGTAGTATATAAGGGTTTGAAAGGGTTAATGTCTGAGACAGTATGAGGAGAGAGACTGGAGGGAGATGCAACACGCCTTCAATGGAGTCACGCAGACTTATGTAAAGCTGTATATAGTGTTACGATGGAGGCGGGAGGAGTGCACTGTATCTTCTAGACCCACTTCTCCACAGGCCGCAACATATATTAAAATTTTTTCCCACTTACTGATACGGTCAATCGTAGACTTTATGTTTCCCGGAATAAAGCACACCAACCAGGTTTCTTTAATAAACAACAAAATTATCAGTTTATTATAAACCAAGATGTAACCAATAATGAAGTAAAAGGTACACACAAGTTGAAATATTAAAGCCCCTTATTTATCCTAACCCACCCACACACACACATACATACACATGGGTTAACCAGGAAACAATAAAAGGGATTTTGGTTTACAGCTGTTACAGCGAAACAGAAGGAATAATAAAAACACTTAGGCTGAAAAGAAGGTATGGAAAGATATCTTTTGTTTTGGTTTGGCATCCCAAATACATGTGGACAGCTGTCAATGGGATCTTCCTGGAACAGTTCTTTGTGGGCGATGTTGATGATCAGTTTGGGTAGGCTTTCCATGAGATGCAGCTATTGAGGCTACACATTGGTCTTACAGCAGGGGTGCAGCAACAAGTTTCAGTTCCACACATTCGACATGTAAAGGTTTCTGCAAGAATGCAGGATTTCTTCAAATACATGAGGAAATAGGAATCTGACATACTGGAAATACAGGGTTTCTTTTCAAGAGAGAGAGATGAGCTGTCTTTTTCTGTTTCAGGCCAAACACCAACTGTCTGTTTTAACAGTTCAAACTGAAACTAAAAATTTTCAGTAGAAGTCTCCTGATGTCTATAACTCTTGTCCTGTCACTCTTTCATAAAGATCTCTCCAAGTCAAAAACCTGCAGGTGCTTTCCAGTCACTGTTACCTCTCAGTCCAAACCTTCTGGTGACTTCCCTTAAAAAAAACACCCAAAGTTCCAGCATCCTTCAGTTTTTAAAAACACAAATTCTCAAAAATTTAACAAAAAAATTGAAGCACTCGCAACAATAGTTACAATGTAATAAAGAGTTAATGTTCAAATTACTGAAGACTCAGCAATCTCGCATAGCTAGACTAATCAAACATACGAAGGTGACGGCAGCGGACTAACCAAACATACAATAGGTACAAGCGGAGAGCAGAAACAGACTCAACAGAAGTGGAGAAAATCCACAGTAGAAGGAACCTAGATACAACTGTGCAGGTCTGCTCTCTAATATCAGATTCATATTTCTGAGTAATGGAACCAGTCTCAGAAGGAAAGTGGCCCCGACAAAAAAGCAACCAACACTTTAAATATCTCTGGCAAATTTGAGATGCATGTGATCTTAGCAGAATACAAAGTCAAATGGTAAATAGAAAGGCCACTCAAGACATAGCACAGTTATGTATCTGAGGTCTTTCCACAGATTGTGTAATTCACTGATTGCTCTCTTGAATCCTTTATGAAAAGCCTGCACTGTATGACTCATATTTTGGTATCTATCCAACCTAGTAGAACCCATGAAGTTACAAGCCCCTACAGACAAAGGATAGCTCAGAACAAAAAGCTGTATAATTAGACATCACACTCCCAACAAAGGCATTTCAGAACTAGTTTAAAATTCTGCACAACATTACCAATAATCCAGAAAAAAATCCAAATGCCACCTCAAAATATTCCCATTCATTTTTGCAGCATTCCTCTCCATTTTACATTATAGAAAATGCATTTAACAGATGATAATGCAGTAATGCTTTTCTGTATCAAATCCCTTGAGCTATGCTGAGTAACAGTTCATTTGTTATCAATTAGGTCAAGTCGGCATAAGGAGGGAGGAAGTGTTGGGTATTCTAAAGGGCATTAAGGTGGACAAGTCCCCAGGTCCGGATGGGATCTATCCCAGGTTACTGAGGGAAGCGAGAGAGGAAATAGCTGGGGCCTTAACAGATATCTTTGCAGCATCCTTAAACACGGGTGAGGTCCCGGAGGACTGGAGAATTGCTAATGTTGTCCCCTTGTTTAAGAAGGGTAGCAGGGATAATCCAGGTAATTATAGACCGGTGAGCCTGACGTCAGTGGTAGGGAAGCTGCTGGAGAAGATACTGAGGGATAGGATTTATTCCCATTTGGAAGAAAATGGGCTCATCAGTGATAGGCAACATGGTTTTGTGCAGGGAAGGTCATGTCTTACCAACTTAATAGAATTCTTTGAGGAAGTGACAAAGTTGATTGATGAGGGAAGGGCTGTCGATGTCATATACATGGACTTCAGTAAGGCGTTTGATAAGGTTCCCCATGGCAGGCTGATGGAGAAAGTGAAGGCGCTTGGGGTCCAAGGTGTACTAGCTAGATGGATAAAGAACTGGCTGGGCAACAGGAGACAGAGAGTAGCAGTAGAAGGGAGTTTCTCAAAATGGAGACGTGTGACCAGTGGTGTTCCACAGGGATCCGTGCTGGGACCACTGTTGTTTGTGATATACATTAATGATTTGGAGGAAAGTATAGGTGGACTGATTAGCAAGTTTGCAGACGACACTAAGATTGGTGGAGTAGCAGATAGTGAAGGGGACTGTCAGAGAATACAGCAGACCGGCCAGTGGCGTAAATGGTACAAGGAAACATGGAGTGGATGCCAGCTGCACCACAGAAGGTGGTTCCCTCAAGCGATCAAGGGCACCACGAAAGGGCTGAGGTGGCGACTGATGGTGATGAGGGGGCCCCCGCCCCCCGCCACAGGGCTCCATCATCATCACTGCCTCCATGACCCTTCCGATGGACAAAGCATCTGTACAGTTACGCTCTGTGACAGAGGCTGCCCCTGCAGTGATGCCAGTGCAGCAACCTTTGGAGGTGCCCTCCCAGCATGTCCACAAACAGGCTGGACACCGCGGGCATCTCAGGCCCAGACAGGCACTAGGGGGGCACACTGCCTCCACCTCATCCTCAGCCATAGGGGGAGCACCTCGTAGGACAGGCCATTGCATTGGTAATGTCACTTTGTGGGTCACTTGGCTGTTTATGTTTTAAACAACTATTATTGGATAAAGCACTGGGTATGTTGTTGCACTAAGGAAGACTTGTGTGTTTTCATTTCATTATGGCGAAAGGCAGGAGGATAGACATTAAGAATTGGCAAAGCAAGGAACTGTGTTGGGGAATAGTGTGTCACGTGGAGACTCTGGAGCCTTGCAGTGTTTCTGCCATTAACGGATGCTTGCTCTCACTCAGATGAAGGAAAATCTCCTCTCCAAATGTCCTGCAGACTGATTATTGCTGAGGTAAAATACGTCTGGATCAGAGTGGCCCTCCCATCCGATAAGGACTCTGCCTCCTGAGCCTACCATGGTGACATCCCTGCAAAGTATGGGGACCGTTCTCCAGGTCTCCTTCAGCCTCCTTCTCATCCTCGTCTAACTTCTCCTCTTCTTCCTCCTCTGAGGAGCTGTGCCATTCCAATGTTTCTTGCTCTTCAAGGTCCACACCTCTCTGGAGGGTCATGGTATGCAGTGCGCAGCAGACCACCACAATGTGAGAGATCCCTGAGGGCCTGCATGGTGCCTCCCAACTGGTCAAGACCACCTGAACCTAATCTTCAGAGGGCCCATAGTTTGCTCAATAATCATTCTTGTGCTCAGGTGGAATCGGTTGTAGTGTCTCTCAGCCTCCTTGGCAGGGTTGCACACTGGAGTCATCAGCCATCTCCTCATGGTATAAGCCTTATCCGCCAACAACCATCCACAGATTTCCAATGGTTCCATGAAGAGTGGTGACACCTGTGATTGCTGAAGGATGAAGGCGTCATGGCAGCTGCCAGGATAGCATGCACAGACCTGAATTAAGTGCTTGCTGTGATCGCATACCAGCTGGATGTTTAAGGAGGGGAATCCCTTCCTGTTGAAGAATGTCCCTGGCTGGTCAGTAAGTGCCTTGATGGCCAAATGAGCAGAATCAATGACCCCCTGCACCTGAGGGAATCCAGCGACTGAGGCAAATCCCACTGTCCTTACAGCTTGAGTGCCACTATTCACCTTGAACTCAATGTGACCTCCTGTGCTATTGAACAGATAGCATCCAAGACTTTAGTGATGCAATGATGTGCTGCTGTATGTGAGATGCCACCCAAGTCTGTAACTGCTGCTTGGAAGGACCTGGTTGCAAAAAAGTGCAAATCTATGTAACTTTTACAACACGGGAAGGCCATGGTGGTGGTTCCTATAGACCCTCAACTCAGCAACCATCTGCCTAGACAGGCACAACCTTCTACGGCACTGACACTCTGACATGTCCAGGTAGTTTCTCCTTTGGAAATAGATCCTCCATTGAGGATTTCATCTTTGTTGCCTTCCTGCCCCTCATTCCTCATTCTTGCACCCCTGTTGCCCAGGGGTCTGCCTCTGCTCCTGCAGATGCTGCTCCTCATTGCTAGTCCATCCTATCTCAGACTAGCTTAATCCCATTTCCTATTATGTCCTTCCTTCCTTTAAATTAGAATGTGCAGTTTTCCTGAACCCCATTCTTATGAGCCAGTAAGGCTTGTAAGGTGAGTGACCTGTCCAACACCTTCTTGCCAAAGCCACCACCCCCAAAATGCCCTCATCAGGGGTGAAAAGATATGACAGATAAATCTCCTGTACAAATTCTGTACAACTGGTTGCCTGCGAATGAGGGTCTTTCCTGTGCCTTGCCCCTTTAATGGTGCCTCTTGCTGCTGTCCTACCATTCTGACTGGCTGCCCACTGTGTTTGCACCTCCTCCTCCCTGTCGTGGTTGAAACCCTGCGTGGATCTCATGGTCTTACAAAGAAAATTCAAAACTGGCCCCTAACAAGCTGACAAAAAGCTTGTTAATAGGTTCAATCTCTCCTCATATGTCAATCCTGCCATCCCAGGAATCAGCCCAGTAAATCTATTTTGCACTCCTTCCAAGGCAAGAACATCCTTCCTCAGATAAGGAGACCAAAACTGCACACAATACTTTGGATGTGGTCTCACCAAGATCCTGTATAACTGCAGTAAGACATCTTTGTTCCTGTACTCAAATCCTCTTGCAATGAAGGCGAACATACCATTCGCCTTCCTAATTGCTTGCTGCACCTGAATGCTTGCTTTCAGCGACTGGTGTATAAGGTTACCCAGGTCTCGTTGCACCTCCCACTTTCCCAATCTATTACCATTCAGATAATCTGCCTTTCTGTTTTTACAACCAAGGTGGATAACCTCACATTTATCCACGTTATACTGCACCTGCCATGCATTTGCCCACTCACCCAATTTGTTCAAATCACAATGGAGCCTCTTTGCATCCTCCTCACAGCTCACATTCCCCCCCAGCTTTGTGTCATCTGCAAACTTGGAAATGTTACATTTAGTTCCCTCACCCAAGTCATTGATATTGTAAATAGCTGGGGCCCAAGCACTGTTCCATGCAGTACCCCACTAGTCACTGCCTGCCACCCAGAAAAAGATCTGTTTATTCCTACTCTCTGTTTCCTGTCTTGTCAACCAATTTTCAATCCATGCCAGTATATTGCCCCCAATCCCACGTGCTTTAATTTTGCGCACCAATCTCTTATGTGGGACCTTATCAAAATCCTTCTGAAAATCCAAATACACCACATCCACTGGTTTGCCCTTATCTATTCTACTAGTTATATCCTCAAAAAACTCCAGTAGATTTGTTAAGCTTGACTTCCCTTTCGTAAACCCACGCTGACTTTGCCCAATCCTGTTTATGCATTCTAGGTGTTCTGCTATCACATCCTTTATAACAGACTCTAGCACTTTCCCCACTACTGATGTAAGGCTAACTGGTCTGTAGTTCCCTGTTTTATCTCTCCATCCTTTTTTAAATAGTGGGGTTACATTTGCCACCGTCCAATCTATAGCAACTGCTCCACAGTCTGCAGAATTTTGGAAAATGACCAACAATGCATCCACTATTTCCAGGGCCACTTCCTTTAGTACTCTGGGATGTAGATTATCAGGCCCTGGAGGATTTGTCAGCCTTTAACCCCATTAATTTTCCTAGTACTATTTTTTTTACTAATACTGATTTCCTTCAGTTCCTCCCTCTCATTAGACCTTTGGTTCCCTAACATTTCTGGGAGGTTATTTGTCATAGAGTTATACAGCACAGCCCTTCGGCCCATCGTGTCTGTGCCGGCCATCCAGCACCCAACTATTCTAATCCCATATTCCTGCACTTGGCCCATAGCCTTGTATAATATGGCGTTTCAAGTGCTCATCAAAATACTTCTTAAATGTTGTGAGGGTTCCTGCCTCCTCCACCACTTCAGGTAGTGCATTCCAGAGTCCAACCACCCTCTGGGTGAAAAAATGTTTCCTCAAATCTCCCCTAAAACTCCTGCCCCTTAAATCTATGCCCCCTGGTTCTTGACCCCTTCACTAAGGGAAAAAGTTTCTTCCTATCTAACCTATCAATGCCGCTCATAATCTTGTACACCTCAATCAGGTCCCCCCTCAGCCTTCTCTGCTCCGAGGAAAACACCCCTAGCCTTTTCAGTCTCTCTTCATAGCTGAAATGCTCCAGCCCAGGCAACATCCTGGTGAATTTGCTCTGCACCCTCTCCAGTGCAATCACATCCTTCCTATTAGTGGCCTGCTACCTGAGCCGAACCCGACAACATGTGTTGGGTTCGGGTCGGGTCGGCCCCATCTTCAGGCTCCGGCTTTCAGGCTTGGGTCGGGTCACGTCCAAGTTAAGTTGGGTCGGGTCAAGTCCAAGTTAAGTCAGGTCGGGTCGGGCCGGACACGCAGGGTCAGTGCTGTGCTGGTAAGTATTAAAAATAAAACAATTACCTGCGCTGGGAGTCCGGGACAAAACTGAGTCTGCGCAGTGAGTGAGTGACGTCACTAAGACGTCTCACACATGCGCGGCAGCTTCGTGGAGGTTCCGAGTCAGAAGGTAAGTAAACGGATGGCTGGGTCGGGCTCGGCTCGGGTCAAGTCAGGGCGGGCTCAGGTCGGGCTTGGGGCAAAAGCAGAGGGACTGGGGCCGGGTTGGGCACACGGTGGTTCAGTCGGGTTCGGGTCAGGTTTGTTTTCCCGATCTAAAGTAGGCCTCTACTTCCTGAAACGTTAACTCTGCTTCTCGCTCCACAGATGCTGCCAGACCTGCTGAGTGTTTCCAGCATTTCTTGTTTTTATTTCAGATTTCCAGCATCCGCAGTATTTTGCTTTTATTCCTCTACTTCCTATAGTGTGGTGACCAGAACTGTACACAGTACTCCAGCTGTGGCCTAACTAGCATTTTATACAGCTCCATCATAACCTCTTGTATTCTATGCCTCAGCTAATAAAGGCAAGTATCCCATTTGCCTTCCTAACCACCTTATCTACCTGTGCTGCTGCCTTCAGTGATCTATGGACAAGTACACCAAGGTCCCTCCGACCTTCTGTACGTCCTAGGGTCCTACCATCCATTGTATATTCCCTTGTCTCGTTAGTCCTCCCAAAATGCATTACCTCACACTTTTCAGGATTAAATTCCATTTGCCACTGCTCTGCCCATCTTACCAGCCCATCTCTGTGTCCTCCTTTGTGAAGACAGAACCAAAGTATGTGTTTGTTCTGCCATGTCTTTGTTCCCATTATAATTTCCCCTGTTTCTGACTGTAAGGGACCCACATTTGTCTTCATTTATCTTTTTCTCTTTACATATTTATAGAAGCCTTTAGTCAGTTTTTATGTTCCCCGCAAGTTTACTCATACTCTATTTTCCCCTGCTTAATCAACCTCTTTGTCCTGCTTTGCTGAAATCTAAGTTGCTTCCAATCCTTAAACTTACTGCTTTTTCTGGCAATTTTATATGCCTCTTCTTTGGATCTAATACTATCCCTAATTTTTCTTGTAAGCCACGGTTGAGCCACCTTTCTCGTTTTATTTTTGCGCCAGACAGGAATAATAATTGTTGTAATTCATGCTCGTTCTTTAAACATTATCCATTGTCTTTCCACCATCAACCGTTTTAGTAAAGTTCCCCAATCTACCATAGCCAACTCATGCTTCATACCTTCGTAGTTTCCTTTATTTAGATTCAGGACCCTAGTTTTGGATTCAACTACTTCACTCTCCATCTTAAATGAAGAATTCTATCATGTTATGTTCGCTCCTCCCCAAGGGACCCCTCACAAGAAGACTGTTAATTAATCCTTTCTCATTGCACAATACGCAGTCTAGGATAGCCTGTTCTCTAGTTGGTTCCTCAACGTGTTGGGCTAAAAAAAGTCACATACCCAATCCAGGCAATCCTTCTCCACAATATTATTGCTAATTTGGTTTGACCAATCTATATGTAGATTACAGGTGTACCCTTATTGCATGCATCTCTAATTTCCTGTTTAATGCCATGCCTTACATCTCCACTACAGTTTGGGGGCCTACAGATAACCTCCACCAATGTTTTCTGCCTCTCGGTGTCTCTTAGCTCCACCCATACAGATTCCACATCATGATTTTCCGAGCCAATATCCTACCTCACCACTGCAGTGATTTCCTCCTTTACTAACAACACTACCCCTCCTCCTTTCCCTTTTTGCCTGTCCTTCCTAAATATTAAATACCCCTGGATGTTCAGTTCCCATCCTTGGTCACCTTGCAGCCATGTCTCCGTAATCGCTACTATATCATAACCGTTTATATCTATTTGCGCTGTTAATTCATCTACCTTACTGCGAATGTTCCACACAATGCCTTTAGACTTGTCTTTTTAACATTGTTAGTCATCTTAGCTTTATTTTGCACGATGGCCCCATTTGTTTCTCGCCCTTGTTTTCTCTGCCTTCCACTTTTACTTCTTACCTTTCTGTCTTTCATTTCTATCCTTGTTTCCCCCTCCTCTGTCTCCCTGCTCAGATTCCCATCCCCCTGCCATTCTCGTTTAAACCCTCCCCGACAGCACTGGCAAACAACCGCCCCCCCCACCCCCCCACCACTCCAGCCCACCCCTGCAAAGAAATTGGTCCTGGTCCTGCCCCAATACAACTATTGCAGCTCATAGTGGTCCCACCCCCAATGTCCCAGGAATCTGAATCCCTCCCCCCCCACACCATTTCTCCAGCCATGTATTCATTTGATACATTCTGCAATTTCTGCTCCCACTAGCATGTGGCACTGGTGGTAATCCTGAGATTACTACCTTTGAGATCTTACTTTTTAATTTTCGTCCTAACTCCCTATATTCAGCTTGTAAGATCACATCCCTTTTTTCACCTATGTCATTGGTACCGATATGTACCACGACAACTGGCTGCTTGCCCTCCCCCCTCAGAATGCAGCCTCTCAGAGACATCCTTGACCCTAGCACCAGGGAGGCAACATACCATCCTGGAATCTCTTTTGCTGCAGAAACGCCTGTCTGTTCCCTTAACGATTGAATCCCCTATCACTATAGCCCTGCCACTCTTCTTCCTCCCTCCTGTGTTGCAGAGTCAGCCATGGTGCCATGAACTTGGCTCTTGCTGCTTTCCCCTGAGCCATCTCCCCCAACAATATCCAAACTTGTATATCTGTTAGAGAGGGGGGTGGCCACAGGGGACTCCTGCACTACCTGTCTTCCTCTACTCTGCCTGGTGGTCACCCATTCCTTTTCTGTCTTTGCTTCATTTGCCTGTGATATGACCACCTCGCTAAATGTGCTATCCACGACGATCTCAGCATCGCGGATACGCCATAGTGAATCCACCCACAGCTCCAGCTCTGTAATGCGGGTAGCCAGTAGCTGCAGATGGATACACTTTCTGCACACATGGTCACCAGGGACACTGGAAGTGTCCCAGATTTCCCACATAATGCAAGAGGAGCATATCATGGGTGTGAGCTCTCCTGCCATGACTTACCTTTAGATTACTTAGTTACTCCCTTTAATTAAAAAATACTAATTACGCTAGGGGCCTTGTTCTACTTCAAACACTACCCACTACAATCTAAAGTCCTTAATAGATTACAGTAATTAAAAAAACACTTTTCTAGTACTAACCTTAACACTTATACGGTAGGTTTTGAGGTTTTTTCCAAAAAAAGAACTTTCCCCTGATTTTTTAAAGCTATTTACAGGCACTAACAGCTGTTACTTACCCAACCAATCAGCTTACGGATTTCCCGTGATGTCACTAAGTCTTTTTTTTCCTCTTTTGGATCTCAGCACGCAGAGACACAGACAGAGCCTGCCGCCATACTGGTCCTCAGGTAAGGGCTTCGAGCCCCGCTCTCTGCTTTTCAGGTCCCGTTCTGGATCAGCCTCCTCCCAGGTCCGCCTGCCGCCGCTCCCCAGTCCTCAGGTAAGTAAGGGCCTCGAGCCCCGCTCTCTCCTTTTCAGGTCCTGCTGCAGATCAGCCTCCTCCCAGGTCTGCCTGCCACTGCTCCGGTCCTCCAACTAAAAAATTTCCTGCATGTTCCTTAAAACTTTAAATATCACCCTGTTAACCTCACCGGGATACACACATAGCCTAAACACAGCCAAAATAAAATAAATAAATACTGTTCAAATATCAGAAACTCTTTCTTCCTCTTATCAGACTGCTTATCTGACATTTCAGTACTAGATAAAAAGAAATTTTCTCCAATTAAATTTGGCTGCGTTTGCTGACAACGCAATCACTAGGTGGCGTAGTACTTGCACATGCGCAAATGCAGGCTCTTCAACAGGAACATCAGTGTCTGCGACGTTCAGGCAGCTACCAGGATTAATGATGGCACTGCTCAAGTTATCACAGGAAATGCTTATGGCTAGATCGTTCTAGCAAACTAAGCTTACATTAAGTTGGATGGAAGCCCAGGTGGCACAGTGGCGCAGTAGTTAGCCCAGGTGGCACTGTGGCGCAGTGGTTAGCACCACAGCCTCACAGCTCCAGCAACCCAGGTTAGGTTCTGGGTACTGCCTGTGCAGAGTTTGCAAGCTCTCTCTGTGACCGCGTGGGTTTCCGTAGGGTGCTCCAGTTTCCTCCCACAGCCAAAGAGTTGCAGGTTGATAGGTAAATTGGCCATTGTAAATTGCCCCCAGTGTAGGTAGGTGGTAGGAGAATGGTGGGGATGTGGTAGGGAATATGGGATTCACGTAAGATTAGTATAAATGGGTGATTGTTGGTCGGCACAGACTCGGTGGGCCGAAGGGCCTGTTTCAGTGCTCTATGAGTCTATGACTAATATGCTACTATGTAGTTATAGGATACTAACTGTAATCCTCAGATTCATTTAATATTCCAGTAAACCTATTAAATACAGAAGTAATTTTATGATTGAATTTCCATTGGAAGATAGTGAATTGGCACCCCATTCGATGAAGAAGAAAATCGGGCAGAGTATAAAATGTGCTGCCAATTCATTATTGTGATTTGTTCATATGACTGACCAGGATTGATTTCACCTGAACGCAGCTACTAGCTCCCACCCCACTGGCTGCTCTCCCTCCTCCGCAACTCGCTTTCTCCCCCACCTCCCCACCAACCGCTTCCCCCCCTCAGCCACTTGCTCCAGACCTCGATGTTCCCCCCCCTCCACTTCCCTAGCCAATTCTTCCCCGCTTGCATATACCCGCTCTCCGGCCACTCGCTTCCCGCACCTCCCCCCCCCCCCCCGCTCCAGCCGATAGCTCTGGGCCGCGCCACTTCCCTCCTCTCGGCTACTCGCTCCCACAGTTGATTGTTCTCCACGTGCCACCACTTGAAGCAAGGTGGATTGTAAAGGGTGATGTAGGGGGGAACGTAGGGAGGGGCGGGAAGAGCGGCTAGTGGGGCAGGAGCAAGTGATGGGGATCGAGCTCCAGCCTCAAAGTCGCCAATTCAGCCACTTCTGCCAGCCGAATGGAGGGCTGGATACCCAATGACGCTTTATCGTGCATCCGCAAAGATGGACCAGGCGTGGATACACAATGATGTAATCCCACGCATACGCCACATAGTCCTGGCAAGATGTAACTGCGCATGTGTGCAGCTCGGCACACTCTGATGATGTCAGCGGGCCGCTGCGTTGTCATGAATCACTATGAGGAGACTGAAGTGGCACAGTGGTGCAGTGGTTAGCACTGCAGCCTCAAAGCTCCAGCGACCCAGGTTCGGTTCTGGGTACTGCCTGTGTGGAGTTTGCAAGTTCTCCCTGTGACCGTGTGGGTTTTTGCTGGGTGCTCCAGTTTGCTCCCACACCCAAAGACTTGCAAGTTGATAGGTAAATTGGCCATTATAAATTGCCCCTAGTGTAGGTAGGAGAATTGAGGGAAGGTGGGGATGTGATAGGGAATATGGGATTAATGTAGGATTAGTATAAATGGGTGGTTGATGGTTGGCACAGACTCGGTGGGCTGAAGGGCCTTTTTCAGTGCTGTATTTCTCTATGAAGCCTTTGTTTTTGGTCATCACTCCAAACTCCGTTGCCTAGCTACCGACTCCAGCGTTCTCCCTGATAACAGTCAGAGATTAAGACAGTCTTTTCACAACCTTGGTGTCACATTTGACCCGGACATTAGCTTCCAACTTCATATCTGTGCCATCACCAAGACCACCTATTCCCACCGACATAACATTGCTCAACTTCGCCCCTGTCTCAGCTCATCTGCTACTGAAACTCTCATTCATGCCTTTGTTACCTCTAGACTTGAACTATTCAAACGCACTCTTGCTGGTCTCCCACATTCTACTCTCCGTGAACTTGAGGTCATCCAAAGCTCTGCTGCCCATGTCTTAACTCACACCAAGTCCCGTTCCACTATCACCCCTGTGCTCGCTGACCTACATTGGCTCCTGGTCAAGCAATGTCTTGATTTTAAAATTCTCATCCTTGTTTTCAAATCCCTCCATGGTTTCGCTCCTCCCTGTTTCTGTAATCTCCTCCAGCCCCACAACCCTCAGAGATATCTGCACTCATCTCATTCTGGCCTCTTGTACATCCCTGATGTTAATCACTCCACCATTGGAATACCCTCCCACACCTCTCTGCCTCTCCACCTCACTTTCCTCCTTTAGGTCACTCCTTAAGTCCTTTGACCAAGCTTTAGGTCATGTGACCTAATTTCTCCTTTTGTGGCTTGATGTCTTACTTTGTTTTATAATGCTCCTGTGAATCGCTTTGGGATGCTTTATTGCATTAAAAGGTGCTGTATAAATATGTTGTTTTTGTTCTTGTTCACAGAGGCTAACTGGCCTGCTGTATATTTAGAACATTCTTTTGTTTCCATTTTATGGATGGGAGTGATTCTTTTGCTGACATGACTCAATACTGTAATCACCAAGCTGATACACATTGACCAGGCAAGCTTCATTTCTAGCAATAATGCAAAACATCCACTGAACATTATTTAAGAATTGAACTCAGCATCTGACCCAACATTGGTTCTCTCAAAAGATGGAATAAAGGACTTTGAGTGGTTACAGAAGCAATATCACATAATTCCATGAAATCATCCATTTAAGCAGTTTACCGTACCGCACAGTGGCGCAGTGGTTAGTACCGCAGCCTCACAGCTCCAGTGACCCGGGTTCAATTCTGGGTACTGTCTGTGTGGAGTTTGCAAGTTCTCCCTGTGTCTGCGTGGGTTTCCTCCGGGTGCTCCGGTTTCCTCCCACAAGCCAAAAAGACTTGCAGGTTGTTAGGTAAATTGGCCATTATAAATTGCCACTAGTATAGGTGGGTGGTAGGGGAATATAGGGACACGTGAGGATGTTTGGTAGGAATGTGGGATTGGTGTAGGATTAGAATAAATGGGTGGTTGATGGTCGGCACAGACTCGGTGGGCCGAAGGGCCTGTTTCAGAGCTGTATCTCTAAACTAAACTGTAAACAAACACAGGCTCTTTTTTGTTAAACAGTGTGAAAAGGCTTTGCATGACAATTCCACAAACCTAGCATTCATCTCACTGAAATCCTATTGTAAACACTGTCTAGATTGGAATTTAGATTAAAAAAACAAATATGTCCCACCCATAATTAATTGTTTCAGGGAGTAAACCTTCAAGCCCTACCTTATGAAAAAAAATCATTTTATATGGGTGGTTAGACAGCATTCAAACCAGAGATTAAAAATAAGTTATGAGATCAAAACACAGTAGGGAAAGCAATAGGCTGAAATTGTTCACTGCTGTTACTCCACTGGCCGAATCTCTGCAGAAAATTGCTTACTTTGTTACAGTATCTGATGAGTATCCTGTCAAAGCTCAAGCATACATTATGATGGTATTCTTGACATTTTGAAACATCAAATAGATCACAATGGCCACTTCCAGTCCTGCACATCATTACATTTCTACTCCTCCTTCCTGTTTTATTCTAGTAAGCAAATAATTATTGGCCTTTTGCTATTAAGCATCACGTCAAATTGACTTCAGCTTTGAATTAGAAATTCTATTATCTCAGGAAGAATTGATAAGGCTTCAGTTTCTTTATTTACGAAGAGTGATCATTTTTTGTGCCTGTGCAGTTTAAAAACAGTTTCTGTTTTATGAATTGGCTTCCAATGGGTATGCATGGACAGCAGCGTCATATCAGGATATAAATGTTGGGGAGGGTAGCGAATGGGGATCAATTAATCATCATTCCTCAAGAGCCCACTCAATCAGTGAAATTTATATCTGACTAGATTTATCATGCGCAAGATAACATCAGCCACCTTCACTTAGCTGACACTTGAGTATGGTATTGAGGGAGCACTGCTTTGACCTTCAGATTAGATGTTAAATGGGGCCACATCCACCTGTTTGGATGGTTCAAGGTGACGTTAAGGATCCCATGACAACGTTCAAAGAAGAGCAACGAGTTCTCAGTGTCCTGGCCAACGTTTCTCCTCTAACCAATACCACCAAAAACAGATTAACTGGTCATTCATCTCTGAGATACTGGGCTGCATTCCTCCAGCACTGTGGAGGCGACTTTGGAGGTGGAGGCACAGGCGTGGAAATTTGGTACACCACGTCGGGTCGGCTTCACGACATCTTCCCGTTTCTGAGCACTTTTCCTGGAGGCAGGCTCCCAGCGGCAGTGACTACCTGCATACCAGTTGCAGGTAGCCAATTAAGGCACTTAAAAGGATAATTAAGTTTTATTTTTGGATGGAGTTGAAATTTTGTGAGCATCACACGGGCACACTGCTGTGTCCACTTCCCGGCAGATGAGAGGAATTGGTTTCACAGTGGGAGGCTGGAGCTGCAGAACTGTTGAAGAGCTCATCGGCAGCAAATGGTAAGGTTGCCATATCTTAGTCTTATCATTGAGTTCGGAATTAGTGAAGATGGATGCCTCCGATGGCCGTATGCATGCAACGTTTCAGTCGCTCCATGGATGGTAAAGGCGGCTACAGTGCCTTCCTGCCACTCCACCAGTCCAGCCCTCAGCAGTGCTCCCACTGATCTCACACTGGAGTGGGCTGCAATTCCCGTGCCCGCCGTTCCTAATTGTATGGTGAATACAGAGGCGGCCTGTTAATTGCCTAAAATAAAAACAAGAAATGCTGGAAATACTCTCATCTGTGGAGAGAGAAGCAGAGTCAACATTTCAGGTCAGTGATCCTTCTTCAGAACTAGCAAATATTAGAAATGTAAAAGGTTATAAGCAAGTAAAGCGGGGATGGGGCAAGAGATAACAAAGGAGGTATAAATAAGACAAGGTCACAGAATAGCTGACCAGAAAGTCATGGAGCAAAGGCAAACACTATGTTAATGGTGTGTTGAAAAACAAAGCATTAGTACAGATAGGGTGTTAACGGACTGAAAATTGAACAGCCGCAAGTACAAACATGAAAAAAACAGTGGGTAAGCAAACTGAACAAACTAAGATTAAATAAAATAAAATAAACAGAAAAAAATGTTAAAAAGGAAAAAGAAAAAAATAACTAAAAATAAAAGTAAAATGGGGGGCCCATCATGCTCTGAAATTATTGAACTCAATGTTCAGTCTGGCAGGCTGTAGTGTGCCTAATTGGTAAATGAAATGCTGTTCCTCGAGCTTGCGTTGATATTCACTGGAACACTGCAGCAATCCCAGGACAGAGATGTGAGCATGAGAGCAGGGGGGAGTGTTGAAATGGCAAGCAACCGGAAGCCCGGGGTCCTGCTTGCGGACTGAGCGGAGGTTTACCGCAAAGCGGTCACCCAGTCTGCGCTTGGTCTCCCCAATGTAGAGGAGACCACATTGTGAGCAGCGAATACAGTATATTACATTTAAAGAAGTACAAGTAAATCGCTGCCTCACCTGAAAGGAGTGTTTGGGGCCTGGGATAGTGAGGAGAGAGGAGGTAAATGGGCAGGTATTACACCTCCTGCGATTGCAGGGGGAGGTGCCATGGGAAGGGGATGAGTTGGTGGGGGTAATGGAGGAGTGGACCAGGGTGTCACGGAGGGAACGATCCCTTCGGAATGCTGACAGGGGAAGGGAGGGAAAGATGCGTTTGGTAGTGGCATCATGCTGGAGGTGGTGGAAATGCCGGAGGATGATCCTTTGGATCTGGAGGCTGATGGGGTGTAAAGTGAGGACAAGGGGAACTCTGTCGCGGTTCTGGGAGGGAGGGGAAGGGGTGAGGGTAGAGGTGTGGGAAATGGGCCGGACATGGTTGAGGGCCCGGTCAACCACAGTGGGGGGGGAACCTCGGTTGAGGAAAAAGGAAGACATATCAGAAGCACTGTCATGGAAGGTAGCATCATCAGAGCAGATGCATCGGAGACGGAGAAACTGGGGGAATGGAATGGAGTCCTTACAGGAGGCAGGGTGTGAAGAAGTGTAGTCGAGGTGGCTGTGGGAGTCGGTGCGCTTATAATGGATATTAGTAGACAGCCTATCACCAGAGATGGAGACAGAGAAGTCGAGGAAGGGAAGTGTCGGAGATGGGCCATGTAAAAGGTGAGAGAAGGGTGGAAATTAGAAGCAAAGTTGATAAAGTTTTCCAGTTTGGGGCGGGAGCAGGAAACGGCACCAATACAGTCATCAATGTACCGGAAAAAGAGTTGGGGGAGGGGGCCTGAGTAGGACTGGAACAAGGAATGTTCGACATATCCCACAAAAAGACAGGCATAACTAGGACCCATGCATGTACCCACTGCAGCACCTTTTACTTGAAGGAAGTGAGTGGAGTTGAAGGAGAAGTTGTTCAATGTGAGAATAAGTTCAGCCAGGCGGAGGAGGTTGGTGGTGGATGGGGACTGGGTGGGCTGGACTGTTAATTGCCTACTGTTTCCAGACACCCACAGGAAAATTCAGCCCATTGTGTGCTTTAAATCGCTGTCATGTTTGCCTATAAAACAACAATTGCTACATTTGGGACATTTCTGTAAATGGGAACAGCAGAATCATCACCAAAAGTTGCTGTCTGAAAAATGGGGGTAGCGGTTATGATCTGAAATTATTGAACTCATTGTTCAGTCCAGAAGGCTGTAAAGTGCCTAATCGAAAGATGAGGTGCTGTTCCTCGAGCTTACATTGAGCTTCATTGGAACAGTGTAGAGGCAGAGGTCAGAGAGGTCAGCGTGGGAGTGGAGTGGAGAATTACTGCTGTGATTCATAACTATATATTGTCTCTACACTGGGTAATAAATTAATCAGCAATGGGAAACTGCATATAGTGGGGAAAGATTTCTTTCAATTAATGCTGGCCTGAATTTTGCAATCAGAGACAAAACAACAGCTCTTGTCACTGACTTTGAAGAAAGCTGTCAACGAAGATCTAGCATTCTCTGTTGCGCAGACTTCCCTTTCCCAATGGCAGGTTAAATCTGGTGCCATGTCAAGGGGAACTCCAGGTGTGTAGCAGCAGTGTGTCAGCAAGCAAAGGAGCAGTCAATCACATTGAAGTATTCTCAAAGACAGCAAAAAAGTTAAAAGCACTAAATCCTTTTATGTTTAATTTAAAATTTCAGATAATGAAATAGTGATTTGTGATTGGTTTAAGATAGAAGCTAAAATAAAGATAACCAAACTTTTAAAAAATGTGGAATTTTTGCATCTTAATGGAGAAATTTGGCATTTCGCAAATATAAAAATGAGCTTCTCAGGGCCACTGAGGATGTTTCACGGTAATTCTGAAGTTTGTACACTGTTAAAAACCCAGCTGCATGTCATTCAACAAGGTGCAATGTTTGCAAGGGTTTTTACAGCAAGGCTAAAAGCATAAGAGAGGAAATTTTTGACAATTCATAGATTTTCCATTGATTACTGTCTGGGTGGGCCCTCAACAGCGCACCCTATGGAGAGATGTAGAATCACAAACAACAACTTCTGGATTTGTGTTGTTCTGCGAATGTGCAGGCTTCCAAACTTTCTGTCAGTTTCAGAGGAGTAATAAGGGCAAATGCTGACAGTTTCACCATCATTACTACCGCAAAATCTGGGCCTATATCAAAGTGCGTTCCCACTCTGCCCTACGCCTACAACACTGTTCCAGTGAAACTTAATGGAAGCTCGACAAAGAGCACCTCATCTTAAAATTATGCACTTCAAATCATAACCTCTGCCCCATTTTTCAGAGTGCAGTTGTTAGTGATGGTTCTGCTATTCCCAGTTACATCTCCTCTAGACCCATCTTTTCTTTCTTTACTTGGCCCATGAACATCTCCTTATGGCTTGCATCATCAACCCTTTTGTCATTTAATCACTCCTGCCTCCCACCCTATCACAGGCCTTCACTTTTGTTCCTTTTCCCCTCTGTTCTCACTTAAAACCTGTTACATTTCTAACTTATTTCAGTTCTGATAAATGGTCATTGAACTGAAACATTAACTCTGTTGTCAGACCTGCCGAGTATTTCCAGAATTTTCAGCTTCTATTTCACATTTTCAGCATCCACAGTAATTTGTCCTTGTATAATTTAGTCCAGGGTGGGGAAGGCCTTCCCGTTGCAGGTCAATTGAGGTCACTTAAGGGCCTTTTCCCGCCTCCACCGCAATTTAAAAGGAGGGGAGACACTCCTAATGGGCTCAGGGAAGTCCTTCCTTTGGGGGCAATGCAGGGCCCGTGGAGGCCCTCCCCGGCGGTGCCCCCCGAATTCTGTCACTGGGGCTTGCCAATTGGCCCTGGCGACTCTGATCCTGCTCACCTTTCCCGGGGTCTCTGGACATCTTCATACTGCAGGGCCTCCTGCAGTAATGGCAGTCACCACTGCTCACAATACTGCACAATACTGCCGGCCTTCCGATTGGCTGGCAGCTCTGGAGGCGGGAGCTCGTCCCTTAAATGGACGACATCCTGACGTCGGGCAATTAATTTCCTGCCCACCTTGGAATTGCTTTGGGGGTCTGACGGAGGGCCAGGGTGGGGTCACCCTCCCCCACCTTCCAGCCTGCCATCGGAATCCCGTCACCACCAAAAAATTCAGCCCATTAATTCTCTTTCTTTCTTCACAGCTGCTGTTGTGGTTTGTCTGCTGCCACCTTTACATATTTAGTCAGTTTAGCTGGGAGAGATTACCGAGTCTTCCGTATTTTGACAGTCACTCTTTATTACATTCTATGTACAGCTTCACACCAGTCTGTGTGACTTTTCTGAAGCCATGCTGCATCTCCCTCCAGTCTCTTTCACATGTGATCTCTTACATCATCATGGTGGGGGGGGGGGGTTCTTCCTTACACGGACTCAATCATTAACCCTTTCAGACCTTTATACTACAGCTGTTGCCTGACTTGTTGAGTAGTTCCAACATTTTCTGTTTATATTTCACTCATTTATATGCAGGCACCTGATGCGGTAAAGTAACGTAATTATAACGGTTCTGAGGCACAGTCAGAAAACAGCTGCGGCTAATTTTATACCCCAAAGGATATCACATTTTACAGTCAGCATCTTGTATTATCCTTTTCACAAGAATAACCAGTTTCTACATCCTAACTGACTGGATCAGTTTCTTAATTTATAGGAAGTCTTCTATCATATATTTCAAACATTGGGGTGGGAAGGGAGGGTAGTGAGAGCAGTTCATGGAATGGATAGATCAGTGGCATGGTTACAAATACTTTACTGAAATTAAATGAAGTCGGGGTACATTTCAGACTTTCTAGCAATCTATGAAGCTTCAGTTAGAAATCTGGGACTTTTTAAAAATTCATTCATGGGATGTGAGTGTCACTGTCAAGGCCAGCATTCGTTGCCCATCCCTAATTCCCTTGAGAAGGCTGGGGGCATGAGGAGTGGGATAAGTTTCTAATGACAAGTTTATTATGACGAGGTGGACTAGTTAAGTAGAAACACACTTTCAATGAATATATTTTTTAAAGTACAAAACTATTGCATTAGTATTTGTAAATCCTGCTGTATCAAACCTACCCACTGAAAACTTATTTCTTCCTGTCAGCAGCACACCATCTCATAAAACCCCCTCATCATTTCTGACAAATCTGACTGTCCGTCCCTTCTGTTCTGCACTGGAAAGGAAGGGGCGGCAACACTGAGTGTACATGAAGATATGAATGCTCGCAACAGCTGTCAAAAAATTTCTCTTAGATAATGAAGAGGAGGTTCCTCAGCTTTAGAGCTTTGGTGAAATGGAAATGAAATGAAGGGGATATGGTTTATTTCGGTTACCATTATCAACAACATCCAAAAACAATCTTCTTTTGACTGAGGCAGAGTGAAAACTTACAGTACCTGTTTGACATCTAATTAAATAACAAAGTATAAATCACACTGTCAGTTCTAATATCAAACTGTGAAAACGTAATGATCAATTAATATTTATAAATGTGTATTCACATTGTCCAAACATTGGAAAAACAAGTCTGCTTCTAGAATTTGTTGTACTGCAGCTCACATTAAATTCTTATACTATTTGTGTACTGGGGTCTTACAAGAGAACTGCCCAGATTATAGAGGGATGAGTCATGAAAATCAATGCGTCAGGCCAACTGAGGGCAGAACCCATTCCAGTGATGCAACACAATGTATTCACATTCTCCAGACATTTGTAATGAAGGATATTAATGGATCCTTAGTAACACAACAGCATAGAACTATGTTTCCTTTACAAAGTTGAGACTTTGCAATCAATACTGCACTTGACAATCATCCATCCTTCACAAATACAAGCTCACATTGAAAAATCAGTGTTTAGGGGAAAAAAAATCATAGCATCCACAAAATGTACTTGACATGATTATATAATTCCCATGCTTTTTAAACATGGGTACAGATAGGACTCATACATTTCAGCGATTTTTTTCCCAAAAATATACTTTATTCATAAAAAGTTGCAAAAATACGTTACAAAACAGTTCAGATGTCACATTTCGGAAAGTACAAGAGAGATCAGTGCCTCACAATTCTTGCCATTCCATTTTAAATGAAATGTACATTGCATTACATAGTAAAAAAAACATTGTGGTGCATACAGCCCGAGGGGTTTTACACGGGTTCCAGCCCCTTGGTTCACTACGACGGGAGGACCTTACACATTGG
Organism: Heterodontus francisci; assembly: GCF_036365525.1. Classification (NCBI taxonomy): domain Eukaryota; kingdom Metazoa; phylum Chordata; class Chondrichthyes; order Heterodontiformes; family Heterodontidae; genus Heterodontus; species Heterodontus francisci. The sequence goes on along the minus strand of NC_090374.1, from coordinate 76,604,024 downwards.
CCTTTCCCCATTGAGCCTTTGTGGTGGCTGCCCCAAGCTTTAGTTCATCCCTCAACATGTAGTCCATTTCAGTGACATTACCAAAACCAGTCCAAACCTCAACATATTTTGTATTTAAAAGCATTTGCTTACATATTTGCATATGTAGCTAAACACCTTACTCTTTACCAGGCAGCAAATTTTTATCTTTGCTAAGAGTGAGACAGAAGAGGAAAATGATCGAGTGAGAAAACAGAAAGCAAGCATTCAAGAGGGAATCTTTTTAAAGTTTAAAGTGTATTTTCTGTTGGACAGCAATGTGAATTTAATTAAACTTGCTTTAATTTAATCCTCACCCAATTGGTCTCTGCTTTGGAACTGAGGTAGCCATTCTTTCACTCCTTTGTAACATTTGCTTAAATGTATTGTTTTAAATTTCTAAACAGTTATTTGAGCCAGTGCACTGGAGTTAGACCTTCCTAGTCTGCTGCAAGTACTTTCCATAATGTGTTGTTTTGTTTTGATAAGTTTTTCTTTTGCCAAGAATATTTAACCTTTTACAAAGTGCAGATAAAATCTATGATAACTCAAGGAATATAAATTTATATCCTACTCATAACAACTCAAATTGTTGGATAGGACATACAGGGCTGAGTTTTATACGGGTGCTGCACTATGCGGCGGTGCCCTTTCAACTCAGCGCGGTGCCTGCATTTAGCAGCCGCCGCCGAGCCCCCGCGATATTACGCGTGAGGGCTCATTAGAATCGCGGCGTCGAACCTCCCTCCCCATAATACGTGGGGAGAGACGGGACATTCGGCGCAGTGAGAGAGTTTTTGACAGTTGTGCAGCAGGTGCTGGGGCCCTATTTTAAGTGCCCCAGCACCTGCTTCCTGACAGCTGTCAAAAAATACATACCTGACTGCTAAAGAGTGGGGCTGCTGTCAATCTGGCAGCAAAGCAGAAAGTGCTGCAGAAATCCAGCTGGTCAGGCAGCATCTGTGGAGAGAGAAGCAGAGTTAGCTTGTCCAAGTTCACAGACCTGAAAGTTAACTCTGCTTCTCTCTCCACATATGCTGCCTGACCTGCTGAGTAACCCCAGCACTTTCCGTTTTGCTGCCACATACTTACCCTGCTGTGTCCCAGTATCCTGTGAAGTTGCGATCCTCTTCTCCCACTCAAGTGTAACATTCCTTCTTGTAGGTGTGCCACACCTGGGTGAATAATCTTAATTTTGCACATTCCAGGATGGGAGACTTAAATAGACTGGAAAAGGTATTTCGGAGTTTTACAGAGAACATACTGACAAATGGGAATGCACGGATGTCACAGCAATGTAAATAACTCTTTTAAAGGTCTGCAAAGGAAACCCAACCGAGCCCGAATGCCGGGCCTGGAAGTGTGACCTGACCCGACCCCGAGCCTGACACGTCGTTGGGTCGGGCCGGGTCGGGTAGCAGGCCTTTACATCAGTACATGGGTAAAGGCCTGCTACCCGACCCGACCCCGATGGGACCTGACAACACGTGTTGGGTTCGGGTCGGGGATTTCTCACATAAGGCTATCCAACAGGGCATTGCAGTGATTTAATGTCTTTCGTTAAATGTTCCTCACCAACATGCGTGTTCTTTTCTCTGTGTGAATGATGTGTGCCAGCATGTAGCGCCAATGTCACATCTCTTTGCACCGTCGGCCCTTCAAGAGAGCCAACGTATGTAATATCATTTCCATGCCACCATCACTCATGAGCGTCTCCACAGATTCAGTGCCATCGAGAGGCCGGTAAAATTCTGCCCATATTGTGCATATAAATCTTGCAAAGTGCGCAATCCATTATAAATTGCTATGTCCACATTTACAATGGGATCTGACTACGTAAATTTGTCATAAAAACAGAAAATGCTGGAAATATTCAGCAGGTCAGGCAGCATCTGTGAAGAGAGAAACAGAGCTAACATTGGATCAGACAAAAGGTCACTGACCTGAAACATTAACTCTGTTTCTCTCTTCACAGATGCTGCCTGACCTGCTGAGTATTTCCAGCATTTTCTGCTTTTATTTCAGATTTCCAGTATCTGTAGTATTTTGTTTATGTAAATTTGTCATGCTGTAATTACACCTTCACACCAGTTGGTACTGTAGCAACTCAGTTTTGAATCTCCCAGTTCCTCAACCTGTACTGCAGAGAAACGCCTATACTCAAACCTACTCTATTTCTGTGCCTCCCAAATTTCCCTATGCTTTTCTATTTCATTAATAATATCAAATCTAAGTTTTAAATAAAAATAAGGTTGAAATTTATGATTTAAAATGGACACTAAATTAGGTTTGTGTCCTGGTCAAGTTATACCTCACTCATTAATCCTGCTTCACTTGAAGACTATATTTGGGCGTGACTGTGTACAGCACCTTATGAAATTGCCTGAATAACGTTAATATAACAAACTGTTTTTCTTGAATTTTGTGTGACTTCATCAAACAGCAATAGCTGTCAATGGCAGTTTGGTCTTCGCTCCCCATTTACAATACCATGGGAGACTAATACACAATATATATCTATAGATTTATAGAAAAAATATCTTGCATTCTTCAACATGTGACCATTTACATTATTTGGAAACCCAGTGTCTCTAAGGTGCAATTTGAGTTGTGACCATCTGCAAAAGCTCATGCATGGATGCTTTGTGACCATTGAAGTGATCATAAAATTGAAGTGCTTCAATACAGCTGAGAATGGCCAAAATTTACTCAGTATCAAGCAAAATGCATAGCTGTGATTTAAGTTTGCACTCCAAAGTTGATAAGCATTGCTCTCCACATCATTGTTAGCTGCCCATGCATAACTAAAATTAACAAATATCAGACCTCCACAGTGATACTACCCTGTACATAGCCAGATGTTACACCCTATTCTTTATAGACTTAGTACTCAAGGTTAGTCCAATAATCAAAAGTTTCCTCCACAATACAATTATAAAATGTCTTTTTAAAAGCACAATATCTGCCTCAAATCAGTGCACCCTAATAACGAAATTAAAACCAAATAGCTCACCAGAAAATCTGTCGAATCTTATTAGTTCAATTGACTCAAAAAATTATTGGGCGTTCCTATAATGTGTAATGGTGGGTGGAGTTTTACTATACATAGAATTAAAAATATGTAAAGTCACCCTGCAAATCAGGAAGATCCACTCTGTTCAATGGATTCCTTAGGTTCCAGCAGCGACCTTAGTTTCAAAAGGTTAAAGCCATAGCAACAGAGAGTCACAAAGAACTTCAATTAACACCAGCTCCTAAAAACAAATTGCGCACACAGAACAGAATGTCACTGTTATCCCACAGACTACACCCATGTGTGTTCTGAAATCCTTAATCAAGGAGTTACAGGTTTTCAATCTACAAAACAGTTTTTTTCTTTTGTTCCAAGAGGGTTGGAATTTTTCAGCCTGTCTTTGAAAAGAGTCAGCCTCATAAAGCATTTCCATCTTTATTGGTTTGTGAAAGGTACCAACTTGATGCACCACATGCTTTATTATTATTCCCATTTTCTTTTGTATATATACCCAAGGTGTGAGATGTAATCACTCATAAATTAACTAGCTCATCTCAAGAATTAAGGTAAAATATTGTATAACTTTCTAAACTAATAAATGAATCTATATAAGAGAAAAGGTAATTCACTTACAATCATTTGTACTAAATACTTCATAGCTTTTAGAAAGGACTGAATTGAATCATCACAATTCTACTGATACAGTTAGCACTAATATATTAATATACACTGACCTGCAGGAGTGAAGTACAGTGTTACATTACCAGAAACAAAGGGCTGGATTTTATGAGCCCGCTATCAATTTTGGCAGGGAGCTCAAAAATGTCGGCCTGCCCATGCGGACCGCACGCCAAAGAGCCGCCACGATCTTAAGCGCGGTAGCTCATTTAAATCGCCTGGATGGCCCGCACCCCCAATCAAGTGGAGGGGACAGGTTGTCCGTCGCCGGCAATGGCATCAGCTGCCTATGCACAGGCGCTGGCACCCTTTTTCAAGGGTAGCCAGCCCCGCTGGCATATTTATATTTTTAAAGAAAGATCCTCCCAAAAGTAAATAATTAAATTTCTTATGCCCCTTTCCCACCTCTGCCCCAATAACAATTACAATAATTATTTGCCCTTCCTCCCCACAAAACATTTAAGCTTCAACACTTCATACCATCTCCTACACCCATTGCGCGTTTGACCCTGTCACCACACCCGCCTCGCAATGATAAACTTACCTCCTTCCCCCCTTCCCACCAGTGTCATGCCTCGTTTCCCCGGATTGGGATCTGAAGGCGCGGGATCGCCGGCCCCCACACTGAAGATCACGACGGGTCCTCAAGATCTCAGGTACGTGTATTTAAGTGTCTTCATTTTATTCATCTGAATATGTTAATTGTGGTCCCATCACCCAGTGGCTGGTGGGGGGGGGGAGCCAACACAGAGCCTCGCCTCCGTCGGGAGGATCGGACTGGGCCCTGCCGGCATCAAGGTCCATGGCGGGCCTCATCCGGAGCCACCTTCTGGTTCCCCACCCCCGCCACAGATCGAGGGTTCCTTAAAATCCAGCCCAAAGATTGAAATTCAGAATATTCTACCAGGGTAATAATGAAAGTTTCATTCCTTGCTTCCATCTGCGATATAGAAATGCAATTTAATCAGCAACCAAAAACAAGTTTGTGTGACCAAGTTATGCTATTTTATTTTTGGTCAGTCGCATTTCCAACAGACACAGATATTCAATGTCATGCTTAATTGCCTTCACACAGCCACAAAGGTTTACCAACACTGGAGGCCATCATTTGACCGCTCGGGTCTGTACCAAGTCTGGCATAGATATTCGAAACTGATCCCATTGACCTGCTGTCACCCCATATTCTTATGTATTCCTCTGCTCAAATATGAATCCACATTTCCTTTAAATGTGCACCAGTCCTTGAGCTAAAGTAACCTGTTAACAGCTGCAAGCTGTGTTCAGTACAGATAAACAGAGTTACTGGAGAAAAATCACTTTAAGGCTTCGGAATGTTTAGCAAAAAGCAGAAAAGTCATAAAGATCAAGTTGAAACCAATAAACAGATATACTTCAAAGATATGTTTCACTTTGCTGCCAAGTTAGAACTTTGGAGAAGCTTCACGTACACAAAAACATTGAGTCATGGTGTTTGGAAACATGAACATAAGAGACTGAACATGTTTTAAAGATGCTAATTCAACTGGCCTAAGTGGCCCAAAAGTGTTTTGAAAAGCTGCAAGAGTAACACAAACTGATGTTGATTGATGATGTCAAAGTTTGCCTTCTCTTGAAATGCAGAGAAACGAGAAGTCATGTTTTTGTATGCTTTCTCAGATAAACCCTGCCTTTAATTCTCCAAGCAACAGTTTGTAAGATGTCAGTAATTTAAGGGACTTGAATTGTTTAAAAAAATGAGAGAGAGACCAGGAAAGGAAGCTGCTTTTATATTTACTGACAAAGATCTTGAAGCCATGTGTAACATCCACGAGGGGTGATGAAATTACTGAAGGAAATGCAAACATATGCTCATCGTCAAGGCAGTCTCTAATATCATAGTTTGAACAAAGAATTAAATGTACCACTTGATAATTGTAGCTTCAGGTGGATTTTGTTAGGACAGTACTAGCTTGTCAATGAAACAACCTGTTCACCTTGGAAAGAAAAGTATAAAAGTCATTACAAATAGTGATTCAGTGCTTAGGTTGGGTAGCTTGGTCAGCTACTGAAGAAAATGATTGGCAGGGAGGTGACCACTGGGTGATCATGTATGTATGATTCCTTCTAATATATTTGTGGCTAACATGGGCGTTGTATTGTTAACCAGCATTGCTACCGAACCTAGTTGTCAGTATTTAATTTGAGCTTTGAATGTTATTTCCTTATTTCTCATCATTCTCGTGTTTGAACTGCAGAGTAACCAGTCAAGGGTAAAAGGTTACATCTTACATTACCCACCACCCACATCCCCCTTCCACGCCCAACCCTACCTCCTTCTGTACCCAACCCTAGAAAAAAAATCCCCCAATTCTGTTACAACTGCACTTTCAAAATCCTTATTGTTCAACTGCACCCTCACCTCTGCCCTTGATGCCCTAGTCCCCAATAAGGCCGTTACTCTCTCTTACCCTGGCCCTTCCTCCAGGTATGACCTTCATCTTTGCTGCCTTAAGGCCAAGGGACACAGACTTGAAAGGATATGCAGAACAAACGGTTTAGATAATCACTGCCAGATATGTTGGGACTACTTAAATGACTATCAGGTCCTGCTCCCGTGTGCTAAAACTGTTTGCATTCCAGGATCATCCTGGAATAGTAAAGATAACTTCCAACTTCTTTTCTCTACTGCAAACCATCTTCTTAAACCCCTCTCCCGTCTCCTTCATTCTCCCCTCCAACAATAAGTGTGAGCAGCTCATGGCCTTCCTTATCACTAAGATTGAGACCATCCAATCAGCTGCCTCTGCTGCATCCCTCCCTTCCACTAGCCCACCAGAACAAATTTCCACTAAAGCTCCCCTGTCCTAGGTCTGAACTCAGATCTTTCTCTAGTTTCTCTCCTATCACCCCTCATATCCTGTCCGAGCTCACTTTGTCCATGAGACCCACCTCCTGTTCTTTCGCTCCTATTCCCACTGAACTGCTGACCACCCAACTTCCCCTCCTGGTCTGCATGTTAGCCGATATTGTTAACAGTTCTCTCTCTTCAGATATTGTCCCTCTCTCCTTTAAATCTGCCATCATTGCCCCTCTCCTCAAAAAATCCAACCCTTGACCTCACTGCCCTTGCAAAGTACCACCCCATCTCCAACTTCCCTTTCCTCTCCACATATTCACGCCATCACTAAGACTGCCTATTTTGCCTCCCAAATCTGTGCCCATCTTTCCCAGAACTCCATGTCTGAATCCATCCCATCAGGTTTCTGCCCCCGCCACAGTACCGAAACAGTTCTTATCGAAGTCACAAATGATTTCTTATGTGACTCTGGCAAAAGAAAACTTTCCCTCCTCATCCTTCTCAACCTGTCCACAGCCTTTGACATGATTGACCAGACCATCCTCCTCTTGTGCCTCTCCAGTGTTGTCCGGCTGGGTGGGACTGCTTCACCTGATTCCATTCTTATCGATCTACTCATATCCAGCGTATCACTTGCACTGGCTTCACTTCCTGCTACCGCAAGATTATATATGGTGTCCCCAAAGAATCTATCCTTGGCCCTCTCCTATTTCTCATCTATTTGCTGCCCCTCAGCGACATCATCCAAAAACATAGCTTTAGTTTTCACATGAATGCTCAGGATACTCAGCTCTTCCCCATCACCACCTCTCTCGATTCCTCCACTGTTGCTAAATTATCAGACTGCTTATCCAATATCTAGTACTAGATGAGCAGAAATTTCCTCCAATTAAATATCGGGAAGACTGAAGCCATTGTTTTCGGTCCCCACTCCAACTCAGCACCCTACCTTCGGACTCCATCCCTCTCGCTGGCAACAGTCTGAGACTAATCCAGTTTGTTTGCAATCTTGGTAACATATTTGACACAGAGATGAGCTTTCAATCACATATTCGCACCATCACGAAGACTGCCTATTTTCACCTCCGTAACATCTCCTCTTTGCCTGTGTCAGCTTAACTGCTGCTCATTCATGCCTTTGTTACCTCTAGATGGGACTATTCCAATGCACTTCTGGCTGGTCTCCCGCATTCTACCCTCCGTAAACTTGAGGTCATTCAAAACTCTGTTGTCCCTGACTTAACTCGCGCCAAGTCCCGTTCACCCATCACCCCTTGGCTCACTGACCTACATTGGCTCGTACTCCAACAACATCTTGATATTAAAATTCTCATCCATATGTTCAAATCCCTCCATGACTTCACCCCTCCCTATCTCTGTAATCTCCTCCAGCCCCACAGCCCTCTGAGCTATCTGCACTCATCTAATTCTGGCCTCTTGAGCATCCCCAATTTTAATTTCTTCATCATTGGCGGCCGCGCCTTCAGTTGCTGCGGCCCAAAGCTCTGGAATTCCCTCCCTACATTTCTCTGCCTCCAATTCCTCCTTTAAGACACTCCTTAAAAGCTATCTCTTTGACCAAGCTTTTGGTCATCTGACCCAATATCTCCTTATGTGGCTCAGTATCATATTTTATTTTATGATGCTCCTGCCGAGTGCCATGGGACATTTATTACATAAAAGGTGCTAAATGAATATTGTTGTTGTTGAAGCTTCTCCTGAAATAGGTCAACAGTGTAATATTTTCCTTTGTTTGAATCCCAGCTGCCTAATGACGCATATCTTAATTACAGGCAAATCAATATTAATAATAACAACACGAGAAGGGCCACTGACCCGAAACGTTAACTCTGCTTCTCTTTCCACAGATGCTGCCAGACCTGCTGAGTGATTCCAGCATTTCTTGTTTTTGTTTCAGATTTCCAGCATCCGCAGTATTTTGCTTTTATATTAATAATAACAACACTTTTAATGATTGTGAACAAGATTTGCAACTATTTCTGGGTTTTTTTGGCTTCTTGACAATGGGCATTCTCAGTCGCATTCCATGGAATTTTCTGCAGGAATGCTTATATTTATTCTGGTATAACAGCAATTTAAATGCAATTTTCAATTAATGTCACGGTTGAGCTGAGGGTTACGTGTGAAAGCCACAGGTGAGGGGACAGGGATGGGCAGGAGGTGGGGGGAGGGGGGGAGCAGGGGGAATATCACAAATCTTCATCCCATCGCTTACTAATTTGTTAAGACTGCTTTGATTTTTCAATAGACCTGTTTTTACATCAAAAGGAAAAAATGTCAGGGTCCCTAGTTTGGTTGTTTTTTTCCCCCCCAATTCTGGCATCGCTGCCAATGTCCATTCTGGTGTGTAGAACTCTGTATTTGTTTGGGCCTTCTACCTATGAAGCTACACCTTAGGAATGCATGCTCTTTATCAAAGCGATCAATATGGCTCATCTGTTAATACAAGTGATTGTCATTCCAAAAAAATGGTAATGTTGAATAGCGGATTTTGCTAGGACTAAAGAAAGCCTGAAGCTTGAAATGGCTATTTTAGCCCATTATGAATGTATTAACAAATCTACAAACCAGAGAAGGAAATAAAACTTAGATCTATATAAAAGTGTCTTTCATGCCCTCCACAGACCCCAAAGTGTTTTGCAGCCAATGAAGTACTTTTGAAGTGTAGTTACTGTTGTGTACGTAGGGAAACATGGCAGCAATTTTGCACACAGGAAAGTTCCACAAACAATGAGGTATGTGGCCAGGTAACCTGCTTCAATGATGTTGGTTGAGGGCTAAATGTTGACAATTTTGAGGTTAGTGGTGAAGTGGTGGCATTCTTCGCTGACTGCACAGAGAAATAGGAACTTCCTGGGTTGATGGCTGCAGCGAGAACTTCCACTTCTTGCTGTAGCATGGTCCAACATCAAAAGGATCTGTGAGGCCTCGCAGCGTGGCGCATTTCCTGTGAAGCCACGTCCCCTAATGACATCACAAGCTGCAGACATGTCCCTTGAGGTCAGTCTACAGCTCAAAGGCAGGTGAGTGTTTTATTATGATTTTAAATACTTTTTAACACTTTTCCAATCACCTGGAGAAGGGTGACATTTGCAACAATACAATTTAGTTTGTTACAGAAAATGATCTTTGAACCTACTCCAAAGTCTTGTTTTCTGATTATACAGAGCTTTTTTTTTTAAGAAGCTCAAAATGTTGATTTATAGATACACATTTCTAACTTTTTCCAGTTCTGGTGAAAGGTTATTGACCTGAAATCTTAACTTGGTTTCTCTCTCCACAGATGCTGCCAGACCTACTGAGTATTTCCAGCATTTTCTGTTTTTATTTCAGATTTCCAACATCCGCAGGGTTTTGCTTTTGTGTTTGGAAATTATGTTTACTTATAATAATCGGACTCTGTGGTAATTTCCTAACCAGTTCTCAATTACACCGGAGTATCATTTTCATAATTTGCATTGTATGTTTCAAGAATTTAACTGCTGAGAAACCACCACACTGGAATTTTGAAATTCCAATTAATACATCTGCATTGATGTGGATGGAGTGCTTTGCCATCCCGTCAGCAATTCTGCTAACAGTTTTCCAGAGAGACAGGGAAGTAAACTGTCATCAATCACAATGACTCTGGCATTTTCGATACTGATCCATAAATGTTGCATTTCTCCATGGAAATTCAAGTTCACAGGGACTGCACCTTTATCCAGATTTAAAGGCAGTTTATCTCTCATTGTTAAAGAGTGCCAAAACAATTCCATGTTCTTCACATCTCCCACTGCTAAACATTACTGAACCTTCCTCTGGTTTTATTTGCCAGACTCCCTCTCTTATACCGAAACAATACCTAGTTCTATGTTGTTTTGAAGGATTTTTTCAATGTTGCATTTACATTTTGGAAAAGCGGGAATCAAATGAAGGCGCCAAGTCAAAGTTAAACAGAAGCGGTATATTCCTTTCAATAGTCTTTACAAATGTGGATGCGTTCCTCGTAGGCTTGGTGCTTGCTGATACCAGCTCTAAATAAATCTGTGTGAAAATCAGTGTAACTTGTGGGTAATCAGCCTAAATAGTCGAATTGCAGGTCCCTGCTGCTTTACCAAGTTGCCCAGTGGGACCATTAGAGTATACTCCTCTGAGCCCATTGAAGTGCACCGCAACTTCCAGTTTGCAGCGCAAGTGCGATCGTTGAAAGTTGTGGTGCCATTGCAGCCTTCAATAGCGGCGAACGCCTCAGTGCCGCTATTGCGACCGCAAAATCTGGGCCAATATCTCAGCCAAATGACGGTACTGAAATATCAGTCTAGATTATGTGCTCAAGTATTATTACTACAATTACTATTATTACAAACTGTATGAAATGGATCAAGCATGTGATATCTTTATGACGGGTAGTACACATGAAAGTACTATATGGACTTCAGTGCTAACTCTAGGTTACATAACTTAAGACCTAATTCCTGGATTTTCAGTAGTCCACTCAATGATTGTTTATTGAGTTCACAACTGTGACTGGCTTTCAGTGATTCAACTACATCTGATAAAAGAGCTATTTGGGGCAGAAACCTCCTTTACATATGTCAGGTATCTCAGTTAGATATATTCTAATTAGATGCTTCAAGTTTTCTATCAGCATAATGTTTACTGCTACAGAGAATGTCCAGCTATTTTTCCAGAGAACTAGCCAGAAGAATCTACAACTTTTTTTGTTCGCAACCTTAAAGTAGCTGGAAGGGGTACAACTTGTAAAATATATCTAAATGTAAAATAATATGCCTAAGAGCACTATTCGCAACATCCCAGCTATTACAAGAAAGCTCACATCCATAGATGCTGAAATAAACCATCACCGTGACTAGGGAATGTTAAGTGTTTTCATAAATAGATTTTCCATACTTTGGTGGCTCAATTGGTGGCTTTCCTACATAGAACTGAAAATCTGAATTTACAAGATTATGCAAAAATATCCATTTTACATTACAACTAATTGTCCACTTTGTAAAAGACCAAGCCCAGTGCTGCTAGAATTAAAGTTGCTATTTTCAGCTCCTAGTAGCTCAGTTGCAAATTCAACACATTTATTCCTTTTCTTACCTCTGATGCTTGAGCACTCATGCTGACTCCTTGCTTTGATGATTTACCCAAATCAGTCTTCTTCGCTCCCTGTTAAAAAAAAACAAACACAATGGAAGTTTACTGACTTAATCTGAAATGTCTCCCTGGAAATGGGTTAATTCATGTGCATTAGAAATATTATTTATAATTGAATATATATTTAGAAGTGAAAGGCACAAAAATATAAAACGCAATGTAAGATAGCTGCTGAGTTTTTAAAAATTAATTCATGGGATTTAAGTGCCAGGACTTGTTGCACATCCCAAATTGCCCTCATTGCTCGAGAAGGTGGTGGTGAGCCGCCTTGAACTGCTGCAGTCCATGTTTTTTTTATTCGTTCATGAGATATGGGCGTCGTTGGCTAGGACAGCATTTATTGCCCGTCTCTAATTGCCCTTGAGAAGTGGTGGTGAGCTGCCTTCTTGAACCTCTGCAGTCATGTGGGGTAGGTACACCCACAGTGCTGTTAGGAAGGGAGTTCCAGAATTAAGGAACAGCGATGTAGTTCCAAGTCAGGATGGTGTGTGGCTTAGAGGGTAACTTGCAAATGGTAATGTTCCCATGCATCTGCTGCCCTTGTCCTTCCAGGTGCTGTCTAAGGAGCCTTGGTGCACTGCTGCAGTGCATCTTGTAGATGGTATACACTGCTGCCACTGTGCGTTGTTGGTGGAGGGAGTGAATGGCACACCATGCACAAACAATCAAGTGGGATGTTTTGTCCTGGATGGCGTCAAGCTTCTTGAGTGTTGTTGGAGCTGCACCCATCCAGGCAAGTGGAGAGTATTCCATCACACTCCTTGTGCCTTCCAGATGGTGGATAGGCAGTGGAGAGACAGGAGATGAGTTACTTGCCGTAGGATTCCTAGCCTCTGACCTGCTCTTGCAGCCATGGTACTTATATGGCTACTCCAGTTCAGCTTCTGGTCAATGTTAACCCCAAAATGGAATGGGGGATTCAGCGATTGTATCGCCATTGAATGCCAAGGTCAAAATGGTTTGATTCTCTCTTGTTGGAGATGGTCATTGCCTGGCACGTGTGGCATGAATGTTACTTGCCACTTATCAGCCCAAGCCTGGATATTGTCCAAGTCTTGCTGCATTTCTACACGGAGTGCTTCAGTATCTGAGGAGTCGCGAATGGTGCTGAACATTGCTCAATCATCAGCAAACATCCCCACTTTTGACCTTATGATTGAAGGAAGGTCATTGATGAAGCAGCTGAAGATGGTTGAGCCTAGGACACTACCCTGAAGAACTCCTGCAGTGATGTCCTGGAACTGAGATGATTGACCTCCAACAACCACAACCATCTTCCTTTGTGCTAGGTATGACACCAACCAGCGGAGAGTTTTCCCCCTGATGCCCATTGACTCCAGTTTTGCTAGGGCTCCTTGATGTCATACTCAGTCAAATGCTCTCTTCATGTCAAGGGCAATCACTCTCACCTCACCTCTTGAGTTCAGCTCTTTTGTCCAAGTTTGAACCAAGGCTGTAATGAGGTCAGGAGCTGAGTGGCCGTGACAGAACCCAAACTGAGCGTCACTGAGCAGATTATTGCTAAGCAAGTGCTGCTTGATAGCACTGTCGACGACACCTTCCATCACTTTATTGATGATCGAGAGTAGAGTGATGGGGCGGTAATTGACTGGGTTGGATTTGTCCTGCCTTTTGTGTACAGGACATACCTGGACAATTTTCCACAGTGCTGGGTAGATGCCAGTGTGTAGCTGTACTGGAACAGCTTGGCTATGGGCGCAGCATGTTCTGGAGCATGGGCCTTCAGTACTATTGCTGGAATATTGTCAGGGCCCATAGCCTTTGAAGTATCCAATGCCTTCAGTAGTTTCTTGATATCGCGCGGAGTGAATCAAATTGGCTGAAGACTGGCATCTGAGATACAGGGGACTTCAGGAGGAGGCCGAGATGCATCATCCACTCAGCACTTTTGGCTGAAGATTATTGCAAATCCTTCAGCCTTATCTTTTGCACTGATTTGCTGGGCTCCCCCATCATTGAGAATGGGGATATTTGTGGAGCCACCTCCTCCAGTTAGTTGTTTAATTGTCCACCACTATTCACAACTGGATGTGGCAGGACTGCAGAGCTTAGATCTGATCCATTGGTTGTGGGATCGCTTAGCTCAGTCTATCGCATGCTGCTTACACTGTTTGGCCTGCAAGTAATCCTGGGTTGTAGCTTCACCAGGTTGACACCTCATTTTGAGGTATGCCTGGTGCTGCTCCTGGCATGCCCCCCTGCACTCTTCATTGAACCAGGGTTGGTCCCCGGTTTGATGGTAATGGCAGAGTGGCGGATATGCTGGGCCATGAGGTCACAGATTGTGGTCGAGTACAATTCTGCTGTTGCTGATGGCCCACAGTGCCTCTTGGATGCACAGTTTTGCATTGCTAGATCTGTTCGAAATCTATCCCATTTAGCACAGTGATAGTGCCACACAACACGATGGAGGGTATCCTCAATGTGAAGACGGGGACTTCGTCTCCACAAGAACTATGCAGTAGTCACTCCTACCAATACTGTCATGGACAGGCAGATTATTGAGGACGAGGCCAAGTATGTTTTTCCCGCTTGTTGGTTCCCTCACCACCTGCCGCAGACCCAGTCTAGCGGCTATGTCCTTTAGGATTCGGCCAGCTTGGTCAGTAATGGTGCTACTGAGCCATTCTTGGTGATAGGCATTGAACTCACCACCCCCAGAGTACATTCTGTGACATAGGTATGCCCATGATTCTGTTCAGCAAGCAGTTCCAGGATTTTGACCCAGTGACAATGAAGGAATGGCAATATGGTTCCAAGTCAGGATGGTGTGTGGCTTGCAGGTGGTGGTGTTCCCACGCACCTGCTGCCCTTGTCTTTCTAGATGGTAGAGATTGCTGGTTTGGAAGGTCTTATCAAAGGAGCCTTGGCAAGGCTTTGATGGGTCAGTTGTCTGTGCTGGTCCAGTGAAGCTTCAGCTTATTGGTGATCCCCAAAATGTTGATGGTAGGACAAAATGGTGACATGGTAGTATTTAAAGTCAGCGGGAGGTAGTTGGGCCTTTGTTTGTTCCAGATGGTCATTGCCTAGCACCTATCAGCAATCGAAAGTTTCGTCCCTTTTCATTCAAACTTCTTAAAAACAATTCACATTGAACAATGTAAAGCTCAAGTATCAATATAAATTGCGTATCACACATGATATTAAATACCTGATATTTATACTATCAGTTAAAATATAAGATTCACTTATTATGGTGCTTCCTTTAAATAGTTTTTTTAATACATGGGCTTGGAACGTGCATGGCTTTTGACGGTGAACCGTCAGCATTCGCCGTCATTACCCCACTGAATCTGACAGCAGCTTCAGGATTTAGTGCAAGCTCAGATTAACACAGAAATCCTGAAGTTTTGGTCTGTCATTCACTTCACTGATTGCTGGCTCGGTGGCACAGCAATCTGGCTGGAACTTCTCCTTTACCATGCTCATATTCCTGTAACAAACCCTATAAAAAAGTTAAGCCTTGTTCAGTCCGATCTAACTGGGTTTTTAACGATGATTTGAGTGATCAATACTGTTCAACGACTGATCTGGCCCTGAATAAAATAATTTTATATTTGTGAAGCATTGTGAAATATCTCTATTATGATCAGTTACTATATTATTTATAAACTAGATTTTAAATATGTAAAAAAAAAACATTTGTTCATGATATTGCAGGTTCTACCATGTGTGTGTCCCAATCTTTATTTTGTTTTCTAAAATTTTTAAAAAGTGATTTGATTACTAGTGCTTTTCATTTCCTGGTTGGTTGTCTGTGAGAATTCTTCAATGTGTCAGAGGCATATACGGCCCAGGAGGAAGCCATTCAGCCCATCGAATTCATGCCCGCTCTCATGGAGCAATCCAGTCAGCTCCCCCCCCCCTGCCCTCCCACTTGATTTTCATAGCCCTGCAAGTTTATTATAGAGGAGGTAGATAGATTTTTGAAATATATCGGGGAGTTGAAGGCTATGAGGAACTGGCACAAAAGAGAAGTTGAGGTCTGGGACAGATCAGCCATGATCTTATTGAATGGTGGGGCAGGTTTGAGGGGCCGAATGGCCTACTCCTGCTCCTATTTCTTATGTTTTCAAGTGTCCATCCAATTACTTTTTGAAATCATTGATTATTTACACTTCCACCTCCCTTGTGGGCAGCGGGTTCGAGGACATTATCACTCGCTGTGTAAAAAAGTGCTTCTTCACATTCCCCCGTATCTCTTGCCCGAAACCTTAAATCTGTGTTTCCTAGTTCTTCCACCATGAGTTAATGGGAACAATTTTTCCTTGTCTTACCCAAGCCTCTCATAATCTTGTAGACCTCTATCAAATCTCCCCTCAATCTCCTTTGCTCCAAGGAGAACAACCTGAGCTTTTCCAACCTGACCTTGTAACTAAAATCCCCAATCCCCGGAACCATTCTGGTAAATCTCCTCTACACCCTCTCAAGAACCCTCACAGCCTTCCTAAAGTGTGGTGACCAGAACTGGTGCAATACTCCAGTTGGGGCCTAACCAGAGATTTATAAAGGGTCAGCATTACTTGCTGGCCTTTGTACTCAATGCCTCTATTTATGAAGCCCAAGATCCCATATGCTTTGCTAACCACTCTCTCAATATGTCCTGCTACCTTCAAAGATGGTTGCACATGCACCCCCAGATTCCTCTGTTCCTGCATACTCTTTAGAACCTTGCCATTAAGTTTATATTGCCTCATGTTATCCCTTCTGCCGAAATGCATCACCTCACACTTGTCCGTATTGAACTCCATCTATCACTTGTCTGCCCATTCTGCTAGCCTATATATGTCCTGTTGCAGGTAGTTCATGCCATCTTCACTGTCTGCCACTCCACCAAGTATGATATCATTGGGAAATTTTCAAATTCTACTCTGATTGGCTGCTTGGACAGTATGATGAGATTACTGCAGCTGCACGCTGGGAATCCCCATTGAACTATGCTACAATCAATTGTACGTCGAGAGAATGTTCTCGTCACAGAGATCACTGGCTCTCTCAGCACAGCTATCTTTGAGGTCATGGCAAGCCTTTGCTTCCCATTTATTTGCCAACTGGTTCAGCTGTGTCGGCTTTTTTTGCAGAAAACATGTGGTCATGAGGATTTCCACTGGCATGTCATGTTACCATGAAGTTTTTTTTAAAAAATAAATTTTGTGCTCGTCATGGTGACTGATGTCAATGTTGGGGAATGGGGCACTTTTTCACTAAGGCATGCATAACCACCAAGTATTCCAGACAGATATCACATAGCCAGAAGCTATACTCTGCCAAGCTAATATGCAATTAGCAGAACCTCAGAAAGCATACGCCGCTGTACAGAGCGCCTCATTTGGTACTTGCCTGCACCCACTAGGAACCTGTTTCAGATTATAGATGCAGCCAGCCAAACATGAAAACATTTTTCAAAATGAGCCAAAATTCCCAGTATCTTCATGAGGCACAGAAGACTCAGGTATAAAGACAACAGCTGATATGCTGCCATCAACACAGACTGATATTAGAGCTCTTCGCTAAGCATTGTGAAGGTTATTTTGGGGAAAGGGTGAAAACAGGTGCAAAGTGGGTGTTGTGCTAATAAGACACGTATGTTTGCAAGTCTGGTTTTAGCTTTCAATTTTGGGGCTAATTGGTGACTACCATAATTTGACAGTGCCTGGAGGCATTAAAACAGAGACTTGCAGTTTCAGTACTCAAACACTGAATAGACGCAATTTTCATGGAGCAGTATACATTGGCTTCATTCACCCACTTCCATGGAAGTTGTGCAGTGGACTAGCTGACACAGTGCAGATTTCAGGATGGCTTGGATGGGCTGAGAAGATGCAAAGGATCTTGGATGCAGCACTGGAGGTCCTGGTGGAGGACTGATGTCCTGCACCCGCTGGAGCGGGAGCAGGGGAAGGAGTCACCTCACACTCCTGTTCCTCTCTCCTCCTCTTGTTGCTCGAGCTTGACCCTTTGGCACAGTTGCTGGGGGAAATGGCAAGTTTCTGATCATCACCAGATTGTTGGACACACAGCGAGTCACAATGAATCTAGAGCCCTCCGCTCATCTCTCCATAGCTGTGCTGCTCGGTCTGGTCTCATTTCCTCCTCCCATTCCTCCTGCAGACCAAGGGGAACCCCTAGCAAGATGCTGATGACCAAGCACTTCCTTTCTCCCGATCACTCCTATTACATGTCAAATAGGTAGAATAGCCCAGCATTCAATCTTTTTTAGGTGAAATCCTCAGAGAATTTGGAGAATAAATGTTGATAGAGTGTTGGTGAAGTCTTAACAAAGTGTCCCAGAATGTGTCCCGATGTGTTTCAAAAGTCCTCTTCAAATTTCCCAGCAAGTGAACAGTAAAAGGGGATTAACCTTTAAGTAGTGCTCAAAATCCTCTGCAACAACTAGTTTACTCCCAACCAGCAGGTTGTTGTTAGCAGAGAGCGTTATACAGCACCATTCGTGACTCCTCAGATACTGAAGCAGTCTGTGTAGAAATGCAGCAAGACTTGGACAAC
Source organism: Heterodontus francisci (assembly GCF_036365525.1). Classification (NCBI taxonomy): domain Eukaryota; kingdom Metazoa; phylum Chordata; class Chondrichthyes; order Heterodontiformes; family Heterodontidae; genus Heterodontus; species Heterodontus francisci. The sequence continues at coordinate 76,585,782 of NC_090374.1, read as the reverse complement.
ATCCAGGCATGTGCTGATAAGTGGCAAATAACATTCATGCCGCACAAATGCCAGGCAATGACCATCTCAAACAAGAGAATATCCAACCATCTCCCCTTGATGTTCAATGGCATTACCATTGCTGAATCCCCCACTATCAACATCCTGGGGGTTACCATTGACTAGAAACTGAACTGGACCAGCCACATAATTACTGTGGCTACAAGAGCAGGTCAGAGGATGGGAATTCTGTGGTGAGTAACTCACCTCCTGTCTCCCCAATGCCTGTCCACCATCTACAAGGCACAAGTCAGGAATGTGATGGAATACTCTCCACTTGCCTGGATGGGTGCAGTTCCAACAACACTTGACACCATCCAGGATGAAGCAGCCCGCTTGATTGGCACACCATCCACCATCTTCAACATTCAGTCCCTTCACCACTGACGCACAGTGGCAGCAGTGTGTACCATCTACAAGATGCACTGCAGCAACGCACCAAGGCTCCTTCAACAGCAGCTTCCAAACCCAAGACCTCTACCACCTATAAGGACAAGGGCAGCAGATGAATGGAAACACCACCAGCTGCAAGTTCCCCTCCACACCACACAGTATCCTGACTTGGAATTATATTGCTGTTCCTTTATTGTCGCTGGGTCAAAATCCTGGAACTCCCTTCCTAACAGCACTGTTGGTGTACCAACACCGCAAAGTCTGCAGGGGTTCAAGAAGGCAGCTAACCACCACCTTCTCAAGAGCAATTAGGGATGGACAATAAATGCTGGCCCAGCCAGCGATGCCCATATCTCATGAATGAATAAAAAAAACGTCAAGTGCGAGCCACCATAATGCAGGTCAGCCTCATTAACAAGTGCTAGCAAGCAATTTAAGCGACAATGAGCTGCTTAATGTTCCTCTGAACAGCCATTCTGAGTGCACACTTCCTTTACCAAGATACCATTGTGCATTAAATATAGACTAAACTGGCATTTCAGCTTACGATCCCATCTTGGCCACCTCGGAGCACCTACAGTATCCAGGGAAAATCACCACTGTATCTGGTAAATCCAAATACCACAAGAAAGAACCACAGTATAAACTAAAGGTGCACTCAAGTTCTGTCGATGTGATATTCACATAACGTGCATATTTATCCAATTGGGTACTGTGGTCAGGTTAACAGACAAATATTATAGGGGCTCTATTATGCATTGTCTCTCAACTTGAGTGTTCTTCCCCGCCTCAATTTCTTCCAATATTAGAAATTCATGCAAACAGCATACATGGATCAGTGACACAAAAACAGTGGTTTGCATTTCAGCCTTGTTATTATTTAGCTGCCCACTGCATTGAAACCCAAAGAATTTTTGCCTGGAAAACTTTTCATAATTTTCCGGAGGCACTTAAAATTGAAGTCCAAATACAGAAATGAAAAAGGCTTTTGTTACAATTCAGGCTCACACCAGATACTTTTTCCTCATGCTTAATACAAAATGGGGCTTCTATAAGCTGAGGATCTAAAACATGACTATGCATGAAAGAAGCTTTTTATTTTATTATTAAGGTATGTATTGGAAATGGTACAAATTCGCACTGTACAGTCATTTGCCTGTCAGACAAATAACTCAAGCTGCAAATATAAATAATGTTTATTAAGAAATAAGGTTTAACAGAAGCAAGAGCAAACAGCAGATTTCACTGGATTATGAAATTTCACTGAATTTAGAGATTCTGTTTCAAAGTGATAAATATCTTGAACCTCCAGCAGACCTCTGAATTAATATGCTTATTTCGGACCAGGCTTGTGTGAAGGATTTCACGCAAGACTTCACGACTCTCTCTGTTTTGATGTCTGTGCTAAGAAAAGATTGCTCACAATGAAACTGTTAATCACAAAAAGGTTTTGTTTGGCAAACAGAAGACTAGTTTAAAATGTGCATATCATACAATCGTGTTTTTACATGTGTTTGTGAATCAATGTATTTCTCAAATGATTGATATTTTACGAATTATGATGTGTTGCTGGACTCCGTAGCAGGTTTTTTTGTATAGATGCTCACAGATGACAGCCAGGCAATCTGCACCCCTACACGACATAGCCACAAGGTAACAGTTTGTTCATATCACCCCTGATGGATAATTGCAAATGTCATGGACATAAACATTAGAATTGGTGGCCCAATGATAAATACCAATCATTTTTTGTTACATGGGTGGATTTGGCAACTGTTTGTTACCAGACATAAACATATTGGTAATCAACTATATTGTACCGACAAACACTGCTCTATGTTCACACCTTTTTCCTGCAGACACAAAAGCACAGCAAAAATTCGCCCAATCTGCCACTGCAACAGCCAGTTCAAAAGACACTACAAATTCCCATGGGTGAAGTGTCTTTTTCCAAAAAATGAAACAAGATAGATCTCTAATCCATCACAGGATATCACTGCAGGAGTTCCTCAGGGGGTAGTGTCCTAGGCCCAACCATCTTCAGCTGCTTCATCAATGACTTACCTTCAATCATAAGGTCAGAAGTGGGAATGTTCGCTGATGATTGCACAATGTTCAGCACCATTCGTGACTCCTCAGATACTGAAGCAGTCAGTGTAGAAATGCAGCAAGACTTGGACAATATCCAGGCTTGGGCTGATAAGTGGCAAGTAACATTCGTGCCACACAAGTGCCGGGCAATGACCATCTCCAACAAGAGAGAATCTAACCATCTCCCCTTGACATTCAATGGCATTACCATCGCTGAATTCCCCCCTATCAACATCCTAGGGGCTACCATTGACCAGAAACTGAACTGCAGTAGCCATATAAATACAGTGGCTACAAGAGCAGGTCAGAGGCTAGGAATCCTGTGGCGAGTAACTCACCTCCTGACTCCCCAATGCCTGTCCACCATCTACAAGGCACAAGTCAGGAGTGTGATGGAATACTCTCCACTTGCCTGGATGGGTGCAGCTCCAACAACACTCAAGAAGCTCGACACCATCCAGGACAAAGCAGCCCGCTTGATTGGCACACCATCTACAAGCATTCACTCCCTCCACCACCGACGCACAGTGGCAGCAGTGTGTACCATCTACAAGATGCACTGCAGCAACGCAACAAGGCTCCTTAGACAGCACCTTCCAAACCCACGACCTCTACAACTAGAAGGAACAGGGCAGCAAATGCATGGGAACACCACCACCTGCAAGTTCCCCTCCAAGTCACACACCATCCTGACTTGGAACTACATCACCATTCCTTCACTGTCGCTGGGTCAAAATTCTGGAACTCCCTTCCTAACAGCACTGTGGGTGTACCTACCCCACATGGACTGCAGTGGTTCAAGAAGGCAGCTCACCACCACCTTCTCAAGGGAACTTAGGGATGGACAATAAATGCTGGCCTGGCCAGCGATGCCCACACCCCATGAATGAATTTTAAAAAATCCAAAGGACTGGCAACATAAGTCTGTATTTCTTCATTTCAATACGTTAAGAAATCTGCAATACCAATATAACACAGATGGCTTCTTTTTAAAGAAAAGAATGAAACCACAATAAAAGGCTACTTCACCATTCATGATTATAAAAATTCAAATGAATTATGATTAGCCAATTAGGGGTAACTATTCTGCAGTTCCCCTGCCAAGCTGAGATCATTAACTTACCAAATGTGGAATTGCAATGTAAAGCCAGGTCTTATTACTATAAGTGATTTTCAGTGGTCTCAAGCCTACTCAAAAATGTTACTGAAAAATATTACTTAAGTGTACAAAGTATTCGTAATTAAAACGTTAAATAATACTGACTTAGGAAGCTAACTCATTACCACACTAATATTCAATAATGCTTGTCCAAATCATGGGTACTGTTTTCATTACAATTATAGCACTTATCTACAAATCAATATTGGAGTACGCAGTATATTGAAATGTGCTACATGCTCCATGCATCTAAATAAAACAGAGACAATCACAGGCTATGCAACCATAGGTACAATTCAGAACAGAATGCTAAACAAGATGGCTTGCAAATGAGTACCAATAGTTGAATATCATGAAATTTCAACTACTTTCTCCTGGTCTGATCAACCTATACATGCCACTTAATTCATCTATCTTTCGAAACAATCAAAATTATTTGTCATCACCTTCCAGAAGTTAATTCTCAAAACTCATAGACATCATCTTTCCCACAGTAACTTACTGTAAACTTGCCTTTCTACATAGATTTGCATCGCTCCTCTGTTGCACAGATACAAACATGGACTGTTAAACACCTTGTTCCATTCGACCATCACTTAAGTTTTTAGACAAAAGGCTTGAGAGTTGATTTTATTCCCCAAAAACATGTCAGCTCAAACTTCATAAATGTTAATAAACTGTTTAATCCTGGCATTTCTTTGAATAGAATCAGTAACAAATTCTCCCAGAAGCTATTCTGTAAAGGTTTCTCAAGAATAAAGCAATAAGCTGATTTAGTGCTAATCTGTAAACACCCATTTGAAACTCCTGTTTTCAACACAAGCTCACAGCTTGAACAGTTACAAATGCAATTTTTATGCATAAAAAATCCATTTGGGGATTTGTTGTTGTTACAAGTCTTAATTTAATTTCTCAATCTTAAAATCACTGATTTGTGGGAAAGTCACTGGGTTTGAAGTTTCTGAACAACATACTCCAAAGATTTGTTGTTGACCAAAGTTCACACGGCAGTGGGCATGATTTACGATATGAGGCTGTAACCGAATCACTGCATTCCATTTAGAATCCTGCAAGTTATCTTGCAAGACAAACACTTTGCTCCTTCAACATCCTTTAATATTTTTTGTCCAGCTTCAGAAAAACATTTAGCAAACATTTTTCCATTGATTCGCTTGTATGTGACATGACAAAAACACAACTTTTCTTCCTCTGTAAATGAAAGAAGGTTTCGCTCCTGTGGAGCATAAACACCGGCACAGACCAATTGAGCCAAATGGACTATTTTTGTGCTGTAGACTCAGTATAAATACATGTATATGAATATAAAGGAAGAACCAGGCAGCTGTTAATAGGGCTTATGATTGTTTTTCCTGCCATCAAGTAAACCATAATGACAAGAGTGGGCCAGCGAAAAGAGGAGGAAGGGTGGCACAATTCTAAATGCTGCCTCCATGTAAACATCAAAGAACAGACAGCAAACAAAAAGGTAGTGAGGGAATCTTAAATGAGCCTAGCCATTAACAATAAGAGAGTTCAAGGCACAAGTGTGTAAGGATAAGAAAGCATTCCATGTGAAAGCAGTAAGTGAATAATTTGCATTGCTGTGTTTGAGCTCGGCAGCACATTTCTGCATCAAGTACTAAAACATCCAAATTATTTTTGACTCTTTGTAAAGATATAGACATTTCTTAAAATTTCTAGCCTGCTCCTTAAGACAGATAGCAGTTAAACAGCAGCTCAAGAAGGACAAGGATAAAGTCTTTGTGGGGCAGTCCATCAGCGATCTGCATTCTGCACTATTAGAGGAAATCTGGTGGCAAGCCAGGACGCAGCAGTGTAAATCAATCACACAAATACTCATGTCGAATGCTACTGAGAAATGCCTCTGCCAATGGCAAAATTATGAACCCTGCAACATGTGTCAATTTTGGACAACCTGGGGGATGGAAAGGGAGCATGGCTGTTTATAAAGGCATAAGCTTGACCGATCCAGGCAAGATTCTCACTGAATCTTCTTTATGCTCGTCTTTGTGGGATTCACATGACTCCAGTGAGTATCCTGGTCTCCCAGCAGCCATCTCTCCATGGCTGTCTTTCTCTCAAACCAAGGGTGGTACTGTCACCTGACTCAGAATAAAGAATTATGGCTTTTTTTGTCAGATATCCTGCACAAACCTGCATGACAAGATGCCAGTAGTCACAGAGAAGTTACATATTAATTGATTAGAATTCTTTCCTATTACTAAATGCCACCGGATTAAGATGAAAAAGCCCATATGTCCAGAGTGCCACTGATTAGGCCTTAAACCTGGGGTATTCTTGCCACCTTCCTGCCCTCTCCTCTTTCTCCATGGATGTGATAACTCATTTTCCCCTTTAAGTATAGCCTCAGTGACCTGATGGATGCAGCAGGTTATTGCATACTGGTTGATCTGACAGATGTATCTTATTACACCTCAGAGCCTGGTGCATACAAAAGGTTGTCACCTTAGCTGTCAGTCAGCGGTGCCAGTCATGAAAAGAGTTTGCAGGTCTTTCTTTACAGCTCCACAACTACTTCCCTCGTGAAGGTCAGCTTTCCAACATCTACAAAACACTGTGTCTGGTACTGTACACCTGTGGACAGTCACATTGCACACGCACCTACCTTTAGTGCTGCTGGACATAGTCCTCCTCATCCTCTATCTCATGAAGAGCCAAAGAAATCCACATCATGTGGCTCTAGTTGGCTAAGATATGCAAGATTGGTGCACAGAAAGAAAGTTCTCCTAAAATTAGAAGCAAATGGATGCTCCATTCCAAATTAAAAAAAGAACGGAACACAAATTCTAAAGACTTTACAAGCTCCAAAAGAAAAAAATAATAAAAAATAAATTGGCATAATACAGAACAAGCAAACAAGTCCAGCAATTTCAGAATCAAAAAGCAGAGTTTCCTATGGGTTCCCAACAGTTGCTGTGCATGCAGTTCTGGCCTCTGCTCCAGCTTTTCTTAGCACACCAGAATAACATTGCACCAGTGGTAAAAAGGACTAGTTTCTGAGCTGCCCAATCACATCTTGGGATACTCCAATACGTATTATAATGAGGTCTGCATGATGGAACAACGCAAGCATCACTCATCACCATTTGCTGCCCTTGACCCCAACTCAAGTGCAAAACCTGGCCAAACTGAAAAACCAATATAGGGATCAAAATCTGGGTGTTCTGCTCCCTCCTAGTGTAAGGGAATGCAATTTTAAGCCATTAGATACTTTTGCTGCCCCTGAATTGAGATATTAGCACTATGTGAGCAGACATTGATCACTGACCAATTTTCAAAACTATCATATGACAAACTTTAGCAGATTTCACTCCCTTCCTCCCACTTCATCCCCAATTTCTTTTGACTACTCCATTCCTGAAGGCGTAGGCTCTAACTGGGATGCTAGCAGCTCTCCAAGCAGCCATTCCTCACACGAGTCAATACACAAGAGTTACATGTATTAAAACATGAGTCAGGGAAAGGGGCGGGAGTGGGGGTGGAGAAATAGGGAATGGCATTATGTCCAATTCTAGAATTCCAGTCTTATCCTTACCTAACTTCTACACATTTACTTTCCAGCCGAGGTCATTGTTTTATTCTGTTCTGTTCGGACGAAAGGTCACCAACCTGCAAGGTTAACTGTTTCTTTCTCCACAGATGCTGTAAGGCTCGCTGACTAGTTCCAGCATTTCCTGCTTTTATTTCAGATTTCCAGCATGTGAAGAATTTTGCTTTTGTAACACTGTTTTCCTGTCAGGAGTAGAACCCTAGCTGGTTTTTCCCTCCCGCACTTGGTGGCATTGAAGCTAACTGGAGCATAACTATTACCAATCAAACTGAGATCAACTAATTCAGCATCAACTTGCAATCTTCTTGGTGGTGCATGGCTCAATGTCAGACCACACAATACATTTCTTCACTGCATTAGGAACCACGAGACGAATTACAAAAACAAAACCTCTACAAAAAAGAACCTATTCTTTCCTGAGATGCTGTTAGTAAGCGGTAATTTCACTTCTTTGGCTACTCACAATAATATCTGAACTCTATTTTGGTACTGTAAAAGAAATCACTCAGCACACTAGTACAAACTTTATAAACTTTGGGGAATACTGCCCAAGTTACATTGCTCTTTGGTTCCCATTGTCTTTACAATTGTGAGAATAAGAAATACTGAAATGTTGTTTCTACAGCTTGTGGAAAGTTACCAAGAAGTCATTTGTGCACAACATAATGAAATCACTGAAAAAGAGAACTGATAAGGATATGTCAGTGGAGACCTTAAGACAGTACATCACTGACAAAGAGAACTGATAAGGGTATGTGGAGACCTTAAGACAGTACATCACTGACAAAGAATTGATAAGGGTATGTAAGTGGAGACCTTGGGACAGTACATCACTTAAAAATTGTGCTTAGGCAGATAACAGAGAAACAGCAAGAGTTAGAACAACGGATGTAGTGAATAAGAAACTGCCCCACTAAGATAAAGGCTGACAGCTGCAAGTTAAAACACATAATGGAGAGCCAAATAAGGTAAAACAAAAACAAGAGTTAGGGGCTAGAAAGTTAGAGTAGGGGGAGAAGTAAACAGAGGAGGAGACTGTAGCAACCATAGGATAGGTTAGTGTCATAATACGTTATAACCAATAATGTAAAATAAAGGCGTGGACAAATGTATTTGTATTGTATAAACATGAACTGAATATGTTGATCGGTGTGCCTGCTTGTAGGACACCCGATCTTGCAAGAACGTTAAATAAACTTACTTCTTCAGAGTTTGACTTGGTGGAAATTATTATCAAGTGGGCTACGTTTCTCACAATTGAGGCTCGTCCGGGATCTCTTCATCATTGCCGGGACCGCGGCCGACGACAGACGAGAAGACGCGTCCCGTTAATTTAAAAACGGTCTCGTTTCTCTCGTTGGTAGCGGACCCGAGTAATCGACTGAAAATGATCCTAGGGAAGTCACTCTGAACGAGTATTTAGTGCGGCAGGTACACACGTGAAGTCAGGCAACTCCGTGCACGGACCAAGGTAAGAAAAACGACTTTTAAGTATTATCTTGGTGACTTATGGTTAACTGTAGGATAAGACCTTCTAAGTACTAAAAGTCCTTGAGGAGTGAATTTTACAGTCCTGCAGTATAAGACCCTTCAGCTAGGAGGTGAGTACTGTATGGTATAAGACCCTTCAGTTAGGAGGTGAATACCGTAAGGTATAAGACCCTTCAGCTAGGAGGTGAATACCGTGGGGTACAAGACCCTTCAGTTAGGAGGTGAATACTGTGGGGCAGTATAAGACCCTTCAGCTAGGAGGTGAGTACTGTATGGTATAAGACCCTTCAGTTAGGAGGTGAATACCGTAAGGTATAAGACCCTTCAGCTAGGAGGTGAATACCGTAGGGTACAAGACCCTTCAGTTAGGAGGTGAATACTGTGGGGCAGTATAAGACCCTTCAGCTTGGAGGTGAATACCGTAGGGTATAAGACCCTTCAGTTAGGAGGTGAATACCGTAAGGTATAAGACCCTTCAGTTAGGAGGTGAATACTGGTTAACTGTAGGATAAGACCTTCTCAGTACTGCAGTATAAGACCCTTCAGCTAGGAGGTGAGTACCGTAGGGTACAAGACCCTTCAGTTAGGAGGTGAATACTGTGGGGCAGTATAAGACCCTTCAGCTAGGAGGTGAGTACCGTAGGGTATAAGACCCTTCAGTTAGGAGGTGAATCTTCTTCTTCTTCTTTGGCCTCCTTGTCTCGAGAGACAATGGGTAAGCGCCTAGAGGTGGTCAGTGGTGTCAGTCGCTGTGAGGCAACTATGAATACCGTAAGGTATAAGACCCTTCAGCTAGGAGGTGAATACCGTAGGGTACAAGACCCTTCAGCTAGGAGGTGAATACCGTAGGGTACAAGACCCTTCAGTTAGGAGGTGAATACTGTGGGGCAGTATAAGACCCTTCAGCTAGGAGGTGAGTACTGTATGGTATAAGACCCTTCAGTTAGGAGGTGAATACCGTAAGGTATAAGACCCTTCAGCTAGGAGGTGAATACCGTAGGGTACAAGACCCTTCAGCTAGGAGGTGAATACTGTCAGGTATAAGACCCTTCAGTTAGGAGGTGAATACCGTAAGGTATAAGACCCTTCAGCTAGGAGGTGAATACCGTAAGGTACAAGACCCTTCAGTTAACCATGGGAAATAAATCGTCTAAAAGGGAAGACGATGGGAGACAAGGAAAGTCTGCCGGCAACATCCCTCCAGAAAGTCCATTGGGACGGATGTTGGTATTGGGATTTAGAGTCAAAAACCAAGGAGAAAAAGACCCAAATATGATCTAAGGACAGCAAGAAGGACCACCCCTAAACCCGACGATAACGACGACGATAGAGATAGAGAGTCTCCTAAGACAATGATGCCCTTGAGAAAGGTACCAATAGGAAATAATGAAATTGGATTTGTTAGTGCACCATTAACGTCAGGAGAGGTAAGAGTGTTTAAAAAGGAAATGAAAGTCCTCGTAGAAGACCCCTGAAAATTTGGGAAAGAGAAAACCCTCCCGGGGTAGGGGGAAACGAACCAGCTGAACAAAAATACCCTAATCAAGACCCGCAAAGGCAGAACAATAATATCGGCCATAGGGGCCAGATGAAAGACCTTAGAAATCTGATAGTAAAAGGTATTGTTGTAAACAAGTAGTTGAAGCCCCTGCAAAACGTATGCCTTTACAGAGTTACCGCAGGCCCCTCTTATGGCACAAGCAGGCGACATATTGAGTGCGACCCCTCTGGGTGTTGAAGGCTGTTTCTAGACAAATAGAGACCATTAAAGGCACCTAGGTGGGATCAAGGGATTGATTCTTAAAAATGTTTTGAAGAATCAAAGGGGGACTGTGAGAACAGAATTTAGATTTTAGAATTTTTAAGAACAGAATTACATGGGAACATTTAAGATGAAACAATTAATCAGTCATGTATTGCTAACAAGCTAGCTGACTTCATAACTTCAGGGCTGCAGAGGCAGCTTGGCCTTGCAGCTGGTACAGCGAGAGAGAGAGAGAGAGAGAGAGACATTGTACTTCAACAGCACTCTTCTTATCACCCAGACATGACAATCCTAGGGAAAAGTTAGAATGAAAAACATACCGACCAGGCTAATACACGCCCCCTTGTTAGAGGGTGGCTCAGCCTACCCTGAAACAATTAATCAGTCATGTACTGCTAACAAGCTAGTTTCAGTGCTGTAGGGAGGGACAGCTTATCAGAAATGACTTCATAACTTCAGGGCTGCTGAGGCAACTTGGCCTTGCAGCTGGTACAGAGAGAGAGCGAGAGAGAGAGAGAGCGAGACATTATACTTCAACAGCACTCTTCTTATCACCCAGACATGACAAAGTTAGAATGAAAAACATACCGACCAGGCTAATACACACCCCCTTGTTAGAGGGTGGCTCAGCCTACCCTTCTGATTCAGCAGTTGCTGAGTTTTTTATATTTGCTTTTATATTATACTGTTTAAATGTTATTTGAGTAAATGGATCCACATAATCCTAGTGAATATATATATATAATCATATATAAGTTGATCAGTAGAGAGAGAAGGTTATCATAGAATGATAAAAGGGGGGAATGTGGAAGTGAGCAGAAAGGCATGGCACTATGCTTAATGGGAAATATAGCCAAGTTAAGAATAGTAGCTTTGCTGAGCTTTGATTTTAAGTGGCAGAAACCACAATGAAATAGCTAAAAGGGATGGCCAGAGTGTGTGCAAGCTGTGGCAGCCACAACACTTCAGACCAAGGAAGTCATTTTACCTCGAAGCTATTACAAGAAATAGTTAGGGGATTGGGAATCCAATGGGACTTCCATACCCCTTGGCACCCTCCCTCTTCAGGGCGGGTGGAAAGAATGAATCAGACCTTAAAGAAACACCTGTCCAAACTGATACTTGAAACAAGGTTACCCTGGACCAAATGTTTACCTATAGCGATACTCAGAATTCGGACAGCCCTTAGAAAAGATGTGGGACTGTCCCCCTATGAAATGCTATTCGGAGTACCCTATATGGGAACCAGGGGCGAGATGCCAACCTTAGAAACTAAAGATTCGTTTCTAAAGAACTATATACTGGCGTTGTCTTCCTCATTGTCATTCCTCAGGAAGCAAGGCCTGTTAGCACAGATTCGTTTCTAAAGAACTATATACTGGCGTTGTCTTCCTCATTGTCATTCCTCAGGAAGCAAGGCCTGTTAGCACAGACACCACCTCTCGAATTTGCAGTGCACAAGATCCAACCAGGAGATTGGGTTCTGGTGAAATCGTGGAAAGAGACTAAACTACAACTGAACTGGGAAAGACCATACCAGACTCTCCTAACCACTGAAACAGCCATAAGAACGGCAGAAAGAGGTTGGACCCACTACACAAGAATCAAGGGGCCGGTACAAACCCCGGCCGAGGAAGGAACTTGGACAACCGAATTAACAGAAGAACCATTGAAAATAAAGCTAAAAAGACTATGAGTAACGAACTTTTGTTTTAATATAACGGCGCGAGCGCGGAAATACTGTCTGTAATATTGTGTGCCTTCTCTCTTTCTTTTCAAAAGTAGCCAGGAAATAAAATGGGTTGGATGTTTTTGTATTACCCACTTCCAATTAGACAACAAGGTGTTTGGAGTAACAGTTAGAGAAGGGAAAAAGAAAGGTGAATTAAAATGTTGTTTTCAGGTAACAATAGATAAGATTGGTAAACCATCTAACAAACTAAAAGGGACCTCTCATAACGATCCTAACATAGTAAAAATAATAGAGGTAAAAGACTTGAGAAAGACAATTGAGATAGAAACCGGTTACGGGGACACAAATGTCTGGGTAGAATGGATAAAATTACCTGTAAAAAGTTTGAACAAAAACAATTGCTATGCTTGTGCATCTGGTAGACCGATAGCTCAAGTAGTACCTTTCCCGCTGGGGTGGGAGCGTGACCGAAAGGGCATGGAAGGCATGTTAGCCCTATATCAGGATAAGACGGCTTGGGGTATTCAAACTTGCATATCCTTGTCAATAATATTCCCTCCCCTAGAGAAAAAGGATTCAAGGACTCCCCCTTCATTTTTAGCCACCAGTGTGAATCACACATCATGCGTATGTCGACACGGTGCGGAGCTAACCAGAAATATGGGAGAGTTGAAGTCATGCATAGAGACTGAGGACGTAACTGGAAGAGTCAGGGGAGGGAACTAATCATCATTGAATGTCCCCAGAGCGGATTTATGGTGGTACTGCGGAGGAAAAATCCTGAGACAGACCCTACCCTCCCAGTGGAAGGGGACGTGCGCAATTGTTCAATTGGCAATACCATTCACCTTGGCATTTGAGAAACAAAAGATAATAACGAGGGAAAGGGGTAAAAGGGAAGCGATAGCGAACTCTTTTGACGACCAGGTATACATGGATTTCATAGGGGTCCCAAGAGGGGTACCTGATGAATTCAAGGCCCGAAACCAAATAACCGCCGGTTTCGAGTCTTTGTTTTGGTGGGTCACTATTAACAAAAATGTAGATTGGATAAATTATATTTATTACAACCAACAAAGATTTATAAATTATACTAGAGATGCGGTAAAAGGTATAGCTGAACAATTAGATGCCACTAGTAGAATGGCTTGGGAAAATCGACTGGCTCTAGATATGATCTTAGCAGAAAAAGGAGGTGTGTGTATAATGTTAGGAGGGAAATGTTGCACATTTATCCCAAATAACACAGCACCCGATGGTTCAATCACCCGAGCACTGCAAGGGTTAACAACTTTAGCAGAGGAGATGGCCGAAAATTCAGGAGCAGACACTTCCCTGACGGGGTGGCTTGAATCCTGGTTTGGAAAATGGAAAGGCATGATAATCTCGGTTTTTACCTCCCTGATCATGGTTGTCGGAATACTAATAGCCATCGGGTGTTGTATTATTCCTTGTGTAAGAGGGCTGACACAGCGATTGATTGAGACAGCTTTGACGAAGCAGATGTCAATACAAAGAGGCCAGGAAGAAAGTATATACCTGTTAGGTAATGACAAAGTGGATAGTATCAACGGAGATACAGACATTGAAAAGGCTGCTGAAATAATGCTCAGAGGATTTGAGAGGACATATGAGAGCCCTCCGCAGTATGTAGAAAACAACAAGGATTAAGTAAAAGAAAAGGGGGAATTGTGAGAATAAGAAATACTGAAATGTTGTTTCTACAGCTTGTGGAAAGTTACCAAGAAGTCATTTGTGCACAACATAATGAAATCACTGAAAAAGAGAACTGATAAGGATATGTCAGTGGAGACCTTAAGACAGTACATCACTGACAAAGAATTGATAAGGGTATGTAAGTGGAGACCTTGGGACAGTACATCACTTAAAAATTGTGCTTAGGCAGATAACAGAGAAACAGCAAGAGTTAGAACAACGGATGTAGTGAATAAGAAACTGCCCCACTAAGATAAAGGCTGACAGCTGCAAGTTAAAACACATAATGGAGAGCCAAATAAGGTAAAACAAAAACAAGAGCTGGGGCTAGAAAGTTAGAGTAGGGGGAGAAGTAAACAGAGGAGGAGACTGTAGCAACCATAGGATAGGTTAGTGTCATAATACGTTATAACCAATAATGTAAAATAAAGGCGTGGACAAATGGATTTGTATTGTATAAACATGAACTGAATATGTTGATCGGTGTGCCTGCTTGTAGGACACCCGATCTTGCAAGAACGTTAAATAAACTTACTTCTTCAGAGTTTGACTTGGTGTAAATTATTATCAAGTGGGCTACGTTTCTCACATAACCAAAAGATATAATTATTTCAAGTTCTTTCTGCCTACAATTGCGACACAGTGGAGCAGTGGTTAGCACCGCAGCCTCACAGCCCCAGCGACCCAGGTTCGATTCTAGGTACTGCCTGTGTGGAGTTTGCAAGTTCTCCCTGTGTCTGCGTCTGTTTTCACCGGGTGCTCCGGTTTCCTCCCACAGCCAAAGACTTGCAGGTTGATAGGTAAATTGGCCATTATAAATTGCCCCTAGTATAGGTAGGTGGTAGTGGAATATAAGGACAGGTGGGGATGTGGTAGGAATATGGGATTAATGTAGGATTAGTATAAATGGGTGGTTGATGGTCGGCACAGATTCGGTGGGCCGAAGGGCCTGTTTCAGTGTTGTATCTCTAAATAAAATAAAATAAATAAATAAGTATATCAATTCCTTATGGCTGGAAAAACCACTGTGAATATGGAAACTAGATCATGCCAGGAGCTTCTATTCTCTGTGATGAAGATCAAACAGCTCAGATTAAGTCTCTTTGATGTATCAGGCAATCCTGAGTTAATCAGCCTGTTAAGTATATAGTCATTCTTGGTGGTTGGAGTGGGTGAAAATCTGGTTAACCCACATCTTGGAGGGCTATCCAATAGCATATCCAAATTAGTAAAAATTATTGGATGGCCATTGTTAGGGGTAATGGCTGCATTGTTGATGGTAATAGATCGATTTATGTCTATTAATGGATGATGATGTCTATGATGCGTTGTCATTTGATGGGAGCAGGTAGAATTGGCATCATATTAAAACTGATGGCCACTGAAGTTAGGCCTAACCGTGTAGCAGTATCAGCAACAAACCCTCTAATTTTTTTTTTTAGTCGTGCGCGGGCAATTTGTTTAAGTGCACGGCCCTTTAATTTTTTTGTGCAGCCATGCACATGCAATAACTTCAAGGGGCCGACTTGCATGCGGTTTGCGCGGGAACATTAATCATTAGTATGAAACATTAAGCTTCACCTGCAGGTCAGTTGTTCTACTTTACTGCTGATGGTTAGATGTGATTAATTCAATCAGATTGATTCTTTGGTTCAATTCTGTAATAATGCTGGTGTCTAGTGGACAGGTAGGTGAGCAGTTTGACATAGTTGTATTATTTCAGACAAGTAGTTCCTCTTTTCAAATTTGGCCATTTCTTTGGATGGAAAGCAGAGGGTCTGGGTCAGATGGTTTTCATTTTCAGCAAAAATTACCATATCTCAGTAAGCATAATTTTGTGTTAAAGGTGTCACTGATAGGTCAGGCTAGTGATATGAGCATTTCTGCTGAAGTACATATAACAGGTTTTTAAAATGTTGGCATGGAGAATACAGCTATAAATAAATACATTGCTCTCTAGTGCCCTCTGTCTTTATAATGAGATTCATTCCATAACAATAATCACAATGAAAACAGATGCTTATAGAAATTAATGGATTTTAACTATTTGAAAAATCTGCCAGTGTTGTATACAGCCTATATAAGCAACATTATTCTAATAATCAGTTTCCCAAAAAGATGTAGATAATGCAAGATGGATTGTGCTTTGAAAACTTATTTAATATGATTTATATTTGATTGCGTACTAAAAATCTATTCTTGGATGACTACTGGCATATTCTAATATGGCTAACAGACTAGTCCTCATTCACAAGGACAGACACAAGTGTTAATCTAGTAAATCATAGGGCTGAATTTTACAAGTGCGCTGCAGTTCGCGGCAGCGCACTCTAAAAACGGCATGCATCCTGCACAGATGCGCCGTCCCTGAGCCCCCGCGATATTACGCGCGGGGACTCATTTAAACAGAGGGGGCAGAGCGGCTGCACCGATGACGTAAGGGGGTGGCTGCTGTATTCCCGGCAACGTCGTCCAGCGCCACCGCACAGGCGCCATTTTTAAAGGGCTTTAAGCCCTTTAGTACAATTTTAATATTTAAAGTGCTCGCATTGGGAAAGCTAATCAAATAAAAATTTGTATGATGGAGGCCCTTCCCCAACCCTCCCCCCACAATGGTCATAAATGTGGCACCTAATGTCAGACAACACTTTATTCCCTTCCCAAACTTTCCCCCGAACCTTTTGACATTTGGCCTCTAACCCTTTCCCACCATTCACACGACCAATAACATTTGTTATCCCCGCAGCTCCACCCCTCCTGCCCTGAAAATTCTAATGTTCCCCCCTCCCCCCCAGGTTCTCGCCCAGAACTCCATGTGGAGTTCCGCAGGCGCGCGGAGCACGAACAGTGGCCATAATATCAGTGTGGGACGGCCGCTGCCTGCAGGTGTTTATTTACATATGTTCAATGTTACTTTGCATATGCTGATGAAGGGCCCGCTGACAGGCAACGGCAGGGCTGCACCGAGGTCCCCCCACTGCTGGTAATATGCGGTGGGCCCTTCTCGACGTTGCAGGTCGAGGTGGGCCTCTCGGCACAGGATTTTACCGGCCCCCGCACAGCGACGCGCGATGTCGAGGGGCCGGTAAAATTCAGCCCATATTACCTTTGAGGTTGATAGTGCCTGTCTTGGCTCAGTGGCAACACCCTCACCTCTTGATCAGAAATTGTGGGTTCAAGCCTCTTTCCACAACTTGAGCATGTAATCTAGGCTGACAGTACTGAGGATGTACTGCATTGCCAGAGGTGTCACCTCTTGGATGTGTTACGAAAGTGCTTCCATTTTTACATTTTTTTTTTTGAGGACTTGTGTTCAAACTGAAAAGATTCCATAGATGTGTTTTTGTTTTACCAAGTTCACTGAAAGGACACTTGAGATGTTATTTGACAACAAAGTGTGCTGGAAATCATGTGCTTTAAGCTCAAATAAACAACAGAAACCTTGGTGACCTGGGGAAGATGTTTACAGAGAAGCCATGTGTCAAGGTTTATGGAGGTCAAGAGGTTGACTTTCTGTTTGGGGTTTGGACATTGTTTGCAGTTCAGTTGGGGTGTGAACTATTTTGAAACCAGTTGGTGTTTTGCTTGCCAAGGAAAAAGAAACCACCCAGCTCACCTCTTTCTCTACCTCTTTGAAGAAATCCTGAAAAAGATTCAATGTGGGAGAGCTAAAATCCCTGGTGCTGCATCTCTCCTGAGAAGCTGGAAAAACTTGCCAGATTAATTCTCAACGCCGCCTGAAAAGAATTGCTTCTGAAAAGATCCCAGTGACCCATCTCTGTATACCCAGACGCCAGACCAAAAGGGACAACTGGCATCCTTCCATAACTTGTGTGTGTGAATGTTTGTGGGGAATTTTTAAAAAAGAGAACTTTCATATTTCAATCTGTGTGTTAATGCTTTGCTTCGTTACTGGATAAATCTTGTTTGATAATAAACTGACAATTTATTAAAGAAACCTGGTTGGTGTATTGTATTCTGGGATAAAGGGTAGAGTGTACGATGAACCGAATCGATAACTGAACAAACATTTTTAAAATATATGTCGTGACCTGCAGAGAAGTGGGACTAGAAAAGACAGTGCACTCCTCCCACCTCGGTTGTAACAGATGACATAAAGCATTAAGATAAGTGACCAGACAGTCTGTTTTTGGCGGTGCTGGTTGAGGGATAAATATTGGGCAGGATGCAAGAGAACTCACCTCTTTTCTTCAAATTGCACCATGGAATCTTTAGGATCACTTGACGGGACAGAGGGGGCTTTGCTTAATAACATCTCAATAAGATCAACTCATCTGAAAGATGACACCTATTGTTTTTCAATTGCTTTGCTGGATTTTAGTGCTGTAGGCCTTTTTTATTCTTGGGTACAAAAGAGCAAGAGAAGGAGTAAAGGTGCAGGGCTTACAAAGAGTCTTGGCACAAAAAGAAAAAGGAGAAATTAAGAGAGGAGATAAGCTGGTTAAGGTAGAAAAAGAATAAACTACATTTCACAGCCAACCTAAATACGAATGAAACATACCTTTAACCAAAATGCAACTACAACAAGTCCTCAAGGCGGCCAACATCCCCAGCACCCTACTGAGCCAGCGGCGCTTGAGATGGCTTGGCCATGTGAACTGCATGGAAGATGGCAGGATCCCCAAGGACAGATTGTACAGCGAGCTCGTCACTGGTATCAGATCCACCGGCCATCCATGTCTCCGCTTTAAAAATGTCTGCAAACGCGACATGAAGTCCTGTGACATTGATCACAAGTTGTGGGAGTCAGTTGCCAGTGATCGCCAGAGCTGGCGGGCAGCCATAAAGGCAGGGCTAAAGTGTGGCGAGTCGAAGAGACTTAGCAGTTGGCAGGAAAAAAGACAGAAGTGCAAGGAGAGAGCCAACTGTGTAACAGCCCCGACGACCAATTTTATCTGCAGCACCTGTGGAAGAGTCTGTCGCTCTAGAATTGGCCTTTATAGCCACTCCCGGTGCTGCTTCACAAACCACTGACCATCTCCAGACGCTTACCCATTGTCTCTCGAGACAAGGAGGCTAAAGAAGAAGAAGAAGAACTACAACACACCTTTCAGAGCAACAAAACCCACAGTGCTTGCACTACTCATGAAGAATTATGCTCATATGTTTGTATGTACTACCAAAGCAAGCTATCTAGTACTAGGGTCCCCTTCTCTTAAAAGAGAGTAATCCTTAGGAAAACTTAGGTCTATTTGTTGTAGTTACTCTTGCATCATTATGCAGCCATTATCGGATTCCAGTTCTCTTTTTTGTAATCCTATGGAGCTGCAAACAATGCAGGAGAGGCGAAAGCCAAAATTCCCACTGTGCCACTTGCAAAACAAAACTTAGTTACTAACAAACTGCCATCTCAGACAGTTATGAAATAAAGACAAGCGCTCTCTTTATTGGGAGGAAATGCACTGTTAGAATTATTTTGAATTACCATTAGATCTGTCATGAGATTGCTCATAGGTAGTCCAGAACACATCAGAATTGTATGAATAAGGAATGAAACATTGGGAGGAGGGGCAGGAGGAGGTGGATCAAATACCCAATAAGTGGGAACAGAGTCAGAGACGAGGAACAATCACTCAAACCTGGAGTTTAAACAAACCTCAAGCTGAAACAAAGATGCACTGGGGTAGTCTCCCATTATCTGGCAACTGGGAGCTATAAAGTGCAGAACTAAAGGACAGCAGAGGAGACATTCATCAGGCTGAGGCCAGAACATGGCAGGGTCAATTTTATAGAACACAGTTTTGTCCAATATGTCATATTTGTACAGCGTATGCATGTGTACTTCAAACTTTGTGGATGTTGGTTGGTAAAATGGCAAGACAAAATCTTTCAGTGGTGTTGGTTGAGGAATAAATGTTAGCAAGGAAAACTCCCTACCTCTTCATTAAATAGTCCAGCTGAGCAGAATGACATCACATTCGAAAGCTAACACATCGCTTGACAATACAGCACTCCCTCAGAGCTGCACGGATGTGTTAGCTCAAGTCGCAAATGGGGCTGGACTTCACAACCTTCTGCCACAGAGGCAAGTGTGCTACCACTGAGTGAAGACTAACACCTCCCCCCCCCCACCCTCAAATACACACCTAAAGACTGTAAGAGAGATTATGGTTACAAAACACATCACGGACATTAATGTAAACTTTAACCTCAGCTTTACCTAAGAATGTGGATTAAGCAGCAACACTCATGTTTTCTAGAGTGCTCCTTTAACTAAACAAACTGCATTCCCTCTAAAGTATATCCAACTAATACAGCATCCCTTAAATATCTCTCTCCTGCACTTGATAACCATATAATGGAAGGTAACTATGTAGCCAGAAAATAGAAGTGAAGTAAACTCAATCTCCACTCTTAATTTGGCTAAGAATTCAACTCAATTCACTCACATGATGGGTAAGAATGCTACCACCGAACCATCAATGCTCCAGCATCATGTATATCCTGGCACCTTTCCACAGTTGTCTATTTCATATTCTACTGTTATACAATTGTATTGCAACTTAATCTGCAAGATTTACTAAAGGCTTATACATATCAAAATTTGTCATTGGATATAAATAAATCGTGAGGTAACAGTGATTTAGTTTCATTCTTCAATTACACTTCCTGCTGTTTACATAAAATAAGGTGCATGTTAGGTCCATCATTTCAAGTCCCATCTGCACTTAAAACCACCCAAAATGCAACAACTGTTCACCAGTCTAAATGTCCTTGACTGACAACTTTGAATGCATTGTTTCATATCCTATAACACTTTTACATACTGATTTTTTTTCCTCTCCCTTTTTACCACTCATCTATGCCATAAGAGCATAACAGAAACAGAAGGAGGTCATTCGGCCCATTAAGCCTGCTCTGCCATTCAGTAAGATCCTGGCTGATCTGATTGCGGCCTTAACTCCACTTTCCTGCCAGCCCCCCATAACCCTTGATGCCCTTGTAGATCAAAAATCTGTCTAACTCAGCATTGACTACAATCAATGATTCAGGCTCCACTGCTCTCTGGAGTAGAGAATTCCAAAGATTAACTACCCTCGGAAAGAAGAAATTCCTCCTCATTTCCACCTTAAAAAGGAAGAAATTTTGTGTTGTAATTATAGATTCCCCCATGAGGGGAAGCATCCTCTCATCTACCCCATTCGAGCCCCCTGAGAATTTTATATGTTTCAATAAGATCATCTCTCATTTTTCTAAACTCCAATGATTATAGGCCCAACCTGCTCAACCTTTCCTCATACGACAACCCCTTCATCCCAGAAATCAGCCTAGTGAACATTCTCTGAACTGCCTCAAATGCAAGTATATCCCTCCTTAAATAAGGAGGCCAAAACTGTACGCAGTACTCTAGGTGAGGTCTCACTAACACCCTGCACAGTTGTAGAAACTTCCCTACTTTAATATTCCAACCACCTTGCAATAAAGGCCAACATTCCATTTGCCTTCCTAATTACTTGCTGGACCTGCAGGCTAACTTTTTGTGATTCATGTGAGGACACCCAGATCACTCTGTACTGCAGCATTCTGTAGTCTCACTCCATTTAAATAATATTTTGCTTTCCTATTCTTCCGCGAAAGTGGATAACCTCACATCTTCCCTTCATCCAAGTCATTAATATAGATTGTAAGTAATTGAGGCTCCAGCACTGATCCCTGTGGTACCAAACTAGTTACAGTTTGTCAACCTGAAAATGCTCCATTTATCCTGGCTCTGTTTCCTGTTAATGAATCCTCTATCCATGCTAATATGTTACCAACACCACGAGCTCTTATCTTTTGTAATAACCTTTTATGTTGCAACTTATGAATGCCTTTTGGAAATCCCAAATACTCTACATCTACTGGTTCCCCTTCATCCACATTGCTCCTTACATCCTCAAAGAACTCTAATAAATTTGTCAAACATGATTTCCCTTTTGTAAAACCATGTTGACTCTGTTTGATTATATGATAATTTTCGAAATCCCTTGCTACTACTTCTTTAATGATGTGTTCCAGCGTTTTCCCAATGACACATTTGGATCCACTAATTCGGTATGGCTTGCCACTGCCTTTATGAGCAGATGCTGCTTGCACCACAACTAAAGGATTAACTTTTTTTTTTAAAAAGGTGATTGTCCTCCTTGTCCCTCCTCTCCTTCCAACTCACCATGTTTCATTCAATACATGCAAAACTGTAAGTTTGACATTGCAGACCAACTGGTTCACCAGTGTTTTTTAGATAAGGAAATCTGCCATCCTTACCCAGTGC
Organism: Heterodontus francisci; assembly: GCF_036365525.1. NCBI lineage: Eukaryota > Metazoa > Chordata > Chondrichthyes > Heterodontiformes > Heterodontidae > Heterodontus > Heterodontus francisci. The sequence continues at coordinate 76,563,571 of NC_090374.1, read as the reverse complement.
AGTGCCACACTAACTTGGTTAACTCTTAACTGCCCTCTGAAGTTGTCCAACAAGCAAGCCACTTATACTCAAATTGTTACAGAAGGCCCACTACAGCCTACCCAAAACAACTGGGGAATGGCAAAAAATGCCAGACACATCCACAGAATTTTTTTAAATTGCCTTTCAAAGTTTATATTCCTCATCAGAAGGGCAGTAATAACAGAAAATTAAAACGGGTGCTGATACTATGCTCTAGTCCAATGATAACCAAAGAGTAAAGGAGGTACAGTCTCTCAGGACATGGAATGTTTATGCGTGAAGTTGAATTCCTCTTTCTATCAAGCCCGCGGAATAAACATTGAGCAAATACTTTTGGAAAAGACCCATTTCGCTCCCTATACTGCACACAAGAATTGAAAAGAGGTGACATAACTTTGCGGAAGTGTTTCACAAACGATTTTATCCGCCGAATATTGTGACGATCGACAGCAAAATAGGTTTTAAAAATACTGTTGTATCTTTGCACGTTTACATGGCGAGGTCGAAAATGACACTCAGCTGTTGTGACTCCTGTCGGCCAGCCGAGCCGTGAAACATTTTCTCCGAAGATACAAAACAGGTTTTTCGAATGCTCAGAAAGCTTAGCTAGCTGCAGTTCCCCAGTCTGCCTGTGTAAAAACACAGTGCCAAGACTGCGGCAATGCCCCAAACTGGCTGCGAAACCATTTGTTTCCCCTCAGCGCCCACAATAAGCTCAACAATATTTAACATTGAACACTCTCTCAGCCAGAGTTACCTGGTAACAGGAGAAGCAGTTTCTCAGTCTTTCCGGATCAGTGTACTGGCCAGTTCGGGGAGGACACACAGACAGATAGTAACTGACTAACTGACTGACTCACTGACTGGGCGTTACGGTCAACTGGGTGCTGCTCAATTCAGCAATGGGCAGGGCAGGGGGACTAAAACCTCACTGACACTTCATGGAATAAATGATGTCAACTGTCAAAGATCCCCCTCGTCTAAATGCCGATGGATGTTTTTAATTAAGAGTCAGCGCCCTGTAGCGGATTTCCTCCTAACGTAATTACAGGAAAGAAAACTTGCAAACTTCATGACAAAGGATCAATTCAAGCGAAAACCCAATTGGCATCAGCGACGGGCGATACAATAGGTGGAGTGCGGACCAAAGCTGGATCAGATCCAGGTTTCGGCCCCATGTCTTGCGGCTAATCTGAGCTGACATTGTAACTCGAGCTTCAGCTGCTTTACTAACTTGAACAGCGCCTGCTTCCATCGCATTTTACCTTTCGGGGATCTTTGGCTTTTCTTTTGTTGTGCTGCGACATCTTTCAGACTCAGGACTCGAGGACAGAAAGTTACTGCTTTCTCTCAGAGTCGAACCCAGACTAACTTCAACGAGAGGCGCTGGCTCTTTTCCGTCCTAACTTGTTGGAGCTTCCAGTTTAGGGCGTATCCTTTTTCAATCACTCCCAGTGAATTTTTTCAGTTCTGGAACACTCCCCGTAACAGGTTAAACAGATTCTGTGGCATTTTCCACATACACTCCAACCGCCCGCAGGACACACCACATTTCCTGCCCTTAACTTGATAGTCCGACAGACCCTGCACACACACCCAAATATATATATACAGCATATACACATAGCTTGTTTAACAATGCAGTTATGCTATTGCAGTTACCAAACATCATGGATAATATTGTTCTACAAGTCTGAAACCGTTTACAGGCCTGATGATAACTTTACCTCCCTTTCAGATTTTTTTTCTACCCTTTGTTTCCCCAAAGTGACAGAGATGAGAGTGGGAACTCATCCATGGAGATCATGGGCACGGAATATTCACCTATTGCTCCATGGAATTGTCTTTTGGTTCTGCACGAACACACTGCACACATAGCTTCACACTTCGGCTTACAGCTTTCCTTTCAGGAGGCAATGCACAAACCTGCCAACGTACCATTGGGGTGTCCCCACTTTCCAAATATTCCACATTTTTTCACAATCCAGTTGATGGCGCATACTAATAATGCATGAAAAATCGAGGGCCGAAGGGCCTGTACTGCGCTGTAATGTTCTAAAAAAAATCAGGTTTCAAATGGCATTCAGCAATACAGAACGGAGAAAATATCTTTTACGTTTCATTTTTCCAAATAAATGTATACAAACATTTGAGATGAGACAAAAGAAGAGATTTCCCCCAGTGCATATATATTGGCCCTGATATTTTTCAGAGGAACAGAAGACTGGTGTGGATGGTCTTGCTAGTGGCGAAATGTTACAGCTGTTCACTTTTTATAATGCTGGGATTTCCTGCAAATGGTATTACAGACCTCAGCAAGTTCAGCCCCTGGTCACATGATAGCAGCTGTGCTTCGGATGGCAATTTGCCATTTTTCAGCACAAACATGTAGCACCATGAAACAGAATATCCATGCACTTACATGCTTTCCAAACATCCCAAGTGTAATAGCTTGCACATACAGTGCACCGAAATATGTACCCACTTCCAAGGAATATATTAATATGAAAGAAAAATACTGCAGATATCAGAAATAGAAATAGAAAATGCTGGAAATACTTAGCAGGTCAAGCAGCATCTGTGGAGAGAGAAACAAAGTTCACATTTCAGGTCGATAACCTTTCATCAGAACTGGAAAAAAGTTAGAGATATAACAGGTTTTAGGCAAGTGCAAAGGCAGGGTAAGGGGGAAGAGAGGAGATGACAAAAGGGAAAGTCTGTGATTGGGTGAAAGGCAGGAGAGATTAGTAAACCCAACTAACTGATGATGCAAGGAGCCTACAGGGGGTAAGATGAGGCAGAAAAGGAAGCTTATGTCCAACACTGAGAACTCAATACTACAGAAAGCTGAGAGGAGTATAGAAAGTGGAGAGGTGAAATCAAAAAGGAAATTAGGAAAGCAAAACGAGGGCATGAAAGAATATTGGCAAGCAAAATCAAGGTGAACCCAAAGATGTTTTATCAATACATTACGATGAAAAGAATAACTAAGGAAAAAGTAGGGCCCATAAAAGATCAAAAAGTTAACCTATGTGTGGAGGTGGAAGATGTGGGTATGGTTCTTAATGAATACTCTGTAATTGTCTTCACAAAAGAGGGGGACAATGCAAACATTGTAATTAAGGAGGAGGAGTGTGAAGTATTGGATGCGATAAACATGGGGAGAGGAAGTATTATGGGACTAGCATCCTTGAAAATGGGTAAACCACCAGGGCCAGGTGAAATGTACCCCAGACAGTTAAAAGAAGCCAGGGAGGAAATAACAGAAGGCCTGACCATCATTTTCCAATCCTCATTTGATACAGGTGTGGTTCCAGAGGATTGGAGGTCTGTTAACGTTGTACCTCTGTTTAAAAACGTGAGCGAGGGATAGACTGAATAATTACAGGCCAGTCAGTCTAACCTTGGTGGTGGGCAAATTCTTGGAATCAATTCTGAGAGACAGGATAAACTGTCACTTAGAAAGGCACAGGTTAATCAAGGATAGTTAGCATGATTAGTTAAGGGAAGATCGTGCCTGACTAACTTGATTGAATTTTTTTGAGGCAGTAACAAGGAGTATTGATGAAGGTAGTGCAGCTGATGTTGTCTACATGGATTTTAGCAAGGCTTTTACAAGATCCCACATGGCAGACTGGTTAAAAAATAAAAGCCCATGGGATCCAAGGGAATGTAGCAAGCTGGATACAAAATTGGCTCAGTGGCAGAAAACAAAGTGTAATTGTTGCCGGGCGTTTTTATGACTCGAGGGCCATTTCCAGTGGGATTCCACAGGGCTCAGTACTGGGTCCCCTGCTTTTTGTGCTATATATTAATGATTTGGATGTAAATGTAGGAGCAATGATCAAGAAGTTTGCAGACGACACAAAAATTGGCCATGCAATCGATAGCGAGGAGGATAGCTCTAGGCTGCATGAAAATATCAATGGACTGGCCAGGTGGGCAGAAAAGTGGCAAATGAAATTCAACCCAGAGAAGTGTGAGGTGATGCATTTGGGGAGGTCAAACAAGGCAAAGGAATACACAATAAATGGGAGGATACTAAGAGGTGTAGAGGAAGTGAGGGACCTTGGAGTGCCTATTCACAGATCCCTGAAGGTAGCAGGACAGGTCGATAAACTGGTTAACAAGGCATATGGAATCCTTTCGTTCGTTAGCCAAGGCATAGAATATAAGAGTAGGGAGACTATGTTGGAACTATATAAAACATTTGTTAGGCCACAACTTGAGTACTGTGTGCAGTTCTGGTCACCTCATTACAGAAAGGATGTAATTGCACTAGAGAGGGTACAGAGAAATTTATGAGGATGTTGCCAGGACTGGAAAAATGCAGCTTTAAGGAAAGATTGGATAGGCTGGGATTGTTCTCCTTGGAACAGAGGAGGCTGTGGGGAGATTTGATTGAGATGTACAAAATTTTGAGAGGCCTGGATAGAGTGGACGAGAAGGGCCTATTTACCTTAGCAGAGCGGTCAGTGACTAGGGGGCATACATTTAATGTGGTTGGTAGAAGGATTAGAGGAGAGATGAAAAACATTTTCACCCAGAGGGTGTGGGGGTCTGGAACTCACTGCCTGAAAGGGTGGTAGAGGCAAAAAACCTCAACTCATTTAAAATGTGCCTGGATGTGCAACTGAAGTGCCGTAACCTGCATGCCAATATCATCACCCTCTATAAAAACAAAGGTGACCGCGGTGACTGCAACAACTACCGTGGAATCTCCCTGCTCAGCATAGTGGGGAAAGGCTTTGCTCGAGTCGCTCTAAACAGGCTCCAGAAGCTGGCCGAGCGCGTCTACCCTGAGGCACAGTGTGGCTTTCGTGCAGAGAGATCGACCGTTGACATGCTGTTCTCCCTTCGTCAGATACAGGAGAAATGCCGTGAACAACAGATGCCCCTCTACATTGCTTTCATTGATCTCACCAAAGCCTTTGACCTCATCAGCAGATGTGGTCTCTTCAGACTACTAGAAAAGATTGGGTGCCCACCAAAGCTACTAAGTATCATCACCTCATTCCATGACAATATGAAAGGCACAATTCAACATGGTGGCTCCTCATCAGAGCCCTTTCCTATCCTGAATGGCATGAAACAGGGCTATGTTCTCGCACCCACACTTTTTGGGATTTTCTTCTCCCTGCTGCTTTCACATGCGTTCAAGTCCTCTGAAGAAGGAATTTTCCTCCACACAAGATCAGGGGGCAGGTTGTTCAACCTTGCCCGTCTAAGAGCGAAGTCCAAAGTATGGAAAGTCCTCATCAGGGAACTCCTCTTTGCTGACGATGCTGCTTTAACATCTCACACTGAAGAGTGCCTGCAGAGTCTCATCGACAGGTTTGCGGCTGCCTGCAATGAATTTGGCCTAACCATCAGCCTCAAGAAAATAAACATCATGGGGCAGGATGTCAGAAATGCTCCATCCATCAATATTGGTGACTACGCTCTGGAAGTGGTTCAAGAGTTCACCTACCTAGGCTCAACTATCACCAGTAACCTGTCTCTAGATGCAGAAATCAACAAGCGCATGGGAAAGGCTTCCACTGCTATGTCCAGACTGGCCACGAGAGTGTGGGAAAATGGCGCACTGACACGGAACACAAAAGTCCGAGTTTATCAGGCCTGTGTCCTCAGTACCTTGCTCTATGGCAGCAAGGCCTGGACAACGTATGTCAGCCAAGAACGACGTCTCAATTCATTCCATCTTCGCTGCCTCCGGAGAATACTTGGCATCAGGTGGCAGGACCGTATCTCCAACACAGAAGTCTTCGAGGCGGCCAACATCCCCAGCTTATACACACTACTGAGTCAGCGGCGCTTGAGATGGCTTGGCCATGTGAGCCGCATGGAAGATGGCAGGATCCCCAAAGACACATTGTACAGCGAGCTCGCCACTGGTATCAGACCCACCGGCCGTCCATGTCTCCGCTTTAAAGACGTCTGGAAATGCGACATGAAATCCTGTGACATTGATCACAAGTCGTGGGAGTCAGTTGCCAGCGTTCGCCAGAGCTGGCGGGCAGCCATAAAGACAGGGCTAAAGTGTGGCGAGTCGAAGAGACTTAGTAGTTGGCAGGAAAAAAGACAGAGGCGCAAGGGGAGAGCCAACTGTGTAACTGCCCCGACAAACAAATTTCTCTGCAGCACCTGTGGAAGAGTCTGTCACTCTAGAATTGGCCTTTATAGCCACTCCAGGCGCTGCTTCACAAACCACTGACCACCTCCAGGCGCTTATCCATTGTCTCTCGAGATAAGGAGGTCAAAGAAGAATGGACCAAATGCTGGAAAGTGGGATTAGGATTGCTGGCTCATTTTTTTCGGTCGGCACAGTGAGCCAAATGGCCTCTTTATGTGCCATAAACATTCTATGATTCTATTCTAAGGTTAAGGGAGATGGCAATGGGACAATTAAGGGTACAAAAGATAGGTCTAGAGGATATGTAAATAGGAATAGCAGAATCATTACCACCAGCTGCTGTCTGAAAAAATAGGAGTAGTGGTTTTAATATGAAATTGTTGAACACAATGGGATAAAAATTGGATAGTACAGGGTTTTGGGCGCAGGGATCGTGATGCAAGATTACCCTGCATCCGGTCAAGGTGATGCACACTCAGCAGGAGGCCCATAGCTAGCACGAGTGAGAGCTAGCCTGTGCTTCCTAAAGGGGAGGTGCATTCTGGCTGCAGCAGCTATCACTATCAAAAAATGTTTCAGATAAGGAATAAGAGTACTAATGGAACAGCAGGTCAGAGAGAAGGCTCCCAGGTTCTCTGATGTGCTTGAGGCCTTAGTCCAGGAGGTGGAAAGGAGGACAGAGGTCTTGTTTCTGCAGGGGCCTGGAGGCCCTCAAAGCACACATTGTAAAGAGAATGGGATCAGGTAGCCACAGAGGTCAATTAAAGCGGTCTGGTCCTGAGGACCCGGGTGCAGTGCTGCAAAAAGTTCAATAAACTCACATGAGTGGTCAAGGTCAAATGCATTCTCTAACCTCACCACACCACAAACCTCACACACTGCTCAATGCACCATAGCCCCATCACTCACCTATCAGCAATCAGAATTTATGCCTAACATTAAAATGCTCCAGTTCACTCTCACACACTTACTAATGCTTCAATCCTCACACCTACATTTTGTAGCTTCCACATACTTCCAGGTTTTCAGCTATGACAGGCATATCACCCAAAAACCTTGCAACATCACCCAAAAACCTTGCAACACATTTATTGATACTTTTCTCTCTTTCTTGCAGGACAAGGTCACACATAACAAGACAATAAAAGCAAGATGTTAACTCTGTTTCTATTTCCACAGATGCTGCCAGACCTGCTGAGTATTTCCAGCACTTCCTGTTCTATCACACATAACAGGAGGCAGCAGCAGTAAACTAGCAGAGAACAACCAATTTATTGGAGTTCTTTGAAGAAGGAACATGTGCTGTGGATAAAGGGGATGTACTGTACTTAGCTTTCCAGAAGGCATTTGATAAAGTGCCACATCAAAGGTTATTGCGTAATTTTTTTTAGTCTTCCTTCGACTCAGGGGTGGTGCTAGAGGACTGGAGAATTGTAAATGTTACACCCTTGTTCAAAAAAGGGAGTAAAGATAAGCCCAGCAACTACCAGTCAGCCAGTCAGTTTAACTCCAGTGGTGGGAAAACTTCTAGAAAAAAATTAATTAGGGACAAAATTAATCATCACATGGACAAATGTGAGTTAGTTAAGGAAAGCCAGCATGGATTTCTTTAGGGAAAATCACGTTTAACTAACTTGCTGGAGTTTTTTGAGGAGGTAGCATTGAGGACAATGCTGTTGATGTGGTGTACATGAACTTTTAAAAGGCGTTTGATACAGTGCCACACAACAGACCTGTGAACCAACTTGTCGCTCTTGGAATAAAAGGGTCAGTGGCAACATGGATATGAAATTGGCTGAGACAGGAAACAAAGAGTAATAGTTAATGAATGTTTTTCGGGCTGGAGAAAGGTTTGTGGTGGAGTTCCCCAGGGATTCTTGCTTTTCCTGATCAATATTAATGACCTAGACCTGGGTCTACAGGGCATGATTTCAAAGTTTGCAGATGATATGAAACTTGGAAGCACAGTGAACTGCGAGCAGGCTAGTGTAGAACTTCAAAAGGAGATGGACAAGTTGGTGGAATGGGCAGACAGGTGGCAGATGAAATTCAATGCTGAGAAATGTGAAGTGATTCATTTTGGTAGGAAGAACATGGAGAGACAATATAGAATAAAGGGTACAATTCTAAAGGGGGTGCAGGAGCAGAGGGACCTGGGTGTATATGTGCATAAGTCATTGAAGGTGGCAGGACAGGTTGAGAGCACGGTTAATAATAAAGCATACAGTATCCTGGGCTTTATTAATAGGGGCATAGAGTACAAGAGCAAGAAAGTTATGTTGAAATTGTATAAGACGCTAGTTCGGCCTCAGCTGGAGTATTGCATCCAATTCTGGGCGCCGCACATGAGGAAAGACGTGGGGGCATTGGAGAGAATACACAAAATATTCACGAGAATGGTTCCAGGGATGAGGAATTTAAGTTATGAAGATAGATTGGAGAAGTTAGGACTGTTTTCCTTGGAGAAGAAAAGGTTGAGAGGTGATTTGATAGAGGTATTCAAAATCATGAGGGGTCTGGAAGAGTAGATAGAGAGAAACTGTTCCCACTCGTGAAAGGATTGAGAACGAGAGGGCACAGATTTAAAGTATTTGGTAAGAGAAGCAAAAGTGACATGAGGAAAAACTTTTTCATGTAGCGAGTGGTTAAGGTCTGGAATGCGCTGCCTGAGAACGTGGTGGAGGCAGGTTCAATTGAAGCATTCAAAAGGGAATCAGACAGTTATATGAAAAGGAAGAATGTGCAGGGTTACGGGGAGAATGGCGGGCAAATGGAACTGAGGGAATTGCTCTTTCAGAGAGCCAGTGCGGACACGATGGCCTCCATCTGCACTGTAACAATTCTGTGATCCTCCTGCTTCTAATTCGTGTTTCATATGTTTGTATGACAGGCACGCCTGTATCTTTTTAAAACATTCTTTCATGGGTTGTAGACATCACTAGCAGGGCCAGTATTTGTTGCCCATCCCTAATTGAGTTCAAGTTCAAGGGCAATGCTGCCAGACATGCTGCAGCCTCTGAGGTAACACTGCGTAGATACTCTAGTTGGTTCTAACATTTGTTTCTGCTGCTTTCCACTTTCATTCACAGCTTTTCTACTTCCCATAACAAGCTTTGTTTTTCTCCTGTCTGAATTCCCTCGCAGGTTCCCAACCCCCTGACAATTTAGTTTAAACCCTCCCCAACAGCAGTAGCAAATCTCCCCAAGAGAATATTAGGTACAGCCCTGTTAAGGTGTAACCCATCCATCTTGTACAGGTCCTAATGCCCCAGGAATCTAAAGCCCTCCCTCCTACACCATTTTTCCAGCCATGTGTTCATCTGCTCAGTCTTCCTATTTCTATATTCACGAGCACATGGGGGTACTGGGAGTAAGGATGAGACTGGGGAATTAATAACGGGAAACAAGGAAATGGCAGAGACTTTGAACAAATATTTTGTATCTGTCTTCACTGTTGAAGACCCAAAAATATCCGAGGAATAGTACAAAGTCAAGGAGCAAAAGGGAGGGAGGAACTTAAAACCATCACTCTCACCAGAGAAAAAGTATTAGGAAAACCAATGGGACTAAAGGCTGACAAATCTTCTGGATCTGATGGCCTACATTCTAGGGTCTTAAAATAAGTGGCTGCGGTGATAATGGATGCATTGGTTGTAATCTTCCAAAATTCCCTAGATTCTGGAAAGGTCTCCGCGGATTGGAAAACCGCAAAGGTAACCTCAAAAATTGTCGTCCTTGGCGATTTCAACACCAGAGTGGGCCGTGACTACCTGGCATGGAAGGGATTGCTCGGAAACCATAGAGTTGGAAACTGTAATGAAAACGAATGTTGACTCTTGGAACTCTGTGCAGAAAAGCAGCTGTCCATAACCAACAACTTCTTTCAACAAAAAGATCGCTTCAAAACCACATGGATACATCCCTGCTCTAAACACTGGCATCTGATAGATTACATCTTGGTGCACCAATGTGACCTAAAGGACGTCCTGCATATTAGAGTCATGCCCAGTGCTGACTATCAAACAGACCACCAGCTTGTTTGTTCAAAGCTGAACTTCCACTTCAAGCCTAAGGCCAAGAACAGGCCTAGAGACAACCCATCAAAGAAATTTCAAATCAGCAATCTGCAAACCTCATCTTGCGGAGATAGATATCAAGCAACCTTACAGACTAGACTGGAACATCCTGATCTCATTGCTGATTCCACTCCAGAAGAACTTTGGGAACACATCAAAGCTATGGTACTGGATACTTCCAACGAGGTCATCGGACCCAGCACCAAGAAGAATAGGGACTGGTTTGATGAAAATGACAAGTTCTGCTAAAAATAAAAAGGTCAGCTCATCAGGCTCACCTGGCTCAGCCGGCCAGCCAAGAGAAAAAGACAGCCGACCGTCAAGCCGATGGAATTCCACCTGAAGCCTTGAAGCAGGTGGCCCTGCCCTTTACACCAAGCTCCATGAGTTTTTTACGGCCTGCTGGGAACAGGGCAGAAGTCCACGGGATCTTCGTGATGCCGTTATCATGACCTTGTACAAAAACAAAGGAGAAAAATCAGACTGCTCCAACTACCATGGGATCATCCTCCTTTCTATTACTGGGAAAATCCTGGCTAGAATACTTCTGAACAGGTTTGTGCCTACCACTGAGAAAACCTCCCAGAGAGCCAGTGTGGTTTCAGAGCAAACAGAGACACCACAGACATGGTATTTGCACTCAGACAATTACAAGAAAAGTGTCGTGAGCAAAACAAAGGCCTGTTCGTCACTTTCATAGACCTCACCAAGGCATTCGACACTGTGAGCAGAGATGGACTTTGAAAAAACTTGGATGCCTACCCAGGTTCCTAGCCATGGTGAAGCAGTTCCATGAAAATGAGTACCGACAAGTCAAAACAAGCAAAACAACAACCTCTCAAGTCCCTTCCGTATCTCCAATGGCGTGAAGTAGGGATGTGTGTTGGCCCCGACCCTATTCACCATCTTTTTCAACATGATGCTGCAGCAGGCAACGGAAGAACTTAAGGAGGGAGTTTATGTACGCTTTCGGACTGAAGGAGGTGTTTTCAACCTCAGGCGTCTTCAGGCTCACACAAAGATACAAGAAAAACTCATCCGTGAACTTCTTTTCACTGATGACTGTGCTCTCCCGGCCCACGGTCAGTCAAACCTGCAACATAGAACAACACATTTTTCCGAGGCGACACAACTCTTCAGACCAAAAATCAGTTTAAAGAAAACTGAAGTCCTGCATCAGCCTGCACCCCAAGAAGAATACAGATCACCAAGCATTGTCATCGAGGGAACCGAGCTGAATGCCATCAAGCAATTTACTTATTTGGGGAGCATCATCTCTTTTAATGCCACCATAGACAAGGAAGTGGACAACAGGCTCTCAAAAGCAAACAGTACATTCAGCACACTCTACAAATGTGTGTGGTGCAACAACAGCCTCAGAGCACAGACCAAACTCAAAGTGTACAAAGCCATAGTCCTCACCACCCTTCTGTATGGCGCCAAGTCATGGGTCCTATACTGCCGTCATGTACGCCTTCTAGAGCGCTTCCATCAGCGCTGCCTCTGCAGCATCCTCAAAATCTGTTGGCAGGACCACATCCCAAACATTGAAGTCCTGCAAACAGCCAACATCACCGGCATCAAAGCCATCCTCCTGCAAAGTCAACTGCGTTGGGTGAATCATGTTGCCCAGATGGACGACAGTCGCCTGCCCAAGATCATGTTGTATGGAGAGCTGACCACGGGTAAAAGGAACAGAGGGGCCACATGCAAACATTTCAAGGACTCCCTGAAGAAGTCCCTCTCTGTGTGCCATATCAACCATCAGCAGTGGGAAGCGCAGGCCATAGATAGTGATGCCTGGTGATACTACATCAGGAGGGCTACAGACACCTTTGAGACTGAGCAAAGAACCAGCATGAAAGAGAAAAGGAGAGAAGGACAGATTCAATTACCCCCAGCAGTGACTACACCTTCACTTGTACCCACTGTGGGAGCATCTGCCGGTCACGGATAGGCCTGACTAGCCACCAGCGGGCCTGCAACCGATGACTACAACCTTCCTAAAATCTTCATCTGCGAAGAAATGCCAAGAAGAGAAAAATTTTCCAAAATTCCCTAGATTCTGGAAAGGTCCCAGCAGATTGGAAAATCACAAATGTAACACCTCTATTCAAGAAAGGAGAGAGACAGAAAGAAGGAAACTATAGACCAATTAGCCTAACATTTGTCATTGGGAAAACAGTGGCAGCCATTATTAAGGAGGTAGTAGCAGGACATTTAGAAAATCATAATACAATCAAGCAAAGTCAACATGGTTTTGTGAAAGGAAAACTGTGTTTGACAAATTTATTAGCGTTCTTTGAGAATGTAACAAGCAGCGTAGATTTTTTGTTATTCTTTCATGGGATGTGGGCTTCACTGGCAGAAAGGGGAACCGGTAGATGTGGTGTATTTGGATTTCCAAAAGGCATTCGATAAGGTGCCACATAAAAGGTAACTGCACAAGATAAAAGTGCATGGTGTCAGGGGTAATAGATTAGCATGGATAGTTAATTAACAGGAAACAGAAATAAATGGGGCACTTTCAGGTTGGCAAACTGTAACTAGTGGGGTGCCATGGGGATCAGTGCCGAAGCCTCAAGTATTTACAATCTATATTAATGACTTGGATGAAGGGACCAAATGTATTGTAGTTAAATTTGCTGACGATAAAAGATAGATGGGAAAGCATGTTATGAGGAGGATACAAAGAGGGGAATTTTATGCTCGCGACGGGAGTTTCAACGTTGGGGGAAACTGACACCGAGATCCCTGCTCCTCTTCTTCTACAGATGGCCCACTGAATTTAGTGTCAATCAAGCACTTAAGTGGACAGTGGCGGGCCTGCCATAGGATTTAGGACCCTGTCGCCAAAGACCCGGCTTTGCAGAGCTGCCGGCCAATCAGAGGCAACAACCAGACACTGAGGAGTGGTGCTGGAACCAGGCTGAAGGTAGGACAGGGCAGGAGGGATCTTGCGGGGTGAGAGATGCGGGAGTGGGGGGAGGGGGGTTTGGCAGCAAGGGCAGGGGAAAGCCTTCAATGGGCCCCCCACTTTCCTGATTCCAGGTCCCCTGTTCAGGCACTAAGTGCCTTTGAACGAGGGATCCACCACCCCATCCCCGGAGCCGGGAAGCAGCCCATATGGCGGAGGGCCACCCACTGCGTGGGTAATTGCATCTGTGGCAGGAAGAAGCGCTTAATTGGGGGCTAATTACTTAGTTAAGGGCCACAATTGGCGGCAGAGCGGGAAGGCTGTTCATAGGCCCTCCCGCCATGGACTAAACTTCGGTGGAAGCAAGATGGTGGTGGAGTCCCTCGCCCCAGTAGCGTCCCACCTGATTTTATGCTCTCCCCGCTTCCAAACCTGCTGCAGGGAGAGCATAAAATTCCACCCAAAGAGTCTGCAAATGGATATAGATAGGTTATAGTGAATGGGCAAAAATTTGACAGATGGAGTATAATGTGAGAAAATGTGAGGTTGTCCGCTTTGGCAGGAACAATAGAAAAGAAAAATATTATTTACATGGAGAGAGACTGCAGAATGCTGCAGTACAGAGGGATCTGGGTGTCCTCGTACATGAATCACAAACTGTTAGCCTGCAGGAACAGCGAGTAATTGCGATCTACAAGGGAGTAAAGGGTACTGGGGGAAGGCAGCAAAATAGAGTTCATGCCACATTCAGATCAGCCATGATCTTATTGAATGGCTGATCTGGTTCAAGGGGGCAAGTGGCCTATTCCTGCTCCTATTTTTTATGTTCTTATCTCTCCTCTGCACTCTGATGCAACTTGCAAACACCTTCCCCCATCCCTCCCAACTTGATCTCTTACCCCAGATTTCATGCCCATCCCCACTCACCATCTCTCCCTCCCTCCCTCCTCTCGGACCTCCAGCTGCAGCCTTCTATCACAGGCCTTCCCACCCAAACAGCCAGCCAACTTCACAAATTGGACAATTGCTTTGTGTCAAGTGGAGGAAAAAGCATTTAACTGAGGTCTTGACATAATGGGCTGCATTTTATAAGGCCGCTGCCGAAATCGGCGGCGGGGAGCCACCACGATCCTAAGCACGGTGGCTCATTTAAATAGCCGAGGTAGGCTGCCCCCCCCCCGACCCCCCCCACCCCACCTCTGCTCACTGGAGGGAGCAGGCTGTCCATTGCCGGCAATGGCATCAGCTGTTTGTGTGTAGGCGCTGACGCCATTTTTAAAGGACTTTGAGCCCTACTGGCAGATTTAAATATTTAAAGCTGAAGTGAAATAAACAATACATTTATTTTTCCCCTCTCCTACCGTCCAATAATAATGAAATTAATTACATGCCCTCTTCCCCCCCAAAACACTTACCTTGTCCACCTGACTTTCACCCCGCCAAAGTACATAAACTTTAACATGAAACCCTTCCCACCATCCCCTGCACCCATGATGTTACTTTCACCCCGTTGCCCCCCTCTTCCCACTGACAAACTTATCTCCTCCCCCCTCTTCACAAGTGTTCTGTCTCATTTCCCCGGATGAGGATCTGAAGGCATGGGAGTGCCAGCCAGTGGCAGGAAAATCGCACCAGCACCGAAGGTGGCGGCGTAAGTATGATTAATGCATTCATTTCCATTTATTTAAATTTGTAAAGGGGGTCCAGTCGCTGAGCCGGGGGGTGGGGGGTGGTGGCCGCCACAAGGCCTAGCCTCCGCCGGCAATATCGGGCTGGGCCCTGCCAGCGTTGGGGTGCGTGGCGGCCCTCTCCTGGAGGGATTTTCCAGCTCCCTCGCCATGAAACCCACATCGGGGTGGTCTATAAAATCCACCCCAATATCAGGATTTCACGGTCACTAAATGTCACCCTCACGTGCTCCCTGTCTGCCTGTAAATATTGTGGCCATGTTGGCACTTAACACCATTGTGGGAGCACCATCAGCACAAAGACATCAGTGGTTCAAGAAAGGAGATCGTCAGCCCCTCTTGACTACTTGAGATTTGGATAATTAAATGCCATCGTGCTAGAATTGAGCAAATCCTAATATTAAGAATAAAACTTACATTAGGGTGGGGTACAGTCCACCCCCCACCCCCCCCCACCATTTTACTTTGCCTGAAATCAGGCATGTGAAAGTGGCCCACTTCAGAGGAGAAGGGGACGAATTTAAAAGGCAAAGTTCAGTTCAGGGTCACATGTCTCAAACACTCCAGCAAAAGCTGGTGACAGCCAGGAGAATTCCAGCCACAGGAGAAACTCCAGTCCAACTCCTAAATAATGTCAGATTATACCTTTACCTCTACCTCTTTCTCTTCTTCCCACTCCAACATGCCTGCAAACACTTGATTGGATGGGGAAGCTGGGCTCTCAGAGCACTCATGAGGTGAGGTTTGAGGCATAGGGCAGTTTGGATGGCTCGGCATTGAGAGCATTTTATAGCTTCAATCAGTGCTTCCCCCGCGATACTCTCTGACCCTAGGCCACCTGCACAACTTCCAAGCTCATTCACACCCCAACCATCTTGTGATCCTCAAAAAGAAGAAAGAAAGAACTTACATTTGGAGACAAGATATGCTAAAGCCAGTTTTATTTTTGAGGTGTCAGCTGTGGCTCAGTGATAGCACTCTCGCCTCTGAATCAGAAGCTTGAGGGTTCACAGTCCAGAGACTTGAACACATAATCCAGGCTGACACTCCAGTGCAGTACTGAGGGAGTGCTGCACGGTCAGAGGTGTCACCCTTTGGATAAGACATTAAACTGAGGCCCTGTTTGCCTTCTCAGATGAATGTAAAAGATCCCACATCATTATTTTGAAGAAGAGCAGGGGAGTTCTCCCTAATATCCCAGTCAATATTTATCCCTCAATGTAGACTGGTTTCAATCCCACTTTGAAGAGCTGGAACCTGTCATAGCCGCTAAGCGCATTGCACTGCTGGACTACAAGAAAGCCCCCAGCGAGTTAACATCCGTAGCACTTAAAGCAGCCAGAAGCGCTGCACAAAGAACAGCCAGGCACTGCGCAAATGACTACTGGCAACACCTATGCAAATATTCAGCTGGCCTCTGACACCGGAAACATCAGAGGAATGTATGATGGCATTAAGAGAGCTTTTGGGCAAACCATCAAGAAGATCGCCCCCCTCAAATCTAAATCAGGGGACACAATCACTGACCAACGCAAGCAAATGGACCGCTGGGTGGAGCACTACCTAGAACTATACACCAGTGAAAATGTTGTCACTGAGACCGCCCTCAATGCAGCCCAGTCTCTGACAGTCATGGACGAGCTGGACGTACAGCCAACAAAATTGGAACTCAGTGATGCCATTGATTCTCTAGCCAGCGGAAAAGCCCCTGGAAAGGACGGCATTACCCCTGAAATAATCAAGAGTGCCAAGCCTGCTATACTTTCAGCACTCAATGAATTGCTTTGCCTGTGCTGGGACGAGGGAGCAGTACCACAGGACATGCGCGATGCCAATATCATCACTCTCTATCAGAACAAGGGTGACCATTGTGACTGCAACAACTACCGTGGGATCTCCCTGCTCATCATAGTGGGGAAAGTCTTCGCTCGAGTCGCTTTAAACAGGCTCCAGAAGCTGAGGGCTTTCGAGCAGAGAGATCCACCATTGACATGCTGTTCTCCCTTCACCAGCTACAGGAGAAATGCCGTGAACAACAGATGCCCCTCTATGTTGCTTTCATTGATCTCACCAAAGCTTTGACCTCATCAGCAGACGTGGTCTCTTCAGACTACTAGAAAAGATCGGATGTCCACCAAAGCTACTAAGTATCATCACCTCATTCCATGACAATATGAAAGGCACAATTCAGCATCGCGGCGCCTCATCAGACCCCTTTCCGATCCTGAGTGACGTGAAATAGCGCTGTGTTCTCGCACCTACACTGTTTGGGATCTTCTTCTCCCTGCTGCTCTCACATGCGTTCAAGTCTTCAGAAGAAGGAATTTTCCTCCACGCAAAATCTGGTGGCAGGTTGTTCAACCTTGCCCGTCTAAGAGCGAAGACCAAAGTACGGAAAGTCCTCATCAGGGAACTCCTCTTTGCTGATGATGCTGCTTTAACTTCTCACACTGAAGAGTGTCTGCAGAGACTCATCGACAGGATTGTGGCCGCCTGCAATGAATTTGGCCTAACCATCAGCCTCAAGAAAACGAACATCATGGGACAGGACATCAGAAATGCTCCATCCATCAATATTGGCCACAACGCTCTGCAAGTGGTTCAAGAATTCACCTACCAAGGCTCAACTATCACCAGTAACCTGTCTCTCGATGCAGAAATCAACAAGCGCATGGGAAAGGCTTCCACTGCTATGTCCAGACTGGCCAAGAGAGTGTGGGAAAATGGTGCACTGACACGGAACACAAAAGTACAAGTGTATCAAGCCTGTGTCCTCAGTACCTTGCTCTACGGCAGTGAGGTCTGGACAACGTATGTCAGCCAAGAGCGATGTCTCAATTCATTCCATCTTCGCTGCCTCCGGAGAATCCTTGGCATCAGGAGGCAGGACCATATCTCCAACACAGAAGTCCTCGAGGTGGCCAACATCCCCAGCATATACACCCTACTGAGCCAGCGGCGCTTGAGATGGGTTGGCCATGTGAGCCGCATGGAAGATGGCAGGATCCCCAAGGACACATTGTACAGCGAGCTCGCCGCCGGTATCAGACCCACCGGCTGTCCATGTCTCCGCTTTAAAGACGTCTGGAAATGCGACATGAAATCCTGTGACATTGATCACAAGTCGTGGGAGTCAGCTGCCAGTGATCGCCAGAGCTGGCGGGCAGTCATAAAGGCGGGGCTAAAGTGTGGCGAGTCAAAGAGACTTAGCAGTTGGCAGGAAAAAAAATAGAAGCGCAAGGGGAGAGCCAACTGTGTAACAGCCCTGACAACCAATTTTATCTGCAGCACCTGTGGAAGAGTCTGTCACTCTAGAATTGGCCTTTATAGCCACTCCAGGCGCTGCTTCACAAACCACTGACCACCTCCAGGCACTTACCCATTGTCTCTCGAGACAAGGAGGTCAAAGAAGATTTATCCCTCAACCAACATCACTATTATAGATCATAGATCAAACAAGTTGCTGTTTGTGGAATCTTGCCATGCCACCAGATTTCCCACACTCCCTCAGTAACTAGACTACAAAAGTACTTCGTTAGCTGTAAAGCAATTTGGGTTATCCCAAGGTTGCGAAAGATGGTATATAAATGAATGTATGTCTTTGTCCTTTTTTCTTTTTGTTGGAGCTCAACCCTTTAGCCTAAGCTAAAGCACTATGATCAGACATCTGAATTACACTCTGCCTGATTTTCAGATCCACTGAAGTCAATTGAATATAAAATTGGACAGGATATCAATCAGGATTTTGATTAGATGTGCCTTTTTTTAAACTAATCATTTCATGGGATGTGGGCGTCGCTGACAAGGCCAGCATTTGTTGCCCATCCCGAATTGCGTTTGAGAATGTGGTGGTGAGCTGCCTTCTTGAACCGCTGCAGTCTATCTGATGTAGGCACACCCACAGTTAGGGAAGGAGTTCCAGGATTCTGATCCAGCGGCAGTGAAGGAACGGCGATATAGTTCCAAGTCAGGATGGTGTGTGGCTTGGAGGGGAACTTGCAGGCGGTGGTGTTCTCACATATCTGTTGCTCTTGTCCTTCTCGGTGGAAGAGGTCGTGGGTTTGGAAGGTGCTGTTGAAGGAGGCGTGGTGAGTGGCTGCTCAGTATCTTGTATATGGTACACACTGCTGCCACTGCGCGTCGGTGGTGGAGAGAGTGAATGTTTAAAATGGTGGATGAGGTGCCGATCAAGCAGGCTGCTTTGTCCTGGAAGGTGTCAAGCTTCATGAGTGTTGATGGAGCTGCACTCACACAGGCAAGTGGAGAGTATTCCATCATACCCCTGACTTGTGCCTTGTAGATGGTGGATAGGCATTGGGGAGTCTGCAGGTGAGTTACTCGCTGCAATATTGCCAGCTTCTGACCTGCTTTTGTAGCCACAGTATTTATATGGCTACTCCAGTTCAATTTCTGGTCAATGGTAATCCCCAGGATGTTGATAGTGGGGGATTCTGCAATGGTAATGCTGTTGAATGTCACAGGGAGATGGCTAGATTCTCACTTTTGGAGATTGTCATTGCCTGCCACTTGTGTGACACGAATGTTACCTGCCACTCATCAGTCCAAGCCTGGATGTTTTCCAGGTCTTGCTGCATACGGACACGGACTGCTTCAGTATCTGAGGAGTCATAAATGGTACCGAACATTGTGCAATCATCAGCGAACATCCCCACTTCTCACCTTATTATTGAAGGAAGGTCATTGATGAAGCAGCTGAAGATGGTTGGGCATAGGACACTATCCTGAGGAACTGCTGCAGTGATGTCCTGGAGCTGAGATGATTGGCCTCAAACAACCACAACCATCTTCCTTTGTGCTTGGTATGACTCAAACCAGTGGAGAGATTTCCCCCTGAATCCCATTGACTTCAATTTGGTTAGGCTGCGCTTGCTGACAACACAACCACTAGGTGGCGCTGTACTAGCACATGCGCAAAAGCAGCCTCTTACACTGAAACGTCACTGTCTGTGACATTTCAGGCAGCTGCCAGGATTAAAGATGGCACTGCTCAATTTATCACAAAAAACAAATTCAACCTGAAAATCCCCTCAATGGCTGCCATCGCTAACTCCATCCTACCTGCAACAATCCCCTGCTCCCACCTGCCATTGTGCTTCTCTTTGCTGGTCTCTCCTGTGCCCGCCTTTTTGCCGCTGGCTTCCGGCTGCCTCCTTCAGCCACTGGCTCCGGCCTTGCCACTCCCCCCGCTCTCTGGTCGCTCGCTCCCCGCTTCCTCCCAATGCCTCAGCTGCTTGCTCCAGACCTCGCCACTGCTCTCCTCTCCTTGGCCAAATGGGTCCCATTCCTCGCTTCACAACCCCCCCCACCCCCGCTCCAGCCACTAGCTCCAGGCTGGGCCGCTTCCCTCCTTTCAGCCACTCACTTCTATGTTCGATTGTTCTCCAATTCGCCACCCGAAGAAACAAGGCAGGCTGTAAGGGGTGACAGGGCGACATTGGAACGAGTGACCGAGAGGAGGGAAGCAGTGCAGCCTAGAGCTGGCGGCTGGAGAGGGAGGACGTCATTGTGTGGTGACGTCAAGCGCGCGCATGCGCACATTCATACTGGCAGGCTGGCAAATGGTCACACACATTGAAGACATCTGTAATCGCTCTACGCATGCTCTGTGTTGTCAGGAGTCACTTTGATTTGGTTAAGGCTCCTTGATACCACACTTGGTTAAATGCTGCTTGATATCCAGGACAATCACTCTTACCTCACCTCTTGAGTTCTGCTCTTTTGTCCATGTTTGAACCAAGACTGTAATGGGGTCAGGAGCTGAGTGGTCATGGCAGAACCCAAACTGAGCATCACTGAGCAGATGGTTACTGTTTAAGTGCAGCTTTGATAGCACTGTCAATGACACCTTCCATCACTTTGCTTATGATCGAGAGTAGACTGATGGGTTGGTGATAGGTTGTGTTGGATTTGTCCTGCTTTTTGTGTACAGGGCATACCAGGCCAATTTTCCACATTGTCGGGTAGATGCCAGTGTTGTAGCTGTACTGGAACAGTTTGGCTAGGGGCACGGCTAGTTCTGGAGCAAAAGTCTTCAGTACTACAGCCAGAATGTTGTCAGGACCCATAGCTGTTGCCTTCAGCTGCTTCTTGATATCATGTGGAGTGAATTGAATCGGCTGAAGACTGGCATCTGTGATGCTGGGGACCTCGGGAGGAGGCTGAGATGGATCATCCACTTGGCACTTCTGGTTGAAGATAGTTGCAAATGCTTCAGCCTTTTTCTTTCGCACTGACATGCTGGGCACCTCCATCATTGAGGATAGGGATGTTTGTGAAGCCTCCTCCTGTTAGTTGTTTAATTGTCCACCACCGTTCATAACTGCAGAGCTTTGAACTGATCCATTGGTTGTGGGATTGCTTAGCTCTGTCTATTGTATGTTGCTTCCGCTGTTTGGCATGCAAGTAGTCCTGGGTTGTAGCTTCACCAGGTTGACACCTCATTTTTAGATATGCCTGGTGCTGCTCCTGGCATGCCCTCCTGCACTCATCATTGAACCAGGGTTCATCCCCCAGCTTGATGGTAATGGTAGAGTGGGGGATATGCCAGGCCATGAGGTTACAGATTGTGGTTAAATACAATTCTGCTGCTGATGATGGTCCACAGCCCCTCATGGATGCACAGTTTTGAGCTGCCAGATCTGTTCTTAATCTATCCCATTTAGCACGGTGGTAGTACCACACAACATGATGGAGGGTATCCTCAGTGTGAAGACGATTTTTTGTTTTCAAAAGGATTGTGTGGTGGTCACTCCTACCAATACTGTCATGGACAGATGCATCTGCAACAGGTAGATTGGTGAGGGCAGGGTGTAGTAGTTTTTTTCCTCTTGTTGGTTCCTTCACCACTTGCCACAGGCCCAGTTTGGCGGATATGTCCTTCAGGACTTAGCCAGCTCAGTCAGTAGTGGTGCTACTGAGCCACTCTGGGTGATGGACATTGAAGTTCCCCACCCAGAGTACATTCTGTGCCATTGCCACCCTCAGTGCATCTTCCAAGTTGTGTTCAACATGGAGGAATACTGATTCACAATCTGGAGGAGGGCAGTAGGTGGTAATCAGCAGGAGGTTTCTTTGCCCATGTTTGACTTGATGCTATGAGACTTCATGGGATCCAGAGTCAATGTTGAAGACTCCCAGGGCAACTCCCTCCTGACTGTATACCACCGTGCCACCACCTCTGAGTCTGTCCTGCTGTTTGGAACAGGACATACCCAGTGTAGTATAATGTACATAAGCTGTTGCTGGGTGGATTATGTATATAGACCTTAAGCATCATCACAGGATGTAGTGTCATGGGTCTGAACCTTATGTTGCTCAACGTTTATGTGATACCTTCGAGATAAGATCTCTGTAAATAAACTCCTGTTACTTTGATCCAAAGTTTACTATCTTCATTTAATACAAACTGCACACTGACAATATAGTATATAGTGACAGTGGTAAAAATGACTTTTGTAGCATAGAAAGCAGAAGAGATCAAAAGCATCGAGAAAAAACATGAGAAAGTCAATCCCCTTACCGAAAAGGTTAGAGTGAGCGGTGGGGCCCATCCAGGCTGACGTGTGGCTGAGATGGATTTGAAGATTCGACAGGTACCGTTCTGCGTCGGATTTAATGGCATGACCGGACAAAGAACAGGTCAGTATTTTGCTTTATGCCATGGGAGACAGTGCGGACAACATTCTGACTACCCTGGGTAGTGATGAAAAAGAAATCCCCTAGCATTGGAGGGATACTTTCAGATCAGAAAGAATGCAATTGTGGAAAAGGCTAAGATCAACAAATGCACCCAAAAAGTTGGTGAAAGTATCGATTCATTTATTAATATTCTTTATAAAGTAACTGAGGATTGAGACCACAGGAGGCTGTGAGAGGAACTGATTCAGGACAAAATAGTAGTTGGTGTTATAGACGAAGCACTGTTAGACCAGCTTCAGTCGGAAAAGGATTTGACTTTGAAAAAAGCCATTCTATTGAGCAGGCAGGCAAAGGTCTGAAAGTTTAATCGACTAGTAGTTTGGGGGGATCGGGGGAGTTCAGCCTCAAATTCTGGAATCAGTTGAGTGCATAAGTGGAGAATCATGATAGGCATTACAGAGCAAAAAATCAAACAGAACTACAACCTGGAGATTTGGTTTGGATTGGATTGAAGATCAGGGCCGATATGAGGAAGTGATGGAGAAATTTCCATATCCTCAATCTTACATAGTCCAGACAGACCAGGAATGGATAAGGAGAAATAGAAGATCTTTGGTACTGGCATCTCTGGAAAAAATAATTAGGGAAAGATCAAGAAATTCAGCTGCCAGAGAGAGCTGATGAACTGGTGATACAGCCAACAATAGATCACCCAGTTGACAGTGAAAACAGAGAACCTGAGCCATCCAGTAGTCATCCGCAGGAACTGAAAAACTCAATACCTTAAACAAGTGAAAGAAGAACACGCTATGGTAGAGTCTCAAGAACCCCACAGCATTACAGAACTGATGAATGAAGTCAGAGACTTGGGGAGAGATGTAGTATAATGTACATAAGCTGTTGCTGGGTAGATTATGTATATAGACCATAAGCATCATTCCAGGATGTGATGTCACAAGTCTGAATCTCATATTGCTCAGTGATCATGTGGATACCCCTGTAAATCAACTCCTGTTACTTTGACCCAAAGTCTACTATCCTCATTCAATACTAACAGCACACTGCCAATATAGTACACCCAGGAATGGTGATGCTGGTGTCTGGGACATTGGATATAAGATATGTTTCCATGAGCTTGACTATGTCAGGCTGTTGCTTGACTAGTCTGTGGGACAGCTCTCCCAACTTTGTCACAAGCCCCCAGATGTTAGTAAGGAGGACTTTGCAGGTTCGACAGGGCTGAGTTTGCTGTTGTTGTTTATGGTGCCTAGGTCGATGCTGGGTTCCATACGTTTTTAGATTACAAACTGTTCATGGCTAAACATTAAAATTCCCTACCAACACCAAATAGGCAAGGTGAATTCAATAACTCAGACACACTACAACCACATAGGGCTACATTTTCACAAGAGAAAAACACAAAAAACTTCATGCTTATTGTTAAAGTCATTAATTTCTATCCATGGCAATGCCACAGGAAATCAACTTGTATTATTAAAATCTTTTTGGTGTAAATTCAAAATCTCCAACTAATTGCTGAAAGACTTTTAAGCATTCCTCCCTGAAACAAATGAGTGAAATATAACCCGTTTATATTAATAAGATTCTCAAATGAAAGCGTCATGTCCTGTGGTGTTGGAAAGCACATTAGAATGGGTGGGACTTGCATTTCTTAACAGAGTATGTACTTTATGTATTATTCACACGATTGATCATAAAGGTCAACAATTTGCCTGACTAGTTTAATAATTTTTGCATTAAACATTGATGATCCAAAATTTACAGAATTAACTAATTTGAGCTACTTTGTGTATGAATATATAGAACAAACAAAATATAAATATTAAGAAAAGCACTTGTATGGACAAGTTCAAATTACGTTCAGAGGAAAATTATCAGATGACAATACCAAATGCGCAAATGTGGTAAATATAGATCACACACCATTTGATACAAATGTTATGGTAATAGTTGTTTGCTAATTGTAACTTTTCATATAGTTTAGTTTGTTCCCGAATACAGGGTGCAGCCAACGAGAGATCTGTAATGACTGTTTATTCTCAGGACAGGGCCATTCGTTTCATTGCTCATGTGATTGAGATTTGTTTTAGTAATAAACTCAAAAATATTTCATGCATATATGAAACAACACACGCGACCTCGACCAACTAGAAGGACAAGGGCAGCAAATACATGGGAACACCACCACCTGCAAGTTCCCCACCAAGTCACACACCATCCTGACTTGGAACTATATCGCCGTTCCTTCACTGTCGCTGGGTCAAAATCCTGGAACTCCCTTCCTAACAGCACTGTGGATGTACCTACCTCAAATGGACTGCAGCGGTTCAAGAAGGCAGCTCACCACCACCTTCTCAAGGGCAATTAGGGATGGGCAATAAACGCTGGCCTGGCCAGCGTCGCCCGCATCCCATGAATGAATAAAAAAAAACTTAACAATCAAAATCAAAAAATGCACACCTGTCAAGCCCCTGGAATAAATAGGGATATATCGCCAAGAAAGTCCATTGACCATTTCCCAGACTGTTGATTTGCACTATATTTGGCTTTAAAGCATTCTTCTGGGGAGTACACAAAAAGCCGCCAGGATTATCCAGCGAGTTTTGCTGGGAAGTTCCCATTATGGATATTAGGTAAAGGAAGGATCAGACTCAGTTGGAAAATACGATGGAGCATCCACAACGGAGGGGTCAGTAACCAGTAGGCATAGATTTAAGGTAAGGGGCAGGAGGTTTAGAGGGAAGTTGAGGAAAACTTTTTTCATCCAGAGGCTGTTTAAAATCTGGAACACACTGCCTGGAGAGGTGGTAGAGGCAGGAACCCTCACAACATTTAAGAAGTGTTTAGATGAGCACTTGAAACACCATAACATACAAGGCTACAGGCCAAGTGCTGGAAAATGGGATTAGATTGTATGGGTGCTTGATGGTTGGCGCAGGCCCATTGGGCTGGAGGGCCTATTTCTGTGTTGTGAAACTCTATGACTCTATGACTCACTGAGGTAGAGAATTCCAAAAATTCACAACTCTTTGAGTGAAGTAATTTCTCCTCATCTCAGTCCTAAATGATTGGCCTCTTATCCTGAGACCGTGCTCCCATGTTTTAGATTCCCCGACCAGCGGAAACAATCTCTCAGGTGTCTATCCTATACAGCCCCTTCAGCATCTTGTATGTTTCAATGAGATCGCCTCTCATTCTTCTAAACACCAGAGAACATAGACCCAATTTACTCAGCCCATCATAGGTCAACCCCCTGATCCCAGGGACCAATTTAGTGAACCTTCACTGTACCATCTCCAATGCAAGTATATCCTTTTTTAAATGTGGAGACTAGAACTGCACAGGGTACTCCGGATATGGTCTTACCAAAACCCTGTCCAATTGTAGCAAGACTTCTTTATTCCTATACTCCAGGGATGTAAAGGAAAGAAGGAAGGAAGGAAGGAGCATTTCTTTAGTGCCTTTCATGACCTTGATGTCCCAAAGGACTTTACAGTTTGTAACATAGGGAAACACAGCAGCTAATTTGCACACAGCAAGGTCCTAAAAACAGATAATATGTTTTGGTGAAATAAAAAGAGAAAATGCTGGAAATACCCAGCAGGTGGTGTTTTTATTTTAGATTTCCAGCATTTTACTGACCAGGACACTAGACCAGATTTCCTCTTCTTTGAATAGTATCATGGCATAATTTATGCCATTTGAAAGGGCAGTTGGGATCTCAGTTTAATGCATCTGCCAAAACTAGTGGTGTGAATTCATCAGAAGAGTCACAGATTTTCAGCCCTCTATGGTCTAGGTTCATATGTTAAAAATGAACACTTGGGCAAGGTTTGCTCTTGAATGTGGAACCTTAAGCTGACAAGAGTCAATTCCCCTCTGGTGAAGAAGGAAGAGCATTGTAAAAGACAGAAATATCTCATTAAGGACTTTTTGTCCCAGGCCTTCTTTTACTTTTGAAGATGCTTGTCCAAACCAATTAGGGTTAAGACTATTTTATATCTACTACTGTGTAATGAAGCAGGGTTAAATTAGTAATCTCATAGTAAAAGATCCACTGAGAACTAGTGTCATAATACAATTGAATTCCATATCAAGTTTGAAAATGATATACTCCAATCACAAACAAGAATCTTAAACAAAGCCAATTACATAGATATGAGCAGAGAGATGGCTAAGGTTGATTGGGCAAATAAACTAAAAGGTATGGTGGTAAATTAACAGTGGGAAACATTTAAAGAACAATTCAAAATGTTCAACAACAATATATTCCAATAAAAACAAAAACTCAGCAAGAAAGATCCATCCCTGGCTTACTAAGAAGGTTAAGGATAGTATTAGATTAAAAGAAGAAGCTTATAATGTTGCAAAGAGTGGTAGTAAGTCTGAGGATTGGAAATGTTTTAGAAACCAGCAAAAGGCCACCAAAAAGTTGATAAAAAGGGAAAAAATAGAATCAGAGTAAACTAGTCAGGAATATAAGAACAGATTGTAGGAGCTTTTACAAGTATATAAAAAGGAAGAAAGTAGCTAAAGTAAACAGAGACAGGAGAAATTATCATGGGGAATGAGGAAATGGCAGAGACATTGAACATATATTTTGTGTCTGTCTTCACAGAAGACACAAGTTACATACCAGAATAGAGGGTAACTAAAGGGCTAGTAAGAGCGAGGAAATTAAGGTAATTAATATCAGCAGAGAAAAAGTGTTGGAGAAGCCTGAGGGACTAAAATCTGACAAATCCCCAAGACCTGATGGACTTCATCCTAGGGTTCTAAAAGAGATAGCTGCAGAGATAATGGATGTGCTGGTTATAATTTTCCAAAATTCCCTAGATTTTGGAATCCCAAAAAATCCCAGCAGATTGGAAGTTAGCAAATGTAACGCCGCTATTCAAGAAAGGAGGGAGAGAGAAAACGGGGAAATAGAGTCCAGTTAGCCTGATATCAGTCATTGGGAAAGTGCTGGAATCTATTATTAAGGAAGTCATAACACTGCACTTAGAAAGTCATAGTATGATTAGACAAAGTCAACATAGTTTTCTGAAAGGAAAATTGTGTTTGAGAAATTTGTTGGAGTTTTTTGAGGATGTAACTAGTAGGGTAAAGAGGAACCAATAGATGTAGTATACTTGGATTTCCAAAAGGCATTTGATAAAGTGCCATAGAAAAGGTTAATAGGCAAGATAAGGGCTCATGGAGTTAGAGGTCATATATTAACATGGATAGAGGATTAGTTAATGGGCAGGAAGAAAAAAAGTAGGGTTAAATGTGGCATTTTCAAGTTGGCAGGCTGTGACTCATGGAGTGTCCCAAGGAGCAGTGCTAAGGCCTGAGTCTCAGCTTACAATCTATATTAATAACTTAGATGAAGAGACAGAGAGTAATATATCTAAATTTACTCATGATACAAAGCTAGGTGGGAATGTAAGTTGTGAGGAGGACATAAAGATGCTGCAAAGAGATGTAGACAGGTTAAGTGAGTGGGCAACAAGGTGGCAGATGAAATTTAATGTGGAGAAGTATGAGGTTATTCACTTTGGTTGTAAAAATAGAAAAGCAGAATAATTTTTAAAAGGCATGAAATTTGTAAACATTGATGTTCAGAGGGACTTGGTGTATTCATACAAGAACACAGAAAGTTAGCTTGGAGGTACAGCAAGTCACTAGGAAGACATGTTGGCCTTTATTGCAAGGGGATTGGAGTACAAGAATAAAGATGTCTTGCTACAATTGTAAAGGTGCTTTGATAAGATCAGACCTGGAATACTGTGTGCAGTTTTGGTCTCAATATTTAAGGAAGGATGTATGTGCCTTGGAGGCTGTACGGTGAAGGTTCAGTAGATTGGTCCTTGGGATGAGAGGGTTGTCCTAGGATGAGAGGCTGAGTAAATTATGCCTATATTCTCTGGAGTTGAGAAGTATACTCTCAAGAGTATAGAAGAATGAGAGGTGATCTCATTGAAACATACAAGATTCTGAAGGGGCTGGATAGGGTAGACACTGAGAGGTCGTTTCTCCTGGCTGGGGACTCTAGAACATGGAGGTACAGCATGGGATGCATAAGGGGGCTGATCTCTTAGGACTGAGAGGAGGAGAAATTTCTTCACTCAAAGGGTTGTGAATCTTTGGAATTCTCTACCCTAGGGGGTTGTGGATGCTCCATCATTGAATATTTTTTAAGGCTGAGATAGATTTTTGGACTCTCAGGAAATCAAAGGATATGGGGATAGGGCAGGAAAGTGGAGTTGAAGCTGAAGATCATGAGCGTATAGAATGATGGAGCAGGCTGTAATGAGGTCAGGAGCTGAGTGGCCCTAGTGGAACCCAAACTGAGTATCACTGAGCAGGTTATTGCTAAGCAAGTGCTGCTTAATGGCATTGTTGATGGCACCTTCCATCACTTTACTGTGATTGAGAGTAGGTAATTGGCCGGGTTGGGCTTTGCCTGCTTTTTGTGTTGCCAAGCAATCTTCCCGGGGTGGGATAGGCCAATGACAGCCTTCCCACCCAGAGACCAATTGAGGCCCTCAAGTGGCCAATTGATGGCCAATTAAGAGCCTCGTCCCACCACCGCTGGGATCTTACCAGCAACAGGGGGGACCTCTGCCGCGCGATGAGGACGCCTTGTAACACAAGGCTTGGGCGGGGGTGTTGTCCCTCGTCCTTGAGCAATTTGTGGCCCATAGAGGACCCCCATCAGGAACCAATTCACCCCCCAGGACCCTCCTCTCCCTGGACTGCAAGACCACGCCCTAGCCCACCCTCGCTGGGGCCTTCTGGATTGGGCCCGGCGACCTGCCACACCTACCCCTTTTCCAGGGTTCCAGTACTGGGCTTGGGTCCAAGGTCTCTGGAGTACCGGCAGTGGTCACCGCTCCCGGCAGTGCTTCTAATACTGCTGAGCTGCCAGCCCTCTGATTGGCCAGCAGTTCATGGAGGCAGGATCCCCGTCTTGAAAGGGATGGGAACCTGCCTCCTGAAATATTGATTAAAAAAGACTGGAGCATCGCTCCAGGGGTGAATGGTGGTGTGAGGAAGGGCAGAGGTGGAGTTCCCCTCGCCTTTTCAGCCCGGTGCCGGGAGCCCTGCCTCCAGCACAAAATCCAGCCCACCATTTGCCTTCCTAATTGGCTGCTGTTAACTTTCTGTGAATTATGTACACAGACACCCAGGTCCCTCTGAATTCAGACATTTGCCAGTTTCTCACCATTCAAAAAATATTCTGCTTTTTTATTTTTCCTACTAAAGTGGATAACTTCGCCACATTGAAAGAGTATTCCATCATATGTTGAATCTGTATTGAATATGTGTACTTTGCGTAATCACTTTTGTATTAACAAGACATATACCCGATGACTAACATGGGAGGTATTGTTGTCACCTCACATGTACCGTGATTCATTGTACACATGTATCCTTGATTGTGGAAATTTTAATATCCTTTATGAACACCCTTTTATATTAATCAAACAAGTATACCAAATGCAAGTTTCCATGCAAGTACAGGAGATGCAGCATCTGCCCTTTCACGTTCTCCCTTCTCACCATCCAGGGATCCAAACACTCCTTCCAAATTAAACAGCAATTTACTTGTACATCTTTGAATTTAGTATACTGTATTCACTGCTCACGATGTGGTCTCCTCCACACTGGAGAGACTAAAAGCAGACTGGATGTCAGTTTTGTGAAATACCTGCGTTCAGACCGCATGTGCGACCCCAAGCTTCCTGTCGCTTGTCATTTCAATCCTTCACCTTGCTCCCATTCTGACCTTTCTGCTCTTGGGCCTGCTGCAGTGTTCAAATGAAGCTCAGTGCAAGTCAAAGAAAAGTACCTCATCTTTCGACTGGGCACCTTACAGCTGTTCAGACTCAACATTGAGTTCAATAATTTTAGATCATAACCTTTTTTTTTTCTTTTTAGGAGTTTTTTTGCTGGTTAATTTTTCTTGTTTCTTTCTGAATCCTTTACATTGTGTTTGGGCGGCTGCTATCCTTCCATTCACACCTCATCCAGACACATCTTTTGTTTCTTTACTTGTCTCATTACCACTCTCTTTGGCTTTGTGCCATGAAATCTTTTGTTATTTAATCTCTCCTGCTCTCCACCCTATCATAGATCTTCAGTTTTGTTCTTCTTCCCCCACCCACCCCCCCACCCCCCACACTCCTCCTTTCACTTGCTCAAACCTATTACATTTCTAAATTTTGACAGTTCTGATGAAGGGTCATCGACCTGAAACATTAACTCTTTTTCTATCCACAGATGCTGCCTGACTTGTTAAGCATTTTCTGTTTTAGTTACGGTAATAAACCTGTGCAAGGGTGCTTGATACAATATAACCTAAAAACTGGAAAGCTTTGCAAAATTGTTAGGTAAAAACAGCATTCTAACCCGAATATAATTAACAAAATATGAAATTGCTAACATAGTAGTAATTGCAGCCATACTAAGAAGTTATCCAATCATAACCATGAGATAAGAAACTATCTTTTCACAACATGGGGTCCTTAGAATTCTTAGCCTGAGAACAGACCAGGAACGTAACCTAGCAGCTCAAGTTTGCTGATTGAGCCTTGAAAAAAACATAGCAAGATAAAGTGGGAAGCAGGCCTTTTGATTATCACAGGTTGATGATCGGTTAACTGAAGGGGTATGGCATCCTGTAGACCACTCAACCACTTTTTTGCTGAAATGTTGGAGATAAGGGATGGGATGACTCTTCTTCCTTTGTCTAGAAAACACTCGACACCTCATTGGCCACTCTACCCATTGACAAGGCCCCAAAAGGGCAAACAACAGTGTCGATATCGCTCTCTATACCCACCCTCAAAAGTGGCATAAAAGAGAGAATAATTGCAGAATGAAGTTGTGGAACCATCAGGACAGGAGGAAGGGCTAACCCTGGAAAGGAACCAGGCAACAATGGCCACATGAGAAGAGGATCTGGGATCTGAATAGAAGATACCCCAGGCAGGGTTGTACAAAAGGGGAACTAAGGGCCGCTGAATAACAAATATCCCAGGCAGGGTTGAGGACTTCCTTCAAGACTCCTAACAAATGGACACAAACTCTACCCAAGACATCACGGGTGATATAATTCTCATTCTGTTATGTAAGCTACTGCTAAGGCAAATATAGGTGCTAAAAATAATAAAATGCCACTGTACCATTTTGGAGTCAAGTGCATCATTGGGATAGAATTAAACCATTGTAAACCATCTGCTTTGTTCTTGCCCAGTCACCCAGCCCTAGGGTTCAAAACAAAATATGCAGTTCACTGCATACATTCCTGAATAGGTTTCCTCCTCAAATACCTGTCCATCAACTTCTTCAAATTACTGATGTGGTCAGTCTTGATCACCTTTCTGGGTAGTTCATACTAAACATTCACCAACCTCTGAGAAATAGTTAGATCTGATCTGTCCCATGTACCTTCCCTTTTCTAAGCTTCATACGCTTATTGAAGTTTTCAGGGTCATGATAAGCAGTTTCACAGATTTAACGTAGCAACATTTAAAAAATACTTTAATGAGATTCCCTTCTGAAATATTTCTCTCCAGTGTAAATAGACTAACTTCTGCAGTATTTTCTGCTAGCCTCACTGAGTTACCAAATTCTGTTTTCCGATTGTTATCCAGTGACACCTGTTGGAAAGTGCACGTGTGGATGTTATACAAGAATAGTTTGAGCTCAGCTTTGATTCTACCAATAGTCAAATAGCTGTTGGACTGGGATTCTTCACTGCAATCTCACCTGAAACTGGGTGGGATCAAGGCTGCCCCAACTAGGGTTTTCATCTTGCTATCCCCACTGGGACTACTATTGGTCTTCCCTACCTACCAAAGGTAAATGACAGCAAGGGTTGCAGCTCAGGTCTGCAGAGGATTTTTTCTCCAGTTCGCTCCACTTACTTTCGCTTCCCGGGGTTACCATTTAGAAGGTAGTGATAAACTCCAGTATGCGGTAGTTAGGGCTTTGGGTTTCCTCAATGGAGGAAAAAGTCCTTATAATGACTTTGTCTTTGGCTCCAAGGCATACCTGCTGAATAGGTCTTCAGTAGGAGCCTTGTGCCATCTTTGAGGAGAACCTGTCCCTTTAGGTACCTTGATTCTTCTTATAAGTTGAAGTTGGGGCAGATTTGGGGTGCGTTAAAATCCTGCCCTGTTAGAACTCCTCCCTGAAGAGGGAATTCCAGCCTTGAGAGTTTATGCTCACATATGAAGAATGCTTATTTGTTTAAGTTATCTTTTGGGTGGTGAGCACTAATGGAATTGTACCCGAGCAAGACAGCACATCCAGGTGAAGAGGACTGAAAATAAGGAAATTATAAAATAAAGTAAATGAAAGTCAGATCAAGCTACTGTCTTTAATGTGTTAGTCACTGGTGAAATTACGACAGCTGTATAACTACACTGGTGAAATTACTACAGCTGCATCCCCCTGCCAAAAACTTGTCAATGCACTCCCCAATGGTATATGCATAAACCATCTGCAGCTTTGATCATACATAAATAGGTAGTATGGAGACCGTGCAGATGAAAAATAAACTTTGGGCTTTTACTCCAAGTGTTCAGTACTCTCTATACTTCCCATCCTTCCAATATTCACAACTAAGTAATTAAAATAGAACTTTTTGCATACTTTTTAATAATTACATCTTTATTTCATCCACAACCCAACCTTGTAATTGAAAAAGGAATGTGGCCTCACCCAAACAGAATGCCAGAAATCTTAAGTAATGGAGAGTGTCTTCAAATGCAATTGTTGCATTTGTGCTTTCATAGCCATCTGGTGGTTATTTGTTGCTTTGCGGTATATACATACAAAACAAATTCACAGAGATTATAGAATACAGAAAAGTGATTCCATCTGGCCCAAATAGCTTATCAATCTATGGGCACATATGGTCACCCCATCACGGTATGTAACTGACTCAAATAACTCAAGCGTGTTTGTCTCTACAACCAACCCAGAAGTCATTCCACATATTATTCACTGTTTACAAGAACAAGTGCTTCCTGACACAAGTCCTAAAGTTATCTTTTACCAATTCGTATCTGTGTCCACTGTAATCATATTTTAAATGCAAATAGTAATCCCGACTTACATTTTCTAATCTGCTTAGCATCTTACACACCTTGATAGGCCTCTTTTCATTCTCTTTATTTCTACACCAGAGTTGTCTTTTGAAAGTACAACCACATTTGAGAATAAAAGCTTTATTCTGATACTATTGGTTATGGGTTGTCTTGATGCATGCCAAACATCGCTTTTGGTAGGGATGGTTCGTCTGCATGTCCATGTTTGCAAACAAAACTCAGCAGAAACTATGCCCCTGTCCTCTTCACGGGCTTCTACCTCAGTCCTTTTGTAGGTGTGTGTGACTCTGGCTGCTGCTGTATGTGGGTGGGGGTTTTTGCAGGACTAGAAATTCTTCTTCTTTGGCTCTGCATCTATTATAGAGTCATAGAGTTATACAGAACAGAAACAGGCCCTCCAGCCCATCGTGTCTGTGCCGGCCATCCAGCACCCAACTATCCTCATCCCATATTCCTGCACTTGGCCCGTAGCCTTGTATGCGATGGCGTTTCAAGTGCTCATCTAAATACTTCTTAAATGTTGTGAGGGTTCCTGCTTCCACCACCTCTTCAGGCAGTGCGTTCCAGATTCCAACCACCTGCTGGGTGAAAACATTTTTCCTCAAATCCCCACTAAACCTTCTGCCCCTTACCCTAAATCTATGCCCCCTGGTTCTTGACCACTCCGCTAAGGGAAAAAGTTTTTTCCTATCTAACCTATCTATGCCCCTCATAATCTTGTACACCTCAATCAGATCCCCCCTCAGCCTTCTCTGCTCCAGGGAAAACAACCCTAGCCTTTTCAGTCTCTCTTCATAGCTGAAATGCTCCAGCCCAGGCATCATCCTGGTGAATCTCCTCTGCACCCTCTCCAGTGCAATCACATCCTTCCTATAGTGTGGTAACCAGAACTGTACACAGTTCTCCAGCTGTGGCCTAACTAACGTTTTATACAGCTCTATCATAACCTCCCTGCTCTTATATTCTATGGCTCGGCTAATAAAGGCAAATATCCCATATGAGGCCCCACCCCCGCCTCACTTGCTTATAACCTTTGACATTTCTAATATTGGTCAGTTCCGAAGAAGGGTCACTGACCCGAAATGTTAACTCTGCTTCTCTTTTCACAGATGCTGCCAGACCTGCTGAGTATTTCCAGCATTTCTTGTTTTTATTTCAAGTATCCCATATGCCTTCCTAACCACCTTATCTGCCTGGGCTGCTGCCTTCAGTGATCTTTGGACAAGTACACCAAGGTCCCTCTGACCTTCTGTACTTCGTAGTGTCCTACCATCCATTGTATATTCCCTCGCCTCGTTAGTCCTCCCAAAATGCATTACCTCACACTTCTCAGGATTAAATTCCATTTGCCACTGCTCTGCCCATCTTATCAGCCCATCTATATCTCCCTGTAATCTAAGGTTTTCCTCCTCACTATTTACAACACCACCAATTTTCAAGTCATCTGCAAACTTTCTGATCATACCTCCTATATTCACGTCTAAATCATTAATGTACACTACAAACAGCAAGGGTCCTAGCACCGATTCCTGCGGTATACCACTGGTCACAAGCTTCCACTTGCAAAAACAGCCCTCGACCATCACCCTTTGCCTCCTGCCACTAAGCTAATTTTGGATCCAATTTGCCAAATTGCCCTGGATCACATGGGCTCTTACCTTCTTAACCAATCTCCCATGTGGGGCCTTATCAAAAGCCTTACTGAAATCCATGTAGACTACATCTGCTGCTTTACCCTTATCAACACATCTAGTCACCTCCTCGAAAAATTCAATCAAGTTAGTTAGACACGATCTCCCCCCGACAAAGCCATGCTGACTATCCCTGATTAATCCCTGCCTCTCCAAATGTAGATTAATCCTGTACTTCAGAATATTTTCCAATATTTTTCCAACCACTGATGTTAGACTCACCGGCCTGTAATTACCTGGTTTATCCCTGCTACCCTTCTTGAATACTGGTACCACATTCGCTGTCCTCCAGTCCTCTGGTACCTCTCCTGTGGCCAGAGAGGACTTGAAAATTTGTGTCAAAGCTCCTGCTATCTCCTCCCTTGCCTCACATAACAGCCTGGGATACATCTCATGTGGGCCTGAGGATTTATCCACTTTTAAGCCCACTAAAACAGCTAACACTTCCTCCCTTTCAATGCTAATATGTTCAAGTCTATCACAATCCCCCTCCCTGATCTCCACACCTACAGCGTCCTTCTCCATAGTGAACACCGATGAAAAGTATTGATTTAAAACTTCACCTATGTTCTCTGGCTCCACACAAAGATTGCCACGTTGGTCCTTAACGGGCCCTACTCTTTCCCTGGTTATCCTATTGCCCTTAATATACTTATAAAGCGCCTTAGGATTTTGCTTTATCTTTCCTGCCAGTGTTTTTTCATGTCCCCTCTTTGCTCTCCTAATTACTTTTTTAAGTGCCACCCTACACTTTCTAAACTCCTGTAGTGCCTCCGCTGTTTTCAGCGCTTGGGATCTGACTTGAAAATTTTTCCTGATTCAATCCTCTATATCCCTTGACATCCATGGTTCCCTGGGCCTGTTAATCCTACCCTTCACCTTAACAGGTACATGGTGGCTCTGAACTCTCACAATTTCTTCTTTGAATAACTCCCACTGATGTGATGTAGACTTTCCTACAAGTAGCTGCTCCCTGTCCACTTTGGCCAGATTCTGTTTTGTCATATTGAAATTGGCCTTCACCCAATTCAGTACCTTTATTTTTGGTCCATCTTATCCTTTTCCATAACTACCTTAAATCTTACAGAGTTATGGTCACTATCCCCGAAATGCTCCCCCACTGACACTTCTACCACTTGACCAGCTTCATTCCCTGGGATTAGGTCCAGTACTGCCCCTTCTCTTGTAGGACTTTCTCCATGCTGGCTCAAAAAGCTCTCTTGTTTGCATTTTAAGAATTCTGCCCCCTTTAAGCCTTTTGCACGAAGACGATCCCAGTTAATATTTGTGAAGTTGAAATCCCCTACTATTATTACCCTATTATTTTTACACCTCTCTGAGATTTGCCTACATATCTGCTCCTCTATCTCTTCCTGACTGTTTGGAGGCCTGTAGTACACACCCAGCCAAGTGATTTCCCCCTTTTTGTTTTTAAGTTCTACCCAAATGGCCTCATTTGAGGAACCTTCTAAGATATCATCCCTCCTTACTGCAGTAATTGACTCCTTGATCAACAGTGCAATGCCACCTCCTCTTTTATCCCCTCCCCTGTTGCACCTGAAGATTCTATACCCTGGAATATTGAGCTGCCAGTCCTGTCCCTCCCTCAACCATGTCTCTGTGACAGCAATAATATCATAATCCCATGTGCTAATCAACACCCTCAATTCATTTGCCTCACTAGTAAGACTCCTTGCATTGAAATAGATGCAATCCAACTTTACATTTTTCACTTGTGCCTTACCAGTTCTACATTTGCTCTGCCTTCCAGAAAGATTCACTTTCTGTTCTATATTACCCCTTACTGTACCTCCACTCTGTATCCCATCCCCCTGCCAAATTAGTTTAAACCCCCCCCAACAGCAGTAACAAACCTCCCAGTAAGGATGCTTGTCCCATTCCGGTTCAGATGCAACACGTCCAACTTGTACAGGTCCCATTTTTGCCAGAAACAGACCCAGTGATCTAGGAAACTAAAGCCCTCCCTCCTGCACCATCTCCTCAGCCACGCATTCATCTGCTCTATCCTCCTATTTCTAAACTCAGTAGCACGTGGCGCCAGGAGTAATCCAGAGATTACAACCTTAGAGGTCCTGCTTTTTAATCTGCTACCTAGCTCCTTAGATTCTTGTTGCAGGACCTCATCCCCTTTTTTTTTACCTGAGTCGTTGGTACCAATGTGTACTACGACCTCTGGCTGCTCCCCCTCCCCCTTCAGAATGTCCTGCAGCCGCTCCATGACATCCTCGACCCTAGCACCAGGGAGGCAACATACCATCCTGGAGTCACGTTTGCGGTCACAGAAACGCCTATCTGTACCCCTTACGAAAGAATCCCCTATCACTATAACTCTATTATGTTTGATTATACATCTGTGAACTACCTTGGAACATTTTGCTACCTTAATGGGACCATATAAATGCAAGCTGATGCTATTACATAGAATTAGCCTTTACAGCACAAAAACGGGTCATTCAACCCAACAGGGATTTATGCTCCACACAAGACTCCTCCCGCTCTAGTTCATCTAGCCTATCAACATATCCTTATATTCCTTTCTCCGTCATGCAGTTATCTAGCTATTCCTTAAATCCAACTATGCTATTTGCCTCAATCATCAATAAACTGAGGAAGGTGTCATCAACAGTGCCATCAAGCAGCACTTGCTTAGCAACAACCTGCTCAGTGACGCTCGGTTTGGGTTCCGCCAGGGCCACTCAGCTCCTGACCTCATTACAGCCTTGGTTCAAACATGGACAAAAGAGGTGAACTCAAGAGGTCAGGTGAGAGTTATTGCCCTTGACATCAAGGCAGCATTTGACCGATTATGGCATCAAGGAGCCCTAGCAAAACTGAGGTCAATGGGAATCAGGGGGAAAACTCTCCACTGGTTGGTGTCATACCTAGCACAGAGGAAGATGGTTGTGGTTGTTGGAAGTCAATCATCTCAGCTCCAGGACATCAGTGCAGGTGTTCCTCAGGGTAGTGGCTGAGGCCCAACCATCTTCAATTGCTTCATCAATGACCTTCCTTCAATCATAACGTCAGATGTGGGGATGTTCGCTGATGATTGCACAATGTTCAGCACCAGCCGCCACTCCTCAGATACTGAAGCAGTCCATGTAGAAATGCAGCAAGACCTGGACAATATCCAGGCTTGGGCTGATAAGTGGCAAGTAACATTTGTGCCACACAAGTGCCAGGCAATGACCATCTCCAACAAGAGAGAATCGAACCATCTCCCCTTGACATTCAATGGCATTACGATCGCTGCAGCCCCACTATC
This sequence comes from Heterodontus francisci, assembly GCF_036365525.1. Taxonomy (NCBI): domain Eukaryota; kingdom Metazoa; phylum Chordata; class Chondrichthyes; order Heterodontiformes; family Heterodontidae; genus Heterodontus; species Heterodontus francisci. The sequence continues at coordinate 76,524,974 of NC_090374.1, read as the reverse complement.
TACATCCTAGGGGGCGGCCATTGACCAGAAACGGAACTGGAGTAGCCATATAAATACCGTGGCTACAAGAGCAGGTCAGAGGCTGGGAGTCCTGCGTCAAGTAATTCACCTCCTGACTCCCCAAAGCCTGTCCACCATCTACAAGGCACGAGTCAGGAGTTTGATGGAATACTCTCCACTTGCCTGGATGGGTGCAGCTCCAACAACATTCAAGAAGCTCGACACCATCCAGGACAAAGCAGCCCACTTGATTGGCACCCCATCCACAAACATTCACTCCCTCTACCACCTGTGCACAGTGGCAGCAGTGTGTACCATCTACAAGATGCACTGCAGCAACGCACCAAGTCTTCTTAGACAGCACCTTCCAAACCCGCGACCTCTACCAACTAGAAGGACAAGGGCAGCAAATGCATGGGAACACCACCACCTGCAAGTTCCCCTCCAAGTCACACACCATCCTGACTTGGAACTATATCGCTGTTCCTTCACTGTGACTGGGTCAAAATCCTGGAACCCCCTTCTTAACAGCACTGTGGGTGTCCCTACCCCAAATGGACTGCAGCGGTTCAAGAAGGTAGCTCACCACCACCTTCTCAAAGGCAATTAGAGGTGGGCAATAAATACAGACCTAGCCAGTGTCGCCCACATCCCATCAATGAATAAAAACAAACTACTCCATGTTGTAGCAACTTTCACATTCTAGCTACTCTCTGGATAATGGTATATATTTTGAATTCTTAATTGGATTTATTATAGACCATTTATGGCCCCAATTTTGGACTCCCTGCAAGTGCAAAACATTTTCTCTACCTCTACCCTATCAAACCCCTTCCCAATTTTAAAGACCCCAATTAGCTCATCCTTCAGCCTTCTCTTTTCTAGAGAAAAAAGCCACCAAGTATTCAGTCTTTCCTGATAGTTACAACAAGAAAGTTGTTGAGAGGGACAAAGTCGGGGTGGGATGAGGGTTCCAACATTTTAGAGACCAGAAGGGAAAGGAAGAAACCAGGAACAGTGCTTTTGGAGGGGGAGGAGACTGGTAGGAGTAACTGAGAATGAGAAGAAAGAGCTTTTCAGCATCAACTGGAAGAGGGGAAGGGCAATGTAAGATTTGGAGGAGATTACCAGCTCAAATGGGGGTGGGTGGTGGTGCGGTGGTGGGTGCTGGAGCATCAAGATAGTGGGGAAGAGGTGGAAGGAGATTTCCTGAATTAACTGCCAGAGGCCGAAGAGTACAAGGTGAAATAATGCCACCATGAACTGTGGTGGAGGTGGTGAGGGGGTCGGTGTTTGGGGGTGACAAAGAGTTAAATTGTGAGAATGAGAAAGAAAAGTGCCAGCATATAAGATCGGGGATTTGGAAGGGAAGAAGCATGCGAACTTTAACTAAGGAGGGAAGAGAGAGAGAAGCATTCTCACATGAACTTGGAGGGTTAAAGGAAGAGAGTACCTCTGTGAACTGTCAACAGTTGCAAGAGCGATTGTTGAGGTAACTTTTGAATAATTGATGGCTGTTTGCTCTGTTGAAAACTCAAATGCCAGTTTAATTTTCACTTTTTTTTAGATTGACAGTCTATCATCTGTGAAATATAAAAATGCTTAAAATTAAACATGATTTATGAACCCTTGGAACACTGGCAGCAAGTTACCTCATTAAGGTGCAATCTGGTTGTTAGTACTGTCAGTGACATAGAGTTATACAGCACTGAAACAGGCCCTTTGGCCCACCAAGTCTGTGCTGACCAACAACCACCCATTTATACTAATCCTACATTTAATCCCATATTCCCTACCACATCCCCACAATTCTCCTACCACCTACCTACACTAGGGGCAATTTACAATGGCCAATTTACCTTTCAACCTGCAAGTCTTTGGCTGTGGGAGGAAACCAGAGCACCTGGCAGAAACCCACACAGTCACAGGGAGAACTAGCAAACTCTGCATGGGCAGTATCCAGAACTGAACCCAGGTCGCTGGAGCTGCGGTGCTAACCACTGCGCCACCCACTAGTGCTGACATCTAGTGATTAAAAATCAAAAATGAATCATTTTAATCTCTGAAATGTTTATTTCAGTATTCAGGCTTTGGTTTGCTGAAAATTGAATTTGGAGCTCGTTTTCAGCTAAATCAGAAGCCATTTTTTCCGTGTCAATCAATCCTGTTTCCAAATGGATACTGCAACTTTGGAGAGTCATAAATACCTTTAAGAAAACAAGTTCTAAACTTTAAAACTCTTATATGTATCATATTATGACTCAACAATATCCTTTTTCCCCTCAAAAATATACTTTATTTATATATATCTGTAAAAAATACATTACAAAACAGTTCAAAACAGCACCTAGTTGACATTCCAAAAAGTGCAAAGGAAATCAGTTTTCTTCAATACAGGAGTGAGTTGCCTCACAACCCTTCCATTCCATTTTACATGCCATGTACATTTTACAGCAAACCCATATTTGGTGTATACAGCCCGAGGGGTTTCCCATGGGTCCAGCCCCTCAGTTCACTATGGCGGGAGGATCTTACACAGTGGTCTTTCCCCATTAAGCCTTTGTGGCGGCTGCCCTAAACTTTAGTGCATCCCTCAGCACATAGTCCTGGACCTTGGAATGTGCCAGTCTACAACACTCGGTCATAGACAACTCTTTGTGCTGGAAGACCAGCAAGTTTCGGGCAGACCAAAAAGCATCTTTCACTGAATTGTTGGTCCTCCAGCAGCAGTTGATGTTTATCTCGGTGTGTGTCCCTGGGAATAGCACAGACTCGTGTGTTTCTGAGCTGCATGAGGTGAACCTTGACAAAAACCACTGCATCTCTTTCCACACCTGCTTTGCAAAGACACATTCCAGAAGGAGGTGGGCAACTGTCTCTTCCCCACCACAGCCATCTCGAGGGCAGTGTGCAGAGGGGGTGAGACTCCGGGCATGCAGGAAGGAATGGCTTTGGCAGTCTGCTCAGGGAAACATCTGACAGGATCCACCATCTCCTTTTCCCGTAGGGCCTTGAGGACATTCCGTGCAGACCACTGCCTGATGGATTGGTGGTCAAAGTATTTTTCCGCAGAAACTACTCAAAAATATCCTATTCCAATCAAGAAAGTCTTCACTCTCTTTAAGAGTTATGTTCCTCCTTACTTTAATCTGAGATTTATCTTACTCTTTTAAGTGAATTTTATGCTCATCAATGTGGGGGAATACTTATGCTTGGGATTACAATAATTTCCATATTGGGCGTTCAGTATCAACGTCAATCACTCTCAAGACAGGTTCTTAACCTGCCCAGACAACCTGGCCCTGAAATCCCAGGAATCCCACTCCACCACAGGAACTGCAGCTATCACTGTACACATCAGCCAGAATCACAGAGACAGGGTCATTTAACCAATCAGGGTAGGTGATCCACACTTGTACAGGCACAGCAGGGATGCACTCCAGACAGCAGGGAGGAAAATTGTAGTTCAGTCATGCTGCTTTAATTGTGATAATCATGCATAAACTTCACTGTATCCCAATTAATGAATATTAAACCAATTATGTAACTTGTAGACCATTAACATATTTAGAAAAATGCTTTTTTAAGGCTGTCATTGAAGTACACTTTGATAACACAATAGTACACAATGACCTGCAATATAAATGTGTTGGGACTGCTTTGTTCTCCGGCACTGACATTCCTGACACTGGTAGCGAAATTTTTGTAGCATTTTCGAGCTGCCTTTTTGGAACAGGTTATATCAGCTTCTCAGACAATGCTTTGTTTCTCTCTTGTTGGCTATTCAAGACACTCTACCAGAATAAAATCTCCCTCACATGGTAAGATTTCTTTAACGTCACCCCAAGACCACATCCCTTCCCCATCCAGAGTACATTTCTCTGTGCTGGTGCTAGCCACTATGGGAGTGGTGATACAGGGTACTTTGAGCTGCTTGTGTAAGGTTGATCATTGCATTGCCATCTACTCCAGTAAGTGTCCAAGAGGATGCAAAGAACATATTTTAACAGCTTCAGAAGTAAGACACTCCTTGAAGCAGCTTCAATTGGCTTTACATTGCAATGTACAGTACAGCCACGGGTGGCATATTGCACGGCACCAATGAAGAAGACCAGCATGAGGTATAGACAGTTCACACGAATAAGATTACTGCATCATTTTGTACTGCACATGCTCAAACATTGTATTACATTAACAAAATGTATGAATATATTACACTATATATATCTGAAGGGGTGAATGAATGACTAAATAAGGAGAAAAAAATGAAAAGCAAAAGGTGATACTAGCCATTAGCTTCGAGGAGGCTTCTGGCTTCATATTTTCCCACTCCTTCTATTCCCCATAATCTCCAGGATGCTTCTCATGAGGACTCAAGGGTCACAGCTTCGGTGAACTCCCTCCTGTCTGCATGCATTTGTTCTGGATATGTGAAGCCTCCTCCTTATAGTAAAAAGAACAGCAGCATGTTAGAATAGAACTATGAAAGAAGCTGGGGTCGATTTTAACTCAGTGCAGGGTTGGTACATACGGCAAACAAAGCAGATGCTGTACCCGAAGGAAGAGCATAGAGTGAGGCCTGTCTGCTCTTCACCCCCAAGACTGATTTTAATATTGGATATTTGTCTCCGATCTATAGCCAGCATTTTATTGTATGGAAAACATTACTTGCTATCCAAGACCTGATTATAAGATATTGTAGCATCATTATGCGCCTTGTTTCCATGTAACCTCTTCTAGATTCTACCAACTATTTCTAACATCTAAAATTTCACAGGGTGTACTTTACAGATTCCAGTGATTCATGTTCTTGTCATGAGTTTCTGTACTAGGCAGTGTGGAAGAGTGATTAGTAAACTTCTATCACATTTAGAACTTAAAGCTTTGCACGCTTCATTTCAGGGACCTTCCTTACTCCCTGTGTGTTAACAACTTTTACAACATAGACATTGGATTGTATTTAGAGACAATTAGTTAATGCATCATTTAAAGGTATTTCATCTGTTGACTGATACACAACTACTGCTAGACTGCAGTATCAAAAAATGGGGCAGGAAATAAATATTATTTATCAATCAGGCAGCAGCACAGGCAGATAAGGTGATTAGGAAGGCATATGGGATACTTGCCTTTATTAGCCGAGGCATAGCATATAAGAGCAGGGAGGTTATGACAGTGCTGTATAAAACATTAGTTAGGCCACAGCTGGATTACTGTGTACAGTTCTGGTCGCCACACTATAGGAAGGATGTGATTGCACTGGAGAGGGTGCAGAGGAGATTCACCAGGATGTTGCCTGGGCTGGAGCGTTTCAGCTATGAAGAGAGACTGAAAAGGCTAGGGTTGTTTTCCTTGGAACGGAGTAGGCTGAGGGGGGACATGATTGAGGTGTACAGGATTATGAGAGGCACTGATAGGTTAGATAGGAAGAAACTTTTTCCTTTAGCAGAGGGGTCAAGAACCAGGGGGCATAGATTTAAGGTAAGGGGCAGGAGGTTTAGTGGGAATGAGGAAATTTTTTTTTCACCCAGCGGGTGGTTGGAATCTGGAATCCGCTGCCTTATTAGCTGGTGGAGGCAGGAACCCTCACAACATTTTATAAGTGTTTAGATGAGCACTTGAAATGTCATAGCATACAAGGCTATGGGCCAAATGCAGGAATATGGGATTAGAATAGTTGGGTGCCGAATAGCCAGCACAGACACAATGGGCCGAAGGGCCTGTTTCTGTGCTGTAAAACTCTATGACTCTATGACTCTAATCAGTTGACAATATTATTAACCCTTTTGGAATTACTAATCTCTATTTTGCATCCTAAAAAAGCAGGTTATTAAGTTGATTTGGAGTTTATGGGATGTAATATTAATAAACAATACCAATAATTGATAAGGAGTTGGATGAAAATGTTTACAATTTAATTTCTAATAATGTTCTTAAGGAGATGTTTATGAATTAAGTTTTAAATTTCAGCCTGAGAAACAAAATTTTGGTTTTCCATAACCAGATCGTGCTGTTCAACCAGTCGCTCAAGTATGGAGACAAGCTGAAACTCGTGCAAAGCTAAAATTTCCCTACAGGTTACTGCCGGCGACACACCTAGTTCTAAAACAGGTCAAACACCTCCCATGAAAAACAATGTCTACAATATAAATGCAACAGCATTTCTGCTGAAACTGAACCCCGCCCCTCCCCCCCCCCCCCCCCCCCCCACCCACAGCTTAGGTATTGGCAAGCTTATAAGAACTACTCCAGTTGGTAGAAAAAAACATTGATCCCATTGTCTACTGAGCATAATTGGAGATCATTTTTTTTACTCTTCTCCCCATTCCTCCCAGAGTGTATCCACACAACCACACACTTTCTCTGCTCATATTGCTCTACCTCCTGTAGAATTAAAAAGCACAAAATTGCAATTACTGGAAATCTGAAACAAAAACAAAAAACTATGAATAGGAACACTGCCCAAAGCATTCCCATCTTTTTCTGCCTTTCTGATGCTGACTGACTTCCTGCGTGTATCCAGCATTTTCTGCTTTTGCCTCTGCACTATAAGTTGCTGTGAGTCAATGGTACCTTCTTTTGGCTGTATCTAATGATGCCTCAGTGCTTCCTCCTGGTGGTGCATCAAATGGATTAGAAAACCAGACAGTTAATAGTGGTTGACTTAAATGGTGAACAGAAATATGTGATTTTAATGCAACAGGACTAAACGATATTGTCAAACCCAATTTACATTTCACTAGTGAGATAACTTCATTACTGGCAAGCAAAAATGCATTTTAAACTTAGCTATTATATATTTTCTTTGTACCATGAATGTGTAAATAACAATTATAAAGTGATTTATAAAAAATTAAGGGGGAAATATTTGATAAGCCCCAAAAACAGGCCTGGGGATTGCGATGCACAATTAGCCCACACTCATTCATTCCAATGCAGGCATCATGCAAGCTTTGTGCTGCTGGCTAATTTAAATGATAGTAGCTTGCAGCTCAGTGCTAATCGTGCTGCCTCAGAAGGGGACCCAAGTTTGTGCGAGGCTGTCGCCACTTAAAGCTAGAAAGAAAGATAGTTGTGCATTTATATAGTGCCTTTCACAACCTCAGGACATCCCAAAGCGCTTTACAGCCAATGAAGCATTTCTTCAAATGTAGCCACTGTTGTAATGTAGGAAACATGGCAGCCAACTTGTGCACAGCAAGCTCCCATAAGCAGCAACTTGATAATGACCAGATAATAATGACCTGATTGGGCATAGTCAACATGCACTGGTACAGAAGAAAGGCAAAATGACTGCTGTCAAGATAACAGGATTCACCTGCATGATGTGCTGAGCGTGGTCCCAAGCCAACTGCACATTCAGGCAGTGGAACACTTTGCAGTTGTGGTACATCACTGAATTTAGGTGTGGCACCCGCCTGCCTTCTCTTTGGCCAGAGAGTCAGTCACTTCCCTTATACAGCAATGGAAGGCAAACTGGGAGATGTTAGAGATGTCGTCTGCTCCAGCCTAGAAGGATCTTGACATAAAGAAGTGCATGGCCACTGTCACCTTCACAGTCACCTTCCTCACCCAGCTCTGAGGCTGCAGGTCTGCAAGAGGTGGCCGATTTCAGTGAGCAGCTCCTTCATAAAACAGAGACGTCGCACACACTGGTCCTCACTGTGTTTGAGGCAAAAGAATTGCACCCAAAGACCCTGGGTGGAGAAGGTGGTCTGCTGAGACTCCTTACCCCTCTCTTCTTCTCCATCTGCATTGCCTCTGTTCAATCTCCCTGTCATGTTGCACAGCATGGGGGATGTAAACTACAGCACTCATGCCTGGGAGAAAGTGGTCTGACCAGAACCCTTGAAGGCAGAACCAAGGCCTTCTCCTTGTGCAACATGACTCCCTGTAGACCTCATCAACTTTAAGCAGCAATACATAATTCACAGCAGTTCTACAAACTCAGATAGACCCAGTAAAAAATCAAACAGCAACTAATCTGAAAGTAGTTGATGATCCCTTAAAATAGTGCTGCTGAAGGGTCCCACCTGCTGTTGAATGCATGGTTAGCAGTGTGAGGTTAATAGAGGTTAATTGAGGATGTTAGCTGGAACAGTGAGGTCAAAATGACAGCACTGAGGTCAAATCTGCATTACATACTGACTGATGCCTACTCAGCATACTTCCAGTGCATGGTCCTAATGCCCTCACCAAAATGGCGTATGGTGCAGGCTGCACTGAAAATGTGTGCGTGAGTGTGGATGTCATTGTGTAACCAAAACAGAACCTGTAGTGCAGAAAATATGGTCTCTATGCAACCAAAATCAGTTAGATCTCTTTCATGACAGCATGACAAAGACAATCACAGAACTGCATCATAAAGAAAATAATATCTTCAATAACTATTGAACTATCACTTGGTGTTCTATAATCTATTGTTACGACCGAGGCAGGAGGAGTGCACCGTTAATTCATTCCCACTACTCCACAGGTCACAACATATTCTTTAAAGTTTACCCACTTGTTGAAACAGTTACTCAGATACACTATTTTTCCCAGAATAGAACACACTAACCAGGTTTCTTTACTGAACATCAAAATTAACAGTTTATTAATAAATAAATCTTAACTAGTAATGAAGGAAACAATATCACATAGATCAAAATTTTAAAAATCCAACATTAAATTTTAAAAAGTCCCCTTTACCTTAGACCCTTCACACTCACACACACACATATACACTGGTTAACCGAAAGAATAAAAAATAGGATTTTTAGATCAGAGCTCTATTACAGACAAAAAAACACACCTGGGCAGATCACTTGCCCACCCCTAGAAAAATAGCAGATGAGACACGCTGCACCAAACTGGCACACAGTCCAACCATAGAGCACATGCAGGCAGGATCTTTAGAATCTTCCAGATTCTCTTCAGGCAGTGTTGACAAGTAATTTAGCAGGCCTTCTTAAAATACAGGAAACAAGATGAATTGACACAGTGAACTTCAGAGTCTTTTAGGGAATTGCGAGAAAATGAGCTGGGTTGTGGTCTTCTGTTCTTTCTTGGCATTCTCTCCTTCTGCCTTTTTTGACACTTCAGCAGCACTTGACTTTTTAAAAACATTCAGCAAGAATCTGGTCTCTTCATCCAGACGCACAACCAGAAAAGCTGTCAGTTTTTCTGCCCTTTCCAGGTGTTCTGTTGCTGCTGGGCTTGTCCAATCAAAGGAGCACTTGACAATTTTCTGCCCCTGTTGCAGAGCTTCTGCTCAAAGCCTAGCCCGAGCCATGTGACAAACAGCAACACTGTTGCCAATCTGGCTCCCTCACTGTCCCCTCGATTAAAGCAACTGATCCAACATTTATTTAGCTTAACTATAAATTAATTTTAAAAACAATAAAAACATTATTTTTAACAAAACAGAATCACTTACAGAACACCTCCACCCTCGGAGGAATGTAGCACCATTTTAAATGAGTTTCAGTATAAAGTGTGGGAAAAATAGAGAACACATTTTCACACGTACTCGTTCACTCTCTTCATTCAAATAACTTGAACAAAGTTAGATTCTCGATAAAGCATCTGCAACAACACTACCTTTGCAGCAAAGTGGATAATCTTCAAGTGTAACAATAAACTCCATCGGAATAGTCCGGCATTCTGATTCTTAAATTTTTTCACAAAGTTCACCACCAAATCAGCCGACTGTAACCTTCCAAACACAACTCCCCAGTTGTTCCAAGCGAAGAATTGGGTAGGAGTCTGTCTTTATTATTGCATTAACTTTTCTATAATCTACACAGAGTTTAGCTGAACTGTCAGGTTTCGGCACTAATACTACTGGTGAGCTCCAGCTGCTTTGACTGGGTTCTAATTAGGTGGTTCCCCAGCATGTATTGGATTTCTGGTTTTACTTGGGCCTGTTTCTCTGGACTTAAGCAGTAAGGATGTTATTTTGTAAGAATGGATTCCCCTATATCCACATCATTTGTGGCTAAGATTGTACATCTTGGCTTATCCATACAGACTCTTTTAAATGCTGTGAGTAGCCTTAGAACATAGTACAAAATACAGCATAGAAGGAGGCCATTCAGCCCCTCAAGTCCGCGCCAGCCGAATAATCTATCCACCCAAACTAATCCCACCTTCAAGCACCAGGTCCATAGCCCTGCAGGTTACAGCACCTTAGATACATGTCCAGGTACCTTTTCAAAGAATTGAGGGTCTCTGCTTCCACCACCGATCCTGGCAGTGAATTCCAGACACCCACCCCCCTCTGTGTGAAAAAGTTTCTCTTTATGCTCCCTCTAATCCTTCTACCAATCATCTTAACTCTGTGACCCCTGGTAACCGACCTCCCCACCAGGGGAAACAGGCCCTTTCTGACTACTCTATCTAGGCCCCTCATAATTTTGTACATCTTAATCACGTCACCCCTCAGCCTCCTCAATTCCAGGGAAAACAACCCCAACCTAGCCAATCTTTCCTCATAGCTGCAACCCTCAAGCCCTGGCAACATTCTTGTAAATCTCCTCTGCACTCTCTCCAGAGCAATTATGTCCTTTCTGTAATGTGGTGACCAGAACTGCACACAATACTCCAGCTGCGGCCTAACCAGTGCTCTATACAGCTCCAACATTTGTACTCTAAACCTCGGCCAATAAAGGAAAGCAATCCATATGCCTTCTTCACCACTCTATCTACCTGTCCTGCCGCCTTCAGGGACCTGTGGACATGCACTCCAAGGTCTCTCACTTCTTCTACACCTCTCAATATCCTCCCGTTTATTGTATATTCCCTCGCTTTATTTGCCCTCCCCAAATACATCACCTCACGCTTCTCAAGATTGAATTCCATTTTCCACTTTTCCGCCCATTCAACCAAAACATTGATATCATTCTGGAGTCCACGACTCTCCTCCTCACTATTAACTACACGGCCAATTTTTGTGTCATCAGCAAATTTCCCAATCATGCCACCCACATTTAAGTCCAAATCATTAATATTTACCACAAACAGCAAGGGGCCCAACACTGAGCCCTGTGGAACACCACTGGAAACAGCTTCCCATGCACAAAATCATCTGTCGACTACTACCCTTTGTTTCCTGTCACTGAGCCAATTCTGGATCCACCCTGCCACCTTCCCCTGTATCCCATGGGTTTTCAATTTACTGACCAGTCTGCCATGCGGGACCTTGTCAAATGTCTTACTAAAGTCCATGTAAACCACATCCACTGCATTACCCTCATCAATCCTCCTTGTTACTTCCTCAAAAAGCTCAGTCAAGTTAGTAAGACATGACCTTCCCTTAACAAATCCATGCTGACTATCCCTGATTAATCCGTGCCTTTCCAAGTGACAGTTTATCCTGTCCCTCAGAATAGATTCTAACAATTTATTCACCACCGAGGTCAGACTGACTGGCCTATAATTACCTGGGTTATTCCTCGCACCCTTTTTAAAGAATGGTACAATGTTCACAGACCTCCAGTCATCTGGTACCTCGCCTGTATCTAGTGAGGATTTGAAGATGATCCTTAGTGCATCTGCTATTTCCTCCCTGGCTTCCTTTAACAGCCTGGGAGGCAAAACATCCAGTCCTGGTGATTTATCCACTTTCAGGGATGTCAAACCCTCAAGCACTTCCTCTCACATTATGCTTATCTTATCTAATATTTCACACTCCTCTTTAGCTACGATGTCTGTATCATCCCTCTCCTTTGTGAAGACAGAGACAAAAAACTCATTAAGATCCCTGCCCACATCTTCTGCAGCCACGCATAAGTTCCCCTGTACATCTAGGATAGGCCCTACCCTTTCCTTAGTTATCATATTACTCTTAATGTACTGATAAAACATCTTCGGGTTTTTCTTGATTTTACCTGCCAATAATTTTTCATGTCCTCTCTTTGCTTTTCTAATTTACTTTTTTACTTCACCCCTGCACTTTCTATACTCCTCTAGGCTTTTTAAGGTATTAAGATATTTGTGATCATCATAAGCTTTCTTTTTTTGCTTTAACTTACCCTGTAAGCTTCTAGATAACCAGGGAGCTCTAGATTTGGCAGTACCACCCTTTATCTTTGCCGGGACATGCCTACACTGTGCCTGTAGTATCTCACTTTTGAATGCTTCCCACTGGTTTGCCACTGATTTTCCTTCAAGTAGTTGTATCCTGTCCACTTTTGCCAAGTCACCTCTCAGTTTCGTAAAATTTGCCATCCCCCAATTTAGAACCTTTGCCCCTGTTTTATCTTTGTCCTTTTCCATGATTATGCTAAAGCTAACTGTATTATGGACACTATCTCCAAAATGGTCACCCACTGCTACTTCATCCACTTGCTCAGCTTCATTACCGAAAACTAAATCTGGAATTGCGCCCCTTCTCGTTGGGCTCGTTACGTACTGGCTATAAAAGTTCTCTTGAATGCAGTTCAAGAATTTTGCTCCCTCTGTGCCCTTCACACTGTTTGTATCCCAATCGATATTGGGGTAGTTGAAATTTGCAACCATCACTGCCCGAAAGTTATTGCACTCAGAAATCTGCCTATATATTTGTTCCTCTGTCTCCCCCTTACTATTCGGGGGTCTATAGTACACTCCTAATAGTTTGGCTGCCCCCTTTTTATTTCTGAGCCCCACTCATATGGCCTCGTTTGATGATTTATTTAGCATATCATCCCTCCTCACAGCTGTTATTGATTCCTTGACTAATAATGCTGCACCCCCACCTTTTTTAACTCCTGCTCTATCATGCCTGAATACTCTAAATCCAGGGATGTTGAGCTGCCATTCTTGCCCCTCTTTAAGCCAAGTTTATAGCAACGATATCATGTTGCCATGTGTCTAACTGTGATCTCAACTCATCTGCTTTATTTACTATACTCCTTTCATTTAAATAAATACCCTTTAACACTGCCAAAATCCTGTGCTGCACACTTTTTAATCTTTTCTTCTTCTGTCTTTTCGGCAATTTTGCTAATTTTCTGTGTCCTGTTTCCTGCCCTGAAATTGTCCTATCGAAGACTACGCTCAGATTCCCATCCCCCTGCCAATCTAGTTTAAACCATCCCCAACAAGACTAGCAAACCTTCCTGCGAGGATATTTGTCCCAGTCCTGTTCAGGTTCAAACCATCTGGCTTATACAGGTCCCACCTACCCCAGAACTGTTCCCAATGCCCCAGAAATCTGAAGCCCTCCCTCCTGCACCATCTCTCCAGCCACACATTTTTTTTCATTCATTCATGGGATGTGGGCCTCACTGGCTATGCCAGCATTTATTGCCCATCCCTAACTGCCCTTGAAAAGGTGGTGGTGAGCTGCCTTCTTGAACAGCTGCAGTCCATGTGAGGTAGGTACACCCACAGTGCTGTTAGGAAGGGAGTTCCAGGATTTTGACCCAGCGACAGTTAAGGAACGGCGATATAGTTCCAAGTCAGGATGGTGTGTGACTTGGACGGGAACTTGCAGGTGGTGATGTTCCCATGCATCTGCTGCTCTTGTCCTTCGAGGTGGTAGAGGTTGTGGGTTTGGAAGGTGCTGTCTAAGGAGCCTGGTGCGTTGCTGCAGTGCATCTTGTAGATGGTACACACTGCTGCCACTGTGTGTTGGTGGTGGAGGGAGTGAATGTTTGTGGATGGTGTGCCAATCAAGTGGGCTGCTTTGCTCTGGATGCTGTCGAGCTTCTTGAGTGTTGTTGGAGCTGCACCCATCCAGGCAAGTGGACAGTATTCCATCACACTCCTGACTTGTGCCTTGTAGATGGTGGACAGGCTTTGGGAAGTCAGGAGGTGAGTTACTTGCTGCAGGATTCCTAGCCTCTGGCCTGCTCTTGTAACCACACTATTTATATATCTACTCCAGTTCAGTTTCTGGTCAATGCTAGCCCCTAGGATATTGATCGTGGGGGATTCAGCGATGGTAATGCCATTGAATGTCAAGGGGAGATGGTTAGATTCTCTCTTGTTGGAGATGGTCATTGCCATTCATCTGGTGCATTTTCCTATTAATACACTCACTAGCACGTGGCCTTGGAATTAATCTGGAGATTATTACCCTTGTTGTCCTGCTTGCTAATCTCTTTCCCAGCTCCTAAACTCAGCCTGCAGGACCCTATCCCTCTTTCTTGCTATATCGTTGGTACCAATGTGGACCATGACCTCCGGCTGTGCACCCCCCACCCTCCAGAATGCTCTGTAGCCACTCGGTGATATCCATGACCCCTTGCACCAGGGAGGCAACATACCATCCTGGACTCATGTCTATGACCACAAAAACGCCCATCTGTTCCTCTAACTATAGAATCCCTGACCACTATTGCTCTCTTGTCCTTTTCCCTCCTTCCCTGCACAGCTGAGTCACCCATGATGTTCTGGTCATGAAATTCACTGCACTCTAGAGGGGAACCCTCCTTCCCATCAGTACTCAGTATACCGGTTAGAAAGTGGGATGCCCTCTGGGGACTCTTGCACTATCTGCTCTTAACTTCTTGTCTATCTGGCAGCTATCCAGTCCCTCTCTGACTGTGCTCGCTTAGATACTGGGTTGACTACCTCCTGAAACGTGCTATCCACGTAGTCCTCCAGCTCACGGATGCACCACAGTGACTCCAGCCGCCGTTCGAGCTCTGAAACCTGAAGCTCAAGCTTCTGCAGCCAGAGATACTTCCTGCAGATATGTTCGTCAAGGTCACATGGTACATCCACGACTTCCCACATACCACAGGAGGCACATTCCACTTGGCCGAGCTACCCTGCCATTACTTAGCTTTACAATGAAATTTAGTGAGTGTAATAACTTACCAGCTATTTGCAATCAGCTTTATCCCCTGTACCTTTGAGGCTGAAAAGGCAGAAAAGAAAAAGACCAAAGAGCACCTACCCCCCCACCCCCTGCACTGTCCTACCCCGTACAAACAGTACTATTCCTGCTGGTAATCACTAATAAATTACAGGTAGCTATCCTAGGGCTTTTTTTTTTTTAATAACTTTTTCTTTACTCTGCTCCATCTAAGCTATCCACAGGTAACAGCAGCTGCAACCCACCGATCAATCAGCCCACAGAATTTCAGTGAAGATACTGTTAGTTTTTTCTCCCACTTATCAAAACAGAGCACGCACTGACACAGCCAGAGAGCCTGCCGCTGACTGCTGCTGTCCTGGACATCAGGTAAGTGAAGGGCCTCGAACCCCGCTCTTTATTTAACATCTCTGCTCCAGTCCTGGTTCCTTCCAGATCTGCCGCTGCCTGCCGCTGTCCCGGACTTCAGGGCCTGGTTATAGGTCTTCTCGTTGCTTTGCATCTAAATATGAAAGCATAGTGTCCAATTTCCCTAGCAATTCAGTATTAGCTAACTGGATAGCAGGAGGTTCAATTTGAGAATTCATCCTCACTATCCTTTTCATCTTTCACTGACCCTACTACCTGACATACCTGTGCTTGCTTATCCTCCTTCCAGCAATAATATTGTTTTAACATATTGATATGACACAGCCGATTCTTTTTCTGGTGATCTCGGGTGTCAATCAAATAATTTACCAATTCTCTTGACCACTTTATATATGGACCACTGAGCCATGCTTTTAATGGTTCACCCTGTAAAGCTATTAATACGAACACTTCACCCCCTGGTTGAAATGTTCAGGTCTTTGCATGCTTGTCTGCCCATTTTTTCATAGTTGTTTGGGAAGCTTTAAGGTGCTCCTGAGCCACTTTGCAGGCTCTCGTAAGCCATTCACAGAACACAGATATATAATTTAGCACAGAGGATTCGTCCCTCTGTCCCAAAAATCTTTCTTTAATTAGTTTTAGAAGACCTCTTATCTCATGTCCATAAACTAATTCAAAAGGTCTAAAACCTGTAGATTCATTCGGTGAATCCCGAGTGGCAAACAAAAGAAATGCTAGTCCTTTATCCTCATCATGGGGATACTCATGACAGTGAGCCCTGATCATCGTTCTAAGGGTCTGATGATATCTTTCTAAAGATCTCTGTGTCTGTGGATGGTATGCTGAAGATGTTAACTGTGTTATATCTCAGTTACCCATAACTTCCTGAAAAATTTTAGACAAGAAATTGGAACCTTGATCCAACTGAATCTCAATCAGTAATCCATATCTAGTGAAGAACTGGGTTAACTTCTCTACCACTACCTAAGCAGAAATTGTTCTCAAGGGAATGGCCTCTGGGAACCGATTAGCCATATCCATGATAGTGAGTATACATTGCTGTCCTGCTTTTGTTTTTGATAAGGGTCCTACACAATCTACTAACACCCTACAAATAGTTCCCCAATAACTGGTATGGGAATTAGAGATGCCGATTTTATAGCAGGTTGCGGTTTTCCCACAATCTGGCATGTATGGCATGTTTTACAAAACTGTACCACATCCTTGGAAAGACCTCGCCAGTAAAAATGTTTACTTACATGTGATTTGGTCTTCTAGATCCCCATATGTCCTGCTAGAGGAATCCCATCCACTAACCTTAATAGTTCCTGGCGATACTTTGGTGGTACCACTATCTTCTGATGAACAACCGTCTAATCTTCATCTGCAGGTCTGTGAGGAGGTCTCCACTTCTTCATTAGAACGCCATTTTCAATATAATAGCCTCTGGAAGTCCTTTTGCCTCAGCTTCTGTTAGAACTGATTATGCCACCTTCTTCAACTCTGGGTCAGCTTGCTGAGTTGTGATCAGAGAAGATTTATTAACTATTTCATATGGATTATCTAAATCCTCAAAGAAAGTTTCAGATATTCGGCTGACTGTGGTGTCAATTTTACCTCTGACAATAGAACTTGTTTATCCATTGCTCGGGTTACCGCACAAGAAGGAAAAATTCCAGGAACCTTTTCCTGCAACTGCTCTGTCTCTTTAACTTCACTTGGTTTTTCCATAACCACTGACGAAACTACTGCTTTTGCTCTGACCAAATCATTCCTCAGGAGTAGGTCAATTCCATCTACTGGCAAACTATGGACAACTCCTACAGTTACTGTTCCAGACATCAGGTCACTCCCTAAGTGCACCCGATACAACAGTATGGGTATAGACTCCCCGCAAATACCATTCACTAAATCTTTAGCATTCAGTGCGCTCTCTGGTGGAAATGTTATGCCTTTCCCCAGCAAGAGAGTTTGGCTGGCTCCTGTATCCCGAAGTATAACTATAGGTTTACCTGCCTCACTTGAGGGATAAGGAATTACTTTTCCTTTTGACAAGAATTCCCTACAACTCTCAGGTATCTTGTTGACAACCCTTACACTGACAGTGGGTTTTGTACTTGGCCTTACAGCTGCAGTCAGAGCTACAGCCTGACCTGCTGTAATAAAAACAAGAAATGCTGGAACCACTCAGCAGGTCTGGCAGCATCTGTGGAAAGAGAAGCAGAGTTAACGTTTTGGGTTAGTGACCCTTCATCGGAACTGCTGTAATCTTGGTCAAGGCCCCTTTCACTGCAGTGGCTTTGTGTACTCCAATCAGTCCCATGGGTTTATCCCGCAACTTCCAGCATTCTGCCTGAAGATGTCCCACCTTGTGACAATGGTAACATTTAGGCTTGTGGACCTCACTTCCACCCTCAGCACCGTACTTTCTGGCCTGAGGAGGGGATCCTGGGGCATTACTAGCAGTTCCTTCATGTCCCAGGCTACTTGCCTTCCTTTCACTCTTCCACCTTCTATCCTTCTCGGGTTTGTGGGGTTAATGGAAAAGGATTTGGTCTTATGCACCAGCTCATAATCATCAGCAATTTCCACTGCCTGTCTGGCCATTGAAATATTCTGGTTTTCTACGTGGGTTCTTACTAATGGAGGGAGTGAATTTTTAAATTCCTCCAGGAGAATTAATTCGCTAAGGTTCTCATACATGGCTTGCATCTTTAGTGCCCATATCCAACGATCAAAATTAATTTGTTTTACCCTCTCAAATTCTATATAAGCCTGCCCAGCCAATATCCGGAGGTTCCCAAATTTCCAATGGTAAGCTTCAGGCACTAACTCATACGCAGCGAGAATAGCCTTTTTTGCCATCTCATAATCTGCAGAAGCCTCTTCAGAAAGCATAGCATAAACTTCATGAGCACTGCCCATCAACCTGCTTTGCATAAGCAGTGTCCAAATTTCCTTTGGCCATTTCATTTGTTTGGCTATCTTTTCAAAAGAAATGAAAAATGCCTCTACATCCCTTTCCTCAAACTTAGGGAGAGTTTGTATAAATTTAAACAGCATTTCACTGGGTCCTGGGCTGGACTCAGATTCTTCCTCACCAAAATTTTCACTGGAGCCTTTGTCTGAGTTCCATCTTTTTAAATTCGAATTCCCTTTCTTCTCTTTCACTTTCTCTTTGAAATTCAAGCTTAAGTCTTTCCAACACTAACGCTGTTCCTTTTTCTTTTTCCTTGTCAAGTTTTCTTCGTTCTTTTTCTGTTTCCTGTTGATGCCTAAGTTTTTCCAGTTTGTGTTCCTGCTCAAGTTGTTTCATTTTTAACTGAATCTTAGCTAATTCAACTGCACTACCCTCTGATTTACTGTCTTCTTCTTCTTCCAATTGCCAATGTTGGGCTATTACTTTAATTATGTCTTTTTTTTAGCACCTGATTTCAATTCTAACCCTAATTGTGCTGCCAAATGCTTTGGTTTAGCCTTGGTTAAATTTTGCAAGTCACTGAGGGATACCTACTCCTTCCCCAGAAAAGCTTCAGCAACTGCTACAGACATTCTGGTGGTGTAGATTTTACCCTATCACACATGTTTGGGATTTTCTTCTCCCTGCTGCTCTCACATGCGTTCAAATCTTCAGAAGAAGGAATTTTCCTCCACACAAGATCAGGGGGCAGGTTGTTCAACCTTGCCCGTCTAAGAGCGAAGACCAAAGTACGGAAAGTCCTCATCAGGGAACTCCTCTTTGCTGACGATGCTGCTTTAACATCTCACACTGAAGAGTCTGCAGAGTCTCATCGACAGGTTTGCGGCTGCCTGCAATGAATTTGGCCTAACCATCAGCCTCAAGAAAACGAACATCATGAGACAGGATGTCAGAAATGCTCCATCCATCAATATTGGCGACCATGCTCTGGAAGTGGTTCAAGAGTTCACCTACCTAGGCTCAACTATCACCAGTAACCTGTCTCTAGATGCAGAAATCAACAAGCGCATGGGAAAGGCTTCCACTGCTATATCCAGACTGGCCAAGAGAGTGTGGGAAAATGGCACACTGACACGGAACACAAAAGTCCGAGTGTATCAAGCCTGTGTCCTCAGTACCTTGCTCTATGGCAGCGAGACCTGGACAACGTATGTCAGCCAAGAGCGATGTCTCAATTCATTCCATCTTCGCTGCCTCCGGAGAATCCTTGGCATCAGATGGCAGGACCGTATCTCCAACACAGAAGTCCTCGAGGCGGCCAACATCCCCAGCTTATACACACTACTGAGTCAGCGGCGCTTGAGATGGCTTGGCCATGTGAGCCGCATGGAAGATGGCAGGATCCCCAAAGACACATTGTACAGCGAGCTCGCCACTGGTATCAGACCCACCGGCTGTCCATGTCTCCGCTTTAAAGACGTCTGCAAACGCGACATGAAGTCCTGTGACATTGATCACAAGTCGTGGGAGTCAGTTGCCATCGTTCGCCAGAGCTGGCGGGCAGCCATAAAGGCGGGGCTAAAGTGTGGCGAGTCGAAGAGACATAGCACTTGGCAGGAAAAAAGACAGAAGCGCAAGGGGAGAGCCAACTGTGTAACAGCCCTGACAACCAATTTTATCTGCAGCACCTGTGGAAGAGTCTGTCACTTTAGAATTGGCCTTTGTTGCCACTCCAGGCGCTGCTCCACAAACCACTGACCACCTCCAGGCGCTTACCCATTGTCTCTCGAGACAAGGAGGCCAAAGAAGAAGACAATTTTTAAAAATTCATTTGTGGATTGTGGGCATCATTGGCTAGGCCAGCATTTATTGCCCATCCCCAATTGCCCTTGAACTCAATGGCTGACTAGGCCATTTGAAAGGGCTTTTAAGAGTCAGCCATATTGCTGTGAGCCAGGTGTCACATATAAGCCAGACCAGGTAAAGACGGCAGATTTCCTTCCCTAAAGGACATTAGTGAACCAGATGGGTTATTACAACAATCGATAGTGATATCATGGTCACCATTTGACTAGCTTTAAATTCCAGATTAATTAATATATTTTCAAATTTCACCATCTTCCATGGTGGGATTCGAACCCGTGCTCGAACCCAGAGCATTAGCCTAGGCTCTGGATTACTAGTCCAGTGACATTACCATTATGCCACTGCCTCCCAGTTGTACAATTGTCTGTTCTCAGTGTTGGGTTTATCCTGAAAAAACAGAGCTCCCAATTAAATATGCTACATTTGAGGTGGGACGAGTACACTGTTAATTCATTCCCACTACTCCACAGGTCACAACATATTCTTTAAAGTTTACCCACTTGTTGAAACAGTTACTCAGGTACACTATTTTCCCCAGAATAGAACACACTAACCAGGTTTATTTACTGAACACAAAATTAACAGTTTATTAATAAACAAATCTTAACTAGTAATGAAGGAAACAATATCACATAGATCAAATTTTTAAAAATCCAACATTAAATTTTAAAAAGTCCCCTTTACCTTAGTCCCTTCACACTCTCACACACACACACATGTACACCGGTTAACCGAAAGAATAAAAAAAAGGATTTTTAGATCAGAGCTCTATTACAGACAAAAACACACCTGGGCAGGTCACTTGCCCACCCCTGGAAAAATAGCAGATGAGACAAGCTGCACCAAACGGGCACACAGTACAATCATAGAGCACATGCAGGCAGGATCTTTAGAATCTTCCAGAATTAGTTCTCTTCAGGCGGTGTTGAAAAGAAATTTAGCAGGCCTTCTTGAAATACGGAAAACAAGACAAATTGACACAGTGAACTTCAGAGTCTTTTAGGGAATTATGAGAAAATGAGCTGGGTTATGGTCTTTCTTGGAATTCTCTCCTTCTGTCCTTTTTTGACACTTCACCAGCACTTGACTTTTTAAAAACATTTAGCAAGAATCTGGTCTCTTCATCCAGAAAGTAAAACACACACTGACTCATACCAAAAAACCTGTGATTTTTTCTGCCCATCCCAGGTGTTCTGTTACTACTGGGCTTGTCTAATCAAAGGAGCACGTGTCAATTTTCTGCCCCTGTTGCCAGAGCTTCTGCTCTAAGCCTAGCCTGAGCAATGCAACAAACAACAATACTGTTGCCAATCTGACTCCCTCACTGTCCCCTCGATTAAAAAAAATCCAACATTTATTTACCATAACTATAAATTCCTTTAAAAAAAATTATTTTTAACAAAACAGAATCACTGTCATAACATTATGATATTAAAGTAAAATGTTGGTTAAAAGAACCCTTGTTAGTAAGTTGTTGAATTTTATTTGCTAACATTGTACTGTATTCATGTTGTTGAATTAAGATAAAGTAAATAATTTATATTCGTTTACTAGTACAGAACTTCAGTATTGCTGAAAACAAAGACATTTTGTTGAAACTTTTCATCTTGCACTCATCAGGACAATGTGAAGGATACCAATGTAAGGAAAAGCAACAAATTTATATTGTACGAGAAGAGAGTGCTGATTGGTTGGCAAGTGCACTCTGATTGGTAGAGGCATTGCCATGGAGAATGCACCAGTTTATGGTGACTAACAGTTAAGTGCCAAGCTTTGTTTGAAATTTAAACCAGGCAGCTTGACTTTGATTGGTCAAGGCATTGCCCTGAGGAATGAACGAGCAAATGGCTGTCACTTATTTTGTTTACTTGAAACAGGCGCAATGTGTACATGTTTTTTCTGTCTGCAAAGAACAGGGCCCTGTGTATTAAAATATGTAGCTTTCAGTACATGCAAATACATCACACTGCGAGCCTGACTGACAATCTTAAATTGGTTGTGAGCATAATGTTCAGAACTACCTTTGGCAGGTACTGTTTCCTCCATTTACCATTTGGCCTGTCAGTCAATCAACAGCATATGGACCAGATAACGGAACAAGTCCTGGGCTGTGTGTGTATTGTGGACGGCATTGTTGTCGTAGGAAGAAGAGCATGACGGAAACCTACACTTATTAATGGAGACCGCCAGATGCCAAGGCTTGGTTTTCAAAACAAAAAGTGTTCCATTAAGGCTGATCATACAAAGTTTTTAGGTACTATTTACTAGAGTTCAGGCAACTGCCTAGATCCTGGGAAGATTGAAGACATCCAATCAATGCCGACACTGCAAGAAAAGGACAACCTCCAAAGATGTCTAGGTCTATGCAACTGCCTTGCTGCATACATACCAAGCTTCTCGGAGAAGGCTTCTCCACTAAGAGAATTGCTGAAGAAAAACACGCCATTTCTATGGTAGGATATCGCCAACATGCATTCAGTGTATTGAAACAAGCACTGTCAGCTGAGTCATATCTTCAATACTATGACCCTTGCAAGGCAACAACATTAGAAGTGGACGCATTGTGGAAATGCCTTTGTGCATGTGTCCTTCAAGGCGGCAAGCCTGTCACATTTGGTTCAAAAAGTCTGTTGCCAGCACAAGCAAATTACTTCAATATCGAACGAGAAGCTCTTGGTCTCGTCTTCGGAGTCACCAGGTTCCACACATATTTATTCAGAAAAGAGTTCACGTTGAAGACAGATCATAAGCCGCTGGAAATGACCTGGAGAAAACCACTCATGAGTGCACCGCCTCGTCTCCAGAGGTTATTCATCAAGATTCAGGGCTACAACTGTGATGTCATATACAAACTCGGTGATGATCCTTTCGGACATCCTAAAAGAACCAGCCCAATCCTGAGGAAGTGCAAGAAAAGCCATTTGACTTCCATGTCTGTGCAAGTTTGGAGGATGTCTACAATGAGAGCTCATGCGCTTTGGTCAAAACAAGAGAGAGAAACTCCAAAGGGAGACTTCTCAAGATCCCAAACTCCTAACTCTATGACAAATTGTTATAGAGGGTTGGCCTAAGGCCATTCAGGAGATCCCCACAGATCTGAGAACATATTGACCATACAGAGACGAAACCGATATATGCAATGGACTACTATTCAAAGGACGCCAAGTACTCATCCCAGTGACGCTTCAGTCTGACATACTTGGACAGCTCTACCAAGGACATATGGGAATAGAAAGAATGAGATGACTCACCCATGAGTCAATATTCTGGCCCGACATCAGCAAGGCCATTGACCAGATAATGAGATCTTGTGATGCATGTAAAGAACACCAGACTAGAGCCTTTCCAACCGCATGACATACCATCATCACCATGGATAAAGATGGCAACAGATCTGTGCTCTATGGCCAGAGAAGACTATCTGCTAGTGACTGACTATTAGTCCAAATTTCCTATTGTGCAGAAGCTTCAAGACACATTGAGTACAGCAGTGGCCAATACTGTTAGTGAAATCTTTAGCCCCAGTAGAAGTGGTGTCCAACATCAGTCCACAATACACCGGAAAACTGTGTGAATGATAGTCCGTCAACCATACCACATCCACGTTCAAATGGGATGGCTGAATGTATGGTCAGGACAGTCAAATCTCTGATCAAAGAGTGTTCAGAAACCACGCAAGATATCCAATTTGTGTTACTGCATCTTCGTGCAATGCCATTGGACTCCAGATTGCCATCACCTGCTAAGATTCTGTTTGGTCAACCGCTGAGAATCACACTACCTAGTTATCATCTCACCAGGTCATCCTTGATCACAGACCGATTACGCCAGAAACAAGATAAAATGAACGACGCACATGACATGCATGCAGGGGCAGAATTACCGCCACTATACGTTGGCCAGAAGGTGAGCATCCCACACCTGGAAGAACAGACATGTATCCTAGCAGAGGTGTCCAAGGTGTGCAAACAGCCACAATTGTATGAGGTTACAACACCAAATGGTGCAGTTCTGCGAAGGAATCCATCTCACCTAAGGGGATTCTCTGCTATCCAGGCACAAGGCGACCAACCAGCATCACCTACAAGTATCTGCGTATGTTTTGAAGATGAAGAGACAACAAGCAATACATCTACAAATGAGGACAATCTACCCAGACACGATCTTCAGGAGGAGAGGATGAACAGTTCAAGAACACACCCACGTCATTGTCACAAGGTCTGGTCAAATCAGCCAATGACCAGTACAGTTCCATACGTGACAACACCTTGAAGAGGAGTGTTCCAAATGTTCTTGTTACAGTTGAATCTTTTATGTAAAGAGTGTTGTAGTTCTCAAATGTCTTACATCTCATAAGGGTTGCGTATTCATGTACATATTAATGTTATGCGATGTCATTTAAGGGAAGGAGGATGTTGTGATAGCGTATTTGTTAGTATGTTAAATATAATCATTTAAATATATGTTTATGCTAATATGTATGCCATCACAGGAAGTGATGCAATATCACGTGATTCAGTTCTCCTGCACAGTTAACACGTGTAATCTGAAGCAACAGCAAGTCTCCATTTAAGCTCTGCGTTCTAAACCTTTATGTCTGCCCTCCAGCTTTGAAAGAGATAATACAACATTTCCCATTGCCTTCAATTTTGATCGGGCTCCTTGATGCCACACTCGGTCAAATGCTGCCCTGATGCCAAGGGCAGTCAGTCTCACCTCACCTGTGGAATTCAATTCTTTTGTCCATGTTTAGACCAAGGCTCTATTAAGATCTGGAACTGAATGGTCCTGACACAACTCAAACTAAGCATCAGTGACCAGGTTATTAGTAAGTAAGTGCCACTTAATGGCACTGTCAATGACCCCTTCCATCACTTTGCTGATATTGATGGGGCAGTAATTTGCCGGGTTGGATATGTCTTGCTTTTTGAGGACAGGACATACCTGGGCAATTTTCCACATTGTCAAGTAGATGCCAGTTGTAGCTGTACCGAACAGCTTGGCTTGGGGCGTGGCTAGCACAAGTGTTCAGCACTGGAGTTGGGATGTTGTCAGGACACAGAGCCTTTTCTGTATGCAGTGCCATCAGCCATCTCTTGGTATCATAAGGAGTGAATTGAATTGGCAGAAGATTGGCATCTG
Organism: Heterodontus francisci; assembly: GCF_036365525.1. Taxonomy (NCBI): domain Eukaryota; kingdom Metazoa; phylum Chordata; class Chondrichthyes; order Heterodontiformes; family Heterodontidae; genus Heterodontus; species Heterodontus francisci. The sequence continues at coordinate 76,499,889 of NC_090374.1, read as the reverse complement.
TGATGTTGGGGACCTCAGGAGGAGGTTGAGATGGATCATCCACTTGGCATTTCTGTCTGAAGATGGTTGCAAATGCTTCAGCCTTGTCCTTTGCACTGACGTGCTGGGATCCGCCATCATTGAACATACGGATGTTTGTGGAGCCTCTTCTTCCCTTTAGTTGTTTAATTGTCCTCTGCCTATCCTGACTGGATGTAGCAGGACTGCAGAGCTTTGATCTGGTCCATTTGTTGTGGGATCGCTTAGCTCTGTCTATGGCATGCTGTTTCTGCTGTTAAGCATGATAGTAGCCTGAGTTGTAGTTTCACCTGGTTGTAAAATTAATTTTCAGGTATGCATGATACTGCTCCTGGCATGCTCTCCTACACTCCTCAATAAATTAGGTTTGATCCCCCTGCTTGATAATAATGGTAGAGTGAGGGATACGCCGGGCCATGAGGTTACAGATTGTGGTTGAATACAATTCTGCTGCCACTGATGGCCCACAGCGCCTCATGGATGCCCAGTTTTGAGCTGTCAGATCTGATCTGAATCTATTCCATTTAGCACAGTGATATAGCACACAAGATGATGGATGGTGTCCACAGTATGAAGATGAAGATTCGTCTCCAGAAGGCCATGCGGTGGTCACTCCTACCAATAATGTCATGGACAAATGCAGCTGTGACAGGTAGATTGGTGAGGATGAGGTCAAGTAAGTGTTTCCCCATTGTTAGTTCTCTCACCACTTGCCACAAGCCCAGTCTGGCAGATATGTCCTTCAGGACTCAGCCAGCTGTGTGTTATTGAGCCACTCTTGGTGGTGGACCTTGAAATACCCCACCCAGAGTACATTCTGTGCCCTTGCTACCCTCAGTGCTTCTACCAAGTGATGTTTAATGTGGAGGAGTACTGATTCATCAGTTGAGGGAGGGCAGTAGATGGTAATCAGCAGGAGGTTCCCTTGCCTGATGCTATGAGACTTCATGGGGTCCAGGGTCAATGTTGAGGCCTCCCAGGGCCACTTACTCCTGATTGTATACCACAATGTTGCCACCTCTGGTGGATCTGTCTTGCCACTGGTACAAGACACATCCAGAGATGGTGATGGAAGAGACTGGCACATTGGCTGGTATGATTCTGTGAAGATGACTGTCAGGCTGTTGCTTGCCTGTGGAACAGCTCTCCCAACTTTGGCACAAGTCGCCAGATGTTAATGAGGGGGCCTTTGTAAGGTCAACTGGGCCAGATGTTCCTTTTTCCTATCTGATACCGGGTGGTCTGTTCTGTTTTATTCTTATTTGGCATCTCTGTAGTGGTTTGATACAGCTGAGTGGCTTGCTAGGCCATTTCAAATGACAGTTAGGAGTCAATTACATTGCTGTGGGTCTGGAGTGACATGTAGGCTAGACCAGGTAAGATGGCAGATTTCCTTCCCTAAAGGCATTAATGAACTGGGTGGGTTTTTACAGCATTCTGATAGTTTGATGATCACTATTACTGAGACTAGCTTTTTAATTCCAGCTTTATTTAATTAATTGAATTTAAATTCCCCCAGTTGCCATGGTGGGATTTGAATTCTTGTCTCCGGAGCATTAAGTCAGTCCCAAGGAGTACTAATCTAGTAAATTTACTATTATGCTTATTCTCTTATTATCTTATTCAAGTTTACTCAGCATGAAGTGGAAAATTGTGCTGAGCTGTAGCCATTGGGTCAACCAAAGCATGAGTTAGAGAGCTTGGCAAGAAGTAACTGCTCAAGTAAATGGCAACACCACTGTGGAGTGGATATAGATTCAATGTCAGAATAAGTTCTATGACCTCACAGGAGTGTCAAGCTAGGGGATTGTACCTTGACCTCATAGTTGTGCAATGGAACAACCAGCATTGGCATCAAGTGGTACAAAAGCAAAATATTGCGGATGCTCGAAATCTGAAATAAAAACAGAAAATGCTGGAAATATGCAGCAGGTCAGGAAGCAACTGTTGAGAGAGAAACAGTTAGTGTTTCAGCTCGATAACCTTTCAGTTCTGATGTCAAGGCACCAACGCTAAATACTCAATGTGTAAATCTGTTTTTGTAGGATAAGACAGCGCAAAGGAAGAGAGAGAATATCAATGGCAAGAGGATCAACCAAGCCACATCTTTTCTTCCGTCTTAAGGAGTAGGATGTCGAGTGGGATAATTGATTTACCTTGAAAATTACTAAAATTATACCAAAGCAAAGACTCATTTTTAAGAAACAAAACAAAAAGTGCTGGAAATACTCAGCAGGTCTGGCAGCATCTGTGGAGAGAGAAGCAATGTTAATGTTTCAGGTCTGTGACCTTTCATCAGAACTTCATCCACCAGTTCTAATACCGTATGTTCCAAATATTCACATTTTTAAATTCCTTGTACATCAACAATTATCAGAAGTTAAAGAGAAGACATAAACCATCACTAGATGGCACACTGAGATCTTTAAAGCTGAATGAAAATTTATGACAGTAAAGCATGCAACATTTAATTGAACAATTCACTTTCTTTTCAAATGCCTGAAATCTCAAAATTTCTTTGATTGGTTCACATGCAAAAATAACCCAACATTAAATGAATAACATTGCACATCATTTTGGTATTCAATTTGATGTTACACACTTGTACCCTTGGACTCAGTTTATGTTTCCTGATATTGTAATATGCAACATGTTGATGACGAAGAACATTCCAGATAGAAACTGTTGCAAGAGTCTGAATGTCAGTGACTTAGTAACACAAACCCCATTACTTTCTGAGCTGATTATCTCCTGAACTTTTGCTTGTTAAACCAAGCATGAAAATCGCAGAAATCGAGTTAATTTCAAAAGCTCAGTTTCAGATCAGTATATAAGATCTCCAACTGTAAACTAAAAAGTGACATTCTGGATTTCTGGTGATTGTCTAAAGGTCTTTCAAAAGGTGAATTATGTACCATAGAGCATATTATAATGGAGAGAAAGCAAAAATATTTTCAATGACGCATTTTGTGACCTATCCAAATGGCACGATTTGACTTGGGATTGACTTAAGCATTTGATTTGGGTGATTTGGCTTTTGGACCTAATCTATGTGATCATCTATAATTAAAATTATATGAGGTGAGATGAGAGTGACTGCCCTTGACATCAAGGCGGCATTTGACCGAGTATGGCATCAAGGAGCCCTAGCAAAACTGAGGTCAATGGGAATCAGGGGGAAAACCCTCCAATGGTTGGAGTCATACCTAGCGCAAAGGAAGATGGTTGTGGTTGTTGGAGGTCGATCATCTCAGCACCAGGACATCACTGCAGGAGTTCCTCAGGGTAGTGTCCTAGGCCCAACCATCTTCAGCTGCTTCATCAATGACCTTCCTTCAATCATAAGGTCAGAAGTGGGGATGTTCGCTGATGATTGCACAATGTTCAGCACCATTCATGACTCCTCAGATACTGAAGCAATCCGTGTAGAAATGCAGCAAGACTTGGACAATATCCAGGCTTGGGCTGATAAGTGGCAAGTAACATTCGCGCCACACAAGTGCCAGGCAATGACCATCTCCAACAAGAGAGAATCTAACCATCTACCCTTGACATTCAATGGCATTACCATCGCTGAATCTCCCACTATCAACATCCTCGGCGCTTCCATTGACCAGAAACTGAACTGGAGTAATTACCGTGGCTACAAGAGCAGGTCAGAGGCTAGGAATCCTGCGGCGAGTAACTCACCTCCTAACTCCCCAAAACCTGTCCACCATCTACAAGGTACAAGTCAAGAGTGTGATGGAATATGCTCCACTTGCCTGGATGGGTGCAGCTCCAACAACACTCAAGAAGTTTGACACCATCCAGGACAAAGCAGCCAGCTTGATTGGCACCCCATCCACAAACATTCACTCCCTTCACCACCGACGCACAGTGGGAGCAGTGTGTACCATCTACAAGATGCAAGGCTCCTTAGACAGCACCTTCCAAACCCGCGACCTCTACCAACTAGAAGGAGAAGGGCAGCAAATGCATGGGAACACCACCACCTGCCAGTTCCCATCCAAGTCACACACCATCATGACTTGGAACTATATCGCCGTTCCTTCACTGTCGCTGGGTCAAAATCCTGGAACTCCCTTCCTAACAGCACTGTGGCTGTACCTACCCCACATGGACTGCAGTGGTTCAAGAAGGCAGCACACCACCACCTTCTCAAGGGCAATTAGGGATGGGCAATAAATGCTGGCCTGGCTAGCGACGCCCACATCCCATGAATGAATAAAAAAAAATCATTTTAGTATAAACTATTCATGCAAATAATGGAACATCAAGGTAGAGCAATTGTTGTAAACCTAATCCTGTATGCTTTAAAGCTTAGGTTGGAAATCAACAGGCAAAAACATATCCCTTTAAGTTAACTTTATTGTCTATTATTTGGATAACGATTTTGGTAAGTGCCAATGCGCCTGGATAGCAAAATAACCATGTTTGAAGTTAGCTATTACTGGTGGCTTTTAGCATTACAGATAGAAATTACAATTTTTGATATTAAACTTTTAAAAGTAGCAACTTCCCAATATTTTAGTTGTAAATTCAGACCTTAAACAGCTTGTAACATGTTTAATTTTAAAGAAGTCCCCAGCATCTCAGATGCCAGTCTTCAGCCAATTTGATTCATGCCACAGGCATGCTTGCAAGTGATTAGTAATAGCACAAAGAGGAAGGGAAGGTGGTGCCAATCAGACAGTAGCAGTGAAACAAAAAGGAAAGGCGAAGGATGCATCAGAACTGATGAAAGGTCACAGACCTGAAACGTTAACTCTGTTTCTCTCTCCACAGTTGCTGCCTGACCTGCTGAGTAATTCCAGCACTTTCTGTTTTAACTCACTTATGATGCCTGTCACACCTCTATCCTTCTATCAGCATGCCATCTTTCATTACTTTACCCTATCTATTCCCCTGTCACACTATGGCATGTTTGACCTTTCTCGCTCCTCCTCTTGGTGTTTGCATTTTTGTACTCTTGCCCCATTTTTAAGTCTAGCTTCTATTTTTCTTTCGTCACACTCCTGGTACTTAAGTATATTTTTTAGTTTTGCTCACAGTCTTTCTGTTTTTAAATTTAGCTCTGCTGTTTCCCTTTGACTTTTGCTTCCAATATTTCTTAAAAGTATGGCTCTATTTTTCTTTTAGCCCACTTGTTCTTGTACTTTATCAGCATTGGTTCAGGTATTTGTATGTTTTTTTTCTGCCATTCCTGGTATTTTTCTTTCCCTTACAGCCACTCCCAATGCTTTTGATTAAAATACAACTCTGCTGTATCTTTTATAAATTATAGTGCCAGTGATTAGTCTCATTGCTATTGACATTTTTCTTTATTCCTACTCCCAGTCTTTGTAATTTTTACTATGCAGGCATTAAAAAAAATATTATTCAGCTTATTTTAAGCCCTGCTCTGGATTTTGTTTTTTTTTTAAATTCTACATACCATGAAGCCTCCTAAGACTCCCATCTCTACTGTTTATAAAAATATTAGCCCATAAAGTTCCTAGCAGAACCAGGTCCCACCTGAATTTCCGTCATTCTGCCAAATTTGTCCAATTATGTGCTAGAAGACAAAAGGAATTCTAATCCATTGTTCAGCTTTCCTCCCTAACTTTCCTCTCACCATTCTTTTCTTAGTATTTGCCCTAACTCCCTCTTTACTGCTCTGATCTTATCTCACTGACCTCTTCTGCACATGACCTGTCACCACCAGATTCTGTGGAAACCCTAACTTTCCTTCACAAACCGTTCAATATGTTCTGGCAGCAAAGAATTGAATAAGGCCTGATAACAGGTGCAGGGATTACAATGTGCGATTAATCTGCACTTGTTTTTTTGTGGTGCAGGCAGCATGCAAACTCCTAAATGGTAGAAGTGTGGAGCCAGTACTTACTGTGCTGCTGAATGGCTGAACGCCTCAAAAGAGGCTCCCAAGTTCATTGGAGGCTAGCGCCACTTAAAGCTAGCCTTTACCTCCTAAAGCCAGCCTGCATCTAATAAAGGGGAGGTGTATTCTGGCAGCAGCAGATGATGGAACTGTTTGTGGAAGAGTCCTTCAGCTATAGTGATAGGGGATTCTATCGTAAGGGATACAGATAGGTGTTTCTGTAGCCACAAATGTAACTCTAAGCTGCTATGTTGCCTCCCTGGTGCGAGGGTCAGGATGTCACGGAGCAGCTGCAGGACATTCGGAAGGGGGAGGATGAACAGTCAGAGGTTGTGGTTCACATTGGTACCAACAACATAGGTAGAAAGAGGGATGAGGTTCTGCAACAAGAATTTAGGGAGCTAGGTAGCAGATTAAAAAGCAGGACCTCTAAGGTTGTAATCTCTGGATTACTCTTGGTGCCACATGAGTATAGGAATAGGAGGATAGAGCAGATGAATGCGTGGCTGAAGAGATGGTGCAGGACGGTGGGCTTTAGTTTTCTGGATCACTGGATCTGTTTCTGGCAAAGGTGGGACCTGTACAAATTGGACGTGTTGCACCTGAACCGGAACGGGACCAACATCCTTGCAGGGAGGTTTTCTAGTGCTGTTGGGAGAGGTTCAAACTAATTTGGCAGGAGGATGGGATACAGAGTGGAGGTACAGTAGGGGTGATGCACAGCCAAGTATAGAAGAGAAACTAAGTCAGTCTGGAAGGCAGAGCAAATATAGACCTGTTAAGGCACAAGCCAATAATGCAAGGCTGGATTGCATCTATTTCAGTGCAAGGAGTCTTACAAGTAAGGCAGATGAATTGAGGGCGTTGATTAACACATAGGAATATGATATTATTGCTATCACAAAGACATGGTTGAGGGAAGGGCAGCACTTGCAGCTCAATATTCCAGGGTATAGAATCTTCAGGCGTGATTGGGGGGGGCGCGCGGGGGGTGTAAAAGAGGAAGTGGCATTGCACTATTGATCAAGGAGTCAATTACTGCAGTAAGGAGGGATGATATCTTAGAAGGTTCCTCAAATGAGGCCATATGGGTAGAACTTCAAATCCTCTCTGGCCACAGGAGAGGTACCAGAGGACTGGAGGACAGCGAATGTAGTACCATTATTCAAGAAGGGTAGCAGGGATAAACCAGGTAATTACAGGCCGGTGAGTCTAACATCAGTGGTAGGGAAACTACTGGAAAAAATTCTGAGGGACAGGATTAATCTCCACTTGGAGAGGTAGGGATTATTCAGGGATAGTCAGCATGGCTTTGTCAGGGGGAGATCGTGTCTAACTAACTTGATTACATTTTTCGAAGAGGTGACTAGATGTGTGGATGAGGGTAAAGCAGTTGATGTAATCTACATGGACTTCAGTAAGTCTTTTGATAATGTTCCACATGGGAGATTGGATAAGAAGGTAAGAGCCCATGGGATCCAGGGCAATTTGACAAATTGGATCCAAAATTGGCTTAGTGGCAGGAGGCAGAGGGTGATGGTCGAGGGTTGTTTTTGCAAGTGGAAGCTTGTAACCAGTGGTATACCGCAGGAATCGGTGCTAAGAGCCTTGCTGTTTGTAGTGTACATTAATGATTTAGATGTGAATATAGGAGGTATGATCAGTAAGTTCGCAGATGACATGAAAATTGGTGGTGTCATAAATAGTGAGGAGGAAAGCTTTAGATTATAGGATGATATAAACAGGTAAGATGGGCAGAGCAGTGACAAATAGAATTTAATCCTGAGAAGTGTGAAGTGATACACTTTGGGAGAACTAACAAGGCAAGGGAATATACAATGGATGGTAGGACCCTAGGAAGTACAGAGGGTCAGAGGGACCTTAGTGTACAAATGCCTTAGGATTTTCCCTTATCTTACCCGACAGTGTTTTTTCATGTCCCCTCTTCGCTCTCCTAATTACTTTTTTAAGTACCCCCTTGAATACACTGATTAATGCATTACAAATATTACTGAGGAAAATCTCAAAGCATATATCTGTCTATTGATCTTAAGATCTATCATTGTTTATGATGACATGTAATGTAATTATAATTTACATGGAAATAATCAAAAAGGATATTGGAATGATAGCCTTTATATCTAGAGGAATAGAATACAAGGGGTAGAGGTCATGCTATAACTATACAAAGCCCTGGTTAGACCACACCTGGAGTGCTGAGAGCAGTCTGGGCACCACACCTTAGGAAGGATATATTGACCTTGGAGGGAATGCAGCGTAGATTTACTAGAATGATACCTGGACTCCAAAGTTTAAATTACAAAGAGGGATTACAAAAACTAAGGGCTGAATTTTGTTTTCCCACCGATGGGAGCAGCTCATTTAAATATGCAGGGTGGGCCGCACCCCCAATCATGTGGCAGCATCAGCTGCCTCGTGCAGGCGCTGGCACCATTTTTAAAGAGCTGCCAAATCTGCCGAGAGACTGCAGAGCTGAACCCCGTACCTCCCCCAACTACACCGCAAATAAATTGTTACTCCAATCCCCCCCGCAAAACACTTAGATTGCAGAGTTTCCCTCTCAATCTCCCAAAACTCCACAATGTGCAGATGTCACCCCTTCCCCCCCCCCCCACCCCCATACTACAAATGAAGAGTTAACCCCATTCCCCCTAGCCTCCACCGCACGAAAAATCCTAAGTTCCCCTTTCCCCACCTTGATGGCACCAGCATTCCCTGGACGGGAAAGTGAAGGCACATGAGTGCTGCCCTGAACAGCAGTTAAGATCGCGAGGAATCGCATTCGAATGTATTCATAACCTTTATTTAAATATTTAAAGTTGGGTCCCATCACCAAGCGGCGGGGGGAGCCTCGCCACTGCTGGGAAGATCAGGCCCAGCAATCCCAGCATCGAGCTCTGTGGCAGGCCGCTGCTGCTCCGATCTTCCAGCCCTCCCCACCACAGAGCCCGACAACGGGAGCTCAACAAAATTTAGCCCTAGGATTGTATTCTCTGGAATTTATAAGGTTAAGGGTGATTTGATTGAAGTTTTCAAAATTTTTAAGGGCAACAGGTAGGATAGATTGGGAGAAAATATTTCTGCTGGTTGGGGAATCTAGGACTTGGGGGTATCGTCAAAAAAATTTGAGCCAGACCTTTCTGGAGTGAAATCAGGAAGCACTTCTTCACGCAAAGGGTGGTAAAGGTTTGGAACTCTCTTCTGTTAACAGCAATTAACGTTAGATCAATTGTTCATTTTAAAATGGAGATCAATAGACTTTTGTTAGCCAAAGTTATTAAGGGATATGTGTCAAAGGCAGGCTTATGGAGTTAGGTCACAGAATAGCCATGTTCTCATTGAATGGCAGAACAGGCTTAAGGGGCTAAATAGCCTATTCCTGTTCCTATGCTCCTATGTAAAGTGTGAAAAGATTGAGATGAGCTTAACCTTTGAACCCAAACAGACGTATTAATGTAGTTGATCTCTACAAACAATGCACATACAACTTTAGAAGATACTGTGCTGAGATCAAGTTTTATATCTTGTTGTGCTATAATGCTAGTTGTGAAATGTTGTTAGTCAAAATGAAAGTTATTCATCGTCACTGGATTTTAGCAACAGCAAATTAATATCACAAGATGGATTTCATCTATTAGACTTAAAACATTATAAAATAAAAAACACTTTGAACACTCTTTTATTGTTGGAACTGCAGTTCACAGTTATAAAAAACTGGATTTAGACAAGATATTGTACCAATTCTATATAAAAAAACAAAATTCCCCTCATAACCACATTGTGGAAGCCATCAGCTTTTGTGAGAGAATAACCTTTATACATAATGTAGGATTTACTGAGCAGCTGTCTGTTGTCCAGGTTTACGTAATATAAAAGGTTTGCTTTCTGCATTTGTTTCATTTCATGCCCATTGAAATCTGAGCTCTGGGTTACCTGAGTGATCTTATACACTGTAAATAAAACCAACTGCATTACTGGAATGGAATATTCAAAATGTCATTCCACAGCTGCTGAATTGATGAATAATTCAATGATTCTGAAAAAGCTCAGTGAGATGATATGAGAGGCACTCAAGGACAGTGTATTAGAAAATGGGAGGTTAATTATTTCTGCTAATTAAATCATTGGGAAGATCGCATGAATAGACTCATTTTGTTCCAAAGTACATATCAGATATGAATAACTAATATCTGAACAACTAGTACTAATATTTCTGGGATGATATAACGTATCATGAATAAACTGATGTGTAACATTCAACATACTAAATGATCTCATAGTTTGCTATTAAAATGGAAAAATATTGATCGATATTCCATGTTTCATGAGTTCATGTTGCATGAATTTCTAATGTTTATGACTGTTTTAACTTGTTTAGAATGCTTTTTATTCTCCAATTTTCTCTTCTCACTTTAAGACACCAATCATGGATCTTGGTGACCATCCTACACCTTACCCAAGTGTTTTCTTATTTGTTTGTGGGATGTGGGCATCACTGGCTAGGCCAGCATTTAACTAATTTTTATAACTTTTTCTTTCTGCCTCTTTTATCTCTTTCTCAATCCTATCTTTCTTTCACTTTTTATTTTGCATTCTGTACATAATTTTGCATTAAATTAGATATTCTAATTTACACTTCCTGGTTTAGACGCTGCATGCTTCAATAAAGATTCTTCAATCCGATTAGTTATAAAATGGAATCTTATCAGCCCCACAGAGGCAGGCTTGGAGGTGGGACTAGGAGCAAAATTTGAAAGTGGCACGTCAGCTGACCCGTTTCTGCCTCTGAGTGATCTTACTGTACACAGTACTCCAGCTGTGGCCTAACTAACTTTTTATACAGCTCCATCATAACCTCCCTGCTCTTATATTCTATGCCTCAGCTGATAAAGGCAAGTATCCCATATGCCTCCCTAACCACCTTATCAACCTGTGCTGCTGCCTTCAGTGATCTATGGACAAGTACGCTAAGATCCCTCTAACCTTCTGTACTTCCTCAGATCCTACTATCCATTGTATATTCCTTGCCTTGTTAGTCCTCCCAAATGCATCACCTCACACTTCTCAGGATTAAATTCCATTTGCCACTGCTCTGTCCATCTTATCAGCCTATCTATATCATCCCGTAATCTAAGGCTTTCCTCCTCGCTATTTACGACGCCGACAATTTTCGTGTCGTTTGCGAACTTACTTATTATACCTCCTCTATATTCACGTCTAAATCATTAACATACACTACAAACAGCAAGGGTCCCAGCAACAATCCCTGCGGTACACCACTGGCCACAGGCTTCCACTCTCAGAAACAACCCTCGACCATCATCCTCTGCCTCCTGCCACTAAGCCAATTTTGGATTCACTTTGCTAAATTGCCCTGGATCCCATGGGCTCTTACCTTCTTAACCAATCTCCCATGCGAGACCTTATCAAAAGCCTTACTGAAGTCCATGTAGACTGCATCAACTGCTTTACCCTCATCTACACATCTAGTCACCGCCTCGAAAAATTCAATCAAGTTAGTTATTCACGATCTCCCCCTGACAAAGCCATGCTGACTATCCCTGATTAATCCCTGCCTTTCCAAGTGGAGATTAATCCTGTCCCTCAGAGTTTTTTCCAATCTTTTCCCTACTACTGATATTAGACTCACCGGCTTGTAATTACCTGGTTTATCCCTGCTACCCTTCTTGAATAATGGTACCACATTCGTTGTCCTCCAGTCCTCTGGTACCTCTCCTGTGGCCAAAGAGGATTTGAAAATTTGTGTCAGAGCCCCTGCTATCTCCTCCCTTGCCTCACATAACAGCCTGGGATATATCTCATCTGGTCCTGGGGATTTATCCACTTTTAAGCCCACTAAAACAGCGAATACTTCCTCCCTTTCAATGCTAATATGTTCAAGTATATCCTTCTCTATAGTGAAAACAGATGCAAAGTAATCATTAAAACCTGACCTATGTCCTCCAGCTCCACACAAAGATTGCCACTTTGGTCCCTAATGGACCCTCCTCTTTCCCTGCTTATCCTCTTGCCCTTAATATACTTATAAAACGCCTTAGGATTTTCCTTTATCTTGCCCTCCAGTGTTTTTTTTATGTCCCCTCTTCGCTTTCCTAATTACTTTTTTAAGTACCCCCCTACACTTTCTATACTCCTCAAGTGCCTCCGCTGTTTTCAGCGCTTGGAATCTGCCATAAGCCTCCTTTTCTTTCCTGATCCAATCCTCTATATCCCTTGACATCCAGGGTTCACTGGAATTGTTGGTCCTACCCTTCACCTTAACAGGTACATGTTGGCTCTGACCCCTCACTATTTCCTCTTTGAATGACTCCCACTGGTCTGCTGCAGACTTTCCTACAAGTAGCTGCTCGCAGTCCGCTCTGACCAGATCCTGTTTTATCATATTGAAATTGGCCTTCCCCCAATTCAGTACCTTTATTTCCGGCCCGTCTTTGTCCTTTTCCATAACTACCTTAAATCTTACAGAGTTATGGTCACTATCCCCAAAATGCTCCCCCACTGACACTTCCACCACTTGTCCGGCTTCTTCCCTAGGATTAGGTCCAGTACTGCTCCTTCTCTTGTAGGACTTTCGACGTACTGGCTCAAAAAGCTCTCCTATGCATTTTAAGAATTCCATCCCCTTTAAGCCTTTTACACTAAGACTATCCCAGTTGGTATTGGGGAAGTTGAAGTCCCCTACTATTATTACCCTATTATTCGTTGGCTACTTTTGGTATCCTGGCGTTGCATTAGCCCGTTGACATAAGTGAAGTCATGATCATGTGCCTTCAGTGACTTCGGGTGCATGCAGGGAACGCTAGCTGCAGGGGAAGTGTCCAGCAGCGCCTCCCACTACAAATCTTCAAGTAGGCCTGCCTAGAAAAGCAGCGTTATGCCAAAGAATTTCGTGCCCGTTCAGTTGCACTATGACGTGGTAGAATTTTTTAAAAATTCTTTTATGGGCGTCACTGGCCAGACCAGCATTTCTTGCCCATGAGAAGGTGGTGGTGAGATGCCTTCTTGAACCACTGCAGTCCATGTGGGGTAGATATACCCACAGTGCTATCAACATTGTAGCAGTTAGATACAACTGAATAGCTTGCTGGGCCATTTACGAGCCAACCACATTGCTACGGGTCTGGAGTCATGTGTAGGCCAGACCAGGTAAGGACAACAGATTTCCTTCCCGAAAGGACATTAGTGAACTTGATGGATTTTTATGACAATGGTTTCCTGGCTATCATTAGACTAGCTTTTAATTTCAGATTTATTAATTGAATTCAAATTCCACCTTCTGCCATGGTGGGATTCGAACGCATGTCCCCAGAGCAATACCCTGGGTCTCTGGGTTACTAGTCCAGTGACAATACCACTACGCCACCGCCTCTCACTTTCTGTGCATAAAGGTGAGTTTCTATTCTCTATCTTACTTTCTTCGTATCAACCCAAGTTGACTTTCATGCGTAAACCACCAACTAAACAGTTGAAAAAGCCCTTGGAGAAGGAAGTTTGGCCAATCACACTAACTGGTAGGATGAAAATAAATTAAAATGTGTGGATGAATGAAATAAGAAATGGACAAAATATTTAAAAGAATGTAGCGTGGATAATCGAATAATGGAAATCTTGGTGTATATATGTCAATAATACATAAATGTGATGCTGGTGAGGAGATTGTAAATTCCTGTAAATGTCTGCTTACCTGGTTTAGTGAGATTTAAACTGTTACAAGACCTTGGTTGGAAAAGATTAAAACCCAGACTGGTTGTATAAATCTAAGCAAATCATAATCTATTTCGCTTGCTTTAGTGAAATAATAGTGAAATTTCCATCTGCTCCTAATACCTCTTTGTATAGTCAGCAATGATGGCACATGGCCAGGTCTATGTTTTTGCATATTTGTTTGCATTCCTCTGCACAAATGTGACAGCTGTAATATTTCACACACTTGAAGAAACTGAGCGGTGATTTGCAATAGTTGTACTCAGCCCAGTGCTTCCATTTGACTCAGGAGTGAAATCTGCAATCGGAGCTTGAGGTGGAGCTGCTCCATTTGCACAATTGTCTCTCCATGGATTGTTGACTTTTGGAATCTCAAAAATGCTGTAATTACTGACTTGGAGTGGCTACTTCCAGTTGACGGCTGGCCTGATGATGTCATCCGCCTATGCAGGAATGTAAAGAGCTTGAATGTAGTGCTGCCTGTTTACAGCCTGACTGCCACTGGCTGACTGGTTCAAATTACACATTCCAGGCAGAAGTACCACTTGATAGATGCATTGTCCAATACTAATTACATTTATCTTTAGGCTATTAAAAGTAGAACTTCATAATAGATTTGTTAATAAAATATGGTGAAAGTCCACAGGTGTGAACATTGGATCCATTGTCGACCCTAATTGGAAGAAATTGAGTGCTATTAGTCAACATGTCCATTATCATTGTACCATGTAATAAACAGTGAGGAGGATAGTAATAGACTTTAGGAGGACATAGGCAGATTTGTGAAATGGACAGACACATGGAGCTGGATTTTTTGGGCTTCACTGAGGCAGGAGGTCCATTGAATTGTGATGGGATGTGATGGGGGCACAGGGCCCATCGCCACCCTGTCACCAAGTAATTTTCCCAGGAGCAGGAGAGGCAACGATGGCCTTCCTGCCCAGAGTCCAATGGAGGCCCTTAGGTGGCCTATTAACGGTCACTTCAGGGCCTCTTCCCCTGCTGCTGGGATCTAACCAGAGCTGGGGGGGCCTCCACCAAGCAGGGAGGGAGCCTTGTAATACAAGGCACCCTCCCTGTGAGCTTGGAGAGGGGACCCTCCTCTGTGGGCAATCTGTGGCCCATGGAGGACCCCCGCAGGCAAAACCTACACTTCCATGGATCCCCCTCCTCCCCCCCGCCCCCTCACTGGGGCCTTCTGGACTGGGCCCGGTGACCCTGCCTCACTTACCTGAGGTCCGGGTTTCCAGCACTGGGCCTGGGTCCAAGGCTCTGCTGTACCGGCAGTGGTCACCACTCGTGGTGGCGCTGTTGATACTGCTGAGGTGTCAGCTCTGTTCTTGGAAGTGGGGTCCCCGTTTTTAAAGGGACGGAGATCCTGGTGCCGCAAACCTTGCCTCCGGAACAATGGTAGATTGCGCAGGGGGCTTGATAAGGCCAATGCAGAGACTCCCCCCAACATTTCGGCCAAGCACCGGGAGCCCACTGGCTGCACAAAATCCAGCCTATGGTAGAAGAAATTTGACCTAAAGAAGTGTGCAGTGGTGCATTTTGCTGGGACGAATAATGAGAGGCAATATAAACTAAATAGTACAATTTTAAAGGGGGTGCAGGAACAGACAGACCTGGGGGTGTACATATATACATCTTTGAAGGTGGCAGGACAAGTTGAGAAGGCTGATAAAAATAGTATTGGAGATATCATTATAAGTATGAATATGAAAGTGGTCAACAAGATATGAAATTATTTATATAACTGATATCATGGTCCTATTGTTTTTTTTCCAGGAATATGCGGTGTACCTTTAAGGTTTGCAAAGGATCAGTACTGCTTCAAGAACCAGAAAGCCTCCAGAGTTACCGAGAAGGTGCATTCTTGTTACCATGGATACAGCCACTTGGAGTGAGCATCATGCGATACATTTGTTACAATTCAATATTGAACTGGCTTTTAGTTGAAGACAGTTTGTTCTAACAGAGAACACAAACACACCACATCCCATCACAATTCAATGGACCTCCTGCCTCAGTGGAGCCCATAAAATCCAGCTCCATGTGTCTGTCCATTTCACAAATCTGCCTATGTCCTCCTAAAGCTGGTGTTAGCACCTGAAAAAAGAGTTCTCAACCATTTAAACTGAAGGAAGAGAATTTTAGTTTGTTTAATTATTATCTCTCAAAATTCTAAAAAAAAGTCAAGCCAAAACGGAGATCTCTGATAATTTAAACTGAAGGAAGGGAAATTAGACTGTGACAATCTTTTATTTCTCAAAAACTCTAAAGTCAGATTGATTCTATTGAAAGTGTTTGCAAGTTGTTAATTGTTGAAAAGGAGAAGGAAAGCATCACTTACTGCTGGAATTAGACTACGGACTACTCTACTGTGGAAGAACCTTTTTTCTCCATCGGATGGCTGTGAGGACTTCAAGCAACATTGGACTGTAAATCTGCAAAGACACTAATTTTTTTCTATTTTATATGTTGTTTATATCTTCATAGTGTTTAAGAATTTAGTTTTTCTAATTAAACAGTTAATTTGTTGATTTAAAGACCCCTGGTATGGTTAGCTTCATTTGGGGGTTAATAGATGGTACAATTTGGCTGGGTCTTTCTTTAATTTGGAATGTTTAAAATGATATATTAGGCAATCTGTGGAGTGACAGGATTGAATTAACAGTGCGTTTCTGCCACCACAATCAGAATCATATATTTTGATTGGGGGCTTTGACTGGAGCGATCGGTCGTAACACTGATTAGAATTGCAATGGAACAATCACAGATTGGAAATGGAATATATGATACGAATGGAATAATTTGGAAAAAATATGTGCTGTTGTGTTGTCTTCCAATTTTTATATCCATTTTCAGCACTGTCTAACTCATTTTTCATCTGAATCCCTTTATTATAAGTCATCTGTGGTTTCTATGGACACTGCCACCACAATCCAGATCAAATCCTGTGAGCAAGTCAGTTTAATTGAAAACAGAATGATGCCATCTGTTTTCCTTACTGATCTAAACTTCTTTAACACTCTGGCTGGAATATAATTCATTGAGATGTGAAGCATTAAATCTGCTGACAAGACAGAATCTTATGTGTGCTTAGTTATCTTCAGTGTTGCAAGCAAATAGAATGTGTTTGTTTTGCACTACGTAGCCTGAAGAGGGCCTGTGATCCATTTTACCAGCACATTAAATTTAACCACATAGTTATCTGCAATTCCTATTTAATACATCAGTTCTATTAATCCTTAAAGTGCTAACCACAACATTGGTTCTAGTAAATGTTTAGGTTTTCTCATTTATATAGGAGAATAAGGATTCAAAAGGTAAATCCCAAATATGGTTGCAATATCTATTTTAATTTTTCTTTTCTAAAGTGTATGCTTGTAAATGTAAGAAACAGTTTAAGTACTGACTATTAAACCTATTCTATACAATGGCCCAGATTTTGCTCTCAAATTAACAGTGAAACTCATGGTGTGCAATGCTATTTATGTGCAAATGGTACAGCAACGTTTGGTGAGGGGCATATGCACAGTTAAACTCAAAAATCCAAAAATTTCTGTTTGAGTTGCACCCTTCCAGTATTAGCTTTACAAGAGCAGCATTGCTCTGTCTCACCACTGAAATGCATTGAATGGTGTGAAGTTGCAAGGCTAACACTGCAAATACAATATAAACTTGCCAGAGTTCAGTTAAGGCATTTCAAGTCTAAGTAGCCTTTTAATGACCTGATAAGTGTTAATCACTGCCAATCAACCTCTCTGGTTACTATTAACTATTACAAGTGTGGAGTCTCACCCCAACAGATTTTAATTTTTGTTGGAGACTTTAAAATGTACAATTTTAAATGAAAAATATCTATTTTTTTCTCTCTCAATCCAATCATTCTTTCCCTCTTTTTCTCTTTCTAAAGCTGACATTGAATTCACCCGTTCTAATTCACACTTCCCTCTTCGTTCTTGCAATGTTAATTTCATAATTCTTCAATCTGATTGGTTAAGAGGTACACAGTTGCTTGCCCAGTTCACACAGATCCTAGATGCCTGGTTTCCCTTGCTGCAGTGTTATTAGCTTGCACTTTCAGCAACTTGCCATGCAAAAGATTTAAAGATCTAAACTTGCAGGGTCAAGTCTAACTAATGGCAAATCCTCTGCCACAGCAAACTTTGGCCCAATATTCACGTTTAGTTTTCATCATTTCCTGTAATAGATTTTAGATGATTGCAACTATTCTCTATTCCAGCACCCTTTATCTCTTGTCCCACTTAATGTTAAATAATAACATTATTATGTTATGGGGCGGCACAGTGGCTAGCACCGCAGCCTCACAGCTCCAGTGACCCGGGTTCAATTCTGGGTACTGCCTGTGTGGAGTTTGCAAGTTCTCCGTGTCTGCGTGGGTTTTCTCCGGGTGCTCCGGTTTCCTCCCACAAGCCAAAACACTTGCAGGTTGGTAGGTAAATTGGCCATTATAAATTGCCCCGAGTATAGGTAGGTGGTAGGGAAATATAGGGACAGGTGGGGATGTGGTAGGAATATGGGATTAGTGTCTCTTTGGCCTCCTTATCTCGAGAGACAATGGATAAGCGCCTGGAGGTGGTCAGTGGTTTGTGAAGCAGCGCCTGGAGTGGCTATAAAGGCCAATTCTAGAGTGACAGGCTCTTCCACAGGTGCTGCAGAGAAATTTGTTTGTCGGGGCTGTTACACAGTTGGCTCTCCCCTTGCGCCTCTGTCTTTTTTCCTGCCAACTACTAAGTCTCTTCGACTCGCCACACTTTAGCCCCGTCTTTATGGCTGCCCGCCAGCTCTGGCGAACGCTGGCAACTGACGCCCACGACTTGTGATCAATGTCACAGGATTTCATGTCGCGTTTGCAGACGTCTTTAAAGCGGCGACATGGACGGCCGGTGGGTCTGATAACAGTGGCAAGCTCGCTGTACAATGTGTCTTTGGGGATCCTGCCATCTTCCATGCGACTCACATGGCCAAGCCATCTCAAGCGCCGCTGACTCAGCGGATTAGTGTAGGATTAGTATAAATGGGTGGTTGATGGTCGGCACAGACTTGGTGGGCCTAAGGGCCTGTTTCAGTGCTGTATCTCTAAACTAAACTAAAATAACCTTCAAATGTATATAAATGCTAAACATTTTCTATTTCAAAATTTTACAAAATTTAATGCAGCAATCATAAGGTCAGAAATGGGGATGTTCGCTGATGATTGCACAATGTTCAGCACCATTCATGACTCCTCAGATACTGAAGCAGTCCATGTAGAAATGCAGCAAGACCTGGACAATATCCAGGCTTGGGCTGATAAGTGGCAAGTAACATTCGCGCCACACAAGTGCCAGGCAATGACCACCTCCAACAAGAGAGAATTTAAACATCTCCCCTTGACATTCAACGGCATTACCATCGCTGAATCCCCCACTATCAACATCCTAGGGGCTACCATTGACCAGAAACTGAACTGGAGTAGCCATATAAATACCATGGCTACAAGAGCAGGTCAGAGGCTAGGAATCCTGAGGTGAGTAATTCACCTCCTGACTCCCCAAAGCCTGTCCACCATCTACAATACACAAGTCAGGAGTGTGATGGAATACTCTCCACTTGCCTGGATGGGTGCAGCTCCAACAACACTCAAGAAGCTCGACACCATCCAGGACAAAGCAGCCCACTTGATTGGCACCCCATCCACAAACATTCACTTCCTCCACTACCGACGCACAGTGGCAGCAGTGTGTACCATCTACAAGATGCACTGCATCAATGCACCAAACCCACGACCTCTACCAACTAGAAGGACAAGGGCAGCAAATGCATGGGAACACCACCACCTGCAAGTTCCCCTCCAAATCATACACCATCCTGACTTGGAACTATATCGCCGTTCATTCACTGTCGCTGGGTCAAAATCCTGGAACTCCCTTCCTAACAGCAGTGTAGGTATACCTACCCCAAATGGACAGTAGCGGTTCAAGAAGGCAGTTCACCACCACCTTCTTTCCTGCGTGGAAAGTTCTTTACGCAGAGGGTGGTGGGTGCCTGGAACACGTTGCCAGCGGAGGTGGTAGACACGGGCACGATAGCGTCTGTTAAGATGTATCTAGACAGACACATGAATGGGCAGGAAGCAAAGAGATACAGACCCTTAGAAAATAGGCGACATGTTTAGATAGAGGATCTGGATCGGCGCAGGCTTGGAGGGCCGAAGGGCCTGTTCCTGTGCTGTAATTTTCTTTGCTCTTTATTCTTTGTTCTCAAGGGCAATTAGGGATGGGCAATAAATGCTGGCCTAGCCAGCAACGCCCACATCCCTGAATAAATAAAAAAAACCCATGCAGTTGGAAGCGACCTCCACTGCCAGCATCTTTCACAGAGATGTGACAGTCTCCCGTGACGGGTGCAGTCTTCTTCGGCACTGGTGCTCTGACATTTGTAGAAAATTCAAATGTGGGCGGTAGTCCCTGCCTGCTAGGCAGGCTCATCTCCTAACAGGTGGTTGCACCCGGGCCACTCTGTCACCTTTTCCCCATACCCCATTACGAGGCTGCACTGTGCCAGCAGGTTGCTGGTTTCCTTGGGCATTTGTCCTCCTGTTGCGCCTTGGGGCGTAGTCCTCCTCATTGGATGAGCCGTCTCCAGAGTGGACAATTCCCAGTGATGCTGTGTTCCAGAGATGTTAGTAGTTCATGTACTGCTGTCAGGACAGGCACACACAACCCCCTCTCCTTCACCCAATAAGTCAATACTGCTGTAGCCTGACCAGGACTGACTAACACTCAGATGACCCCTGCTGAACCAGAAGAAACAACCCCAAATTTAACAGTCACGCAGAGAAATATCAATGAACAATGAACCAAAAAAAAAGGTACCTCCAACTCCTTCATAGAAACACTGCCTGCTGCTGTTTTAAAGCTGCCGGGTTCCTGACACCTCCTGTAACTCATTTTACTGCTGTAGAATTTGACAGCCAGAGTAAAATGGCTGTCAAGTGCTTTATTAACAACCTCAATTGGCCTTAAATTGACTCTAAGCAGACGGTAAGTGGCGCCTCGATCTCGCCCGCCATCCAACCAGCGTAAAATGGCATTTGGGTGACTTGACCCGATGTCGTCACCATTTTATGCCTCGGAGGACTCCTGTTTTTATATGGTAAAATTCCGGCCACAGTGTCAATCCATCTCTGTGTAACCCTATCTTAAATTACTAAAAATGACTTTAAGAAAATATACAAAAGTATTTTCTAGTTATGTCAAGGTGCAAAAGTCAGTTTCTTAGTAGACTTTAAAAAAATTCGAAACATATAAAATCGTACTTTTTTATGGCCTTGCGCCTAAAGATCTCGCTTACTTTTTGGAGCCTCCACAAAGGCAAACTAAGCGCAATTAGCAGAAACTCCCAATGGTGATTAATTTACTCTGGATAGTGTGGCCATTTTTATGGATAAGACCTGATCCGAGTGCGATGTTTTTAAAAGTAGCGCAAAAGATCGCAGAAACTCGATTTGCGGTGAACACAAGTCGCGCTTAAAATTTCAGGATCTTTTGTCCAGTTGCATCGATATGGAGCAAATTATGCTGACAAAAATAGGACAATTAAGTAGAAACTCTAGGCTATAAACACTATAAGTGCCAAACATTGTTAAGAGATGGTTTGAAGATGCAAAGGGAAGAAAAAGGAAGTTTTTCAGACTGGAAAAGTGACAATCAGTCTCCATCAATTAGTCTGCAACAGACCCAAATGTAAGGCGAAGAAAACCTCGAGTGGTGGAAGGCTTTGAGAACCATAAATCCAAGTCATTAGTTTTTCCAAGCATTCTGCACTTACCATATGTCATGTCTCAAATTACTCATTACTGTGTCACAACATATTATTTTCTGATAGAAATCTATCTAATTTACATTTGAATGAATCGACAATATTTGCTTCCACTGAGGAGATTAAAGAGGGAACCTGATATTATAAGTGAAATGTTGATATTGTTTTCCCTGGTCAGCAAGATGGTTAAAACGATGAATTCTCAGTCACAAACTTAAAATAGATAGAAGTCTATATATGCTTTTAATATGTGATTAGATTGTTGCTTACGAGAAGGGAGCCAGGAGAGCAAGACTACACTCGAAGAAAACATTGGCATTGATGGCCTCTTATTTTGCTATACTCTGCTGATTCTATTACCATTCTGACATTTAGTATTAAGATAGGTATATTTTTAACTGACACGTGCTTCCTACTTTTTGTCACTTGGTTGCTTGCACCAGGAAGGTGAATCTGTCTCAGATTGCCTTTCCAAATTATTGTTTTCCTCCATTTGCTACAAATCAAGAAAAATATCATTTATGTAGGTGCTGGCTTTCCCCTGGTGCCACTTTACTGCCATACGTATGACGGGGTGGGACTTCTGCACACCAATCTATTGAGTCCATGAAACTGTTTCACTTCCAGTGTTGGAGCATTTAAGTATGTTGAGCAGGTACCAATGCCCACCTCAGATGGCAGAAAGAAAACTTGTTGCGATACCTTGTTGCAATATTTGTGCACCTAAGGTCTGGCTGAAGATTTTAAAAAGCAAAGGAACTGACCCGGTTTTGAACGTAAATAAAAGCAAAATACTGCAAATGCTGAAAATCTGAAACAAAAACAAAAAAGGAAATACTCGGAAAAGTATTAGAGAGTGTTAATAGTGGAATAATGAGGTGCTCTGACTACATGAAAAACAGGCACATGGTTAAAAAAATAAAATATTAAAAAAGGCCAGTCATGCCCTGAAGTTATTGAAATGGAGCAGGCTAAAGACAGAAATTGAAAAATGTACAAGTAAATTGCTGCTTCATCTGAAAGGAGTGTTTTGGGGCCTTGGATAGACTACTTGTGTTTCTTTCAATTTATTATACTGTATGCTCACAATGCGGTCTCCTCTACAGAGGGGAGACCAAATGCAGATTGGGTGACCGCTTTGCTGAACACCTCCGCTCAGTCCAAAAGCATAACCCTGAGTGTCCAGTCGCTTGCCATTTCAACACTCCCCCCTGCTCTCATGCCAACATTTCTGTCCTTGGCTTGCTCCAGTGTTCCAGTGAACATCAACGCAAGCTTGAGGAGCAGCACCTGATCTTTCAATTAGGCACTCTACAGCTTTGCGGACTAAACATTGAGTTCAATAACTTCAGAGCATAACTGGCCTTTTTTGATATTTCATTTTTTAACCATTGCCTGCTTTTCATTTAGTCAGAGCTACTCGTCATTCCGCTATTAACAGTCTCTCTGGACTAATGCTTTGTCTTTCACCAGAAGCATTGACACACGCTTTGCCTTTGTCCTGGGGTTTTTGTTTCTGGTTTTGAACTTGATAGTTTCACTACTGCAATTGATCTTTCAACTTATCATGTTAAGGGTGAACATTTTGAATGCATGTGCAAAGCAAAGAAATACATTCTTCAATATATTTCCTGTAATTTCCATCTTTGCAATGTTAAATGCACAGGACAGCTATTGAAAGATGCATGTTCACTGCCATAGTAACACCAGCACCTGAAAGGTCCCTTTCAATTCTTATCAGTGGCAATGCCTGTGCAGAGCAAATGATTGCACAAGCCTGAAGAGGTAGGCAAATGTTTTTATTTAATTTGCTCATTTTACCAGCAGCTTGGAGGCTGCCGACACCTTTATGCTGTGACAGGCCTTTGAGGCTTTCCTGGACTCTAGTTGGACTTAGCTTCAGAAGCCAGAGAGCCTACCTACAATGAGAGAAGCAATTGTATCACCTCAGAAACCAAAGCATAGTCCATGAACCCATCTTTCTCCCATATGTCACCTAAATAGATATCTTCCCTCACGGGTTCCCATGCATATTATTCCTTGAATACCCACCTCCCATGTCCTTGATTCATTCTTTACCTGAATCTTCAGCCATCTCATGCTCACTCTGCAATTCTCTTCTAAAACCCTCCATCTTTTTGCATGTCTTGCCACCTTCAAATTACTTCTTCTTTTACCTTGCCTTTGGTCACCTCCCCTAAATTTTTTCCCTATTATGTTTGACACCAACTTTCTGAAGTGTCTTGGGACATTTTCACTGTACTAAAAGTTACACAAGAACACAAGAATTAAGTGCAGGAGTAAACCATATGGCCCATTTAACCTGCTCTGCCATTCAAAAATGATCATGGCTGATCTTAGGATTCAACTTTACTTTCCTCCCTGCTCGCCATATCCCTTGATTCCCTGAGAGACCAAAAATCTATCTATCTCAGCCGTAAATGTATTCAATGATGGAGCATCCACAACCCTCTGGGGTAGAGAATTCCAAAGATTCACAACCCTTTGAGTGGAGTAATTTCTCCTCATCTCAGTCCTAAATGATCGCCCCTTATCCTGAGACTGTGCCTCCATGTTTTAAATTCCCTGACCAGCGGAAATAATCTCTCAGTGTCTACCCTATCCGGCCCCTTTAGAATCTTATATGTTTTAATGAGATCACCTCTCATTCATCTAACTCCAGAGAATATAGGCCCAATTTACTTAGCCTTTCATCATACGGCAACCCCCTCATCCCAGGGACCAATCTATTGAACCTTCGCTGAACCGCCTCCAATGCAAGTATATCCTTTCTTCAATGTGGAGACCAAAACCGCACACACTACTCCAGATGTGGTCTCACCATAACCCTATACAATTGTAGCAATACTTCCTTATTCCTGTACTCCAATCCCCTTGCAATAAAGGCCAACATGCCATTTGCCTTCCTAATTGCTTGTTGTACCTGCATGCTAACTTTCTGCGTTCCTTGTACAAGCACACCCAAGTCTTGTTGAACATCGACACTTACAAGTTTCACACCTTTTAAAAAGTATTCTGCTTTTCTATTTTTACGACCAAAGTGAATAACTTCACACTTCCCTACTTTATACCCCATCTGCCATCTTGTTGTCTACTCACATAACCTGTCTATATCTCTTTGCACCCTCTCTGTATCCTCCCCACAGCTTACCTTTCCACCTAGCTTTGTATCATCAGCAAACCTAGATACATTACTCTCTGTCTCTTCATCAAAGTCATTTATATAGATTGTAAATAGCTGAGGCCCCAGCACTGATCTTTGTAGCACTCCAGCTTGCTGACTTGAAAATGCCCTGTTTATGCCCACTCTTTGCTTCTTGTCAGTTAACCAATCATCTATCCATGCTAATATATTACCCCCAACTCCATGAGCCGTTCTCTTGCCTATTAACCTTTTGTGTGGCAGCTATTGAATGCCTTTTGGAAATCCAGGTGTACTACATCTACTGGTTCCCCTTTATCTACCCTACTAATTACATCCTCAAAAAACTCCAATAAATTTGTCAAACAGGATTTACCTTTAGTAAAACCATGTTGATTTATTCTAATAAGACTGTGCTTTTCTAAGTGCATTGCTAAGACTTCCTTAATAATAGATTCCAGCATTTTCCCAAGACTGATGTAAGGCTAACTAGCCTGTAGTTCCCTATTTTCTCTCTCCCTCCTTTCATGAAAAGCAGTGTAACATTTGCCAACTTCCAATCTGATGGGATACGAATCTGAGGAATTTTGGAAAATCATAGCGAGCGCATCCACTATCTCTGCAGCTATCTCTTTTAGAACCCTAGGGTGTAGGCTAACAGGTCCTGGAGATTTGTCAGATTATAGTCCCTTAAATTTCTTCAGCACTTTTTCTCTACTGATATTAATTTCCGTAATTTCCTCACTCTTTTTAGCCCCAGGTTACTGTCTATTTCTGGAATGGAACTTGTGTCTTCTACTGCGAAGACAGGCACAAAATATTTGTTCAATGCCTCTGCTATTTCCTCATTCCCCATGATAATTTCTACTGTCGCTGCTTCGAAGGGACAAAGAACAAAGAACAAAGAAAATTACAGCACAGGAACAGGCCCTTCGGCCCTCCAAGCCTGTGCCGATCCAGATCCTCTATCTAAACATGTCGCCTATTTTCTAAGGGTCTGTATCTCTTTACTTCCTGCCCATTCATGTATCTGTCTAGATACATCTTAAAAGACGCTATCGTGCCCGCGTCTACCACCTCTGCTGGCAACGCGTTCCAGGCACCCACCACCCTCTGCGTAAAGAACTTTCCACGCATATCCCCCCTAAACTTTTCCCCTCTCACTTTGAACTCGTGACCCCTAGTAATTGAACCCCCACTCTGGGAAAAAGCTTCTTGCTATCCACCCTGTCTATACCTCTCATGATTTTGTACACCTCAATCAGGTCCCCCCTCAACCTCCGTCTTTCTAATGAAAATAAACCTAATCTGCTCAACCTCTCTTCATAGCTAGCACCCTCCATACCAGGCAACATCCTGGTGAACCTCCTCTGCACCCTCTCCAAAGCATCTACATCCTTTTGGAAATGTGGCGACCAGAACTGCACGCAGTATTCCAAATGTGGCTGAACCAAAGTCTTATACAACTGCAACATGACCTGCCAACCCTTGTACTCAATACCCCATCCGATGAAGGAAAGCATGCCGTATGCCTTCTTGACCACTCTATTGACCTGCGTTGCCACTTTCAGGGAACAATGGACCTGAACACCCAAATCTCTCTGTACATCAATTTTCCCCAGGACTTTTCCATTTACTGTATAGTTCACTCTTGAATTGGATCTTCCAAAATGCATCACCTCGCATTTGCCCTGATTGAACTCCATCTGCCATTTCTCTGCCCAACTCTCCAATCTATTTATATTCTGCTGTATTCTCTGACAGTCCCCTTCACTATCTGCTACTCCACCAATCTTAGTGTCGTCTGCAAACTTGCTAATCAGACCACCTATACTTTCCTCCAAATCATTTATGTATATCACAAACAACAGTGGTCCCAGCACGGATCCCTGTGGAACACCACTGGTCACACATCTCCATTTTGAGAAACTCCTTTCCACTGCTACTCTCTGTCTCCTGTTGCCCAGCCAGTTCTTTATCCATCTAGCTAGTACACCCTGGACCCCATGGGCCTTCACTTTCTCCATCAGCCTACCATGGGGAACCTTATCAAACGCCTTACTGAAGTCCATGTATATGACATCTACAGCCCTTCCCTCATCAATCAACTTTGTCACTTCCTCAAAGAATTCTATTAAGTTGGTAAGACATGACCTTCCCTGCACAAACCCATGTTGCCTATCACTGATAAGCCCATTTTCTTCCAAATGGGAATAGATCCTAGCCCTCAGTATCTTCTCCAGCAGCTTCCCTACCACTGACGTCAGGCTCACCGGTCTATAATTACCTGGATTTTCCCTGCTACCCTTCTTAAACAAGGGGACAACATTAGCAATTCTCCAGTCCTCCGGGACCTCACCCGTGTTTAAGGAATGTTTACTTACCAATGTTTACTTTAGCTACTCTCTTTCTTTTGATATACCTATAAAAGCTCTTAACATCTGTTTTTATATTACTGGCTAGTTTACTCTCATATTCTATTTTTTCCCTTTTTATCAACTTTTTGGTAGCCCTTTGCTGGTTTCTAAAACACTCCCAATGCTCAGACATGCTACTTTTTTTTACAACATTGTAAGCCTCTTCTTTAAATCTAACACTATGCTTAACTTCCTGAGTGAGCCACGGGTAGGTCTTTCGTGCTGAGTTTTTGTTTTTCAAAGGAATATATTTTTGTTGAACATTTTGAATTGTTTCTTTAAAAGTTTCCCACTGGTCATTTATTGCTATACCTTTTAGTCTATATACCCAATTTACCTTAGCCAATCCCCCCTCATCTTTATACAATTGGCTTTGTTTAAATTTAAGATTTTTGTTTGTGATTGGAGCATGTCACTTTCAAACTTAACATGGAATTCAATGGTATTATGATCACTGTTTCCCAGTGGATCTTTTAATATGACATTGCTAATTAACCCTGCTTCATTAGACAATACTAAATCTAAGATAGCTTTATCCCTAGTTGGCTCTGCAACATATTGCTCCAAGAAACTGTCCTGAAGACATTTTACAAACTCATCTTCTAGATCACGTATAAGTGGAAGTTGTTGTTGTTGAACAGCTCAATGTGAGACAGTTCACGAGCAATATAATTAGAAATTGATAAAAAGAACAAAGAACAAAGAAAATTACAGCACAGGAACAGGCCCTTCGGCCCTCCAAGCCTGCGCCGATCCAGATCCTCTATCTAAACATGTCGCCTATTTTCTGAGGGTCTGTATCTCTTTGCTTCTTGCCCATTCATGTATCTGTCTAGATACATCTTAAAAGACGCTATCGTGCCCGCGTCTACCACCTCCGCTGGCAACGCATTCCAGGCACCCACCACCCTCTGCGTAAAGAACTTTCCACGCATATCCCCCCTAAACTTTTCCCCTCTCACTTTGAACTCGTGACCCCTAGTAATTGAATCCCCTACTCTGGGAAAAAGTTTCTTGCTATCCACCCTGTCTATACCTCTCATGATTTTGTACACCTCAATCAGGTTCCCCTTCAACCTCCGTCTTTCTAATGAAAATAATCCTAATCTACTCAACCTCTCTTCATAGCTAGCGCCCTCCATACCAGGCAACATCCTGGTGAACCTCCTCTGCACCCTCTCCAAAGCATCTACATCCTTTTGGTAATGTGGCGACCAGAACTGCATGTAGTATTCCAAATGTGGCCGAACCAAAGTCCTATACAACTGTAACATGACCTGCCAACTCTTGTACTCAATACCCCGTCCGATGAAGGAAAGCATGCCGTATGCCTTCTTGACCACTCTATTGACCTGCGTTGCCACCTTCAGGGAACAATGGACCTGAACACCCAAATCTCTCTGTACATCAATTTTCCCCAGGACTTTTCCATCAATGCCCCTTTAAGCTAACTGAGTTTGCATCATTCATTACCTCTTTTGTTTAATTACTTTCATTCAGATAGTACTTTGTATTGTTGGGCTATATTTAATCTAATCTAATTTAACAATGCTTCATCAGAATATTTGGCTTTTAGACCAAAAATAGTAAGGGCTCATGACTGCCCAACCTAAAATTTGAAAGTGATTTCCATTTCTTTTAACTGTAGCATTTATATTCCAGCTGGTCATTGCACTTACAAAAAACGGTATCACTTAAATCATGCCTGATTATGAAAAAAATGGGATCTACAATCTAAGTACAACAAATATGATATAAATGGGAAATGTTATTTATTTTATTTCCATATTATTATCATTTTCATGGAAGTATTATGGTTGACTAAAGTGAAATTTATCTGAAACATCTTCTTCATTAATGATTAACCATCCCAACATTTGGTTAGGCTTATACAGCACTGGACTGCACAGTCCCCAGCATATCTATGACAAAGCTAATGAAGGCAGTAGACTACAAAGCTGAACAGGATAAGCTATAGGAGGATTTAAATATACTTGAGAATTGAGCAGACAGGTGGCAGATGAAATCCAATGCAAAGAAGTACAAAGTGTTTCACAAAAAAATCATGGGATGATTACTTAAATGAAAATAAATTAATGCACCTGGAAAATGACAAAGCTGTGGGGGTCCTGATTGACAATAAATTAAATTGGTGGTAGTGAGATGAGGAGGACACAATTGAACCGAAAGAGTAAGGTAATCCTGGCACTTTCTAAATCATTTCCACTTGATTGTTTTTAAAAATAATTCTTTTTAAAAGTTTGTTTTGGACATTTTAGCTTCTATCTTAATCCAATCATTTATTTCACTGTCTGAAAATATAAATTAAAAATGAAGGATAATCAGTGTTTTTAACTTCCTGGTTTTCTATCTGTGAAATTACTTCAATGTAATTGGCTGCTTACCCTGTTTGCTGACATCAATGCTATTGACTTGGCACAAGAATTAAACTGCCATCAGTAAAGGTGAAATACTCACTACAGATATCACTAGATCTTTGTGGGCAGCTTTATTCAAGGTCAACGGTGAGTGCCATTGCTTCACTGCTGACTGCAAAATCCAGCCCAATATTTCAGCAAGTGAATGGTCAAACTAAATAACAGGTTCCCTCAGGAGATGGTGGAAACAGTAATGATTCATTTAAATAGAAAGTTGATAGATTTCTTTCAGAAGATAGCATTTTGGGATGCAGTATATGAGTAATTTAAGACATGTTATGGTGTAAGTGTAGCATGCTTGGAAGAACAGGTGACTTTTAATCTATGGTTCCCAAAGCTGTCCACCACTGGGGTTTTCCTCATGACATGTCAGGGTCTGTTGTACACTAATTGATGAAGATTAATTGCTATGTTGTATGATATGACTACCAGGATGTTAGAAGATGAGCTAGATAATCCTTGGTCTTTTTTCATCTTTCAATTCCTATGAAAAGTACAAATCTTTCTATTTATGAACAGTAACCTGCAGGTGGCAATAGCTGAAGTCAGAAGCTCTCTATCCTTGGTGGCCATGTGTGTGAGTTTTTTTCGCCCCTCATTATATTAATGTCTATGGGAACAATGCCTTTATATTATAGTGTAATAGCTCACATTGAGGTCAATTTTCAGCCACTGGCTATCAGTGTACCATGAAGTGCTTTTCTCTCCTGAACATCTAATTCCTGATGTTTGCCAGTGTCTTTTTAATACCCTTTTGATGCACTTTCCACTGTCTTGGCTGAATTAGCCAAAGATCTCAGTAAACAATTGCAGACTGGTTGCTAGGATAAAAGATTAAAGCTTCTCTTCCAACTGCTTCCTGTTTGCGGATAGTGTATGAAAAATGAATCTAATCCACACAATGCACTTATACTCAATTGCATGTTTTGCTGTAAGTGCATGTTTGCATACATTTCACCTAGATACTAATAGGCTGAGTTTTCTATTTGAAAGGAGAGCAAATTGAAAATGCATCACAAGACGGCAAAGGTAATGCCCGGAAACAACTGAAGAGTATTGGGTAGTGAGAGAATTCTGTGTAACGAGCAATGTTTGCTCTACATTAGCACTGCCTAATAAAACTAATCTACAGTACATCCATTTACCTTTTATAGTGTCATTTTGCTACGCGTTTTATTGCCATTTTCCTCATTTCTAGCCCAGGAATTAAGGATTCAGGACTTATTTTCCATTGTTGCTTTCTCAATAAGAATCTGTGTATATTAAAAGCTGGTGCTGAAAAATTCACTTTGCATCATTAGTATATTCAGTTGAGATGCAATAAATTTGCAATAACTGGACCAATGTCTGAAAATTCAGAATAGGGATCAAAATATTAATATATGCTTTGAGAGATAGCCGATGGTAGGAGTACGTGCACCATTAAAAAAGTATGCAAATTACTGGCAAAATCTCCCTGGAGAATGAAAATAAAATGTTGCTATCTAATCTTGAGAGGAGGAAATGATCAGTCTGTAAATGTCAATAAACACAACTGTCGAGTAACCGGGTAGATTATAATACCATGTCAGTAAGCAAAGAAATCTAACGATTGAAATCATAAAGCAATAGTGTAAAAAATATCATTTAGATGTGTGGTGATCATCTTATTCCTAGTACAGAGAAATATATTGAAGTTACAGCACAGAAATAAGCCTTTTGGCCCATGGTTACTTTCCACACAAGCAAATAGTTCCAATAACATTTACCCACCATGTTCCCAAATCCCTTCAACTCCCTTTCCTTCATCCACCTGACCTCTCAAGCATTGGAAACAGTCTGTTTTTATTAATTCAGTCCCATTCTTCCATATTTCAAACATTTCCATCATATTGCCTGTTACGATCTTGGTGAGACTGTTAACGTTAAAAATACAAGATATGAACCTTAGATCGATTTAAAGAATTACACAACAAGATTTCACATTTTAAGACTTTTATTTTAACAGCTAAACTAAAAGAAATCCCCATTAACCAAATCACACTTTGCAAGTAGCTGATACCCCAAATCACAAAGAAAAGGTATTTTCTTTATTTAGTAAAATACTTGAAAACCTCACACCACGCTTTTACATTACACAGTTCTCCATAATGGCGAAATCTTTGCGGTTAAAAGTCCCAATGGGTTGGATATCCCAGACCTTTTCAAAATCAATGTCCTCTTTGCTCATTTCTCCGAGCACTTCCAACCTGATCATCTGTGAATAAGGCGATTTCTGCTGATCCTGTTGGGCTTTTACTTCTTTGCAAATCTCAACTTTCAAAACAGGTTCAAATTTTCGGAACCTTTTTTGCTGTATAGGTATTGTCTCAGAGCAGGTGTTCCCTCCTTTTCCCTTGAAGCTACCACCACTGGTTGTCTTCCTTTCTTACAGCCGGCCAGCCTGTTCCGAGGCTGCCACCGCTGGTTTCCTTTTTAACAGCCTATCTGCCTTCAGAAAATCTGTTAAATTTATCTGGAATCAAATTTCATTGCATATTGTAAAGGACAATAAGCTAAGTCCAGAAGTCTGGTTTCACAGAACCACCTGGGCCTTCCTTTGTTTCCAGATGTTAGCAGCTGCATGGTACATTTACATCCTTAGAAGCACTGACTTCTTGTTTATGTTCCGAAAGTCTGCAATGGTGAAACCCACTGTTCTTCAAGTGTTATCACTGCTGTCTCTTTTTCAAAAAAAGTCTTTGATCTGTGTTCCCTATTGTTCTGCTAACCAAAATTTCAGTCTTGTCCTTAAGCAGAATGGATGTGAGGTCATCTGACTTCTCGGACTCCTTCTTAAACTATTTGAAAATCACAGTTTTTAGAACATAATCATGTTACGAAGTCCAACATTCATAACATTTCCCCATCAATTTGTGTTGTTCTAGCAAAAAAAAACCCAGGGTGCAATTGGCCTCCTGGAGGTGTATCCTGTGCTGCCAGTTGCTTCCCATATGGCCCGTGTGGCCTGTACTCTTGTGAAGGTCATTTGCATGGGAGTCCCCTATAAGCACCGGAAGGAGCTGAGCTGGTGCTACCCTGATTTCACACATCCCAATTGGCAGATGTGGCCCCATTGCCCTAATTTGGACCATGCAGGTCCTTTAATGAATTTGTACATCACTCACCAAAGATCAAGCATTCAGCTATAAGAGGGGCTCAAGGGGTGCAGCACTAGTGTTATTTAAAGGGCCAGGCCCCCAACTTGCAGGTAAGATAAATTTGAAGAACTTCTGTTGTGCAAAGTGGATTTAGTGGAGGGTATTACTGCATCCTCACAGGAAGGGCAGAGGATTTGGTAATTTGTCCACATAAAGGCTGCAGTAGGTATGGGGACAGCAGTTTCAGTGTCTCTGGGTCTAGGTTGAGGGAAAGGGGATGGGGTGGAAAGCAAGAGGTCCATGGTGACACCATCTGCAGCTTGTTCCTGTCTCTGAATGGACAGGGGGCATTCTGAAAGGGGAGGGTGAACAGCCAGAGGTCGTGGTACACATCGGTACCAAGGACATAGGCAGCAAGAGTGACGAGGTCTTGCAGGGGGAGTTTGGGGACTTAGGTAGAAAGTTAAAAGACAGGACCTCTAGGGTTGTAATCTTGGGATTACTCCCTGTGCCATGTGCCAGTGAGGCTAGAAATAGGAAGATAGTGTGGTTAAACACGTAGCTGAACAGCTGGTGTAGGAGGGAGGGTTTCAGATATCTGGATCATTGGGATTTCTTCAGGGACAGGTGGGACCTGTACAAGAAGGACGAGTTGCATCTAAACTGGAGGGGCACAAATATCCTGGCTGCGAGGTTTGCGAGCGTCACTCGGGAGGGTTTAAACTAGTGTGGCGGGGGGGTGGGAACCAGAGCAGTAGGACAGCAGGTGAAATAAATGAGGGGGAACTCGTAAATAAGGCCAGTAAGACTAAGAGGAAGAGCAGGCAGGGAGATGTTGCTGAGCACAGCGGGACTGGTGGTCTGAAATGTATTTGTTTCAATGCGAGAAGTATAACAGGTAAGGCAGATGAACGTAGAGCTTGGATTAGTACTTGGAACTATGATGTTGTTGCTATTACAAAGACTGGTTGAGGGAAGGACAGGATTGGCAGCTAAATGTTCCAGGATTTAGAAGCTTCAGGCAGGATAGAGGGGGATGTAAAAGAGGTGGGGGAGTTGCATTACTGGTTAAGGAGAATATCACAGCTGTACTGCGGGAGGACACCTCAGAGGGGTCATGCAGCGAGGCAATATGGATGGAGCTCAGGAATAGGAAGAGTGCAGTCACGATGTTGGAGGTTTACTACAGGCCTCCCAACAGCCAGCGGGAGGTAGAGGAGCAGATATGTAGACAGATTTTGGAAAGATGTAAAGGTAACAGGGTTGTAGTGGTGGGTGATTTTAACTTCCCCTATATTGACTGGGACTCACTTAGTGCTAGGGGCTTAGATGGGGCAGAATTTGCAAGGAGCATCCAGAAGGTCGTCTTGAAACAATACGTAGATAGTCCAACTAGGGATGGGGCCGTACTGGACCTGGTTTTGGGGAATGAGCCGGGCCAGGTGGTCAAAGTTTCAGTCGGGGAGCATTTCGGGATCAGTGACCATAATTCCGTAAGTTTTAAGGTACTTGTGGATAAGGAAAAGAGTAGTCCTCGGGTGAAGGTGCTAAATTGGGGGAAGGCTAATTACAACAATACTAGGCAGGAACTGAAAAACTTAGATTGGGGGCGGCTGTTTGGGGGTAAATCAACATCTGACGGGGGAGTCTTTCAAACGTCAGTTGATTAGAATCCAGGACCAGCATGTTCCTGTGAGGAACAAGGATATGTTTGGCAAGTTTTGGGAACCTTGGATAACGAGGGATATTGTGAGCTAGTCAAAAAGAAAAAGGAAGCATTCGTAAGGGCTGGAAGGCTGGGAACAGACTAAGCCCTTGAGGAATATAAAGACAGTAGGAAGGAACTTAAGCAAGGAGTCAGGAGGGCTAAAAGGGGTCATGAAAAGTCATTGGCAAACAGGATTAAAGAAAATCCCAAGGCTTTTTATACGTATATAAAAAGCAAGAGGGTAACCAGGGAAAGGGTTGGCCCACTCAAGGACAGAGAAGGGAATCTGTGTGGAGCCAGAGGAAATGGGCGAGGTACTAAATGAGTACTTTGCATCAGTATTCACCAAAGAGTAGGACTTGGTGGATGATGAATCCAGGGAAGGGAGTGTAGATAGTCTGGGTCATGTCGTTATCAAAAAGGAGGAGGTGTTGGGCGTCTGGCAAAGCATCAAGGTAGATAAGTCCCCAGGGCCTGATGGGATCTGCCCCAGAATACTGAGGGAGGCAAGGGAAGAAATTGCTGAGGCCTTGACAGAAATCTTTGTATCCTCATTGGCTACAGGTGAGGTCCCAGAGAACTGGAGAATAGCCAATGTTGTTCCTTTGTTTAAGAAGGGTAGTAAGGATAATCCTGGAAATTATAGGCAGGTGAGCCTTGCGTCAGTGGTAGGGAAATTATTAGAGAGGATTCTTCGGGACAGGATTTACTCCCATTTGGAAACAAATGAACTTATTAGCGAGAGGCAGCATTGTTTTGTCAAGGGGAGGTGGTGTCTCACTAACTTAATTGAGCTTTCTGATGAAGTGACGTAGATGATTGATGAAGGAAGGGCAGTGGATGTTGTCTATATGGACTTCAGTAAAGCCTTTGACAAGGTCCCTCATGGCAGACTGGTACAAAAGGCGAAGTCACATGGGATCAGAGGTGAGCTGCCAAGATGGATACAGAACTGGCTCTGTCATAGAAGACAGAGGGTAGCAGTGGAAGGGTGCTTTTCTGAATGGAGGGCTGTGACTAGTGGTGTTCCGCAGGGATCAGTGCTGGGACCTTTGCTGTTTGTATATATATATAAACGATTTGGAGGAAAATGTAGCTGGTCTGATTAGTAATTTTGAGGACGACACAAAGGTTGGTGGAGTTGCGGATAGTGATGAGGATTGTCAGAGGATACAGCAGGATCTAGATCGGTTGGAGACTTGGGCGGAGAAATGGCAGATGGAGTGTAATCTGGACAAATGTGAGGTAATGCATTATGTAAGATCTAATACAGGTGGGATGTATACAGTAAATGGCAGAACCCTTAGTAGTATTGACAGGCAAAGAGATCTGGGCGTACAGGTCCACAGGTCACTGAAAGTGGCAACGCAGGTGGATAAGGTAGTCAAGAAGGCATGCGGCATGCTTGCCTTCATCGGTCAGGGCATAGAGTATAAAAATTGGCAAGTCATGCTGCAGCTGTACAGAACCTTAGTTAGGCCACACTTAGAATATTGTGTGCATTTCTGGTCGGCACACTACCAGAAGGACGTGGAGGCTTTGGAGAGGGTACAGAAGAGGTTTACCAGGATGTTACCTGGTCTGGAGGGCATTAGCTATGAGGGGAGGTTGGATAAACTCGGATTGTTTTCACTGGAATGACGGAGGTGGAGGGGCGACATGATAGAGGTTTACAAAGCTATGAGCGGCATGGACAGAGTGGATAGTCAGAAGCTTTTTCCCAGGGTGGAAGAGTCAGTTACTCGGGGACATAGGTTTAAGGTGCGAGGGGCAAAGTTTAGAGGGGATGTGCGGGGCAAGTTTTTTTTACACAGAGGGTGGTGAGTGCCTGGAACTTGCTGCCGGGGGAGGTGGTGGAAGTAGGTACGATAGCGACGTTTAATAGGCATCTTGACAGATACATGAATAGGATGGGAATAGAGGGATACGGTCCCCGGAAGTGCAGAAGATTTTAGTTTCGACAGGCAACAAGGTTGGCGCAGGCTTGGAGGGCCGAATGGCCTGTTCCTGTGCTGTACTGTTCTTTGTTCTTTGTTCCTCATACCAGATAGCAGGATGAGGAGGATCTGGAAGTTGAGAAGGGGAATAAGGATACTCAATGTTCTCAGCAATACCGGAAGCCAGGGGCTATGTGACAGCCGGCCCTTTGATGCTGAAAGCCATCTACTCCATAAGGCTCAGCAGATGCATGTGTCCTTGTCCCATGCTGGTTCTGCTCTGCTCCCTTCTATTGTGGGCCATCTTGTACTGCAAGATGAAGGGAAGAAGTGATGTCCCTACTACAGCTGCATAGCTGGAGGTTATGTGGAAACAGTAAGAGGTGGGTGTGAGTCTGGTAGCATTGGTAGGTGTATAAGGTTGAGGTTAGGCATGAGTCCTGAGTACCAGAGACTGTTTCTGGGTGAGTGATGGGGCTGTGGTGCATTGAGCAGCGTGAAATGTTTGTCTTGTAGTCGGTAGGAGATGTCATGTGAAGATGCATTCATTGACCACTCACGTGTGCCAACTTGTTTTGGGACTGTTGCCAGGTCCTTGGGTTCAGATCCTGGGAATTGACCTCCTTGGCCACCTGCTCCCACTCCCTTCTAAGGCTGTTCCTTGCGGGGCTACTAACCCCCTGTGGATCCCTTCCATGAATAAGGGATCCAGTGCCGCATCCATAACCCTGGAGCCCTGCCTCTGCCCTGTGTTTCATTTTCCTTATTTAGAAATACAGCAACGTATGCAGCAGCAGTCTCCTGTAATTCAGTTCAGATTCCCTTTAAGAAGGACAGACTGCCTTTAAGAATGGAAAGTTAGCTGCACCATCTGCTCTCAGCACAACGCTGCTGGTCTCACTACTGAGCGCAGAGTCAGCCAGCAGTGCACAGATGCGGAGGCTGCTTGGCCCAACACTATTATCAGGTGGCATCAAATTTACTGACAGGGGCAGCTCGCAAATTGTAAAGCATACCCAAAAGAATGAGGCAAACCAATTTTTAGCCCCCAATTTTTTCAAGTCTTTCTTCAGATTTGTATTTCCCCATAGCAGGCTGCATTCTAATAAATCTGTTTTGTACCAGCTCTAAACACTGCCATATCCTTGCTACAGTTTGGGGCCCAATATGATAACTGAGGTTTTATTATGGTTTTAGAAAGGCACATCATTACTTCTTTGCTTTTGTACCCTACATCTTTTGTGAAAAAGCCTCGCATTCTAGGAGCTTTTTTATGGCCTTATCAACCTGAAGAGCTGCCTTTAATGTCCTGTGAACCTACACCCCTAAATGACACTGCTCTCCCACAGAATTCTTTTTGGGTTTTTTTCATTCCTGGAATGTGGGCATCACTGGCTATGCCAGCATTTATTGCTCATCCCAATTCCCCTTCAGAAGGTGTTGGTGAGCTGCCTTCTTGAGCCACTGCAGTCCATGTAGGGTAGATACACCTACAATGCTGTTCGGAAGGGAGTTCCAGGATTTTGATTTTGAGTTCCAGTGAAGGAACGGCGATATAGTTCCAAGTCAGGATGGTGTGTGACTTGGAGGGGAACTTGCAGGTGGTGGTGTTCCCATTCATTAGCTGCCCTTGTCCTTCTAGGTTGTAGAGGTGGTGGGTTTGAAAGGTTCTGTCTCAGGACCCTTGGTGCATTGCTGCAGTACATCTTGTAGATGGTACACACTGCTACCACTGTGCATCGGTGGTGGAGGGAGTGAATGTTTGTGAATGGGGTGCCAACCAAGTGGGCTGCTTTGTCCTGGATGGTATCGAGCTTCTTGAGTGTTTTTGGAGCTGCACCCATCCAGGCAAGTGGGGAGTATTTCATCACAGTCCTGATTTGTGCCTTGTAGATGGTGGACAGGCTTTGGGGAGTCAGGAGGTGAATTACTCGCTGCAGGATTCCTGGCCTCTGACCTGCTCTTGTAGCCACGGTATTTATATGGCTACTCCAGTTCAGTTTCTGGTCAATGGTAACCCCTAGAATGTTGATAGTGGGGGATTCAACGATGGCAATGCCATTGAATGTCAAGGGGAGATGGTTAGATTTTCTCTTGTTGGAGATGGTCATTGCCTGGCACTTGTGTGGTGCGAATGTTACTTGCCATTTATCAGCCCAAGCCTGGATATTGCAAAAGGTCTTGCTGCATTTCTACACGGACTGCTTCAGTATGTGAGGAGTCGTGAATGGTGCTGAACATTGTGCAATCATCAGCGAATATCCCAACTTCTGACCTTATGATTGAAGGTGGGTCATTGATGAAGCAGCTGAAGATAGTTGGACCTAGGGCACTACCCTGAGGAACTCCTGCAGTGATGTCCTGGAGCTGAGATGATTGACCTCCAACAACCACAACCATCTTCCTTTGCGCTAGTCATGACTCCAACCAATGGAGAGTTTTCCCCCTGATTCCCATTGACTCCAGTTTTGCTAGGGTTCCTTGATACCATACTCGGTCAAATGCTGCCTTGATATCAAGGGCAGTCACTCTCACCTCACCTCTGAGTTCCACTCTTTTTAGGCCAGGTTTGAATCAAGGCTGTAATGAGGTCAGGAACTGAGTGGCCATGGCGGAATCCAAACTGAGCATCACTGAGGATGTTATTGCTAAGCAAATGCCACTTGATAGCATTGATGATGACCCCTTCCATCATTTTACTGATGATTGAGAGTAGACTGATAAGGTGGAAATTGGCCGGGTTGGACTTGTCCTACTTTCTTTGTACAGGACATACCTGGGCAATTTTCCACATTGCCGAGTAGATGCCAGTGTTGTAGCTGTTCTGGAACAGCTTGACTAAGGGCACGGCAAGTTCTAAAGCACAGGTCTTCAGTACAATTGCTGGAATGTTGTCAGGGCCCATAGCCTTTGCAGGATCCAGTGTCTTCAGTCATTTCTTGATATCCTGCAGAGTGAATCGAATCGGCTGAAGTGTGGCATCTGTGATGCTGGGGACTGAGGAGGAGAATCTACTTCCAGTCAGAATATACTTACTGCTTTGTTTTACCAATCATATTAATATCCCTTTACAGTTAGGTTTCATTATCTGAATAATTAGCTATGCCTTTTATAGTTACCAGGTATCACCAGTGAATAATGACATCTTTCCCTCTCGGCTTTTAACCAAACCATTGACATAGGGAACAGAAGTCCGTCTAGAATTGAACCCTGGGAAAATGTTTATCGGATCTCAGGATCAAAGGAAATAGGAGCAGGAGTAGGTCATTTGGTCTGTCGAGCCTGCTCTGCCATACAAACAGATCATGGCTGATCATCTACCTCTACGCCATTTTCCCCCACTATCCCCATATTCCTTGATGTCGTTATTATTCAGAAATCTATAGATTTCTGTCTTGAACATACTCAATGATTGAGCTTCCACAGCCCTCTGGGGTAGAGAATTCCACAGATTCACCACCCTCTGAGTAAAAAAAAATTCCTCCTCATCTCAGTCTTAAATGGCCTGCCCCTTATTCTGAGATTATGTTCCCTGGTTCTTGACTCACCAGCCAGAGGAAACATCCTATCCACATCCACCCTGTCATGCCCTGTAAGAATTTGTAAGTTTCAATGAGATCACCTCTCATTCTTCGAAACTCTAGCGAATGCAGGCCCAATTTCTGCAATCTCTCCTCTTAACACAATCCTGCCATCCCGGCGATTATTCTGGTGAGCCTCCATTGCACTCCCTCCATGGCAAGTATATCCTTTTTTTAGCTAAGGAGACCAAAACTGTACACAATACTCCAGCTGTGGTCTCACCAATTGAAGCAATACATCTTTACTTTTGTATTCAAATCCCCTTGCAACGAAAGCCAAAATACCATTTGCCTTCTTAATTGCTTGCTGCACCTGCGCACTAGCTTTTAGTGACTCATGAACAAGGACACCCAGGTCTTTTTGGACATCAACACTTCTCAGCCTCTCACCATTTAAGAAATACTCTGCCTTTTTGGGTTTTTTTCTACCAAAGTGTATCACTTCACACTTATTCACATTATATTCCATCTGCCATGTTCTTGCCCATTCACCTAGCCTGTCCAAATCCCCTTGAAGCCTCCTTGCATCCTCCTCACAACTTGTGCTCCCTCCTAGTTTTGTGTCATCTGTAAATTTGGAAATATTACAATTGGTCCCCATATCCAAGTCATTTATATAGATTGTGAACAGCTGGGGCCAAAGTACTGAACCTTGTCGTACCCCACTAGTAACAGCTTGCCATCTTGAGAATGAGCCATTTATTCCTACTTTTTGCATTCTGTCTGTTAACCAAATCTCAATCCATTGCAGTATTTTACCCCCAATCCCATGTGCTCTAATTTTGTTTACTTTTTTGTGGAACCTTATCAAAAGCCTTCTGTAAATCCAAATACACCACATCCACTGGTTCTCCTTTATCTATGCTACAAGTAACATCCTCAAACTCCAACAGGTTTGTCAAACATGATTTCCCTTTCATAAATTCATATTGACTCTGCCCAATCATATCATTATTTTCCAGGTGTCCAGTTATCTCAAGAAATGCTGGATTCACTCAGCAGGTCTGGCAGCATCTGTGGAAAGAGAAGCAGAGTTAACGTTTCGGGTCAGTGACCCTTCTTCGGAAGAAGGGTCACTGACCCGAAACGTTAACTCTGCTTCTCTTTCCACAGATGCTGCCAGACCTGCTGAGTGAATCCAGCATTTCTTGTTTTTGTTTCAGATTTCCAGCATCCGCAGTATTTTGCTTTTATATTAGTCCAGTTATCTCATCCTATTGTAATGGATTCCAACATTTTCCCTCCTACTGGTGTCAAACTAACAGATCTGTAGTTCTCAGTTTTCTCTCTCGCTCTCTTCTTAAATAGTGGGGTTACATTTGCTACGTTTCAGTCTGCATGAACCCTTCCAGAATATATAGAATTTTGAAAGATAACTACCAATGCATCTATTATCTCTATAGCCAGCTTCTTCAAAACTCTGGGATGTAGGTAATAGCACATGTTGCATCTCCAATGCCTCTGCCTCAGAATGATAACACATGGATTCATGGGAGGTGGGAGAAGAGAAAGGAATTAGGAGCATCACTTAGTGGGGAGAGAGAGGAAAAAGAGGACGCCAGTAACAGCATTTGGTAGGAAGAGAGAGAATGAGGGGTGGGGGGAGAGATCAGGAACAGCACATATTGGTAGGGAATGGCCGGGGAGACAGCGTCAGAGCTGAAGCCAAGAGCAGCACTTCAGGCAGGGGGCTGGAGAAGTGCTTTGTGTGAAAAAGCTGGGAGTTACATTTTATGGATGTGAGATGGTAGAGTAATACTTTTGTGAGGAGAAATCAACAACAGTGCTTTGGGGAAGCTGGGGTGGGTTCAGCTATTGGGAACCGATATGTTTTTACTTTTAGAACAATCAGTTGTGAAGCATTAAACTATTTAAAATTAACCAGAATGCACTATTTCTAATGTAAAAAGAAGTTCTCAGGAGAGTATGTCACAGGCACCCCCTCCAGAAATGCTGCATCAGTTTGTGGAGGGATAATATTTGGCAATATCACAATTTGAACTTTCTGCCTACAGCTGTGACTGGATTTATTCCATGGGCAATAAGATAAGGTTTGAAGTCTCTATTTATCATGAGCCAATTATTAAAAAAGAAATTAATTAAAACTTTGTTCCCAGAATTGATCATCTGCAGATATTTGGAAAAGAAGTTTTAAAATATAAAGAAGATAATGCATTCCCTAAAATGGCAATAAGTACATATGAACATACAAATTAGGAGCAGGAGTAGGCCACTAGGTTCCCTCGAGCCTGCTCTGCCATTCAATAAATTCATAGATGATCTGATTGTAATCTGAACTCCACATTCCCGCTTACCTCCGATAACCTTTCACCCCTTGCTTATCAAGAATCTATCTACCTCTACCTTAAAAATATTCAAAGACTCTGCTTCCACTGCCTTTTGAGGAAGAGAATTCCAAAGACTCACAACTCTGAGAGAAAAAGTTTTTCCTTATCTCTGTCTTAAATGGGCGACC
This sequence comes from Heterodontus francisci, assembly GCF_036365525.1. Lineage (NCBI taxonomy): Eukaryota > Metazoa > Chordata > Chondrichthyes > Heterodontiformes > Heterodontidae > Heterodontus > Heterodontus francisci. Next base: position 76,457,575 of record NC_090374.1, on the reverse strand, counting down.
CCTCATTTTTAAATAGTGCCTCCTAGTTCTAGATCCTTTCCACATCCACCCTGTCAAGACCCCTCAGGATCTTATCTGTTTCAATCAAGTCGCCTCTTACTCTTTCAACTTCCAGCGAAAACAAGCCCAGCCTGTGCAGCCTTTTCTCATAAGACAAGCCGCCCATTCCAGGTCTAGTAAACCTTCTCTGAACAGTTCCATCCTTCCTTTAAATAAGGAGACCAATAATGTACAAAGTAATCCAGATGTGGTCTCACCAATGCCTGTATAACTGAAGCATAACCTCCCTACTTGTGTATTCAATTCCCCTCACAATAAATGATAACATTCTATTTGCTTTCCCAATTACTTGCTGAACCTGCATACAAACCTTTGCGATTCATGCACTAGGACACCCAGATCCTACAACATCTCAGAGCTCTGCAATCTCTCACCATTTAGATAATATGCTTTTTTTCATCTTCCTGCCAAAATGTACAATTTCACATTTTCCCACATTTGCCAGATCTTTGCCCTCTCACTTAACCTATCTATATCTGTTTGTAGCCTCCTTATGTCTTCTTGAAAATTTAATTTCCTACCTATCTTTGTGTCATCAGCAAATTTAGCAACCAACCTTCAGTGCCTTCATTCAAGTCATTTATATAAATTGTAAAAAGTTGAGGCCCCAGCAGAGATCCCTGTGGGACACCACTCATTACATCTTGCCAACCAGAAAATGACCCATTTATGCCTACTCTCTGTTTCCTGTTAGCTAGCCAATCTACTATCCATGCCAATATGTTACCCCCTACAGCATGAGCTTTTGCTTTCCGTAATAACCTTTGATGTAGCACCTTATCAAATGCCTTCTGGAAATCTAAGTACAGTACTGGTTCCCCTTTATCCATGGCACATGTTACTTCTTCAAAGAATTCAAATAAATCGGTTAAACATGATTTCCCTTTCACAAAACCATTTTGACTCTGGCTGATTACTTTGAATTTTTCTAAGTGCCCTGCTATAACGTGGTTAATAGCTTATAATATTTTCCCTAAAACAGATGTTAAGCTAACTGGCGCGTAGTCTCCTACTTTCTGAATCCCTTGAATAAAGGGATTACATTCACTATTTTCCAATCTAATGGAACCTTCCCCAAATCTAGGGAATTTTGGAAAATTAAAGTCACCGCATCAACTATCTCACTCGCCAGTTCTTTTAGGACCCTAGAATGAAGTCCATCAGGTCCCGAGGACTTGTCAGCCTGCAGCTCCAACAATTTGCTGAGTACCACTTCCCTGGTGATAATTTTCTTGTGTTCCTCCATCCCTTCCATTTCCTGAATTATAGCTATTTCAGGGATGTTACTTGTATCCTCTATAGTGAAGACCGATGCAAAATACTTGTTCAATTGATCTGCCATCTCCTTATTTTCCTCTATTGATTCCCCAGACTCACTTTCTATAGCACCAACACTCACTTTGTCAACTCTTTTCTTTTGAAAATATCTATTGAAACTCTTAGTATCTGTTTTTATATTACTAGCTAGCTTTCTCTCGCACTCTACTTTTTCCCTCCTTATCAATCTTTTAGTCATTGTTTGCTGTTTTTTATATTCTGTCCAATCTTCTGGCCTGCCACACTTCTTTGCATAATTATATGCTTTTTCTTTAGGTTTAATACTATCTTTAACCTTTTTAATTAACCACAGATATTGCATCCTCCCTTTGGAATTTTTCTTTCTTGTTGGAATGTATCTATTCTGTGTATTCTGAAATATCCCCTTAAATGTCTGCCACTGCATCTCTGTTGACCTATCCGTTAACCTAATTTGCCCGTTCATTTTAGCTAGCTCTGCTTTCATGCCTTCATAATTACCCTCATTTAAGTTTAAAATACTAGTCTTGAACCCATTCTTCTCTCCCTCAAACTGAAAATTGTTTTCAATAAAGTTACACAAAAATCTCTGGCCCCAATTACCCTTCTGAAAATTGACCATTTTTGAGCAGTACAGTAATGGAGGAAATTACATCAGGGGAGCTTCCCACTTAATCCTCATTCTTAAAAGAGCTGAACTCAAGAGGTGAGGTGAGGTGAGAGTGACTGCCCTTGACATCAAGGCAGCATTTGACCAAGTATGGCATCAAGGAGCCCAGGAAAAACTGAAGTCAATGGGAATCAGGGGGAAAACACTCCACTGGTTGGAGTCATACCTAGCGCAAATGAAGATGGTTGTGGTTGTTGGAGGTCAATCATCTGAGCTCCAGGACATCACTGCAGGAGTTCCTCAGGTAGGCCCGACCATCTTCAGCTGCTTCATCAATGACTTACCTTCAATCATAAGGTCAGAAGTGGGGATGTTCGCTGATGATTGCACAATGTTCAGCCCCATTCGCAACTCTTCAGATGCTGAAGCAGTCTGTGTAGAAATGCAGCAGGACTTGGACAATGTCCAGGCTTGGGCTGATAAGAGGCAAGTAACATTCGTGCCACGCAAGTGCCAGGCAATGATTATCTCCAACAAGAGAGAATCTAACCATCTCCTCTTGACATTCAATGGCATTATGATCACTGAATCCCCTATCAACATCCTAGCGGCTCCCATTGACCAGAAACTGAACTGGAGTAGCCATATAAATACCGTGGTTACAAGAGCAGATCAGAGGCTCGGAATCCTGCGGCGAGTAACTCACCTCCTGACTCACCAAAGCCTGTCCACCATCTACAAGGCACAAGTCAGGAGTGTGATGGAATACTCTCCACTTGCCTGGATGGGTGCAGCTCCAACAACACTCAAGAAGCTCGACACCATCCAGAACAAAGCAGCCTGCTTGATTGGCACCCCACCCACAAACATTCACTCCCTCCACCACCGACGCACAGGGGCAGCAGTGTGTACCATCTACAAGATGCACTGCAGCAACACACCAAGGCTCCTTTGACAGTACCTTCCAAACCCGCGACCTCTACCAACTTGTAGGACATGGGCAGCAAATGCATGGGAACACCACCACCTGCAAGTTCCCCTCCAAGTCACACATCCCGACTTGGAACTATATCGCCGTTCCTTCACTGTCGCTGGGGCAAAATCCTGAAACTCCCTTCCTAACAGCATTGTGGGTGTACCTACTCCACATGGACTGCAGCGGTTCAAGAAGGCAGCTCGCCACCACCTTCTCGAGGGTAATTGGGATGGGCAATAAATGCTGGCCTGGCCAGCGACGCCCACATCCCATGAATGAATAAAAAAAAATAAAAATATTTACTGGAATTCTGCATCAGCTTGCCCAATGTATGCAAATGATTGTGGGAGAACTGGTCTTGATCTGATATCCAGGCTAGATTTTTTGTTTGGGGTGGGGCCTGACATCGGGATCAAATGCAGGTCCGACCCCGATGAGGGGTGATATCTTCGAAGGTTCCTCAAATGAGTCCGTATGGGTAGAACTTAAAAACAAAAAGGGGGCAATCACTTGGCTGGGAATGTACTGTAGGCATCCAAACAGTCAGGGAGAGATAAAGGAGCAGATATGTAGGCAAATCTCAGAGGTGTAAAAATAATAGGGTAATAATAGTAAGGGATTTCAACTTCCCCAATACCAACTGGGATAGTCTTAGTGCAATAGGCTTAAAGGGATGGAATTCTTAAAATGCATAGGAGAGCTTTTTGAGCCAGTACGTAGAAAGTCCTACAAGAGAAGGGGCAGTACTGGACCTAATCCTAGGGAATGAAGCCGGACAAGTGGTGGAAGTGTCAGTGGGGGAGCATTTTGGGGATAGTGACCATAACTCTGTAAGATTTAAGATAGTTATGGAAAAGGACAAAGACGGACTGGAAATAAAGGCACTGAATTGGGGAAAGGCCGATTTCAATATGATAAAACAAGATCTGGCCAAAGTGGACTGGGAGCAGCTACTTGTAGTGAAGTCTACATCAGACCAGTGGGAGTCATTCAAAGAGGAAATAGTGAGAGTTCAGAGCAAACTGATACCTGTTAAGGTGAAGGGTAGGACCAACAAGTCCAGGGAACCCTGGATGTCAAGGGATATAGAGGATTGGAACAGGGAAAAAAAAAGGCTTATGGGGTAGGCGGTGGCGTAGTGGTATTATCACTGGACTAGTAATCCAGAGACCCAGGGTATTCCTCTGAGGACATGGGTTCGAATCCCACCACAGCAGAAGGTGGAATTTGAACTTAATAAAAATCTGGAATTAAAAGCTAGTCTAATGATGGCCATGAAACCATTGTCGATTGTTGTAAAAACCCATCTGGTTCACTAATGTCCTTTTAGGGAAGGAAATCTGCTGTCCTTACCTGGTCTGGCCTACATGTGACTCCAGACCCACAGCAATGTGGTTAACTCTTACATGCCCTCTGAAATGGCGTGGAAAGCCACTCAGTTGTAACTAACCGCTACGAAGTCAAGAAAAAGGAATGAAACCGGACAGACCACCCGGCATCGACCTAGGCACTGGAAATGACAATGGCAAACCCAGCCCTGTTGACCCTGCAAAGTCCTCCTTATTAACATCTGGGGGCTTGTGCCAAAGTTGGGAGAGCTGTCCCACAGACTAGTCAAGCAACATCCTGACATAGTCATACTCACAGAATCATACCTTACAGACAATGTCCCAGACACTGCCATCACCATCCCCGGGTACGTCCTGTCCCACCGGCAGGACAGACCCAGCAGAGGTGGTGGCACAGTGGTATACAGTAGGGAGGGAGTTGCCCTGGGAGTCCTCAACATCAACTCCGGACCTCATGAAGTCTCATGGCATCAGGTTAAATATGGGCAAGGTAACCTCCTACTGATTATCACCTACCGCCCTCCCTCAGCTGATGACTCAGTACTCCTCCATGTTGAACACCACTTGGAGGAAGCACTGAGGATGGCAAGGGTACAAAATGTACTCTAGGTGGGGGACTTCAATGTCCATCACCACGAGTGGCTCGGTAGCACCACTACTAACCGAGCTGGCCGAGTCCGAAAGGACATGGCTGCGAGACTGGGTCTGCGGCAGGTGGTGGGGGAACCAACACGAGGGAAGAACATACTCGACCTCGTCCTCACCAATCTGCCTGCCGCAGATGCATCTGTCCATGACAGTATTGGTAGGAGTGACCACCGCACAGTCCTTGTGGAGACGAAGTCCCGCCTTCACATTGAGGATACCGTCCATCGTGTTATATGGCACTACCACCATGCTGAATGGGATAGATTTTGAACAGATCTCACAATGCAAAACTGGGCATCCATGAGGTGCTGTGGGCCATCAGCAGCAGCAGAATTGTACTCAACCACAAACTGTAACCTCATGGTTACAGCATATCCCCCACTCTACCGTTACCGTCAAGCCAGGAGACCAACCCTGGTTCAATGAAGAGTGCAGGAGGGCATGCTGGGAGCAGCACCAGGCATACCTCAAAATGAGGTGTCAACCTGGTGAAGCTACAACCCACGACTACTTGCATGCCAAACTGCATAAGCAGCATGCGATAGACAGAGCTAAGCGATCCCACAACCAACGGATCAGATCTAAGCTCTGCAGTCCTGCCACATCCAGCCGTGAATGGTGGTGGACAATTAAACAACTAACTGGAGGACGTGGCTCCACAAATATCCCCATCCTCAATGATGGGGGAGTCCAGCACATCAGTGCGAAAGATAAGGCTGAAGCATTTGCAACAATCTTCAGCCAGACGTGCCGAGTTGATGATCCATCTCGGCCTCCTCCTGAAGTCCCCAGCATCACAGATGCCAAACTTCAGCCAATTCGATTCACTCCACGTGATATCAAGAAACGACTGAAGGCACTGGATACTGCAAAAGCTATGGGCCCTGACAATATTCCGGCAATAGTACTGAAGACCTGTGCTCCAGAACTTGCCGCGCCCCTCGCCAAGCTGTTCCAGTACAGCTGCAACACTGGCATCTACCCTGCAATGTGGAAAATTGCCCAGGTATGTCCTGTACACAAAAAGCAGGACAAATCCAACCCGGCCAACTACCGCCCCATTAGCCTACTCTCAATCATCAGTAAAGTGATGGAAGGTGTCATCAACAGTGCCATCAAGCGGCACTTGCTTAGCAACAACCTGCTCAGTGATGCTCAGTTTGGGTTCCGCCAGGGCCACTCAGCTCCTGACCTCATTACAGCCTTGGTTCAGACATGGATAAAAGAGCTGAACTCAAGAGGTGAGGTGAGAGTGACTGCCCTTGACATCAAGGCAGCATTTGACCGAGTATGGCATCAAGGAGCCCTAGCAAAACTGAGGTCAATGGGAATCAGGGGGAAAACAAAGAAGAACAAAGAACAAAGATAATTACAGCACAGGAACAGGCCCTTCGGCCCTCCAAGCCTGCGCCGATCCAGATCCTCTCTCTAAACATGTCGCCTATTTTCTAAGGTTCTGTATCTCTTTTCTTCCTGCCCATTCATGTATCTGTCTAGATACATCTTAAAAGACTCCATCGTGCCCGCATCTACCACCTCCGCTGGCAACGCGTTCCAGGCACCCACCACCCTCTGCGTAAAGAACTTTCCACGCATATCCCCCTTAAACTTTTCCCCTTTCACTTTGAACTCGTGTCCTCTAGTAATTGAATCCCCCACTCTGGGAAAAAGCCTCTTGCTATCCACCCTGTCCATACCTCTCATGATTTTGTACACCTCAATCAGGTCCCCCCTCAACCTCTGTCTTTCTAATGAAAATAATCCTAATCTACTCAACCTCTCTTCAAAGCTAGCGCCCTCCATACCAGGCAACATCCTGGTGAACCTCCTCTGCACCCTCTCCAAAGCATCCACATCCTTTTGGTAATGTGGCGACCAGAACTGCATGCAGTATTCCAAATGTGGCCGAACCAAAGTCCTATACAACTGCAACATGACCTGCCAACTCTTGTACTCAATACCCCGTCCGATGAAGGAAAGCATGCCGTATGCCTTCTTGACCACTCTATTGACCTGCGTTGCCACCTTCAGGGAACAGTGGACCTGAACACCCAAATCTCTCTGTACATCAATTTTCCCCAGGACTTTTCCATTTACTGTATAGTTCACTCTTGAATTGGATCTTCCAAAATGCATCACCTCGCATTTGCCCTGATTGAACTCCATCTGCCATTTCTCTGCCCAACTCTCCAATCTATCTATATTCTGCTGTATTCTCTGACAGTCCCCTTCACTATCTGCTACTCCACCAATCTTAGTGTCGTCTGCAAACTTGCTAATCAGTCCACCTATACTTTCCTCCAAATCATTTATGTATATCAGAAACAACAGTGGTCCCAGCACGGATCCCTGTGGAATACCACTGGTCACACGTCTCCATTTTGAGAAACTCCCTTCTACTGCTACTCTCTGTCTCCTGTTGCCCAGCCAGTTCTTTATCCATCTAGCTAGTACACCCTGGACCCCATGCGCCTTCACTTTCTCCAGCAGCCTGCCATGGGGAACCTTATCAAACGCCTTACTGAAGTCCATGTATATGACATCGACAGCCCTTCCCTCATCAATCAACTTTGTCACTTCCTCAAAGAATTCTATTAAGTTGGTAAGACATGACCTTCCCTGCACAAAACCATGTTGCCTATCACTGATAAGCCCATTTTCTTCCAAATGGGAATAGATCCTATTCCTCAGTATCTTCTCCAGCAGCTTCCCTACCACTGACGTCAGGCTCACCGGTCTATAATTACCTGGATTATCCCTGCTACCCTTCTTAAACAAGGGGACAACATTAGCAATTCTCCAGTCCTCCGGGACCTCAGCCGTGTTTAAGGATGCTGCAAAGATATCTGTTAAGGCCCCAGCTATTTCCTCTCTCGCTTCCCTCAGTAACCTGGGATAGATCCCATCCGGACCTGGGGACTTGTCCACCTTAATGCCCTTTAGAATACCCAACACTTCCTCCCTCCTTATGCCGACTTGACCTAGTGTAATCAAACATCTGTTCCTAACCTCAACATCCGTCATGTCCCTCTCCTCGGTGAATACCGATGCAAAGTACTCGTTTAGAATCTCACCCATTTTCTCTGACTCCACGCATAACTTTCCTCCTTTGTCCTTTAGTGGGCCAATCCTTTCTCTAGTTACCCTCTTTCTCCTTATATATGAATAAAAGGCTTTGGGATTTTCTTTAACCCTGTTTGCTAAAGATATTTCATGACCCCTTTTAGCCCTCTTAATTCCTCATTTCAGATTGGTCCTGCATTCCCGATATTCTTTCAAAGCTTCGTCTTTCATCAGCCGCCTAGACCTTATGTATGCTTCCTTTTTCCTCTTAGCTCGTTTCACAATTTCACCTGTCATCCATGGTTCCCTAATCTTGCCATTTCTATCCCTCATTTTCACAGGAACATGTCTCTCCTGCACGCTAATCAACCTCTCTTTAAAAGCCTCCCACATATCACATGTGGATTTACCTTCAAACAGCTGCTCCCAATCTACATTCCCCAGCTCCTGCCGAATTTTGGTATAGTTGGCCTTCCCCAATTTAGCACTCTTCCTTTAGGACCACTCTCGTCTTTGTCCATGAGTATTTTAAAGCTTACGGAATTGTGATCACTATTCCCAAAGTAGTCCCCTACTGAAACTTCAACCACCTGGCCGGGCTCATTCCCCAACACCAGGTCCAGTATGGCCCCTTCCCGAGTTGGACTATTTACATACTGCTCTAGAAAACCCTCCTGGATGCTCCTTACAAATTCTGCTCCATCTGGCCCTCTAACACTAAGTGAATCCCCGTCAATGTTGGGAAAATTAAAATCTCCTATCACCACCACCCTGTTGCTCCTACATCTTTCCATAATCTGTTTACATATTTGTACCTCTATCTCACGCTCGCTGTTGGGAGGCCTGTAGTACAGCCCCAACATTGTTACCGCACCCTTCCTATTTCTGAGTTCTGTCCATATTGCCTCACTGCTCGAGTCCTCCATAGTGCCCTCCTTCAGCACAGCTGTGATATCCTCTTTGACCAGTAATGCAACTCCTCCACCCCTTTTACCTCCCTCTCTATCCCGCCTGAAGCATCGATATCCTGGGATATTTAGTTGCCAATCATGCCCTTCCCTCAACCAAGTCTCAGTAATAGCAATAACATCATACTCCCAGGTACTAATTCAAGCCCTAAGTTCATCTGCCTTACCTACTACACTTCTTGCATTAAAACAAATGCACCTCAGACCACCAGTCCCTTTATATTCATCAACTGCTCCCTGCCTGCTCTTCCCCTTAGTCACACTGACTTCATTATCTAGTTCCTTACAGGCTTTTGTTACTACCTCCTTACTGTCAACTGACCTCCTCAATTGGTTCCCATCCCCCTGCCACATCAGTTTGAACCCTCCCCAACAGCGTTAGCAAACGCACCCCCAAGGACATTGGTTCCAGTCCAGCCCAGGTGTCGACCGTCCAATTTGTAATAGTCCCACCTCCCCCAGAACCGGTCCCAATGTCCCAAAAATCTGAACCCCTCCTTCCTGCACCATCTCTCAAGCCACGCATTCATCCTGACTATTCTTTCATTTTTACTCTGACTATCACGTGGCACTGGTAGCAATCCTGAGATTACTACCTCTGAGGTCCTACTTTTTAACTTGGCTCCTAACTCCCTAAACTCTGCTTGCAGGACCTCATCCCGTTTTTTACCTATATCATTGGTGCCTATGTGCACAATGACAACTGGCTGTTCACCCTCCCCTTTCAGAATGTTCTGCAGCCGATCTGAGACATCCCTGACCCGTGCACCTGGGAGGCAACATACCATTCGGGAGCCTCGTTTTCGACCACAGAACTGCCTATCTACTCCCCTTACAATCGAATCCCCTACGACTATAGCCCTTCCACTCTTTTTCCCGCCCTTCTGAACAGCAGAGCCAGCCACGGTGCCATGAACCTGGCTACTGCTGCCTTCCCCTGGTGAGCCATCTTCCTCAACAGTATCCAAAACGGTATACTTGTTTTGGAGGGAGATGACCGCAGGGGACTCCTGCGCTGCCTTCCTGCTCTTTCTCTGCCTTTTGGTCACCCATTCCCTTTCTCCCTCAGCAATCCTAATCTGCGGTGTGACCAATTCACTAAACGTGCTATCCACGACCTCCTCAGCATCGCGCATGCTCCAAAGTGAGTCCATCCGCAGCTCGAGAGCCGTCATGCGGTCTAACAAGAGCTGCAGTTGGACACACTTCCTGCACGTGAAGGAGTCAGGGACATCAGCCATGTCCCTGAGCTCCCACATTGAGCAAGAGGAGCATGACACGGGTCTGAGATCTCCTGCCATTTTTAATCTTAAGCTTAACTTAGTTAAATGAAAAAGGAACGAAAACTTTTTACCAATCACGATAAAACCAGAGAAATAGATAAAGCCTTACCTTATAAACACCCCACCGAGTCCTTTTTTTTTGGTTAGAGGAGGAGGGCGGGTGGGAGACACTACAAGTGTGGTGTCTGGGGTTCAGAAACCGCCCAAATATATAGTGTTTTACTTACCCAGCAGCCCCCTGGCCTCCGCCGAAAACAAAAGGAAATTAAGTTTACTTTCAAACTGACCTTCCCAGCTGCTCACTCGCTCGCACTCTGCTCCCGAAAAAGCTTCCCAGCTGCTCACTCGCTCGCACTCTGCTCCCGAAAAAGCTGCTGCAAAAACCTGCTGCTGTCAAACCCTCCGCTGGCTGGAGTCATACCTAGCGCAAAGGAAGATGGTTGTGGTTGTTGGAGGTCAATCATCTCAGCTCCAGGACATCACTGCAGGGGTACCTCAGAGTAGTGTCCTAGGCCCAACCATCTTCAGCTGCTTCATCAATGACCTTCCTTCAATCATAAGGTCAGAAGTGGGGATGTTCGCTGATGGTTGCACAATGTTCAGCACCATTTGCAACTCCTCAGATACTGAAGCAGTCTGTGTAGAAATGCAGCAAGACCTGTACGATATCCAGTCTTGGGCTGATAAGTGGCAAGTAATATTCTTGCCACACAAGTGCCAGGCAATGACCATCTCCAACAAAAGACAATCTAACTATCTCCCCTCGACATTCAACGGCATTACCATCGCTGAATCCCCCACTATCAACATCCTAGGGGCTACCATTAGCCGAAAACTGAACTGGAGTAGCCATATAAATATCGTGGCTACAAGAGCAGGTCAGAGGCTAGGAATCCTGAGGCGAGTAACTCACCTCCTGACTCCCCCAAGCCTGTCCACAATCTACAAGGCACAAGTCAGGAGTGTGATGGAATACTCTCCACTTGCTTGGATGGGTGCAGCTCCAACAATGCTCAAGACGCTCGACACCATCCAGGACAAAGTGGCCCGCTTGATTGGCACCCCATCTACAAACATTCACTCCCTCCACCACCGACGCTCAGTGGCAGCAGTGTGTACCATCTACAAGATGCACTGCAGCAATGCACCAAGGCTCCTTAGACAGCACCTTCCAAACCCACGACCTCTACCAACTAGAAGGACAAGGGCAACAAATACATGGGAACACCACCACCTGCAAGTTCCCCTCCAAGTCACACACCACCCTGACTTGGAACTATATCGCCGTTCCTTCACTGTGACTGGGTCAAAATCCTGGAACTCCCTTCCTAACAGCACTGTGGGTATACCTACCACAAATGGACTGCAGCGGTTCAAGAAGGCAGCTCACCACCACCTTCTCAAGGGCAATTAGGGATGGGCAATAAATTCTGGCCTGGCCAGTGACGCCCACATCCCGTGAATGAATATAAAAAAAAAGATTGAGTGCTGAAAACAGCGGAGGCACTAAAGGAATATAGAAAGTGTAGGGGGGGTACTTTAAAGTAATTAGAAGAGCAAAGAGGTGATAGGAAAAAACACTGGTGGGCAAGATAAAGGAAAATCCTAAGGCGTTTTATAAGTATATTAAGGGCAAGAGGATAAGCAGAGAAAGAGTAGGGCCCATGAGGGAACAAAGTCGCAGTCTGTGTGTGGAACCGGAAGACATAGGTGACGTTTGAAAAGATTACTTTTCATCTGTGTTCACAATGGAGAAGGATGATGTAGGTGTAGAGATCAGGGAGGGGGTTGTGATATACTTGAACATATTAACATTCAAAGGGAGGAAGTATTAGCTGTTTTTGTGGGCTTAAAAGTGGATAAATCCCCAGGCCCAGATGAGATGTTTCCCAGGCTGTTATGTTTAGTTTAGTTTAGTTTAGAGATACAGCATTGAAACAGGCCCTTCGGCCCACCGAGTCTGTGCTGACCATCAACCACCTATTTATACTAATCCTACATTAATTCCATATTCCTACCACATCCCCACCTGTCCCTATATTTCCCTACCATCTACCTATACTGGGGGCAATTGCTAATGGCCAATTTACCTATCAACCTGCAAGTTTTTGGCATGTGGGAGGAAACCAGAGCACCCGGAGGAAACCCACGCAAACACAGGGAGAACTTGCAAACTCCACACAGCCAGTACCCAGAATTGAACCCCGGTCACTGGAGCTGTGAGGCTGCGGTGCTAACCACTGTGCCGCCACTGTGGTTAGGAAGGCATATGTGAGGCAAGGGAGGAGATAGCAGGGGCTCTGACATATATTTTTAAATCCTTTCTGGCCACAGGAGAGATACCAGAGGATTGGAGGACAGTGAAAGTGGTACCATTATTCAAGAAGGGAAGCAAAGATAAACCAGGTAATTACAGGTCGGTGAGTTTAACATCAGTGGTTGGGAAACTATTGGAAAAATTCTGACAGACAGGATTAATCTCCACTTGGAGAGGCAAGGATTAATCAGGAATAGTCAGCATGGCTTTGTCAGGGGGAGATCGTGTCTAACTAACTTGATTGAATTTTTCGAGGCAGTGACTAGACGTGTAAATGAAAATAAAGCGGTTTATGTGGTCGACATGGACTTCAGTAAGGCTTTTGATAAGGTCCCGCATGAGAGATTGGTTAAGAAGGTAAGAGCCCATGGGATCCAGGGCAATTTGGCAAATTGGATCCAAAACTGGCTTCGTGGCAGGAAGCAGAGGGTGATGGTTGAGGGTTGTTTTTGCGAGTGTACCACAGGGATCAGTGCTGGGACCCTTGCTGTTTGTAGTGTACATTAATGATTTAGATGTGAATATAGGAGGCATGATCAGAAAGTTTGTGAAAATTTGTGGAGTCGTAAATAGTGAGGAGGAAAGCCTTGGATTACAGGACAATATAGATGGGCTGGTAAGATGGGCAGAGCAGTGGCAAATGGAATTTAATCCTGAGAAGTGTGAGGTGATGCATTTTGGGAGGACAAACAAGGCAAGGGAATATACAATGGATGGTAGGACCCTAGGAAGTACAGAGGGACCTTGGTGTACTTGTCCATAGATGACTGAAGGCAGCAGCACAGGTGGATAAGGTGGTTAGGAAGGCATATGGGATATTTCCCTTTATTAGCCGAGGCATAGAATATAAGAGCAGGGAGATTATGATGGAGCTGTGTAAAACACTAGTTAGGCCACAGCTGAAGTACTGTGTCGCCACGCTATTAGAAGGATGTGATTGCACTGGAGAGGATGCAGAGGAGATTCACCAGGATGTTGCCTGGGCTGGAGCATTTCAGCTATGTGGAGAGACTTGATAGGCTAGGGTTGTTTTGCTTAGTGCAGAGAAGACTGAGGGGGGACATGATTGAGGTATACAAAATTGAGGGGCATTGATAGGTTAGATAGGAAGAAACTTTTTCCCTTAGCGAAGGGGTCAATAACCAGGGGGCATAGATTTAAGGTAAGGTGCAGGAGGTTTAGAGGGGATTTGAGGAAAGATTTTTTCACTCAGACGGTGGTTGGAATCTGGAACACACTGCCTGAAGAGGGGATAGAGGCAGAAACCCTCACAATATTTAAGGAGTATTTAGATGAACACTTGAAACACCACAGCAGACAAGTGCTGGAAAATGGGTTTAGAATAGTTCGATGCTTGATGGCCGGCACAGACACGATGGGTCAACGGGCCTGTTTCTGTGCTGTATAACTCTGACTCTATGACCATGTTGGGAATCGTCAGCTGACACGACATTTTTATGATTGACCAATCAGCCCTCCAGCATCACAAGGCAGCCGAACATCCTTAATTGGATGGCAAGCATATCCGCTGGCCATTGATTGGTCAATCTTAAAAATGTCGTGTCAGCTGACTATTCCCAACATGGTCATAGAGTCAGAGTTATACAGCACAGAAACAGGCCCGTCGACCCATCGTGTCTGTGCCGGCCATCAAGCATCGAACTATTCTAAACCCATTTTCCAGCACTTGTCTGCTGTGGTGTTTCAAGAGTTCATCTAAATACTCCTTTAAATATTGTGAGGGTTTCTGCCTCTATCCCCTCTTCAGGCAGTGTGTTCCAGATTCCAACCACCGTCTGAGTGAAAAAATCTTTCCTCAAATCCCCTCTAAACCTCCTGCACCTTACCTTAAATCTATGCCCCCTGGTTATTGACCCCTTCGCTAAGGGAAAAAGTTTCTTCCCATCTAACCTATCAATGCCCCTCAATTTTGTATACCTCAATCATGTCTCCCCTCAGTCTTCTCTGCACTAAGCAAAACAACCCTAGCCTATCAAGTCTCTCCACATAGCTGAAATGCTCCAGCCCAGGCAACATCCTGGTGAATCTCCTCTGCATCCTCTCCAGTGCAATCACATCCTTCTAATAGCGTGGCGACACAGTACTTCACCTTTGGCCTAACTAGTGTTTTACACAGCTCCATCATAATCTCCCTGCTCTTATATTCTATGCCTCGGCTAATAAAGGGAAATATCCCATATGCCTTCCTAACCACCTTATCCACCTGTGCTGCTGCCTTCAGTCATCTATGGACAAGTACACCAAGGTCCCTCTGTACTTCCTAGGGTCCTACCATCCATTGTATATTCCCTTGCCTTGTTAGTCCTCCCAAAATGCATCACCTCACACTTCTCAGGATTAAATTCCATTTGCCACTGCTCTGCCCATCCTACCAGCCCATCTATATTGTCCTGTAATCTAAGGCTTTCCTCCAGCAATTTTACTGTCAACTGCAAACTTACTGATCATGCCTCCTATATTCATGTCTAAATCATTGTCCTTTTCCATAATAATGCTAAATCTAACTGTACTAAGGTTTCCATCTCCAAAATGGTCTCGCACTGCTACTTCATCTACTTGCTTCAGTTCCTATGACTAAATCTAGAATTGCACCCTCTCTCGTTGGGCTTGTTATGTGCTGGCTATAAAAGTTCTCTTGAATGCAGTTCAAGAATTTTGTGCTCTCTGTGCCCTTCACACTGTGTCCCAGTTGATATTCGGGTAGTTGAAATCCCCAACTATTATTGTCCTTTAGTTTTTGCACTCAGAAATTTGCCTACATATATTTGTTCTCCCATCTCCCTCACACTATTTGGGGCTTTATAGTACACTTGTGGTAGTGTGGCTGCCCCTTTTTTTGTTATTATTTTTGAGCTCAACCCATATGGCCTCATTTTGATGATTCATTTAGCATATCATCCCTCCTCACAGCTGTAATTGATTCCTTAACCAATAATGCTACACCCCCTCTTCTTTTTTTTTTATCCCTCTCTCTATCTTTCCTGAAAACTCTTTATCCTGGGATGTTGAGATTCCATTTTTGCCCTTCTTTAAGCCAAGTTTCTGTTACGATATCATGCTGCTATGTGTCTATCTAAAGGAAATCTGCCATCCTTGCCTGGTCTGGCCTACATGTGACTCCAGACCAACAGCAATGTGGTTGTCTCTTAATTGCCCTCTGAAATGGCCTAGCAAGCCACTCAGTTGTTAAGGCAATTAGGGATGGGCAACAAATGCATGCCTTGCCAGTGACCCCCACATTCCATGAAGGAAGAAAACAAAAGTGTCATCGAGGTAGCTGTGGGAGTTGGTAGGCTTATAATGAATATCAGTGGGCAGATTATCCACCAAACACATCTTCTCCTCACCTCCCCTGTCAGCATTCCGAAAGGATGGTTCCCTCCATTACACCCTGGTTCACTCCTCTGTCACCCCCGACACCTCGTCCCCTTCCTACGACACCCTTCCCATGCAATCACAGGAGGTGTAACACCTGTCCTTTTTACCTCCTCTCTCTTCATCATCCAAGGCCCCAAACACTCGTTCCAGATGAAGCAGCGATTTACTTGTACTTCTTTCAATTTAGTATACTGTACTCGCTGCTCACAATGCGGTCGCCTCTACAATGGGGAGACCAAATGCAGATTGGGTGACCGCTTTGCAGAACACCTCCACTCAGTCCACAAGCATGACCCTGAACTGTAGGTTGCTTGCCATTTTAATAATTCACCACCCTGCTCCTTAAGAGAGCGCAGGTAGAGAGGGACTGGGTGGCTACCAGAAAGACGAGAAGGACACAGCAGATAGTGCAGGAGACCCCGGAGGGCAACCCACTTTCTAACTGATATTTAGTTCTGAGTACCGACGGGAGAGTGGGTTCCTCTGCTGAGTGCAGTGAGAGTTATGACCAGAGCACCATGGGTGGCTCAGCTGTGCAGGGAGAGAGGAGAAAAGACAGGAGAGCAATAGTGGTAAAGGATTCTATAGTTGGGGAACAGACAGGCATTTCTGTGGTCGCAGACGTGATTCCAGGATGGTATGTTGCCTCCCTGGTGCAAGGGTCATGGATATCACCGAGCAGCTACAGAGCATGCTGGAGGGTGAGGGTGCAGAGCCAGAGGTCGTGGTCCACATTGGTACCAACAATATAGGTAGAAAAAGGGATGAGGTCCTGCAGGCTGAGTTTAGGGAGTTAGGAAAGAGATTAGTAAGCAGGAGCTCAAAGGTAGTCATCTCCAGATTACTCCCAAGGCTATGTGCTAGTGAGTATAGAAATAGGAGAATGATTCAGATGAATGCATGGCTGGAGAGATGGTGCAGAGGGAGGGCTTCAGATTTCTGGGCCATTGGGACCGATTCTAGGGAAGTTGGCACCTGTACAAGCCCAGACAGTCTACACCTGAACAGGACGGGGACGAATATCCTTGTAGGAAGGTTTGCTAGTGCTGTTGGGGATGGTTTAAACTAGATTGGCAGGGGCATGGGATCATGAGGGCAGTTTCAGAAAGGGCAATTTCAGAGCAGGGAATGGGAGGCAGAAAATGAGTGAGTGACTCCGAAAGACAGAAGAAACAAGGGTTAAAAAGTGTACAGCACAGGAATTTGGCAGTGTTAAAAGATATTTATTTGAATGCGAGGAATATAGCAAATAAAGCCGTCCTCTGGCACCACCCCTGAGTCTAAGAAAGACTGAAAAGTTATGGGCAGTGCTGCTGCGATTTCTACCCTCACTGCCCTGTGTATTCTTGGATGCATCTCACCTGGTCCTGGTACTTTATCTGCTTTAAGTACAGACAGCCTATCTAATAACTCTTTATCAATTTTAAACCCATCTAGTGTCTGAATTATCTCCTCTTTCACCATTGCCTGGGTTGCTTCTTCTTCTTTGGTAAAGACAGATACAAAGTATTCATTTAATACCTCAGCCATGTGCTCTGCCTTCATGCATAAATCCCCTTGATGGTCCCTAATTGGTCCCACCCCTCCTTTTACTACTCTTTTACTATTTATATGTCTATAGAAAACTTTGGGATTCCCTTTAATGTTACGTACTAGTCACTTTTCATGCTGTCTGTTTGCTTCTCTTATCTACTTTTTCATTTCCCCTCTGGACCTTCTCTATTCAGCCTGGTTCTCAATAGGATTTTCTACCTGGCATCTGTCATAAGTACACTTTTTCTTCTTTATCTTAATCCCTACCTCTTTTGTCATACAGGGAGCTCTGGATTTGTTTACCCTATCTTTCCCTTGAGTGCAAATAATAAGGCTGAATCATTTGCAATCATCTTCAGCCAGAACCGCCAAGTATTTGATCCTTCCTGGCCTTCTCCTGAAGTGCTCACTGTCGCAGATGCCCATCTTCAGCTAATTCGATTGACTCCACATGACATAAAGAACCAGCTGTACTAGACACAGCAAAGGCTGAAGGCTTCAACATGTCAGCTGTAGTGCTGATGTTCTGTGATCCAGAACTAAGCATACCCTTTGCTAAGCTGCTGCAGTTCAGCTATAACACTGGCATCTACCCAACAACATAAAAAATTGTCCTGAGATGTCCTATTCACAAAAAGCTGGACAAATTCAACCTAGCCAAGTACAGTCCTATCAGCCTATTTCCAATAATCAGCAAAGTGATGGAGTTATAAAGAATGCTATCAACTAGTGCCAATAACCTGCTCACTGATGCTCAGTTTGGATTACACCAGCTCTACTCGCTCCAAATCTTATGATTGCTTTGGTTCAAACATAGCCACAAGACCTGAATTCCAGAGGTGAGCTGAGAGTGACGAGCTTTGACATCAAGACAGCATTTGGCTAAGTGTGGCACCAAGAAGTCCGAGCAAAATTGAAGCCATGATCGGAAGTGTAGGTAGTGGGGAGAGGGGTGGGGAGTGGGGAGTTTTTCACTGGCTGAAGTCATGCCTAGCACAAAGAAAGATGATTGTGGTTGTTGGAGGCCAATTCCCAGGACATCACTGTAGGGGTTCCCCAGGACAGTGTCCTAGGCCCAGTCATCTTCAGCTGTTTCATCAATCACTTCATCACAAAGTCAGAAATTAAACTCTTTGCTGATGATTCCACAGTGTTCAGATCCATTCACAATTCTGCAGCCCATTGCCATATGTAATGACACCTGGACAGCATTCAGCCTTGGGCTGATAAGTGGCAAGTAACCTTTGTGCCTTACAAGTACCAAGTAATTATTATCTCCAACAAGAGAGAGGCTATCCACCTACCTTGACATTCATTGGCATTACTATTGCTGAGTCCCCATCATAAGCATCCTAAGGGTCACCGTTGACCAGCCAAATAAAGGCCATGGACAGTAGATCAGTTCAGAGGTTAGGTATTCATGCCGACTGGCTTCCCAAAGTCTCTCACCCAATATAAAGCAGAGGTCAGGAGTGTTATGGAATTGTCTCCACCTACCTGGATGGACGTAGCTGCAACAAACGCTCAAGAAGCTTGACACCATCCATGACCAGGAAGTCCGCTAGAAGGGTACTTCATCCAGTATCCTGAACATCCAGCCACTTAACCACTGGCAAACTGTGGATGCATTGTGTACTATTTACAAGGTGCACTGAGCTGTGAGAATGCTTAGCATTCTGTCCCCTTTTACCTCTCATAACTGGACATGAAACAGATAAAGAACTGAGGATCTTTATTCTGAGATGAGAATAGCATAGCACAGCATACATTTACCAATGCTGCAGGATTGGAGGCCATTTTGTTATCTGGTTATGATTCTTGCCTTAAAGAGAAGAAAATGCTTGAGACAGCAGAAATCAGAGATAAACATTTGAATAGTAAACTGAAGTTAAAGATGTACTGTACTCATGGGCTGATAAAATATTGTGTTTAGCAAATTGCCTGTAGTAGATGAGTTAAATCTCACAAGATCTTTATGCATGTGCCGTCAAGAAACCAGCTTTAGTGCTTAATTCTTTGAGTACTGAATGCTTTCTGCAGCTTGTTAAAATGTGCCTATTTGTTGTTGCATAGCAAAAATAATTATCTTGTGCTAGTTTCAGTTATAGTTCTTCACATGAAGAGATGCCTCAGCCTCTCTATGACATTTAGTCAAGGCTACATAATTTCCTTCTGGCAGTGGGAGTGCGGGGTGGGGGGCAGGGGTTAGAGGAAGCTCAAATGCAAGTCAGTGCTGTTCACGCTTGACTTTCAAAGTGACAGATTTAGGGGCAAATAGCCTGCCACTAAATGGTCCATGGCGTAAAGGAAACCTAGAGGAGGTGAGAATTAATTAAAAATGAGAGTGCAAAAAAAAAACACATATCTCTAAAATGCTTCTTGTAGAAACTTCAGAAAATAAACTTTTCTTTATCAACACCATATCGCAACAATGTTTTACAATTTAAAACTAAAGCTCCTCGGTATGCACCCTATCAAAGAAGATCTCATCCACATTATCTTTACCAAACCCCTTGTGCATATAGAATCAGTCTGATGTTAAAACTTGTCTAGCACACTCACAACATGAATATTGTCATTCCCTCTTTTCAGCCTGTGAGCTCGCTATGGGTTAGTAATATGGTCTCTATGACTACTGAGCTAAAAACAGTGCTATGCTTACATCAGCAGCAACAACAGTATCACATTTATTATTTCAATTTTCAAGGTATGATGCAGAATGAGATTTTGAAATGTTCTAAAATGTTTTTGTCTTGTCTGTGTCATAGTACATGTAATGCAACCAAAATGACAAATCTTTAAAGCCCTTTTTTTCTTCTGGAATTATATCCTCCTACAAACACACGTACTGTCTTTTCCCCTTCCCTTCCATTCCACACCCCACCCTGACCATCTACTCCCATTGTCGGTTCCTGTTAGGCTGTGCACCTCACCTGAGAAGGCTCAGGAGTGATCTTCTCCCAGGATGCTACGAATGCTGCTTTTGTCCAGCAGCCAAATGACAGGTGATGGAGTGGTTCAATGAAGTCTCTTCACCTGATTCTTCCCTTGCTCCCATCGTGATCCCTGGCCTCCACTAAGTACCTTTAGCTACACAATTGAACTGATAAAGATTACAGTGTGTACAGTGTGGAGGAAATATACCTTACCTCCGTCCACTATAGTGCTGTAACGCACACGAGTGCCATGCAATATCATTCCCTGGTTTGGGGGTGGGCAATTAATATTTTATACCCATTTGTAATTATCTAAAGAATTAAACATTTTATATTCTGTGAAAATGGCATACAATACCAGATAATTCTTACATGGGTTGGATATATAGTAAAAATATCTCTATTCTGCCTTGGAAATCAGCATATGGTGTGAAATTGTGCCCACTAATAATTGATTGAGGTTGTCCAAATTTATTTTGTTTCAAGACCGTTACAGCTGGCAGTCACATGACTCATCCTTTCAATCTAAAATAGACAGATCTCTACCATATCATCTGAAATTCCTCTCTCTTTTGCCTTAACAATGATGCTAACCCATTTATTTTAAAGGTGAAGATGGTGTTAATGCACTACTGTGATTTAAGAGTTACTGTAAATAAATTTATTTTCCAAGTACGGGAAGGTCAGTATGTATGCAAGAAATGTAAGGCTTTGTCAGTTCATAAAATAAAATTGCTTCAGGCTTTCCTAATCCTTTAACAGGTATCATTATAAGTCAAATTCAATATGCCAAAAATGCAATACAACTGGAGCAGTAGAGATAAACAACTATTGAGTACAAAAATAAATTGCTGATTTTTTAATTTATTGATTCATTCACAGAATGTGGGTGTGACTAGTAAGGCCAGCATTTATTGCCCACCCCTAATTGTACTTGAGAAGGTGATGATGAGCTGCCTTCTTGAACCACTGCAGTCTGTGTGGTATGCCCACAAAGTGCTGTAGGGAGTTCCAAGATTTTGACCCAATAACGAAGAAGGAATGGTGATATATTTCCAAGACAGGATGGTGCATGATCTGGAGAGCTTTCCTAAAGTGTCCTTGCTGCCCTGTTCTTCTAGGTGGTGGAGGTTTTGGATGTCCTGTCACAGAAGCCTTGGCCCTCTGAAATAGCCTAGCAAGTCACTCAGTAGATTCATTGCTTTTAGTCAATCTCCCATGCTCCTCTGTCTGGTACTAGCTTGAAGGACATCGCTTCCAGAATGGGTTCGGTGAGTATGATTATATCAGGCTTGACTAGTCTATGGAACAGCTCTCCCAATTATGGCACTAGTCCCCAGATGGAGAGGACTGAACTGGGGAGCATTTGTTGTGTCCAAATCCGATGCCAAGGCACTGCTGGGTGGTTTGTCCAGTTGTATTTTTATTGTAATTTGTTGCAGCAGCCAGATAGGGCAGTTAAGAGCCAATCTTCTTAGACAGTCCCTCGGGAACGAGGATGACCTTCTTCCACTCCAGGGTGGTGGGTCCTTAGGTGACTGAACAGTCCAATTCTGGATCCACACACTCTGCCACAGGTGGGGCAGGTGGTGTTTGGTGAGGTGAGTGAATGGGATGCTTGAATTTCCGAATGCTCCTTCTGCTATTTGCACTTGGTCACTGCCTGGGCATGTCAACGTTGTTCGAACTGGCTGGCACCTCGCGGATGCTTCTTTGCCATTTTGGGCGGTCTCTGGCAAGAAATTCCCACAAATCAGTGGAGATGTCACATTTTTTTCAGGGAAGCTTTAAGGATATCCTTGTTGCGTTTCCTCTGCCTTCCTGGTAGCCGCTTGCTGTGACAGAGCTCGGAGTAGAAAGCTTGTTTTGGGAGTCTCCTGTCAGGCATGTGGATGATGTGGCCCACCTAGCGTAACTGACTAGCTATGACCAGTGTCTCAATACTGGGGATGTTGGCCTGAGAGAGGACACTTTTTTTTTTATTCATTCATGGGATGTGGGCGTCGCTGGCCAGGCCAGCATTTATTGCCCATCCCTAATTGCCCTTGAGAAAGTGGTGGTGAGCTGCCTTTTTGAACTGCTGCAGTCCATTTGGGAGAGGTCGATGCCGGGCTGTCCGTCCAGTTTCATTCCTTTTTATTGACTTTGTAGTGGTTAGATACAACTGAGTAGCTTGCTCGGCCATTTCAGAGGGCATGTAAGAGTCAACCACATCGCTGTGGGTCTGGAGTCACATGTAGGCCAGACCAGGTAAAGACAGCAGATTCTCTTCCCTAAAGGACAGTAGTGAACCAGATGGGTTTCTACAACAATTGACAATGGTTTCATGGCCATCATTGGACTAGCTTTTTTTTATTGGAGCGTCTGTCCTGCCACTGAATTTGTAGGATGTTGCGGAGGCACCATTGGTGATATTTCTGCAAGGCTTTGAGATGTCTGCTGTACAGTGCCCATGTTTCCGACGCATACAGGAGGGCAGGTAACATTGCAGCACCTGTAGACCATGAGCATAGTGTCAGGTTTGAGGTCTTTGTCAAACACTCTTTTCCTCAGACGACCGAAGGCTGTGCTGGCACATTTGGAGCCAATGCTGAGTTTCATTGTCGATGTCTGCCCTTGCTGAGAGGAGGTTCCCAAGGTATGAGAAGTGATCCATATTGTCCGGTGGTTCGCCATGGATCTTGATAGTCAGGGGGCAGTGTTGCACTGCCACAGAATGCCCACAATGCCTGATCTACCCTCAAAGCTACCATAATCAGCACTTGCGAAGATACTCTTGGTTTCTCGACCAGGAATCATCAAGATTGATTTGATGAGAACAACCAGAAGATCCAGGAACTACAAGGCATCCCTGAACTGAAAACATCACCAAAATTCGAGGGGGAAAAAAGCAGGTATACAGACAATTGAAGGCTGAGGCTGAACAAAAAACCCGTGACATAAAGAACAGCTGGTGGACTGAAAGTGCGCAGGAAGTACAGCAACTCGTTGACAGCCATGACATGCATGGATTCTTCAGCACAGTCAAGACCATTTACGGCCCAAGTACCCAAGTAAGAGCCAACTACGTTGGTCAGGAGTCACATATAGGTCAGACCAGGTAAGCAGGGAAGATATTCTTCCCTAAAGATCGTTTAGCTTTTATGACAATCCAATGGCTTCATGGTCACTATTACTGATATTAGCTTTTTTATTACAGATTTATTTAATTTGCTAAATTCAAATTCACAATGAGCAATGGCGGGATTTGAATTCACATCTCTATATTATGAGTCCAGCCCTCTGGATTAGTAGTCCAGTAACATAACCCCGATGCTTCTGCACCACCTTTCCACAAACAGTAGCTATAGAGTTAATGAATACAATATTTTAGAGTACTTATACTCCATGCTAAAAACACTTAAAAGTGTACCTCTTCAATTTTATTTCCACTTAACAGAGGAAATGTAATATGGATTCAGCCACTGTGGGATGAGGAGAGCAGCAATTTAATGCTAAATATTTATGGATTGAAAACCTGCTCAAAATTCACTGATGTCTTGTGAGATTTAATCTCATACTGTTCTTTTAAGATGGCAATTTGTGAGCTCAGCACCAGAAAAATTATCATGTAAAACCCACCAGACGCTACCACCATTAGCTGATCTAGCCTGGTGTAGTGACCTAGTAAGCTTAGGGGAGGCGGTGGCGTAGTGGTATTGTCGCTAGACTAGTAACCTAGGGTATTGCTCTGGGGACGTGGGTTCAAATCCCACCACAGCAGAAGGTGGGATTTGAATTCAATTAATAAATCTGGAATTTAAAAAGCTAGTCTAATGATGACCATGAAACCATTGTTGATTGTTGTAAAAACCCATCTGGTTCACTAATGCCCTTTAGGGAAGGAAATCTGCTGTCCTTACCTGGTCTGGCCTGCATGTGACAGCAGACCCACAGCAATGACTCTGAAATGGCCTCGCAAGCCACTCAGTTGTATCTAACCGCTACAAAGTCAATAAGAAGGAATGAAACCGGACGGACCACCCATCATTGACCTAGGCACCGACGACGGCAAACCCGACCCTGCAAAGTCCTCCTTGCTAACATTTGGGGGCTTGTGGGAGAGCTGTCCCACAGACTAGTCAAGCAACAGCCTGACAGAATCATACCTGACAGACAATGTCCCAGACACTGCAATCACTATCCCCGGGTATGTCCTGTCCCACTGGCAGGACAGACCCACCAGAGATGGTGGCATAGTGGTATACAGTAGGGAGGGAGTTGCCCCGGGAGTCCTCAACATCGACTCTGGACCCCATGAGGTCCATGGCATCAGGTCAAACATGGACAAGGAAACCTCCTGCTGATTACCACCTACCACCCTCCCTCAGCCAAGGAGACTTTTGTACTTTTGGACATTCTGACTTCACGAAAGGCACTAAGTAAATGCCAATTCTTCTTGTATGGTTCAAAGATACCAACCTTACTTCAAAGCCATTGGTTAGCTGATTTTAATGGGGAACTTAACTAATCAATAGAACTTAAACACAGTGAGATCAACAATAAAAAGCAAAGGTGGTTCAGAACTGGAAATTTACATTAAATTATAGAAATGATTTTAGGCCATATTGCTGGCATGGAAAATTGGAAACTGTCATTGAAAAAAAACAACATAAATAATGCTGTTGAGAGTTTGCAGCCAAGCTAGCAGTGGATGCAATTTTAAAATGTAAATACTTTATAGGTCCAGGAATCATGACTCCACATCACATGAACATTTTACTGTCTGGCAGAAATTGCAAAAATGATTAGTGATATTTGGAATGTAAAAATAAATTGGAAATGGCTATTATGAATGGCTGAATAAAGCAAGAGGGTTTTAGACAGAGAAAGTTATGTACATAAAATAATCCTGAACTGAAACTGGAGGGGAAATCATGATTCTAATTCTATTCACCTTTGGGAGTGAGCAACGTGGTATAACTATTTGATGTAGAATCTACAGACCCCTGATAGGTATGTGTGGAGCGAAGAAACACCAAGGGGCAGAAAACATTGGTGGGGGTCGTATATCGACCCCCAAACAGCAGTGGTGATAGAGGATGGCATTAAACAGGAAATTAGAGACGCATGCAATAAACTGTAAATATGGGTGAATTTAATCTACACATAGATTGGGCAAACCAAAATTTGCAATAATACTGTAGAGGAGGAATTCCTGGAGTGCATACGTGATGGTTTTTTGGACAAATACATTGAGGAACCAACTAGAGAACAGGCCATCCTAGACTAGGTATTGTTTAATGAGAAAGGATTAGTTAACAGTCTTGTTGTGCGGGGTCCCTTGGGGAAGAGGGACCATAACATGTTCAAATTCTCCATTTAAGATGGAGAGTGAGAGAGTTGATTCTGAGACGAGGGACCTGAATCTAAACAAAGGAAACTATGAAGGTATGAGGCGCGAATTGGCTATGATAGATTCAGGAATATTACTTAAAGGGTTGACAGTGGATAGGCAATGGCTAGCATTTAAAGAGAACATGGATGAATTACAACAATTGTTCATTCCTGTCTGGCGCAAAAATAAAACTGGAAGGGTGGCTCAACTGTGGCTTACAAAAGAAATTAGGGTTACTATTAGTTCCAAGGTGGAGAAATATAAAATGGCCAGAACAAGCAGCAAACCTGAGGATTGGGAGCAGTTTAGAATTCAGCAAAGGAGGACAAAAGGATTGATTTAAGAAGGGGAAAATAGAGCATGAGAGTAAGCTTGCAGAGAACATAAAACTGACTGTAAAAGCTTCTATAGACATGTGCAGAGAAAAAAAATTAGTGAAGATAAATGTGGGTCCCTTACAGTCAGAAACGGGGGAATTTATAATGGGGAACAAAGAAATGGCAGACCAATTAAATACGTACTTTGGTTCTGTCTTCACAAAGGAGCAGACAAATTTCCTCCCAGAAATGTTGGGGAACATTGGGTCTAGTGAGAAGGAGGAACTGTATGAAATCAGTATTAGTAGGGAAATGGTGTTGGGGAAATTGGTGGGATTGAAGGTCGATAAATCCCCAGGGCCTGATAATCTACATCCCAGAGTACTTAAGGAAATGGCCCTAGAAATAGTAGATGCATTGCTGGTCATTTTTCAAAATTCTATAGACTCTGGAACAGTTCCAACGGATTGGAGGGTAGCCAATGTAACCCCACTATTTAAAAAAGGAGGTAGAGAGAAAACAGGGAATTATCGACCAATTAGCCTGACATCAGTAGTGGGGAAAATGCTAGAGAGCATGGAAAACAATGACAGGATCGCACAAAGTCAACATGGATTTATGAAAGGGAAATCATGCTTGACAAATCTACTGGAATTTTTTGAGGATATAACTGATAAAAAGATAAGGGAGAACCAGTGGATGTGGTGTATTTGAACTTTCAGAAAGCTTTCGATAAGGTTCCACATAAGAGATTAGCATGCAAAATTAAAGCACATGGGATTCGGGGTAAGGTACTGACATGGATAGAGAACTGGTTGGCAGGCGGGGAACAAAGAGTAGGAATCAACAGGTCTTTTTCCGAGTGGCAGGCAGTGACTAGTGGGGTACCGCAGGGATCAGTGCTAGGACGCCAGCTATTCACAATATATATTAATGATATAGATGGGGGTATTAACTGTAATATATCCAAGTTTGCAGATGACACAAAGCTGGGTGGGAGTGTGATCTGTGAGGAGGATGCAGAGAAGCTCCAGTGTGATTTGGACAGGCTGAATGAGTGGGCAAATACATGGCAGATGCAGTATAATGTGGATAAATGTGAGGTTATCCACTTTG
Source organism: Heterodontus francisci (assembly GCF_036365525.1). Classification (NCBI taxonomy): domain Eukaryota; kingdom Metazoa; phylum Chordata; class Chondrichthyes; order Heterodontiformes; family Heterodontidae; genus Heterodontus; species Heterodontus francisci. The sequence goes on along the minus strand of NC_090374.1, from coordinate 76,430,327 downwards.
GCAAAAACAGAAAGGCAGATTATTATCTGAACGCCAATAGATTGGGAACAGGGGAGGTGCAGTGAGACCTGGGTGTCCTTGTGCACCAGTCGCTGAAAGTAAGCATGCAGGTGCAGCAGGCAGTTAAGAAGGCAAATGGTATGTTGGCCTTCATAGCAAGAGGATTTGAGTACAGGAGCAAGGATGTCTTGCTGCAATTCTACAAGGCCTTGGTGAGACCACATCTGGAGTATTGTGTGCAGTTTTGGTCTCCTTATCTGAGGAAGGATGTTCTTGCTATGGAGGAAGTGCAGCGAAAGTTCACCGGACTGATTCCTGGGATGGCAGGGCTGACGTATGAAGAGAGAGTGAGTCGATTAGGCTTGTATTCGCTGGAGTTTAGAAGAATGAGAGGGGATCTCATAGAAACCTACAAAATTCTAAAAGGACTGGACAGACTAGATGCAGGAAGGATGTTCCTGATGGCGGGGGAGTCCAGGACCAGGAGTCACAGTCTAAGGATAAGGGGTAAGTCATTTAGGACTGAGATGAGGAGGGATTTCTTCACCCAGAGAGTGGTGAACCTGTGTAATTCTCTAACACAGAAAGCAGTTGAGGCCAAATCATTACATATATTCTATTAGATTATTCAAGAAAGAGTTAGTTTTAGTTCTTAGGGCTAATAGGATCAAGGGATACGGGGAGAAAGTGGGAACAGGTTACTGAGTTTGGATGATCAGCCATGCTCATATTGAATGGTGGAGCAGGCTTGACGGGCTGAATGGCCTACTCCTGCTCCTATTTTTCTATGTTTCTATGATTCTATGATAGAATACAAAGTTTATAATGATTCAGAATTACTTACTACATCTTTATACTGAAATCAAATGCATCGTACATTTTTACCTAAATAATGACCTCAAATACAACGTTAATCTTATGTCAAGTATTTCCTTACTTCATTAAAATATCATTTATGTTTGCAATCTTTGAATCTAACTATATTACTTGTTTGGAAAAATAGAAAACACAACTATCATAGAGTTTTGTAATTGATAATCACACTCCATACAGATTATACTGGAATATCTGGCACAAACATACAGCACAACATGGAAACCTATCATTGTGATGATGAAGGAAAATTCATCATTGCTTCTGAATATTGCCTCAGGACAAAACAGTTGTTGAATGAGATATCAATCATGGAATGGTTAAAGTACAGAAGGACATTCAGCCTGCTGTGTCCATACTAGCTCTCTGCAAGAGCAACACAGCTAATCCCACTCACCACCCTTTCCCGTAACCTTACAAATTATCTATTTTTGGGCACTTATTCAATTTCTCTTTGAAAGCCACAGTTGAATCTGCCACACTCTCCGGCAGTGCATTCCGCAACCTAACCACTTGCTGCGTAAATACGTTTTGCCTCATCTTGCCATTTGTTCTTTTGTCATTCACCTTATGTGTCCTTTGGTTCTCAACCCTTCCACCTCTGGGAACAGTTTCTCTCTACCAACTCTGTCGAGACCCCTTATCATTTTGAAAACCTCTATCATTGTTCTGTTACAGTTTTGCAAGCCAGGGGATGTGGAAAGGATGTTTTCCCTTTTGGGAGAATCTAGTACTAGGGGTCACTGTTTATTTAAAAAAAAGGTTGCCCATTTATGACAGAGATGAGGTGAGATTTTTTCTCTCCCTGAGGGTCATGAGTCTTTGAAATTCTCTTCCTCAGAAGGCGGTGGAAGCAGAATCTTTGAATATTTTTAAGGCAGAGGTAGATAGATTGTTGATAAGCAAAAGGATGAAGGTTATCGGGGGTAGGTGGAAATGTGGAGTAATCAGTGATCACGGCTGTGGTTGCCAGTGCTCAAAGGGTCTTGCAGGGTCTCACAGCAGTTGACAACCTGTCCTTCAGCAGATTACTAAGATTGCTCAGGAACCACCCTGGAGGTGTAACAGTGCCCCCATGGAACGTGAATCTGCTGTCCTTTTTCAGGATGTCAGCAGTTGTGCTCCCGCATTGCTACACCACCAGTGCCCTTGCTGTTGCCTGTCAACCAGCCAACCCAGACTGCTGCTGCCCATCCTGAGGTGGTGCATCTGAAGACGGGCTTTCAAGGCACAGAGCTGCTTCAGGGTGTGCTTCAAGCCATCTGTAGTCTCTCCCATTGAAAGCCAGCAGCCTTTCATCGGCCATGCTGCAGTCACTGAGGTAGCACTGTGTTAGAACCAGGCAAAGGCACTCACAGGACAGGCGCTAAGGGAATGCATAAGGGTGATTGGTTGAGAATGTGTTGTTGCTTAAAGTTGGTACAGAATGATTGTTTGTTTTGTGGTGGCTTTTATTTTAGGATTGTGACTAAGAGGACACAGTGATGATCCAGCAAAAGGGATGGAAAGGTGGGGAGCTGTGGAACAATGGAGATCTGGGGTTTCACTCGGGAAACCGGAGTCTGATGATACACTCACGGACAGCCCATTCAGAAGGTGGATGTGTTGGTTGCCTCCTCCCTCCCTCCTCCTCCTCCTTTTCCCCCTCCTCCTCAGGTGCTCGCTGAACCCATGGAGGCAAAGGCTGTGCCCTTATGATGGCCAGGTTATGGAGGATGCGACAGACCACCACAAACTGGGACACTTGCTCTGGTGAGTACTGAAGGGATCCTCCAGAGTGGTCCAGGCAGCAGAACCATTGCTTCAGCACACTGATGATCTGCTCAATGGCATTCCTCATTGCAGCATGGCTCTCATTGTGTGAGTGCTGGCCATGTGTGGCGGAGTTGCAGAGGGGAGTCAACGGCTAAGTGCACAGTGGATGTCCCTTGTTGCCAAGCAGCCACCCTCTGATTCAATGTGGTGGCTGGAAGATTGTTAGACCGACAGGCTGGCACAGGATGAACGAATCTTGACTGCTGCCAGGATAGCAGGCATTCATCAGTATGATATTCTAGGCCTGTTTGCACACAAACTGCATGAATGGTACCCTTTTGTGGTTTGGTATATCTCTCCATTAAGATGCCATGTCTGAAAAGCCATGTGTGTGCAGTCAATGCCTCCCTGCATCATAGGGAAGTCTGCTATCCTGGCAAAGACACATATGCGCTCGTTCTGCTTCTCTCAGTTTAGAGAGTAGATAATGAAGTCCCCTCTGCTGGTGTACAGGGCCTTTGTGACCTTCAGGATGCAGCAATGGACAGTGATCTGTAAGATGTTTGCTATGTCGCCTGTACCAGCCTGGAAGGATCCACTGACGAAAAATTTCTGGGCCACAGTTACTTTGACAGCTACTGGCAGTGCCGTCCTCACCTTGCTCTGAGGCTGCAGATCTGATTCCAATCTGATGCAGGTGGAAGTGCTCCCTGAAGATCCTTGGTGGATAAGGCCTCCTGCTGAGAGCCTTCCTCCTCCTTCCTCTATGAGCAGCTTGACCTCTTTGCTGTCTCTGCTCCATTTCCCTCTGATGCTGCAACCCAGTTGGAGGTGTAACTATAGGCCCCATGACTGGAAGCAACTGATATACTCAGAGACCTTTCAGAAACACACAATGCCTTCCCAATTTCCAGCACCACTCATTGCAGACTTTACCAACTTTTCTGAATTCCTCCCATAACCCAGAATCTCCACAAAAGCAGCAAGAGCAAGTAGATAGTAAAAAAGAACTAATCTATTAGTTGGATGATGATCCCATTAAGTAGCACTGGTCCCTCATGCTACTGAATGGATGTTCAGCTGTGTGTTTTTAAGAGAGGGTGTTAACTAGAGTGGCGAGAATGAAAATGGTAGCGTTGGCATCAAATCAGCATTAGATGCTAACTGATGTCACGAATGCTCATTCTGCATACATCTGGCATATGCATGGCATGCCCATGCTAACGCCCTCAACAACATGGCATTCACTATGAGCCATGCTGGAAATGGGCAGCAGCAGTGTAGATATCATTTTTCACCTAAACTGTAGCACCAAAACTAATGGCATTACGTAGTCAAATTTTGTAGCCTCTATCTGCTCATGAAAGTCAGCCATTTTTCCACAAAACCTGCACAGACCTCTTGACCAAAGTGTATCAGTTCAAAGTACCCTGTATATGGTAAATCGCTACACCTGGTCATAGTATGCCTATGCAGAGTTGACAATACAGGTAGTCATCAATAATATCCTGCAACACAAACCAACCTGAAGTCTTTGGGTTGTATCTGAGGATGGTATGTACCTGACGAGGGTTTGGATCTGTGGACACATGGGCTGGATTTTGTTTGGAAGCCGCAAGTCCCGATGTTGGGACCGGAAGCAGATGCGGCTTCCATTCGGGCCATGAGCGGCCGGCCACAAGCAATCTAGCGGCGGCCAGCCAATTAAGAGTAATGAGTCGCGGGGACTGCCCAATGAAGAGGAGGGTGGCAAGTGTGGAGGCAACAACGGCAACATCAGCTGACGCCGCGGCAGGTGCTGGTGCTATATTTAAAGGGCTGCCAGCTTTACATTTAATATATGAATTTCAACACAAGGATTATTCAAGAAAGAGAGGCAACACAGCCATGGCAGAAAGAAGATCCAGGGTGGCCCCATGCTTTAACAATGCATCTTTCCAGCTTCTCCTCCAGGCTGCAAGGGAAAGGCTGGAGGTCCTGTTCTCCAGGGGTGGGAGGAGGAGACCGGCAAGCCTGGCTACAGATAGCTGAGGAGATCAGCAGCTGTCACGTCAGCCCCCGAACCTGGATCCAGTGCCACAAGCGGCTCAATAACCTCATCTGGGCCGCTAAAGTGAGTACCTCATAATTCATTGACCTTTTGGGCCTTGCATGTGTCAGAGCAGGAGGGTGCATTGTCACACCGGCTGTTCACAATGAAAAGGTTGAAAGAGAGTAAGAGGCTAGATGGAGGGGTCCAGGTGGAGGGAGAAAATTGCAGATGAGTAAAAGTGTCTGCTGAGCAGGGGGATGACTCCTGGCAAAAGAAGTAGGTACCGAGGTGGTGACGACAGAAGGAGAGCTCAGCGTCATGTCGAGATTGCAATTCATTGAGGTGCGGCGTAAGGGGTTGTAGCTGAGGTCTCTGCTGAGGACAGATCTATCATAGAGGGGATGGTCAGAGGGTATTGTGAATGGATGGCAAGAAGTGAGATTCGAAGAAGAGAGAGGGTCAGAGGGAAGGGAAGGAGAAGATGAATCCAGAGGGATTTTGGTATACATGAGTGATCCTTCACGCCTAAAAGGAAGGTAAAATGTTTTTTGTTAAAGCACCGGGTGAGGTGCAGGATGACTAGTCCCCTGGACTTGATGGCCTGCATCCTAAAAGAAGTGGCTGCAGAGATAGTGAATGTATTGGTTGTAATTTTCCAAAATTCCCTAGATTCTGGAAAGGTCCCAGCGGAATGGAAAACTGCAAATATAACACCTCTATTAGGCTAACTGGCCTTTAGTTTCCTGCTAACATCTGTCATTGGGAAAATGCTAGAATCCATTATTAAGGAAGTAACAGCAGGACATTTAGAAAATCATAATGCAATCAGGCAGAATCATCATGGTTTTATGAAAGGGAAATGGAGCTCGACAAATTTATTCGAATTCTTTGAGGATGTAACAAGCAGGGTGGATAAAGGGGAACCAGTAGATGTAGTGTATTTGCATTTCCAAAACACATTCGATAAGGTGCCAAGAGGCCTCTTTCTGTGCCATAAACTTTCTATGATTGAAGACCCCCAAAAAGTCCTTGGAGACAGTCCGCATGCAGGAGACATCTATGTGCCCCATCATTGATTGCTGGACTGCCATCAGCATAGGTCTTGGGCTTGTCTCTGTTAGGAGATGAACAACATTCATTTTTGTGTATGCAGGTGAAGATAAGACATAATCGCAGAGAGCAGGCCAAGACAGGCAGTGGACTGCCAGATCTCTAAGTACTGAGCCCGGCGGAGGAGGAGACTATGGTGCTGGCATGGCCACAAGACAGATGCTCTGCAGTGGATAGAGAGCCAGGGCACCTTCCCAAGGCAGTAAATAAGGATGTCATGAGGCACAAGGGTGCATCTGCAGTGAAGGAGCCATGCTGCTCAAGTGGCAACCATTGCATACAGGGAGCTCCAAAATAAGGGTGTTTGAAATGTCGGGAGGGGAGGCCCTTAAGCCTTCAATATTTCTGTTCACTCATGCAGGTCATGCTGAACATCAACAAAGAGCTGCAGGGACTTTGGGAGAGCCTGCCGCCTCAGAGGAGGAGGAAGGAGCCTCAAAGGATGCACTGTCACATCATTCCCCTGCATCCTCCACCAGCACAGTGGTGCAGTGGTTAGCACTGCAGCCTCACAGCTCCAGGGACCTGGGTTCAATTCTGGGTATTGCCTGTGCGGAGTTTGCAAGTTCTCCCTGTGACTGCGTGGGTTTTCGCCGGGTGCTCCGGTTTCCTCCCACCGCCAAAGACTTGCAGGTGATAGGTAAATTGGCCATTGTAAATTGCCCCTAGTGTAGGTAGGTGGTAGGGAATATGGGATTACTGTAGGGTTAGTATAAATGGGTGGTTCTTGGTCGGCACAGACTCGGTGGGCCGAAGGGCCTGTTTCAGTGCTGTATCTCTAAATAAATAAACAAAGCACAGATACTCTCACGTCAGTGGGTATGCGGTTGGATTTGGTCAAACAACCTGATGAGCACATCACAGACACACCCAAGCAGCTGACAGAGGCTGTGACAGCCAAGGCTATTGACAGTTAGAGGTCTGTGGGAGACCAGGCCCATGTTGAGCCCAGGTAAATGATGTGCCTTTGCTGATGACTGCATCATAGAAAGGCTGCAGCTGCAGCGAGAGGTCAGGCAACATCTGGCAGAGATGCCAGAGGCAATGTGCACCCAAACGTGGACGATGGAGGAATCCATCCAGACCGTGAGTGCTGCACTGTCTCTGACTGGTGCACGAGTGGGGTCCTCCATTGAGAGATTGGTGGATCTCCTGGAGATCCAGAAGAGCACTCAGTGATTTGTGTAGACCTGCATACCCTCATTTTGACCATGAGCTGAAGACATCAGTGGCTAGGCAAGAGGGAGATGAGGCACCTGGAATCACCACAAGGTTTCCACCCTCTCAAGTCAGCAGGAACATACAAGTGAACCTCAGAAGGGAGTTTGTTGACAGGTGAGTGATAAGGTCATGGTGAATTGAGCAGTGGCTAAGGCTAGAAGTGCATTTGGTGGTATGTGGCATTCAAAGATACATTCACAGACCCTGACCACTCATGAGAGGTAATTGAACTTTTTGCATCATTGCATCCTGGTTTTGACTGCCATGGCTATCTGCCTTCTGAGAGTTTGTCTGGAGAGTTTCATGACCCTCTGTGAATAGAGCACATCTCTCCTTCTCTGCACTTCCTCAACCAAAGCCTCCAGTGCAGCATCAGATAATCTTGGAGTCTGCACTCTCCCATGTTGTGCCATTTTTATGTCTTTTTCCATGTCAAACACAATGTCTTTTACCACCTACTCCAGCCACAAGGCACCTTCTCTTTATAAGGTGCAGGCTGGCTTTAAGTAGTGCAGACTAGCTTTAAGTGATACTAGCCTCTCACAATATTGGACCCCTGCTGTGGTGCACAGCCACACAATGATGCAGTTAGCACTGGCTGTATGCTGCAATCATGTTAATCATGAAGTTGGCATTCTTTACCTGCATCAGAAGCAACTGGTGAGGGTTATTCCTGCATCGGGAGCCCCAAGCCCATTGTCGGGGACTATCAAATTTACTCATTCTTCAAATGAATCCCTTTCTATTTCATTATCATAGAATCAAATAATGATTACAACACAGAAGGAGAACATTTGGCCCATCATATCCATGCAGGCTCTCTGCAAGAGCAACTCACCTAGTCCCATTCTGCCGCCCTTTTCCCTGCAGCCCTGCAATTTTTTTTCTTCAGATAGTTATCCAATTCTCTTTGAAGGCCTTGATTGAATCTGTCTCCACCACACTCTCAGGTCGTACCTTCCAGATCCTAACCACTCCCTGAGTAAAAAGGTTTTTCCTAATGTTGCTGTTGCTTCTTTTGCCAATTGCCTTAAATTGGCGTCCTCTGGTTCTCAACCGTTCCCCCTTAAGAACAGTTGCTCTCTATCTACTCTGTCCAGACTTCTCATGATTTTGAACAATTCTGTCAAATCTCCTTTTAATTTTCTCTTCTCCAAAGAGAACAGCCCCAGCTTCTCCAACCTATCCATGTAACTGAAGTTCCTTGTTCTTGGAACGATTCTCCTGAATATTTTCTGAACCCTCTCTTATGACTTCAGGTCCTTCCAAAAGTGTGGTGCCCAGAATTGAACACAATACTCCAGTTGAGGTCAGTGTTTTATATAGATTGATAATTTCCCTGCTTTTGTGCTCTCTGTCCCTACTTATAAATCTCAGGATCATGTATGCTTTATTAGCCACTTTCTCAACCAGCCCTGCCACCTTCAATGCTTTGTGCACATATACTCCCAGATCCCTCTCCTCCTGCACCTGCTTTAGAATTGCACCCTTTATTTAGGCATGTGCACATGCACATACATGTCGTCATGTTTATAATCAATCACATCTTGCCATAAAAGTGTGGCTGAGGTTGCAGTTGCCATTGCTCACTTGTATGGAATGTTATGTAAAGATGTACACAACTGACCAGGAATAAATAAAAGCAAAATACCGCAGATGCTGGAAATCTGAAATAAAAACAAAAAGTTCTGGAAATACTCAGCACGTCTGGCAGCATCTGTGGAGAGAGAAGCAAAGTTAAAGTTTCAGGTCTGTGACCTTTCATTAGAGGTAAGTTTATTATACTTAACAATCTAATCCCGATTTAAAATCATAAAAAAATACACTGCACATTCACACACACATTCGTACAAGAATAACACACACACAAATAGATTACAGAGGGAAAAATAGATTTGGTGCTTGGGTTAAAGTCCAGAATAAATGGAACATAAATACAGTTTATGAAGTGGTTGATTCGGTAGTCCTCCAGCTGAAGCTGTATTCTTGAAGCCCTCAGCTGGTCAAAATGCACTTTGTGGTTGGCCTGCTTTGCTCAGGGTTTTCTTGAAGGCAGACTGGTAGGTGGCTCTCTTCCCCTGCTCTCTGGCTGTAGCAGTCTGTAGGCTTGGAAGGTCCACAGTCACAGATGGTTTTCAAACTTGATGTTTTCTGGAGAAATAGAGAGAGAGAGAAAGGGAGGCATGGAGCCTTCTCTGCTGCAGCGCACTCAGTTATTGCTTGTCTTCTGTCAGTGTAACAAAACTTCCATTTTTTTTTTAGAGATGGACAGACGGTTACATGGTTCTCTCAACCCCCTTTATTTTTAATGAGGTCCGAAGTCTAAAACCCAAAACCTTTCTTAGTTTAGTTTAAAGATACAGCACTGAAACAGGCCCTTCGGCCCACCGAGTCTGTGCCGACCATCAACCACCCATTTATACTAATCCTACACTAATTTCATAATCCTACACTAATTTCATATTCCTACTACATCCCCACCTGTCCCTATATTTTTCCCTACCACCTACCTATACTAGGGGCAATTGCTAATGGCCAATTTACCTATCAACCTGCAAGTCTTTGGCATGTGGGAGGAAACCAGAGCACCCGGAGAAAACCCACGCAGACACAGGGAGAACTTGCAAACTCCACACAGGCAGTACCCGGAATTGAACCCGGGTCCCTGGAGCTGTGAGGCTGCAGTGCTAACCACTGCGCCACTGTGCCGCCAGTGGGGTTGTCAGTGTTTAGCCCTCTGGAAGGATGTCTCCATTTATGAACGCCTCAAGATAGCTTTGACTGTCCCACTAACGAGGATAATCTACTTAGTTAGCCAAAACATTGTTCTGGCTAGGCTTCTTGTTAGACTTTTGTCTCCAATTCAATCTCCTTGTATTTCAGATGCAAATTGCAGTGGCCATCTTGGCTGCTAGTTTTTTAAAAAGCTAAATGTAGGATTTTTTTTCCTATTTCAAGTCTAATGTAAGTTTCCAACAAATGAATTTAATATTTTTAATTTGGCATACGGGGTATTCTTGATTAGACTTTCACTGCAGAAGTAAAAGTATTGTTAAACTTGGTCTAAACACATCACTTATTAATGCAGGAATTAGTTGCAAATAGTAATGTATTATCCACCATTACATCATCTCATTCAGGTTTCAACAAACACACAAGCAGATTGTCAGCATTAATTACTGTTGGTATATATTGCTCAGTTGGAAGTATCCACTAGTAGTATATATCACACTGTCATAATTATCGCAATATGTGAATGAATATTTTACAGTTGTTGATACCACCAATTTGCTAACAACCACTAGAAAGTGCAACCTATATTGTTAACTATAAGTCCTGAACTGTGAAAGGAAATTTACTTACTGTTGTTTGAGCAACAGAAGATTTATTTCCATACCTAATCCCATTTCAGATTCTGCAATATTACTTGTTCACTGAATCCTGTTGTTCTCTTTTTTATAGTTAGTGAACAATAATTTTGAAAACATTTCAATGCTGATGGAAGCCATGGGATTAACAATGATTCACCATTCCAATTGTGTTCAAAACATGAAAATTAAAAATGAAATCTGCTGTCCTCTAATAATTCAATCAGTTTGTCCAGCATTCAGCTGAGGTGACAAAAGAAAGGATCCAGCTTCAGTTCCTTATTGGTGCTGAGTTAGTTGAGCTCAGTTTGGGTGCCATTTGGATTGCGACAAATAGCTACAGTGCCATAGATTGGAATGTCTACATGGTCCTAGTCCTCATATATATTCAATAAAACGAAGTGAAAGTCCACATGTATGATCATCTGGGTCTGCTGTGGACTATATTAAAGAAATTGATTACTATGATTAGTCAACCACTCCATTATCGTTATGTCAAGTGAAAACCAAGATTGTAAAAGACGAACTAGGTGGAGATGAATCTTTTTTTCATCTAACAATTCCTATGTTCCTACGACAGAATTGGGTTGATGATGGCTCCTGTTACTAATGTTGACAAATGTGGAAAGCACTCCCCAAAATGGTTGCAATTTGTTTTCAGCCGTCTGACCATTTTGCTCACAACTCAGTCAAGCCATCAGTATTTTTAACTGTGACAATACCTTTGCTGTTTCACAAAAATTTTCAAATGAAAGGATAATGCTCACATGCTCACACCTCACCAGCTAAACAAAATATTTTCCATTTGGATGGGATGTTTGAATTCCAAATAACCAATTTATTAAATACTTATGTCGTATTGTTAAGTCACGTTTTATATTTAAAATGTAAAATTGGTTGTGTTTTATTGGCAAACGTTTTCAACAATTATTTTCTACATACTGTTTTGATACTTGGTAAATATAGCTTTAAATCAACAAAATTTCTGTTTATGATTTTTTTTAAATTCTCTTTAAAATCTATTGTGCCTGGCTAGAGTTTTTTTTTCTCCAAGACTGTATTGTTCCAGAAGAATGGTGTAATAGTGACAGCTTTCACATAGGTCTGAAGGCGAGATTACAACCTCCGAGATAAGCTTTTGAAGAATGCAACAAAAAATATTTCAATTTGATCTCTTCAATGTCAATTTACTGTTGACTTCTCTCTCTTACACAAACGCACACAAAGACGCGTCTAATTCACAAACAAGTGCACAACTGCAGATGGTTTTACATTCCTAACATTTTTTAAACGATTTTGATATTATTGAAAGTGAGAATGCATTACCCAAACTCAGCCCCAGATAGTTACAGATTGGATTTACTATGCGAAGTTGCGTATAATTGGATTTCCTCTTAATAAGTGAAACTATTTCAATCCAGGTACAGACTCAATTGACTCCGCAGCTGAGCCAGTTGCTAATTTTTCTATCCTTTTGCTGCTGTTTAATGTAACAAGAATACAATTGCATTATTGGTGGGACTGTATCCATTAGCGTTTGATCTTGTGGGTAGGGAAATCCGATTTGTCCCAAGGCCGGAGCTTTTGCAATTCGATCTCTAACTAACCCTCCATCTATCTAATCCGGATGAAGAGTGGCAATATGGTGCTTGCTGTCAGAAAAACTGCAAAAAAACTAACCGAAGCTGATGCCTTCTGGAAAATGATCTCGCGCCTTTGATTCTTGGTGAAAAGTCAGTTCTTACTGTATTTTATTTGCCGTATATACTTGCTCTGAACGCCACATCTTGCCCGAACAGCGGTGGGAACTATATATCTACAAATAATTCTAAAAACTGGCGCTACATGTCATTTTATTGATGATATCCGTGTAGCTAAATGCACGGTGTTAAGATGTGATTGCTCGAATTGGCTGTCGAGCTATGTTGATTTCAGCAATGGACAGCTCCCGTTAAAGATGTGTCACCGCTCTTGCACAATGAATTCCTCAGATTGGCTTTTAACAATTCCCCTGGGCAGCATTTCGTCGATTTTGCAGAAGGTACACTGGATTTGACGTCAGGGCGATGCTTTACGTAGCATTTGGTGCGTAAACACTGTTTTCCATTCAAGCTCGGAGGTTTACCACTTTCATTTCGCCTGACAGCATCCATCTGATTAGAAGCGCAGTTTGCTGTCTTCTCACTTTCTACAGCAGCAATCCGAGTCCCGTCAGTGTTTGCGACCATTCTGCCGTTTTTACTTCTCTAAACCTCTTTTTTTGTATCATCACGATAATAATGAAACAAAAATATTGTCTTTCGCTGCAATTTGTGGCTCTAGCGGTGTTTGCAATTTGCTATACACCAGACATTGCCAATGCAGACAAGCAATACGTTAATGAATGGGCAGTGGAAGTGGTTGGAGGACCTGAGGTGGCGAAAGCTATTGCCGAAGAACTGGAATATGATTTTATAGGCCAGGTAAATATTCATTCTTTTGAACCTATGTTAATATATGTACCGGGAAACCCAATTTCTTAAATAAGGAGAGCCACAAGTGAGGTTGATTTGCAAGACAATTCCACGGTAATTTTATGGTAACTGATCGTGCTTGTGTTCAAAATTCACCAGAGGAGAGAACTGATGTTATGGCATCATATGCACCTACAGTATATGTGGAGCGGAAGATAGTGACAGATGATATTCTAAATTGCTTTCTCAGACATTTACTCTCACGTTTTACCACAGAAACAGACAGCTCCCAGCTCATACTTAAATTTTCCATTTCCTTCTGGGATACGGAAGATCATGCAGACCAAGTGTCCAGTATATTTGCTGCTTAGGAACCGGCAATATTGTACAGGAGATGACCACACAGATTAAATTAAGAACTTCAAAAGGAAACAATTCTGGGCAACAAGGATGGTCGTTTTGTGTACATGGTCAACAGTAAGATTGAACGGCTTTATAACCAAGTATAGTGAGTGCGATGTTGCACTTAAGTCAAATAGATCATATATCAGAACGTATGCGCATGTATATTTATGTAAATGCATCCATACCTTACTCATGTTCCCTCTTTTCTAATTTTAACCCATCTAAAACGGGATTCTCTCTGACTTGTGGCGTATTACTTCGTGAGCGTGGGTTCTTAACCACGCTTGTAAACAATTTCTAGTGCTTGATGTGACAGTTTCAGCAACATAGCCTACGATAGTCCAAATATGCGTTTATGGGACATATGTGAGCATGAATAAATGAATAAACCGACTAGAATGTCGTTGAATTGTGGATAAGATGCAATCTATGACAGTAGAAAAAAAGGGACAAGAAAGGGAAGGGAAGGAGGCTAAAAGACATGTTAATATCAGTTTTATAGTATTCTCACAAAAGTTGCTTTCAGATGTGTATTTGCGAGATTTTGGAAGTTTTCGTCTCTCGTGCTGAGTTATTAATCTCAGTTATACAGAACGGTGGAGCAGAGCAGTGAGGATCCCAGCTGTATTCATATACAGGATATAGATAGAAGGGATGAAGAGACGTAAATATTTAAGGTGATGGCGAGGAAACATTAATGGAAGATATAGGCTAGGAAATGCGAAGGGACGACTGCATGGTTTGCATTACATCATTTTCCAAAGTGTGATCATTCTCCAAAGGGATCAAAGCGCTTTTTTAATGATTGCGAGTTGGAATTTATATTTAGTTTATGATGACTTAAGAGCGATGATTCTTAAGCACGTGTATGGAAGAAATGTTACCTACTCATCTATCATATGAAACTAATAATAGAAATGCCCAACACTAAGCAATTAAAAAGGGGCAATAAAATCAAACATACTGGGAATACACAGCCGCTTAGTCACCTGAAAGAGAAAAGCCAGGTGAAGAAGTTTGGGGTGTGCACCCTCAGCAGATTGAGGAAACGTTATGTTAGATCAAATAAAATAGGAGTTCATTATGTACTCGATCTAAGTATACTTCCTTTAAATTATCGATGGGATGCAGCGTGACTGACACCTGTAAGAAATGCTACCCAAATGGACCTATAGTTGGTCGGTATCAAAAAGATTCCAAATCCTAAACTAGATCTGGAACCATATAATCTCTTTGCTATGAAAAAAAAACAATCAATAACTGACAACACTTCATGTTAAACAGCAACCTGATCTTTTAAATTTAGAAAATAACTCCAGAACATGATATTTTGGCATTTTGAATCCCTGAATTATCCAATCAGATCGCTGGACTCTGTCGATCAGATAAACCATATTTCCAGCATTTTATGTTTTTATCTCAGATTTCTAGCATCCACAGTATTTTGTTTTTGACCCAATCTGGTTGCTGCATATCTCATCTTTATACTATTATCATACTGTAAAGATAGAACCTGGCTATCTCTAGCCGTCTCATCTCAGCAGAGGAATGTATATGCTACCAGAATTTTTAAAAAGGCAAGTTTTTTTTTTAAATGACACCAAAACATGTTCTGCTGTGTAAAGGGATCATTCAGTTTTTCTAGCCAATACATATTTACATGTTAAGCTTAATTGTAATAGTTCATTAATGGCATTAAAAGTTCTTGACTAAATTTTTAACGTTTTTGGATTCTTTGTATGAATCGTTCTTTAATTACGGGGTGTTTTTCTGAATGGAGGGATGTGACTAGTGGTGTTCCGCAGGGATCAGTGCTGGGACCTTTGCTGTTTGTAGTATATATAAATGATTTGGAGGAAAATGTAGCTGGTCTGATTAGTAAGTTTGCGGATGACACAAAGGTTGGTGGAGTTGCGGATAATGATGAGGATTGTCAGAGGATACAGCAGGATATAGATCGGTTGGAGACTTGGGCGGAGAAATGGCAGATGGAGTTTAATCCGGACAAATGTGAGGTAATGCATTTTGGAAGATCTAATGCAGGTGGGAAGTATACAGTGAATGGCAGAACCCTTAGGAGTATTGACAGGCAGAGAGATCTGGGCGTACAGGTCCACAGGTTACTGAAAGTGGCAACGCAGGTGGATAAGGTAGTCAAGAAGGCATACGGCATGCTTGCCTTCATCGGTCGGGGCATAGAGTATAAAAATTGGCAAGTCATGTTGCAGCTGTACAGAACCTTAGTTAGGCCACACTTAAAATATTGCGTGCAATTCTGGTTGCCACACTACCAGAAGGACGTGGAGGCTTTGGAGAGGGTACAGAGGAGGTTTACCAGGATGTTGCCTGGTCTGGAGGGCATTAGCTATGAGGAGAGGTTGGAAAAACTCGGATTGTTTTCACTGGAACGACGGAGGTGGAGGGGCGACATGATAGATGTTTACAAAGTTATGAGCGGCATGGACAGAGTGGATAGTCAGAAGTTTTTTTCCAGGGTGTGAGAGTCAGTTACTAGGGGACATAGGTTTAAGGTGCGAGTGCCTGGAACTTGCTGCCAGGGGAGGTGGTGGAAGCAGATACGGTAGCGACGTTTAAGAGACATCTTGACAAATATATGAATAGAAAGGGAATAGAGGGATAAGGGCCCCGGAAGTGCAGAAGGTGTTAGTTTCGGCAGGCATCAAGATTGGCGCAGGCTTGGAGGGCCGAATGGCCTGTTCCTGTGCTGTACTGTTCTTTGTTCTTGTTCTTTGTACGGTGAACAAAAGATGAAATGGTACAACAACAATCTTGAAGGTCTTTCAAATGCCAGCACTGTATTGATGTCTACATCTGTTGATCAAAAGTACGAACTGTGAGCCAGCTGAGCACAGGATTAATATGTATATAAAAATCGTATTAAAAAGGGTTGTTGACCAGAACTAAGCACAGCAATCTGGTATACTCTGAACAGTTTCCTATAGAGTACCAACAAAACCTCCAAGGAACTTGTGCACTACTGTTCTGCCTATAAATCCTGGTATTCCATTTGCTTTTTAAAAATTGCCTTCCACATTGTCCAGAGTGTCATCAATCTCAGGTCCCTTTCTAAATCTTTCCATTCAAACCCATTCATTTTACAATTACAAGATACATTTTGTTCCTCAATTTGCAATACTTTGCATATGTCAGTCAGGACATATGACAAGCTACCATGTGACTTGAAAATACAGATCATTAATGTAAATTAATGGCTTGCATATAAAAACCATAAAATGACTAACCCTGCCATGATGTGGGATAAACCAATATCGCAAATCAAAACCCAGGTTTACAACTTTAACAACATATCTTCAAAGGACTGAGCTTAAACAATTTGATGAGGGTGGGAAGGGGGGGTCAATGAAGGTAGAATTCAAGAAAAGCTCAGCTCAGGACCAATGAAATACTTTACAGAATATCTTGAACATGCATGACAGATAAATCTGAAGGACTAGGAAGGACAGACGAAACCAGCATAACCTTAAATGGACTAATAGGTGTTACACACACTTGAAATTAGTATGACAAACAAATTAGACAAAGCCTGTAGGGAGAACAATGAAGGAAACTACTGTGATGAATTCAGAAACCTTAAAAATTGACAAAAAATGAACTATAAATCAATATAGGTGCAGAAGCCAACAGTATGAAATTCTTACACTATGTTAACAATAAAGTGTTATTGTTGAAGAATTGAGATCTTTAAAAGATACAACTGAGAATGAACTAAATAAAGTTTACATAATGTTCTGAGGGTGTGGGAAACACTGTTTAGGCTGCATTCAATGCTCTACTACTGAGTGGCTTGTTATGGCAGCTCACAGGATATTAAGAGTCAGTTGGATGGGGGATAGAACTCAAGACAATTTTAATCACAGATAGGACAGACCAGGTTTCCTTCCTTGAATGATAATAATGAACCAGTTGGGCTTTTGCAATAATTAATTAGCTTTTATGGTCATTTGTTTGCTGTTAACCCATAAAATACCAGATGTATTCCAGGAAGCTTGGCACCCATAATAGGAGGTTCTATATCTAAACTTAACCTACCTTGAGATCATTTAAATGGACATCTTAAACAAACTCAAAGGGCTAGCAACTCATAAATGATCAGAATGCTACATACAACAACAACTTAGATTTATTTAGTACCTTTAATGTAATAAAATGTCTCAAGGTGCTTCACAGGAGCATTATAAAACAAAATCTGACACTGATCCATATAAGGAGGTATTAGGTCAGATGACCTGAGAGGGTGGAGCAGGGAAGGGGACGGGGGTGGGGGGGTGGAAGGGGGGTAAAGGGGGGGGGGAGGGGGGGGTGGAATCTGGTGCAGGTAATAAGCCATTTCCTCAGTGCCCACCATCGACGTCCGGAAAGCTCATCCACGTCCTTCGGGAGGTGAAGCATCATTTGGCAGACTTAGAGGTGATTACATTTAATAAGGGTTTTTTTTTTTTTTGCAGTGGTTTAAATAAAGGCATGCAGCATTGCCGACAGTGCGCTGCAGATGCTCTCCGAGCCCCTTCCACCCCCCCACCCCCGTCCCCTTCCCTGCTCCACCCTCTCAGCTCACCCCCTCACAACCCCGTCCCAGCCCGCCCCCCCCCGCACCATCTTCACCCCGCACCCCCTTCCCCTGCACCCCCCCCCCACCCCCTCCCTCTACCCCTCCCCCTTGCATCCCCTCCTCCCACCGGCACCATCCTACACCTGTGTAGGGGCCCCAACAACCCCACTGCCTTGTGGGCGTCTCGGGTGAGACCAAGGCTAAGGGAGTAAACCCTAACAGAAAATCCGGAGCGGAACCCCGTAGGCGGTCATGTGTCACCTTTGGCATGTTTCCGGCAGTTCCTGCAGCCATACTGGTGCCAAACGTCGTGTCCTGCACTCCTTTGGACCCCACCAGAAAGGCCGAGAGGGGGGTTTTGACGACTGGGCAACTCTCAACCTCCATAAATTTGCCCAGGCATGCGCCATGGAGAGGTCACTCCATAGTTGCCTCACAGCAACTGAAACAACACGGAAGGCAGCAGTTACGGGTTATAAGTCCAGATAAATTGGCGTAGAAACTGGGCGCCACGGGTTGCCTTTGTCGGTGGGAGAGGTCATTGCACCTCACTGGACAGCTACCGCCCGCCTCAAACCGGGCAGCCCCCGGTCAATAAGGTTCTGTCCCGCCACAGTCTGCCTGCTTCAATGGGTGCTTGGAGCTCAGGGTCATTGCCCGAAAGGTGGACTGATACACCGCACCAAACAACATGAAAAAAGGAAAGAAGGTACCAGCCCTTCGCTTTGCAAGCTGGAACGTCAGAACTATGTGTCCTGGCCTGTCGGAAGACCTTACACAAATCAACGATTCTCGGAAGACCGCCATCATTAACAACGAGCTCAGTAGACTCAATGTGGACATTGCAGCACTTCAGGAGACTCGCCTCCCCGCGAGTGGCTCTCTAGCAGAGCAAGACTACACCTTCTTCTGGCAGGGCAGGGATCCTGAAGAACCAAGACAGCATGGAGTGGGCTTCGCCATCAGAAACTCCTTGCTCAGCATGATAGAGCCTCCCTCAAATGGCTCGGAACGCATACTGTCCATCCGACTGCTCACCACCTCTGGTCCAGTACACCTACTCAGCATCTATGCTCCAACACTCTGTTCCGCACCTGAAGCTAAAGACCAGTTCTATGAACAACTCCATAACATCATTAGCAGCATCCCCAACACCGAACACCTATTCCTGCTAGGGGACTTTAATGCCAGGGTTGGGGCCGACCATGACTCATGGCCCTCCTGCCTTGGGCGCTATGGTGTTGGAAGGATGAATGAGAACGGGCAGAGACTGCTTGAGTTGTGTACCTATCATAACCTCTGCATCACCAACTCGTTCTTTCACACTAAACCCTGTCACCAGGTTTCATGGAGGCACCCAAGATCACGTCGTTGGCACCAGCTAGACCTCATTGTCACAAGGCGAGCCGCCTTAAACAGTGTTCAAATCACACGCAGCTTCCACAGTGCGGACTGCGACACCGACCACTCCCTGGTGTGCAGCAAGGTTAGACTCAGACCAAAGAAGTTGCATCATTCCAAGCAGAAGGGCCACCCGCGCATCAACACGAGCAGAATTTCTCACCCACAGCTGTTACAAAAATTTCTAAATTCACTTGTAACAGCCCTTCAAAACACTCCCACAGGGGATGCTGAGACCAAGTGGGCCCACATCAGAGACGCCATCTATGAGTCAGCTTTGACCACCTACGGCAAAAGTGCGAAGAGAAATGCAGACTGGTTTCAATCTCATAATGAAGAGCTGGAACCTGTCATAGCCGCTAAGCGCATTGCACTTTTGAACTACAAGAAAGCCCCCAGCGATTTAACATCCGCAGCACTTAAAGCAGCCAGAAGTACTGCACAAAGAACAGCTAGGCGTTGCGCAAACGACTACTGGCAACACCTATGCAGTCATATTCAGCTGGCCTCAGACACCGGAAACATCAGAGGAATGTATGATGGCATGAAGAGAGCTCTTGGGCCAACCATCAAGAAGATCACCCCCCTCAAATCTAAATCGGGGGACATAATCACTGACCAACGCAAACAGATGGACCGCTGGGTTGAGCACTACCTAGAACTGTACTCCAGGGAGAATGCTGTCACTGAGACTGCCCTCAATGCAGCCCAGCCTCTACCAGTCATGGATGAGCTGGACATACAGCCAACCAAATCGGAACTCAGTGATGCCATTGATTCCCTAGCCAGCGGAAAAGCCCCTGGGAAGGACAGCATTACCCCTGAAATAATCAAGAGTGCCAAGCCTGCTATACTCTCAGCACTACATGAACTGCTATGCCTGTGCTGGGACGAGGGAGCAGTACCCCAGGACATGCGCGATGCCAACATCATCACCCTCTATAAAAACAAAGGTGACCGCGGTGACTGCAACAACTACCGTGGAATCTCCCTGCTCAGCATAGTGGGGAAAGTCTTTGCTCGAGTTGCTCTGAACAGGCTCCAGAAGCTGGCCGAGCGCGTCTACCCTGAGGCACAGTGTGGCTTTCGTGCAGAGAGATCGACTATTGACATGCTGTTCTCCCTTCGTCAGATACAGGAGAAATGCCGTGAACAACAGATGCCCCTCTACATTGCTTTCATTGATCTCACCAAAGCCTTTGACCTCGTCAGCAGACGTGGTCTCTTCAGACTACTAGAAAAGATCGGATGTCCACCAAAGCTACTAAGTATCATCACCTCATTCCATGACAATATGAAAGGCACAATTCAACATGGTGGCTCCTCATCAGAGCCCTTTCCTATCCTGAGTGGTGTGAAACAGGGCTGTGTTCTCGCACCCACACTTTTTGGGATTTTCTTCTCCCTGCTGCTTTCACATGCGTTCAAATCCTCTGAAGAAGGAATTTTCCTCCACACAAGATCAGGGGGCAGGTTGTTCAACCTTGCCCGTCTAAGAGCGAAGTCCAAAGTACGGAAAGTCCTCATCAGAGAACTCCTCTTTGCTGACGATGCTGCTTTAACATCTCACACTGAAGAATGCCTGCAGAGTCTCATCGACAGGTTTGCGTCTGCCTGCAATGAATTTGGCCTAACCATCAGCCTCAAGAAAACGAACATCATGGGGCAGGATGTCAGAAATGCTCCATCCATCAATATTGGCGACCACGCTCTGGAAGTGGTTCAAGAGTTCACCTACCTAGGCTCAACTATCACCAGTAACCTGTCTCTAGATGCAGAAATCAACAAGCGCATGGGTAAGGCTTCCACTGCTATGTTCAGACTGGCCAAGAGAGTGTGGGAAAATGGCGCACTGACACGGAACACAAAAGTCCGAGTGTATCAGGCCTGTGTCCTCAGTACCTTGCTCTACGGCAGCGAGGCCTGGACAACGTATGCCAGCCAAGAGCGACGTCTCAATTCATTCCATCTTCGCTGCCTTCGGAGAATACTTGGCATCAGGTGGCAGGACTATATCTCCAACACAGAAGTCCTTGAAGCGGCCAACATCCCCAGCTTATACACACTACTGAGTCAGCGGCGCTTGAGATGGCTTGGCCATGTGAGCCGCATGGAAGATGGCAGGATCCCCAAAGACACATTGTACAGCGAGCTCGCCACTGGTATCAGACCCACCGGCCGTCCATGTCTCCGTTATAAAGACGTCTGCAAACGCGACATGAAATCGTGTGACATTGATCACAAGTCGTGGGAGTCAGTTGCCAGCATTCGCCAGAGCTGGCGGGCAGCCATAAAGACAGGGTTAAATTGTGGCGAGTCGAAGAGACTTAGTAGTTGGCAGGAAAAAAGACAGAGGCGCAAGGGGAGAGCCAACTGTGCAACAGCCCCAACAAACAAATTTCTCTGCAGCACCTGTGGAAGAGCCTGTCACTCCAGAATTGGCCTTTATAGCCACTCCAGGCGCTGCTTCACAAACCACTGACCACCTCCAGGCGCGTATCCATTGTCTCTCGAGATAAGGAGGCCCAAAAGAAAGAGGTCAGATGACCAATAGCTTTGTCAAAGAGGTAGGTTTTAGGAATGTCTTAAAGGAGGAAAATGAGGTAGAAAGGCAGAGAGCTGAAGGGAGAGAATTCCATAGCTTAGGGTCTCGGCAACTGAAGGCAGAGCCACCAATGGTGGAGCGATTAAAATCGGGGATACTTAGGAGCCCAGAATTAAATGAGCACAGATATCTCAGAGCATTGTGGGACTGGAGGAGATTACAGAGATAGGGAGAGGTGAGGCCATGGACAGATTTTAAAACAAGGATAATAATTTGAAAATCAAGATGTTGCTTGACTGGGAGCCAGTGTAGTCAGCCTGCACAAGGATGATAGGTGATCGGGACTTGGCATGAGCTAGGATAGGGGCAGCAAAGTTATGGATGACCTCAAGTTTACATAGAGTAGAATGTGAGAGTCCAACCAGGAGTGGGTTGGAATAATCAAGTTTAGAGGTAACCAAGACATGATTGAGGGTTTCAGCAGCAGTTGAGCTGAGACAGGGGTGAAGTCGGGCACTGTTACAGAGATGGAAATTAGCAGTCTTAGTCATGGCACAAATATGTGGTCGGATGCTCATCTTGGGGTCAAATATGACACCAATTTTGCAAACAGTCTGGTTTAATTTCAGACAGTTGCTAGGGAGAGAGATGGAGTCAGTAGCTAGGGAATGGAGCTTGCAGCGGGGACTGAAGACAATGGCTTCAACCTTCCAAATATTTAATTGGAGGAAATTTCTGCCCATCCAGTGCTGGATGTCAGATATGCAGTCTGATAATTTAGCAACAATGGAGGAGGTGAGTGGTGGCAAGATAGAGCTGGACATTGTCAGCTTACATGTGAAAACTAATGCTGTGCTTTCGGATGATGTTGCCGAGTGGCAGCATGTAGATGAGATATAGGATTAGGCTAAAGATGGACCCTTGGGGGACTCCAGAGGTAATGGTGCTTGAGATTATACCTGAGATTAGTGACTACATTTATGAAATGATAATACTGATCAGGAGGGATTCAGGAATAAAGTTGAGTTTCGAAAAGATGTGAAACAAACTAACACGATACTTTCAAAAAAGGGGACAAAGCAAACTTGGGTAACTATAGATGTATTAGCTTTACATTGATAAATGGCAACGTAATTGATCAATAGGAACAAGTAAAAGTCTGCCAATGTGGTTTCAGAAGGGTGTGATCCTGCTTCCCAATCTCATTGACTTTTTTGAGGAAGTGATGTTCCAAATAACATTGGAAGGTTCTCCAACGTAGTGTACTTAGATTTCCAGAAAGCCTTTGATAAAATTCAACATGAAAGCTTAAGGCCGTGGGTATCCTAGGTAAAACCTGGAATTGAATAAAGAATTGGCTGGAAGTGAGGGAGGTAGCATATACAAGCTGGAAATTAATGTTGGAGGTGTTAAACTGAATGGAACGCCTAAGGGTTGGTGCAGAATACCTTACTATTTCCAAGCTACATAATGGACCTGAATTTAGAAACACGATTATAGAGGAAACTAAACTAAAGGAGGGGAGGAGGAGAAAAGTTGAGTCTGATGATGCATCCAAGTAACTGCAGTAGAACCTAGGTAAAATTTAAAAATGATTGGAGCTATGTAATTTGAAATTCAATACAGGCAAATATAAAGTATTGCAAACTGGAAAAAACATAGGAAGCACATCTGTACAATGAATGTTGTTGGACTAGCTCAGAGAGATGTTAATTGAAACTTTGAACTGTAGGCTGAACACAGGAGTGCATCCAAACGGGAGTCGGCCATTCAGTCCCTTGAGCCTATTCCCCCATTCAATTAGATCATAATTGATCTGTACCTCAACTCCATTTATCCACCAATGCTCCATAATGCTCCAAACATCTATTGATCTTGGTCTTGCAAGTGCTGAAATGCATCGTTTTGACAGTACACATTGCAGCCAGAATACATCAGTGATGGATGTTTAAACCAGTGGATGAAATGCTGATCAAGCAGATTGCTTTGTCCTGGTGCCAAGCCTCTTGAACGTTGTTGCAGCTCCACCCATCCAGGCAAGTGGTTAATTGGAACTCTAGTGTAAAGTGAAGGATAATATTGTTTGATTAGATAGAACACATCAGAAACCTTAGCTGCAATGAGTGATGTAAAGAATACTGCTATTAATCTTCAATAACATGAACCCTGAATAAGGTTATTCCTACTCTGGCTGGGCTCTGTGGTCTGATCAATCACATTTCGATCGCTAAATAACAATGGTAGATGACAGAGTGAGTGCACTTAGGTTCATACTGCTAACCATTTCCTCATGTTGAAAATAACCATCATGCAACCATGAGTGACCAGACAGCAGAACTGTGTCACAGCAGAAACCCATTCTTATTCCTGATTGGAATCTATGATTATAAGCACAACCCACTTTAATAAAAACTTCTAGCTTCTAGGGTGAGATTCTGAAAACCTCCTAGAAATATTCACTGACGTTTATTTATAGTTATTTTGTAGCTGTGTTTCAAACTATCATATTGTAAAACATTTTTGCTTTTAATGTTGAGATTTCTCTGACAGCCTATGAACCTGAGTGATGATGTCATGGGTCCGATGGCCAGAAGCAAGATTTCCAGATTAGTTGCTTGAGTTTGGATCAGCATATTTTAATGAATACTGATTCGTATTCAGCATTCCGAAATAAATAACAAAGGTGTCATGAAAACCCTATATGTCATGAGTGAAATATTAATTTCATCGGTTGGAACCTTGCATTAGACTTTTAATGGAAATCCTACAAGTAACTTTAAAAAAAAAACTGGTAATCAAGATGGCCACTGAAATTTACATTTGAAACACCAAAAGATCAAACGGGAGATGACAAGACTCATCTAGCCTAGCCAAAACAGTGGGGTGCTCTCAGTGATTAAATTACCTAGAATGGCCTTATCAACACAGTTGTCAAAGCCATCTACCCCCATTGAATTCGAAACAGCTAACCCCCTACAAGTGTGACTGGACAACTTGAGGTGCAGCACCTTGAATCTCAGAGAAGATTCCAGAAAAACCTCATTAAAACAACAAAGGGGCTTGGTAGCATCATGTGACTACCTTCACAGCTCTGGAGAGACTGTAAGCTTTGCCACACAGAAAGCAGACAGGAGTAACTGAAAAGCCATCAACAAAGCAGGCCTCTCTCTCCATCCCCAGAAAGAATCAAAAGATCCAGTTGTGACTGGGAACACCCTCAAGAATACAGACTGCCACAGCCAGCAACCAGGGGATGAGAAGCAACTCCCTCCTTTGCCTCCAGGAGCCCTGAGCAAAGCAAGCCACCACCGTGCATGTGGCCCAGCGAGGACTTCAGGAATACAATTTCAGCTGAGGACTATTAGACTCAGAACTGTATTTAAATTCCATTTATTCCAGACTTTAATCCAACCACCAAATCTGTTTTCCCTCTGTAATCTATTTGTGTGTGTATGACTCTCGTGTGAATGTGTGTGTGAATGTGTAGCATATTTTTAGTATTTTAACAGGTTAGAGTGTTAAGAGTAATAAACTTGCATCTCTCTTGTTTAAACTCAAGAAAACCTGTCTGATTGGTTCTTTTGCAATTACATTAGAGGAACAGGAGCAAGCGCTCACTGAGGTGGTAAGTTCAATCACTGTTAAAAAAGGATAAACTCTGCTCTGGGAGAACGATGAACCTGAGACCACCTCCTCACCTGGCTGTAACACAGGCGATTAGAATGTGGAAGAAGTAGATTAATAGTGTAGTTTTCAATTAAACTCATGGACTCAACGCCAACAAGCAAATGCATGTTTTTGCCCATAATTCCTTATTCAGTTCTTAAATAATCTGGTTGTGCAAATGCTGAACAAAGGTAAGTCACATGCTGAAGAGAGGGAACAAAGAGAAAGTGATACAATGAGCAACACCATTGCATTTCTCCTGGAAGCAGATTCAAGATGGCTTTAACAGAGGTCTGAGAACAGGTCAACTGTGTAAACTGTCAGAAAGATATCAAGTGCAGTAGAGAGGTGGGAGATAAAAATCATACTAAATGGAGAAAAATTATTTATTTAAAAATAGTCCACCATTGCTGTTTTTAAACATAAACTAAATAAGAGACAAACTTAACATTTCATAACTCATCATTTTCGGATCACATATATAAGGCATCTGCACTTATTACTGCCTTCTTTAGCAACTGTTAAGTTGGCAATGTGTCTTTGCTGCCATGATTCTGCTCTGCTTTCAAGTTTAAGCTGCTACAGACACAGCCGCCATCTTTCACCTACTGAAACAAAAACAGAAAATGCTGGAAATACTCAGTAGGTCTGGCAGCATCTGTGGAGAGAGAAACAGAGTTAATGTATCAAGTTGATGAATTTTTATCAGAACTACTGCTGTAATCCACCAAGCTTCTGGTCCATACTCACTGTTCTGCTGGCTTCTTAGCTTTATTCAATTTCTGTGCTAGTTTCTTTGCTTCATTGTGTCCCCTTTTCTCCTCGGCTGAAATTCCATTTATTCATGGGCCTCTGAGCTACACTGTGAGCTTCATTTGGCTGCTGCGCTTTGCTTAGATGGCATTCCATGCTGGACTCCTTCTGTTCCATTATCTGATCTTTTGAAAAATCAGGAGAGATATAAAACAGGCTGCGGATTCACAATCACCTGTTTTACACTATCATAGTCAAAATCTATCCCATAGACTGTAAACAGCAGCCATTGAAGTGAAGCCAGGAATGGCTAGCTGCTTGCGCAAAGCAGCACAAAGCAGCACTGAGCTGTCTCCAGTTTTCTGGGGTCAGATCATTTGAATAATTTGATGACTCCAAGCATAGTTTTGCAGCTGGAACAGTAGCTAGCCTAAATTGGTATATGGAAATTCGGAGAGCTACATAAATTTAAAGGGGTATGCCCACTTAAATTTAAGTGGCTGCATTTGGGACAGCATTGTTTCAACCCTTACAAGTGGATGCTAAATGCTTGTCAGCCTTTGGAAAAGCTGGCAATGAAAAAGTGCTAGGTAAAATTTAATTGAACAAAGACCCAATGTGGAGATCATGGGTGAGTGACAGATCCACTTTTGCTGCTCATCAACTGTTTCATCAGGTAAGTGTCCTGTCTGACACTCCAGAACACTTCACAAAGGAAACAACAGCACACTATGCTGGTCAGGAGGTGGTGGCCAAACTCATCTTACACAATATATGGTTGTCACCTAGGACACTCTTAACTCTTGGGAATCTTGCCACTGTTGAGCTAATGTCTTCTTTCCACAGATAAAATGATGATTGTTTTGACCTCACTCACATGCTGAATACATTTGTTTTATCTCTTCCACATTCCTGTGCAACAAGAGCCTTGTCTTCTTGGCAGAATTTTCATGCCTTCCTCTCCCTCTGTGATTAACCACTTACACCTCCTCTGAGCCCTTCTTTAATTTCAATACTTCATCCATTATCACCTCATTTTGCTTTGGACAATCATCACTTTTGTCATTTAATCACACCTGCCCTCCACCCTATCACACATCTATCCCTTTTATTCTTTCGCTGTTCATCTTCAACATCTTCCAGTCCTGATGAAAGATCATTGACCTGAAACATTGGGCATGAAATTCATGTGTGAAGCTGCTTCTAATGCGCTACAAAGAACTACCTGGCTTTCCTGGGGGCAGGCTGTGCAACTGGCCACTACCTGTGTGGCCTGGGCGGCACTCTCCAAGGATATGGGTGCTTGCAGTTGCATCCCCTGAGTGTGCCCGTACATGTTGAATTGGCACTAGCGTGACATCACAGAGCCTAACAGGCTGACGTAATGGCAGGATTCCAAATTTGGACAATGCAGGGCCTGGCAATGCTCCTGAAAAAAGAAGTGTGAAGTGAAATAGGCCATTCGGTAGCACTATTTAAAGGGCCAGGCACCATGATTATAATTACATTTTTGGAACTTTTTCTATTGGCAAGTGCCTGAAGGTACTCTGGAGAGTTTTTGGAGGTGTTTTCTGAATTCCTGTATTTGCTAGAGAGTGTTGCTGCATCCTCACAAGAATACGAGAGGAGTTGGTGACCTGTGCACACAAAGGCTGCAACTGGTATGGGGGACAGCAGTGGCAGTGCCTCTGGGTCTGCAGCACGACAGGGAGATGGAGCAGAAGCTGTGGAGAGGGGAAGTTGTGTGCCAGCCCCTCTGTCAAGTTGGAGCCAGACTCCTCCATGTGACAGGAGGCTGCCTGGCAGGCCAGCCAATGCACCCAGCATCTTGGTATGCATGCCTGTCAGTGCTCTCCTATATGCCACCCCATCGAGGTCCTCATCTGAGTCCTATGCAGCAATACTCGTTTGTCACCTTGCCCACCAGTGAACTGGCAAACAAGTCATCCTTTACCCCTGGCCTGGCTGCAGCCCACTCATGCTGGTGACTCACCATGTGCTGATCCCAATTCTATACTTGTCTCCAGGATAAGTGCAGTGCCAATGTCTGAGCTTGTGGCTGTAACTGTCAGATCAAGTGACGGGGCCTCTTCATCAATGCTGCGCTGTTGCAGTCTTTCCTCCTCCTGGGACTCCTGGAGCATCATCAGGCAGCAGTTCTTGAGTGTCTGAAAGCAGGAACTCAGAAGGGGAAGGTTGGGGGTGAGGGAAGGGGTTTGGGGTGAGAGGCACGATGTCCATAGTCACAACAGCTGCAGCTTGCTCATCATGCCTGATAGTAGGATGAGGGTATGCTGGTAGTTGAGAAGGGGCATAAGGTAGGAAGATGCCGACATCCTCAATGTTCTCAGTGATGTCGGATGCTACCAATCCCATCGCAGATGATGCCATGATGCAGAGTACCATCTCCTCTGTAGGGCTCAGGAGATACAGCTGTCCTTGTCCCATGCCAGTTCTGCTGTGCTTCCTTCTATGATGTGCCACTTTGTCCTGCAAGAGAGAGGGCAGAATGTCAGTGCTTGTGTAGCACTGTGTTTGGGTGATGTACCTGTCTTGGTTGAATAGCTGGTGGATATGTGGAGCCAGTGAGAGGTGGGTGTGAGGCTGACAGCATTGGTATGTGTGTGAGGAAGTGGTGCAATATCCTGATTTTAGTTGTGAGTCCTGAGTGCTAGGGATTGCTGATGGGTGAGCGATGGGGGTGTGGTGCATTGAGCAACTTGAGAAGCTGGTGGTGTGGTGGGTAGGAGATGTCGTGTGAATATGTATTCACTGACATTGACCACTTGGCTGAGATCATTAAACCTCTTGTGGCATTGCTGCTAGGCCCTCAGGTCCAGACTCCAGAAGCTAACTTTCCTGGCCACCTGCTGCTACTCCCTTCTGAGGATGGTCCTTGAGGGTCTCCTGCCCCTCCCATGGGACCATGGCATCTTTCCTTATGCCACCTGCACCACTAATGGCTGCAGCACTGCATCCATCACCATGGATCCTTCTGTCTGCCCTGGTGTTCAGTTTCCAAGAATTTCCATTGCAGTAATCTCTATGAATAACCTTCCATTTAAGAGACAATCTACCTTTAAAAAAAGATACTATCCCTCAATCAACATCAGAAGAACAGATTACTTGGTCATTATCACATTGCTGTTTGTGGGAGCTTGCGTTGCTATGATTTGGCGATACCATGTCACATTAATTCCAATTCAATGCACTCTCATTTTCACTAACGATCTGTTCCACAGAACATTATCAAATGCATTCTTGAAATCCGACAACACCCATCAATACTGTCCTGCCTACTATCCTAGTGACCTCCTCAAGAAATGCAACTAGATTAGTCCAACATGACCTATCCTTCATAAATACATGCTGACTTTTTTGACACTTGTCTAAGTACTCAGTGCTGTCTTATTGGCTCTTAACACAAACGTACCAAACACTATACCAATGATTGGTAAACTAAACTAAGGGCACTTTATTGAAGAATAACAGGATTCTAAGAGAGCTCTTCAATAGACGTGCTACCTGCTGACTAACACTGCTCCAACTACTATATCACATGTTAACATGGATCACTTCCTGTGATGATGTATACTAAACTATTTCCAGATTCAGTAGTATGTTATTCAGTACTAAAGAAATTAAAGCAATGTCACGCATGCCCCTTTCCTTAAATGGAAATTTACATAAGTTATAAGTTATGTACGTAATGAAATAGGATAATTGTGAACAGTATTTACACATTTACACTCTCATATTCATTATTCAAGTGTCTCTGAAACATACAGATGGTCTGCTGACTTGACCTGATTTAGTAACAGTGAAACTTGGCTGAGATCTGGAATTGTCAATTCTTTTGTCTTGACTTGTAAGTTTAAACTGACAATTATCTTGTACTTGAATATTGTACATGTCATTCTTAATTCCACTTTCAGCACTTGAATGTGAATGTGTTCTTGATGCTACAGGAGTGTCAGGTATGATGCTTTTGGATAACTCTCTCAATTGACATATATTCCTCCTCAAAGTCGCTTCATTCGGGATGGTTACCTCATATGACCGTGGCTCAATACGGATCTTTGACACTTCCGCAGGGAACCATGCGGATCTTGCGGGTGGATTACTCTTGACCTTCTGTCCAACATGCAGAGGAGGCAACTCCACGCCTGCATGTTTGTCATATGTGATTTTCATTTTTTCTTGTCTTACCAATAATTTATCTTAGACTGATGACGATCTGATCAGACGATCACTCAGAAGGGTTGTCCTGACTTGCGTTCCGAACATGATCTTTGCTGGGGATGGTGATCCCGTAACTAGTCGTGTTGCTTGTAGGTGAATGTCTTGATAGGTCTCCTTACGTTTCAAGATTAGTGACTTTACCATCCGCACCATCCTTTCTGCTAGTCCATTTGACCTTGGATAGCGTGGAGATGACATAACGTGATTTACAGCCCACTTTGCGCAAATTTCTTGGAATGGCTTACCGGTGTACTGTGGACTGTTATCCAACACTATCTCCTCCAGGGAACCAAAACGACTGTGTATCTTCTGTCTTCTTGGGATTGGGTAGTCTGCTCAATGTGTCAGATGTATCCATGAGGTTTCCAGGTTTGTATCGAACCTCAAAATCATGCCCCTGTACTTTGATTAATAATCTTTGGAGTTGAGGTGGCGCACTAGTAGTGGTTTTTGTCAAATAATTGCTCATGGCAGGAGCGATAACTAGCTCCTTTATTCTCTTGGAGAGTTCTGCATCTGAGAAATCTTTGCCTTTTTCTCAACATATACTGACAAACTGGTCAATAGTTCCTTTGGGCTGTTGTCTGCAGGCCATCAGTTTGAGTTGATGGATTCTGAAGTTGGCCGTGACTCTTTATTGATCTTCCAGCCTTATCCAGAGTTTGGATGGATCTTCCTGGTCTACTTCTGACAGTCCAAAAGTGTTGATGCGATGGAGACCTTCATTGCCAATCGCTGTCTTTATTTGTATTGCTTGCTTGTTGGATTCTGTCACTGCAAGGTCTAAAAAGAAAAACTCCATACGCTACCAAAACAATTGGAATTCATGAAAGATGTCTGGAACCTTCCTGGATAATTTGTTAACAGAATTTCTTGCTTCACAAGAATTCTTTTTGCCAGAACGCTCCCCTTAAACTACTTTTCCTTTAATGACTTTTGTTTGAGGGGAAAATAAATTAATGCAGGTCTACTGTGGCTGCAGTACTGGACCTCTGCCACACCCTGAGCTCTGTGGCTGCAGCACAGGCTTCAGCCTCTCATGGGGAGATTCCGCCTATGGAGATGTTTTCAGCTGGAACACCACGGCGCAGTCTCGCAGTTCCAATTCGGATTGATTTTTTTTTTAGCCCGATTCCACCAGAACACTGCCTTTCTGATCGACTACCATTCTGATAAAATTTCCCTTTTAATTACTCACCCTCTTGGAGTACCGATTCTCAAGGGTGATTTTCAAATCTGTTCCTAAATCTCACTGCCACTGCTTCTTCCTGCTATTTTCAGTGCTGTCCCAAGCTTTTAGGGCTCCTCCTGTTGACCACGATGTTGCAGTTGTGATCATTGTCACTATATCGAACACCATTGCTAACACGTTGTGAAAATTTGCATCGCTTCTACCATATTGTATTATTGGCTCTTAACACAAATGTACCAAACACTATAACAATGATTGATCAACTAAACGAAGGGTTCTTTGTTGAAGAATAACAGGATTCTAGGAGATCTCTTCAATACACATGCTATCTGCTGACTAATGCTGCTCCAACTACTATATCACATGTTAGCTTACATCCCTTCCTGTGATGATGTATACTAAACTATTTCCAGATTCAGTAGTATGTTAATCAGTACTAAAGCAATTAAAGCAATATCACAACACTCAGTCACACTGAGAAGAATTGTCCCAGCCAGGTGGAGGTGGGTTGCATGTGTGTGGGGTGGGATCTCAAAGTCATCTGCTGGCTTTCCCAGGGGTTGGATCCAAGATCAGGGAACCCCCTGTATCTGGCAGGAAAGCAATTCATCTAATTAAAAAGGTAATTAAGAGCCTTTTAACCCTGGATTCCTTCTTTCCTAACAGTGCAAGGGTTACACGCTGTGTTTTCAACTTGCCAGGTTGGAGAAGGTGAATACACAGCGGGAAATCCTCAGAGTTAAACTTACCTGATATGAACAGAATAAGGGTGACACCGGCACGTCTGTGGCCAGCTACAGTGAAAAGAACAGTTCTTTCAGCTTAAATTCACTGATTTCACTGGGGAAAATGTTGTGCAATTTCAATCAGGTGCCTTGGATTCCACTGAGGGTAATCTCACCTTATTGCCTGTGAGACTTCCCTGTAACATGGAATCTACATATTCTGAAGTTGGTTGGACCTCTGAAGAGGAGGTGCAGCTTGCTTCAGCTCAGCAGCCACAGTGACAGAGGCAACAACTCCAGCAGCAGCAACTGCCTTTTCCACAGTCACATGCAGTTTCATGGAACAGGGGGGATGAGCACAGAGCTGCACCTTGAAGGAGACAATACCCTCAGCACAGGTTCTGTTTAATAACCAGCTAAAATCAGTTTTGAGAGACACCAGCGAAGCATACATACTGGAGGAAGGAGCTGTCTATTTCTCTCAGCAGAAATTCTACAATGAGCTACAGGCCATGTTAATTGCCTGAAGAGGAATAAACCCTTTGAAGAGACCATTTGTATTGCTGGAGGTAGAAAAATTCCTTTTCTTTGCTTCCAATCCAAGAAGTCTTTGCTTCAGATTGACTCTCTCTTGACTGATTGTGTTTTCTGGAATTCACAGTAAAGTTTCGACTGAGAGACTGCCAGTTTTAAAATCCGAGTGGACCCATTGCTATACTCCTTATTTAAAGAATTGTGTAATGCCTGCTGCAGCTGAAGTGTTTTGAAGGCCTATCTATTGAAGGACTACTTCATCAAATCTGGGTGGAGACTTTGAGTAGCATTTTATTATTTTTACACTAGTTTACCTCACCCATCAGGAACGTAACCCACAAAGACTTATAACCCTGTTATTTAATTATTCTTAAGAAACAGTTAATTTTTAAAATATCAATTAAAAAAAAGTTAACTGTTGATTTTTGAATGTATGTGTGCAAATGGGGGAGTTAGGTTAAACTAAGAAGTTATAAGGTCTTTAGACATAGGTTTATCTTAATAGTGTTGAAAATTTAGTTTAAATAAATAGTTAATTTGTTGTTGTCTAAAGAAAGGCAGCAAGACTTGAACAATATCCAGGCTTGGGCTGGTAAGTGGCAAGTAACATTTGTGTCACACAAGTGCCAGGCAATGACTATCTCTAACAAGAGAGAATCTCCCCTTGACATTCAATGGCATTACCATCACTGAATCCCCCCATTATCAACATCTTGGGGGTTACCATTGACCAGAAACTGAAATGGAGTAGCCATATAAATACCGCAGCTACAAGAGCAGGTCAGAGGCTGGGAATCCTGTGGCGGATATCTCACCTCCTGTCTACCATCTACAAGGCACAAGTCAGGAGTGTGATGGAATACTCTCCACTTGCCTGGATGGGTGCAGTTCCAACAACATTTAAGAAGCTCAACACCATCCAGGACAAAGCAGCCCGCTTGATTGGCACTCCATCCAAAACCTTCAACATTCATTCCCTCCACCACTGACGCACAGTGGCAGCAGTGTGTACCATCTACAAGATGCACTGCAGCAATGCACCAAGGCTCCTTAAACAGCACCTTCCAAACCCGGGACCTCTACCACCTAGAAGGACAAGGGCAGCAGATGCATGAGAACACCACCACCTGCAAGTTCCCCTCCAAGTCACACACCATCCTGACTTGGAACTATATCACGATTCCTTCACTGTCGCTGGGTCAAAATTCTGGAACTCCCTTCCTAACAGCACTGTGGGTGTACTTACCCCACATGGACTGCAGCAGTTCAAGTAGGCAGCTCACCACCACCTTCTCAAGGGCAATTAGGGATGGGTAATAAATGCTAGCCAGCCAGCGACACCCACATCCCAAGAATGAATAATAAAAAAAACCTGGTTTGGTCTGTTTTATTCTGGGGGATACTAGAATGTTTAATTTGGCTGTTTTCCGGTTGGGTGGGAAAACTTCAAATAATATGCCACAACCTGTGGAGTGATGGGTCTGAATTGACAATGCATTGCTCCCACCTCGGTCGTAACAGTATTCTTCCAAGGATCTGCTAGTGATATCTGTCGAATTTCCCAATCTGCAGCCCACAACTGTATCAATCAGGTCCCCAATGCCTTGGTTGTGAGGGCTTTCAAATATATTCACGTTGAGACAGATGAGGTGAGTCAAACCCAGAGGGCGGTCGGCTTTGCTTCCCTCACAGGATTTCTACTGGTCCCAGGTTCATAAACTGCTCTCGTGGGCGTATTTGTTGATCAGAAGAGCTTCCATTCCCTTAATGTGCAGCTGGTATGTGACCACTACAAGAGGATCATGCAAGTGTGCACAAGTACCCAGGGAGCTGCCATGACTCTTTCATGTTTCAACCATCTCAGATTCTGCAGGTCTTTTCTCCACCAGACAGCTTCAGCGGTTGTATGTTGGGGGACAAGGAATACCCACTCAAGACCTGGCCAATGACCCCAGTGAGGAATCCTATGACAGAGGCACAGGAGAAGTACAACAGGAGCCATCTCACCACCAGGGCCATTGGCTTGCTAAAACAGATCTGGAGGTGCCCTTCAACATGCCCCAGCAAGGATTTCCAGGATTGTAGTGGTCTGCTATGCCTTGCACAACATGCAGTTGCAGACAGGATTGATGTTGCTACCCGAAGAAGGTGGAGAACACCCAGCATCCTCAGAGAAGGGGGAGGAGCATCCTGATGAACTGTTGGTGCCTGCAGTTACAGACCTGTTTGCCAGAGAAGCCATGACTGTCTCATCCAGGCATGTTTCATTTGAGAAGTGTACTGGCAGCATTGAAAGCTTCTCATCACAACCTCTGTGCAAACACCCCCATTCGCCACCCCGAAGCACCAGCAAACCTCCTCCCTACATAAACCTAGCCATCCATCACATTCACAGCCTTACCTCCTCATGAAGGCAGCTCATTCCATTCACTGAATGAAACTGACCAGGGTCAATGGATGATCCAACAAAGTAGAGGCTGCGACAATGAGTAGTTCATATAAACTCATTCTTTCATTCAAGTAAAGAGCATCAATGAAACAGTAACAATGTTATAAGCACCTGAGTAAATCTCATTGTGCAATGTAAATCTTTTCCACATATGCTTTTGTCATGCTAGGTCCCCACCTACCAAGAATGAGACATATTAATTTTGTCATGAACATTGATTTTAAACTGTTACTGGAGTGAAGAAAGAACTTGTTAAATAGATCAGCTGTGGCTGGAAAAAACATTTACATACTAACAGACATTGACAGTGAGGAAGTGCATTCCAGGGCCTGCTAAGGAGGATACAATCCACAAGGGCCAGGACTAGTGAGACCAGGTGGTCACATGACTACCTGGCTGTTCCAGGGTTTTCTTTTGAACTGGCCACAGAGAGTTTGAACTCAGAGTGTCTGTTTGTTCCTGGACTGAGAAGATCTCGCTCCTGTCTGCTCCCATCTCT
Source organism: Heterodontus francisci (assembly GCF_036365525.1). NCBI lineage: Eukaryota > Metazoa > Chordata > Chondrichthyes > Heterodontiformes > Heterodontidae > Heterodontus > Heterodontus francisci. Next base: position 76,394,513 of record NC_090374.1, on the reverse strand, counting down.
TTCTCACAAGCCTCTGAATCCACTGAGGACACATGAACCCCAAGAGAGAAAAGACACCTTTCTCACCCGGTCGTAACACCTTCTATTACTTCCATGTGGTGCTACCCCTGTGCCTTCAGCAGAGCTTGAGGCAGGCTGCTCGTTTCCCTGCTCTGGCACATGTAATTCTCATGGCAGATGTCCTCTTTGTCTTGAAGCCCATGAGGGCCTGGCAAAATACTGCCTCAGCTGCATGTTTGCAGGGGCTGATTCTGTCATCAGGGTAGGACACAGAGCAGGGGAATGGGATAGGGCTGAGAAGTGGTGGCTTTGAGAAGAGCCCCCACTGCCATGAGCCCTTTCTCCATCTTCCCTCTCAGGGCCCACCTGCACTTCCCTGCTAACCAAGTGCAGAGCACACTGGGCTGCATGTCAGTGTGGCATTCAGCTACCAAGGTAATGCTTTGATGAATGTTGTGTAAACTGGTAGCCAAAGTGTGCTGGCCATTGGTATGGGCGTTCTGATTCGCTATAAGATTGGCCACTCTTTCAATGGAGTGCAAATGCCTGAGACATCATTGCACTCATGCTAGAGATGTAATCCTCTACTTTCTGTGTAAGGGTGTGCACTGCCTCTGGAAATTCTGGCAGAAGCACACACATTTCCCATTGTTGCTTCACAAGCTCCCTGTTAGTGTATCATTCCAAGGCTCAGCATCTGTGTCCAGCTGAGAAGAGCTTGAAGTGTCCTGCACTCTCTGACGGGGACTCTTCACTGCTGTCCCTCTCTCCAATACCTGCTCTTGCTCATATATGGGGCTGTTTTTTATGGGCCTGAAGTCTGAGGTGGGGGGCCCATAGAATTGCGATGGGTGGCGTGGGCGAATGGCCCATCTCCGCTCTGTCGCCAAGCAATCTTGCCAGGGGAGGGATAGGCCGATGTTGGTCTTCCTGCCCAGAGGCCAAATGTTGCCATTTAACGGCCAGTTAAGGGCCTCTTCCCGCCACTGCTGGGATCTGACCAGCGGCGGGTGTTGCCTTCGGGGGGAGTGGGGGGTTGGGTTCCCTCCTCCGTGGGCAATCTGTGACTCACGGAGGGCACCGGCCAGGAAACAATGCACTTCCCAGCATTCCCCCCACTCCCCAGGCTTTACGATCACACCCCCCAACCCCCATCACTGGGGCCGATCGGACTGGCCTTGGCGACCCCGTCTCATTTACCTGAGGTCCAGGGTTCCAGCACTACGCCTATGTCCGAGGCCTTTGCATGACTGGCAGTGGCCACCGCTCATGGTGGTGCTGCCAATATTGCTGAGCTGCTGGCCCTGTGATTGGCTGGCAGCTCTTGGAGGCGGGATCCCTGTCTTTAAAGGGTTGGGGATCCCAGCACCGGAAATTATGCTCCAGAACAACAGAGGATCACACTGGGGAGGGGGAGGGGGACGCGAAACGGCCAAGGCGGGAATCCCCCCACCTTTTCAGCCCAGCGTTGGGGACCCCGCTGCCTTCACAAGATCCAGCCTGTGATTCTGCTTGTTCACGAGTCACTAAAAGCTAGCATGCAGGTGCAGCAAACAGTTAGGCAGGCACATGGTAATTGGCCTTCATTGCAAGGGGTTTTGAGTACAGGAGTAAAGAAGTGTTGCTGCAATTGTATTGAGCCTTGGTGAGACCCACAGCTGGAGTATTCTGTACAGTTTTGGTCTCCTCATCCAAAGAAAAATATACTTGCCATGGGGGGAGTGCAACGGAGGTTCATCAGACTAATCCCTGGGATGGCGGGATTGTCTTATTAGGAGAGATTGAGGAAACGGAAGACTGAGATGAGGAGGAATTTCTTCACTCAGAGGTTGGTGAATCTTTGGAATTCTTTACTCCAGAGGGCTGTGGAAGCTCAATCATTGACTATGTTCAAGACAGAAATCGATAGATTTCTGGATACAAATGACTTCAAGGGATATGGGGATAACCTGGGAAAGTGGCATTGAGGTAGATGATCAGACATGATCTAATTGAATATCGGAGCAGGCTTGATGGACTGAATGGCCTACTCCTGCTCCGATGTTCCTAACATGTGCCACCCTATCTACCTGAGAAGCTGGACCCACTTAGGTGTGTGTATCTGCACTGGTGGAGGGTGCCCATGTCATGTGATAGTGCATCCTCAGAGTGCTGGTCCTCCTCTGTGGAATTCTTGGACCCCTCCCTCATTTCCTCCATCAGGATAGTCAACACACCTGTGGGAGATGAAAGACATGAGTTAGTGCTAAATGTAGGTGAAATATGGTTCCAAGTTAACATAGGGTAGATTATGACATTTAATGTATTAGTGATGTTCATTGAACATGAGTGACATTTAAGTGTCAAGTGGCAGTGTGACATCTAATCATCATCAGGTCTCTGCACCACTCCCATCTCTCCATTCCCAAAGGTCAGTACTTGTGCCACTGTGCCGATCACCAGGGCTTCCTCCTCCCTTGCGATCAGTGTGGCCATGGCTACAACCTAATCCCTGGTTCTCTGGCTCTCTCTGGAATTGTAGGCTCTCTTCTCCTGCAATGAGTAAAGGCAGAGAGTTATGAGTGTGTGAATTGAGCTGATTGCCGAGGATGGAGGGTAAACATTTGAGGAGGGTGACTGTGAGGAATGGAAGTGAGAGGGCAATAGGTTAAGGGTGAGTATAAGTATTGTCTGATGGGAATTTGAGGAGGATATTGGAGAGAAAGCAATGTATGTGACAGCAAGATGTGTCAATCAGAGGAGTGCTGTGTCGGAAAATGCTAAGGAGGTGAGAGAGTGATGGCTGCCAGCAACGAATGGCAGGACACTCATTTTGCCAGACTTCATAAGGTCATTAAACCTTTTCCTACACTGGACCCATGTCCTTGGCACCGCACTTCGGCTGCTTACAGCCTCTGTTACTTTTAGCCACGCCTTCCTGGTGAGGCTGATTAGCCTCCTCCTGCCATCCTCAAGGAAGAAAACCTCTCTGTACCCTCACTGCATCAATTATCATCTCCAGGGATGAGTCTGTGAACCAGGAGGCAGTCTTTCCATGTCTTCCATCCATACTGGAGTTCTTTGTTCCTTCACACTGGATTGTATGCTGCAATCACTGCTGCCATTTTAAGTCATGTTGAGGTCCCTTTGAGTAGAGATCCTTCATTGCTACTTTAGGTGCGTCATCCCGCCTGGCCTCCCTGATTGGTCAGGGAATCCAGAGGCAGCATGATAATTAGTTTGCTCTGGGAAAGAGCAACAGCATGCAATTTAGTTGATTGGCTTTCTGACCAGGACTAAGTGGAAAAGATTCTGCCCACTGTTTCTGATGATAGATTCCAGTAACTTCCCCACAACTGTTGTTAAACTGGCCAATCGGAAATTACCAGGTTTCTGTCTTCCTTCTTAAATAATATAGTGGCATTTTCAATTATCCAGTTCAAAGGCACAATCTCGAGAACTCAGAAGGTACTGCAGTAGAAAGCCCTTTGGGAATAAAATGTTACTTTGCTTCTTGCATCTAATACAATACTTTCATTTATATTGAACATTCTCTTCAATCTTTACCTATTTAGATTGGAGCACTTCAAAATCACTATCTACTTAGACACAAAATTCATCCAAGACGGTCTCGAAGGAGTGCTGATCACTTTACAAAACGATTATTTGAAGATGAACGGGTATGATTTATTTCTAGAAATATTAAACAAGACATTATAGATGGTATTTTTAACATTTAAACAAAATTTAAAATGATTAATACTGAGTTTATAGGAAAAATATACATGTATGATTTAGTATTTCCTATTTTGCAATTATTCATATATATCTATCGAGCCAATCTTTGTATTCACTTTTCTATGACTCTGCGTAGATTTTGTTGTTCACCTCTTGGGTGGGTATTTGGTGAGGCAGATTATCCACTCTTACAGAACACGTCTGATTTTCATTCCATTGAAATCAATGAAATAAGCTGCTCCTAACTAGCAAAAGGGGAAATAAATTAACTAAAATTCCCATTCCTAATTGTTATTCAGCAATTGTACTGGAGGCACATTTGTGCGGAAATCTGGTTAGTAAAGGATTAATTTGAGCTATGATAGTTCCCCCGAGCGAGTTCTCATCATGCAGTCTAACTAAATGGGAAGATGGGTTGGTGACAACTATGACACTATAGTGCCAATTCTCTGACATAATGCCTTGCTGGGGAATGCCTGGCCCATATGTTTCTGCCATTAGTGGCATGTGAATAACAATGAAGAAGGATTTTTATCCCATTTTTTAGACAAAAGAGTAAACAATATTTCATTGGATTCTATCCTGTTTGTCCCACAGTGCATGTGAATGATGTAACAAACAACAAGCTGAAGTCTAGTCCCTCCCATGCTATTCTTCTGTGTTTTGATTAACCATAGGTGTCTTGGGCAGAACAACAGTATGAAAAGCAAAGAAGTAAGCGTTCTCCAGCAAGGGACTGTATAGACTGCATGGCAGAGAAAATGTTTAGCGATCCCATGTGGAATCAACAATGGTATCTGGTAAGTACTATAATTAGTAGCAGTAAAACATTGTAAATTTAAAGAATTACTGCAAGTGCCAGATGATGGATTAAAATTCCATTGTGCCACTTCTGGCATATGCCTGGATCAGGCATTAGCAAATTGCACAGTCCCAACCTTTGATTTTCCATCTATTGACTTTAATGGATGCAAAATCATGGGCTGGGGATACAGAATTTCCCAATATGTGATCCTGGCAGGCATCAGGAGTGGTACAATAACATTTTTATACCTGAATAAATGGAGAGCAGATATATTCCAATAATTTTTTTGGTGGCTCCACACACAGTATTTTTGACGTATTAGGAACATAGGAACAAGAGTTGGCCATTTAGCCCTTTGAGCTATTCAATCAATGAAATCATGGCTGATCAGTGATGTAACTCCATATACCCGCCTTTACCCCATATCCCTAATGCCTTTGATTCACAAAATCTGTCAATCTAAGATTTTAAATTAACAATTGGCCCAGCATCAACTGCTGTTTGCAGAAAAGAGTTCCAAACCTCCACCATCCCTTGCATGTAGAAGTGTTTCCTAATTTCACTGCTGTTGTTAATTTGTCTTTTCCCTTTGCAGATTTCCAACAGACTTGTATCTCCATTATTTACCGCTTTTATTTCAGATTTTCAGCATTTGCAAATTTTCCTTTGATCTCTATTGACTAAACTTTTGTGTAGATGTCCTGAGACTTTTCATCGGAGTGCTGGAGACATAGCTTCATGCTCCGAAGTAAAAAGAACCAATTTCCTCATCATTTCAGAAAACATTGGTTTGGAGGTCATGGGGAAAATTTTACCCAGAGGAAGTATTGTGACATTCTATATAGTGATATGGTGACAATATTGTGACATTGTGCCATTTTAATTCACTTAAGGGCAGGTAATACTTACCACTTTCATGTCACATTAAGGCTGCACACTCCCTTACCTGTTTAGCTGTATCTAAAACTTCTTTAGCTATGGGGAATGATTTCCGCACTGTATGGGGTAGAAATTGGATTTTGTTGCAAAACAGCACAATGAGTCCTGAGTTCTGGGATTAACATCCTGCATCCCAAGGACACCTGAAAGGCATCCAATTTGAAATTGGCTCAGACCAATCTTCCTGCTCTAGTAGCCGTTGCATTTATGTGGCTTGTCCAGTTAAATTTCTTGGGCCTTCTGCCATAGCAATCAGCTGGCCCTATCCACTGCCCACTCAACAGAACTTCATATAAAATTGTCCTCCTGGTCTCTCCTCAGCCCATGAATTTACACCTGCCCATTCCATCAGATCTTCTAGCCACATGCTTTGTTACCTAAATTTTCATTTGTGAGCATCAATGGGGGTGTTTTTGGCTTTGGGTTATAATGTAAAAAGGGTCATTAACTGTCCTTAACAAACAGTTCCCAATTTTAATTTCTATTGACTTAAATGGCAGCTGACCTGATAGTGCCTGTTTTACACTATCCCCCAACGTCAAAATTACCCCCCAATATTTCCCAAAAGTAACAACCCCAATAACTTTTCCTTCAATTATGTTATTAATATATGTCATTTTTCTGATCATAATCAGCTTCATTACTTTTCTCTTTCCTCATGTTTGTTCAAGGACTCTGTTATTAGACTTACTTCTTGTTTAATTCAATTACAACATATTTCAACAATACAATCATCAAATGCCTCTAATCTCCTGACTTCAGCATTTAAAGTACAATTTTCACATCTGTATAATGCTATTGGTCACATGTAAGAAAGATATGCATTTTACTTTTATCAACAAATGGATTTTCTGATTTCATGTTGTTGATCACCTCTTTTGCAATTGCTGTCCTCTGCTTAACTTCTTTCATACTTTGGCCTTCTAATGTTACCCAAGAGAACAACTTTGTCTACAATCTCTATTCCAGTTGTACCAGTGTGCCATTGAACAATGATGTCTGCCACGTTGAACATTATATCCATTAGATTTTCTCTGAAACTCAGCAGAGCACCATTGTGAACGTATAAGCAACTAAGCTAAGGTCTTGCAATTTTCCATTTTGCTAATGGCTGGGGACATATCTTGCCACTGCCATGTACTTGGAGAATTACCTCCTGTATGTTGTTTTACCAATATACTTCAAACCTCAACCCATAGATCAACTATAGTGCACCAGTGTGATATTACCATTTTCTACAGCAAGCAATTATGTGTTTTTCTGATTGTGATTGCTACTTTTGTCCAATTTGAAGGCTGTTTTTGCTTTGGATCTCTTGTAGAAACTGTGTTCAGTCTCCACGCTCATTAATAGGTGTTAGCAAACCATTCAGAGGAAGAAAGGTTTAAAAAATTGTGGAGGCAGGTGCAAATTAGCTTTAGCTTCATTTGCATACTTTGGTATATTTTAGTCGACAAGGAGTAACCTGTCTCTAGATGCAGAAATCAACAAGCGCATGGGTAAGGCTTCCACTGCTATGTCCAGACTGGCCAAGAGAGTGTGGGAAAATGGCGCACTGACACGGAACACAAAAGTCCGAGTGTATCAGGCCTGTGTCCTCAGTACCTTGCTCTATGGCAGCGAGGCCTGGACAACGTATGCCAGCCAAGAGCAACGTCTCAATTCATTCCATCTTCGCTGCCTCCGGAGAATACTTGGCATCAGGTGGCAGGACCATATCTCCAACACAGAAGTCCTTGAAGCGGCTAACATTCCCAGCTTGTACACACTACTGGGTCAGCGGCGCTTGAGATGGCTTGGCCATGTGAGCCGCATGGAAGATGGCAGGATCCCCAAAGATACATTGTACAGCGAGCTCGCCACTGGTATCAGACCCACCGGCCGTCCATGTCTCCGCTATAAAGACGTCTGCAAATGCGACATGAAATCGTGTGACATTGATCACAAGTCGTGGGAGTCAGTTGCCAGCATTCGCCAGAGCTGGCGGGCAGCCATAAAGACAGGGCTAAATTGTGGCGAGTCGAAGAGACTTAGCAGTTGGCAGGAAAAAAGACAGAGGCGCAAGGGGAGAGCCAACTGTGCAACAGCCCCGACAAACAAATTTCTCTGCAGCACCTGTGGAAGAGCCTGCCACTCCAGAATTGGCCTTTATAGCCACTCCAGGCGCTGCTTCACAAACCACTGACCACCTCCAGGCGCGTATCCATTGTCTCTCGAGATAAGGAGGCCCAAAAGAAAGAAGTCGACAAGGATTAATAGTTTCACAAATATTTGGGTTTCAGTCAAATGTGTCACACAACACCAATAATATACAATTGCCCGAAAGAGTGGAGACAACAAGAGAACTGATTTCTTATTGAGTAAAGAAAGTCTATAAAATACTCCAATATGAGATGTGTTGTATGATTGCCTTTAAGAGTGATATCCCTTTAAGATCTTAGTATGCTAATGAGCTAGGCACCAGGATGCAGTCATGTAACTACAAGACAGAGTCACTCTGTAACTGGAACACCCAAAGGCAAGTTCTGTAAATAGTTACCTCTGTACTGTAGAATAGTTTAGCTGTAATAAACTTGTTTTAAGATCTGCAACATAACAGGACTCCACGCATCTCATTTATGTTGCATCACATATGGTGGCAGCTGTGGTGAGAAGATGAAGTCTAGATTTGAAGATGACAGGTAAAACAGCTTTAGCAAATACATTCCTACAGCTAAAATAGAGAAAGTTTAAAAAAAACTGGCCCAAACAGGGAAAGAAGTGGTGGTGGGCAATTAAACTACTGACAGGAGAAGGAGGCTCCACAAACATCCCCATCCTCTACGATGGGGGAGTGCAGCAGTTAAGTGCAAAAGACATGGCTGAAGCATTTGCATCCATCTTCAGCCAGAAGTGCCAAGTGGATGATCCATCTCGGCCTCCAACTGAGGCCCCAGCATCATAGATGCCAGTTTTCAGCCAATCCAATTCACTTCATGTGATATCAAGAAATGACTGCAGGCCTTGGATACAGCAAAGGCATTGGGCCCTGACAACATTCCAGCAATAGTACTGAAGACTTGTGCTCCAGAATTAGCTGCGCCTACAGCAAAGCTGTTCCAGTACAGCTACAATACTGGCACCTACCCAGCAATGTGGAATATTGCCTGGGTATGTCCTGTGCACAAAAAGCAGGACAAATCCAACCTGGCCAATTGCTGTCCTATCAGTCTATTCCTGTTCATCAGCAAAGTGATGTAAAGGGTTTTCAACAGTGCTATCAACTGGAACTTGCTCAGCAATAACCTGCTCAATGACACTCAGTTTGGGTTCTACCAGGACTACTCAGCTCCTGACCTCATTACAGCCTTGGTCCAAACATGGACAAAAGAGCTGAACTCAAGAGGTGAGGTGAATGTAACTGCCCTTGACATCAAGGCAGCATTTGACTTAATATGGCATCAAGGATCCTTAGCAAATGGGAATCAGGAAGGTTGGAGTCATACCTAGCACAAAGGAAGATGGTTGTGGTTGTTGGAGGTCAATCATCTCAGTCCCAGGACATCACTGCAGGAGTTCCTCAGGGTAGTGTCCTAGGCCCAACCATCTTCAGCTGCTTCATCAATGACCTTCCCTCTATCATAAGGTCGGAAATGGGGATGTTCGCGGATGATTGTACAATATTTAGCACCATTCCCGACTCCTCGGATACTGAAGCAGCCCATGTCCATATGCAGCAAGACCTGGACAACATCCAGGCTTGGGCTGATAAGTGGCAAGTAACATTCACACCACATTAGTGCCAGGCAATGACCATCTCAAGCAAGAGAGAATCTATTCATCTCCCCTTGACATTCAATGGCATTACGATCACTGAATCCCTCACGATCAATATCCTGTGGGTCACCATTGACCAGAAACTGAACTGGACCAACCACATAAATGCTGTGGCCACAAGGGTAGGTGAGAGGCTGGGAATTCTGCAGCGAGTAACTCAAGTCCTGTCTCCCCAATGCCTGTCTACCATCTACAAGGCAGTCAGGAGTGTGATGGAATACTCTCCACTTGCCTGAATGGATGCAGCTCCAACAACACTCAAGAAGCTCAACACCATCCAGGACAAAGCAGCCCACTTGATTGGCACCCATCCACCACCTTCAACATTCACTCCATCACCACAGATGCACAATTGCAGCAGCGTGTACCACATACAAGATGCACTGGGTCTTTCGACAGCATCTTCTAAACCTGCAACCTTTACCATCTAGAAGGACAAAGGCAGCAAATGGATGGGAACACCACCACCTGCAAATTCCCCTCCAAGCCACACACCATACTGACTTGGAACTATATCGCCGTTCCTTCACCATCACTGGGTCAAGATCCTGGAACTCCCTTCCTTACAGCACTGTTAGTCTACCTACCCCACATGGACTGCAGCAGTACAAGAAGGCAGCTCACCACTACCTTCTCAAGGACAATTAGGGATTAAATGCTGGCCTAGCCAGTGACACCCACATCCCCAGAATTAATAAAAACATTTACCCCCAGCTGTAGAAGACATGGCGCTGAATGTTAGGCTGCAAATCAATCACTGCAATCGGGTGAGTCATATTTCAAAGAATAGTTGCTATAGATTCACTGACAGTAGAGCAAAGAAGGATGAGACATGCCTGCTGGTAATTTCTGTGGAGACAGGGGTACATTTGTGTAAGCTATGATTCACCAGAGCTCTCAACAACCACCCATAACTTTCAATTATTTATCTACTAATTAATTGCTTGCTGCTCAAAGCTCTTAGTTTCAAAGGAAAACTCATCTTTTAGAGATGGCACTTGTTATTAAAGAAAAATCTAATACCAAACTCTAATATTTTATATATTTCTCTTTCTAAAGCAAGATACAAGGACCTCATCATCCCTCCCAAAACTGGACCTTCATGTTATCCCAGTGTGGAAAAAGGGAATAACTGGCAAAGGAATTGTGCTTACTGTTCTTGATGATGGATTGGAATGGAACCACACGGATATTCAAGCAAACTATGTAAGTAAAATTGAAAGGACTATGTTTAGGTTTACTTGTCTTCATGATTAATCATAACTCTCCAGAAACTGAAATAAGGTTTGAATAAGATTTGTTATCACTACAACCATTTATGGGCAACAACAGATGTCCAAGGCTCAAGAATTACTATGGTTTCCAAATTTTCACTGCCACATTTTCTCTGGCACGATTCTGAGAACAGATTTCATTCCATTTATGATGGAAATTAAACCAATGATCTCACAACTAGGTGCTGATTCAGGTATTTGGTTTATTATTGCATTATTAATTTTATAGATTGTTTAATAAATATGATCATTGATAAGGATGGGTAAACAGGAATTTCAGTTGTGCTGAGTTGATTTTGGAACCCACATACAGGGGATGAGTACATGGATGAATTCAGGCTCCTAGCAACCAAAATTCAGATCCTCTGAATCTGAATTCTAAATAAGCAAGGCCTGTGTGCAAACAGTGGAAACCTAAATAGACTGCCAGGAAGTCAGACTCATTTTGCTACTGCCTTGCCAATGTTTTGAGTGCAAACCAACTGCAAATAAATTGCAAGGGAATATGGTGACTTCTCTTTGAGAGACTACCAAAATTACTTCGGTCAAGAGTATAGCAGATGAGTTCATAATGACTGGAAAACCAAAACTGATTGGACATTTCACAGAATGTTGTGATAATGGGACACATAGACAATGGACCACCACAAAATCTGGATACATCAACAATAACTTACATTCCTATATTACATATAAGAGACATCTCAAAGCACTTTATAGGACAGTTTGAATGAACTGGACACTGAGCACGAAAGGACGGTGCATACTGCAAAGGAGAAAAAGCTCACAGCAGAAGGAGTGACAAATATCTGAAATGTGACTCCTATAATGAGACTCAGGTTAAAAATGATGTCATACTTTATGCAGAGGGATAATGTGAGCGGGAGGAAGGGGAAGAATATGAAGAAGGTGAGGAAAGACAAAAGCACTGAACCAATAAAAAAACATAAAAACTAACCATAAAGACAGTAAACCACCACAAAAACTGAACACATAAACAAAAGAACACCCCTGCAACTGAGCATATAGCCTATAGATAATCACAAAAACTGAACACTTAGCCAGTAGAGATCACAAGAACTGTACATATAGACAACAGACCACCACAGACAAGAAATATATAATTATTATATATGTGCTTGAATTAGACCCCATGAATAACCAAGACATAAAATGCACTGCTATATATTTCTTTCTATCATAACAGCTGAAAACATGACCAAAAGGCATCACTTTAGTGCACAAGGAGAGGAATTGCTACATTTTTCCTCTCCAAAAATTATAGTAACATTTTTAAACTGAATCTCCTTGTAGGGGATCAAATTTCATATATTTGCCATTCCTTCCCCTGTGAGCTTTTGCACCTTTGGATTATGAGCTGTCCTTTCCTGCAACACAAATCTAGCCTAGGTTACATGACAGTCTCAGTCAGCTCACGTGGGGATTTGGAAGGGCACCCAGTGATTGCATGTAGAAGTAGAAATTAACTTGGGCCCATTTTTGGAGACAGTGTGCACCAAAAGCAAAAGGCCAGAGGATTAATAAGAAATTGTACATGGATATATTTACGTTGAAATATATCACAAGACTTGTTTTAATGTAATAGTTTATTTCCATCAAAATAATGACAAACTTTTTAATACATTTCAATGATTATAGAATTTTAAAAAAGTGCTACATCATAGCGGACAAGAAATTTAATATGGATCAATAATAAATAGATAGCTATAATATTAAATGATTTAGGTCTATAGATTGTCAATGAATTATTTTATTATGTTATTTCCATATCTATTGGTCAATATTTTCCTTTGAAACTCTAAATGAAACCAAATGACTTCCACGATCTATTCAAAACTAAAATAAATTGATGATATCTCAATTACTGATGCATAGGCAATTTGTCAATATTGGAACTCTATAGAACTGAAAGTGAAAATACTATGTTAAAAATCAGGTGTACACAGAATAAAGACAGGGTTTTTCCACAACAATCTCATTTAACAATGAACTGTAATAACTTGGGTATAAGCTACTCCGCAAATTTCAATTAAAACATTCTCTGATGTTGGGCTATTGAAGTGACTTAGTGGGCAAATCCACCGCATAGTGTGGTACTGAATTATAGAGATTAGTCCTAGTTTTGGTCACTGATATGTTCTACATTAACTGATACCTGCAATTTGGTCTGAAATAGTTTATTAATCACAAAGAAATACAATCATTTTTATTATCCATAACCAACAGGAGACAAATTATTACATGATTTCCTTGCAAATGTATGTACATTTTAATTTGATGTAATAGAACCAACAGTTTAAGAGTTAGCTCTTGCTATTGATTGTGAATTTTTTCATTACATTCCAATAATATAACTGATTTGCATTGGTATAAAAGCTAATCACAACGTTTTGATTTTTTAAAAGTCTCCGTAGGCCTGGATTGCAAATATTCCTGAGCAATATTCTATCTAAGTCAAGCAAATGGAATATAAAAGTTTTTAAAAATTTACTATGAATCTTGACTACTAATCCTTTTATTTTCCATTTTTATTTCTGTAGGATCCAGAAGCAAGCTATGATTTTAATGATAATGACCCTGATCCATTTCCTAGATATGACCCAACTAATGAAAATAAGTAAGTTTAATATAAAACGCAGTGAAACTTATCACACACCAGGATCGAGACTCATGTTAGGAAAATACTAAGTTTAAAAAAAGGCCAGTTATTTTCTCTAATGCTGTAACTGCTGGAAATACAGTGCAAATCCTCTGCCACACTTCCGGTGAAGTTATGGTGGAAAATCTGAGGATTTTCTGGAGGAATTTCTTTTGCTTTTTGACCTATGGGACATGGGTTGGAATCAGCTCACACTGGTAAAATAAAGGCTACATACAGTTCTTGGCAATTAAAGTTATCTAATATAAGCTGAGTTTGGGTAGTTTGATTCCCAGGCCCAAGTTGGTGTGGGTTCACAGCAGCAAGTTGTTCATAACCTGGTATTAATTGGTACAAGGATAATTGATATAGGAAACGGGAACTCCACACTTATACAGAAGAGGATTCTGAGGAAGGAGGGTAATAAGATACATGCACCAGGAATTTCTACTGGGGTTCCCCTGATCTACTTCCGAAATGTCAGCAACTGTTCCTTCAGATTTCCGCTAGAATTACAACAGGAGATTGGGATGACACACCTGAGATTCTCCCCTGTGATTGGAATAGTGTAGAAGGAGTTGTGCTGTGGTTTTGACCATGATCTAGATGTACACAATGCAACTGAGTGCAAAATGTACAAGCACTTTACCTTGATAATTACCAAATACTCAAAAAACTTTTAGGAACTTTCTTTAAATTACTCAAGCATTTTTAAATTATTTTATCATTAACAAAGTAACTTTTTTCCTGTCAATAATTTGAGTGGAAAAGTTGCTATCAGCACAAAATGGGATAGTCCACCTTGTATCGACACTGACTTTTAATAAAATTACTGACAGGTGGAAATTTATACCCTAAAATAAAAGCAAAATACTGCCGATGCTGGAAATCTGAAATAAAAACAAGAAATGCTGGAAATAATCAGCAGGTCTGGCAGCATCTGTGGAGAGAGAAGCAGAGTTAATGTTTCAGGTCTGTGACCCTTCATCAGAACTCTGCTTCTCTCTCCACGGATGCTGCCAGACCTGCTGAGTATTTCCAGCATTTCTTGTTTTTAGTATTATTGAAAATTTATACCCATTAGTTTTTCACAGGGAATTCACTCTACAAGCGCAGAGCTAGATCCTGTTATGTTTGTCCAGAGCCAAAAATACTTCCATTTCACATATCTCATTTTGCTGCAATGCAAGTGATTATATTCAAATTTACTATTGTGCAATGACAGAGATACACCCAACTAATTTAAATCTCATTTGAATTGTTTCTTGTACACCCCTGACGGCAATTAAATTCGTTACAGAACTTCAGATGATCATCATTCAATTTTTGAGTCTGCTGTTTACCACATGATAATGACCAAGACTGTCTATGTCTCCCATTATTAGAAATCAAGGCCATAAATTTCCTTTCTGCTGCAAGAACAATGGTTCCTCAGAAGGGTGGGATTTTGAATTGCTTGCACCTCAGTTGACTCATATTTTGGTGTCAAAAGCATTGGTATATTTTGGGCAGGTGCTTGCACCATTTGTAGTGTAATTGGAACACCCACCTTGGATGGGACAGTAGAATCTCAGTGCAAAGCCTTGCTGCAGCATAAGTGGGCTGGCTACACCATGTAAGATTTGGAAAAATAGTTAAAGCTGGCCTGATTTTAGAATATTGAGGTTCTCACACTACAATTTTGATCTTTTTGGAAAATAGCCTTTAAATCCCTTCCCTCAAAGTCTTTAGTAAGCCTGGTACCAGGAAAGTTCAGATGTCCCTTGCACCCAGCATTGCTACGCACAAAGGACATGTTGAAAAATGTCATATACCGTATTTGCCTCATTGGCATGTGCTATGGTCAAGTGAGGAGGGGTTGAAGGGCTTCTCTCTTTTCCCTCTCCTTGTTTGACCACAACAGGTTTAATTCTTTGTTAAAGTGGATATACTGGCCAATTCAGTAGGTGTGTTGATTACTTTCTTGCTAAGATCATAACAAGAACCAATCGGACAGGTTTTCTTGACTTTAACAATGAAAGAGGTTAACATTATTGCACCTGAACCGAACAAATGAAAATAATAAACTACGCACCAACTTTCACTCAGACATGCACACTCACTACACACAAACACTAGAGGTTTACACACACACAAATAGGTTACAGAGTGGGGAAAAGTCGATTGGTTGAGTTAGAGTCCATAGAACAAAGAGGTATACAGTCTGTGGCATTTGGTGCTTTGGCTGGCTTCTAGCTAAATTCGGTGGTCCTGAGGCTTTTATTTTGAAGAGGCTGATGACTAGTCCGGTGGGTCTCTTGGAGACAGTGATGCAGATGATTTCCTCCAATGGGGTTTCTGATTGAAGCCGGAATGTGTAAAGGTGGTCAGTCAACAGTCAGAGTTTGAAGCTTGTAAGCTGAAATGGAGAGAGAGAGGGATCCACACTTGGGTCTGCACATGTCAGAGTCCAGAAGCTTCTGCTCTCTGCTGCAGAAAGACACAAGCTCAAAACCACAGATGGGGAGGGGCTTGTCAGATGGTAATCACTCAGTGATTCAAACATAGCAGTTAACAGTATTTCTTCTGACTAAAAGAAAAAGAACAAGCAGTTCCCTCAAACGTCCTGGGTTTCGGTTTTTGCTGGGGAATGAGCAGACATTTCGTCTCCCTCTTCACAAGCCTTGCAATGTAGGATACAGTGTTGCAAATTACGTGGCCATCCTAAGCTGCCAGCAAAGTCATTTTTTTTTATCTGTTCTTTTTAAAATTTCTTCAAAAAATATAAATTCAGATCTCCAGTTAGCAGATTAAAGAAAATTATCATTCAACAAAGCAAGTTGGCATGACACCTGGCTTCACAATACATCGACCATATAAGGGCTTGCTGCAAGATCTCCACCACGCAGTTCTCATGAGTCACCTCATCACACTTACCTCTATGAGGAGGTGTAAATGATTGCCATTTTAGAGAATGATTAAAGATTCCGAGAATGATTGCCGATTCCAAGAATTATGGCAGTTTTCAAGAATTATTGTAGATACTGAGAATTACTGCAGATTCAGAGACATGTAAAAGCGGGTGGCACAGTGGCGCAGTGGTTAGCACCACAGCCTCACAGCTCCAGGGACCCGGGTTCGATTCCGGGTACTGCCTGTGTGGAGTTTGCAAGTTCTCCCTGTGTCTGCGTGGGTTTTCTCCGGGTGCTCCGGTTTCCTCCCACAAGCCAAAAGACTTGCAGGTTGATAGGTAAATTGGCCATTATAAATTGTCACTAGTATAGGTAGGTGGTAGGGAAATATAGGGACAGGTGGGGATGTTTGGTAGGAATATGGGATTAGTGTAGGATTAGTATAAATGGGTGGTTGATGTTCGGCACAGACTCGGTGGGCCGAAGGGCCTGTTTCAGTGCTGTATCTCTAATCTAAAAGGTGGAATCCTAATCTAGTACACAGCACTGAAAGGATATTGATATAAACTAGATGGAAACTAAACAACCATTTATCAGTGGGTGCTGAAAAGCTTCTCCGGTACACCAAAGCCAAATGCTACAAACAGAGACTTTTCATTCCTTTTCCTGTATGCTCCATAGAAAGAGTAGGCTTTCCTTGTTCCATGCTTTCTCATGTTCCTGTACACAAACATTGCCACAATGTGAAGCTTTCAGCTGCTGGTATACGTTTACTTGGACTGTAGACACTTCATTCAAGTTTAGTGTCTATATTGTGATTCTATCAACAACTAGGAACTGCAGGCAGCAGCATTTACTGTTGTCTGTTCTCGAAATTGAAAAAAGCACAAAGAGAGGGGCTTTGACGAAATTTCACATGGCGATCGTATTTACATTACCTCTACCGAGAGTTAATCTACAGTAGTTTAAACAACCTGTGAAAGGTATGAGCGTGACTGTTTGACTCAGTTCTCAGTAGGACAGCTGAAAGCTAAGCAATGTTTTATTTTTGGAGGTTTTTCTGATCTGTTTGAACTTCAGGTTACCTGCCAATCAGCAATGTCTTGGGAGTTCCTCTCAACTGTAATCCAGCTGCAAGGTACTTTTACCAGAATGATATGAACATCATGAGATTTGATTATACTGGATCATAATATAAACTGTCATTTTATTTTTCAATGTTGACCTTAATGTAAGTATGTGTTAGTGATCGAAGTACATTTTGTACTATAAACTAAATAACACAGCTTGCAAAAAAAATCTAGGCCACAATTTCTCTTCTGAATTTGGCAAGTTCTAATCTGCCTCATGTTTTTTTAGGCACGGTACCAGGTGTGCTGGGGAAATTGCAATGCAAGCTGATAACAAGAAATGTGGAGTAGGAGTGGCATACAATTCAAAAGTTGGAGGTAAAGCTGAATGAGAGCATTTCCAATTCAATAGCATGTATGTGGGAGAGACGTGTATAACATACTAAAATGGTGGAAGATATAGGTTTGCTTTTATCTTGAACTAAAATCAAAAATTAACTCAATGTTTGTTATCTCTTTACTGACCATGCAAGCTTATTCAAAAGTAGTTTGGTTTTGGAATGGATTAGTTATTAATAGGGGTTACTTTGTGATCTATGGTAATGTTTAATTGCTTTTCTTTAGTTTGACTGAGCCAATGGATTCTATAGCCCTGCTTAAACAACAAATTAATTGACCACCATCACCAAAACCAATTAATTCGTCACTTCTCTCATTGCTGTTTGCGAGATTTGATATCATGCAAATTGGCTGCTGCATTTCCTCCCATTAAGACAGTGATGACACTTCAAAATAATTGTGAAACAGGCTTCCTGTCTGAAAATCCTCTACCTTGTAAGTCAAGTTGCCTGTGGGTGGGAACACCACTAAATGAAACCCGCAGTTAAATACTGCAGGAAATTCGATAAACCTGTTCTTCCAGGTTTCCTGACCTCAGAACATCCCTCCTCCCCCCAAAACCCAGCACAGAACTCACCTCCAGGTTAAAATCCAGGCCTCTGTCTTGCTCACCTGCAAATTCATCCTTATACCACCTGCAGCTGAATAGTTGCAGACTCCTCTGTGAGTTTGGAGGTTAATACCACTCAATCATGGAAATAACTGTGAGTGATCCTATTGTACAAACAATTAACAAGCTGCTATTAAATTCTTGTTTTTGGTATTTTAATAAAAGGCGTTAACCATTTGACTTAAGTGTTCATATAAAAATATTGCTACATGTTTCCTCTTTTGCACTGAATAAAATAGACACAAAAATCAATTCTTTTTGCAAAAGCTGAGATTCTGACATACTGGTACATAGAAACATAGAAAATAGGAGCAGGAGTAGGCCATTCGGCCCTTCGAGCCTGCTCCGCCATTCATTATGATCATGGCTGATCATCCAACTCAGTAGCCTGTTCCCATTTTCGCCCCTTTGATCCCTTTAGACTCGAGAGCTATATCTAGCTCCTTCTTGAAAACACATAATGTTTTGGCCTCAACTGCTTTCTGTGGTAGCGAATTCCACAGGCTCACCACTCTCTGGGTGAAGCAATTTCTCCTCATCTCAGTCCTGAAAGGTTTACCCTGTATCCTTAGACTATGACCCCTGGTTCTGGACTCCCCCACCATTGGGAACATCCTTCCTGCATCTACCCTGTCAAGTCCTGTGAGAATTGTATAGGTTTCTATGAGATTCCCCCTCACTCTTCTGAACTCCAGTGAATATAATCCTAACCGATACAGGCAGAAATCATGCCTGAATTCCAACCCTAATGTAATTAGAGACTGAGGGCTGAAATTTATATTTCCGCCGCCGATCATGGCGGATGAAAACAATGGTGGTCCATTGTGCGGACCACACATCGCAGAGCCGCCAGGATATTCAGTGCGGCAGCTCATTTAAATGGCCGGGGCCGACCACCCACCCTGATGACACATCCCCAGCAGGCGGGTTATCCATCCCCAGCAATAGCGTCAGTGGCCTTTAGGCAGGCGTTGACACCATTTTTAAAGGGTTACAAGCCCTTTAATTCAATTTAAATATTTAAAGAGGTTAGAAAAAACTTTAAAAACATTTAATTTGCCCCTCTTCCACCCCCCAATAACCAAGCAATTACATTTCCCTTGTCCACCTGACCATCCCCCCCCCCCACCGCACAAGTACATAAACTTTAAACTCTAACCCTTCCCATCATCCACTAAACCAATTATATTAGTTTGACCCTGCTCCCCACCCCTCCCACACTGAGAAACCTACCTGCTTCCCCCTCCCCACTACTGTTCCGCCTCGGTTCACCGGATGGGGATCCGAAGGCGCAGGTGTGCTGGCCACCGGCACCACTGAGCACCACAGGGCATCAATAACATGACAACACAATTTCTTCTCCAGGTCAAACACCATCCTGATTTGGACATACATCCCTGATCCGGCATGTCATTGTTCCACAGTTTTGGAACTCCCTAACACTCTTGTTGGAGCATTATCAACATCACCACAAACTCAATGGTGGTTCAAGGGGAAGGCAATCATCTCTGGGCAACTGAAGCGGGTATTGAATACAGCCTTTGCAAACAGGTCCCGCTGGGGGCAGGAATGGAGGTGGTTTCCTGACGTCGTTCCTGGCATCAGCGAATTTCACCAGAGCTAGGGGAGGGTGGTGCCGAGAACCCGCTTGATCAATTAACAAAGGCAATTATGATTGTTAAGAAACTCATTGAAAGCTCGTTGAGGGCCATGTTCAGATTTTGACTGGGCACATAAACTGCACACTGGGTCTGGGGAAGACCAGGTGAACTGAGGTGGACACACAAAGGGGAGCCAGTCATGACCAGCCCAGGGAGTTAGGTGGGCCCCATGAAAGAGCAAACGGCAGAGAGGGAGACTCAGCTATTGGCACATAGATGTCATCGGGTCAGTGCAGGTTGCGGGGAGAGTCATCAGTAAGTGCTCGAGAATTGCAGGGGATTGTCACCCTCCTGGCATCATGGGGCCATAAGAGGAGGGGGCAAGGCTTACAAACACAATTGGGGCAGGCCACCTGAGCACAAGGAAGGCAGCAGCTGGCAATGGGGGCACCATTCTCAGATTTTGGGTCCAGTGGCAATCAGGAACAACACCCTCCACAGGAGGGGCATCAGGAGCACAAAGGAGAGGGACGTGGGGCTGGAGGGACATGGAGGCCATACTCTTAGCATAGGATCTACTGGCGAAGAAGTAGCTCCCTGGAGATGACCGAGATCCAGTGCCACGGGAGATTGTGATTTTCCAGGCAGATGGTCACAGAGATCTGTGCCCTTGTTGCCGAAGACCTCACATCTCGCAGCATTGTTGGCCATGCTCAGCCAGTAGCTGTCAAAGTCACTGTGGCCTTGAATTTCTTTGCTTCTGACTCCTTCCAAGGGTCAGCTGCAGATCTTGGTGGCATCTTGCAGATGGTTGCATACCACGGCATCTTGCAAGTCACTTATGTTGTATTTGCTAGATCTGGACAGTACATTGAATGCCAGACAGATGTGGCCACACAGCCACAGAGAGCAGTGGGTTTCGCCTCCATTGCTGGATTCACCCAGGTGCACTGCATCATTGATTGCACCCATGTAGCCATCAAGGCAACCAGTGACTGGCCAGTTAGATTTATCAACAGGGAGGGCTTCCACTCCCTCAATGTTCAGCTGGTCTGTGACCACAACAAGAGCTTGCTCCATGTGTGTGCGTCGCTCTCCTGGCAGCTGCTATCACTCCTTCATCCTCTGCAGTCCAGGCTGCTGCAACTCTTCACTCAAAACTCCGTGGATGGATTCTATGGAACAAGGGATATCCCGTGAAGAGATGGCTACTCACCCCTCTACGAAAGCCCAAGATAGAGGCACGGAGACACTGCAACCGAAGCCATCTTCTCACTAGGGCAACCATTGAGCAGGCTATCGGGCTGTTGAAGATGCAGTTCCAGTGTCTGCCCTGAATTACACTCCTGCAAGGATCTCATGCATGGTGGTGTTCTGCTGCACTCTCCATAAAATGGTCCTCCAGAGAGGTGTAAAGCTTGAAGAGGGTCAGGACCTGGATGGACACAGCCCCTCAGAGGAAAAAGAACAGTAGGAGATGGAAGAGGAGGATAAAGAGGAGGCAGAGAGTCAGATGCAGAACACCAAGATGCCACAAAGAGATGGCTGGGCCCGGTGCCTGGCTCGAGGGTCTCTTCAGAATGCCATTAACGTCAGGGATCATCTGATTCAAGCTTGTTTCGACTGAGCCCCTCTGACCCAGGATGAACGGCATGGTCTGGAACTCATGCTGAGCTGCCTGTGAGAACACTTCCTTTGAAGACACAGCCCGGAACATGTAAACTCTTACAGCCAATGAAGGATGCACATCAGCCATGAGGTTTCACTGTCACCATACACGGACCCTTGCTCCCTTTCAATACTACATCCCTCTTTTCTTGTACCACCTTTAATAAAAGGATGCTCGCACATCTGGCTTCATATGTCAATATTTACATGGTGATCGAAAATACAAACACTGTACAGTTGCCTGTAGAAGACACCCCAGTGACCCACTCAGTGCTCTGCCAGATGTGGTGGCCTCTGCTTTCAGCCACTTCTATGTGGTGCTCCTCTTGTGGCCTTGGAGGAAGTGGAGGCAGCTAAAGCCTGATTACCTGACCCGAACCCAACTAGACCTGACTACATGTGTCGGGTTCAGGTTGGGTCGGGTCAAAATTCCCAGTCTAGCATTCGGGCTCGGGTTGGGTTGGGCTGGACACTGCTTCCAGGAAGTCATGGGATCAGGCTTCCCCATGATTCCCTACAACTCCAGCTGCAGGAATAACCTGCTGCCGGAACAGATGAAGGAGATTTGTGTTGGGTCGGGTCAGGTCGGGCGTGAAAAAACTGCACAAATGGCATCTCCTCCAAACATGTCTGCACCATCTGCGCAGCGCAACTGACCATTCAAGGCATGCATTCTTTGAACGTCAATGCACAGTTCCTGCATGAGCTCTGAGTACTGCTGCATATGGTTCTCTACGAGGTTGGTCACTGTCTCATAGAATCATAGAATGGTTACAGCACAGAAGAAAATCATTTGGCACGCCGTGTCCATGCCAGCTCTCTGCAAGAGCAACTTACCTAGTCCCACTCCCCACCTTTATCCCATAGGCCTTGATTGAATCTACCTCTGCCACACTCTCAGGCAGTACATTCCAGATCCTAACCACTTGCTGCAAAAAAAAACTTTTTCCTTGTGTTGTTATTTCTTCCTTTGCTAATCACCTTAAATCAGTGTCCTCTGGTTCTTGTTCCTTCCACCAATGGGAACAGTTTCTCCCTATCTACTCTGTCCAGAGCCCTCATGATTTTGAACTTCTATCAAATCTCCTCTCAATCTTCTCTTCTCCAAGGAGAACAGTGCCAGCTTCTCGAATCTATCCATGCAATATATACCAAGAAAAGCAGGGGGTCTAATACTGACCCCTTTAGAACACCACTATATACCTTCCTCCAGTCTGATAAACAGTTATTCACAACTACTCTCTGTTTCCTGTCACTCAGCCAATTTTATATCCACGCTGCTATTGTCCCTGTTATCCCATGAGCTCTAACTTTGCTGACAAGCCTCTTATAGGGCACTTCATTAAATGCCTTTTGGAAGTCCATATACACCACATCAATTGCATTACCATCATTAACCCATCAGTTACCTCATCAAAAAACTCAAGCAAGTTAGTTAAACACGATGGGCTGGATTTTAATAGTGCGCCGCAAATCGTGGTGGCATGCTTTGAAAAGTGGGCGGGCTGCCCGCGTGAAGTGGCTACAGTGGGGCCTTTATTTAAATGGAGGGGGTGGAGCAGCTGCCCCCAATGACGTAGAGGGGGCGGCCGCTCTGTCCCAGGCAATGGCGGCCGGCACCACTGCGCTATTTTTAAAAGGCTTCAGGCCCTTAACTTTCATATACATGTTTAAAGGTGCCATTTTCATATTAAGTGCAGAAAATTTTTATTTATCTTTGATTCCCCTCTCCCCCCCACTTCGTTCTCATTTAATAAATTGACATATCCCCCCAAAAAAACATTTTTGAAATTGCCGCACTTTTACCCCCACCCCCCACCTTCAGAACATTTGATCCTCAACCCCTTCCCACCATCCCCACAACCAATCGGAGCGGTTTACCACTCCCACACCCCTCCCGACCTGCAGATTTCACTCCTCCCCCCCTTCCCACCAATGTCAGGCCTCAGAACTCTGAACGGAGATCCGAAGGCCTGGGAGTTCCGGCCAGTGGCCGGAATATCGGCATGGGATGGCCACTGGGACAAGGCAGGTTAATTTGAATGATTTCACCTTAATTTTACGATTGAAAAGAAGGCCCTGCCACTGCCAATAAAATGCGGCGGGGCCTTCTCGGCATCAGAGGTCGTGGCAGGCCTCTCTCCTGGAAGAATTTTCCGGGCCCCCCAGCCACCACCCCCGACGCCGGGGGTGGCGGGGGGATGCTCATAAAATTCGGCCCGATTTGTCCTTAACGAATCCAAGCTGGCTTTCCTTAATTAGTTCCCATTTGTCGAAGTGACTGTTAATTTTGTCCTGAATTATTGTTTCTAAAAGATTACCCACCACTGAAGTTAAACTGACTGGCCTATAGTTGCTGGGCTTATCCTTACACCCTTTTTTGAACAATGGAGGCGCTGATGGACTCAAAGCCCTGAACCATGGTGGTGCAGAAGAGCAAAATGGACTCTTCCATTCTCAACCCATGACCCCTTTCTGCCTCTGGGCGCTCTGATAAGTGGGACCACATCTGTAGTTGCAGATAAGTAGAGCCTCCTTTCTTATAACTCCCAAGGCCCTGCATCTGCTTCCAGCTGAGCAGGGCTGTGCCTCTGTCCTCCATCCTCCAAGGGGACTTCCTGCAGCTGCTTCCTTCTGTCTCTCTCACCTCCTCCTGCATACTAGTGATGTGTCCATCACCTGATCTAACCATAGCTATCCATGCATGAGGACCCAGTGACGTGACTGTATCTGCACTGGTGGAGAGTGCCATTGTAAGGTGTGATGGGTCTTGTTCTGGGGTCTACTGTGGCTGTGCTTGGCCTGATGATGGTGTAAGAGTCAGTCATAGCTCCTGGACTTTGAAACATGTGGAAGATGCAAGAAGAAATCATGAGAACTAGCCTTTGAGAGCAGAGGCATCTGCAGTGTTGAGGCTTCCCAATGCAGCTGAGTGTTTGGCATGCTCTCATACACGGTGGAGTGCACAGTGCCCCCTTAGTGTACGCATTCCAATTTGCACTCACCCTCTCCGCCAGGGACGCCCATCTCGCCTCTGCCAACTTGGTGGGGGCCAGAGACCCTGGTGATTTCCGTGGTTCTCCTCTCCATGCTTGTGATGATATGTAGGTAGGGATTCCTTCCTCCCATCTGTGCCCTCTCACGGGCATTACGTGCCTGTTTCTCCTGCAAAGGCAAAAAAGAGAGATAAGGCACTGCTGGCCTCTCTGACCAAAACCAGTGGCTCATAAACCTAAGAATCTGCATGTTTCAACGCTGGTAGGTCCTCAGCAGCACTATGGCTGTGAGCCTTACTGACGGGTCAGTAAGTGCCTTGGGCACTCACCTCCCAAGTTCAGGAGCAGCATGTGCTCTCAGGCTCATCATCTAGTGTGCCTTTTTTTTATTCATTCATGGGATGTGGGCATCGCTGGCTAGACCAGCATTTATTGCCCATCCCTAATTGCCTTTGAGAAGGTGGTGGTGAGCTGCCTTCTTGTACCGCTGCAGTCCATGTGGGCGGGTACAGCCACAGTGCTGTTAGGAAGGGAGTTCCAGTATTTTGACCCAGTGACAGTGAAGGAACGGTGATATAGTTCCAAGTCAGAATGGTGTGTGACATGGAGGGGAACTTGCAGGTGGTGGTGTTCCCATGCATCTGCTGCCCTTGTCCCTCTAGTTGGTAGAGGTCATGGGTTTGGAAGGTTCTGTCTAAGGAGCCTTGGTGAGTTGCTGCAGTACATCTTGTAGATGGTACACACTGCTGCCACTGTGGTTCGGTGGTGGAGGGAATGAATGTTTGTGCATGGGGTGCCAATCAAGCGGGCTGATTTGTTCTGGATGCTGTTGAGCTTCTTGAGTGTTGTTGGAGCTGCACCCATCCAAGCAAGTGGAGAGTATTCCATCACACTCCTGACTTGTGCCTTGTAGATGGTGGACAGGCTTTGAGGAGTCAGGAGGTGAGTTACTCGCCGCAGGATTCCTAGCCTCTGCCCTGCTCTTGTAGCCACAGTATTTATATGGCTACTCCAGTTCAGTTTCTGGTCAATGGTAGCCCCTAGGATGTTGATAGTGGGAGATTCAGCGATGGTAATGCCATTGAATGTCAATGGGAGATGGTTAGATTCTCTCTTGTTGGAGATGCTCATTGCCTGGAACTTGTGTGGCGTGAATGTTACTTGCCACTTATCAGCCCAAGCCTGGATATTGTCCAGGTCTTGCTGCATTTCTGCATGGACTGCTTCAGTATCTGAGGAGTCGCGAATGATGCTGAACATTGTGCAATCATCAGCGAACTTTCCCACTTCTGATCTTATGATTGAAGGGAATGTCATTGATGAAGCAGCTGAAGATGGTTGGGCCTAGGACACTACCCTGAGGAACTCGTGCACTGATGTTCTGGAGCTCAGATGATTGACCTTCAACAACCACAACTGCCTTTCTTTGCGCTAGGAATGACTCCAACCAGCGGAGAGTTTTCCCCCTGATTCCCATTGACTTCAGTTTTGCTCGGGCTCCTTGATCCCAAATACTGCCTTGATGTCAAGGGCAGTCTCTCTCACCTCACCTCTTGAGTTCAGCTTTTTTGTCCATGTTTGAGCCAAGGCTGTAATGAGGTCAGGAGCTGAGTGGTCCTGGCAGAATCCAAACTGAGTGCCACTGAGCAGGTTATTGCTAAGCAAGTGATGACACCATCCATCACTTTACTGATGATTGAGAGTAGACAGATGGGGTGATAATTGGCCGGGTTGGACTTGTCCTGCTTTTTGTGTACAGGACATACCTGGGCAATTTTCCACATTGCCAGGTAGATGCCAGTGTTGTAGCTGTAGTGGAACAGCTTAGCTAGGGGCGTGGAAAGTTCTGGAGCACAGGTTTTCAATACTATTGCTGGAATATTGTCAGGGCCCATAGCTTTTGCAGTATCCAGTGCCTTCAGTCGTTTCTTGATATCACGCGGAGTGAATTGAATTGGCTGAAGTCTGGCATCTGTGTTGCTGGGGACTTCAGGGGGAGGCCTGCTGGAGGTTGAATACCCAGAGGTCTGCCCTGAGGCTTACCAGAATGAATAAGATTATTGAACCTCTTCCAGTACTGGAGCCAGTTCCTCCAGACCACACTCTCTTTTAGCTGACTGTATCAGCTACCTCAATCCAGGCCTGCTTGGTCTGGAAGGGTGGCCTCCTCCTGCTACCCTCCAAGAAGGGGACCTCTCTCCCCTCCCTCATTGCCAAAACGAGGGCCTCTAGGTCCACGTCTGCAAATTGAGGGGCAACCTTGCCTGGGTTCCAGTCCTCTGTTTCTCCTGCTGCATGAATAGTTCACAGTAATGGCTGCCAGGGTGGGTTTAAATTGGGCCCGATCTCTTTCAGTCCTATCTCCATTCCTGCACCCATGGCTGCTAATTGACCAGCAAACCCATCTCTGGGCCAATTAAAGGGGCGCTCCGATAAAAATTGTGGCCGGTGACTGTTTCCACCCAGGGCGGGATCAGGACCCGGAAATAGTCCTGATGTCCATTCCCCGACCCCTGCAAAGAAAATCCAGCCCTTACAGCGAGCAAATTCAAAACACAATCTTGGACAAGGCAGACCATTTGAAGAGAAGGAATATAATGGCATTGTCAGCTGAGTGGTATTGGCAGGACTGACTGTTCTACCCTTCGAACTGAAGGAAGGTGTTTGCTAAGCCAATATGGAGGCTCCCTCGTTGGCCTGCACCGTAGTGCAGAAATTAGCAAGATTGAGACCAACAGATCCATCAGGATGGAGGAGAAACTCCTCCATTAGATTGGGATCAATTGCAATTGCGGCTTTTCAAGCTCAAGGCCCCGCCATTGGAGCATGGAAATTCTGGCTCTGATAGCCCTCAAAGCTGTTGCAGGAAGGCTGCTTCCATTGACCTGGCAGCCTCCGCATGCGGCGGCGGGCAGCTCTACTGGTGACAAAATGCCAGGGAGACCATGAGATCGCCCCTAATTGGCATCTCAATCACCTGAACTGGCTGCCTGCCTCCGTAGTGTGGGCAGGTGATCCTCTTCCCAACCTTCCCCTGGGAAACCAGCCAGGTGGGAATGCATCAGAGAGCCATCCCGACGTCGCTTCCCACTATTTTCCCAACCCCCACCTCCAACCCCATCTACATGGGGCCGAGAAAATCCAGCCCAAAGGATTTTACAATACAGACTGTAAATAAGTCCATCACACTGGTGGTCTGAAGAAGCTGTCTACTTCACCCCATTCTCTTGGCCTTCCCCAAAAGCTCTATTTTTTTTTAAGTATTCACTTTCTTTTCTAAAGCTAATTATGGATTCTCTTTCCAGTAGGCTACATCCTAATGATTCTCTGCTTAAAAAATTTATCCTAACCTCTTCATTCATTCTTTTGATGGTGAGCTTAAACTTATATCCTCTAGTTTTGGTTTCTTAATTTTTTCCTATTAGCCGTATCAAAATCCCTTCAATATTTTGAGCACCTCTATTGGATTGCCGATAAGTCTTCTCTACTCGTGTCACAATTCATTCCAGGCACCGTTCTACTGAACCTCTTATGTACTCACTCCAAAAATCCGCTAAGATTCCCATTCCTGGTTGTCATCCAGTAAGGTTTTTTGGTGAAGAACATTGGGAGAGGAGAGTTCAGATTCAGCTTTGTTGCCTCCCATAACTCAGTAGTCTGGCAATATTCACTGTAAGCTTCAACATAAAGAAGGTAACTTTGACCAAGACACCCGACTGTCACCGGGTGCAGCCCATACCCTTGGGCAGGACTGAAACAAAGGGAGAGAAAATTGGAAGGAGAAGAAACAAAATAACAAAAATGACTACTGGACCACTGTAGAAATCTTTCTGATATAATGTGGCTATCCTGATCAGATCATTGCTTGTTGTGTATCACACATATGCACACTTAGGCCTAAGCCAACCACTTTCAGACCTGAAAAATGCCCAGTCCACCTGAAATTACCCTGGAAGGGTAGGGTATCTCAAAAATTTCAGCAACAGGTGAAGCTAGCCGTTTCATACTGCTACTATGCAGTAGCAACACAAGTGATATTTTCCACTAACAGGATGCTGCCATGAAGCCTAGAAGATGTTCTGCCTAGCACACAAATGAGTAATGTGGTACATGAATTGCAGTGCCAGTATGGTGCCAGGTACGTAGACCGTACGTCCCAACAACTGGCAGATCATATCAAACTGCATGACCCTTCGCTGTTCGCAATAGGCAGAGTACTGGCCGTACTCAACCAGCCCGTACTTGCAAAACTCAGAACACTATGTCTAACATTAGCTGTGATTCCGTGATTGGACAACACTTACTGAACAATCCCGAGTGTGCTAAGAATTACACTAACAATCAATTTAAGATTATTAGTCAGGCTCGTAATGTTGCTCACTTACGCTTGCTAGAAGCTACATATATTCATACGCAGGGACTTGTCCTCTGCAGACGACATGTCCAGGCGTTGCACCTTTTTTGAATTAAATGAAGCGTGGGGGACAATAGTTCCCTGGTGTATTCTCCATGGTAATGCCTTGACTGGCCAACCAATCAGTATCCTTTGCTTATGCAGTATAAATTGTTGCTGCCTTGGAAATTTGACATTCTTGCGTCTGTCCTGATGAAAAGCTTCGACAGCATGTCCCTTTTTTCAGCAATTCTCAAGTTCTGAACTACCAAACAAATAATAATTAAAATGTTCCGCTGTCATTGCCAGAAGATTTTTTTGAAAATCTTGTCCTGATAATGAAGTACAGTCTCTTTTCTGGACCAGATGCAGTTGGTAATCAGATACTATTGGAATCATTGGGAAACAAATAGCAAGTTGATGCTACCTAATCATCAAAAAGCTGCAAGGATTAACTCAGCCTGAAGGGGATCAGATTGATCTTGCATGGATCATTTAATATAGGGAACGGCAGCACCTGTTTTACAAATCTAGACAGCAGTAACAGTAGAGAAAACAGCTGATAAACCAGTGGTGCTACCGATGCATGAAGTGAATTTGTTTTACTCATTTTTAAGTATCACTTTGAGAGCCAGTGTCTGGTTCTGTTGGTCACAGAGACAGTATTAAAACCTAGGCGCCATAGTAGAGCAGTGTATTGCTACTCCAATGCAATATAATGCCCAGGCTCATCATATGGTGTATCAAAGTTCTTCCTAAGGAGTTAAAATGGAGGGAAAAGTAATTCATCTCCACTACCTAATGGCCAGGTCCATTTCAAAAGCAGAATAGATAGAGCAGATTGCTTTCCTTCCTCTCAGTCTGAAATGTTTGATACATGTTTGATAGCGTGCTAAAAAGAGATAAGGCTTCCCTGCAACCAGCAATACAAAGGCCCTAACCAGTGAGCTGCATCAGAATGCCCAATTGGCAAATGCAAGTTGTTGGTTATATGGAAATGAGGCATTAGGCCAAATTTGGAGTGAGCTTTGGGCCGATGTCTTTGTAAGTACATTCCAGGTGTGATGCCTATTTCCCACTCGAAGCCGATGTAAAACCAATTTTCCTTTGCACAATTCATTCCTTTTGCCTAAAAAGTTAACTTTTAAATGAATTTACTCAGGAAAGGGCAACATTTGTTGCACAAATACATCTTTTTAATAAAAATTAAGTTAACACCGTGTAAAACTTCGGTGAAAATTTCCAAAGTAATGAAAATCAGGCAAGTTCTATAATGGATGGATTAATGTCCATATGTTGAAGATGAGAATGGACCACATTGTTTTGGAGAGTGTTGAGACAATTTAATATTGAGCATAATATCAAATTATGGTCTAATTGGTGGAACTTTTCATCCCAGTAAGAATGAAGTATTCCACCTGTTTGATAATCCACAACAGATGGCAATGCACAAGCTATAGGAAACTAACAAAACAAAGTACTTTCCATCTTTGCAAATACTAACCCAACAAACGTCACACAGTTAATTACCTATGCTGCTGTGGCAACATATAACATTTTATTTGCAATGTTTTAACACAGTGACATAGAATTCTTGCTCAATGCATCCAAATGTATATATAATTTATTTGTTGTGGCGGTAGAAGTTATGAAATAGGGTGTAAAGTATTTTCTGAAGCACTACTCCAATATGTTTACTGCTGGTTATAACAGTGATTCATTTCTGTAATTGGTAGGAAAAACTAAGCAATACATGTGTCAGATGTCACTTTGTACAGTAAAAAACTTTTCTGGTAAACAATCTGAACAAGGACTTCAAAATTATTGACCTACTTCTGACGAATCAACAGTGCAATAAGTTCAAATTGGTGTCTGTAAATTTTCTACCTGTAGCTTTGCTTTTATTCATTCACAGGATGTGGGCATTGCTGGCAAAGCCAGCATTTATTGCCCATCCCTAATTGCCATCTTCTTGATAACTGAGTGGCTTGCTAGGCCATTTCAGAGAGCTGTTAAGAGCCAATCACATTTCTGTGGATCTGGAGTTGCATGTAGACTATACCAGGTAAAGATAGCAGATTTCCTTCCCTAAAGGATATTAGTGAACCAGACAGGTTTTTAAACAACAATTTGGTAATTACATGGTCATCGTTACTGAAACTAGCTTTGTATTCCAGATTTATTTCATCAGCTGTCATAGTGAGATTTGAACTCATATCTCCAGATCATTATTCAGAGCCTCTGGGTTATTAGTCCAGTAACATAACCACGATGCTAACATACCCATGTACAACATCTTAAACAGCTTTAGCCATTCATGGTGACTACTAAACATGAGTAAACTTATCATTAGTTCAAATGGGTTAACATCGCAATTTAAGTAGCGGAGAGAGGAATGTGATACAAACGACGACAAGAACAACTTGCATTTATATAATGCCTTTAATGTTGTTAAAGATTCCAAGGTGCTTAAGATGATAAACGTGAAATACATTTGTACAATAACATTGCTGAGTAATTGTGGCACAATGGGCCGAATCACCTCCTTCTGTGCTGTGAATTTCTATGATTCTATGAATTTCTAGATTTATAAATACTTTACTAGAAGAGAACATTCTATTTGCAATTTATTTTACACTCTCTCTACTCCACCCTCCCCTTCCTTTAATTATCCCCATTTCATACACTCCACCCTGAATGAAAGGTCAGACAGGTGATCTAGTCCCAGGCCTCTGCCATTAAGCTGATTGCAGTGAATCACTTGGCAGTGTCCAGAGTGACTTGCTCTCCAATTTTCCTCTTAGGGGGACAAACACCTCCTATCATGTGGCTGAGAAGAGGAACTTGCTTTGTATGGCATTCTGGACACAAATTACAGTTATTACCCTATAACACAGCATGGTGAAGATTCAAAACTCTGCAGTGCCACATAACCTCTTGAAGTATAAAATTAATAAAATTTTAAAAAGTGCTGGGTGCAATAAAAGGTTTGTCTAACGTTATTGGGATAATTTGAAATTCTTATAGGCAATTATACACTCATTGCTCCAATATTCTGCTCTCTAGCCCATGTCCTTCTTGCAGTTTGTGACTGGATGAATTCTCTACACAAACCAATGTATTTTAATTAAAGTTAAATTTCAAACTAATGTCACTAATTTTGAGTCTGCACTTTCTTCTAGGCATCAGGATGCTGGATGGCATAGTAACAGATGCAATTGAAGCCACTTCAATTGGGTTTAATCCACAGCATGTGGATATTTATAGTGCAAGCTGGGGTCCGAATGATGATGGGAAGACTGTGGAAGGTCCTGGTAGACTTGCGCAAAAAGCATTTGAATATGGTATTCAGAAGGTGAGTCGGTCATTTTACACTCGTAAAGGAATGCTGAAGCTTTTCCAAATTTCAGCTTTGCTGCAGCTCTTTAAAACAGAACATGAAGAGGGATAATAGTTAAATATTTGCTAATTAGCCTTATGTGCAGTTGTGATTGTCCTCACGAGGAGAAATATTTATATGACTATTATCAATGCAGCTAGCTTTACCATACCACATTACCAGAGCTTTTATAAACATATAAAAAGTAAACCATCAACATCCTAGTGGTCACCATTGACTAGAAACTTAACTGGACAAGCCATATAAATACTGTGACTACAAGAGCAGGTCAGAGGTTGGGAATTCTGCAGAGAGTAACTCACCTCCTGACTTCCCAAAGCCTGTCCACCATCAACAAGGCAGAATACAGGAGTCCCCACTTACCTGGATGAGTGCAGCTCCAACAACACTCAAGAAGCTCAGCACGATCCAAGACAAAGCAGCCCGCTTGATCAACACCGATCCACCACCTTAACATTCATTCCCTCCACCACTAACGCACAGTGGCAGCTGTGTATACCATCTACACTGCACTGCAGCAACTTGCCAAGCTTCCTTCGACAGAACCTTCTAAATCCGCGACCTCTACCCCTAGAAGGACAAAGGCAGGAGATGCATGGGAACACCACCACCTGCAAGTTCCCCTCCAAGCCACACACCATCCTGACTTGGAACTATATCGCCGTTCCTTCACCGTCCTTGGGTTAAAGTCCTGGAACTCCAGTCCTAACACCACTGTGGGTGTACCTGCATCAGATGGACAGCAGCAGTTCAAGAAGGCAGCTCACCACCACCTACTCAAAGGCAATTAGGGATGGGCAACAACTGCCGGTCTTGCCAGTGATGCCCACATCCCAAGAATGAATTTTTAAAAAATACTTAGAGAGGGTGGGACCACTCACAGATGGAGAAGTGAACCTAATTGTGGAAGATGGAGGTATGGCAAAAATATTAAATAGTTATGAGGAAAGACTTGAAATTCTTGGACAATGTCCACTAGAGCAGAGAAGGCTGAGATTTAAGAGTAGTTTTTAAAATTTTGAAATGTTTTGATAGTTTAAATAAGAAAAGACTAGTTGCTCTGTTTGGGATGTTGGTGATGGAGGGTCATCAATTTTAAATTGCCACTAAGAAAGTGAGCAGAGGGGTTAGGAAAAATTTCTTCACAGGGAGGATTGTTGAGCATGGAATGCTTTGTCAGAGGAAATGGCTGTGACAGAGATTCTTCCACTAATAGATCATTGCATTTTTCAAGGGAAATTTGATTAAATATTTGAAGAATAAGAAGATATAAGGCTATTGGGAGACAGCATAACATTTGGATTAATGAATTGATACATATGATTAGCTAAATGGCTTCCTTCAATGCTATAAGTTGCTCTGGTTTTCTGATATGATGTGCTTGTTGCTAATGATATTGACTTCAAAATTATACATTTTCAGGGTAGAGGAGGAAAAGGGTCTGTTTTTGTCTGGGCATCTGGGAACGGTGGTCGTCAAGGTGATAACTGTGACTGTGATGGATATACAGACAGCATCTATACAGTGTCTATAAGCAGTGCTTCACAGCAAGGGCTGTCTCCATGGTATGCAGAAAAATGTTCTTCAACCCTGGCTACAGCTTATAGCAGCGGCGACTACACAGATCAAAGAATTGTAAGTATCTGCCACAAGAGGCTTGCTGCTTATTTGTTTTATTGTGATTAAACTAAATCTGTGTTTACATAAGACCAGAATGACTCATTTGGTTCACTCTGGTACTGGTCTGAAGTCTGTAATTTATATTTCCATCATTAAGCCACATAGAAACTCTCAAAAGTTAAAGTCCAGTGATGGAACTCTAGATTTTATCCCAAGAGATATGAAATATAAAAGACAAGAGGTAATGATGAGTTTAATTAAACCTTAATAAGAGCTCAGTTAGAGAACTGTAAGGACATTAAGGCTTTAGAGAGAGTATCATACAGATTCATTGGGATTCTGCCTGGTATGCAGAAAAAAACACAGAGGCGCAAGGGGAGAGCCAACTGTGTAACAGCCCCGACAAACAAATTTTTCTGCAGCACCTGTGGAAGAGCCTGTTACTCTAGAATTGGCTTTTATAGCCACTCCAGGCGCTGCTCCACACACCACTGACCACCTCCAGGCGCTTATCCATTGTCTCTCGAGATAAGGAGGCCAAAGAAAAAAAAAGAATGCAGAAATACAAATATGAAGAAAGACTTGAAAAGTTAGAAGTTTTTCTCATTACAACAATGCGGATCATGGAACAACATGATAAAGGAGTTTAAAATTATAAAAGGATGGAACAGGATAAATAGAAGTAGATTCTTTCCAAAAGCAGAGGGATTTGGAATGAGGGGCAATAGATGCAAAATTAAATTTAAGAGATTGTGAACAGAAAGCAAGAGAAACTTCTTTCTGTAGAATTACGAGGCTGTGGGATAGTGATTGAAGTAGAAAGTATGTTAATGTTCAAGATTAGGTTAGATAGGTAGATGACAGAAAAGCAGTTGAAAGGTTATGGAAACAAGGTGAACAAATCTAATTAGGATTGTTTGCTCAGGTGGCGGGTAAACACCAACACAGACTAGTTGGACTGAATGGCCTGTTCCTGTGTTGTGACTTTTATGTATTCCTGTGTAGTCAGAATCCACTCCACATAGTATGATGGATTTATACACATGGGCGTACAGTTAGGTTTCTGGCTGTTCCAGTGCATTACACCCTAAATCAGC
The DNA here is from genome assembly GCF_036365525.1 of Heterodontus francisci. Classification (NCBI taxonomy): domain Eukaryota; kingdom Metazoa; phylum Chordata; class Chondrichthyes; order Heterodontiformes; family Heterodontidae; genus Heterodontus; species Heterodontus francisci. The sequence goes on along the minus strand of NC_090374.1, from coordinate 76,359,558 downwards.
CAAGCCAGCGCAAAAGATTGAGGAATTTCAAATGCAAATTACATCCAACACAAATTGAGTTTCCGCAATCTTTTACGCTGGTTTAAAAAGCATTGCCCTGGAAGCTGGCTCCACCCACGCTCCCATCTGAAATTAATCATCTCTAATTGCACTTATTTGCTGGTCTTCAAGCAGACTCTTAAAATTAAGTTGTTTGTTTTAGGCACAACAGCAGTAATGGAAACCTTATAAAATCTTTCAAATATTACAACATATTTATTTTACTAAGATACTGATTAATGTACACCAGCGAAACTGTAAATGTTTCTGTTAGTTCGTTAAAGTCATTTTCAATTATTTAAAATCAGGCTAATTGCAGGTGGTGAGCTAGACACTGATTAAAAGTACTTATTTTTGTGTGATAAACCCAATATCAGCTGTATTAATAAAACTGTACCAGGTTACCACTCTTAAATATATCAAGGAATTTTTTTCGTGCAAGAAAATAATATAAGAAATTGCCTTCCAAAACACTGCTCAATTAAGCTGATTTATGGAAGATTTTACATTTGGTGATATGCAAATGAGTGTGAGCAGAAACTTGAGCAAAACTTTCAATCAGAAAACTAGCACAATTTTGAGTGCACTTTGTGCCCGGAATACCAAAGTGGAAAGTATACGCCATGTTCTTTTACCTTGGGACCTCAATTCCAATCCAATCCAGAGGAATGTATCAAAGTATTCCTGTTTACAATTGTTGAAATTGATGTGGGCAGTCTCAAATACCTTTCTAACAGCAACGTATCTGCAGCACAAAACTGCTTTTTATTTAGCACTAATTTAGTACTTTTACCCGGAAAGTACACAAAGTTGGCTTGTGTAAAAAAAGTGCATTTCCAAAGCAAGTCATCCACTTGACCGTGCTGTACCTGATCGGGGAGTATTTGATGCTACAAATGGAGGATTGACATAGGAAGGAATTCATTTTCTCATGATGGCATCTTTCACTTAATAAGATTTTTTTTTGAGAAAATCTAGACATTTAGATATTCTCAGACCTTAAGGTAAAGCTATTTAAGAGTGAACTGCGATGTAATGATGTCATATAAGTAAATTTCATGGGAGTTGGTAACATCATGGTCATGCCTCTTGCACTGATAAACATTGGGTGCTGACCCCCATATTATCTAGCACCGAGGTCTAAGGCCGACTACTCACCCAAGCACCTCATAAGATGGTCTTAAAATATTGCGCTAATAAAGGGCTCAAAGTTAATGTCAATGAAGCCCATGAGGCCTCAATGCATTTGGAGTATATGAGCTGTTCTCTGGATTGCTCATTGCCCATTACAAACAGGTGCCCACATTTTAAATGTTTTACCTTATTTCAGCAAAATTAATTGTCCATGAATATATTTTTGCCTTTTATAGAAAATTAAGATTTTAGAAAATGCACAATAATATCAATAGGTTTACACCACACTTCATTAGTCTCTGTCAATTTTTATTAGCACCAATAAACATTACTGAAGAGTTAATATGCAGTGGAACCTCATTGTTACAGACCACCTCATAGCAAATGATCTCCCTGCTCCTGACAGTGCTGGAGCTCAAACCTTGGTCCCTGCAAAACAATACCAGTCACTGAGTTTTCAAGAAATAAATAAATAAATGCACAGGGCCCTGTTATTTGCAGACAGAAAGAATATGTACAAAAATTGCACCTGTTTCAGCTGAACAAAATATGTGACAGCCATTCGCTGGTTCATTCCTCAGGGCAATGCCTTGACCAATCAGAGTCAAGCTGCCTGGTTTAAATTTTAAACAAAGCTTGGCAGTTAACTGTCAGTCATCATATACTGCTGCATTCACCATGGTAATGCCTCTACCAATCAGAATTCACTTGCCAACCAATCAGCACTCTCTTATGCAGTATAAGTTGTTGTTTTCCCTTACATTGGTTATTCTTGCGATTGTCCTGATGAGTGCTAGACGAAAAACTTCAACAACATGTCTCTATTTTTAGCAATGCCCAAGTTCTGTACTGCTAAACTACTAAATAAATAATTATACACTTTTAAAAATGATTGTATGCGTTTTACAATTTACAGTCCATTCAAGTTTTATAAATATATGAACATATCCCCAGCATGTGCATATCATGAATTTATTAAGAATGCAGCATGGATGTCACTACACACCTTACAAAGCAATGTTGACAATCTTGTTTCTTTTCATTTTTCAGACAAGTGCTGATCTTCACAATGACTGCACTGAGACTCATACTGGCACCTCAGCATCGGCCCCATTGGCTGCAGGGATTATTGCCCTTGCTCTAGAAGAAAAGTAAGTCAGTAATGACAGTAGATTAACTACTTTGAAATGAAAAACTTGATTAGCTTTGACATATCTTAAAAGCCACATTTAATTCTTTTAAATTGCATTATTGTCCCTATGAAGGGTGGTTCCAAGCAAAGAATGTGGTATGGCACATATTTGATCCATCAGACAAGTTTATGAAAAATGTGTTCAATGTTGTGAAAGTATATACTTGGGACATTATTTTGTGAATAAAGGGTTCACTTTCCACATTACAGTGATGTTTAACAAGATCAAACCACAATGGCAGATGTAAGCCATTTTCTGCAATCAATTTTATGCAATACAAATCTGTAGATGGGGACAAAAGGAAACCAGCAAAACACAATTCACTTGTAATAATAGTGCTTTCCAATTTTCAAGCAGTTAAGTTGTCACTTAGCCAATATAAATGACAAATATTTCATTCATCCAGCAATGGAGTATGGAAAACTTTCAAAGTGGCACTGGAAAAATTTAGGAAGCCTATATTGTGAGCAGAGAAAGTTGAGTCCTGCTTAGCGGCTTTTTAAAAAAAAAACAGAGTGAATGTTTTGAGCCTTAAGATTTGAGATTTAACCCAAATATTTGTCACCAAATAGTTCATCTTGATGTTGACGGCTGTGAGGGCCTAGGAAGAAGTCTCCAGAAAAAGTTTTACAACTTGAGAAAGAGAAACTGCATCAAGATAAGGCAAGGGAATTAAGGAAATAGACAATCAGTTAAAATGAAATAAAAACAAGAAATGCTGGAAATACTCAGTAGGTTTGGCAGCATCTGTGGAGAGAGAAGCAGAGTTAATGTTTCAGGTCAGTGACCTTTCTTCAGAACCCTGAAGAAGGGTCACTGACCTGAAACGTTAACTCTGCTTCTCTCTCCACAAATGCTGCCAGACCTGCTGAATATTTCCAGCATTTCTTGTTTTTATTTCAGATTTCCAGCATCCGCAGTATTTTGTTTTTATTATCAGTTAAAATGGATGGATTGAATGCCAGGTGACACATCAGCCTTTCTTATTAATTGACACTGTTATTATATTTAAAGACCTGATTTGCATTGAATGGAAGAACAAAGAATGAAATAGATGGCGGACCATCCCAGGTGACATTCTTGACAGCACATGAGCAGCGCAATGCATAGATGGTAGGGAGGGGGTTCTGGAAGGCACTGGTACTCAGGAGGTTAAGTGGGTGCACAGACCACCAAGTACATAATCATATAATGCTTCCTACATGTTTACCATGTGCACACAAACACTGATATTGCATGCTTCATGACTAAAGGAATGAAGATGCAGTTCCTATATAGATAAGTGAGCTTAGGTACCAATAATATTCTATCTGTTCCCGTCACAGACATGGAGAATCCAGTGTTCCTGAAGATTCTGCCACAGAGGAACATTCACCACATCATCAACTGCCATCACCCATATTTGAATCAATCAGTAGCTCAGATATAGATGCTATTCATTATAAGGATAAGGCTGATAGAGTAAAGCTTACTAAGATCTATAATCTGAGGAAAATCATGAATACCCATTGTGATTTGCCCTAGATGCAAGGTGTGCTTCCATGAGGAGCCACAATTGTCAGGAATGTAGGTTGGCGAATTGGGCTAAAACGATGTATTCCTATCTCCAACTAGCAATTTCTTCAAGCATGGCTTCCCCACTGGGACTGTGGAATCACCACTATTGATCTAAGTGAGCTTACTTTTCATCAGTGAATGTTACACTATTTGGACCATGTTAAGTAAGTTCTAGGCTCCAAACCCAGAGCAGTCCCAGAGCTAGATGAGCAGTTGTCTGCACTAACATTGAACATGGAGCATCTGCAGTCATACTGGCCATAAGCACATCAGTAGGAGCATTTCTCATGAATGCACACACTCTTGCTGTCATTTATTTGGCATCCTAAATCCACACAACAGTGTAGGGCATCTCTGATTTGCTTAAGAAGTGCTTACATTTAATTATCAGGGAGGAATTTAAAGATCTCATAGCAGCCTATGCTCAGAAAGATCATTAGGCCTAGGGATATGCAGGAGACATGCAGGAATACATTAACGTTGCGGCGCAGTGGTTAGCACCACAGCCTCACAGCTCCAGCCACCTGGGTTTGATTCTAGGTACTGCCTGTGTGGCGTTTGCAAGTTCTCCCTGTGTCTGCGTGAGTTTCCTCCGGGTGCTCCGGTTTCCTCCCACATGCCAAAGACTTGCAGGTTGATAGGTAAATTGGCCATTATAAATTGCCCCTAGTATAGGTAGGTGATAGGGGAATTGAGGGAAGGTGGGGATGTGAGAGGGTAATGGGATTAATGTAGGATTAGTAGAAATGGGTGGTTGATGGTCGGCACAGGCCGAAGGGCCTGTTTCAGTGCTGTATCTCTAAATAAAAATTAAAAAAAATAATGTCAGCAACCACCTGAGCCCCAACCCCCAAGAAAGATATCTTCCATGGCCAATTTATCCACTTAGTAAGGGACTGTAAAAAATTGTTAAATCTTCTGGGGTCCAGTCCACAACCCAGTACTGGACCTCAGTTGGAGCATGCTTCACCAGATGGCAGCTAATGATAATCCTAATATTAGACAAGGAAAAACTGTTCCCATTAACTAATGGCACAAGGACTAGGGAACAGATTGAAGGGTTTGGGCTAGAGATGCAAGTGGAATATGAGGACAAACATTTTTATGCAGTGGGTGGTAATGACCTGGAACTTACTGCCCACAAGGGTGGAGCAAGCAGAGAGAATCAATGACGAGCGGGTTACGGGGATCGAGCGGGGGAGTGGGACTGACTGGATAGCTCCATGGAGAGCTGGCATGGAATCAATGGGCTGAATGGGCTCCTTCTGTGCCCTAAATGACTCTATGACTCTATAATGGGAACAGCTTTTCTTTGTCTACCTTCTCTAAACCTGTCATAATCTTATACACCTCTGTCAAATCTCCCCTCAATCTCCTATGCTCCAAGGAGAACAACTCCAGCTGCACCAACCTGACCTTGTAGCTAAAATTCCCCATCCCTGGAACCATTCTGGTAAATCTCTTCTGCACCCTCTCAAGGACCCTCACAGCCTTCCTAAAGTGTGGTGACCAGAACTGGATTCAATACTCTAGTTGGAACCTAACCAGAGCTTTATAAAGGTTCAGCATAATTTCTCTGTTTTTGTACTCAATGCCTCTATTAATGAAACTCAAGATCCCATATGCTTTGCTAACCACTCTCTCAATATGCCCTGCCAACTTCAAAGATTTATGCATATGAACCCCCAGGTCCCTCATCCCTGCACATTCTTCAGAACTGTGCCATTAAGTATATATTGCCTCTCCCTATTCCTTCTACCAAAATGCATTATCTCATACTTCTCTGTATTAAATTCTATCTGGCACTTGTCTTCCTATTCTGCTAGTCTATCCATGTCCTGTTGCAGTTGATTTTTATCATCCTCACTGTCTGCCACACCTCCATGTTTGGTATCATTGGCAAATTTTGAAATTTTACTGTGTAGTCCAATATCCAAGTCATTTTTGTATATTGTTATGACCAGGTGAAAAAGGTGTCTAGGGGTCTCTTTCAGCCTTCACCTGGTCATATTGTAACAGGATTTAATTTTTAAACACATTGTGTTTTGAACTTCCCCTTGGTGAATCCTTGTTCACCAGTTTCCAATTATAAGGCAAAAAAATGAGCACAAATAGGCCTTCTTAGGTTTGAAGAAGAAAAGTGAAATTTATTAAAACTTAAACATAAACTCTAATTCGGTTAACGCCTACAGATACACATTGTGCCTCACGCTAGCATCCATACGCAATAAGCACATTCAAATAGACACAGAAAAGAGCAGGAGAAAAATAAAATGGAGAGGTTTGAGACAATATCAGAAGAGTTTCTTGTTACTGTGCTTTGAGCTCACTGTAGTCCTTTTGTAGGTAGTTCTTGCTTTTTGTTGGGGCCCAGTATTCTTCTTAAACCTTGTTCACTGGAGGAGACTTTTCTCTCTTGGGGTTCATATGTTGTCAACGGTTTCTGAAGCTGGTGAGAGCGAGAGAGGTCTTTTCAATCCAGGAGCAAACAGCTCTTTGAGTTCAAATTCTCTGTGCCAAGTTCAAATTCAAAAAACTCCAACAGCCAGTTAGTCATGTGACTAAACTGTTCTGACCACATCTGTTTGTGTATTGAGGAAGCAGGGACTGGCTCCTTTGTTCCAACACTGTCTGCTAGTATGCAAAAAAGGTCTTTCCGCCGAGGGGCCTGGCAATTCCTTGTGATAGGCCCTCTTCTTCCCAGCAAGAATTTCAAGTTTTAATGTTCATGTGGTGAAATAATGTGTGCCTCATTCTTGGCAGGTGGGGGCCTGCACAACAATATCAAAAAAGCAGTGGTCCTAGCACTGAACCTTGGGGAACACCACTGTCTACCATCCTTCAATCTGGAAAACAACCATTTACCATAACTCGCTGTTTTCTGTCCTGAAGTTAATGTTTTTTTATCCAAGCTGACACTGATCCTGCTATTCCATGAGCCTCAATTTTGTTAGCCAACCTTTTATGTGGCATTTGTCAAACAATTTCTTAAAATCCATATAGACAACATGTATTGTTTTCCCTTAATCAACTTTCTCTGTTACTTCATCAAAAAATTCAATTAGATTAATCAAGCGCGATCTTCCTTTTACAAATCCATGCTGGCTCTCTTTAATGAACTCAAAGCACTCCAAGTGCCTGTTGATTTTTTCCCTGATTACTGTTTCTAAAACCTTACCCAACATTAATGTTAAACTGGCCGGCCTGTAGTTACTAGGAATATCCTTACACCCATTCTAAAATAAGGGTGTCACATTTGTCACTCTCCAATCCTCTGGCACCTTTCTCGTATCTCGGGAAGATTATGGCAAGCCCTTCTGCTATCTGAACTTCCATTTCCTTTAGTAACCTGGAATGCAAGGCATCCAGACCAGGTGATGTATCCACTCTTGAGCATAGTGAAACCTTTCCAGTACATCCTTCCCATCAACTTTCACTCCATCCATTACCTCTTCAATCTCCGTTTCTACTGATATTTTGTCAGCGTCCTCTTCCTTAGTAAAAACCGATACAAAGTACTTATTAAGTATATTAGCCTTGCCCTGAGCCTCTAAGCATACATTACCCTCTCTGCCCCTAATAGGCCCCACCCCATCTCTCATTACCCGCTTACTGTTTACATGCCGGTAGAAGATTTTTGGGTTCCCTTTCATGTTAACTGCGATTCTATTCTCATATTCTCTCTTTGCCAGTTGTATTTTTCTCTTCACCTTCCCTCTCAACTTATTCTATTTGGCCTGGTTTTTGCTTGAAGAATTCACCTGACAAACATCATATACCCTCTTTTTTTTTTTGTTTCATCATATTCTCCATCTCTCTCATCATCCAAGGAGCCCTAGCTTTGGTTTCCTTACCTTTCACTCTTGTTGGAATATACCTAGCTTGTACCTGAAGCATTTCCTACTTAAAGATCACCCCTTGTTTTTCCTGTCAATCTTTGGTTCCATTTTACCCTGGCTCGATCCCCTCTCATTCCATTGAAGTTAGCCCTCTTTCAGTTTAGAAGTTATATTTGAGATTGTTTCTTGCTCTTCTCCTTTACTAATGTAATCCCTATGATACAATGATCACTCTTACCCAAGTGTTCCCCCACAGACACTTGGTCCACTTGGTCCACCTCATTTCCTAGCACCAGATACAGCAATGCCTCCTTCATAGTTAGACTGAGAACATACTGGTCAAAGCAGTGCTCCTGAACACATTTCAGAAATTCCTCCCCTTCTTTACTCATTACTCGAGCATTATCCCAATTGGTATTTGGATAATTAAAGTTCTGCAATATCACCACTCTATAGTTCTTGCATATCTTTGTGATTTCCCTGCTGATTTGCTCCTCTATCACTATTTGGAGTCCTATAGAATACCCCTCAGTAGTGTGATCGTCCCCTTTTTGTTTCTCAACTTTAACCAAATGGATTCTGTCTTTGCTCCCTCAAGGACATCCTACCTTTCCAACATTACAATGTCTTCCCTAAACAGTACTGCCATGCCACCTCCTATTTTTCCTTCCCTATCTTTTCTGAACACTTTATATCTTTGAATATTAAACATCTAATCCTCACCACTTTAAGCCACATTTTCATTATTTCCATGTGACTATTTGTACTTATAGCTCACCAACCTTATTCACCACACTTTGAGCGTTTACATACATGCATTGTAAACCAGCCTTTGTATTCCTCGTAGTCCTTCCTCATCTGCTCCTATCTAATATGGTACTACCTCCTTCTCTAGTACTACCTACATTCTCACTCCTTTATGCACCTTATTCCTCTTTCTGCTCAAACCACAGTCAAAGTAGCACTGCACTGAAATCCACATCAATGCAGAATTTACATACTGAGATGAAGCATTGAAAAGAAATATATTTGAGCACCAATCCAAAATTATTGTGTTTCACAGTGTTTTGTTGGCAGAATAAAACATAGAATTTCATTATTCATAAAACTAATACTTTGTCACATTTCATTACAACTAATGTTTGCCTATTGTATCTGGATTTAGAGTATTAGCATATAATAATCATTGCTTTCTAATTGTAATAAGATGAAATGCACTTGCCAATAGATTACAGGTGATACATTACATTAAATGTTATTGTAGACTGAGTGAAAGCAGGAAATTCTTAGCTTTTAGTTTATTTATTGTTTTCATACGAATAACTATGGCCGGAATTTTACCCTAGGCGGACGGGAGCCAGCCACTGACTGAAAAGTCGGTGGCAAACCCGCTTCCGCCTCACCTGGGGATTTGACCCGTATTTTGCGGGTCCCCGGGCTTCAATTGGTGTGAGGTGGGACGTCCACTCACTTGAGGTAGGAAGTCCCGCCTAATAGAACTGCCAGCCAATCAGTGGGCCGGCAGCTCTTAGTCCCAGCAGCACCACCGGGAGCGGTGGCCACTGCTGGGAGTGCAGCCCAGCATTAGGATAAGATACCTGGAAGCCGGGAAGGAAGGTAAGTTTTGGTTGCCTCGCCAGGGGTAATCAGTCGGGCCCCGGCGAGGCAAGGGTGGTCGTTTGTGGGGAAGAGGGCGTGTTGGATCTTGGGGGTGGTTGGGGTAGTGGGGGTGGCCCTCCATCGGGCACAGAGTGCCTGATCATGAGGGCAACCCCGGGATGCTGCAAAGCTGCCTGGTTTCGTTAGGTGGTTTCTCCTGGCTCCAGGACGCCTGCTTGCCATGCGTAAAATCCGCGTGGAGGCGGGCAAAGGCCCTTAAGTAGCCACTTAAGGGTCTTGATTGGCCTGGGGCGGGTGGGCCGTTTTTCGCCACCACCACCCTGCCTAATGTGGCAGTGGAGGCGGGAGCGGGTTGGGCAGGTCTCCTGGTGCCTTCTGCTCCATTTTACGCCACCCCCCTGCCAGCATTCCGTTCATCGGGGTGGTGTAAAATTCCAGCCTATGTCTGCAAAACCACTTTAACAGGTTAAAATCAGAATTTTATTAGTTTGTGTGATGTTAACAGTAACATACCATATATTCTAATAGTTTTTTTTAGAGATACAGCACTGAAACAGGCCCTTCGGCCCATCGAGTCTGTGCCGACCATCAACCGCCCATATTGTACTAATCCTACACTAATCCCATATTCCTACCATATCCACACCTGTCCCTATATTTCCCTACCACCTACCTATACTAGGGGCAATTTATAATGGCCAATTTACCTATCAACCTGCAAGTCTTTTGGCATGTGGGAGGAAACCGGAGCACCCGGAGGAAACCCACGCAGACACAGGGAGAACTTGCAAACTCCACACAGGCAGTACCCAGAATTGAACCCGGGTCGCTGGAGCTGTGAGGCTGCGGTGCTAACCACTGCGCCACTGTGCCGCCCAAAATAGACAAGACACCACAATAAAGGTCCAGTCCCTTTGTTTGCAAACTGTAAATTGAATAAAATTGCACCTTAGTTGTTCAATTAAGCATAGTTAAGGTGTTTTGTTCTCATTTTGAACTATTAATATAGATTGAATTGTAGGCACAAAGCTCCTATTGAAAATTGAGCCTGAATATAGATACCAACCAAATTTAATATGCTGTTTTCTGCACATTTCCACAGTATACGGCCTTAGTGTACCAAACTACTAAACTTCCAGCACTTTTGATAAATTGAAATAAAACATACTTCAAAAACTAACAAGTATTCTTATATACATCACTGCATCCATATGGCAGCCATAAAGTATATTATAAAGCCTCTATGATTAGCTGCAAATTCCATCCACACTTAGATCTACCCCTCAGGCAACAGATAGTATTGGAAGGCAGCTGTTGTGAAACCAGCCAGAAATCTGCTGGTGACCTATGCTTTCCACCTTTTTTCTCTGTTTCTCTTGAAAGCTAATCCTCCACCAATCGTAAAAAGCATGAAGTTTCCTTCCTCCGCTTGTCGCAAAAAAGAGAAAGTCATGAAACAGGGATTGGGGAAAGATTTATTCCAGCACCCCCTGATTTGTGAGATTAGATATGGGTACAGCCAGGTTCACAAGGTCATGAAGGACAGCGAACGAAGACTGAGAAGGCTTTTGGAGATCGGATGAAACATCTGAATCAGCAGTAACAGTTATAAAAAATGAATTAACAGTCCAAAAGTTAATGAGTTATAATAATGGCTATTTCAAGTGGCTCACTACAACAAATTACTGAATGTCTAACTTAGCAATTTACGCACCTGCTTTTTCAACAGCCCAAATCTTACCTGGAGGGAATTGCAACATTTAATTGTCTGGACCTCTGAATATGATCCACTGGCCAACAACCTAGGATGGAAAAAGAACGGAGCTGGTCTAATGGTGAACAGCAGATTTGGGTTTGGGTTGCTGAATGCCAAGGCACTGGTTGATATGGCAAATCCAAAAACCTGGAAGGGAGTGCCGGAGAAGAAACAATGCATTGTTAAAGATAATACTTTTGAATCCAGGTGAGTAAATCCATTGTTTTTCTACCTTCCTTTCACTTTAGTGCTATGAAATCTATTCAAAAGGTATCGTACATAATTCCTAACCTCAATGTTCAATGATACTGATACTGGAAAGTTCAGATTATACAACCATAGTATATAAATCAAATGTTAGGAGAAAGTGAACAGTGGCGCAGTGGTTAGCACTACAGCCTCACAGCTCCAGCGACCCGGGTTCAATTCCGGGTACTGCCTGTGTGGAGTTTGCAAGTTCTCCCTGTGTCTGCGTGGGTTTCCTCTGGGTGCTCCGGTATCCTCCCACTTGCAGGTTGATAGGTAAATTGGCCATTATAAATTGCCCCTAGTATAGGTAGGTGGTAGGGAAATATAGAGACAGGTGGGGATGTGGCAGGAATATGGAATTAGTGTCGGATTAGTATAAATGGGTGGTTGATGGTCGGCACAGACTCGGTGGGCCGAAGGGCCTGTTTCAGTGCTGTATCTCTAAACTAAGAAGCATTGACAAATAGGAGCAGGAGTAGGCCATTCAGCCCTTTGAGCCTGCTCCGCGATTCAATATGATCATGGCTGATCATCCAAACTCAGTAACCTGTTCCTGCTTTCTCCCTGTATCCCTTGATACCTTTAGCCCTAAGAACTACATCTAACTCTTTCTTGAATATATTTAATGATTTGGCCTCAACTGCTTTCCATGGTAGAGAATTCCACAGGTTCACCACTCTCTGGTTGAAGAAATCTCTCCTCACCTCAGTCCTAAATGGCTTACTCCTTATCCTTAGACTGTGACTCCTGGTCCTGGACTCCCCCACCATCGGGAACATCCTTCCTGCATCTAGTCTGTCCAGTCCTGTTTGAATTTTGCAGGATTCTATCAGATCCCCTCTCATTCTTCTAAACTCTAGTGAATACAAGCCTAATCAACCCAATCTCTCTTCATGCGTCAGTCCCGCCATCCCAGGAATCAGTCTGGTGAACCTTCGCTGCACTCCCTCCATAGCAAGAACATCCTTCCTCAGATAAGGAGACCAAAACTGCACACAATACTCAAGGTGTGGTCTCACCAATGCCTTGTATAATTGCAGTAAGACATCCCTGCTCCTGTGCTCTAATCCTCTCGCTATGATGGCCAACATACCATTTGCCTTCTTAACTGCCTGTTGCACCTGCATGCTTACTTTCAGTGACTGGTGCACAAGGACACCCAGGTCTCGCTGCACCTCCCCCTTTCCCAATCTGTCACTGTTCAAATAATAATCTGCCGTCTTGTTTTTGCCACCGAAGTGGATAACCTCACATTTATCCACATTATATTGCATCTGCCATGTATTTGCCCACTCACTCAACCTGTCCAAATCACACTGGAGCTTCTCTGCATCCTCCTCACAGCTCACACTCCCACCCAGCTTTGATATATTACATTTAATTCCCTCATCTATATCATTAATATATATTGTGAATGACAGGTTCTAGCACTGATCCCTACGGTATCCCACTAGTCACTGCCTGCCACTCGGAAAAAGACCCATTTATTCCTACTCTTTGTTTCCTGACTGCCAACCAGTTCTCTATCCATGTCAGTACCTTATCCCCAATCTCATGTGCTTTAATTTTGCACGCTAATCTCTTATGTGGGACCTTCTGAAAGTCCAAATACACCACATCCACTGGTTCTCCCTTATCTATTCTACTAGTTACATCCTCAAAAAATTCCAGTAGATTTGTCAAGCATGATTTCCCTTTCGTAAATCCATGTTGACTTTGTCTGATCCTGTCATTGTTTTCCAAATGCTTTGCTATTACATCTTTTATAATGGACTCTAGCATTTTCCCCACTACTGATGTCAGGCTAACTGGTCTATAATTCCCTGTTTTCTCTCTACCTCCTTTTTTAAATAGTGGGGTTACATTAGCTACCCTCTAATCCATCGGAACTGTTCCAGAGTCTATAGAATTTTGAAAAATGACCAGCAATGCATCTACTATTTCTAGGGCCACTTCCTTAAGTACTCTGGGATGTAGATTATCAAGCCCTGGGGATTTATCGGCCTTCAATCCCTAACACCATTTCCCTACTAATACTGATTTCATACAGTTCCTCCTTCTCACTAGACCCTATGTTCGTCAAAATTTCTGGGAGGAAATTTGTCTGCTCCTTTGTGAAGACAGAACCAAAGTATGTATTTAATTGGTCTGCCATTTCTTTGTTCCCCATTATAAATTCCCCCGTTTCTGACTGTAAGGGACCCACATTTGTCTTCACTAATCTTTTTCTCTTCACATATCTATAGAAGCTTTTACAGTCAGTTTTTATGTTCTATGCAAGCTTACTCTCATACTCTATTTTCCCCTTCTTAATCAATCCCTTTGTCCTCCTTTGTTACTTGTTCTGGCCATTTTATATTTCTCCTCCTTGGATCTAATACTATTCCTAATTTCTTTTGTAAGCCACGATTGAGCCACATAATGAAAAGAGGTAGTTTTGACAGCACAATAACTTAAAAGAACTGCTTTTATTTTATTGATACTTGTTAATAGCCACCAAAAGACCAGGTTCAGGTATATAATCAACTACCTAATATTAATAATGATCGGTAATTGAAAAATGGGACACTGTGGATCATTCATCTCTCAAACTTCGATTTCATTCCAATCAAGACTAATCAGGTTGAAGATCCCTTTTTGCTGATTGTTTGCATCCTCAATTAAATCAATTTGAATTGTCTGAACCCAGTTCCCAATGAATGCAAGCCCACAGCACAAAATCTGCTCATAATTCAGCTACAATTGATTACTAAATTATTAATCTCAATAACAAAGACTATAAAATTGGCTGGTATGGGAATTGAAAAATAAATTGTGAGAATAATATTAAAGATGGCTTTTTTTTTGGATTAAAAAGTAAGCAAATAACTGAATAGCTTTGCTGTAATGCTTGTACTTAGCAGTGGAGGATATAAGAACATAAGACTTAGCAGCAGGAGTAGGCCATTAGGCCCCCAAAGCCTGCTACGTCAATCAATAAGATAGTAGCTCCACTTCCACAACAACTCCACTTTCCCTTTCCCGCCCGATCCCCATATCTCTTGATTCCCCTCAGTCTTGAATATACTGAAGGATGAAGCATCCACAGCTCGCTGGGGTAGAGAATTCCAAAGATTCACAATCCTCTCGGTGAAGAAATTTCTCCTCATCTCAGTCCTTAATAGCTGACCTTTTAACCTGAGATGACGACTCTTAGTTCTAGACTCTCTAGCCAGGGGAAACAGTGGACTGAATTAGTTCCGATGGTGGAGTTCCGGTGGTCGGCCGGAATGGGGGGGAGGGGGAATGGGGGCATCAAGCCTGACTTGGCCCTCCCTCAGGCCCCCTTTGCAATTCCATGGGGGCAGCCAATTAACTGCCTGCTGTCAAGGGCAACGTCCCTTTAAGGGATGAGCTCCTGCCTCCAAAAGCTGCTGGCCAATCAGAAGGCCAGCAGCTCTGTAGTATGGCAGTGTCACTGGGAGCAGTGGCCACTGCCGGTACGGCAGGAGGCCCTGCAGTACCGTGGATATCGGAGACCCCGGGAGAGGTAAGTGGTGTCGGGATTGCTGGGGTCATTCAGGCAGGCCCCGATGAAAGGTTTGAGGTGGGTGGGGCGGGGGGGCGGTGGTGGTGGTTAGTGAGGATTGTTGGGGCCCATAAAATTCAGTCCAGCCACTTAGCCCCTACCTTGTCAAGCCCTCTCAAAACTTTATGGGTTGAATTTTATGGGCCTCCTCCGGACAGGAACGGAGGCAGGGGAGCTCATAAAATTGCATCAGAAGGCAGGGGCAGAGTGCCCGTTACCTCCCCGATGCCTTCCAATTTAGTTCAGGGTGGGGAAAGGCAGAGGACACCCTGCCTGCCCCAGGCCAATTAAGGCCCTTAAATGGCCAATTAATGGCTACTTAAAGGCCTCCTCCTGCCTCTGCCTCAATTTAATAGAACATGGCGGTGTCCCCTGCCATGGGGAGACACCACCAGGTAAAAGCTAGTGGGATGGGACTGGGAGGATCCCCCCTTTGGGGGCAATCCAGGGTCCCCGGAGGGCCCCCGGCATTGATGGCTGCCCTCCACCCCACCGCCCCCACCGTCCCCGGGAGGACCCTCGCCCATCCTCATTAACCTCACCTACCCCACTGTCACCAGGACCTGTCTGAATGACCCCAACCCCATTTACCTCTCTTGGGGGTTCGCCGACATTCTCGGTACTGCCGGAAGTGGCCACTGCTCCCTGACGGTGGGCAGTTAATCGGCTGCCTGCTGTGGAATTGCAATGAGGGTCCGCCGGATAGCCGAGGCGATGTCTCCCCCACCTTCTGGCCCACTGCCGGGACCCCTAACAACAGGACGAAATTCAGTCCTATATGTTTCTAAACTCCAGGAAATTATGGTCCATTCTACTCAATCTCTCCTGATAGGACAGCCCTCTCATCACAGGGATATTTGGTTGAGAATCAGTGGACGGCAGGGACTTCATTGGAAAAGAAAATCTGACAGGGTGTGACAGGCAGCTGATCCAATACCAGCAGTTTTATCCTCCTGCTAAAATTGAAAGTTCTGCCGGCTGTTTCCTCACATTACTAGTTCACAATAAAGCTTCTCAGAGAAGAACAGGAAACCAGTTATCTTAACTATGACTGACTGGTCCACAGGGGAGTTTTTTTTATAGTCATTATAATTTGTTACTTCAGAACTCTGTACTGTTTTGATCTCCTTACTTAAAAGATAAAATTGCATTAGAAGAAGTTCAGAGAAGGCTCACTTGACTTATTCTTGGGATGAAGGGGTTATCTTATGAGGAAAGGTTAACAGGTTGGGTCTTTACCCACTGGAGTTTAGAAGAATGAGAGGTGGGCTGGAATTTAATGTTGTGGTGGAGGCCCCTCCCCCCACCAAGCCTAAAAGTCAGGGGAGAGCCCACCTCCGCCAGGCCTGGAAGCCATGCAACGATTTTGCATGGCCCAAGCACTCAATTGGCCTCGGGTGGGATCTCTGCCCCTCTGAGACAGGAAGTCCTGCCTCCAAACATTGCCGGCCAATCAGTGGGCCGGCAGCTCTTCAGTCCCAGCAGCGTCACTGGGAGCGGTTGCCACTGGTGGGATTGAACCCAGCGTGAGGAGCAACATGGATGCTGGCCCTGAAAAAGGTAAGTGGGGTTTTGGGCCTTGCTGGGGACAATTGGATGATCCCCAGCAGGGGGGGTTGGGTGTCAATCAGGGGGGCGGGGAGAGGTGCACAAGCCACAGCCACTTATGCTTGTGCTGCTAGGGGAGCCCTTTGTGGGGCACAGGATGCTCGATCAGGAGGATCCTCTCCCCCCACCCAGGGCCCACAAGTGTCCGCCTTCCAGACACCATGGAATTTTGTCAGGAGCGAGGAAGTTTGAGGACAGCCATCCCACCCAGAGGCCAATGGAGGCCTTCAAGTGCCAATTAAGGGCCTCTTCCTGCCACTGCTGGTATTTTACCAATGGTGGTAGGGCCCTCTGCCATTTGGAGAGGCCACCCAGTAAAAGCTGGCGGCCTCCCTGCATGCTCAGTGTGGGGGGGCCCTTCTAATCAGGCACCCTGTGGCCCAAGGAGGGCCCCTCTCCAGCGGCTAGGGCCACCCCTCGAAAAGACCCCCACTCGCCAATGCCAATGGGGTCTACCAAGTGGACCCGGCAAGCCCCACAAACTTACTTTGAATCTGGGCTTCCCCCATGCTGGCTGGTCCAGGCCTGCTGCAGTCCCAGCAGTGAACACTGCTCTTGGTAGCACAGCTGAGAATAAAGAGCTGCTGGCCCTCCGATTGGCTGGTAGCTCTTGGAGGCAGGCTCCAGGCAGTTAATTGCCTGAATGCCACAAAATGCAACCAGGGGGTGGGGGTGGGGGTGGGGGTGGGGGGGGGGGGGGGTCCACCGAATGTCTGAGGCAGGGTTGCCCCCCTGCTTTCTGGCCCAGCATCAGGACCCCTGTTGGGCCCAGGTGTGAGTGTGGTAAATGACTTTTCATTTTGATGAAGCTGCTTAATAAAATACTAAATCAGCAACAGCAACTTGCACTTATATAGCACCTTTAAAGTAGTAAAACCTCCCAAACACTTCACAGGAATGTTCCCAAACAAAATTTGACCACATAAGGAGATGTTAGAGCAAAACACTACAGATACTTGAAATCAGAAATAAAAATCAAAAATGCTGGAAACAATCAACAGATCAGGCAGCATTTGTGAAGAGAGAAACAATTAACGTTTGTGGCGCAGTGGTTAGCACCGCAGCCTCACAGCTCCAGCGGCCCGGGTTCAATTCTGGGTACTGCCTGTGTGGAGTTTGCAAGTTCTCCCTGTGTCTGCGTGGGTTTCCTCCGGGTGCTCCGGTTTCCTCCCACATGCCAAAGACTTGATAGGTAAAGGGTTGATAGGTAAATTGGCCATTATAAATTGTTCCGAGTACAGGTAGGTGGTAGGGAAATATAAGGACAGGTGGGGATGTGGTAGGAATATGGAATTAGTGTAGGATTAGTATATAAATGGGTGGTTGATGGTCGGCACAGACTCGGTGGGCCGGAGGGCCTGTTTCAGTGCTGTATCTCTAAACTAAACTAAACTTGATGGCCTTTCATCAGAACTGGAATAAGTTAGAAACATAACAGGTTTTAAGCAAGTACAGAGGCAGCGAAAGGGGGAGGGGAGGAAAAGGACAAAAGGGAAAGTGAGTGGAAGGCAGGCGATTAAATGACAAAAGGGTTGATGGTGCAAGATAAAACGAGATGGTAATTGGACAAGTAAAGAAATGTAAGCTATGTCGAGAGGAGGTGCAAATGGAAATAGCAGAATCACCACTAACAGCTGCTGTCTGGAAATATGGGGGCAGTGGTTATGGTTTGAAATTGTTGAACTCATTGTTGAATCTGGAAGACTGTAAACTGCCCAGTCAAAAGATGAGGTGCTATTCTTCGAGCTTACAGGGAGCTTCATTGGAACAGTGTCGGAGGCTGAGGACAGAGAGGTCAGAGTGGGAGTGAGGCAGAGAATTAATGTTCCAGGAGACCAGAAACTTGGGGCCAAGCTTTCGCACTGAACAGAGATGTTCCACAAAATGTTCACACAATCTAACTTTTGTCCCTGCAATGGACAGGAGACCACAACATGAGCAGTGAATACAGCATACTAAATTAAATAAAGTACAAGTAAATCACTGTTTCACCTGGAAGAAGTGTTTGAGGCCCAGAACAATGAGAAAGTAGAAGGTAAAAGGACAGATGTTGCATCTCCTATGTCTACACGGGAAGGTGCCATGGGAAAGGTAGTGGATGGTGGGGGTCATTGAGGAGTGGACCAGGAGGGAAGGGGAGGATGTGCTTTGTGGTGGTATCATGGTGGAGGTACGGAAATGGTGAAGGATTATCTACTGAATGTGGAGGTTAGTAGGGTGGAAGGGATTGGGCTCAAGAGAGGTGATGATGAGATAGAGCTGCGTGTCGTCAGCTTACATGTGGAAAACTACATCTTTAATTGTTATAGGGAATGGATGGTGGCAGGATTATTGGAACTGTGTAACATAAAATGCAGCAATATTTATCTCCCCATTCTAAAACTATGTTGCTGTCATACATACAGCTGTTTATTGCTCTTACTTTTTTGCATAATTGCTTTTATCAGATCTTATTCCTATGAAACCTGTAGATTTATTTTGCAATTACTGTGCAGTTTGTTTATCATTAATCCTTCTCCCATCTGTCAGATATTTTACAGATATAAATTCTACAGCAACAAGCAGTTATGGATTGAACTAAATTTATATAGCTGCAAAATGTCAGAGGTTCCGAAGTGGACTAGAATGTGATAGTACTTTCAGATACTATTACTGATAAGTTGTGGGAATTCTGTGACATGGCTGCAAGCTTCTCTTAGTGAGTGAAGCTTGTTAAGAGTAAGGAGGGATTATGATCATGGAGGCTTTCGCAATGTTTCTATAATGGTGCTTGGTTCAGTGGTAGCCTTGCTCTGCATAGTGATATCTAATGAAGCAGATCAGAGATCCATTCCTACCTGCCCCTTCTGATTATATAGTTGAACTTTTTATGCATTGAAACATAAGAATATAAGAAATAGGAACAGGAGGAGACCACATGGCCTTCGAGCCTGCTCCGCCATTCAATATGATTATGGCTGGTCTTGCGCTTCAACTTCACTTTCTTGCCTGCTCTCCATATCCCTTGATTTCCTAAGAGACCAAAAATCTGTCTATCTCAGCCTTAAATATATTCAATGACGATGGATCCACATCCCTCTGGAGTAGAGAATTCCCAAGATTTACAACCCTTTGAGTGAAGAAACTTCTCCTCATCTCAGTCCTTAATGATTGACCCCTTATCCTGAAAATGTGTCCCCTTGTTCTAGATTCCCTAGCCGGGGAAACAGTCTCAGTATCTACCATCTCAAGCCCCTTCATAGTCTTGAATGTTTCAATGAGATTACCTCTCATTTTTCTAAACTCCAAAGAGTATAATTCTGCTCCAATTTACTCAGCCTCTTATTATAGAACAAATCTCATCCCAGAGACCAATCTAGTGAAACTTTGCTGCACTGCCTCCAATACAAGTATATCCTTCCTTACATATGGAGACCAAAATTGCTCACAGTATTCCAGGTGTGGTCTCACCAACACCTCATACAATTACAGCAAGATGTCTTTATTCTTGTACTCTAATGCCTTTGCAAAAAAGGCCAACACGCCGTTTGCTTTCCACAGTGTTTGCTGTATCTGCGTGCTAAATCTGTGTTCCTTGTACGAGTACACCCATGTCTCTCTGAAAATCAACGTTTACAAGTTTCACATCTTTTAAAAAATATTGTTTTTCTGTTCTTACAACCAAAGTGAATAACTTCACACTTTTCCACATTATACTCCATCTGCCACTCAGTTAACCTGCCCTGTATCTCTTTGCAGCATCTTTGTGTCTTCCTCACAGCTTGCATTCCCACCTAGCTTTGTATCATCAGCAAACTTTGATAGATTACTCTCTGTCTCTTCATCTAAATCATTAATATAGGTGATAAATAGCTGAGGCTCCAGCACTGATCATTGTGGCACACCACTAGTCACAGCCTGCCAAGATGAAAATGCCCCAGTTATCCCTACTGTCTATTTCCTGTTTGTTAACTAAACCTCTAACCATGCTAATATATCACCCCCAAATCTATGAGCCCTTGTCTTGTGTATTAACCTTTTGTGTGGCACTTTATCGAATGCCTTTTGGAAATCCCAGTATACTACATCTACTGATTCCCCTTTATCTACCCCATTTGTTACATCCTCAAAAAACTCGAATAAATTAATTAAACAGGATTTCCCTTTCATAAAACCATGTTTACTTTCTGTAATCATACAATGCTTTTCTCTAACCGCATTGTTAAGACTTCCTTAATAATAGATTCCAGCACTTTCCCAAAGACTGATGCCAGACTAACTGGCCTGTAGTTCACTGTTTTTTTGTCTCCCTCCTTTCTTGAATAGTGGTGTTACATTTGCTAACTTCCAATCTGCTGGGACCATTCCAGAATCTAGGGAATTTAGGAAAATCATAATCAGCGCATCCACTATCTCTGCAGCTATCTCTTTTAGAACTTAGGATGTAGGTCATCAGGTCCTGGGGATTTGTCAGGTTTTAGTCCTTTAAGTTTCTCTAATATTTTTTTTCTGCTAATATTAATTATCTAATTTCCTCACTCTTATTAGACCCTAGGTTACCCTCTATTTCTAGTATGTAACTTGTGTCTTCTACTGTGAAGACAGACACAAAATATTTGTTCAATGTCTTTACCATTTCCTCCTTCTCCATAATAATTTCTCCTATCTCTGCTTCTAAGGAACCAACATTTACTTTAGTTACTCCCTTTTTAAACGAGCATTAAATACACGTACAAATTCATCTGCCATTCAGGATGTGTTTCTGCAGAAACACATCCTGAATGGCAGATGAATTTGTACGTGTATTTAATGCTTGTTCAATGCCGGAGCCGCTACGGGATCGCTTTGGAGCTGGAGCCACAGTGCCTGGACTGGGACGATGATGAGCGCATGCCGAAGGCCCAGCGAGGCCTCGGCCCCCTCGCTGGTCTTGTACGGAAAATCCTTGATCGGATCCCACGAGAAGAAGCTCCACATCGTGGCCGGCCATAGCACTGACCCCTCCCCCCCCCATTCCCCCCCACCACTTCCACCCTCACACCACCTACCCCCCTCGCACCCTCTCCCCCACCCCCTCCCCCTACACCCCCTTCTGCCCTCGCACCCCCTTCCGCCCTCCCTCCTCACACCCCTCCGCTCCTTGTACCCCCTCCCTCCTTGCACCCCCTCCCCCCTTCCCTCTCCCTCCATGAAGTCGCACAGTTTTCTTGTTAGGGCTCCAGCTCAGGGTTAGGAGCTAACAACCCCGCTGCCTTGTGGGCGTCTCAGGAGAGACCAAGGCTAAGGGAGTAAACCTTAACAGAAAATGTGGAGCGGAACCCCTAAGGCAGTCATATGTCACCTTTGGCATGTTTCTGGCAGTTCCTGCAGCCATACTGGTGCCAAATGTCGTGCTCTGCACTCCTTTGGACCCATCTAGGAAGGCCAAGAGGGGGTTTTTTGACGCTTGGGCAACTCAAAACCTCCATCCATTCCGCCCAGACATGTGCCATGGAGAGGTCACTCCATAGTCACCTCACAGCAACCAAAACAACATGGAAGGCAGCAGTTAAGCATTATAAGTCCAGCTTAATTGGCGTAGAGATTGGGTGCCATGGGTTGCCTTTGTCAGTGGGAGAGGTCATCGCACCTCACTGGACAGCTACTGCCCGCTCAAACTGGGAAGCCCCTGGTCAGAAAGGTTTTGTCCCGCCACAGTCCACCTGCTTCAATGGGTGCTTGGAGCTCAGGGTCATTGCCCGACAAGTGGACTGTAACACCGCACCAAACAGCACGACAAAAATAGGAAAAAAGGTACCAGCCCTTCGTTTTTCAAGCTGGAACGTCAGAACTATGTGTCCTGGCCTGTCAGAAGCCCTTACACAAATCAATGACTCTCGGAAGACCGCCATCATTAACAACGAGCTTAGTAGACTCAATGTGGACATTGCAGCACTTCAGGAGACACGCCTCCCTGTGAGCAGATCTCTAAGAGAGCAAGACTACTGGCAGGGTAGGGATCCCGAAGAACCAAGACAGCATGGCATGGCCTTCGCCATCAGAAACTCTTTGTTCAGCATGATAGAGCCACCTTCAAATGGCTCGGAACGCATACTGTCCATCCGACTGCTCACTGCCTCTGGTCCAGTACACCTACTCAGCATCTATGCTCCAACACTCTGCTCCCCACCTGAAGTTAAAGATCAGTTCTACGAGGAACTCCATAATATCATTAGTAGCATTCCCAATACCAAACATTTGTTCCTGCTGGGGGACTTTAATGCCAGGGTTGGGGCCGACCATGACTCATGGCCCTCCTGTGTTGGGCGCTATGGCATTGGAAGGATGAATGAGAATGGACAGAGAATGCTGGAGTTTTGTACTTATCACAACCTCTGCATCACCAACCAGGTTTCATGGAGACACCCAAGATACGTCATTGGCACCAGTTGGACCTCATTGTCACAAGGCGAGCCTCTTTAAACAGTGCCCAAATCACACGCAGTTTCCACAGTATAGACTGTGACACCGACCACTCCCTGGTGTGCAGCAAAGTTAGATTCAAACCAAAGAAGCTACATCACTCCAAGCAGAAGGGCCGCCTGCGCGTCAACACGAACAGAATTTCTTATCCACAGCTGTTACATAAGTTTCTAAATTCACTTGAAAAAGCCCTTCAAAACACTCCTTCAGGGGATGCAGAGATGATGTGGACTCACATCAGAGACGCCATCTATGACTCAGCAATGCCACCTATGGCAAACATGAGAAGCAGAATGCAGACTGGTTTCAATCTCACTTTGAAAAGCTGGAACCTGTCATAGCCGCTAAGCGCATTGCACTGTTGAACTACAAGACAACCCCCAGCGAGTTAACATCTGTAACACTTAAAGTCGCCAGAAGTGCTGCACAAAGAACAGCCAGGAGCTGTGCAAATAACTACTGGCAACACCTATGCAGTCATATTCAGCTGGCCTCCGACACCGGAAACATCAGAGGACTGTATGATGGTATTAGGTTAGCTTTTGGGCCAAACATCAAGAAGATCACCCACCTCAAATCTAAATCAGGGGAAACGATCACTGACCAACACAAACAAATGGACCGCTGGGTGGAGCACTACTTTGAACTGTACTCCAGGGAAAATGTTGTCACTGAGACTGCCCTTAATGCAGCCCAGTCTCTGCCAGTCATGGATGAGCTGGACGAACAGCCAACAAAATCAGAACTCCGTGATGCCATTGATTCTCTAGCCAGTGGAAAAGCCCCTGGAAAGGACGGCATTACCCCTGAAATAATCAAGAGTGCCAAGCCTGCTATACTCTCGGCAATCCATGAACTGCTTTGCCTGTGCTGGGATGAGGGTGCAGTACCACAGGACATGCGCGATGCCAATATCATCACCCTTCTTAAGAACAAGGGTGACTGTGGTAACTGCAACAACTACCGTGGAATCTCCCTGCTCAGCATAGTGTGGAAAGTCTTTGCTCGAGTCATTTTAAACAGACTGTAGAAGCTGGCTGAGCGTGTCTACCCTGATGCACAGTGTGGCTTTTGAGCAGAGTGATCGACCATTGACATGCTGTTCTCCCTTCGCCAGCTACAGGAGAAGTGCCGTGAACAACAGATGCCCCTCTACGTTGTTTCATAGATCTCACCAAAGCCTCGTCAGCAGACGTGGTCTCTTCAGACTACTAGCAAACATCGGATGTCCACCAAAGCTACTAAGTATCATCACCTCATTCCATGAGAATATGAAAGGCACAATTCAGGATAACGACGCCTCATCAGACCCCTTTCCTATCCTGAGTGGTGTGAAACAGGGCTGTGTTCTTGCACCTACATTGTTTGGGATTTTCTTCTCCCTGCTGCTCTCACATGCGTACAAGTTTTCAGAAGAAGGAATTTTCCTCCACACAAGATCAGATGGCAGGTTATTCAACCTTGCCTATCTTAGAGCGAAGACCAAAGTACGGAAAGTCCTCATTAGGCAACTCCTCTTAGCTGATGATGCTGCATTAACATCTCACACAGAAGAATGTCTGCAGAGACTCATCGACAGGTTTGCGGCTGCCTGCAACGAATTTGGCCCAACCATCAGCCTGAAGAAAACAAACATCATGGGACAGAACGTCAGAAATGTTCCATCCATCAATATCGGCGACCACGCTCTGGAAGTGGTTCAAGAGTTCACCTATCTAGGCTCAACTATCACCAGTAACCTGTCTCTAGATGCAGAAATCAACAAGCGCTTTGGAAAGACGTCCGCTGCTTTGTCCAGACTGGCCAAGAGGGTGTGGGAAAATGGTGCACTGATACGGAACACAAAAGTCCGAGCGTTTCAAGCTTGTGTCCTCAGTACCTTGCTCTACGGCACCGAGGCCTGGATAACATATGTCAGCCAAGAGCGACGTCTCAACTCATTCCATCTTTGCTGCCTCCGGAGAATCCTTGCCATCAGGTGGCAGGACCATATCTCCAACACAGAAGTCCTCGAGGCGCCCAACATCCCCAGCATATACACCCTACTGAGCCAGCGGCGCTTGCGATGGCTTGGCCATATGAGCCGCATGGAAGATGGCTGGATCCCCAAGGACGCATTGTCCAGCGAGCTCCTCACTGGTATCAAACCCACAGGCAATCCATGTCTCCACTTTAAAGACATCTACAAATGCGACATGAAGTCCTGTGACATTGACCACAAGTTGTGGGAGTCAGTTGCCAGCGATCGCCAGAGCTGACAGACAGTCATAAAGGCGGGGCTAAAGAATGACGAGTCGAAGAGACTTAGCAGTTGGCAGGAAAAAAGACAGATGTGCAAGGGGAGAGCCAACTGTGTAACAGCCCCGACAACCAATTTTATCTGCAGCGCCTGTGGAAGAGTCTGTCACCCTAGAATTGGCCTTTATAGCCACTCCAGGCACTGCTCCACAAACCACTGACCACCTCTAGGCGCTTACTCATTGTTTCTCGTGACAAGGAGGCCAAAGAGAACTCTCTTCCGTTTTATATTCTTCTAAAAGCTCTTACGATCTGGTTTTATATTCCTGGCTTTTTTCCCTTTTTATCAACTTTTTTGTGGCCCTTTGCTGATTTCTGAAACACTCCCATTACTCGGACTTGCTACCACTCTTTGCAACATTATAAGCCAAGTCTTTTAATCTAATACTATCCTTAACCTCCTTAGTAAGCCATGGATGGATCTTTCTCGCTGAGTTTTTGTTTTTCAATGGAATGTATTTTTGTTGAACATTTTGAATCGTTTCTTTAAATGTTTCCCACTGTTTAATTACTGCTCTACTTTTTCGTCTATTTACCCAATCAACCTTAGCCAGCTCTCTCCTCATACCTATGTAATTGGCTTCGTTTAGGTTTAACATTCTTGTTTGTGATTGGAGTATGTGGTTTTCAAACCTTGTCCTCTCACTCTTGATACTGTGTTGAAGGCCTTGGGTACCTTTGCCAAGTCTTGCTATCATCTGTTTATTTGAACTTCCTGCCAGGCAATGAATCTAGGACCCCCCCCCTGCCCTTTCAAACTCTTACAGAAGTGACTCGATTCTTGGCATTGAAGGGACCTGAATGCAGCCAATAAACATTCACTGGCACAGTCATAAAACTCACCACAGATAACGAAGAACAAAAACTCCTTCAAAAAAAAAAGGGAGAACAGGGTACTGAGTTTGGATGATCAGCCATGATCATATTGAATGGCGGTACAGGCTCGAAGGGCCGAATGGCCTACTCCTGCTCCTATTTTTCTAAGTTTCTATGTTTCTAAAGCTCCAACAATACACACAAACAAGTTAACTCACAGCACAGCTTTAAGACCTGACAGTGGCTCCTAATTTCCTATGAATCTGCAGGCAGCAGCTAATTGGAAGGCCTAATTTGCAACACTGCAATGCCCCTTACCTACAAATGAGGATGAACAGGAAACTGTTATCAACAACAACAGTTACATTTATAAAGCATCTTTAATGTAGTAAAACATCCCAAGGTGCTTCACAGGAGCATTATGCAACAAAATTTGAATCAAATCACATAGAGATATTAGGACAGATGACCAAAATCTTTATCAAAGAGGTAGGTTTTGAGGAGCATCTTAAAGGAGCAGCAAGAGGTCAGGAAGCAGAGATGTCTGGGGAGGGAATTCCAGAATTTAGGGCCTTGCCAGCTGAAGGCTTGGTTTCAAATGAAGTGCACTTCACCTGTTTTCCACCGGTGCTGCTGCCTGCGCCTCCAGATCCCCACACAACTAACTTTTACACTTTCCTGTAAAGGCCTTCTCTTCTCAGCCCATCAGGTTTTACTCAGCAAAGACCCCTTGACAGATGCTCCACTCCACAGTCGCTTTTTAAAATAGCTTTGGGAACCTATGTTCAACATAGGACCCTGATTTACATGTAATCATGAGACTACCACTTGAGACAGGCTGCCGCCTCAATTGCCCTCAATAATTGCAGCATAAAAATGGCTGCCGACTGGATAATGAGTGGTAAGTGTAGTGCTTGGATTTTAACTTCTGTTCAGCATGGTTTTGGCCAGGCAGAGGGATTTAAAATTCCCACTCAGGCATAAAAATGCTTCAAAACCAAGGGAACTATGTTAATGTCACTTTGTAAGCTTTCGTATTCTGCACAGGGGATGAACTGTATGATCTAATTTATGGTCAGTGGAGTTTTCAGTGAACCTGTCTCTTTTTCCCAGTAATTATTTCTGTTCTGATTGAATAATATAATTAGTTGGAGAAAGGGGAAGTAGTGTGACTGACTAGCTGCTGTAATTTAAAAGAATTCACTTCATTTAAGGGACCATTTTTAATTTCACCATTGCTGGGAGCATAAATAATACATCCATATACCATTTTATTTCTGGTATGTGTCTTGTGAAAATTGAGCATTTAGATTTTTTGGCTTTTGACTTCATACTTGGCTTTAGATGAAACACAGAAATTCAAGAAGTCGAAAGCCAAGGCTGTGCATTATTAGTAACAAATGTGTTAATGTCTTGGTATGAAATTCCTCTGCCTGTCATTTTAGTGAAAGCATAACCCAATAGTTATTCCTATATCCATGAGCAGAAATTGATGCAATTGACCATTTACCAATACAACTGATGCATTGACCATTTCCAGGACAGGAAAAAAGCCACCAAATATTGTCTGTTGTAAATTAAGGGAAACATGGGGCATTCTATTATTGCATCTGAGTATATTGGATCACTTGAGTGTAGTGCATAGGGGAAAAGCAGACAGTTAGAATAAAATGCCAATAATAGAAGCTACCTAATTTTCTGTACACTTGAATCATTGGGCAGAAAATTCTCCTTAATTGGCATGCATATTTTTTCCAATTCACCTTGTCCAGGTGATCCAGTATGTCTCATGATCAATTACAGGAAACTTTTTCCAAATTATTCACAAGAAAGGAGGAAAAAATGCTCCTCTATTTGGTTTAATAAATTTCCCATTAAAAAAAATCTGGACCTCTGGTAGGTTTTAAAAAGTAATATTTTCGATAGTGTCTAAGAGGTTCTGCTTTGAGCATAATTGGTGATTCAGGTGAAAATTGCACTCAAAATTGTGCTACTTCTAAGAAGTAGTTTATTTGCTTAAGTTTGCACTCAAACTCCTTTGCATATCGTTGACCATAAAATCTATCATGAAACAGCACAATCGGGCAGTGTTTTAGAACATTTGTTTTTTAAAATTTTTGCATTGAAAAATATTCCTCGCTATATTGAAGAGGAACCTGGTGCAGTTTGACTTAGAGAGCTGAAAATAGGTTTATCACAAAAATAAGCATATTTAATCAGTTTGTCTTATACACCACCTGAGAGTAACCTGATATTAAATTCCTGAAAAAACTGAGAAGTATACAGAACCATTTACTCGTTACATTGGTGTACAGTAACCAGTTTCTTGGTAATTTTTTAAAGGAAATTATTATTAAAAGCTTTTAAAATATGCGATTAATGTCTTGTGCTTAAAAAAAGCTTACTTTTAAAAGTTTCCTTGAAAGCTCACAAATGAGCACAATTAGCAGAAACTTGCAATGGTGATTACTTTGATCTGGGGTTGTGGCCAGATTTGTGCATAGGGCTGGTTTCCACCGCAATATCTTTTAAACTAGCATCAAAGATCACAAAAACTGGAATTTTACTGCACATAATTTGCACTTGAAATTCCTCAATCCTTTGCACTAGTTTGAACAATTTTAGGAAAAAAAGTGGAATTGAGCAGAAACTCCAAACTAGTATGTGAACTAACAATATTGGCCCAATAGGCCTATTAAAATGTTGGGATCTTGAGTATTTTCTCAGCATTAAAATCTGTTTGTAAATTCATTGTTTTAATTATGCAAATTGCTTGACATGACTTGGATATAAAAACATGTGGCGACTTTTGCCGTGGATGTCGAATAAACAGGTTGATAATCCTTTTACTTAAAAGATCAGATAATTGAGGTTTTGGTTCAGCTGCTGAAAAGATGAAATGTTACGTCCACAAATCCTGAGTGAAGGAAATGGCATTTCTTTTAAAATTGCGATGAAGAAAACATCTTAAGTTACATCACATATTATGTTGTATTCATGATTCCCTACCAAATCCAGTTTTAGAAAATGCTTCAGAGCAAATAAATGACTCGCAGACAATGGGAATCATGAAGCACACCCGTTGATAATTGTCTTATACCAATCATTTAATACATTTTTGCAGGGCTTTGAAAGCTGGCGGAGAGATTATTATTGAAATCCCCACCAAAGCTTGCGAAGGGCAGGAAAATAATATTAAAGCTTTAGAGCATGTCCAGCTGGAGGCAACCATTGAATATACCCGGAGAGGAGACCTTCACATCACTCTCACATCTCCTGCTGGTAAGTCATCTGTACTCTGCATTTTGCACAGGATGTGCACAACTGAAACTGATATTCAGGCAGATTGTTTGGGGGTTTAATAGAAAGAGGTTCTTTCTGCATCTGGTTGAGCTGGTTGTGCTCAATGTTTGACACAGCAGGCTGAATTTTTTGCGGACCTTGGGGATGGGCATAAAATCCATCCAAATTTTGTCCATGGCGACAAATAGAGGGCGGAGATTAGACATCGACATGGCGGGCAAGCAATTAAGGTACTTAACACACCTGTAGATGGGGATTTTCTTCTTAGTTTTAAATTTTATTAACGGTGCCTGGGAATCAGAGGGCTTCAGAGTCTTGCCTGATTGAAGAAGGCGACATGGAGACGGGAGCTCGTTGCTAGCTGTAAAGGGAGTCCGTTGGGAGAGGCAGCATCGACTGTCAGCCAGGGTAGAGAAGGGAGGGCATCGGGCATCAACTGAGAAGTGGGGACATTGCAGGGGGGCAATGGGCAAGTGCCACCTCATCAGAGTGACAAGTGGGGAAAGGAGGGGGGCCATTGGGAGAGAAGGCCCACGTACCTAGGGAGAGGCCACATATCATGGGCCTCATTCATCCAGGCTTCTGGGACACCGTTGAAGTGGAGGTGCAGCAGAGTGGGAGGGAGGTCCAGTCACCTACAGCAGAACCACAATGACCTGTGAGGCCACAGGACGGCCGGCAGCAGTCTCGAGACGGTGGTCAAGGGTGCAGAGGGATAAGACAGGTGGTTCTCCCTTGCAGAAGAAAGTACTCTCCAGAGAGGACCTACCGATCAAGGATCAACTGCCTGCAGATGTCCGAGAGGCAGTGCCAACAAAGACACCACCTCTCCAGGGAGGCTGTCACTGACCTGTGCACTATGATGCAGGATGAGCTGTGCCCTAGGGGACTTGGTGGAAATACAGTGTCAGTGGCACTGAAGCCATCATGGCACTAAACTTTTACGTCTCTGGATCATTCCAGGGATCCACTGAGGTCTTGTATGGGATCTCAGTCTGTGGCCCATCGGTGCATCAAGGAGTTCACCAATGTCCTTTTCAGGATGGCAGGCGACTATGTGCACTTCCACATGGATCCCAACTCTCAGGTTGAGAGGTCCTTTGGGTTTAGGGCGATCGCTGGATTCCCCCAGGTGCAGGGTGTCATCAACTGTACGCATGTGGCTATTAAGGCTCCTGAACACCAGCCAGTGGCCTTCATCAACAGGAAGGGCTTCCACTCCATCAGTGTACAACTTGTCTGTGACCACCAAAAACAGATCCGGCAGGTCTGTGCACACTTCCCAGGAAGTTGTCATGCTGTCTACATTTTGAGGCAGTTCCAGGTGCCAGAGCTTTTGTGACCACTTGTGCACCTTCAGGGTTGGATCCTTGGAGATAAGGGCTAACCACTGTGGAGATGGCTACTTCTTCTTTGGCCTCCTTGTCTCGAGAGACAATGGGTAAGCGCCTAGAGGTGGTCAGTGGTTTGTGCAGCAGTGCCTGGAGTGGCTATAAAGGCCAATTCTAGAGTGACAGACTCTTCCACAGGTGCTGCAGATAAAATTGGTTGTCGGGGCTGTTACACAGTTGGCTCTCCCCTTGCGCTTCTGTCTTTTTTCCTGCCAACTGCTAAGTCTCTTCGATTCGCCATTCTTCAGCCCCGCCTTTATGGCTGCACGCCAGCTCTGGCGATCGCTGGCAACTGACTCCCACGACTTGTGCTCAATGTCACAGGACTTCATGTCACGTTTGCAGACCTCTTTAAAGTGGAGACATGGACGGCCGGTGGGTCTGATACCAGTGACGAGCTCACTGTACAATGTGTCCTTGAGGATCCTGCCATCTTCCATGCCGCTCACATGGCCAAGCCATCTCAAGCACCGCTGGCTCAGTAGGGTGTATATGCTGGGGATATTGGCCGCCTCGAGGACTTCTGTGTTGGAGATACGGTCCTGCCACCTGATGCCAAGGATTCTCCGGAGGCAGCGAGGATGGAATGAATTGAGCGTCGCTTTTGGCTGACATACATTGTCCAGGCCTCGCTGCCGTAGAGCAAGGTACTGAGGACACAGGCTTGATATACTCGGACTTTTGTGTTCCGTGTCAGTGTGCCATTTTCCCACACCCTCTTGGCCAGTCTGGACATAGCAGTGGACGCCTTTCCCATGCGCTTGTTGATTTCTGCATTGAGAGACAGGTTACTGGTGATAGTTGAGCCTAGGTAGGTGAACTCTTGAACCACTTCCAGAGCGTGGTCGCCGATATTGATGGATGGAGCATTTCTGATGTTCTGTCCCATGATGTTCGTTTTCTTGAGGCTGATGGTTAGGCAAAATTCGTTGCAGGCAGCCTCAATCCTGTCGATGAGTCTCTGCAGACACTCTTCAGTGTGAGATGTTAATGCAGCATCGTCAGCAAAGAGGAGTTCCCTGATGAGGACTTTCCGTACTTTGGTCTTCGCTCTTAGATGGGCAAGGTTGAACAACCTGCCATCTGATCTTGTGTGGAGGAAAATTCCTTCTTCTGAAGACTTGAACGCATGTGAGAGTAGCAGGGAGAAGAAGATCCCGAACAGTGTAGGTGCGAGAACACAGCCCTGTTTCACGCCCCTCAGGATAGGAAAGGGGTCTGATGAGGCACCACTATGCTGAATTGTGCCTTTCATATTGTCGTGGAATGAGGTGATGATACTTAGTAGCTTTGGTGGACATCCGATCTTTTCTAGTAGTCTGAAGAGACCATGTCTGCTGATGAGGTCAAAGGCTTTGGTGAGATCTATGAAAGCAATGTAGAGGGGCATCTTTTGTTCGCGGCATTTCTCCTGTAGCTGGCGAAGGGAGAACAACATGTCAATGGTGGATCTCTCTGCTCGAAAGCCACACTGTGCATCAGGGTAGACACGCTCAGCCAGCTTCTGGAGCCTGTTTAAAACGACTCAATCGAAGACTTTCCCCACTATGATGAGCAGGGAGATTCCACGGTAGTTGTTGCAGTCACCACAGTCACCCTTGTTCTTATAGAGAGTGATGATATTGGCATCGCGCATGTCCTGTGGTACCGCACCCTCATCCCAGCACAGGCAAAGCAGTTCGTAGAGTGCTGAAAGTATAGCAGGCTTGGCACTCTTGATTATTTCAGGGGTAATGCCGTCCTTCCCAGGGGCTTTTCCTTTGGCTTGAGAATCAATGGCATCACTGAGTTCCGATTTCGTTGGCTGTACGTCCAGCTCATCCATGACTGGCAGAGACTGGGCTGCATTGAGGATGGTCTCAGTGACAACATTTTCCCTCGAGTATAGTTCTAGGTAGTGCTCCATACAGCGGTCCATTTGCTTGCGTTGGTCAGTGATTGTGTCCCCTGATTTAGATTTGAGGGGGGCGATCTTCTTGATGGTTGGCCCAAAAGCTCTCTTAATGCCATCATACATTCCTCTGATGTTTCCGGTGTCGGAGGCCAGCTGATTATGACTGCATAGGTGTTGCCAGTAGTCATTTGCGCAGCACCTGGCTGTTCTTTGTGCAGCGCATCTGGCAGCTTTAAATGCTACGGATGTTAACTCGCTGGGGGCTTTCTTGTAGTTCAGCAGTGCAGTGCGCTGTGACAGGTTCCAGCTCTTCAAAGTGAGATTGAAACCAGTCTGCATTCTGCTTCACATGTTTGCCAAAGGTGGTCATTGCTGAGTCATAGATGGCGTCTCTGATGTGGGCCCACTTGGTCTCTGCATCCCCTGTGGGAGTGTTTTGAAGGGCTTTTTCAAGTGAATTTAGAAACTTATGTAACAACTGTGGATAAGAAATTCTGCTGATGCATGTGAAGACCCCTCACCCTGATGCAGAGGAGGGGGTACGACACTTGGCATGGGAATTAAGGTATTTAACAGGCTTATAAACAGGGATTTTATTCTTAGTTTAAAATTTGCCACCGGACGACGCAAGCGACCATAGAGCAGGCCATTTGGCTGCTGCTGATGAGATTCAGGTGCCTAGATCAGTCCAGTGCAGCCCTTCAGTATTCCCCGTCAAAGGTCTCATGCATCATGGTGGTCTGCTGTGCACTGCACAACCTGGCGGTACAGAGTGGGGAAGCAATGAACTATCAGGAATGTGAGAAGCATGATGCCTCCTCGGATGATGAGGATGTGGAGGCAGGACAACAGGTGCTCTGCAATATGTGCAAAGGAGGCACACAATGCCGTTATACCTTCGTGTTTCCTTTGATCCTTACTGCCAGTTGTATGTTGAGCAAGAGAGACTTACCTTTATGCCACCTTGTTTTTGCCTTCTTTTCTTCAGGAAACAATTGCTCATTGATTCGTTGCGCTGCACTCAGCTGACAAGGCTTCAGATTGGACCTCTTGTCTCAAGCCTCTTCACAGAGGCAGGGTTGAAAAAAAGCACCCAAAGCCATATGGAATAGGAAGGAAACATAGAAAATAGGAGCATGAGTAGGCCATTCAGCCTTTCCGGCCTGCTTCGCAAGGAGATCTTGTTTGTTGGAAAAAAAAGTATTTAATGGCCATGAGAGCAAAAGCTATCCGTTCCAGCTATAATACACATTCACCCATGAAAACTCTGTGCTTCAAGATGCTCTTCTTCATTCTTTTGCATGCTCTCCAATGAGGTGCTTCCCTCTGTGCTGTCAGCTGAAGTGGAGCCAGACTGCAGACCTTTCTGCTCCTTGGCTAGGAATGACCTCGGCAGGCTTCCTCTGGTTGTCTTAGGTTTTGTCGGCCCTGGCACATTGGGGTTCTCCTGCAGAGAAGCAGTAGCACCAGGGAGGCCGTGGTGTTACTGGCAGTGGGGCAGAGGAACTGCTGGCCGCACCAGGAGTACCCTGAGAGGAGCCCACCAGCACCGGTGGGCAGCAGCTCCTCCTCCCTTGCAAGGCACTTCCTGCTGACCATAGAGGGCAGAGGACCTGGTGGTGACTCAAGGTCCCTTGTTCCCTCTCGCCTTGCCACTGCTGCCTTGAGCTCATGGTCAAGACAAGGGTATGCAGGTCTGCACAAATGTCCGGCAGACTCTGCTGAATGTGGCTCTCTAGGAGTGCCACCAATCACTCAATGGAGGATGCCACTCGTGCCCCAGACAGAGACAGTGCAGCACTCAAAGATTCCTCCATTGTCTGTGCTTGGGCACGCATAGCCTCTGGCATCTCTGCCAGATGTTGCCTGACTTCTTGCTGTAGCTGCAGCATTTCCTGTGAAGCTGCTAACACCATGAGCCTAGGGCTCAGCAAAGACCTGGCCTCCCACCTTTTTGTTATTCCTTCATGGGATGTGAGCATCGCTAGCAAGGTCAGCGTTTGTTGCCCGTCCCTAATAGCCTTTGAGAAGGTGGTGGTGAGTTGCCTTCTTGAACCGCTGAAGTCCATCTGATATAGGTACGTCCACAGTGCTGTAAGGAAGGGAGTTCCAGGATTTTAACCTAATGACAGTGAAGGAATGGTGATATAGTTTCAAGTATGGTGTGTGGCTTGGAGGTGAACTTGCAGGTGGTGGTGTTCCCATGTGTCCGCTGCCCTTGTCCTTCTAAGTGGAAAAGGTCGTGGGTTTGGAAGGCAGTCAAAAGGAGGTTTGGTGAGTCGCTGCAGTGCATTTTGTATATGTTAGTGACGTAGGGAGTGAATGTTTAAGTTGATGAATTGCGCCCAGATCAACCGGACTGCTTTGTCCTGTATGGTGTCGAGCTTCTTGAGTGTTTTGGAGCTGCACCCATCCAGGCATATTGAGCGTATTCCATCACACTCCTGACTTGTGCCTTGTATGTGGTGGACAGGCTTTGGGGAGTCAGGAGGTGAGTTACTTGCCGCAGGATTCCCAGTCTCTGACCTGCTCTTGTTGCCACGGTATTTATGTGGCTAGTCCAGTTCAGTTTCTGGTCAATGGTAACCCCCAGGATGTGGGGGATTCAGCGATGGTAATGCCATTGAATGCCAAGGTTAGATTCTCTCTTGTTGGAAATGGTCATTGCCTGGCACTTGTGTGGCAGGAATGTTACTTGCCACTTATCACCCCAAGCCTGAATGTTGTTCAGGTCTCCCTGCATATCGACATGACTGCTTCAGTATCTGAGGAGTTCAGAATGTTACTGAACATTGTGCAATCATCATGTCCACTTCTGACCTTATGATGGAGGGAAAGTCATTGATGAAGCAGTTGAAGATGGTTGGGTCTAGGACACTACCCTGAGGAACTCCTGCAGGAATGTCCTGAATCTGAGATGGTTGGCCTCCAAGTATCACAACCATCTTCCTTTCTGCTAGGTATGACTCCAACCAGCGGAGAGTTTTTCGCCTGATTCCCATTGACTCCAGTTTTGATAGGGCTCCTCGATGCCAACCTCAGTCAAATGCTGCCTTGATGTCAAGGGTAGTCACTCTCACCTCTCCTCTTGAGTTCAGCTCTTTTGTCTATATTTGGATTAAACCTGTAATGAAGTCTGGAGTCGAGTGACCCTGGCGGAACCGATACTGAACTTCTGTGAGCAGGTTATTGCTGTGTAAGTTTGTAAGAGAAGATT
Organism: Heterodontus francisci; assembly: GCF_036365525.1. Classification (NCBI taxonomy): domain Eukaryota; kingdom Metazoa; phylum Chordata; class Chondrichthyes; order Heterodontiformes; family Heterodontidae; genus Heterodontus; species Heterodontus francisci. The sequence continues at coordinate 76,323,635 of NC_090374.1, read as the reverse complement.
CCTTTGACTGTCAGAGACCTGGGCTCTCACAGCCTCTGTCAGCTGCATGGGTGCATCCATGATGTGCTCACCAGGTTGTAGGAACATAGGAGCAGGAGTAGGCCATTCAGCCCTTTGAGCTTGGGCCTGATCATCCACTTCAATGCCTTTTTGCCACACTATCCTACTCTCTGTTTTCTGCCTGTTAAGCAAACCTTAATCCATGCCAGTACATTACCTCCTGTGTATCTTATCTAACCGCAAGTGCATACGCACTGACATGAGAGTGTCTGCACTGGTGGAGGGTACAGGGTTATGAGGTGATGCTGGACTCTCTGAGGCTCCTTCCTCCCCCTCCAATGAGGCCGGCTGTCCCATATTCTCAGAGGCTGTTCGAGTCAGTTCTGTGTGACCTGGATTGGAGAGCAGAGACATTGAAGGGTCAAGAGCCACCTCTCCTAACACAGCACACACCCCTATGTTGGAGTTCCCTGAGGCACCAGATGCCTGATGAGCAGCATGACTCCATCACGGCAGATCCACCCTCATGCCCCATGGTGACCTTACTCACTGTCTTGGGAAGGTGCCCCTGTGTCTCTTCTTCCACAATGCTTCTTCCATCCTCCAGCTCCATGGCTTCCTCCTCGATTGGGCTCTGAACATGAAGGATCAGCAGCCCACTGCTGGTCTTGGCCCAGTCTCAGCGATTGTGTTCAGTCTTCTTCTGCAGACAAAGGGATGAATGATGTTGGTCCCCCAGCGAGAACAATCCCAAGACATGTGCTGGTGTTTTTCCATTGGTTACGGAAGGGGACACACAGATGCCTCCTGCATCCGGCCCCTTTCCAGGGGTTTCCAACGACAAACGGCCTCCTGTCAGGACCATTTCACCATGACACGGGCAGCTTGTCTGCATCTCCTGACCCTTTTCCCACATCTGGCTGGGCACCCACTCTCCAATCAATAGACCCACCTCCTCTGACAGATGCAAGACCCAAGAGGTGAAGGTTTTAAGTGGTACTCATTTTTTCTGCCCAGATGAGGTCATTGCTTGCGGCACTGTATCCATGTCCTTGGTGTGATCCCACACCTGCTCTGTAATCTGCAGCCAGGCTTGCTCAATCAGGCTCCCAGCTTTCCTTCTCCTGTCCCTAGGGAATAGTATATCCTGCTTTTCCCTGGTAGCCTGTAAGAGCACCTGGATGGAGGCTTCACTAAAGCATGGGACCAGCCGGGTCTACTGTCTGCTATTACTCTGCAGCCTTTCAACACTCTGGAAATCCTATTAATACAGACAACAACATTGAATGCGGGTCAGACATCCCTTTAAAAATGGCACCAGCACCTGCCGCAGCATCAGCTGATGCCGGCATCACCACCTCCACCCCCACCACCGACCATGTAATTGGTCAGCCCCCGCGCCTCATTCCCTTAATTGGCCAGCTGCCACTGGATCGCGTGCAGCTGGCTACTCATGGCCCCAACGTAAACCGAACCCAATGCCAGGACTGGCGGCTTCATCATTAAATCTGGCCCCGCGCGTCCTGCACTGCGCTGCCCAGCACTGACATATCTCAATTACATTTAATTCAAAATGTGGATTATTGAGAGTAGATTTGATTTTAATATGGGATTGTTTGCTCTGAAGTCTCAATGCTCATCTACAGGTGTGTAATGCAGCTCTTACTATTTGTTGTTCCACATTTTATAAAGGTGTTGATGCAATGTTACAGCTGTTAGAATTTGTGGGTTATCATTATGAACATTCTTTGTGTTGTGCAGTAATATTGTTTATTGTTTACATGCAGCTTAATATTTGTCAGGCCAGTGAGGGCTAATTTTCACTGGGAAATTGGTGCAGATTTTAAGCCCCCTCCAACTCTCCTTTCTATTGATTTCAATCGAATTGATAATCGGATGGGAAGCATAACAAGCAGCTGATCCGCAGCCATCAGCTTACTCTCCACGCCAAATGTGAAAATCAGTCTCTTGACGCAAACCAAGATATAATTTTAGTTGAAATCACTGGAAACACACAAAAGGTCAGGCAGTATCTGTTGAGAGACCACAAGTTAACATTTTGAATGTTCAACCCTTCTTCAGAACTGGAAAATATTTTAGGTGAACTGCATTTCATAAAAATAACAGAACAAGTTGAAGGTATTCAGCCCGCCTGGCTCACCTTGTCATTTAGGTTCATTTTTGGAGTTCGCACAGACCATTTTCATTTAGTCTTGGCTTGGCACGTGCTGCCTATTGGATCCAATTCTACTTTGAATGCTTGAACTAAATGCAAATTCACTGCACTGGGTGGCAGGAAATTTCATAATATAACAACACTCATGTTTAACTACTCACTGTTTAAATAATGTTTAACACAAGAATTCATTAGTGTATAATTAAGTCCCCTGCATCATGCACACTTTCAGAATTCATCTTCTATCTTCTAATACCCCTGGACAGGTTTCCAACTTGGCTCGGCAAATAATCAGTTGACAGCAGTTTTTCTTTTGTTTGAAAACCCTATTTTCTCCAAGCCCAAGTGATTATAAATGAAGCAAGTTATTAAATACGCACCACTACCTCACATAGGTGAGTAGGAAACAAAGCTAATGGCTCGATTTTGCTGAAATCAAGAAAAGCTGCCCACAAAGATTTAGCAGGTTCTAGAGCATCGCTTTCTCGTATTGCATTGTGATTTTGAACCTGGCATCGTGCATAGGGGATTGGTGGCATCCAGCAACTGTAAAGTCATCAAGCAGACTGATCAACCAGTCAGACTGAAGAATTTTCATAGACAGCAAACCAGGAAATGAAAGCATGGATTATAATTCATTTCTTAATCATTTTACAGAAAGTGAAATCAAGAATGGGACATACGTGTGGAAGTAAGGTAGACGCTGAAATATCATAAGAAACTGCAAAAGATTAATTAAAATTAATTTTTATTATTTAAAAAATCATGGAATTTTTAAATGTTATTGTGCGGAAATGCCACTCCACAATTATAAAATTGGTTTTTCAGGGCCAGAGAGGTTGTTTAGCAGTATGCCATTAAAAACAGTTACACCTCATTCAACAAGGCTTAACATTTTCAGTGGTATTTACAGTGAGAATAGTGCATTAGTTGAAGTTCACATTAATTCACTGATTCTGTGTTGATTGCATCTCTGAAGATTGCAACAGTGTACCCTGTGGAGGAGGTATCACTGACAGCAACTTCTGGATTTCTGCATTTAATTGAGCACGTGCGGATGCCAGACATTGCTGTCAGTTTTACACAGTAATGATGATGAATGTAGACAGTTTTGCTGTTATTACGTCTGTAAATTCCAGGCCACCTACATTATTTGAAAATCACCTAGACAGGGATAAATATTCACTTGGGTAACAATCTCAGTTCATTACAGATTTTCAATACTATCACAATTAAATATGCACTAAAAATAATGCACCACAGTATTAAACCCACAGTGTTAACTGCTTAAAGATAATTTCCGATTGTTTCCATGGGGTTTGGAATGTTAAGCTGGTAGCCCAACACCAGCACAAAAATAATCTTCTTGCAAAAAACAGCAGGAAATATTCATAGAATCATAGAATCTTATAGCACAGCAGGAGGCCATTCTGCCCACCATGCTTTTGCTGACTCTTTAAAAAGAGCTGTACAATTATTCTCACTCTTACGCTCTTTTCTCCATAGCCCTGCAAATTTTCCCTTTTTAAGTATATATCCAATTCCCTTTTGAAAGTTACTGTTGAATCTGTGTCCACCAACCTTTCAGGCAGTGCATTCCAGATCATTACAACTCACTGCGTAAAAAATGTCTCTTCATTTGTTACTGCTTTCTAGCTTGTTTGCTACCTGGCCCTCTGACATCCTGACCTTTGTCATCAGTCTCTTATGTGTCACAACATCAAAGGCCTTCGGGAAATCCACTGCACTAAACTGGTCTACCCTTTCGGTTACTTTTTCAAAGAAAAGGTTGGTTAAACATGACCTTCCTTTTAGAAAGCCAAGATGAAGTTTTTTATTATATCCTTCATCTTTATATTTGCTGTCATCTAATATTTCAAAAAAGATTCTAGTATATTTTCTACCACTTCCAATAAGCTAACTGATCTTTAGTTCCTTCAGTATTTCAATCTCCTTTTTTTTGAAGATAGGAATTACATTTGTTGTCATCTAGTGCTTTGGCACTGTTCTCTTTTCTGTTGAATTTTAATATATGGATACTGGTGCCTCTGCTATCTCCTCCCTAGTTTCTTTGTGCATTTGTGGGTGCAATCTATTTGGACCCAGTTTTTGTTTGCCTTCAATTTAGCTAATTTTACCAGTATCTCCTTTCCTTCTATCTTAACTGTTCTTAATTACATTTTCAAGGCTTCTTCTAATGTTGTAATTTATTCATTGGTGGACTTTTCAGTGAAAACTGAGGCAAAAGTATCTATTCAGCATAGAAGCAAAGACTGCAGATGTGGCAATCTGATGAAAGATCATTGACCTGAAACATAAACTCTGTTTCTCTCTCCACAGATGCTGCCAGAGCTGCTGAGTATTTCCAGCATTTTCTGTTTTTATATCTATTCAGTATCTCTTCCATTTCAGTATCATCTCCCGTGAGCTTTCCTTGCTCATCCCTTAATGACCCTATTCCTATAACAGAGAGTCTACAACTCTGCTTTGTTCTTTTTGTTGAATGCAGGAACCAACACTGTGCTCTTGGCAGAGCGTGAAAGGGATTCTTCACCCAATGGTTTTAAGAACTGGGCCTTTATGTCAGTGCATACTTGGGGAGAGGATCCAGTTGGCACATGGGTTCTGAGCATTACTGATGTGGTAAGTATAGTCATTCACTACTGTGATTGGTTATTTAGAACACTGAACACCTCCATATACTTTGATAATAGTATAGTGAACTCAGAGGGAATAGAGGTGAAGAAATATTAAAAAAAGTAGAAGACCCCCCCTCATTGAAGATGCACCATTATGTCATTATTGTGTTGCTTTCATAAACTGATTAGTCAATAACAGATGATATAAGACAGTTTTAGATCTTTTATGCATTGATACTTTAAAGGATGACTGCATTTAAATTTCCCTGGAATCTAAACGGGCGGCACAGTGGCGCAGTGGTTAGCACTGCAGCCTCACAGCTTCAGGGACCCGGGTTCAATTCTGGGTACTGCCTGTGCACAGTTTGCAAGTTTTCCCTGTGACCGCGTGGGTTTTCGCCGGGTGCTCCAGTTTCCTCCCACTGCCAAAGACTTGCAGGTGATAGGTAAATTGGCCATTGTAAATTGCCCCTAGTGTAGATGGTAGGGAATATGGGATTACTGTAGGGTTAGTATAAATGGGTGGTTCTTGGTCCACGCAGACTCGGTGGGCCGAAGGGCCTGTTTCAGTGCTGTATCTCTAAATAAAAATAAATAAATATTACAAATTATTTTTTGGTAACTTTATAGTAATGGTGTTACAGAGGGGTGTAGCATCCTTTTGTGAATTCTCTATTAAATGGCAAGAAATCCTAAACTTAAATATATCACACTAAATAACAGATATCAAAGGGATCATTTTTTGATTTCACAATCCCAAAGGGGAACCTTGCCCCCTGGAAGCGTATGTCAGAAACTTGGGAGCACACTGCACATGATTTTTCAAATGGCTTGAGAGTCATGTGTGCCGGCACCTGAATTTCCAGTTTGTACTCCCAGCAGGTGAGGCTTCAAGGAGGATAGCAAAGATGGAAAATAACAATTTAAAGGTTAAACATGTAACACAATCATAAGATGTCACACAATGTCTATCAAATGCTCATTTCATTGTCAAAGTTTATGACATTATCTCAACCATGTTCTCTCGTACCCCTCCCTAACACCCTATTTATTTAATTAGTTCTTGGGATGTGGGCGTCATTGGCAAGAGCATGTATTGCCCATCCCTAATTGCCCTTGAGCAATTCTTTCGAGGTTCCTACAGCTCTTCCTTTGAAGTCACAGCAATTGAGTGGAATGGAAATTCATCCCCAACAAGATGAGTGTACTATACCTTATTTACAATGACAAATGGGAGCTGAATTAAAGCCTGGCTCGGGTATAAAATTAAAACCCAACCTGGGCCCGACCCGACAACAGCCAAACCGATCCCGACCCGGGCCCGAGTCCTTTAATTTTTTTAAAAGCCCGACCCGAACCCGACACATGTAATCTGGTTTGGTGGGGTAGCCAGACTTTACTGCAGAATGCAGAGTCCGGACTGCACGTTTCCCGCCTTGACCTCCTGAATGTTCATTTGAAGATTACTTCCCGGGGCAAGGCAGCACTGTCCACGTCCAGCCCGGCCCGACCCGAGCCCGAATGCTGGACCCAGAAGAGAGACCCGACCCAACCTGAACCTGACGCATGTCGTCGGGTCTGTTCGGGTCGGGTAGCCACACTTTAAGCTGAATCAGTTATTGACAAAAAAAAATTGCAGTAATGAAACCTCAATTTCTTTGTCATTTGTTTCTAACATTTTCCGAATGCAATGTTCCATAAGCAAATTTTCAGTAGCATGTCTTTAGTCTTTTTGTTTTTGACCCTGTAGTTCTGCTCTTCAGCTGATTTCACAGTTTATATATTACTCATTTTTGTAGGGGACTTGGGATCAACCTGGTAATTACCCAGATAATTTTCCCTCCTCTCTGTGGGGAGCTGCCTGGCCTCTGTAGGACAAATTCCACAATGTCTGGCTGAGACTAAATAAAACAATCCAGCAGGCTTATGGTTTGATACTCTACCATCAATTTTGCTGAGCGACACTTTGCAATGGTTGAAGATAGTGTCGTGAGTTGGATTGTGACAAGTGTTCCAAAGTTCATCACTGTGAAAGAACAACAACATGTCTTTATACTGTGCCTTTAACATAGTAAAATGTCCCATGGTGCTTCACAGCAGGGTAATCAGAAAAAAGTTGGCACTAATCCCAAAGATAAAAATGACCTGCGCTGTCTGCAGGTTCATGACCAGGAAACAGTAATCAATTTCAAGTGAAATTTCACATCACTTATTTGAGTATGATACTGATATGAACTACAGCAGGAAACAAACATGTTGGATTGAACAGGACCTTCATCCTTCAATCTAGAGGTCTATCAATGATATCCTAATATTGACATACAGACCTTTACATTTCGTGAATTGATGGACATGTCAGTTTGTTTTTTATTATTATATCCAAATTGTAATTTTTCTATAAAAAATTGTCTCCATGTTTATCTGGAAGTCTGGAAGAATGGAAAACAAAGGGGAAATCATTGACTGGAAACTGATTTTACATGGTACCTCCAGCAAACCCGAGCACATGTGGAAACCAAGGGTGTACACTCCTTATAATGCTGTTCAGAACGACAGGAGAGGTGTGGAAACAATGGATGAGTTAATAGAGGTAAGTAGCTCTTACCGAGAATGAGACCAGCCTTTTAATTAAGTACTTTGTAACCTTGTTGGCTAAAACAAATTTGCAGGGAACAACTTTTTTATGTAAGAACAGTTCTGACACATAAGTGTGATGCGTCAAATTCATGACAACAGCAACTATTTAACTGCGGAAACATTATGGGGAAAGAACAAGGTGGGGAGGTGGGACTAATTGGATAAGAGCCAGAACAAGCATGATGGGCCAAATCACCTCCACCTGTGCTGTAAATTTCCACGATTCTATGAAATATTTTACTGTAGGAAAAATGGCCACTGATCATTCAAGCTACCATCATTTCCAACAGGGAGTTCATTTGCTCTTCTAAATATTCACAGGAATGTAGAGTCCCATTTAAAAGATGTAACCATTGCGATTCTGATGTTACATTCAATCTGATAATTTTTATAATCAGTATTACAATCATGAATGATATTGTGAAGTTCTAGCTGTCTAAGGATAAAAACATGATGGCCAGATGTACCTGTGCTACACATATTACTGAAATGTAAGCTAACTAAACATAGACAGGTGGCACCATGGTTAAATAATAACATTTTCCTCATACCATGTGCCTGAACATTGCCTATACTCTACAGCCATAGTGCCAGAATTATGGTGGAAGAGTGGGAGAACCCCACGGAAATTCACGTGGTGTAAGTGCACCCTATAATTAATCATTTGATCATGATGCCTTCACTAAGAATTAATGATTGTTGCTCATTCAGTCAGAATCTTGTATAATGCTTAACTATGTAGTAATTTATAACTACATTATTGTGATTGAATATAGAGTTACAATAGATTCTTAATGATTTTTGGGGTAATTTTATGAATTTGCTTTTGATTGTTTTTGTGGCACTTAACTCCACTTGGAGTTCATATCAGTAATTTGCCCCTGCATAGCCCATGATTTTCCACCTAATAATTTATAAAATTATTTCTTACATGAATAGTAGCTTGCAGTTATATATCAGTTCAGCTCAATGAGTAGGAATTAGATACAAGCTCAAGTTCCATGCCAGGACTTGAAGATATTAACCAGCTGTGCAATACTAAGGGGGTACTAAATGGAAGCTCTACTTGCCAGTGCATGGGGGGGTGTTAAAGATCTCATATCACTATTTGAAGAACATATGAATGCAGGTTTTTTTTTATAGTGTACTAAATAAATGTTTCTGTCTAGTGTAATACAAGCTGATCTAAGGAAACTAGAGAAATTGTTTTGCATTGTCCATATTGCTTTTGCAGGATAACATTTTCAGGAATGTTGAGCCTCCAAATTTATATACAAAGGAGAATACCAGCAAAGAAGATATGAACATGGAAGACACTCAAGAAGAAGTAGACTTACGTCCTGGTCAAAAAACATTTGACCAACAAACTCATGATGATAATGCTCTGTACTTTTTCCATAATAGTAGATCCCATGAGCGTATGAAAGAACCTGTTCAGAACTTGTATCAAGCCACTGGAAAATTAAATAAACAGTCCCAGTTGAAAGACTTGGAGGACAGTGAATACAGTGACCAGCTTTATGACACCAAACCTTATAAGCATAGAGATGATAGATTGCTTCAAGCTTTATTAGAGATGCTAGCAGAGAGCCAATAATTATTAGGATGTGGACAGGTTTTGTGTTAAGTAGAGTATTTAATTGTTTTGTCTTGGTATCTCTGTGATTCTGTGTAAAGAAGTAAATGATTTTAACAAGAAATAATCTTAACAAAACATTTAAACTATATTTTCATTATTTATTTATTGTTGGTCTATAATTTTTACAATATCCATCAAGTACCGTGTGATTATGTGCGGTAGATTTTGTTTCATGAATCTAACAATCAGGCTGTGGACCTGAACACAAATACTAAGGCCACATACAGAGATTTTGAGAATGATATCAGTAAAATATAGTCTAGCAGAATCCAGCCTATCATTGGGATGTTATCAGTTAATTGTTTATAAACAATGAATTAATATTTAACAGTAATTACCATAGATTCTTTGTTAATGAAGTATGTATTTTGCTAATGATGGGCAGATCATTTAGCACTGATTTCACAATACTGCAATGGTTATTTGATTGATTAATTGTTTGATGATGTGGAAATCTTGACAATTGAACACAATTTTACACAAAATATTTCATCATAAAAGCAAACTGTATTTGCCTCGGCCCTGACTTCTGTTGTTTACAATATTGGCTTCCCAATCAAATGGCCATGGACCCAAGTCCCAGAGTAGTTTGTCGCTCTCATCTACTGTTACTATTGGAATGAATTTCAATACTATTCAGCTAGTTCACTAAACAAAGAGTGCCTCATGATCATGAAGTATTCCATCTCAATGGAGAAAAAAAATCCTCCTAATCACTGATCCCAGAGCAACATAGGCTAAGTTGAGGAAAGATTCAGAGCTTGACTGACCCAATCCTTTGGGAGGGGTGGAAACGAAGGAATCATTCCCTGAATAAAAAACAAAACAAATGGAGCTAGCAGTGATATTCACTTTTAAAAACAATGGTGTGAGCATGTACTATAACAGCTAGTGAATCCCACACATCAATGATTAAGAGGTGACTTTTTTAACCTTCATAAATAACCCTGTACCTCAGAAGTAATGGAATCACAATTTGAGTTTCAAGTCATTTGCATATTAGATAGTCATTTTCACCTGTCAATGTGTGAATTTCTGCTTGTATAACAAGTGTTTATTCTTAAAACTAAAATTTATTGGGGATGGTGTGGCTCAATAAATTGGTACGTTATCCTTTCACTTCTGAATCTTGGGTCAAATCCAACTCAGACCAATGGGTTGAGAGGTTTCTTTCTCCACTATCTTTTCCCTTCAAAGGTCCCATATGAAATGGATTGGTCAGTTCTGAATTACTGGGTTTGAGTAACCAGCAACAATCTCCCTGTTAGGTGGCATTGATTGATACTATCCAAACAATCTAACCTAAAATAGTCCAAAAAATGCAATTGAAATGTTTCACAGCAGCAGTAGATGGCAGGGGGATGTTTGAAGTTGAGATGCAACACATTTTGGACCAAAGTAGAAAGAACTTGACTTGATTCCCACCGCTGCATTACCTAGTCTGTGAACGCTTGATACTAGCTCTGGAGACCAAAAGTGGAAAAGTGTTTCAAATTTCAGTGCCGACAAGCATTACCTTAATGAGCAGATAATTCAGTTTTTTTTATTGAATATCTTGAATGTCACTTTCGACCTGTCTGTGAGATATGAGATATAAGATAAAATAATCAAGCTACTGTTTGAGGTGGTTTCACTGATTTTCCTGAAGATTTCCAACAAGTATAAATTCATAAAGAAATATAGGAAAGAAAGCTCAATCAAACCAATGGAAAATCATTGCACCTTTTTATCAGTCTAGAAATATCCCTGTTTTCAATCAGTTTCTAGATTTCTAAGGGGCGGCACAGTGGCGCAGTGGTTAGCACTGCAGCCTCACAGCTCCAGCAACCCGGGTTCAATTCTGGGTACTGCCTGTGTGGAGTTTGCAAGTTCTCCCTGTGTCTGCGTGGGTTTCCTCCCACATGCCAAAGACTTGCAGGTTGATAGGTTAATTGGCCATTATAAATTGCCCCTAGTATAGGTAGGTGGTAGGGAAATATAGGGACAGGTGGGGATGTGGTAGGAATATGGGATTAGTGTAGGATTAGTATCCACTGGTATCAGACCCACTGGCCGTCCATGTCTCCGCTTTAAAGACGTCTGCAAACGCGACATGAAATCCTGTGACATTGATCACAAGTCGTGGGAGTCAGTTGCCAGCGTTCGCCAGAGCTGGCGGGCAGCCATAAAGGCGGGGCTAAATTGTGGCGAGTCGAAGAGACTTAATAGTTGGCAGGAAAAAAGACAGAGGCGCAAGGGGAGAGCCAACTGTGTAACAGCCCCGACAAACAAATTTTTCTGCAGCACCTGTGGAAGAGACTGTCACTCTAGAATTGGCCTTTATAGCCACTCCAGGCGTTGCTCCACACACCACTGACCACCTCCAGGCGCTTACCCATTGTCTCTCGAGATAAGGAGGCCAAAGATAAGTATAAATGGGTGGTTGATGGTCAGCACAGACTCGGTGGGCCGAAGGGCCTGTTTCAGTGCTGTATCTCTAAACTAAACTAAACTAAACTAAAAGTTTATTATTGGATACAGGAGTTCTCCTTTCAATGTTCAAAGTTCTTTTTTCCGTGATGAAATTAAAGCAGCATACTGCATAAGGTATGCAGTATCCTTAATACTTTAGCAAGCTGGGAGAGAAAATGGTGGAATGTTATGTTTGGTGCTTATGGTTATTTGAAATAGTTTGGATATTATATGGCAAATGAAAAGCTCAAGCAGAAAAGCTACATTATTAACCTGAAAAGAAGGGCAGTGCCCCAGCAAGTGATAAGAACTAGGCTAAGCTATCGTACACAGCAACATGGGTGAGTAAGGACGTTTAGTCCATGTCTCAGGACACTTATATCCTGCAGAAGAAAAAAATAATTTAAAAAGGTAAAGTAGGAGCATGCCTCGAGGTTCAGTTGTTAGTATACTCTACAGCATGACTGACTATGGTCAGCCAAAGTAATATTTATGGATAAGTGTACACACTTGCCAAAATAAATTTCTTGTAACAATGTACACAACTGGATCACAAGATCAGATAGACTTATGTAAAATGGAATGTCCACCTATTTGTCTTGTCAAAAGGGGGAAAAGAATGAGATCAAGAGTCGGAGAGTTACAGAGAGAAAAGAATTGCGTTTAATTTCCCTTGCCTGCTACTTAAAATGGAGTGGGGGACTTACTCCACTCCCTGCTCTGACTGAATGCAATTTTAAATTGTAGCCAGCAAGGACACCCATCCTTAACCAACAGAGTCCTCTATAAATATGCAGATCGAGCTCTTCAATCTGCTGTTCTAACCTGAGTCCTGAGCAGGGAGCAGAAGTGCTCCACTGGGTCACACATGAAACCTTGAACTCCCTCCTCCCCTGACTGGGATTCCCCTCCTGAAACACTACCTTGCCCCAGGACAATTCCTGTGGGCTTTCAGTGGTGGCCTCCTACTGCCTGAATTTAATCGCCAGGCAGTGCTACCCACCAACCTCCCATCCATTAAAGTCAGAAAGTCATCAATCAGCACATTTATGAGGCTCGGCCATTAACATTAGCAGAGCCTGAGTGTTGTCGATTCCAGACTGGCAGGTGTTTGGTTTAATCATGCTGCTATCCGGGAGTTAAAATTGACCCCAATGTGTATGATAGGTAGACAAAGCAAGGGTAAAACTTTTTTTTGAATAAGAGTAATGTTATAAAACATAAATTATTATTTGCAATACAAATATCACAAACTATGATTCTGTTTAGCAGCACGTAATGAGGCTATACAGAAACCTTGAATTTAAATAAAAAGTAATTTGTTGACTTCCATATAAAAACATAGGTGATTTCCACCTGTATGTGAGTTTGTAATCAATATATAGCATCTACCATATAAATGGGACTAGTTGAATTTGTGATCACAATTTAAAAGTTATTATTTGTTAGGAAACAATGTCTTCATAATTATTCTGATGTCTTACTCAGCACACCATAGATTAGGATAGCCAGTGTATAACTGTTGCAGCAAATTTAAAATGAACATTTTCAAATTAACTTTTAAACTAGTTCAATCTAAGCTTGTATGTGGGGTATAAACAGAACATAGGAATACCTCTTTTACAATCTAATAACTTTTCAGATGGCCCAAAAAGGTGGGATTAAGTGCCCCTAATGGAGGAGCACCACTAATATATGATAACAAAAGCCAAAAACTTTAAAGGAAACTTAACAATTCAAATTAAAATATCTTTCCCGGGGATGATGATGCACAGCAGTCCCCCTGGTGTCTAGTGCTCAAGGTAGGCCTCAAGCGTACCTCTCTGGGATACCTGGGAGCTGATGTCGCTGCAGAAGAGAGGCAGGCAGTCAGGCCGAGTGACCCCCTCAGAGCATAGAAATAGGAGTAGGCTATTCAACTCATCAAGCCTGTTCTGCCATTCTATTAGATTATTCATGAAAGAGTTAGATATAGTTCTTAGGGCTAATGGGATCAAGGGATACGGGGAGAAAACGGGAACAGGTTACTGAGTTTGGATGATCAGCCATGATCGTATGGAATGGTGGAGCAAGCTCGAAGGGCCGAATGGCCTACTCCGGCTCCTATTTTTCTATGTTTCTATGTTTCTTAACTTAATCAACCTGCTTTGACTCCTTGACCCTTAATACCCATACCTAACAAAAATCACTCAATCTCTGTTTTGAAATTTTCAACTGACCTAGGCTCAACAGCTTTCTGGGGAGAGAGTTCCAGATTTCCACAACCCTTTATGTGAAGAAGTACTTCCTGACATCACTCTTGAGAAAATGTGATTGAGTCTAGTCAGCTATGATGTCGTCCCTACTCCTTGAAGAAACTGTGCATCCCTATTTGCTATGTTTATCCAATAGGATTGCTTATAACGATTTTTTAAAAAGTGAAAGTATAACAGGAATTAGCACTTTTCAAGACCTCAGGATACTGCAGTCTTATGTAAGCAAGGTCAATCAACCTAACAACTTGCATCTTGTTGCTACCTTCTGACATTCTTCATCGAATATTCAAACTATATTCAAAGAGACACAGTTATCCTCCAGGTGCAATCAATTTTTACTGCTTTGTTCAAGCAAAACAGTTCCCTTTTCTGTTTGTGGGCCTGTCTCTGGCATTAGATTTACAAACATAGACAGGCCAGGAACCTTTACAATTGTACAGATCATTTGTCGATAAACCATCTATATTTTTACTAATCGTATGCTGGGTTTTGCAGTATTTTTCAAAGGGTAATTTTTTAATCTTAGATCTGATGGGGTTTTTTATTTGTTCTTGGGGTTTGATTATCGCTGGCAAGGTCAGTATTTATTGCCTATCCCTAATTGCCCTTAAGAAGGCGGTGGCGAGCTGCAATTAGGGATGGGCAATAAATGCTGGTCTTGCTGGTGACGTTCACACCCCAAGAATGAATTTAAAAAGCTTCTGCAGATAGCAGTTTAATGGAAAAAAAACTCCTTTTATTTAATTTGTGAGCTTTGTCACATGATACTCTGACTGTTGCCCTCATTAGTACAATGGAGACCTTCTACTGCCACTTTTGTTTGAGCCAGATTACACCAAACAAAATTCAACAGGATTGAAAAATTACAAGATGTCACAGTAACTTGACATCTTTTTCCTAAAAGAATCAAAAAAGCCTCTGTGTAATTTAAGAGCAAAATAAAGTGCCATGCTACAGTTTTGTGGTTTTTATTGTGTTGCCCATTTAAAGAATGCAGACTGTGCTGACATCTGAAGTTGACGTGTGGGAGAGCTGAACAGTAAAAGACATGCAGGACATGCAGATCAGGATACCAAATGCTATGAACTGAGTTTTGGACTGTCAGGGTAGTCATGCTGTTTTAATTGTATGGTCTGAAAGCAATTATTTTTCCTTTCCTGTAATTCTGTGGTTCAATGGCTGAATGTGATTATCTCTAATTAACTCAGTTCAAACCTCTTTTGTGTTCTTCATGGAAGACCCGAAGTGTCAAAAATTAATAAAATATATGCATGAAACTTGTGCGTAAAAAGTGATGCTAGGTGAACATTTAAAATAAAAGGTGGCAGTAGCAGATCAAAGTTAAAGTGAATAGGTAAATTCTGAGAAGAGTAGCAATCAAAGAGATGGTAATAAGCGGCTCCACGTAATAGTGTAATTGATCTTTTGCTGCCCGCATTTTCCTTGGTTATTTTGGTTGTGTTTTCTTCTGGATAGATATAGATTTAGGAAAATGTTTTTAGAGAATTATTCACAAACCCATGTACATACTAATTCAGTGTAAATATTGCCCACTGATATACCCATATATTATACATTTAACAAATGGTTAATAAACCAGAAGCAAGTATTTTAAATTATGACGGTTCTTCTATTCTTGCTTGGATATTACTAATATTAGTGTATACTGATATGGCTATTACATGAATCATGGAAAACTAAGGTGAATACAATACTACCTTAGTGATATAAAAAAAGAAAATGCTGGAAATACTCAGCTAGTATGGCAGCATTGTGGAGCGAGAAACAGAGTTAAGGGGCTGGATTTTGCCAATTGAATGGAAGTTCCATTGCTGGGTCATTTGCGGGTCAAGCACGGGCACGTGGGCAACTTCCTCAGCGATCGTCCCATCTGTAGCCAATTAATGTCTGGCAGGCAGAGAAGCAACAATAATGGGTGGCGGACAGGAGGTAGTGCTGGCAGGTCGATGAAAGGGACAATTTTAAAGGCTAGTCGCAGCCATCATACTGTTTGCACAGATAAGGCTGAATTTAATGGGCCCCTGGGAGATAGGTTAGGGGGGGTTGGCGGAGGGTGGGGGTGCTGCCATAGAATTGAGATGGAAAGTGGTGGGATGGAGTACCCGTCGCCTTCCCGTCACACCACAATTAAGTCAGGGGTGCGAAAGACCAAAGACGGCCTTCCCACTCAGAGGCCAGTTGAAGCCCTTAAGTGGTCAATCACAAGCCACTTAAGGGCTTCTTCCCGCCGCTGCTGGTGTTAAACCAGTGGTGGGAGGGCCTCTGCCACAAGGGAAGGTCGCCCTTTAAAACAGGGCGGCCTTCCTGTAGGCTTTGTGGGGAGGTCTCCTCTGTGGCATCCTGTGGCCCAAGAGGGCATCTGGCAACAAAGGCCGACCTTCCGCTAGCCCCCCACCCTCAAAGTCCAACCTCTCCCCACTCCCTCACTGGGGCATGCTGCACTGGCCCCAGCGACCCTGCCACACTTAACTTGGGTTTGGGGTCCCAGCGCTGGGCCTGGTCGCAGACCTGGTGTAGTACCGGCAGTGGCCACTGCTCCTGGTGATTTTGTCAATATTACTGAGCTGCTGGCCCTTTGGTTGGCTGGCAACTATTGGATCCTTAAAGTGATGGGAACCACGGCGCTGGGCAGTTAATTGCCTGAGTGCTGTTGAATTGCATCAGTGAGGGGGGGCTCCAAAGGGCCAAGGCGGGGTTCCCCTCACCTTTTCGGCCTGGCACTCACAGCCCCACCAGTTCGACTAAATGTAGTCCATAGAGGGCATTGGAAGGGGTGTCAAACAAGTGAGACTGTACAGGAATGGCTGTAGTCAGAGAAAGGGTGGCTCCATGGTTCAGTGATGCCTCGCTGAAGGTGCTCCTGCAGGTGGCAAGAGAATGGACAGGAGGAGGAGGCCAGCAAGCTTCATGAGGAAGGCATGGCTGGATGTGGCCAAGGAAGTTAACAGCTGCGGGGCGGTCACTCGAACATGGGTGCAGAGACAATTATCAGGACTAATTAAAGTATGGGCTAATAGTTAAAAGCCAGCCTGGATTTGTTCAAGGCAAATGGTGTTTGACTAACTTGATTGAGTTGTTTTTAATGAAGTAATGGAGAGGGTTAAAGAGCGTAGTGCGGTTGATGTTGTGCATATGGACTTGCAAAAGGTGTTTGACAAAATACCACACAATAGACATATTAGAAAAATTGAAGCCAAGGGTGAAAAGGACACTAGCAAAGTGGATACGAAATTCGCTAAAGGACTGAAAGACGAGAGAAGTGGTTGTTTTTCAGAATGGAGGGAGATATACAGTGGCGTCACAGGGGATGGTAATAGGATCTCTGTTCTTTTTGGTATATATTAATGACCTGGACTTGGGTATACAAGGCATAATTTCATAATCACAGATTTCACAAAACTTGGAAATGTAGCAAACAATAAGAAGGATAGTAATAGACTTCAGGAGGATGTAGGCAGAGTGGTGAAATGGGCAGACACATGGAAGATAAAATTTCACACGGAGTAGTATGAAATGATACATTTCAGAAAGATGAGGAGGTACAATTTTAAAGGGAGACAGAGCTGTGGGTGTATATACACAAAGGTTTGAAGGTGGCAGGACAAATTGAGAAGACTGTTTAAAAAAAACTCACATGGTCCTTAACATGTCAGCATAGGCATAGAGTAAAAAAGCAAGGAAGTTATGCTAAAAAGATTCAAAAGCAATCTTCAAAAGGAATTTGGAAAAATACTTGAAGGGGAAGATTTACTAGGCTATGGGGAAGGAGCAGGGATTTGGGGTTCATTGGATAGTTCTTCCAAAGAGCCAGCACAGGCACAATTGGCCAAATGGCATCATTCTATGCTGTATAATTCCATGATGCTATGATTCTATGATTTGAGCAATAACCCTGGAGAGCTCGTAACCAGCAATATTTTCCTCAACACGTCTCATTATTGTAATATATTATCCAAACAAAAGTTTACAAGCTTTCAGTTTATTACGAGAAGAATGATGTAAAGCACAGCTTACCTAATATGCACTGAGAAAATTTATATTAAGATCAACCAAGTGAAAATTCCATTAAGGGCGGCATGCGTATGAAGTCTGCAAATAAATTTCAGCAGGGAAAGTAATTGTGGAATATAGATCATGAAAGGGTTTTGGTCCCATTTGACCTTCGAGGTATCCCAAAAGAAAATCCTTTTATATTTTGAGTTTAAAGATCTGGCTTATAGCTTCTAAATTTAAGTGATCTGGATACGAATACTATTAACCTGTAACAGCAGCTATTACATTGTGCCCTCATATAGCTGGTGATGGAGATAACACCAATAAAGCTGATTATTTGGGAACTATTGATGAAGAAGAAACCTAATTCCACTTTAATTCAATAGCCTGGAATTTCCTCATTATTTCCATTGCAACGGGCGGCACAGTGGCGCAGTGGTTAGCACTGCAGCCTCACAGCTCCAGCGATCCGGGTTCAATTCTGGGTACTGCCTGTGTGGAGTTTGCAAGTTCTCCCTGTGTCTGCGTGGGTTTTCTCCGGGTGCTCCGGTTTCCTCCCACAAGCCAAAAGACTTGCAGGTTGGTAGGTAAATTGGCCGTTATAAATTGCCCCTAGTATAGGTAGGTGGTAGGGAAAATATAGGGACAGGTGGGGATGTGGTAGAAATATGGGATTAGTGTAGGATTAGTATAAATGGGTGCTTGATGGTCGGCACAGACTCGGTGGGCCGAAGGGCCTGTTTCAGTGCTGTATCTCTAAAACTAAAACTAATACAAACCTAAACACCTTCAACCCATTCAGGCCCCAGTGCATATAAATTATCAAACCCTCTACAGAACAATGATTAAGATTGAAAACCATCAAAAAGTTAGTTGAATTTACATTTTTTTATGTTCTTAACTAAATGGTATCAGATTAATAATGTTTCATTGGCAAACTATTTTCCCTTTCCTTATCTCTGAAAAGTGATTGTTCTGGAACATTTCCAAGTTATTTATGGTGTTATGAACTTATGGACTTTGGAGTGTGGTTATGTTTTAAAAACGATGATCTTTAATGTAGAGTAAAATGATCATTCAGAGGAAACATGTGACCCCATACAAAATCTGCCCAGAGACAATCCAGGAGCCTTGGTTACCATGAGAACAAGGAATCCAGATCAAAGACCCTCTTGAAAGCAAGGTGCAAGGTTGCAACTCTACCAAACAATAGGTTTTACTCTCCTGCATTCAGAGATTGTAAACAGGGAGCCAGGGCCTCTAAAATGCAGATTAGAGTTGCAATTTTTAACACTTGGAAATGAAGGAAGGTGGTTTTGCTGCGGTCAGACTTATGGGGCTGGATTTTACCTTAGGCGGACGGGAATTCGCCACGGACTTAAAAGTCGGTGGTGAACCCACTTCCACCTAGCCCGAGGATCCGTCTCGTATTTTACGGGTCCCCAGGCTTTAATTGTCCCAAGGCGGGACTTCCACCCACTTGAGGGAGGAGTCCCACCTCACGGAGCTGCCGGTCAATCAGCGGGCTGGCAGCTCTTAGTCCCAGCAGCACCACCGGGAGTGGTGGTCACTGCTGGGACTGCAGCCCAGCCAACGCCATGGAGCCTGGTGACGAGGCACGTTGGGCTTGCCTCACCAGGGGAATCAGTCCTTCCCTGGTGAGGCTGGAGTGGTTGTTTGGGGGGAATGGGACATCTTGGGTCCCAGGGGTGGGTTGGGAGGCGGGAGTGGCCCTCAATCAGGCACCCTCTGCTTGACTGCCATGGGCACCACCCCATCCTGGGGCATGGAAAGGCCGGCAGCTATCGTTGGGTGGCCTTTCACGTCCCCAGCACGCCCGCTTGCCACAGGTAAAATGCCTGTGGAGGCAGGTAAGGGCCCTTAAGTGGCCGTTAAGTGGCCACTTAAGGGCCTTGATTGGCCTCGGGAGGGCGGGCCGTTTCTCCCCCCCACCCCCCCGCCCGACTGCTGTAAAATTGACCAGAGGCAGGAGTGGAAGGGGGGGGCGTGCAGTGGGGGGTAGACCCCCCGGAGTCTCCTGCTCAATTTTATACTGCCCCCACGCTACCATCCGACCCGCTGGGACAGCATAAAATTCAGCCCATGGTCTCTGAGAATTGTCAAAGACAAATGACTATTGACTTTTATTCTGGATAAATTTGAGTGGCTTTCCTAGCTCTGGAGGCTGAAAGGAAGAAATGAAGACTAGCAATCAGCTGCACAGCCTAAAGAGAGAGAGGCCGGTGAACTGTTTTCTGGGGAAATAGTTGCTTTCAGATCACCGATACATCAAAAGGCTGCTAAAATTTGAACCTGGTTCAAAGGCTCAAGGTTTGCAGAGGAGGAAAAACGAATGGGGTAACCAGAGATTGCCTTATTAACAGAAGTCCAGTTGTATGTACTCGGAAGAAGTGAGTGGAGAATACGTTGGCTTTGAGAAGAATACTGGGAGATCCAAACCATTGCAACTGGGAGGAGTTTGGGACTATTAACTGCAAGGATACCTTTTCAATGAGAACACTGTAATGTATAAATGTGGTGTGGGTTTTCGAGTGTGTTAATAAGTTAATGGGAAATACCTTTCTCTGTAGTTTAGTGTATTTGCTACCTTCTATGTCATGCTCAAGCAAGGATAAATTATGAACTATATAATGAACTTATGAAACAAACCCAAACAAACTTGAGGCGTGCCAAAGTGGCCCGAATACAAACTGACCAATCAGGAGAAAGGATTGTGGCAGCACGTCCTGGAGCACATCAGTGTTGGTTAATTCAGTTAATAGTTCAAAAATGAGGATTCCATCCATTCCAATGAAGAGGAAGGACTTTGCCTAAGATCACAATCTTTAAACTATGTGTAGGCAGAGTTTGGCCTTGACGTCCCTACCTGAAAAGTTGTACCAGGACATTGCCATTGACCTTTGGCTGGAATACAACAAGAGCAGTCTGCAACAGCACATCCATCTTCCTGAACTTCCCAAATATTCCTTCAGTGAACAACGGAAAAGATTACAGGCCTGCACCATTTCAAGTCTTCACCCTGGGGAAAAGCAAGTTTACCGGAGAACTCTTTACAAATCATTAGACCTAACGCATGTTATCTTCATAATCTCTATCTTTTCTTGAGTGTGTGTGCATCCGTATGAGTGTGAGAGTGGGTGTTGTTGCGTATTTTTTGGGTGTTGTATAATAAAAATTTATCTTTCTTTTTAAACTTACGAGAAAACCTGCCATTTGTCTGTTCGTGATAATTAAGGCACTCAGGGGGCTAACAAAACACCTCTCTTTAAAAAGAAAATGCTGTCTTTGGTCAATTGAGAGGTGAAAAAGGGGAACCATCCCTATCAGCTCTCACCTGTCCGTGACAACTAGGTACTGTTTAGTTAATGTTGATTTTTAGTTTAATTGTTTTAGTAAAAGTCGAAAAATGTAAAATCTTGTCATGTTATTCTTTAATCGGTCACTGGGAAGTTCATATCTCTCGTTTTAAAGTTAGTAGTCTCTACTGAGGTTGTAATTTAGATTTAGTGGTCAATAGTGGATATGATCTCTGGCTATGAAATACAAGTTCAATCAGCAAGCATGACCCTATGCATCCAATTGCCTGTCATTTTAATTCTCTGTCCCACTCCCATTCTGACCTCTCTGTCTTCCTACACTGTTCCAATGAAACTCAATGAAAGCTCAAGAAACAGCTCCTCATCTTTCCATTAGGCAATTTAGCCTTTTGGACTCAACATTGATAACCACTGCCCCCATTTTTTCTTTTTGTGCTTTTATTGTTTTTAGGCATCAGCTGTTGGTGATGATTCTGCCTTTCACATTTACCCCCCCACCTGTAGACCTGTTTGTGATTCTTTACTTGTCCCATTACCACCTACCTTTGTCTTGTACCTTTGTCTTGTACCATTGTCCTTTGTCATTGAATCTCTCCTACCTTGCACCCTATTACAGACCTACCCTTTTGTCCTTTCCTCCTCTGCCCCTTCTCCCTACTTGTTTATTTGCCTAAAACCTACTACATTTCTAACTTTCTCCAGTACTGATGATAGGTCACAGATCTGAAACATTAACTCTGTTTATCTCTCCAAAAATGCTGCCTGACCTGCTGAGTATTTCCACCATTTTCTGTTTAAATTACTACCAGGATATCTGCAAGTGAATTTTCAGGGTCCATCAGTTCTGAATACCAATTAAATAATGCACTGTTGGATGTATGAGGGATAAAGTGAAGTAGCCTGTTTAGTTCTTTTCCAATTTTATCCCTTCACACCCATGATAGATTCGCCCATTGCGCTAGCTGGATCTTGGCAAAAACAACTTGCATTCATATTGCACCTTTCTTGTAGGAAATATTTCTAAATGTTTCACACAGGAGAAACTGTACTGAATAATATGAAATTTAAGAGATATAAATGAAAGTATGGTTGGAAAGAAAGACTTTGAGAAGTAAAAAGGTGGAGGAATTTAAGGAGGGAGTTCCAGAAAATATGCTGAATGACTGAATGATTTACAACTAATGAAGGGATGAACTCCCTTCCGAACAGCACTTTTGGTGTACCTACACCCCAAGAAATGCAGCAGTTCAAGAAGGCAGCTCACCACCACCTTCTCAAGGGCAATTAGGGATGGGCAATAAATGCTGGCCTAGCCAGCGAGGCCCACATCCCATGAATGAATAAAAAAAAACAGAAGAGGATGCGGAGGATGCCAGAGTCTGAGGGCTGAAGGATATAGGTAGGGATGTAATACTGGAGGTAGTTGCAGAGGCAGGGCGTGACAAAGCCGTTAAGTGACTTGAACATGCAGACAAGAAGTTTTGAATTCAGCAAGGGAGCCATTGGAGGTTGGTAAGAATGGGCACAGCTGATGAGTGGGACTTAGCTCAGGGCAGTTTGTGGGTGACAGAATTCTAATTATGTTGAGTTTATATAGGTGCTGAGTGGAGGATTGGAGAAGATGGGGAAACCAACAGCGGTCCTTCGGTACCTCCTGAGAGAGTGGCTGGGGAAGGGGCAACGTGAGATGGCTGAGTGTAAGCTCTCAGTGACCTGCAGTATTGCTGTGGAGCTAGGATGAAAATTTCTGTTCCTCTTGGCTCTACATGCAGTAATGCATTGCAATGCCCTGTTGGACAGCCTTATATGTGAGGTAAAGGTCTGCAAAGGAAATCCGACCGAGCCTGAATGCCGGACTCGGAAGTGCGTCCTGACCCGACCCGAACCCGACACATGTCGTCGGGACCCGTCAGGGTTGGGTTGGGTAGTAGGCCTGCACCCATGTACTGATATAAAGGCCAGCTACCCGACCCGACCCCGACGGGACCCAACGACGTGTCGGGTTAGGGTCGGGTCCGGTTGGGTCGCACGTCTGGGTCCAGCATTCAGGCTCAGTCAGGTTTCCTTTGCAGACCTTTAACAAGCAGTTAAGTGAAAGCAGGTGACACCAACTGGCTATAATAGTGTAGTAATTATGTTCTGGGCTAGTAATCCAAAGGCCTGAATGAAGAATTCCAACATGCTGGTTTGAAAAATTGAATTCAATTAAAAAATCTGAAAATAAAAAAAGCAGGTATCAGTAAAAGTGAAACCAGTTGTTGGAAAAATCTAAATGGTTCACTCCTGTCCTTTAGGGAAGGAAACCTGTCATCCTTACCCGGTCTGGCTTTTGCGTGACTTCAGTCCCACACTAACATGGTTGACTCTAAACTGCCCAATGAAGTGGCCTAGCAAGCCGCTCAGTTTTATCATGTTGCTACAATCAGGGCAAATAGGGATCGGTAATAAATGCCAGCCTTGCCTGTGAATGAAGAGGAACTGAAAGTTTGCAATTGATTTTTACTTTAATCCCTGGGAAATTATCAAAGCTGATAAAACTTAGTCATCCTGAGAATGAATATAAAAATAGTTTGCTTACCTTGCTCTTGTTGGCCTTCAGTACACAAAGAGGGAGCAGTCAATGTAATCAACAGTGAATTAGAATGAACAAGTTTAATAAGAAGCTGAACGATGCAACAACAGAGGAAATAATTAATCTTTTCACATGAGACTTTAAGAAATGCAAGAGTTCAAGTGAAAAAGTCATTGTGAATAACATGAATATTTTAATGTCCTGTGATCTTTGCTCTAACAGAAGTTAAAATTACTTATTGCTTCTCCTACCTTTAATGTTCATTTGCACACTTATGAAATCAAAATTTGATAGGCTTTTATCATTCAAACAGTAGAGAATATTAATGTTTACTGTTTGAATAAATTGACAGTTATTCATTAAGAGCAACTGAAAGTTTGCAATTGATTGTTACTTTAATCCCTGGGAAATTATCAATGCTGATAAAACTTAGTCACACTTTTATGTTTTGAAATTCAGATTAAGATCAAAAACATGAGCAGTTATCTCAATAAAAATTAATATTGTCAATTAGACATGTTGCTGCTAGAACAGGTGTTGAAATGAGCTTCTGAGACATCAGGATATGAGAAATGTATACTGAAGGAGGCAGCTTTCCAGTCAGAGATGACAATATTGCAATAATACAAAGGGCCCTGTGGCTCTTTCAGAGCAATCCCATCCTAAAGATGCAAAAGGACATTGGAAGAGCCATGATTTAGGTTGAGATATGAGTGCTGATCCTCCCGAGCAGTTTCCACAAGGCACTATTGGGGCCAAGTTTCCACCCAATGTCAACAAGATCAGTGATATAAAAAGGGGTATGATTGGGGGAAGGATGTTTGAGGCCGAGAATTTCTGCTGCCTTGATGTGGTGGGCTGGTACACTCAGAGAGACCAGGCATACCCACCTAGGAGCCCAGGCCAGTGATAAGTTCTGGGCCTGAAAGATGGAAAATTTGGAGACTTTGTAGCATTGCTTCCAAGGGGAGAGGAGAGAGCATGGACCCCCCTAAACTCAATAACCAAAACTGAAACTTCCAGCCACCTTTGGCAAAATGTGCCCTTAATGGCAATGGCTACCTGGTGCCTGCATATACTGGGCTGAATTTTGTGGCGCTGGTGGGGCTCCCAGGCCAATTGAGGCCTTTAAGTGGCCTCTTCCCAGTTCCACTGCAATTTTATTGAAGGTAGAGGGGTCTGCCACCATGTGGAAATGCCATCAGGTGAGCTCCAAGTGAGGTCAGGTGGTCCCTCCTTTGGGGGTGATCCAGGGTCCCCAGAGGGCCCCCCTGGTGGCAATGGGGAGATGGTAGTGTAGTGGTAATATCACTAAACCAGTAATCCAAAGGCCAAGGCTAATTCCCTGGGACATGGGCTCAAATCCCATCACAGCAGTTGTTGGAATTTAAATTCAATTAATTAATTTAAAAAATCTGGAATTGAAAGCTAGTCTCAGTAATGGTGCCATGAAACTATCATCAATTGTTTTAAAAACCCATCTGGTTCACTAATGACCTTGAGGGAAGGAAATCTGCTGTCCTTGCCTGGTCTGGCCTACTTGTGACTCCAGACCCACAGCAATATGGTTGACTCTAACTGTCCTCTGAAATGGCCGAGTAAGCCATTCAGTTGTCAAAGGTAATTAGGGATGGGCAACAAATGCTGGCCTTGCCAGTGATGCCCATATCCCATGAAATAATTTAAAAAATGACTGCAGCTCCCTCCCACTCTCACTAACCCCCTCCCACCCTGTCACTGGGGGCCGCCTGAATGGCCCTAACAATCCTTACCCCACTTACCTGTCCTGGGGTCGCCTCATTCTTCTAGATGGCAGGGCCTCCTGCAGTGCCCACCGCCACCGGTGCTATCGGTACTGCAGAGCTACCAGCCTTCCGAATGGCTGGCAGTTCAGGAGGCAGGCACTCATCCCTTAAAGGACAGTGTCCCCCGTGGTGGGCAGTTAATTGGCTGCCTGTCATTAAATAGCAATGATGGTCCGACGGAGGAACTGTCCTGCCGCTGGGAACCCTGTCACAGAAATAAAATTCTGCCCATTAATTCTCAGTATGTGGGTGATACTGGCAAGATTGCCTTTATCGTTCATTCCTGTTACCTTGAGAAGTCTTCTCTCTACGCAATCCTTTAACTGCTGCAGTCCTGTGGTGATGGTGCTGTCATAATGGTGTATGGAAGGGAATTTTAGGATATTAACCCAGCAATGACGAGGGGATAACAATACCTATTCAAGTCAGGATGATGTGCAATTTGGTTTGGAACTTGCAAGTGGTGCTTTTCTCATGAAATTGCTGCATTGTCCTTCTTTTGGGAGAAATTGTGGGGAGGGGAGGTTTTGTCAAAAAAAAGCTTTGTGAGGTGCTGCAGCGCATTCCTTAGATCATACATACTGCAACCAGATTGTGCTGGTGTGTGGGGGCCTTGAAAAAAGCAGAAACAATTGGAGTAGGACTAAAAGCAGACAGAATGCTGAGGAGTTGATATTGTGATGGAGTCTGCAGTGTGTGACCAATGGAGGAGCATGTACTGACTATTTTTTGAATATATGACTTGTTGAATGCTGTTAAGTGCACTGACTCTGGTTTCAAAGCTTGATTTTTCTGATTTGAAAATGAAACTGGAAACTTCAGTGTTTCGGAGAAACTGAACTGGTTGGAACAAGATAAAACAAAAAGTGGGTCATTTGACCAGAGGCATGTGACTAGAGCTATTCAAGCTCAGTTTTGACAAACTGCAGAGCTGAAGTGCCTGCAGGCTTTTAAGCAGAGAAGCTGTAGAGAGAGAAAACTGATTCTGGGAGCTGGCCATCAGCAGATACGAGTTGTGCAGTGGTGTTTGGTTACTTACGTTGACACTGGTGGAGTTATATCAAGGCTGTCATGGGCAGAACTATGGAAGTTCCGCAGGCATGAGCAGTTTTGCTGGAAATGGTATTAGAGAAGTTTGGGATTGTAGGGGAACTGTTGTCGAATGGAAATCAACGTTTGTATCTTGGAGAACATGAGTTGGAAATCAATCTGAAGAAGTTCATAGATTCGAGGAATTTTATGGCTGTTTGGGGTCATCTTTGCTGAGAGGACTGCCCAGTAAATCCATGAGCTCTATCTTTGTTACATCTGATAATTAACATGTAATCTAGACCGTGATTTGACTGTTAATTCATGTTTAATTTACACTGACTTTGGTTTGATTGTTAAAGTAAAATTTATAAATGTGAAATCTTGAATGTATGGTTTTTCTATTGCCATTCAGTAAATTTGATTCTTTTGGTTTGTTGATGTCCATGGGGTTCATAACAATATTAATGCAGAGGTGGGATCTGAGTAGCGGGGATTGATAGCGGGCATGAAATGAGAAGCATTGGAATGTCCGATTTCAATACCGCTATCTCATTATGATTTTACTTCTGGGTTTTACGTTTCCAAGTTATGTGAGCAGGCATTATATGCACCTGTGTAATGCAATTTCACTTTGATTATTTAAAGAGCTCCAACACGCAAGGATCAGAGCAACCTGACTTTACCTCTGCTGAAACCACAGGGGTTGCACCTGATAGGAGCGGTAGGTAAAGAAAAAGAAAAGCTTTGTTCTTAATCAAGCACATGAGTGTTTATGAAAATGTATTCATAAATTTGCTTTTATTTTTTCACATATCCACTTTCCCATATCCACCATTCTTTCTTGGCGAGTGCCAACTCAGGTTTCCAGTTTCTTGATGATGAACATGAAGACATGCACATGCAATGGATGGATGGTTAGTTGCAGGACTGCATTGTGTTGGTGGGGGTGGGGAGGAGGGGGCCGGGGTGTGATCGTTCTTTTCAGCCAGTCTATATGACTTACTGAACTTTCAAGGTTTTAGGGTATCCCTGGCATTCTGAGCAGCAGTATGATTGGCTGGCGTTGCTGTCCCCATCTTCATCTTCCTCCTCCTCCTCATCCTTCTTTTCTCTATTGGAATCCTTATCAGATGAAAAGTGTTGAGTGCCTGTGCTGAGTGGCTTGTTCCTCCTGCCTCTTTAGTCTTCACTGCTGCACTATGTTGTATAGAATACACTACCCAAGGATTAGCCTGAAGATATGAGGGAGGCGGTGGGACAGTGGTAATGTCACTAGACTAGTATCCCAGAGCCCCAGGCTAATGCTCTGGGGACATGGATTCAAATCCTACCATGGCAGATGATGGAATTTGAATTCAATTCATAATCTGGAATTAAAAAGCTATTCTAGTGGTGACCGTTGTTGATTGTTGTAAAAACACATCTGGTTCACTAATGTCGTTGAGGGAAGGAAATCTGCCATCCTTATCTGGTCTGGCCTACATGTGACTCCAGACCCACAATGCTCTTAAATGGCCTAGTAAGCACTCAGTTGTATCAAACCACTCCAAAGTCCAAGAAAAGGAATGAAACCAGTTGAATCTCCCGGCATCGACCTAGGCACTGGAAACAACAATGGCAAACCCAGCCCTGTCACCCCTGCAAAGTCCTCCTCACTAACATCTAGTGGCTTGTGCCAAAATTGAGAGAGCTGTCCCACAGACTAGTCAAGCAACAGCCTGACATATTCATACCTTACAGACATGTCCCTGACATCACCATCCCTGGGTATGTCCACAGGTGGCGGCACAGTGGTATACAGTCGGTGGGGAGTTGCCCTGGGAGTCCTCAACATTGACTCCAGAGCCCATGAAGTCTCATGGCATCAGGTCAAATATGGGCAAGGAAACCTCCTGATGATTACCACCTACCGTCCCACTTCGGCTGATGAATCAGTGCTTCTCGATGTTGAATACCAATTGGAAGAAGTACTGAGGGTAGCAAGGGCACAGATGTACTCTGGGTGGGGAACTTCAATGTCCAACACCAAGAGTGGCTCGGTAGCACCACTACTGACCGAGCCCTAAAGGACAGAGCTGCTAGACTGGGTCTGCGGGGGGTGGTGATGGAACCCACAAAAGGGAAAAACTTACCTGAACTCGTTTGCACCAATCTACCTGTCACAGATGCATCTGTCCATAACAGTATTGTTAGGAGTGACCACTGCACAGTTCTTATGGAGACAAAGTCCCGTCTTCACACTGAAGGTACCCACTATCGTGTTGTGTGGCACTACCAACATGCTAAATACGATAGATTTCGAACGGATCTAGCAACTCAAAACTGGGCATCCATGAGGCGCTGTGGGTCATCAGCAGCAGCAGAATTGTATACAACCACAATCTGTAACATCATGGCCCGGCATATCCCCTATTCAACCATTACCATCAAGCTGGGCGACCAACACTGGTTCAAGGAAGAGTGCAGGAGGGCATGCCTGGGGCAGCACCAAACATACCTAAAAATGGTGTGCCAGCCTAGTGAAGCTACAACACAGGACTACTTACATGCCAAATAGAGGAAGCAGCATGCGATAGACAGAGCTAAGCAATCCCACAACCAATGGATCAGATCTAAGCTCTGCAGTCCTGCCACATCCAGTCCTGAATGGTTGTGGACAATTAAACAACTGACAGGAGGATGAGGCTGCACAAATATCTCCATCCTCAACGATGAGGGAACCCAGCACATCAATGCAAAAGACAAAGCTGAAGCATTGGCATCCATCTTCAGCCAGAAGTACCGAGTTGATGATCCATCTCGGCCTCCTCCTGAGGTCCCCCATATCACAGATGCCAGTCTTCTACCAATCCAATTCACTCCACGTGATATCAAGAAACAGCTGAAGGCACTGGATACTACAAAGGCTATGGGCCCTGACAACATTCCAGCAATAGTACTCAAGGCATGTACTCCAGAACTAGAGGTGCCCCTAGCCAAGCTGTTCCAGTACAGCTACAACACTGGCATCTACCCGACAATGTGGAAAATTGCCCAGGTATGTCCTGTGCACAAAAAGCAGGACAAGTCCAACCCAGCCAACTGCCTTATCAGTCCCCTCTTGTTCATCAGCAAAGTGATGGACGGGATCGTCGACAGTGCTATCAAGCGCCACATGCTCATCAATAACCTGCTCACTGACACTCAGTTTGGGTTCCACCAGGGCCACTCAGCTCCTGACCTCATTACAGCCTTGGTCCAAATATGGACAAAAGAGCTGAACTCCAGAGGTGAGGTGAGAGTGACTGCCCTTGACATCAAGGCAGCATTTGACTGAGTATGACATCAAGGAGCCTTAGCAAAACTGGAGTCAATGGGAATTGGGCAAAAACTCTCTGCTGGTTGGAGTCATACCTAGCACAAATGAAGATGGTTGTGGTTGTTGGAGGTCAATCAACTCAGCTCCTGGAGTTCCTCAGGGTGGTGTCCTAGGCCCAAACATCTTCAGCTGATTCATCAAAGACCTTCCCTCCATTATAAGGTCAGAAGTGAGGATGTTTGCCGATGATTACACAATGTTCAGCACCATTCGTGACTTCTCAGATACTGAAGCAGCCCGTGTCCATATGCAGCAAGAGCTGAACAACATCCAGGCTTAGATTTATAAGTGGCAAATAACATTCACACCACACAAGTGCCAGGCAATGACCATCAAACCATTTCCCTTTATGTTCAATGGC
Organism: Heterodontus francisci; assembly: GCF_036365525.1. Classification (NCBI taxonomy): domain Eukaryota; kingdom Metazoa; phylum Chordata; class Chondrichthyes; order Heterodontiformes; family Heterodontidae; genus Heterodontus; species Heterodontus francisci. Next base: position 76,293,358 of record NC_090374.1, on the reverse strand, counting down.
ATTACCATTGCTGAATTCCTCATGATCAACATCCTGGGGGTTACCATTGACCAGCAACTGAACTGGACCATCCACATAAATGTTGTGACTACAAGAGTAGGTCAGAGGTGAGTGACTCACCTCCTGTCTCCCCAGTGCCTGTCCACCATCTACAAGGCACAAGTCAGGAGTGTGATGGAATACTCTCCACTTGCCTGGATGGGCCAAGCTCCAACAACACTCAAGAAACTTGACACAATCCAGGACAAAGCAGCCCACTAGATTGGCACCCCATCCACCACCTTAAACATTTAGTCCCTTCACCACCGACGCACAGTGGCAGCAGTATGTACCATCTACAAGATGCACTTCAGCAGCTTACCGAGCTCCCTCAACAGCACCTTCAAAACCCATGACCTCTACCACATAGAAGGACAAGGGCAGCAGATGCATGGGAACACCACCACCTGCAAGTTCCCCTCCAAGTCACACACCATCTTGACTTGGAACTATATTTCCATTCCTTTACTGTAGCTGGGTCAAAATCCTGGAACTCCCTTCCTAACAGCACTGTGGGTGTACCTACACCCAAGAATGGCATCGGTTCAGGAAGGCAGCTCACCACCACCTTCTCAAGGGCAATTAGAAATGGGCAATAACTGCTGGCCTAGCCAGTGACACCCACATTCCCGAATGACAATCTGAGCCTTCGGCAGCTCTGCTTTTCCAAGAGCTCAACAAAGCTGAGCCACACATTGTAGACTCTTTTTGGTGAGTATTGCCTCTTATGAGTTTCACCCTTCTGTTACTTCCCTCTGTTTTCCACTAGCATCCCCTCCACTGTGCATTCTTGTGGCTGTAGATTCTGATTGTCTTCCTCATCTGAAGTCCAATCTAAAGCAGCCGTGCAGCCACCCATCATGATGTTCTCTGTGTGAACATCTCCAAGCTCACAAATAATTCTCTCAGACACTGTTTCAGAGGAAACTGAGAAAGCAGCTGCGAGCACTGAACCTTTATTCATATTGAGATTCCTGAATTTTAACCATCTCCATGAAGTGCAGTTCAATCATGCCTCTGTTTCACTGGCAGTTTCCCATGCAGAAGCCGGTAATTTTAAATTGCTGCCAAAACCTCAGGAAAGGAACACTAGGTTACCTCGACACCCTGATATCTGCCACAGGTAAAAAAGAAACTGGCATTTGTGGCGAGTTGGGGTCACGTTTTGCTAATTTGACAATTTAACCATTGTATCTCCACCCCCCTACCCCCCACTGACCCTCTCCATCTGTCATGGCCGCTAAAACGCCGCCCTTGAGAATGGAACTAAAAAAAAGAAACAATATCGGGAATGGAAGAAAAATCAAGCCAAAGCCAGTTGACAATTGAAGAATAATGCAAATACTGACAACTAAGAACCTGTGAGTGTGGCCAGCTAAAGGCCAAATGCAAATTCTAAGCACTGTTTGACAAAGTCAGCTGAGACCAAAATAGAAAGGTAAAATAGGTACCAACCGAGATTTACTGGGGTTGCTGCGGCTTAACAAGTGGCCAACACCAAAAAGTACATTATTTTTAAAACCTACATTCCTGTGGGTCTAGGAAGAGTGGGAGTGCTCCTCCTGCATCCACAGCACTCCAGCCAGCCTGTTGTCAGCCATTGCCCATCTGTGATCACAACCCCTCCATTCTTCTAACCCTTTTCCCAAGACTTACCCAAGGGCCGTTGCCAACAGCTCAAATTGGATGTGCAACCAGGTGACAGGTGGTGGCAGTTCACCTCTATTATTAAAATGAGATCCAAAGCCCAGTTTCAGGTGAGCCTCGAGCTTCTGGTTTCTGGCATGTTGTTGGAGAGTAATACCTATTTTGTCCCCAAAAACTGGCCCAAATCAATTTTGACCCCTATCTCTCTCTCTTTCTCTCTCTCACATATGCATGCATCTCTCTCTAAATCCAGTCTTTCTCTCTCTCTCCTTTAGTTTAATGTATTTGTCAAAGCACACTCATTTTCACAAATAACTTTTCTGTTTTACGCATTGCCAAAGTTAAAAGACCCACCCATTGATTCCATCGCCCCCAATCTCTCGTCCTGCCGGATCTGGAAAATTCAAATTGGTCTTGACTACTCAGTTGTAGCACCATGGGAGATCAACTAATAAAAGAAGAATAAAAGAAGAGCTGGTTCCCCCACATTGTCATGTATTCCACTGTCAGTCCAGGGCTGCATATTAAAAAAATGAAATGCATCTCCCTGTGGTGCTCCAGATTAAGCTGAGGCTTCCTGCATTTTGCCAGCCCTTCCTCTAAGGGCTGTTCCATAGACTCAAGCAAGTTTTCCTGATCATCCCTCTGGTACGCTTTAATCTCCACTGCAGTGCAATCTTCCCCTGCCTAGTTTGTTCCTCTCTACCAGCTTTTCTGTGTAGGCCTCTTTCATCTCTGCTAGCCAGTTTACAATTCAATGGGATTTCAGAATAAATTACATTCGAACATTTTTATAAGCCTTTCATGTGATCTCCCCCATCCCCTAAATTCCGTCGCTTCCTGCTCAGTATCCACTTTTCCCCATTGTAATTTTTTTTATTCTTTCATGGGATGTGGGCGTCGCTGGCCAGGCCAGCATTTATTGCCCATCCCTAATTGCCTTTGAGAATTCGGAGATATTCACAGAGAGCATTGCAAGAATTCAAGATCTTTTTGAATTTATTTTCTCAGGTTTAATCAACTTCACAGAAGGAATTGAACATCCTGGGAAAACTCGCATGGGTAACACAGACGGTTGTGTAAGCTATGATGCTGACAGTTTAAAAACTGAACCCTTTTAAAATAGAAGAGTGGAGATAAATTTCTTTTGTTAATCTGAACAATGAACTAGCCAAAAATACAATTAATTTTATATGTAATTGCACTCATCAAGAGAAATAAACACAAAGGTAATAATATGCATTTGCCTGTAAAACACTGCACCTGCCCCGACCAAGAGATGAAGGCCATTGATGAGGTAAAAAGGCATATAAAACCTTTTACAGCAGCTGAAATATCCAACCTCCCACAAGAAGTTTTTAAATGTCAATCAATAAGTAAACAGGAGACATGCTGTGACTCATTATTCTGAACACAAGTGGTGCGCTTTTGTACTGGAAGGTCAAACATAACCTAGTTCTTTTTTTACCCTTATTTTGTTTGCTTTATTAAAATAGTCTGCAGTTTTGGAAAACTGCACGACAGTTCAATATATCCTGAATTCACTGTGAATGTTTCTTTTTCACTCCTGCCCACCACAGAGTATTATCTCCTTTACTGGGGCACATTTCATGATGATTGTCACTGTCGGGTGTTGTGCAATGTGATTTTAGTCCTCGAAATAATTGCAAAAACCTTGTCTTTTTATCTCAGACCTAGTCCTATTTTCATTATAGTTTTCATTAGAAATGTAATCCTACGGTCGATGACAATACTGCAATTTTCCCCACTTTCTAGTCAACGGAAACAGCACTGGTACCTCCTTGCAGATGACAAACAGACTGGAATCTTTATGATGGAAAATGAAACTGTATAATAAAGGGTATTGACATTAAGGCTTACCGGTTGTTTGATGTCAAACAAGTCTGCACCATTACTTCAAAAGTAATCTTCAAAAGGGAATTTGACATATACTTGAAAAAGAAAGCTTTGCAAGGATATGTCGAAAGAGCAGGGGAGTGGGCTAATTGTATAGTTCTTGCAAAGATCCAGCACAGGCATGATGGGCCAAGTGGCCTCCTTCTGTGCTGCAAGGTTCTAAGGTTACATTGTAATTTTGTAATGTTCTCATTCCCTCTCCATTATTAGAACAAAGAACAAAGAACAGTACAGCACAGGAACAGGCCATTCGGCCCTCCAAGCCTTGATGCCTGCCTAAACTAAAACCTTCTGCACTTCCGGGGACCGTACAACTCTATTCCCATCCTATTCATGTATTTGTCAAGATGCCTCTTAAACTTCGCTATCATACCTGCTTCCACCACCTCCCCCAGCAACAAGTTCCAGGCACTCACCACCCTCTGTGTAAAGAACTTGCCTCACACATCCCCTCTAAACTTTGCCCCTCGCACCTTAAACCTATGTCCCCGAGTAACTGAATCTTCCACCCTGGGAAAACGTTTCTGACTATCCACTCTGTCCATGCTGCTCTTTTTTTTTTATTCATTCATGGGATGTGGGCGACACTGGCCAGGCCAGCATTTATTGCCGATCCCTAGTTGCTCTTGAGAAAGTGGTGGTGAGCTGCCTTCTTGACCCGCTGCAGTCCATTTGGGGTAGGTACACCCACAGTGCTGCTAGGAAGGGAGTTCCAGGATTTTGACCCAGCGACAGTGAAGGAACGGCGATATAGTTCCAAGTCAGGATGGTGTGTGACTTGGAGGGGAACTTGCAGGTGGTGGTGTTCCCATGTATTTGCTGCCCTTGTCCTTCTAGTTGGTAGAGGTCGCGGGTTTGGAAGGTGCTGTCTAAGGAGCCTTGGTGCATTGCTGCAGTGCATCTTGTAGATGGTACACACTGCTGCCACTGTGCGTCGGTGGTGGAGGGAGTGAATGTTTGCAGATGGGGTGCCAATCAAGTGGGCTGCTTTATCCTGGATGGTGTCGAGCTTCTTGAGTGTTGTTGGAGCTGCACCCATCCAGGCAAGTGGAGAGTATTCCATCACACTCCTGACTTGTGCCTTGTAGATGGTGGACAGGCTCTGGGGAGTCAGGAGGTGGGTTACTCGCCTCAGGACTCCTAGCCTCTGACCTGCTCTTGTAGCCACGGTATTTATATGGCTACTCCAGTTCAGTTTCTGGTCAATGGATGTTGATAGTGGGGGATTCAGCGATGGTAATGCTGTTGAATGTCAAGGGGAGATGGTTAGATTCTCTCTTGTTGGAGATGGTCATTGCCTGGCACTTGTGTGGCGCGAATGTTACTTGCCACTTATCAGCCCAAGCCTGGATATTGTCCAGGTCTTGCTGTATTTCTACACGGACTGCTTCAGTATCTGAGGAGTCACGAATGGTGCTGAACATTGTGCAATCATCAGCGAACATCCCCAGTTCTGACCTCATGATTGAAGGAAGGTCATTGATGAAGCAGCTGAAGATGGTTGGGCCTAGGACACTACCCTGAGGAACTCCTGCAGTGATGTTCTGGAGCTCAGATGTTTGACCTCCAACAACCACAACCATCTTCCTTTGTGCTAGGTATGACTGCAGCCAGCGGAGGGTTTTCCCCTTGATTCCCAATTGACCTCAGTTTTGCAAGGGCTCCTTGAAGCCATACTCGGTCAAATGCTGCCTTGATGTCAAGGGCAGTCACTCTCACCTCACCTCTTGAGTTCAGCTCTTTTGTCCATGTTTGAACCAAGGCTGTAATGAGGTCAGGAGCTGAGTGGTCCTGGCGAAACCCAAACTGAGCATCACTGAGCAGGTTATTGCTCAGCAAGTACCGCTTGATGGCACTGTTGATGACACCTTCCATCACTTTACTGATGATTGAGAGTAGGCTGATGGGGCGGTAATTGGCCGGGTTGGACTTGTCCTGCTTTTTGTGTACAGGACATACCTGGGCAATTTTCCACATTGCAGGGTAGATGCCAGTGTTGTAGCTGTACTGGAACAGCTTGGCTAGGGGCGCAGCAAGTTCTGGAGCATAGGTCTTCAGTACTATTGCTGGTATATTGTCAGGGCCCATAGCCTTTGCAGTATTCAGGGCCTTCAGTCGTTTCTTGATATCATGCGGAGTGAATCGAATTGGCTGAAGTCTGGCATCTGTGATGCTGGGGACTTCTGGTGGAGGCCGAGATGGATCATCAACTCGGCACTTCTGGCTGAAGATTGTTGCAAATACTTCAGCCTTATCTTTCGCACTGATGTGCTGGGCTCCCCCATCATTGAGGATGGGGATATTTGTGGAGCCACCTCCTCCAGTTAGTTATTCAATTCTCCACCACCATTCACGGCTGGATGTGGCAGGACTGCAGAGCTTAGATCTGATCCGTTGGTTATGGGATCGCTTAGCTCTGTCTATCGCATGCTGCTTACGCAGTTTGACACGCAGATAGTCCTGTGTTGTAACTTCACCAGGTTGACACCTCATTTTGAGGTATGCCTGGTGCTGCTCCTGGTATGCCCTCCTGCACTCTTCATTGAACCAGGGTTGGTCTCCTGGCTTGATGGTAACGGTAGAGTGGGGGATATGCTGGGCCATGAGGTTACAGATTGTGGTTGAGTACAATTCTGCTGCTGCTGATGGCCCACTGCGCCTCATGGATGCCCAGATTTGCATTGCTAGATCTGTTCGAAATCTATCCCATTTAGCACGGATAGTGCCACATAACTTTGTAAACCTCTATCATGTCGCCCATCCACCTCCATCGTTCCAGTGAAAACAATCTGAGTTTATCCAACCTCTCCTCATAGCTAATGCCCTCCAGACCAGGCAACATCCTGGTAAACCTCTTCTGCACCCTCTCCAAAGCCTCCCCGTCCTTCTGGTAGTGTGGCGACCAGAATTGCACGCAATATTCTCAGGGTGGCTTAACTAAAGTTCTGTACAGCTGCAGCATGACTTGCCAATTTTTATACTCTATGCCCCGACCGATGAAGGCAAGCATGCCGTATGCCTTCTTGACTACCTTATCCACCTGTGTTGCTACTTTCAGTGACCTGTGGACCTGTACGCCAGATCTTACTGCCTGTCAATACTCCTTAGGGTTCTGCCATTTACTGTATATTTCCACCTGCATTAGACCTTGCAAAATGCATTATCTGACATTTGTCTGGATTAAACTCCATCTGCCATTTCTCCGCCCAAGTCTCCAACCGATCTATATCCTGCTGACAATCCTCATCACTATCCACAACTCCACCAACCTTTGTGTCATCCGCAAACTTACGAATCAGCCCAGCTACATTATCCTCCAAATCGTTTATATATACTACAAACAGCAAAGGTCCCAGCACTGATCCCTGCGGAACACCACTAGTCACAGCCCTCCATTCAGAAAAGCACCCTTCCACTGCTACCCTCTGTTTTCGATGACCGAGCCAGTTCTGTATCCATCTTGCCAGCTCACCTCTGATCCCGTGTGACTTCACCTTTTGTACCAGTCTGCCATGAGGGACCTTGTCAAAGGCTTTACTGAAGTCCATATAGACAACATCCACTGCCCTTCCTTCATCAATCATCTTCGTCACTTCCTCAAAAAACTCAATCAAGTTAGTGAGACACGACCTCCCCTTCACAAAACCATGCTGCCTCTCGCTAATAAGTTCATTTGTTTCCAAATGGGAGTAAATCCTGTCCTGAAGAATCCTCTCTAACAATTTCCCTACCAGTGACGTAAGGCTCACCGGCCTATAATTTCCTGGATTATCCTTGCTACCCTTCTTAAACAAAGGAAAAACATTGGCTATTCTCCAGTCCTCTGGGACCTCACCTGTCGCCAATGAGGATACAAAGATTTCTGTCAAGGCCCCAGCAATTTATTTTATTTATTTTTTATTTAGAGATACAGCACTGAAACAGGCCCTTCGGCCCACCGAGTCTGTGCCGACCATCAACCACCCATTTATACTAATCCTACACTAATTCCATATTCCAACTACATCCCCATCTGTCCCTATATTTCCCTACCACCTACCTATACTAGGGGCAATTTATAATGGCCAATTTACCTATCAACCTGCAAGTGGGAGGAAACCGGAGCACCCGGAGGAAACCCACGCAGACACAGGGAGAACTTGCAAACTCCACACAGGCAGTACCCAGAATTGAACCCAGGTCACTGGAGCTGTGAGGCTGCGGTGCTAACCACTGCACCACTGTGCCGCCCATAAATTTCTTCCCTTGCCTCCCTCAGTATTCTGGGGTAGATCCCATCAGGCCCTGGGGACTTATCTACCTTAATGCTTTGCAAGGCGCCCAACACTTCCTCCTTTTTGATAACAACATGACCGAGACTATCTACACTCCCTTCCGTCGACTCATTATCCACCAAGTCCTTCTCTTTGGTGAATACTGATGCAAAGTATTCATTTAGTACCTCGCCCAGTTCCTCTGGCTCCACACATAGACTCCCTCCTCTGTCCTTGAGTGGGCCAACCCTTTCCCTGGTTACCCTCTTAGAACATAAAACATAGAACAGTACAGCACAGTACAGACCCTTCGGCCCACCATGTTGTGCCGAACCTTTAACCTACTCTAAGATCAAACTAACTACCTACTCTTCATTCTACTATCATCCATGTACCTATCCAAGAGTCGCTTAAATGCCCCTAATGTATCTGCTTCTACTACCACTGCTGGCAGCGCATTCCACGCACCCACCACTCTCTGTGTAAAGAACCTACCTCTGACCTTCCTCCAATCACCTTAAAATTATGCCCCCTGGTGATAGCCCTTTCCACCCTGGGAAAAAGTCTCTGACTATCCACTCTATCTATGCCTCTCATCATTTTGTACCCCTCTATCAAGTCACCTCTCATCCTTCTTCGCTCCAATAAGAAAAGCCCTAGCTCCCTCAATCTTTCTTTGTAGGACATGCCCTCCAGTCCAGGCAGCATCCTGGTAAATCACCTCTGCACCCTCTCTAAAGCTTCCACATCCTTCCTATAATGAGGCGACCAGAACTGAACACAATATTCCAAGTGTGGTCGAACCAGGGCTTTATAGAGCTGCAGCATAACCTCGTGGCTTTTAAACTTAATCCCCCTGTTAATGAAAGCCAACACACCATACGCCTTCTTAACAACCCTATCAACTTGGGTGGCAACTTTGAGCGATCTATGGACATGGACCCCAAGATCCCTCTGTTCCTCCACACTACCAAGAATCCTGTCTTTAAGCCTGTATTCCGCATTCAAATTCGACCTTCCAAAATGAATCACTTCACACTTTTCCAGGTTGAACGCCATCTGCCACTTCTCAGCCCAGCTCTGCATCCTGTCAATGTCCCGTTGCAACCTACAATAGCCTTCCACACTATCCACAACTCCAGCAATTTTCGTGTCATCGGCAAACTTGCTAATCCAGCCTTCCACTTCCTCATCCAAGTCATTTATAAAAATCACAAAGAGCAGAGGTCCCAGAACAGATCCTTGTGGAACACCACTGGTCACCGAGCTCCATGCTGAATACTTTCCATCTACTACCACCCTCTGACTTCTATGGGCCAGCCAATTTTGTATCCAGACAGCCAACTTTCCCTGAATCCCATGCCTCCTTACTTTCTGAATGAGCCTACCATGGGGAACCTTATCAAACGCCTTGCTAAAATCCATATACACCACAACCACTGCTCTTCCTTCATCAATGTGTTTTGTCACATCTTCAAAGAATTCAATAAGGCTTGTGAGGCATGACCTGCCCCTTACAAAGCCATGCTGACTGTCTCTAATCAAACCATGCTTTTCCAAATAATCATAAATCCTGTCTCTCAGAATCCTCTCCAATAATTTGCCCACTACCGACGTAAGACTGACTGGTCTATAATTCCCAGGGTTATCCCTATTCCCTTTCTTGAACAAGGGAACAAAATTTGTCACCCTCCAATCATCCGGTACTACTCCAGTGGACAGTGAAGACGCAAAGATCATTGCCAAAGGCGCAGCAATCTCTTCCTTTGCTTCCCCTAATAACCTTGGGTATATCCCATCTGGCCCCGGGGACTTATCTGTCCTCATATCATTCAAAATTTCCAGCACATCCTCCCTCTTAACCTCAACCTGTTCGAGCATATCAGCCTATTCCATGCTGTCCTCACAAACGACCAGGTCCCTCTCACTAGTGAATACTGAAGCAAAGTATTCATTTAGGACCTCCCCTACCTCCTCCGACTCCAGGCACAAGTTCCCTCCACTATCCCTGATCGGCCCTACCCTCACTCTGGCCATCCTCTTGTTCCTCACATAAGTGTAGAACGCCTTGGGATTTTCCTTAATCCTACCCACCAAGACTTTTTCATGTCCCCTTCTAGCTCTCCTAAGTCCATTCTTCAGTTCCTTCCTGGCTACCTTGTAACCCTCTAGAGCCCTGTCTGATCCTTGCTTCCTCAACCTTAAGTAAGCTTCCTTCTTCCTCTTGACTAGCTGTTCCACATCTCTTGTCATCCAAGGTTCCTTCACCCTACCATCCCTTCCCTGCCTCATCGGGACAAACCTGTCCAGCAGTCGCAGCAAGTGCTCCCTAAACAACCTCCAGATTTCTGTCGTGCATTTCCCTGAGAACATCTGTTCCCAATTTATGATCCCCAGTTCCTGCCTCATAGCATTGTAATTCCCCCTCCCCCAATTAAATATTTTCCCATCCCGTCTGCTCCTGTCCCTCTCCATGACTATGGTAAAGGTCAGGGAGTTGTGATCACTATCACCGAAATGCACTCCCACCGATAGATCTGCCACCTGGCCTGGTTCGTTGCCAACATAGTCTCCCCTCTAGTCGGCCTATCTACATATTGCCTCTTGCTCTTTATATATGTATAAATGGGATTTTCCTTAATCCTGTTTGCCAATGACTTTTCATAAAGATCAAAATAAAGGCCCAGCCTCCACAAGAAGCAAAGTTTGCAGTCCAATAATATTTTAGAAATAGTTTGAGTGTCAGTTCAAAATAGTCTGGAGAAAATGTCATTAAATGGAGAGTTTTAAGCACGCTCCCCTCTGATCCGTCATGCCAGCTGGATGTCTTTTGGCATAATGGTCACTCTTTTGGCATGGATAGCACACAGGTTGGTGTCCTCAAACAGCCCAACGAAATAGGCCTCACTGGCTTCGTGCAAAGCTCCAATTGCAGCGCTCTGAAACCTCAGGTCAGTTTTGAAGTCCTGGGCAATTTCCCTCACCAGACGCTGGAAGGGTAGCTTACGGATAAGCAACTCGGTAGACTTCTGGTATTGGCGGATTTCTCGGACAGCGACTGTACCCGGCCTGTAGCGATGAGGTTTCTTCACTCCGCACGTAGATGGGGTGCTTTTCCAGGCCGCATTGGTGGCCAGCTGTTTCCTGGGCGCTTTGCCGCCGGTGGATTTACGTGCTTTGCCCTCCTGACTCCTTGCTTAAGTTCCTTCCTACTGTCTTTATATTCCTCAAGGGCTTCGTCTGTTCCCAGCCTTCCAGCCCTTACGATTGCTTCCTTTTTCTTTTTGACTAGGCTCACAATATCTCGCGTTATCCAAGGTTCCTGAAACTTGCCAAACTTATCCTTCTTCCTCACAGGAACATTCTGGTCCTGAATTCTAATCAACTGACATTTGAAAGACTCCCACATGTCAGATGTTGATTTACCCTCAAACAGCCGCCCCCAATCTAAATTCTTCAGTTCCTGCCTAATATTGTTATAATTAGCCTTCCCCCAATTTAACACCTTCACCCGAGGACTACTCTTATCCTTATCAACAAGTACCTTAAAACTTATGGAATTATGGTCACTGTTCCCGAAATGCTCCTCTACTGAAACTTCGACCACCTAGCCAGGCTCATTCCCCAATACCAGGTCCAATATGGTCCCATCCCTAGTTGGACTCTCCACATATTGTTTTAAGAAGCCCTCCTGGATATTGAATAACAGTATCTCACATGACATTTCTCACATGCAGTCTGAATTCTGGAACACAGTTGAACTGTTACTGCGAAGCTCAAATCATCAGGCCTGCCCTTTTAGGTCACTGCAGGGAGAAGGTCTATTAATGCAAATCCAAAAAATTTAACTGCTTTGGAGACCAACTCGAGGATGTTTGTAAATTTCTAGTTCCAGGTCAGGAGAATCCAGCAAGAAATCATAGCTTTTCTTTCTCTTTGCTTTGCATTTGTAATTAAGTGTGACTTCAAATGTAAAATTGTTATGTATATAATAGAAAGATATAAGGAATAAAAACAAGAAATGCTGGAAATACTCAGCAGGTCTGGCAGCATCTGTGGAGAGAGAAGCCGAGTTAATGTTTCAGGTCAGTGGCGCAGTGGTTAGCACCGCAGCCTCACAGCTCCAGGGACCCGGGTTCGATTCTGGGCACTGCTTGTGCGGAGTTTGCAAGTTCTCCCTGTGTCTGCGTGGGTTTTTGCCGGGTGCTCCGGTTTGCTCCCACATCCAAAGACTTGCAGGTGATAGGTAAATTGCCCCGAGTGTAGGGAGGTGATAGGGAATATGGGATTACTTCTTTCTTTTGGGCCTCCTTATCTCGAGAGGCAATGGATACGCGCCTGGAGGTGGTCAGTGGTTTGTGAAGCAGCGCCTGGAGTGGCTATAAAGGCCAATTCTGGAGTGGCAGGCTCTTCCACAGGTGCTGCAGAAAAATTTGTTTGTCGGGGCTGTTGCACAGTTGGCTCTCCCCTTGCGCCTCTGTCTTTTTTGCTGCCAACTACTAAGTCTTTTCAACTCGCCACAATTTAGCCCTGTCTTTATGGCTGCCCGCCAGCTCTGGCGAATGCTGGCAACTGACTCCCACGACTTGTGATCAATGTCACACGATTTCATGTCGCGTTTGCAGACGTCTTTATAGCGGAGACATGGACGGCCGGTGGGTCTGATACCAGTGGCGAGCTCGCTGTACAATGTGTCTTTGGGGATCCTGCCATCTTCCATGCGGCTCACATGGCCAAGCCATCTCAAGCGCCGCTGACTCAGTAGTGTGTATAAGCTGGGGGTGTTGGCCGCTTCAAGGACTTCTGTGTTGGAGATATAGTCCTGCCACCTGATGCCAAGTATTCTCCGAAGGCAGCGAAGATGGAATGAATTGAGACGTCGCTCTTGGCTGGCATACGTTGTCCAGGCCTCGCTGCCGTAGAGCAAGGTACTGAGGACACAGGCCTGATACACTCGGACTTTTGTGTTCCGTGTCAGTGCGCCATTTTCCCACACTCTCTTGGCCAGTCTGGACATAGCAGTGGAAGCCTTACCCATGCGCTTGTTGATTTCTGCATCTAGAGACAGGTTACTGGTGATAGTTGAGCCTAGGTAGGTGAACTCTTGAACCACTTCCAGAGCGTGGTCGCCAATATTGATGGATGGAGCATTTCTGACGTCCTGCCCCATGATGTTCGTTTTCTTGAGGCTGATGGTTAGGCCAAATTCATTGCAGGCAGCCGCAAACCTGTCGATGAGACTCTGCAGGCACTCTTCAGTGTGAGATGTTAAAGCAGCATCGTCAGCAAAGAGGAGTTCTCTGATGAGGACTTTCCGTACTTTGGACTTCGCTCTTAGACGGGCAAGGTTGAACAACCTGCCCCCTGATCTTGTGTGGAGGAAAATTCCTTCTTCAGAGGATTTGAACGCATGTGAAAGCAGCAGGGAGAAGAAAATCCCAAAAAGTGTGGGTGCGAGAACACAGCCCTGCTTCACACCACTCAGGATAGGAAAGGGCTCTGATGAGGAGCCACCATGTTGAATTATGCCTTTCATATTGTCATGGAATGAGGTGATGATACTTAGTAGCTTTGGTGGACATCCGATCTTTTCTAGTAGTCTGAAGAGACCACGTCTGCTGACGAGGTCAAAGGCTTTGGTGAGATCAATGAAAGCAATGTAGAGGGGCATCTGTTGTTCACGGCATTTCTCCTGTATCTGACGAAGGGAGAACAGCATGTCAATGGTCGATCTCTCTGCACGAAAGCCACACTGTGCCTCAGGGTAGACGCGCTCGGCCAGCTTCTGGAGCCTGTTCAGAGCGACTCGAGCAAAGACTTTCCCCACTATGCTGAGCAGGGAGATTCCACGGTAGTTGTTGCAGTCACCGCGGTCACCTTTGTTTTTATAGAGGGTGATGATATTGGCATCGCGCATGTCCTGGGGTACTGCTCCCTCGTCCCAGCACAGGCATAGCAGTTCATGTAGTGCTGAGAGTATAGCAGGCTTGGCACTCTTGATTATTTCAGGGGTAATGCTGTCCTTCCCAGGGGCTTTTCCTTTGGCGAGAGAATCAATGGCATCACTGAGTTCCGATTTGGTTGGCTGTAGGATTACTGTAGGGTTAGTATAAATGGGTGGTTGTTGGTCGGCACAGACTCGGTGGGCCGAAGGGCCTGTTTCAGTGCAGTATCTCTAAATAAAAATAAAAATGTGGTAGAGATGCACTTCTGTATCAAAATGACCTTGTTGTAAGTAATTTGGCTGCCGTGTTTCTGAACTTACAACAGTGACTAAAGAAAAACCATTGCATTGGCTGTAAAGCACTTTGTAATGTCCTGAGGTTGTGAAAAGCGCTATAGAAATGCAAATTCCTTCTCTCTTTCTTGCTGTATTGCCAGAACTGTCACCTTTCAGGTAACATTTTAAATTGAGGCCCTGTACTAATGTTCAGGTGGAGGTGGAGGTAACAGATCCCCTGGCACTATTCAAAGAAGAGCAGGAGAAGTATCCTGATCACCCACATCCCTTGTGTTCACTTATTCTAAAGTAGTCTGTTGGCTATGAAGTGCTTTAGGGTGTCCTGAAGACACAATAAGTTCGATATAATAGCAAGTCATTCCTTCTTAATTCAAAGACCTTTTGGTTCTTTCATGATCTGCCCCTTTAAAGTTGCTGCTGCCTTTGAGGCACAACCAGTGCCCAGACTTCTCCAATAGAGAACCTCCCAGACAGGACTGGAAGAGGAATATCAGCTCTGCCAAGTCTTGCAAGAAAATTATTCACAATTTCTCATCAGAATACTCTTAGCTTGTAGAAAGGGTAAATTCTACAAGAATCTGTGTTGCTAGTATTACCTTGCAGTCACCAGCACATATCAAAAAATAATGGCAGTGTTCCCATTACATTTGACAATTCACTTGGAGCATGGGTCCTTGCAAAATTTATCTGCTATTATAGTAATGATATCATTTTGTTCAGGCATTATGTCATTTGCAAGTCCTAAGGGACTCATTACTGACCTCTGTCAAGCTAGCAATGAGTACCTCAGTGCCAGTACTGAGCATAATGTTTTCCCTTAAAGAAAATAATGCTCTTTCTGCACAATGTGCCTTAAGTCTAACATGCCTGTTAGTAGCACGAAATGTAGTTCTCCTTCAACCTAGTCAATATTCTACAGCTCTAAATAACTCAGCTCATATTATTAGCAATCTCTGATGGCTATAATTTGGATAGAGATAGTGTGCCTGCTGGCTATGATATGGCAATCCAATACGTAATAATAGTCTATATGGTACATTCAGTATTTTACGATCCAAATAGGGACTTTTAACTTTTACAAAGAGAAAGTTGAATTCCCAGTTACTACTGAAAGAATTACGCACATGATTTCACGTTTTAAACAAAAACTTTATTGTAGGGGAATTAGACAAAGCAGAACATTACTAACTTAACACAACAATTTAGAAACACATATTTTAAACGTAAAATCTTAACAGAACGTGAAGATGAATACTTTAAATTCTAAATCACAACAGAATACCCTTGTTTGACGTTACTTCCACCCCAAGTATTTTCCCTATGTTACAGGATCTTGGCAGTTTGTTCACTTCTCCCAGGACAAATCCAATCTGTACCACAGCTCTTAGGAATTCACTTTGGTTTCCTTAGTTTCTCAGCTGTCTTTTGAGGTATGAGATCATCTCCTGAGTCTGGACTTCCCAGCTTGAGCACAGGCCTCCCTCAAAACAGAAACATTCCTGGTTCCCAATGGCCTCTTTGCTCCTGAGTCCAGCTGCTTTCAAAGCCAACAGCTTTCCAAAAGCCAACTTGCTTTTCCAAAAGCCAACTCCTTGTCTGAAGCCATTAGGTTTCCAAAAGCCAACTGTCTCAGCAAGCGCTCAAAAAAAAAACCTGACCCCAAACTGCAACTCCCTATCAACATCTATCTCCTTAGCAATGTGGTACAAGTGGGATGTTCCAGATAGCAATTTAAGTTAATTAATTCCAACTCCAAATCTTCCCTTAGTTCTGGAAAATTGTATGAATAATTTAAACCCCTGACGATGGCAGCTGCAGACACACTGGGCTGGATTTTAAAGCCTCTCCACTGTTGGGAATTTTGGCAGGGGGGCAATGAAGATCAATGTGGCGTAGACCCACCACTGACCCTCAAGGCTTCATGGCCGCCGCCCCGCTGCTTGGTGACGGGACCCCCATTTAAATATGCAAACTAATTTACTTACCTGATTAATGAGGGTCCCATCGCCTCCTAAATCGCTGCACCAATTTTCTCTGTGCTGGAGCAGGGGGTAGTGAGGTTAAAATGATGTGGATTGGTCAAGGGAGGTGATGGGAAGGGGTAAAGGGCAAAGTTGTCAAACTTTGGAGGGGGGAAAGGGCAAATTCTGAGCATTCGCATTCTGGGGGTGGGGGTGGGGGTGGGGGTGGAGGGCATGAACAAAATAATAAAATAACGCGGTTTGTCAAGTTCTGGTAGGAAGTTCTTAGTTTGATCAGGTGTCCCAGAATCGAATAGTCGGATGCCACTTGAAGTTTCTCCAGGTGAGATTGATGAACAGTCTGTGATGGGTTGGCATTCAAGGCAATTCAACTGCAGCAAGTTTCACATAGGTCTTTCATCAGGGGTGTAGCAACAGGTCTTCTTAGGTTTACCGCAGCAGTACAGCAGTAGAAAATGTCTTCAGATTTCAGAATTTCTTAAAACACAGGAGGCAACAGGAACCACACTTGATGCAGGGATTCTTCAGAGACAGGAGGCAATAAGAATCTTCCAACTTTGAAATACAGGGTTTCTTCTCAAGAGATGCAGGATTCCTTTACAGAGAGAGGTAACACATTTTATGGGTCTTCCTCCAGGCAGGTCAAAAACCAAATTTCAAATGACTGCTCTTTTTCCAACTCACTGGCTTTTTAGAGGGTCCAAAGTGAAAGCAAAACCTTCCTAAACAGGTCATATGTCCAGACATGTGTGGTGCAGTGGTTAGCACTGCAGCCTCACAACTCCAATGACCCAGGTTCAGTTCTGGGTACTGTCTGTGCGGAGTTTGCAAGTTCTCCCTGTGACAGTGTGGGTTTCTGCCAGGTGCTCCGGTTTCTTCCCATAGACGAAGACTTGCAGGTTGATAGGTAAATTGTCCCAAGTGTAAGTAGGAGAATTGAGGGAAGGTGGGGATGTGGTAGGGAATATGGGGTTAATGTAAGATTAGTATGAATGGGTGGTTGTTGGTTGGCACAGACTCGGTGGGCCAAAGGGCCTGTTTCAGTGCTGTATCACTCTATGACATAGAGTCTCCCTTATCAATTGCAGAGTTGCTCTGAGGAGGTCAAACCCCTTGCTGGTTTCCTTGAAATTGCCTGCTTTCCTGTGCTTGTATATAAGTTCAGCTTCCTTTCAAAGCATCCAAAAATCTCAGCTTTGTGCAGGTGTCAATGTCCACTGAAAAATCCTTTTTCAGTTTTTTAAAACTCACAGCATTCTAAGTTATTAATATAAAAACAAAAACCTCGTAACACTATCAACAACTTAAGAGGGATTTCCATTGTGCAGGTTCTTTACACTTCCCAGTATGACTTCACTAAATAAACATGGGCCACCCTTTGATTTGTAACCACCCTAGGCTTGTTTGCCAGCTTCCCAAACCAGGTGTTTTTATTTGTCTTGCATTAAAAAAATTCAATTCCCAAATTAAAAACTACCTCTGGAAAATTAATACAAACCATGAACCAGGTGATCATAACTAGTATGACAGAAACAATGGCCTGAATTTTACGTGGTGGCGGAGGCCCCGTCCACCATCTTAAAAGTCGAGGGCAAGCCCGCCTCTGCCGGCCCTGGAAACCACGCACTGATTTTGCATGGCCGATGCCCTTAATTGGCCTCACGTGGGACTTCTGTCCCTCTGAGGCAGAAAGTCCAACCTCCAGGAGCTTCCAGCCAATCTGAGGGCCGGCAGCTCCTCAGTCCCAGCAATACTACTGGTAGCGGTGACCACTACTGGGACTGCACTCAGCGTGAGAAGCTAAAGGGACGCCGGTCTCCTTAAAGGTGAGTTCAGTTTCGGGTCTCACCAGGGACAATCAGCTGGGCCTGCGAGGGGAGTGGGGTCGTTCAGGTGGACAGGGTAGATGCAGGGTAGATTGGGGGCGGCTTGTGTTGCTGGGGGGGCCCTCTGTGAGGCACAGGGTGCCCGATCAGGAGGGCACTTACACCCACCCACCCCTGGGCCCACAAGGAGGCCACTTGGTATGACTAGGCAGCCTCCTCAGGTGCTGAAGTTCCCGGATGCCGCTGGTAAAATACCAGCAGTAGCGAGAGGAGGCCCTTAAGTGGCAAGTAATTGGGAGGGTGGGGGGGTGGCTTAAAATTCCAGCCAGTTACTTTAATGACTGCTAACAGAAGTATATCGGTAGAAGTTTTACTTAGTTTCAAATTAATGCTGAGCCAGCATAGATTTGCAATGATATACAGTAATGATATTTTTGCCCTGCTATTAATATAGTATTATTTTATGATATTAAATTAGCAAGAAGCACAAATGTATAGTTTTTTTTTATCTATTTCCGCACCATTTTATCTGTTGCATAAAACACAAAAGCTTCTGCTAGGTAAGTGTGCAAAACAATTTTTGGCCTTAGGTTTTAATGCTGGTATTTGGGTAGTGCAATGACGTGGAGATACAGAGAAAGTGCAGGAGAAACATTTTGGTGTTGCAATGCCACGTGGAATGACCCGTGGAATAGTAGCGTGGGGTCCATGCCTACAACTCTCATGTGGACTGTTGCTAACCTCAGCTGTACTATTGATAGAAATGATAAACAGATGCAGATGGGAGAGAGGAGAAATCAAAGGTAACCCTTTGTCAGTTTTTTGTGGGTAGCTACAAAGTAACATCTACAGAGAGAGCTTAGGAGCAGGTATCTGGTTTGTCTTCCTCTCAGCTTGGGAACTGCTTTTATTTATTTGCAACTCATCCCTGTGAAGAACCATGAAAATGTGTGGGAGAAAAGTCATAATCTTGAAACATTGAATCACTCAGTGCTTTTTCAGTTAACTGGAAAGTTCTGACTCATAGTCCCTAGATGGATGTCATAATGCTTTCAGAGAAGCCATTATTTCACCTGCAGTATAGGGATAGAGAAATGACTCATTTCCTGTATTGTTCATTCTAAAAATGAATGGTTTTCTAATAACAATCCTAACCTCATTAGTACAATTTATAATTTACTGATTCAGTCACTCGTTCACTGTTTCTGGCATCTGTTACACTACATGGAGACTTTGTGGATGCTGCTAAACCCCAAATGACAGTGTGAATATTTGCTTTCATGATTATCATGTTTGCCATTGTAGCAGCAGCCTAGCATTTAGGCAGCTTCAGGCACATAATTATATTGGTCTTTCTACTGCGTGACAATGTGGCAGACACAGCATCATTTTCACCATGAAATATTTCTTAACCTTTCAACTTGACTTATATTATTAGGAAAATAATTATGTGGGGGTCAATTTGATATGAACTATTCTGCCTCTCATTGTTTTTTGTTTGAAAGCAGATTTTTACTATATATTGATAAGAGATTCCATTGGAGTAATTAAATATAAGTCCTGATTTTAACTCTGGCTAGGCGGGTTACAGGGTGGGTGGGAAACCCCCATAAAGAGCTGAGTGTTAGGTCTGAGCCATTTTAATACCCGGGCCTCATTGAAATATCATGGGCAGGGTGCCCTCACAATTGCCTGCAGAACTACCATCACCCACTCCCACCCCCTCATCACTCCACTCTGTAATTTCTGGTAGTGCTTCTGTCCGTACTTAAAGCAGACTGCATCTTCAAAAATGAGGTTGCATTCTCACTTTCATTTTCTGTGTTCAAACTGCTATTAAACTGATGGAATTGGTTGTAAAATGCTCTCTGGCAGCCAGGATCAGCAGAAAACCGTCCCACAATTCTCTGATGCCTCTCTGGAGGTTGAAATTGAGAAATTGAGGGGACAGAGAGAACAGCTCTTCCCCATACGCCGCAAGGGTGTCTACCTGGCCAAGATGCAGCAGGGCTGGGCAGATGTGGCTGAAATTGCGAGTGCCTCCAGCATCATCTACAGGGCCTGACTTCATTACAGGGAAAGGTTCATGACCTCACGAGCAGTAAGGGTGAGTACACCACTTCATTTCTCCACCTCTCTCAATAGCATCTCACAATACTTTATTCACCCCGTCCTAAACCACACTCAATGATACTTTTCCCTCAATCACAAGGGCACACCACAATATCTCTCTTTCTCATTACAAGCACACTCAACTCTTCGTTTCCTCTCTTCACACCACATACTGACATCATTCTCTTTTCACATACTACCACCTACACACCTGCCAACTCCTCCCACTACTCCTTCCTCACTACATTTTATACATTTGGCTTCACATTCAGCATCTCACCCTCCTCATTCCATCTTGCATCTTCTCCACCTTTCAACACATTCACTATATGCACAAATTGCACAATTTTCACATATTTTCTACAGTCACTTATTAAATCTTACACACTTTCAGCAAGACAACACAACCGACAATGTGAAGAAGAGGGTCAAGACCAGGGAGAAGTAACTAACATCAATGTACTCACCCAAGCAGAGAAATACACCCTGGAGGATCAATGCCGCAGGCGGAACCAGCACCATCAGAGAAAGGAAGGCTAGTGACATATCAGACTTTCATCTGCAAATTTCAAGCTTCTATTTCCCATTCTAACTCTTTTCTCTCTTCCCTTTCCTTTAGATCCTTTTCAGCAGCAAAAGCCTCCTCCACAAGAAAACAACTTGAAGGCAGGCAGTCCTCCTGATGATACGCCATCAATTAGTCAGCACAGAGTGGTCGCAGAACAGAATGGTCAGCACAGAGTGTAAAAGTTGGCAATTTAGTGCAGTAGGAATTTGGTGCGGGGGGGATGTTGCTTTTTGCCTCCAATATCTGTAGTGGTTTGTATTATAGGTAAATACTTAATCTACTTATAACTTAAACTTGATCTTGATTTAAGTATTTCCACCATTTTCTGTTTTTATTTTAGATTTTCAGCATCCACAATATTTTGCTTTTGTAATAGGGCTCATGGAGTTGGGGGTAATACATTAGCAGAGATACAGGATTGGTTAAAGGATAGAAAACAGAGACTAGGGGCTTGATTTGCAAACGCCTGTGGGGATAAGGTTGGGTGTGGGCATGCTTTGAATACAATTAATTCTGTTTGTGATGTGGTTGCACCAACACCTATTATATTAAGATGCAACTTTATAATTCATGCCCAAGTTATGGAATTGTGCAGATGGATTAATGGAGCTGTCCCTGTTATCCTGAATGCAGTCAGCATGTATTTGAATTTGTGCTGAAGTGAAACCAACTCTTGAAGTAGATCTAGTTTACACTTGCTCCAGTTTGGCACTGAAAATGTTTGAAAGGGCAAATTGCAACAAATTTTGGAGCTAATCTGATTTTGGATCTTGAGTATAACCAGGATGCAAGGCCTTAATTACTGTGCCAATGGGCATCGGATGTAACAAAGTTGGTTTTCACATCCAATGGGTAGAATTTTATGGATCCTGCAAGAGCGGCTTTGGTAGTGTGCAGAATGTTTTAATCAGGAGTAAGTTTTTTGTTTGGATTTCCGATGGTGGGATTTCTTTAGTGAAATTAAGTCAGCAGCGTGTTTATGGCAGTCCGGGATTCCACCTGCACGGTGGCAGATTGCAGCTTTGCATTCATTTCCATACCATGAACACTCATTACCCTACACTTAATTCAAATTAAGTCCGACCTGCCAGATTAAGTTAGCAGTGAGCGGTATTCCTGTGCCACCCGGTTCACGTTCGTTTAAACATGGCCTACAGCAGTCGGCTTTGTGCTTTTTCTTACTTGAAGTGTTTTTCTTACTTGAACACATCGGCACCAGGAACGCCAACATTGGAATGGATGTTTGGCTCCAGGCTTGGTCCCAGCAAGAGCAATTCTTCTTGGGTTGGTGGCGAAGAAATGGGGCGGGTGTACGTGGAGGAGCAGGGGAGGGTCCTCGGGGAAAACAGGGTGGGGCGATTGGGTGCATGGAGGAGCAGGGGAGGGAGGAGGGGAGGGGAGGACAGGGTCGGGTGATCGGGTGCATGGAGGAGCAGGGGAGGGTACTTGGGGAGGACAGGGTGGGGCGATTGGGTGCATGGAGGAGCAGGGGAGGGAGGAGGGGAGGACAGGGTCGGGTGATCGGGTGCATGGAGGAGCAGGAGAGGCAGGAGGGAAGCATCCAGGGTGTGTCATGGTTGTTATTGCTGCTGAATGTAATTCCTTTATTCGAAAAAGGGATACAAAAAGCAGGAAATTACAGGCCAGTTAGCTTAACATCTGTCATAGGGAAAACGTTAAAAGCTATTATTAAAGACGTTATAGCAGGGCACTTCGAAAAATTCAAGGCATTCAGGTAGAGTAAACAAGGTTTTGTGAAAGGGAAAGCATTGTTAACTACTTTATTGGAGTTCTTTGAAGAAGTAACATTGCTGTGGCTAAAGGGGAACCCGTGGATGTACTGTAATTTGATTTCCAGAAGGCATTTGATAAGGTACCACATCGAAGGCTATTGTGGAAAATAAATGCTCATGGTGTAGGGGGTAGCATATTGGTATGGATAGAAGATGGGCTAGCTAACAGGAAAGAGAGTAGGCATAAATGGGTAATTTTTTGGTTGGCAAGGTGCAAAGAGTGGCATGCCACAGAGATCAGTGCTGGAGCCTCAACTTTTTATAATTTATATAAATGACTTGGATGAAGGGACCAAAGGTATGGTTGCTAAATTTGCTGTTGACACAAAGATAGATAGGAAAGTAACTTGTGAAAAGGACATAAGGAGGCTACAAAGGGATATAAATAGATTAAGTGAGTGGGCAAAGACCTGGCAAATAGAGTATAATGTGGGAAAATGTGAAATTGTCCATTTTGGCAGGAGGAATGAAGAAGAAGCATATTACCTAAATGATGAGAGATTGCAGAGCTCTGAGATGCAGAAGGATCTGGTGTCCTACTGAATGAATCGCAAAAGGTTAATATGCATGTTCAGCACGTAATTAGAAAAGCTAATGGAATGTTATCATTATTATGAGGTGAATTGAATATATAAGTAGCGAGGTTATGCTTCAGTTACACAGGGTGGGACCACACCTGGAATACTGTGTGCAGTACTGGTCTCCTATATTAAGGAAGGATGTAAATGAATTGGAAGCAGTTCAGAGAAGGTTTACTAGACTAATACCTGAAATGTGCAGGTTGTCTTATGAGGAAAGGTTGGACAGACTAGGCTTGTATCCGCTGGAGTTTAGAAGAGTAAGAGGTGATTTGATTGAAACATATAAGATCTTGAGGGGTCTTGACAGGGTGCATGTGGAAAGGATGTTTCCTCTTGTAGGAGAATCTAGAACTAGGAGTCACTATTTAAAAATAAGGGGTCATCCATTTAAGACAGAGATGGGGAGAATTTCTTTCTCTCAGAGGGTTGTGAGTCTTTGGAATTCTCTTCCTCAAAAGGCAGTGGAAACAGAGTTTTAAATATTTTTAAGGCAGAGGTAGAGAGATTCTTGATAAGCAAAGGGGTGAAAGACTATCGGGGGTAGGCGGGAATGTGGAGTTGAGGTTACAATCAGATCAGCCATGATGTTATTGATTGGCAGAGCAGGTTCAAAGGGCCGAGTGGTCTGCTCCTGCTCCGAATTTGTATGTTCATGAGTCCCGTAGAGGGGTGAGTAGCCATCTCTTCATGGGATATCCATTGTTCCCTAGGATCCATCCACACAGTTTATGGGTTGGAGTGAAAGTCAGAGGCAACCTAGACTGGTGGAGGATGAAGGGGTCATGGCAGAATACCAGGAAAGTGAGTGCACACTTGGAGGAATCTCTTCTATAAAAGCAAAATACCGCAGATGCTGGAAATCTGAAATAAAAACAGAAAGTTTTGGAAATACTCAGCAGGCCAGGCAGCGTCTATGGAGAGAGACGTAGAATTAACGTTTCAGGTCTGTGACCTTTCATCAGAACTCTGTTTCTCTCTCCACAGATACTGCCTGACCTGCTGAGTATTTCCAGCACTTTCTGTTTTTATTTGGAGGAATCTCTTGTTGTGGTTGCAGACCAGTTGATGTTGAGGGAGTGGAAACCCTCCCTATTGATGGATCTCACTGGCTAGTCACTGGGTACCTTGATGGCCACATGGGTGCAATTGATGTTGCGCTGCACCTGGGGGAATCCAGTGATGGAGGCAAAACCCACTGCCCTCTGTCCCTGCAAGGCTGCACCTGTCATGGAATGAATGTACTGATCAGCTCTGGCAAAGAGGGCCTCGGTGCCCAGCGAAATGCAGTGGTGTGCTGCCACTGATCCTGGGAGGAGCCAAAAATGAAGAAGTTCAAGGCCACAGTGACTTTGATAGCTACTGGTAGGGCATGGCGACCAGTGCTGCAAGGTGTGACGTCTTCGGCGATGAGGTCACAGGTGTCTGTGACCATCTGCCTGAAAAGTCACAGTCTCCTATAGCACTGGGTCTCATCATCTCCAGATAGTTCCATCTTTGGGGGTAGATCCTGGGGTGAGGGTATGGCCTCTGTTGCCTTCCTACCCCTCTTTCCTACCTATGCCCACTTGCTGCTGGGGAATCCGCCTTTCCTGCGGAGGGTATTGCCCCTTATCGCCAATGGGCCAAAACTCTAAGAGTAGTGCTTCCATCGCCAGCTGCAGCCTTCCTTTTGGAGAGGTGACCACCCTATTGTGAATGGCAGCCTTGCCTCCTGCTCTTCTGCTCCAGTGATTCCAGGGGATGATGACCACATTCAATGCCCGACCGCTGTGTGCCCATTAAAAAGGAAATTGGATGGGCACTTGAAGAAAATAAACTTGCAGCGATCGAGTCGGGGAGTGGAACTGACTGGATTCCTCCGCAAAGAACTGGCATGGACTCAATGAGCTAAATAGCCTTGTTCTATGCTGTAAATGACTATGACTCTAAGACTATGACTCTCCCTGCCACATGCGCAGCACCAAGGGCACCTCCTTCCCAAATTCTGAGTCCTTCTTTGCCCTGCTGACCCTCTTATGGGGCCGGGGTGATGCCCTGGGGCAGCCATGACTGTCTTCCCACTCCGTACCTGCCTCCCTTCAGCTGATCAGCAACAGATGGCTACGGAAACCTGTGCACACCCTTCAAAACTGCAGCCTTCACCTCCAACAAGCTCTTAATGAGCTTCTCAAGTTCTTCAATTGGCCTCGATTGAGAGGCAAGCAGGATCGCTGTCCTGCCTTCGCCCGCCCTGGTGGACAATGCCAGCACCAGGAATGGTATCTCAAAACTGACATGCCCGCTGGCACCAGTATTTTTGGGCACGACCCTCCTTCTCCCCCGCCTGCATTCCTGACCTTGGGGTGGGGTTTGGAAGGTGGGGGGGGCAAAAACTTAGCCCTATAACTCGAGCAGAGTCCACTCATTGCCCTGGTCCCACTATCTTAACACATACCAGTCGAAGGAGGCAGCAGCTTTTTCAACAGGGTTTTCAGCAGGTGCATGGAATTCAGTAATGGAAGCCTGAAGTGATCTCAAGCTAGCTGAGTGTATACAGCATTTCTGAATTTGTACAAAAAATATTTAATTTGGATGCACACAAGATAGCACATGTGATATAGTTTGATGATTAGACATATCAATAGCTACATTCTTACACTTAGTTCCAAAAGGTAACCTTCAAACTTGTATTCCCAGCCTTTTCAATCAGTAAAAATATATTGGAATAATAAAAGCAAAATACTGCGGATGCTGGAAATCTGAAATAAAAACAAGAAACGCTGGAAATACTCAGCAGGTCTGGCAGCATCTGTGGAGAGAGAAGCAGAGTTAACGTTTCAGGTCAGTGACCCTTCTTCAGAACCAGCTTTGAAAATATATCGGAAACCTGCTATCATCAATTCCACTTCAATGTATCAATATATCATTATATCATTATCCATGTACCTTCCTTTGGGATTCTCCAGATCTGTTAGATGTCAGCTTCAGCAGAACTTGCATTCAGATCTGATGTCCCTTTGCCACAAAGTGAAGTGCAAATCCTACATCTTATTGTTAACACGCAGTACATACAGATAAAATGCACTGGGGTGGACAGCAGGCAAGTAAGTGTCTTATTATGGCTACTTAACCACAATCAACTGTTTTTAAAATAGTGTAAGACGTTCTTCTCTGCTGAACAGAAACATCACTTTCAAGACACTTTTACTGCCAAGTTTAAATGCACAAAAACAAATAAATAGTTAAAACAAACATACAGATTTAACCTGATTTAACCTGCAGGATAGTCCATCTTGGAATCCATATTGAAATGTCTGGAAGGTTGCATTCCCTGATTTTAGACTATGGCTTGCACAACTCACCAACAAGTTGTCTTTTACTTTTGGTTGGCTTGTAAAAAATTCACAAGACTTTTACAAGTTCTTAATTTTCCATTTTATCCAAACTTTGTGCACATCACTTTGAACTGAAAAGTGATTAAATGAGATCAGTTCCTGTCATTCTTGCAGAGATGAGGAAATTTAGGCTGCTCCCTAGTGTTAAAAACCAATCTGTCTCCCATCTGACTCATCACTTGGTTTGGTTGATTGATGAGTCAGTTGTGCCTGCCACTGCTTAGGAACATAGGAACAGGAGTTGGCCATTTAATCTCTTGAACCTGTTCCACATTTCAATCAGATCATGGCTGATTTATGACCTAAGTCCATATACCCACTTTTGCCCCATATCCTTTACTACCTTTGGATAGAAAAAATCTATCAATCTCAGTTTAAAGTTAACAAATGATCTAGCATCAACTGATGTTTGCAGAAGAGAGTTCCAAACTTCTACCACCCTTTGTGTGTAGAAGTGCTTCTGAATTTCACTTCTGAAAAGTCTGGCTCTAACTTTTTAAACTCTGTTCCTAGACCCACACTCCCCCAACTAGCAGTTTCTCTGTATCTACCCTATTGTTCCCCTTAATATCTTGAAAACTTGCATCATATCAATCCTTAACCTTCCAAATTCCAGGGAATACAACCCTACTTTGTGTAACCTCTCATTGTAATTTAACCCTTAGAGTTCAGGTATCATTCTGGTAAATATACACAATACATCCTCCAAGGCCAATATATACTTTCTAAGGTGTGATGCCCAGGACTGTTCACAGTACTCCAGTTGTGGTCTAACCAGGGCTTTGTATAGCTGAAGCATGATTTCTACTCGCTTGTATCCTAGACCTCTAGTTGCAAAGTCCACCATTCCTTTGACCTTTTTGATTATTTTCTATACCTGTTCATGACATTTTATTGATCTATGCATCTGGACCCCCAAGTCACTTTGGACCTCCACCGTTTGTGCCTTTTCATCATTTAGAAAGTATCCCGTTCTATGCTTCTTAAATCCAAAGTGGAAGACCTGAGATTATCTTTTATTGAAATCCATTGGTCACAGATTTTCCCATTCTTTTAATCTATCAATATCTCTTTGTAATTTTATGCTTCCATCTACACTGTCTAAGTTGTTAATAAATACAATGCATAGTTGAAACCGAACACAGGTCCTTGTGGGACACTATTCGTCACATCCTGTCAATTAGAGTAACTGCCTGTTATCCCTACTCTTTGTCGCCTGCTGCTCAGCCAATTTCCCAACCACGTCAATAATTTGCCACTGCTCTGTATTAATAAAGTGTTATTACAGTTATCAGTCTGATTTTACAAAAGCAATAAAGATGTTAAAATTATTTCTGCTGCATGCTTCTATCCTTGGCAAGTTCTGCAGAAATGGTCAAGATCAGTAACAACGATGGGGATTGAGTACAGATAGGTAGACCTGCAGGACTTAATGAAAGGAAAAGAGGATAAATATCTTAAACAATTGGATAGTCTTGCTCCTAAAAGAAAAGAAGTAAGTGTTATGTACCAAAATCTTTACCTGCTCAAACATAGAAAAGGTTTTGAGAGAGTAAACAGTGAAAAATTATTTGCAAAATAAAAACACAGCAAATACTAGAAATCTGAAATAACAATAGAAACTGCTGGAAATACACAGCAGGTCCAGCATCTATAAAGACAAAAGTTCAAGGTAACATTTTGGATATAAACCCTACATTGGAACTGAAAATTAGAAGATGGCAGCATTTTCATAAAAAAAATTGGAGATTTAGAGAAAAAAGACAGGAAGAGCGGTAGAAACAACAGATTGACACCCTTTGTGTTTCACCTTTATCTGTTAATTGTTGAATGGGGAAGTAAGTCATGTCGATAATGAATGACCCAGCCCAGGTATTGGGCTGAATTTCCGCAATGGGGACAAGAAATGGAAGTCGGGACTGCTTCTGGGTCCCGAACCACGGTCCCCCCTCGGAAGGGGGTAAAGTAGATTAAGGGGCAACTCTTAATTGGAATATAGTTAGGTTTGGCGACAAATTAGAGGCTGTGGGGGAAGGAACGGAGGTGGGCCAGATAATCTGCTGGCCCGATTTAAATCCTTACAGCACCCATTACTGTGGCTGCCATTTAAATCTAATGGAAGCATGCTGAGGAGTTTCTGGGAGGATTGGAGTGGACTGAAATGTGCAAAGCTGGCATTGGAAAGCCAGAGGCCTGACACCTCGGGAAGGGCAGCCCTCCAGTTCTCAGATAGTGACCTGGAGGTGATGCTTGAGGCCGTGAGGGAAAGGAGGGAAGTCATCTCTCTGGAGGGTGGCAGGAGGAGGCCTGGGTTGCAATAGCTGCCACCATTAGCGGCAGAAGCGTAAATAGAAGAACACGGATACAATGCCATAAGAGGTTCAATGTCCTCATACATTCTGGCAAGGTGAGTGCAACATCCAACCCTCAGGACACGTTTCAGGGCTTGCACCCTCCAGCAGAAACACCAGCTGAGGAGCCTCAGGGCCACGCTGTCCATAACATGGGAGGGGTGTGTGCCCAGGGCATTCACTCATCCCTCAGAATGGCTCAGAGCCATGGTGCTGCTGAGGTCCTGCCAGCATTGAAACATGCAGCTTTGAATGGGTAATGGCAGATGCCATTGACTATAGAGGACAAAAATGCCTCACCGCACTCTCTTTCATCCTTGCAGGACAAACGGGCACATAATGCCCAGGAAAGAACGCTGATGGGTGGTAGGGTCCTCTACTAACAAAGGATAATGCCAATGGAGGAAAGAGCAATGAAGATAGCCAGTATTTGGGATGAGGAGGAAGTCGGGCCTGGTGAGGTGGGAACCCATGGTGCAGATAGTGATTACAGAGGGTCAAGGGGTGCAATGAAAGCCACCCCACTCGCCAGCATCCTCGTAGTTAAGGATCCTCTAGGGGGAAGCAATCATAACATGGTAGAATTTCATATTCAGTTTGAGGGTAAGCAACTCAGGTCTTAAACCAGTGTCTTCAACTTAAACAACGGCGATTACAGAGGTATGAAGAAAGAGTTGTCTAAAGCGCGCTGGGAAAATAGACTACTGGGAAAGTCAGTAGAGGAGCAGTGACAGACTTTTAAGCAGATATTTCATAACACTCAGCAAACATTTATTGTGGTCAGAAGGAAGGACTCAATGAGAATGATGAACCACCCGTGGATAACAAAGGAAGTTAAGGAGAGTATCAAATCAGAAATAAAGGCGTACAAATCAGCAAAAGCTAGTGGTAGGCCAGAGGATTGGGAATTTTTTAGAAACCAGCAGCGGATGACTAAAAAACTAATAAAGAGGGAAAAAATTGGTTATGAGAGTTAATTGGTGAGAAATATAAAAACAAACAGTAAGAACTTCTACGGGTATATAAAAAGGAAGAGAGTAGCTAAAGTAAGTACCTTAGAGGATGAGACTGGGGAATTAATAACAGGGAACAGGGAAATGACAGATAATTTAAACCAATATTTTGTATTGGTCTTCACTGTGGAGGACACTATAAACATCCTGACAATAATAGATGAGCAAGGTGTAAATGGGAGGGAGGAACTTGTAACAATCTCTATCACAAGGAAAAAGGTGCTGGACAAACTGATGGGACTAAAGGCAGACAAGTCGCCAGGACCTGATGGCCTACATCCAAGGGTTTTAAAAGAAGTGGCTGCAGAGATAGTGGAGGAATTGGTCATAATATACCAAAACTCATTGGATTCCGGTAGGGTACCAACGGATTGGAAAACCGCTAACGTGACACCCCTATTCAAGAAGCAGAGACAGAAAGCAGGAAACTATAGACTAGTTAGCTTAACATCTGTTATTGGGAAAATGCTAGAGTCCATTATTGAGGATGATACAGCAGGACATTTAGAAAAACAATGCAATCAAACAGAGTCAACATGGTTTTATGAAAGGGAAATCATGTTTGACAAATTTGTTAGAGTTCTTTGAGGATATAACAAGCAGAGTGGATAAAGGGGAACAGGTAGATCTGGTATATTTGGATTTTCAGAAGGCGACACATAAAAGGTGTCACATAAAAGGTATTGCACAAAATAAAAGCTCAGGGTATTGGGGGTAATGTGTTGGCATGGATTGAGGATTGGCTAACACACAGAAGGCAGAGAGTCGGGACCAATGGATCTTTTTCAGGTTGGAAAGCTGTA
This sequence comes from Heterodontus francisci, assembly GCF_036365525.1. Taxonomy (NCBI): domain Eukaryota; kingdom Metazoa; phylum Chordata; class Chondrichthyes; order Heterodontiformes; family Heterodontidae; genus Heterodontus; species Heterodontus francisci. The sequence continues at coordinate 76,262,858 of NC_090374.1, read as the reverse complement.
ACTAGTGGGGTGCCGCAAGGATTGGTCCTAGGGCCTCAACTATTTACTATCTATATCAATGACCTGGAGGAAGGGACAGAGTGTAGTGTATCCAAATTTGCTGATGATACAGAAATAGGTGGGAAGGCATGTTGTGATGAGAACACAAAGAATCTGCAAAGGGATATAGATAGGTTTAAGTGAGTGGGCAAAACTTGGCAGATGGTGTTCAATGTGGGAAAGTGTGAGGTCATCCACTTTGGTAGGAAGAATAAAAAGGCAGATGATTATTTAGATGGAGAAAGACTACAAAATACCGCAGTACAGAGGGATCTGGGTGTTCTTGTGCATGAAACACAAAAAGTTAGCATGCAGATGCAGCAAGTATTTAGGAAGGCAAATGGAATTTTGGCCTTTATTACTAGGGGGTTAGAGTTTAAAAATAGGGAAGTCTTGTTCAACTGTATAGGGTGTTGGTGAGGCCTAGAGTTTTAAAAGAAGTGGCCGCAGAGATATTGGAGGCATTGGTGATAATATACCAAAACTCACTGGATTCCGTACAATTTTGGTCCCCGTATTTAAGGAAGGATATACTAGCATTGGAGGCAGTTCAGAAAAGGTTCAGTAGGCTGATTCCTGGGATGAAGGGGTTGTCTTATCAAGAACGACTAAACAGGTTAGGCCTTTAATCATTGGAGTTTAGAAGAATGAGGGGTGATCTGATTGAAACATATAAGATTTTAAGGGGGCTTGACAGGGTAGATGTTAAGAATATGTTTCCACTGGTGGGGGAATCTTGAACTAGGGGACATAGTTACATAACAAGGGGGCACACATTTAAAACTGAGATGCGAAGGAATTTCTTCTCTCAGAGAGTGGTGAATCTCTGGAATTCTCTACCTTAGAGAGTTGTGGAGGCTAGGTCACTAAATGTATTTAAGGAGGAGGTAGACAGATTTTTGAAATCTCGGGCAGTGGAGGCTTAGGCAGAGCAGGCCCGAAAGAGGAGTTGAGGCTTGGGAATGATCAGCCATGATCTTATTGAGTGGCGGGGCAGGCTTGAGGGGCTGAATGACCTATTCCTGCTCCTATTTCTTATGTTCTTATGTACTGAGATTGCATTGGGTAGCCTCAATATTGCAGTGGCTGCTGCTCTCCTAGGCTGGTTCTCATGATCTCTCCACAGGAGCAGGCACCCACCCGATGACATCCTCTCCCTCCACAGCCCCAGAGGAACCTCACGAGACTGAGGATGCACCATCACACCTGACAAGTGCACTGTCCACCAGCACAGATACTCTCACCACAGTAGGTCCTGCCACAGGTTTAGATAGTGTGGCACTGGGTGAGGAGTACAGCACAAGTGTGCAGGAAGAGGTGCCAGAGGCTGAGGCAGCTGTGGGCAGTTCCCCTCAGAGGAGGGAGGACAGGCACAGCCCAGCTCTGCTGGGCACAGATGCCGGGTCTCAGGATTCACAAGAAATAAGGCTCTACCTAGACCAGCAGCAGCAGATGTGCTCCCACATGTCAGAGTTCCCTAAGAGAGCGAGGTCATGGGCTGAGGATGGGAGTCCATTCTGCTCATGTGCATTATGATGGCTCAGGGCCATGAGTCCACGAGCTCCTCCATAGAGATAGTGGCCAACCTCGTGGAGAGCCATATGCAGCATCGTTTTGAGTGGATACAGGAGCAGCACAGTGGCATGCACAGGATACATGCAACACTGTGTAGCCCAGAGCGGTCAATGGCACTGGTGGCGTGGAGATGTCTGGAGTGGATTAAAGATTGCTCTTGTCTGGAATGGATGCCAATTGCACCCTAGCTGGTGCTCCCCTCTAGCCATCCAGGGCTGAGGATGTCATGGAGGAGTAAGAGGGTGCCACCCCTCATGAAATGCTTTCATCATCCGCAGCCTCCTCGGCTCCTATGACTGTGGGAGGCCAAGTAGGGCCAGGTGATGGAGGCTGCCCCTGCAATGGTACATTTGCAGCAGTCTCCAAATATGCCCCCACAGGCACCTCCACGATGAGGATGCCAACCACATGCATCTCAGCCGCAGGCAGAGATCAGTGAGGCCAGAAGGGGAGGTCCGTGTAGGTGTGACCAAGCGTGAAGCCCACCAGTATGTCACTGGTGTGCCTTCTTAATGTACACTTTTTCGCTTTAGGACCATTTTATAAACAATCACACTTGAAGGCATATGTCTGTGACTCCTTTTATTGGCGGCATGACGTGGTGAAAGAGATCAAGGGTGCAATCAATGGGAGGGCAAAGGCACTGGGCACATGTCATCCTTAATTGACGGTAAGAGATTAGATGTTCCAGGCTCCTTCTTCAATGGATGTGTTGCCACAGTTACCTCAGAGTGACTTGCATCCCATGCCCTTCATCCTGGGTCAGAGGAACTCAGTTGAAATGTTCCTGAACCAATTGATCTGTGACATTTGTGGCATCCCGATGAGACCTTCACATCCCACGCCATGCCCAGCCACTTCCTTGTGCAGCCGGAACACTTCAGTGTGCTGCATTTTCCCCCTCTACCTACACTTCCTCCTCCTTTCTTATCCCCTGCTCCTCCTTTTGCTCCAATGAGCTATCTGGTTCCAGGGCCTCACCATCCTCAAAGTCCACCTGTCTCTGGAGGGCCATGTTATGGAGGATGCAGAAGACCATCACAATGACAGAGACCTTTGTAGGAGCATATTGCAGTGCACCAACAACTGATCTAGGAATCGGAATCGCATCTTGAGAAGCCTGATTACCTGCTTAATTGTTGTCCTACTGAGCAGGTGGCATTAATTGTATTGCCTCTGTGCCTCTGTCTGGGGCTGCTATAGTGGGGTGAGTAGTCATCACTTCAAAGAATATCCCTTGACCCCTAGGATCCAGCCACGCACTTTGTGGGTGGAGTGAAGATCTGAGGCCTGGACTGGCGGTGGATGAAAGAGTCATGGTAGCTGCCAGATAAGCAAGAGCACACATGGAGGAAGCTCTTGTTGGATCGCAGGCCAGCTGCATGTTGAAGGAAGAGAATTGATTCCTGTTGATGAATCTCACTGGCTGGTCACTGGGTGCCTTGATGATCAGATGGGTGCAATTGATGATGTCCTGCTCCTAGGGGAATCCAGCAATGGTGGTGAAACCCAATGCTCTCTGTCACTCCAAAGCCTCATATGTCGTGAAGTGAATGTAATGTCCAGCTCTGGCAAACAGGGCATCAGTGACTTGCGAGATGCAACAGTATGCAGTCATTTGCAAGATGCCACCAAGGTCTGCAGCTGATCCCCCGAAAGGAGCCAGAAGCAAAGATGTTCAAGCCCACAGTGACATTGACAGTTACTGGCAGGGCATGATGACATGCTGTGAGGTCACAGATGTCTGTGACCATCTGCCTAGAGAGTTGCAGTCTCCTGTGGCACTGGGTCTCAGTCACCTCCAGGTAGCCTCTTCTTCAGCAGTAGATCCTATGCTAAGGGTTTGGCCTCTGTGTCCTTCCTGCCCCTCTTTCCTCTCCCTGCCCTCCTGATGCCCAGGGCTCTGCCCTTCCTGCAGAGGGCGTTGCTCTTCATCACCACTGGGCCCAAAATCTGAAAACCATGCCCCCATCGCCAACTGCTGCCTTCCCTGTGGTCAGCTGGTTGACCAGTTGTCTTTGGCTACCTTGCCCCCTGCTCTTCTGCCCCCACGATGCCAGGAGGGTGACGACCCCCTGCACTGCCCAAGCACTAACTGCCCGCTCTCTGTGCCACCTGTGCAGTGCCAAGGGCACATGTCTCCCAATGGCCAAGTCCCCCTCTGCGCTGTTGAAACTTTCATGACTCCAGGGGAATTCCTTTTGGTCTTGTACCATGGAACATTTTGTCATTGAATGAGTCCTGCCCTCCACCCTATCGCAGACCTTCTCTTTTGTTCTTCTTACCACCCTCCTCCCTTTCACTTTCTCAAACCATTTCTAACGTTTCTCAGTTCTGATGAAAAGTCACAGGCATTAACTCTGTTTCACTCTCTACTGATGATGCCAGACATGCTGAGTATTTCCAGCACTTGCTGTTTTTATTTCAGATTTCCAGCATCCGCAATATTTTGCTTTTGTATTTCAGTTTCACAGGTGCTGGCAGCACTACTACCTGACAAAAAATGTCTATTCTTCATGTGAGTGTAGTCAGTGAGTCTTGGCAATCTATTTGAATTGGCAAGCTATTACAGCTGTTTTCAATTCTGCCGCCCAAAATGTACAAGTAGACACTTTCCAGTAGGATTTTTAGAAGAAAAATTCAGTACTGGGATTCCACTGATTTTTTTTTTACTTCCTAATTCTGGGGTTCTGAAATCAATTGTAACAACTTACTAATGAGATCAGATAACTAAGCAAAAATTTACAGAATTATCTGTATGGGTCAGTGCTCGATAGGGTTGCATGGAGTAGGGAATAATGAGAGGTGCAACATTGCCTTTGTATAGGATTCGGTGATAGGAGTTGCATTGATCCATATATAGTGGAATTCTGATGAAACATATCAGAGTTTGTGTGTTTGTTTATTAACAGGTTGCATATGTGTATTTAAGTGGGGAATTACAGACCATTGTCTCCATTAACAGAAGGCTCAATTTCTCTATTAGTAGGTTGCCTGTATCTTGCAGTTTAGCGAGTATAAGTTTTATTATCTTGCTATAACACGTTAACAGACCAATCAGAGTAGAAAAAGTTCTGAAATGGCCTGATGTTATGGACATAACCTGCCTTCATTTTGAGAATTTTCTTTTAAGTATTACAGAGAGTATACAAGAGTTTTTGTTCTGTATAATAAACACTAAGCTTATACTGTTATTAAAAGCTAACATAAGTCACTTGCATCTTGTGTAAGTCACTGAGGGAACAATTAACATAGTTACTGACCAGCTTTTTTCTGAGTTCATAAGAAACTCTGTTATTTTCACCAAATCTTCTTCGGTCATTTTTCAACTTCAGCCAAGAGGGTAGGTGAAATTCTGCTCTAAGCTCTCACACAACTGCTCTGTACTGGTTGCCACACAATATGCAGGAATGATGCCTTGCTCAAAGATTTCTTTTCCCTCCCCATTTAGAGGCCTCATTATTGACTATTGGCAACCTTCCTATAAATTGTTTACCAAAAGCTAAACAATTTATTGCAAAAAAAGGAAGTATAATTCCTCCAGTCAGTTTTTTGTTAAGTTTAGTTTTCAATCTTTTCCTTTTGTATATATTTTTCTCCCTCTTCAAATCTCTAACTGAGAACGTTATTAAGCTTCTAGTTATTGGCCAATTTCACTCCTAAAACCAGTGGCTTTGAGCTTTGCAGGAGCAGCCAAGTCCTTTTACTTGCCTTCTCTTTGAGGACATGACCAACAATTCTTTGCTGTAAACTAGCTAATTCATTGCTAATGTTAGGAATGTATCATGTAAGGAATTTCAGTCATCTCACATGACTATCTGGTTAATTTTGATAATTTATGTATACTGGGACAGAGCATCTGCAGCTCTTCTGGCAGAATCTCACAATAATTCCAGTGGGAATGCAGAGAAGAGCTAAAAATTGGACCAGGACCTAGAGATGCCACGTCCCAGCCTTTCCTGCCAGTTTCCACAGTGCTTTGTCTGGAGCAGAGCCTCTTCCGGCCACAGGCAAGGGCAGTAACCTAAGAATAGACTTGGCAGGTTGAGGGGACTTCAAAGTTGTAATGAGTTCTTTATGTTGTCTGATACAACATAAATGAGATGCATGGAGTCCAGTTGGTTGAAGATCTCAAACAGGTTTATTACAGCTGAACTATTATATACAGTATGGAGCAAACTATTTACAGAACCTTACTCTGGGTGTTACAGTTGCAGAGTGACTCTGGCTTCGAATCACATGACTATGTTCACCGTGTCTACTAGGTAAAACATTTGTGGTTTCCATGCCGACTTGCCATAGCTGTATTGCATTGTTAGTGTGCTCCTGCAAGGGATGGGTGACCTGCTGTATGCAGATAACTTTGCATTTGTCGGTTGTATCATTGATTTCCAACGACTTCAGTACATATCCTTCAGGATTCGAATTGGTAAGATATTTGCACTCGCTCCCTTGTCAATCTTAACCCAGAGTGTATGTCTGCCAGCTTTCTTTGGACACATGATGTTAATGGTAGTGTTACGACTGAAGCGGGAGGAGTGCACTGTTTTTTCTAGTTCCACTTCTCCACAGGTCACAACATTTATTTAAATGTTTACCCAGTTACCAATACGGTCAATCATAGGCTCTATTTTTATCCCAGAATAAAATACATCGACCAGGTTTCTTTAATAATCATCAAAGTAATCAGTTTATTTTAAAACAAGACTTAATCAGTAACAAAGCAAAGCACTAACGCACAGATTAAAATATAAAAGTTCCCTCTTTACCTTAGCCCCTTATATATATGTACACAGACACACACACATAAACACACACACAGCTTAACTGAAAAAAAGAGAAATTTTCTTTTTAGAGCTCTGTTACAAAAAACAGAATACTTTGGCCAAATACTTGCTAATTCTTGCAGAAAAAGAAAGAAGATATGGAAAGATGTCAGTTGTCCCTTTTTTGGTTTGATGTCCCAAATATGCGTAGATGGCTGTCACTGGGATCTTTCTCTAGAGAAATTCGTTCAGGCGGCGTCGAGGATTTATCCAGCAGGTTTTTCCAGTATCTCAGGAGTGATGTGGCAACAGGGGTTTCAAGCAGGTCTTTCAGGATGAATTTAGCATCAATTTCTCTATTTTTTACTCTTGCTTCTAAGAGCTTCTCAAAGAGATGAAAAAACTGGCTGTTTTTTTAAAATTCCAACTGACTGTCCAAAGCAAAACCAAAACAATGTCTCAACAGTCAAGCTTCCTGACCCCTATAAATCTTCACTGGTCACTTCTCTATAAACATCTCCCCCAAGTCAAAAAAAAACCCTGCTGTGTACTTATCTGAAGATAGGTGACTTCCAGTACATGTTGTTTGCAAACCAAGTCCAAAAGACCTTCCAATGACCTTTTTTTTTTACAAAAACACAAGTCCAGCATCTATGGAATCATTTTTCAGTTTTAAAACACAAATCCACAAAATTTAACAAAAAAATGGAAGTTCTTTCGTAACAGTAGCAAATGCTTCTAGTTGTTTGACTGCATCAACACGATGTGTCAAGTTCACAATGTCGAACGCCTGCTGGTCTTTTGGCTGAGAATTGCTTCTCTCTGAGTCTTGTCTCTGGTCTGTTTCACTGTGGACTTCAAATGTTGGCTTGCATTTACGCAGGTCTCTGGAGCTCTCTTTGCTGCCATTGCCCTGTTCCTGCACACGTCTTCTGTTTGCTTGTGTCCTACTGTGACTTCTGGCTGTGTCTTTGGAGCCAGACTTCGCGCATAGGTGGGCCCAGTCTCCTTTTGCACCTCATGCCTTGCACAGGTCTTGAAATGAAGGACAACTTCATGGTGAGTGAGACAAAACAACACTTACCACACAGCTTGCTTGCTCTTTTTGACCTGGGTATCATGCCATACTGTTGGCTGCAGCTTGGGCTTGCAGGTGCTGTTGGCCAGCTACAATGGCTTTATACTTCTTGCCATCTTCTAGCAGTGCATCAATCTACGACCTTTCTTTTTCCTCAAGAGGTCTTTCTGAAATTCTTCAATGGGTGGTGATATAATCACTAGCTCCATTATTCGGTCTGACAGTTCAGTTTTTTGAGAAATTGCATTCATTGCCCTTACTATGGCATCTAAGGACAAACTGGTTTATTGATTCCTGTGGCTGTTGCTTGGAGGACATCAATTCTAGGTGGTGAATTCTAAAATTCACTCTCAACTGAAGCTGATCTTCTAGCACTTTCCAATCTTTGCAGGATCTTTCTGGTCTTCTTCACTTAAGCCAGAAATATTGACTGCACTGTTTCCCCTTTAACAAATTCTCTGTTGTTTATACTAGCTGTTGGGATTGAGAGGAGAAGGTGTTTTATAGTGTTCTGTGTTTATCTTGTTTGCAGCACTTAAGTTGGTCTGTTTACACAACTGTTTACTAGTAGTTGAATTGCGTTTTTTAGGGTTTGTTTATGTTGTTCACGCTCACGTGATTTAATGGTATTTTTATAGCTGTGGTTGCGTGAATGAAGGTTCTTCTTCACGCTCAAGTGATGTAATGAGTTTTTTAAACTTTGGCTTCATGGATGAAGGCTCTGCAGCATTCAGGGTTTTCCAGCCTTTTTGCAATCAGATGCCTCCTGTAATGGTGCCAACCTTAATCAGTCTGGGACAGGAGTTGGGTCCTCCCCGTTTTTTTTTTGGAGCTTTTGAATAAGAATCAACTCTGCAAGGACTTTAAAGCTTTTTTCTTTATACCAGTATCACTCGACCATTGGCACAATGACTTACCTGATTTACTTGCAGCCTTTTGTTCTGAGCTCTGTCTTCTACAGCTGGAGGTAAGTTCTCTTTTTTTTATCATTGTTTGGGCCAGTATTTCTGTGGAACTTTCTCTCTTTTGGCAGTTTTCGAAGTTGTTTTACCTGTCGTCTTCAGTATTAGACTTTGTCTTCTCACCGAAGCTGCTAACATGTAATGAGTTTTTTATGTCGTCTGATGCAACATAAATGAGACACGTGGAGTCCAGTTGGTTGAAGCTCGCAAACAGATTTATTACAGCTAAACTATTATATATGGTATGGAGCAAACTATTACAGAACCTTACTCTGGGTGTTACAGTTGAAGAGTGACTCTGGCTTCGAGTCACCTGACTATGTCCTGGAACTTGGCTCATTAGCATACTAAGATCTTAAAGGGACATCACTCTTAAAGGCAACCATGCAATAAAAGCCAGAAGTTTCCTAGTTCTTGGCCTGGCAAAAGAGCAACAGGCCTATTCAATGAGCGACAGCAGGTGCTCCTACCTTCTGTCTGGCAGAATTGGTGTCCACTGAGAGGTTCCTCCCCTGAGTTAGGGCCTGGAACTCTGAGTTCATTACAAATGTTAGCAGATTTTTTAAGTCCCTTAATTAGTGGGGACAGTAAGCCCACATGCCTTTTCTGTCTTTTCTACATTACAACAGTGACTGATAATGTGTTTTTCTGATGTTGGTTGAGGGTTAAATGTTGGCCAGGACACCAGGGACAACTTGTCTGCTCTTTTTCAAAATATTGTTATGGGAAATTTTATATAAACCTGAAAGAGCAAATTGGGCCTCAGTTTAACAGATCATCAAAAGGATAGCACCTCTGACAGTGTAGCACTCCTTCAGTATGGCACTTAAGTGTCAGCCTGGATTATGTGCTCAAGTCTGGTGGAGTGGAACCTGAACCCACAAGCTTCTGACTCAGAACCAGATGATTTGTGGCTTAACAGGAAACTCACCATCCTCTTTGAGATAAATACTGGCATGCCCTCTAGAGGCTGACTTAAAGCAGAAATGCACCTTTTAAAAGCATTTTCCACTGCCTGATTCTATTTAGAAATTGTCTGGAAAGAGGAATGGGAAGAAGGAGGAGGCAAGAACCCAGATTCTCAGAAATGTCTCTGCAGGTGATGTTGGAAGAGGCAAAGATAAGGAGAGATAGAACTGTATCCCAGCAGTGGAAGGAGAATTTCCAAACATGTTGTATACTAGACATGGAGAGAGGTGGCAGCGGTTGTACGCTCCAGGAATGTATGCCCCCCAGGACCTGAAAGTGCTTCAAATACTTCACAAGAATAGCAAGGATGTTTGAAGTTCTTCATTTCGTAATCTTAAGATCACATGGCAGTAGCCCTTCACAACCCTCCCCTAGCACTTTGATCTATTCCCTCCCATCCAACACTTCCTTCACTAATCTATCGCAAGAGAACATTATACCAACTCTCACCCTCTCTCCACCTGCAGGCCAAGACAGCAATCAAAACTAGGGAGAGCAGTAGGATTGGGAGAGGACACTTAGTCATTTCAGAACTGGAACACCGAGCTCTTTATAAAGCTCTGGTTAGACCCCAACTGGAGTATTGCATCCAGTTCTGGTCACCACACCTGAGGAAGGATGTGAGTGTCCTTGAGGGGGTGCAGAGGTGATTTAGCGGAATGGTTCCAGGAATGGCGGTTTTTATTTACAAGATTAGGTTGGAAAAGCTGGGTTTGTTGTCCATAGAGCAAAGGAGATTAAGGGGAGATTTAATAGATTATGACAGGCTTAGATAAGTTAGACAAGGGAAAACTGTTCCCATTAACTAATGGTACGTGGACTAGGGGGAGACAGATTGAAGGTTTTGGGCAAGAAGTGCAGGAGGAATGTGAGGCAGAATTTATTTACGCAGTGGATTGTAATGACTGGAACTCACTGACCACAGGGGTGGTGGAAGCGGTCACAATCAATGACTTCAAAAGTAAATTGGATGGCCATTTGAAGGAAATAAACTTGCAGGCTACAAGGATTGAGCGGGGTAGTGGAACTGACTGGATTACTCTGTGGAGAGCCAGCATGGACTCAATGGTCTGAATGGCCTCCTTCTCTGCCATAAATGACTCTATGACTCGTGAAATAAGTTGCCCTGTAAGAATTCTGAGCCTGGGTTTATCAGACAGGATTTCTGATTATTAATTGTATTTCTTCATGAAGCACAGAAAAAAACCACATTCATCCAGCTTGACTACATCAAGCTGCATTATGATTTATGTCATCTGCGACTGTCCAACCTCACACAGCCATCCCAACACGTCCCTTATCACTTTCCTCTCCACAACAAGACCCTGAAGAAGACAACTCAGAGGAGGACAATCCTCCGGTGGAAGCTGTGTCCTGCATTTCAGCCCTCCTATTTCAGAGATTGGTACTCCATCGGGGTTAGAGAATGAGTTAGTGGGGTCTGTATGTGGTAATGCACACAGTACTCGTGAGCAGAAACAGGTAATGGTGGCAGGGATAGCCCATGAGTCAGCTTACCAGTGGGCAGATCCTCTCCCAGCCCTACTGAGGAGCACAACAATAAGCACTACAGGCACCCAGCTATACAAAGAAAATGGCTTGTCACACACAAGCAATTATACCAACCATTGGAAGGGCTGCCGGTATGGCTACAAGTATGGAGAAGTGCAATTCCAGCCTGTGTGGTGTCTTCTGCCAGACCATCAGCATTCTACAGTCTTGGAAAAGGTTGGTCACTCAAGTGATGTTGCAACTGCACCCTCACACACAGGTGTTAAAGTTCACAGACTTTGCAGCTTTGTTGAAAGTTCAAATGGCTGTCTTGCAGACTTTGGGCACCACATTGGAGACACTAGTAAATCTCATGGATAGGGGCTTTTACGCAGTCACTCCTAATCTGCAGTCTCCCTCCTAGCCCATAGAAGATGGCACAGTGGGAGTGTCACAAGTTTCCATCTTTTATGATGCAAGCAAATCTATTACCTCATTACCCCCTCAATCAACACACAACAGGCGCAGAAGGCTAGCTAAGCCAGACTGCCTCGGCAGTAGCTAAAGGGTTGTTGTCTGCAGCTAGGCCCCATTTGAAGTAGACTATAATGTTTAAATCACATGTACCTTTAGACTATCAGGATGAGGTACAGGCCATTCCAGTTCCCAGACTGTCAAAGTTACTTGCTGCCTTCTACCTTCCCTTCCTTTTTTTCTGTCATAGCTTGCAATACTGATAAAGAAACTCAGAGTAGGATACAATAGGTGATGTCTTCTGTGTGCATGTGTCACCAGCTTAATGAAAAAAAACCTGAAAAAAAATGTTTTTTTTATTTCATTTCATGGGATGTGAGCATCGCTGGCAAGGCCAGCATTTGTTGTCCATCCCTAATTACTCTTGAGAAGGTGGTGGTGATCCGCCATCTGGAACCGCTGCAGTCTATATGGTGTGGGTACACCCACTGTGCTGTTAGAGAGGGAGTTCCAGGACTTTAATCCAGCAACAGTGAAGGAACGGCGATATATTTCCAAGTCGGGATGGTGTGTGGCTTGGAGGGCAACTTGCAGGTGGTGGTGTTCCCATGCGTCTGCTGCCTTTGTCCTTCTGGGTGGAAGAGGTCGCGGGTTTGGAAAGTGTTGTTGAAGGGATCGTGGTGAGCTGCTGCAGTGCATCTTGTAAATGGTAAACGCTGCTGTCACTGTGCGTCGGTGTTGGAGGGGGTGCCGATCAAGCAAGTTGCTTTGAGTTGGATGGTGTCAAGCTTCCTGAGTGTTGTTGGAGCCACACTTATCCAGGCAAGTGGAGAGTATTCCTTCACACTCCTGACTTGTGCCTTATAGATGGCGGGCAAGCTTTGGGGAGTCAGGAGGTGGGTTACTCGGCCACAGAATTCCCAGCCTCTGACCTGCTCTTGTAGCCACAGTATTTATATGGCTGCTCCTTTTCAGTTTGTGGTCAATGGTAACCCCCAGGATGTTGATAGCGGGGGATTCAGGGATGGTAATGCCGTTAAATGTCAAGGTTAGGTTTTCTATTGTTGGAGATGGTCATTGCCCGGCACTTGTGTAGCATGAATGTTACTTGCCACTTATCAGTCCAAACCTGAATGTTGTCCAGGTCCTGCTGCATATGGACATGAATTGCTTCAGTATCAAAGGAGTTGCGAATGGTACTGAACATTGCACAATCATCAGTGAACATCCCACCTCTGACCTTATAGAGTCATAGAGTCGTACAGCATAGAAACAGTCCCTTCGGCCCACAGCATCCATGGCAACCATAATGCCTATCTATACTAATCCCACCTGCCTGCATTAATTCCATATCCCTCTATGCCTTTCTCATTCAAGTACCTGTCCAGATACCTCTTAAATGTTGCTACTGTTCCTGCCTCCACCACCTCCTCTGGCAGCTCATTCCAGATACCCACTATTCTTTGTGTGAAAAATTTACCCCTTTGATATGACGGAGGGAAGGTCATTGATGAAGCAACTGAAGATGGTTGGGCCTAGGACACTACCCTGAGTAACTCATGCAGTGATGTCCTGGGGCTGAGATGAAATTTGTTAGAAGGTGGAATTCTTTTAAAGATATATACATTCTTTGGCCTCCTTATCTCGAGAGACAATGGGTAAGCGCCTGGAGGTGGTCAGTGGTGTGTGGAGCAGCGCCTGGAGTGGCTATAAAGGCCAATTCTAGAGTGACAGGCTCTTCCACAGGTGCTGCAGAAAAATTTGTTTGTCGGGGCTGTTACACAGTTGGCTCTCCCCTTGCGCTTCTGTCTTTTTTCCTGCCAACTGCTAAGACTCTTCGACTCGCCACACTTTAGCCCCGCCTTTATGGCTGCCCGCCAGCTCTGGCGAACGCTGGCAACTGACTCCCACGACTTGTGATCAATGTCACAGGACTTCATGTCGCGTTTGCAGACATCTTTAAAATATATAAGTATAAAGCAATCATTCACCATTGGAATAATCTATAGTAATTCGTCACCACAAGGTGGCAGAAAATACTTACCTAAGCAAACATTCTATTATCTTGCTTTTTGTTTACTTCTGTTTTATTTTTTTGGAGGCTTATGGCAAATGTGGAGGTCCTTTCTGGGTGTTTTGGGGAAGTGTATAATGGGCTTATATTTTTTGGAACCTGTGGGGAAGGGAGAGATACCTTTAGATTGTGTTGTTGGGCAAAAGGGATTTTTTTCATGTGTTAAACTATTGTGTTTTCATGTTTTAATGTAATGCGACAAGGTATTTAGTACAGCAATAGTTTCAAATTTACAGCAAAGTGGTATTATCTGAGTTATCTGCCAATGGGAGAAGCAGATAGGTGCTGATAACTCTGAAATTGTGAAGTATCATTACGTAAAACACAAGAATGAAAGCTGATCCTGTTTGGCAATGATCCTTTCATAATTTGCTTCTAATAAGCTTTAATCAGGTCGATGTCCTGAAATGCCATTGGATTATGTCAGAGGATGAAGGAGACAATTCCCTAAACATTATCTTCAAGGAATCTTTAATTGTAATAACTCCTCCTCCAATCAACACAACCAAAAATAGATAATTGCTCATTGTTGTTTGGGTGAGCTTGCTGTGTGCAAAATGGTTACCACTTTTGCCTACAGAGGAACAGTTTAAAGTAATGTGATACATCATTTCTGAGAACTGAGGTAAGACACTAAAACAATACAATCAATGATGTATTGAGTACTTGGGGTATCTGTTCCAGATACTCCTGAACAAATCAGTACATCCTTTTTAGCAGATGATAGTGTATTGTATGCAGACTCACCTGGAATCTATTGCATTCCACACACCATCTTGAACAATGGCTTTAACAGTAGTTTACGTGGTGAGTCATCCCTTGTACAGTATTTTGTCCTTGGACTGCTCAAGAGGGGATTGTTCGGAAGACCCAAGGGACATCTGTCTCAACTGTTATTCAGACCAGTCTTTGGTGATCCTGGTGGTTAACTTCAAACTGCACACAAATCTCCAGGATTGATCAGAGAAGGGTCGGAGGGCACATTTGACTTTCTTATTTTTCTACAATCACAGCAAACTCTCAATGCTGGTGGATTAGCTTATAAGACCATGACCTGTTCCCTTGATCCTATTCCCACCAAACTACTGATCACCCAAATTCCTTTCCTGGCCCTCATATTAGCTGATATTGTTAGCGGTTTCCTCTCGTCAGGTACTTTCTCTCCCCCCATCAAATCTAGCATTGTCAACCCTCTCGTTAAAAAGCCCACCCTTGATCTCTCTGTCCTTGCAAATACCGCCAAATGTCAAACCTCCCTTTCCTCTCCAAAGTCCTTTACCATGTTGTCGCCTCACCCCCCCCCAAATCCATGCACATCTTTCCCACAACTCCATGTTTGAATCCCTCCAATCAGATCTCTGCCCCTGCAACAATATTGAAACAGCCCTAATAAAAGTCACAAATGACATCCTAAGTGACTGTGACCTTGGTAAATTATCCCTCCTGCCCTTCTTGACCTGCTAATAGTGGAACAATTAAAATTGGGATGTGCTGGAGGCCAGGATTGGAGGAGTGCAGAGATCTTAGGGGGTTGTGGGGCCAGAGGAGATTACAGAGATATGAAGGGGCAAGGCCAAGAAGGAATTTGAAAACAAGGATGAGAATTTTAAAATCGAGGTGTTTCATCGTTGCACTTCTTGTCAGATTGATAGTAAGTCATGTTACTCGTCATGCCACTGGAAACATAGAAACATGGAACATTTACAGCATAGAGACCATTCGGCCCATAATGTCCGTGCCAGCTGAAAAAGAGTTATCCAGCCTAATCCTGCTTTTAGCTCTTAGATGAAAGGTCATCAATCTGAAACATTAAAACTGTTTCTCTCCCCACAGATGTTGCCTGACCTGCTGAGTATTTCCATCATTTTCTGTTTTTATTTCAAATTTCCAGCATCTGCTGTATTTTGCTTTTGTTTTAATACATTAATGTCTGTTAAATACAGAGTTATTGGACTTGTTCCATCCACAAGCCTCCCTGACCCTGGGTTTGATACAATATAGACTCATCATATGAATTTGAGGGAATCGTGGCAGAATACCTGGACTAATACCTGGAATGGGCGAGCTGTCTTCCAAGGAAAGATTGGACAGGCTAGGCTTGTATCTGCTGGAATTTAGAAGAGTAAGAGGCGACTTGATTGAAACATACAAGATCCTGAGGGGTCTTGACACGATGGAAGAGGAAAGGATGTTTCCTCTTGTGGGAGAATTTAGAACTAGGGGTCATTATTTAAAAATAAGGGGTCGCCCAGTTAAGACAGAGACGAGGAGAATTTTTTTTCTCTTAGAGGGTCGTGAGTCTTTGGAAGTCTCTTCCTCAAAAGGCAAAGTCTTTAAATACTTTTAAGGCAGAGGTAGATAGATTCTTGATAAGCAAGGGGTGAAAGGCTTTCGCGGGTAGGTGGGAATGTGGAGTAATCAGTTCAACCATGAGCTTATTGAATGTCGGAGCAGGCTCGAGGGGCCGAGTGGCCTACTCCTGCTCATAATTCCTATGTTCGTATGTTCGAATCTAATATATTCCAGTAGCCAGAATAGAGTGACAAAGGTTCTTTTTGATCCCAAAGCCACACTACATTTACTTAGACAGTAGGCAGGTAAGCTTCAGTTCCTAAGAGACGAGAAATCTATTTATGGAAGTGGTTGACGATACAGACTCCAAGGAAATATTTAGTATATAAATTCCAAAAACATAACAATAAGCATAGTCTTTTGTTGGGATGAAGGCTCTAAGATGACAGACCTGGCAATAGAAGTTTGGAAACAAGTCAACAATTTGCCACAGGCTTGGTAATCTGATATCTGAGCCAAACAAGCCTGCAATGCTTCAGGACAGTGTTGATAATTGTTCGGTTAGCCTGACTCATTAATGAAACCTGGAAGTGTAGACTTATGAATGGGGGATGGAACTTTTCCCACTCAACTCGAAATAATTCTGCAGGCCAAAATGCGGCACAGTGGTGCAGTGGTTAGCACCAGCTCCAGCGACCCAGGTTCAATTCTGGGTACTGCCTGTATTGAGTTTGCAAGTTCTCCCTGTGTCTGCGTGGGTTTCCTCCGGGTGCTCCGGTTTCCTCCCACATGCCAAAGACTTGCAGGTTGATAGGTTAATTGGCCATTATAAATTGCCCCTAGTATAGGTAGGTGGTAGGGAAATATAGGGACAGGTGGGGATGTGGTAGGAATATGGGATTAGTGTAGGATTAGTATAAATGGGTGGTTGATAGTCGGCACAGACTCGGTGGGCCGAAGGGCCTGTTTCAGTGCTGTATTTCTAAACTAAACTAAACTACTGGGTAGGGCAGTCCTAGTTGGAGTAGCAGTGGGAAGCTTACCAGTGCTATATGCTGGTTAACTGCAGTTTTAGTTGGTTAAATTCCAACAGTACATAGTACATACATGGTGGTCCCTAAAGCTTGGCTCTACCAACCAATGTATTTGCTTTCTGGACTTAGGCAAGTAGAGGAGAGAGTTTGCACTCCACATTGAACAAACAGGACCAATACAGATTGGTATAGGTTTTTCTATCACTTTACTTGGTGAAGGGTTTCTGTGAGTGCCAGATATCTATTTGACCTAAAAAATATATCTAAATATATAAATGCAAGTCTTTCTCTCTTGGAAGTTTTAATTTGGGAGAGTTTGAATCCATCAAAAGGCAACATTTTTATGGCTCTGTGGAAAGAGTAATCCAAACAAAGAAATGTCTCTAGCATGGCAAACAAATCTCAAGCTCACTCATTTCACGGGACATTTATGACAAAAATTGAATTTTTATTTTGATAAATATCCATGCTTTGTTTGTTTTTTCAATTGAGTGACTGATTCATTTCAGAGCATCTTTTTCTCATTAAAGATGGGTAAGGCACTAGAATTCTTTCACAGTTCCTTGCCTCAACCCAGCAAATATCGAAAAATAAGAAGGTAAGTCTCAACTTAACTTCCACAACTCATTTACCAGAACAATCCCTCATTCTAAACAGAATTTGGTTCTTGCTAATATTTCTCAGTTCCTCTGCGTTCCTGCAAACACGGGGCGAATTTTAATCTGGCCTGCCCAGTGGGAACAGAGTGAGAATACAGTTATAATAACAGTGCAAAGTCATACTGCCCTTTCTCGCTCGACTCTCAACCACCATCTTAACTGGGCCCTTTTTTTAAAGATGGCCAAGGCACTCAATTTGACTCAAGCTCTGACCATGATGGCATTTTAATGGTCTACTGTATGCACGGAGGGCTTTAAAAATAAAATTCATAGCATAACAAAAGCATTAAAAAAAAATTCTGGACAAAGTTAAAAACAGGCGCATGAATCTAGATCCAAAAGCTTTCTTCCTTGCTCGCACAAGCATCATAACAGATAATGTCAATCATCTCATTATTCCAGGCTCTTGGTACAACCTTCACCATGTCTGCTTGGTCAGTTTACTCCTCATGTTCTTCATCTGGCTAGCTTGCTCCTTATGCTTGAAGTCCCTAAGTATTTGTTATATAGGACTGCATCAGACAGGGAAGCTTATTGTGGCCCATCTGGCCATTTCCAATGATCTGACAGATGATTACAAATAGAGCATGCACAAGACTCTTTCTCCCAGGATTTACAGGAGACTCCTTATGGCTGGCATTCCAGCACATGCCTTTTCCTCTTGCACCATCTGGTAATGAGAGAAGGTGAAGTGCTGGGACTGTGATCCTTGCTGTGCCTTTCATTCATCTTCATGCATACATGACTCAGATCTTGCATTTTCACTCCACATTCTTGGGCTTAAACATTATACAATTTGCATTCCTGCTCACAATCCTGTTTCTTCTCCTCCTTGGCCCAAGAACTGACAGTTCATTCATCACATTTTTTTTTGTTTGTTTTGTGGGATATGGGCATCACTGGCTAGGCCAGCATTTATTGCCCATCCCTAATTGCCCTTGAACTGAGTGGCTTGCTAGGCCTTTTCAGAGGGCATTTTAAGAATCAACCACATTGCTGTGGGTTTGGAGTCACATGTAGGCCAGACCAGTTAAGGATGGCAGATTTTCCTTCCCTAAAGGACATTAGTGAACAAGATAGGTTTTTACAACAATCAATAATAGTTTCATGGTCATCATTAGAATAACTTTTAATTCTAGATTTATTAATTGAATTCAAATTTCAACATCTACCATGGTGGGATTCAAACCCTTGTCCCCAGAGCATTAGACTGGGCACTGGGTTACTAGTCTAGTGACATTACCACTACGCCACTACCTTCCAAATATTAAATTGATTCCAAGAATATCTTGCAGATAAAATGTGCTCCATTCCTTTAAAATTAGATCAAAGATAAATAATTCTCTTAGAGGGGATGTCATTGCAGTTCACTGCATCGTTGGTGCAATTAAACAGGCAAAGCTTGTAGTAAACTGGACTAGCAGGCAGAGACAACCCAACACAGCTCTCCCTGGGAAGGGGGCGGTTGGAGCATTCCAGAAAGTAACTGTAGTGGAGATTGTATGAAATGCCTTTGTATCTGCATAGAATAAACTATGACGTTTCTTTATTGCTCTGGTCAGTTCACCAAGTTTGTTTTAAAAGTTAATAACTACCTGAAAGAAACCCAAACTTACTCTTACTTCTTTCAAGGTCCCATGATAATAATTTAAAAAATGTATTCCTTATTTTCCCAATATCCCTCTGTGATCCACTCTACAGCTGCAAATAGAACAATGCTAAATTTTGTAACTGTACTCCTGACACCAGACTACATTTGAGCAAAGCCACAAAGTCAGCTAGTATATTTATAAAACTACATATATAAATATGCATATGCCATTCATTATGTGATTTGGTAATCTCTTGTCCTGAAACATACTGATTTATGTTGATGTGGTTATGAAATTCTTCTCTGATGCTGCTAATGCATATCGTCTCTCCACAGATGAAGTTGGCCCATCTGGAGTCCAGGGACAGACCACATCATTCTGTATAAAGCACATACACTACAACAGCAATAAAGAGGATGTGGCACTCACGCCACATCCTCTACTTTATTTACTGCCACTTGACAATTTACCTGGAACATAAGATGTCATACTACCAATGGAAGAAACAAATTGGAGAGACCTGTGTTAGGTTGTCAACAGTTGTAAAAGTGCAAAGTTCAGCTCACAAGTCTTTGTGGGTGTGGCTAGATGTGATAATTGCAGGATGTGTACAATGTCAAATGTTCAGTTTTATTATGTTAAGGTTCCAACTCTGAAATGCTCACTGTGTTGGACAACTGGATTATTGCACTGGACAATAAACTAAAGATTGACATCCCACATGGAAGCAATCGTGAAATTTGCAGCAACTCATTGATATAGTAATGTGGGACAGTATTACAAACAGTTTATAATTGATACCTGTTCTGAGACTAGGGGCTGAATTTTATCTGGCCCTTGGAGATGGGCTGGGGGAGTGGGGTGAAGGTACACAAAATGGCGTGGGGTAGTCATCAGGCGGCATGCCCAATGTTGTCCTGCCCCCATGCCAATGTGTCCATGGCTGGCATCATGGCGGACAGAAAGTTTGCTAGGAGACAAATTAAGCTACTTGTGGCTCATTAAGGGCCACCTCCCACTTCCGCTGGCATTTAGCCAACATTGGAGGGGAGGCGGCTGCATGGAGACACTGCCAGGTAAGACCTGGCAGCCTCCTATCCAATCCACAGCCCACAGAGGGCTCCCCACCCCAGCAGCGATGGTGACTCATGTGGCAAGACAGCCACCCTGCTCTCAACAATTAACCTCCCTCATCCCCTTGCTGAGACCTGCCTGACTGGCCCCCGTAACCCCTACCCCACTTATCTTGTTCTCAGGATCTCCTCCATTTTGGCTGCTCCGAACTTCCTGCTCCCAGTGGCACTGCTGAGCTGGTGGCTCTCTAATTGATCGGCAGTTCTTGGGCCGGGATTTTGACACTAAAGGGTGCCCACCCAATGGTGGGCAGTTAATACCTGACCGCCATTGAAGTCTGCCGGCAGTCTGATGGAAGGCCGAGGTGGGCTCGTCCCCCCTACCTTCTGGCCTGTCGCTGGGCTCCCTGTTGCCAATATAAAATTCAGCCCTAGGGCTGCAGAAATGTAATGTAATTGTAATTACTATTGAAGGAGGGTTTGGCAGAGGTTAAGGACGTTATTTATTCTGGTTTCAGCCTGATCAAAGTTAGAACAGTGGTTAATACTGAAAGGGGAGGATAAGCAACTTGAACAGGATAAAAGATTGGCTAGAAAAAAAATCACAAAATTTAACATAGAGAAATATGAAGTGATACTTTTTGGAAGGAAGAATAAGGAGAGGAAGATTTAAGGGGTTCAGATACACAAATCTTCAAATATATAAGGCATAGAAAAGGAAGTTATGGGATCCTAACTTTATTAATAGAGGCATACAGTAAAAAATTAATCAAAGCATGAATGCAAGATTATAGGGGTAAACTTTCTATGAATATTCCCACATCTCCCATCATAACTTTGTGGAAGATCAGCAGAAACCCCAGAGAAATGGCACAAGCAACTGTTTACACCATTTTCCGAACAATCTTCTGCCAAAGTTAGAGTGGAAAATTGGGAATCCTAGGGAAATTACTGGTAATAGAAATTATTGGTTAGGTCACAGATAGAATACTGTGTCCAGTTTTGATCACCCTTCTTTAGGTAGGATGTCAAGGCCATAGGGAGAACCAAAAGAATTACTAAGATGAGACCAGAGAGAAGAGGTTTTAGTTATGAGAAGAAACTAAAGAAACTGGGCTGATCTTAGTTGAACAGAGAAGATTAAAAGACCCGATAGACAAGTTCAAAATTATGAAGCGCTTTGTTAATATATATAAGGAAAAGTTGTTTCCACTGGACAATGCCAAGGCACACCAGTTAAAAACCTCCACTTTTCACCTCACCAAAGTTCACAGTGTCAGGGGAAAGTCTTGCAATTTATATACCTCTGCCAAAGAGACTAAGAGTTTTGGCCAAAGAGTGGCTAAATACGATTTTGGTGGTGGAGCAGAAGTCTCAAGGAAATTCACCCTCATTGTTTTTGATGCAGCAAAGAAATTTGAGAATCTAAAAAATGATCCCCAATGCAATTAGTGGGCGGCACAGTGGCGCAGTGGTTAGCACCGCAGCCTCACAGCTCCAGGAACCCGGGTTCGATTCCGGGTACTGCCTGTGTGGAGTTTGCAAGTTCTCCCTGTGTCTGCGTGGGTTTTCTCCGGGTGCTCCGGTTTCCTCCCACAAGCCAAAAGACTTGCAGGTTGATAGGTAAATTGGCCATTATAAATTGTCACTAGTATAGGTAGGTGGTAGGGAAATATAGGGACAGGTGGGGATGTTTGGTAGGAATATGGGATTAGTGTAGGATTAGTATAAATGGGTGGTTGATGTTCGGCACAGACTCGGTGGGCCGAAGGGCCTGTTTCAGTGCTGTATCGCTAATCTAATACCCTTAAGGAGAGGTATGATGACAATGCATATTTGTATGGATATTCTTCAATCTTTCTGCGTCAAAAATGGCACATTTCCAATGGTGTGGGGCAGTACTCAGAAATACCAGGGTTCTGCCCCTTCTAAAATATAGTTATCTCTAACATCAAGCCAATGCCTTGTACCTTCTTCAATTACTTGCCTTGCAAATAAACTCCATGCTGCTTGTCACTCCTTTTTAAGTGAAATATTCCAAGAACACTGAAAGACAACACTCAAACAAAAGGCAGGCACACTTCTGCACACTGGTCGGTATATCACAAAGTATTTTAACCATTAATAATAGTATTAATAATATTTATATCAAATACTTATTTTTCTCATTTGTTTTCCCACGATGCCTCTCTTCATCAACTTCTCAACTTCATCAGGTTTATGTCCAGGTGCAACCCGAAGATTAGGCCATCAAAAGTGCTCGATGGTATCAAACCCTTTGGAGTCAAGTGGCCATTGTTTTGGGAATTCTGAATCCTGGGAGGACTCTTCCGCAGGCTGCATCACTATTACACTTGCATGGTTGGCTCAGTCCTATATCCTGCCATTTAGATAAGCAGGCATTGGAGAGGACTGTCTGGAAGGTTCATATAAAAGTGATATGAGGTCATTGAATTTCTTGGTTTGATGTGTTGCATGGGACTGATAAGGTTCTGACTGCCAATCCAATTTCCCACCGCATTACAATGAGTTTCTGTCCTGAGTAGACTCATCTCCTGAACTTAAACTGCCAGTACTTTTTGTATAAAATTGCTTCCAGCAAAGTACTGACTCGTGTTTGCATGAAGTTGAATGCTCTCCTATTGGTTTTATATCCAGCTGCTGCAACAATAATCCATCTCTCTTTTGCTATTTTTGTTCGACCACATGTGCAACCATCTTCAGCCAGAAGTGCCAAGTGGATGATCCAACTTGGCCTCCTCTTGAGCTCTCCAGTATCATAGATGCCAGCCTTAATCCAATTCAGCTCACTCCATGTGATATCAAGAAATGGCTGAAGGCACTGTATATTGTAAAGGCTATGGGTCACAACAACATCCTGCCAGTAGCACTGAAGACCTGTGCTCCAGAACTAGCTGCACCCTTGGCCAAGCTGTTCCAGTACAGCTACAACACTGACATCTACCCGACAATGTGGAAAATTGCCCAAGTATGGCCTGTGCACATTAAGCGGGACAAATCCAACCCGGCCAATTACCACCCCCATCAGTTTACTCTCAATCATCAGTAAAGTGACGGAAGGTGTTGTCGACATTGCCATCAAACAGCACTTACACAGCAATAACCTGCTCACTGACACTCAGTTTAGGCTCCTCCAGGGCCACTCAGCTCCTGACCTCACTACAACCTTGGTCCAAACATGGACAAAAGAGTTGAATTCCAGAGGTGAGGTGAGACTGACTGCCCTTGACATCAAGGCAGCATTTGACGAAGTATGGCATCAAGGAGCCCGAGCAAAACTGGAGTCAATGGGAATCAGGGGAAAACCCTTCGCTGGTTGATGTCATACCTAGCACCAAAGAAGATGGCTGTGGTTATTGGAGGCCAATCATCTCAGCCCCAGGACATCGCTGCAGGAGTTCCTCATGGTAGTGTCCTAGGCCCAACCATATTCAGCTGCTTCATCAATGACTTTTCCTCCATCATAAGGTCAGAAGTGGTGATGTTCACTGATGATTGTATAGTGTTCTGTACCATTCACGACTCCTCAGATACTGAAGCAGTTGGTGTTCACATGCAGCAAGACCTGGACAACATTCAGGTTTGGGCTGATAAGTGGCAAGGAACATTCACACCACACAAATGCAAGGCAATGACCATCTCCAACAAGAGAGAATTCAACCCTCTCCTCTTGACATTCAATGGCATTACCATTGCTGAACCCCCACCATCCACATCCTTGGGGTCACCTTTGAACAGAACCTTAAACTGGACCAACCATATAAATACTGTGGCTACAAGAGCAGGCTAGAGACTGGGAATTCAACAGTGAATAACCCAACTCCTGACTCCCTAAACCCTGTCCACCATCTACAAGGCACAAGTCAGGAGTGTGATGGAATACTCTCCACTTGCTTGGATGAGTACAGCTCCAACAACACTCAAGTAACTCAACACCATCCAGGACAAAGCAGCCCACTTGATCCGCGCCCCATCCACCACCTTAGACATTCCCTCCTCCACCAACAGCAGTGTGTACCATCTACAAGATGCACTGCAGCAACTCACCAAGCCTCCTTTGACACCACCTCCCAAACCTACAACCTCACCCAGAAGGACAAGTGCAGCAAATGCATAGGAACATCATCACCTTCAAATTCCCCTCCAAGACACATATCATCTTAACTTGGATCTCTTATCACCATTCCTTCACTGTCGCTGGGTCAAAAACATGGAAGTCCCTTCCTAACAGCACTGTGGGTGTACCTACACTGGATGGACTGCAGTGGTTCATGAAGGCAGCTCACCAACACCTTATCAAGGGCAATTAGGGATGGTCAACAAATGCTGGCCTCGTCAGCAAAACTCACATCCCATGAACAAATAAAGAAAAGTATTTCAGTGCTGGTGTTGAAATTTCCCAAGCTTTAAGGATGGGAAGGATTGAACAAGTGACAATAAGGGTGGGTGGGGTGCAGGCAGGGAGGGAGCACATGGAAGGCTTGGGTGAAGTGACTTGATTTTGTAGAAGTTTGCAATTTTTATGGATGATAATCTTGCTTTTTTGCGTGTTTAGGGTCTGCCTTCTTTTGGGTGGAAGAGAGCCATGTTTTTGTTTGTGCATGATGCTGTGTTTTTGTATAGAGTCTTGTAATTTTTATGTATGAGGGTTTGAATTCCTTTATATTAGGGCTTGCATTTTTGAAAAATCACATGGGATGCTCACTGGTTTTGACGCGAGTATCTGGCCCTCCAGCTCCTAAAAGTTGGACAACCCGAGCTACTCGGAATAAATCAATATTCAAATCAAGGTGGTATTTTCAGTCATAACATTTGTTCAAAACATAATATTCATTTTTATATGTCAATGTGACAAACATTCTAGTGTAGAATCTTTGCAGAGGTTTTCCAGCTGTAACTTTGATAGAAACCCTAGAGAAATGACATAGACAGCCATTTTTTCAAGAATCCTGCTGATTTTCTGATGAAGGAGATTGGGAGAACCCCTTCCAAAATTCAAGGTATCTATATTTCTTTTATTCAGTCATAGGATATGGGTGTCGCCAACAAGGCCACCATTTATTGCCCATCCCTAATTGCCCTTGAGAAGGTGGTGGTGAGTCTTGAAACACTGCAGTCCATGTGGTGTCGGTACACCAACAGTGCTGTTCAGTCAGGAGTTCCACAATACACAAAAAATGTTACTGACACACAAAAATTATATTTCCTTATGCCATCTTTGAAGATCAACATTCCTGGGTTAGTTGGGATTTCACATGCAACTGTAGTATTCAAAAACTGTTGCCACTACAAACATGATGATTATTGCATTGGCGTCAGTATCACGGGGAATGTCCATCTTCACATGCACATTCCAAGTAACTCCATCACACCAGTAAAATGGAAGATTCTTCAGACTTGTTAGAAATGCCTCAAAGCATTTCACAGAATGAATGGAATTAGAGTCCAGTGTTGTTAGTTAGGCAAACAGAGAACTGCTTTAAAACTACATACGATTACTCTTAATTATGCTTTGAAGGCTCTTCATCATTCTTTGTCAACTGCATGAAGGCCAGAAAGGTTAGGCCAAGTAAAATGAAGCCCTCTCAGACTGCTTCCCTACCTCCAATGGTATTAAGCAATGGTGTGTTCTGGCACTCACTCTTTACTCTATTTTCTTCAGTATGATGCTTTCAGAGACAAAGACAAGCCTGACAGAGGGCATACATATTCACTTCCAAATAGACAGCAGTCTCTTCAACCTACAATGCCCACTGGCACATACCAAAACCATAGAAGGGCTTATCATGGAGCTTCTGTTTGCTGATGATTGCGCCCTTCTGGATACACAGAGGAGGCAAAGCAGCTCATTGAAAACAGTTTGTCCGAGGCAGCAAATGCCTTTCGCCTTACTATTGGCCTGAAGAAAGAAACAGCTCAACTAGAAAAGAAGCATTGCTGGATATGGGGCTGGGAAATGAGGTGGGCCAAGTGGACCAAGTGTCTGTGGGGAGCACTTAGATAAGAGTGATCATCGTGTCATAAGGTTTCGACTAGTATTGCAGAAAAGAAAGGAACAAAGTAAGGTAGAATGTCTAAGTTGGAAGAGGGTTCATTTCAATGCAATGAGAAGGGATATAGCCTGGGTAGAATGGAACCAAATACTGGCAGGAACAGCTCTATCAGAACAATTGGTTATCTTTAAGGAAGAGATGCTTCAGGTGCAGGTTAGGAACACTCCAACAAGGGCAAACGGTAGGGGAACCAAGAACAGGGATGGAATTTTACTCCACCCCAATGAGACAGATGGTGGCCGGGTTGGGGGGGCTGGTGAGGGTGGGGGTGGTGGGGGGAGTAGCGTAAAATGGAGTGTGAGGCTCCGGGAGGCTTTACCGACTCTCTCCCTCCTCTGCCCCCCCTTTATGTAGGGTGGGGGTGGGGGGAAGAAAGGCCTGCCTGCCCCAGGCCACTTAACGGCTACTTAAGGACCTCCATCCACCTCCACCCAGATTTTAAGCATGGCAAGTGGATGTCCTGGAGCCGGGAAAAGCTGCCTGTGAAAACCATGCGGCTGCAATCGTCCCGGGGTGGGGGACCCTGCTCATTGGGCACAGGGTGCCCGATGGAGGGCCGCACCTGCTACCCCAACCAGTCTTTTCAGTCGGTGGCCGGCTCCCATCCGCCCAATGTGAAATCCCAGCCCAGGGCTCCTTGATTGATTAGGGAGATAGAGATGATGATAAAACAAAAAGAAGAGAGTATATGATGTATGTCAGGTGAACTCATCAAGTGAGAACCAGACCATATACAATAAGTTGAGAGGGGAGGTGAAGAGGAAAATAAGACTGGCAAAGAGAGAATATGAAAATAGAATGACACTCAACATAAAAGGGAGGCCAAAGATCATCTACCGGCATGTAAATAGTAAGCGTGTAGTAAGAGGAGGAGTTGGGCCTATTCGGGACAGAAAGGGTAATATATGCTTAGAGTCACAGGACAAGACTGATGTACTTAGTGAGTACTTTGTATCACTGTTCACTAAGGAAATGGAGGCTGTCAAAATATCAGTAGAAGCAGAGAGAGTAGAGGCAATGGATAGTACAAAAATTAAGACGGGGAGGTGCTAAAAAGGCTGGCTATGCTTAGGGTAGATAAATCACCTGGTCCAGATGACTTGCATCCCAGGTTGCTAAAGGAAGTGCTTGCCATAATCATCCAATCTTCCTTGGACACAGGGGAGGTGCCAGAGGACTGGAGCGTGGCAAATGTGACACATTTATTAGGGGAGGCGGTGGCATAGTGATAATGTCACTGGACAAGTAATCCAGAGGCCTAAGCCTCTGGGGACATGGGTTCAAATCCCACCACAGCAGGTGGTGAAATCTAAACTCAATTAATAAATCTGGAATTAAAAGCTACTCTAATTGTGACCATGAAATCATTGTTGATTGTTGTGAAAACAGATCTGGTTCACTAATATCCTTTCGGGAAGAAAATCTGCATCCTTACCTGGTCTGACCTACATGTAACTCATAAATGCCCTCTGAAATGGCTTAGCAAGCCACTCAGTTGTGTCAAACTGCTAGAAAGTCTAAATAAAAGGAATGAAACCAGACAGACCACCTAGCATTGACCTAGGCACTGGAAATGACAACAGCAAACCCAGCCCTGTCGACCCTGCAAAGTCCCCCTCACTAACATCTGGGGACTTGTGTCAAAATTGGGAGAGCTGTCCCACAGACTAGTCAAGCAACAGCCTGACATAGTCATACTCACAGAATCATACCTTACAATGTCCCAGACACCACCATCCATGGGTATGTCCTGTCCCATCGGCAGGACAGACCCACCAGAGGTGGTGGCACAGTAGTGTACAGTCAGGAGGGAGTTGCCCTGGGAGTCCTCATCATTGACTCCAGACCCCATGAAGTCTCATGGCATCAGGTCAAACATGGGCAAGGAAACCTTCTGTTGATTACCACCTACTGCCCCCACCTGCCCACTGCCACCCACCCCCTCCCCCCCCCCCCCCCCTGCTCAGCTGATGAATCATTGCTTCTCCATGTTGAACACCAATTGAAAGAAGCACTGAGGGTGGTAAGGGCACAGAACATACTCTGGGTGGGGGACTTCAATGTCCATCACCAAGAGTGGCTCAGTAGCACCAGTACTGGCCCAGGTCCTAAAGGACATAGCTGCTAGACTGGGTCTGCAGCAGGTGCTGAGAGAACCAACAAGAGGGAAAAACCTACTTGACCTCGTCTCACCAATTTATCTGTCGCAGATGCATCCTGGTGGTGTTGAGCTTCTTGAGTGTTGTTGTAGATGCACCGATCCAGGCAAGTATTCCATCACACTCCTGACTTGTAGATGGCGGACTGGCACTGGGGAGTCAGGAGGTGAGTTACTCACTGCAGGATTCCCAGCCTCTGACCTGCTCTTGTAGCCACAGCATTTAAGTGGCTGGTCCAGTTCAGTTTCAGTTTCTGGTCAATGATAACCCCCAGGATGTTGATACTGGGGGATTCAGCAATGGTAATACTATTGAACATCAAGGGGAGTTGGTGTTGGTTAGATTCTGTATTGTTTGAGATGGTCATTGCCTGGTGCGAATGTTACTTGTCACTTATCAGTCCAAGCATGGTTCTGCAGCCCAAGTCTTCAGTACTATGCCAGAATGTTGTCAAGGCCCATAGCCTTTGCAGTATCAAGTGATGTCAGCAGTTCTTTGATATTAAGTGGAGTGAATCCGATTGGCTGAAGACTGGCATCTGTGATGCTGGGGACCTCATGTTGTCCAGGTCTTGCTGCATCTGTACATGGGCTGCTTCAATATCTGAGGAGTGACCACCGCACAGTCCTTGTGGCGACAAAGTCCTGTCCTCACATTAAGGATACCCACCATCGTATTGTGGGGCACTACCACCGTGCTAAATGGGATAGATTTCGAACAGATCGAGCAACTCAAATCTAGGCATCCAGTTGTAACATCATGGCGTATCCCCCACTCTACCATTACCATCCAGCTGGGGGATCAATCATGATTCAATGAAGAGTACAGGAGGACATGCCAAGAGCAGCACCAGGCATACCTAAAAATGAGGTGTCAGCCTGCTGAAACTTCAACACAGTACAAACATGGACAAAAGAGCTGAACTCCAGGGGTGAGGTGAGAGTGACTGCCCTTCACATTTGACCGAGTATGGCATCAAGGAACTCTGGGCATCAAGCAAAACTGTAGTCAATGGGCAACAGGGGGGAAACTCTCTGCTGGTTGGAGTCATACCCAGCACAAACATTTTTTGAGGATGTAACTAGTAGAATAGATAAGGGAGAACTAGTGGATGTGGTCTTTTTCCGAGTGGCAGGTAGGTAGCTAGTGGGGTACTGCAGGGATCAGTGCTAGGACCCCAGCTATTCACAATATATATTAATGATATAGATGAGGGAATTAAATGTAATATATCCAGGTTTGCAGACGACACAAAGCTGGGTGGGAGTGTGAGCTGTGAGGAGGATGCAGAGAAGCTCCAGTGTGATTTGGATAGGTTGAGTGAGTGGGCAAATACATGGCAGATGCAGTATAATGTGGATAAATGTGAGGTTATCCATTTTGGAGGAAAAAACAGGAAGGCAGATTATTATCTGAACAGTGATAAATTGGGAAAGGGGGAGGTTCAGCGAGACCTGGGTGTCCTTGTGCACCAGTCGCTGAAAGTAAGCTTGCAGGTGTAGCAGGCAGTTAAGAAGGCAAATGGTATGTTGGCCTTCATTGTGAGAGGATTCAAGTACAGGAGCAAGGATGTCTTGCTGCAGTTATACAAGGCCTTGGTGAGACCACACCAAGTATTGTGAGCAGTTTTGGTCTCCTTGTCTGAGGAAGGATGTTCTTGCTATGGAGGGAGTGCAGCGAAGGTTCACCAGACTGATTCCTGGGATGGCAGGACTGAAGTATGAAGAGAGTTTGGGTCGATTAGGCTTGTATTCATGAGAGTTTAGAAGAATGAGAGGGGATCTCATAGAAACCTACAAAATTTTAACAGGACTGGACAGACTAGATGCAGGAAGGATGTTCCCAATAGCGGGGGAGTCCAGGACCAGGGGATCACAGTCTAAGGATAAGGAGTAAGTCATTTGGACTGAGATGAGGAGAGATTTCTTCACCCAGAGAGTGGTGAACCTGTGGAATTCTCTGCCACAGAAAGCAGTTGAGGCCAAATCATTAAATGTATTAAAGAAAGAGTTAGATATAGCTCTTAGGGCTAAAGGGATCAAGGGATACGGGGAGAAAGCGTGAACAGGGTACTGAGTTTGGATGATCAGCCATGATAGTATGGTGGAGCAGGCTCGAAGGGCCGAATGGCTTATTCCTACTCCTATTTTTCTGTTTCTATGTTTCTAAAAAGGAAGATGATTGTGGCTGTTGGAGAGCCTTCAACATTCATTCCCTTCACCACTGACGCACAGTGGCAGCAGTGTGTACCATCTACAAAATGCACTGCAGCAACTCATCAAGGCTCCTTCAATAGCACCTTCCAAACCCGTGACTTTTACCACCTAGAAGGACAAGGGCAGCAGATGCATAGGAACACCACCACCTACAAGTTCGCCTCCAAGCCACACAACGTCCTGACTTGGAACTATATTGCTGTTCCTTCACTGTCGCAGGGTCAGAATCCTGGAACTCCCTCCCTAACAGCACTATGGGTGCACCCCAAGGACTGCAGCAGTTCAAGAAGGCAGCTCACCACCACCTTCTCAATGGAAATTAGGGATGTGCAATAAATGCTGGCCTAGCCAGCGATGCCACATCCCATGAATGAATTTTTAAAAATTCAAGAAAGGGTTTAAGGACAGTTTAACATTGTGACCATCCACAAGATCCCCATGGTACCCATTACAGCAGAAGAAACCAAGGGTACCCACATTGAGTCAGTCCAGGACTCTCAACAAATGTACCCGGCTATGTTTGATGCCACAAGAGATTGAAAAGGTGAAGCCGTACTGCACCTCAGAGAGGATGCTCTCCCTGTGTCCAGCCTTCTGATGTCTGAGATTGAGTCACAGTTCTTCCAGGATCCCAGTGTTTCTAGTTTGGAGAGTATAAGCCCCTTCTCAGAGATGCCACACCAAGAGAATGAAGATCTAAATTCAGATGGTGAAAGTTCCTTGTCAACAGGCAATGTTTCGTCACGCTCCAATGACTCAGAAGAAGAGGTTGACACTGTAAGCAGTGAGAAGCAAAGTCTGGCAGTGGGAGTATTGCCAAGAGGATATCTCCAAGAACCAGAACTCGCTGACAGACTATGGCCAGCATCAAACGTTGTAATCCAGAAACCCAGTAACAGCACAACTATGCCGCGCCCTCACCTCAGCTATCTAGAGAACCGCTAGCACCAACATAAGTGAGAACAGACAGTTACCTCCATGAGGCCAAGTACTCCTTATATAGTATAAAAGAGGCAGAGCTAACAGTTTCACAATTAGATAAGCACCCACAAGACTGCCTACGTAACGGTGCACCATGCAGGGTCCGAGGTCAGCAAAACATCAGTTTCAACAATAACAAGCTAGTTCCTTAATTCAATGCCCACTCCAGACACCATATCTGGCCGTAATGTCTGATTGTGGTTAGCTGCTCTGTCTACAACTTATGACCGTTGGTTGTGGTTAGATTAGCTACAAGCTGTCTCCTGCTTTTCTGCTTCTACAAAGTTAAGTAATAATTAACAAAGCTCAGAAAAATTTCTCCAACAAACACCCTAGACAAAGGTTCTGTATATAGTTTGCTCTGTATTGTATATACTAGTTTAGCTGTTAAGAAACTGGTTAGAGATATTCAAGGCACTGGAATCCGCATACTTCATTGTGTTGCTTAACATTGCACAAAGAACACCATGACGCATACAGATATAATACCATTAGCTTTAACTTTTTTCTATTTTTCCCCAGATGTCACCTTAGTCACTAATGCCCTATTACCTCTATTAAGCTCTTTATCCCTTCCCTGACCCCTGAGCTTATTTTTACCCAAATAACTATTCTGCTTTTACAGCTTTTGACTATACCTTTTCGAGAATCCTCCTACTCCTCCCACCGTTAGTTTAAATCCCCATCTACTGCTCCAGTTATTCGACTCGCCCAGGACACTGGCACCAGCCCAGTTTAAGTGGAGCCCATCCCAATGGAACAGCTGCCTCTTTCACCAGTACTGGTGCGGATTGTCCCATGAATTAAAACCCCTGACTCCCACGCCACTCTTTCAGCCACACATTTGACCTTCTAATCTGTTTGCCCTAATGTCAATTTGTGTGTGGCTCAGGTAACAATCCGAAGATTATTGCCTGTGGGGTACTGCATTTTAATTTCGAACCTAGTTCCTCAAACTTCCTCACAGGCTGAAGCTGAGGCAGTTAAGCAATTGCCTCAATTTGGAGACAGAGAAAAAGATCAGTAAGATCTCTTACTGATCATTATCAGAGGCACGTCAATTGATATAATTTAGCTGTGCATTCATTTTGAATAATGTTTTATTCTATAAAGTGTCTGACTACTTGTAAATAACACAACTGATTAATTCACAATGCAGACTTGTAGCACCAGTACAGGTTTTTTTTTACAAAAAACAGGCTTTCCCTCAATACAACACTATGTTTCCTTGGGCTATAACAAAAGCTGTAGCAATCTGAGTAAACCCAAACCAATCAGCTTTCACAGAAAATAATGTTTTAAAAGACCAGCAAAATAGTTGTCGTGAAACAAGTGGTAAGTTGTTACCTTGGAAACACAGCTAAGTAGTTGCCATATTTTGATATAGACCTGCCTCATACATCATTTATGAAGGCTCAGATATATCACCTTAGAGCAATGTTTTCCATAATTTTTCATCTTGCTGATCTAAGACTTAGGTCCCAAAAACTGGATAATTGTAATAAATTTACTAGCATAAGTTAAAACACAAGCCAACAAAGCACTTACATTGTTACACCAGCTGCATGTATTATGTAATTGATCAAGGTATTTGATAAAATGCCACAGCAAAGGTCATTGCAGAAAATAAAAGCTCATGGTGTAGGGGGTAACATTTTGGGATGCATAGAAGATTGACGAGCTAATAGGAAACAGAGAATAGGCATAATGGGTCATTTTCTGGTTGGCAAGATGTAATGAGTGGTGTGCCACAGGAAATCGGTGCTGGGGCCTCAACTTTCTACATTTTATATAAATGACTTAGATGAAGGGACCGAAGGTATGGTTGCTAAATTTGCTGATGACACAAAGATAGGTCGGAAAGTAACTTGTGAAGAGGACAAAAGGGGGCTACAAAGGGATATAGATAGGTTAAGTGAGTGGGAAAAGACCTGGTAAATGGAGTATAATGTGGGAAAATGTGAAATTGTCCACTTTGGCAGGAAGAATATAAAAGAAGCATATTATCTAAACAGTGAGGGATTGCAGAGCTCTGAGATGCAGAGGGATCTGGGTGTCCTAGTGCATGAATCGCAAAAGGTTAGTATGCAGGTACAGCATGTAATTAGGAAAGCCAATAGAATGTTATTGTTTATTGCGAGGGGAATTGAATACAAAAGTAGGGAGGTTATGCTTCAGCTATACAGGGCATTGGTGAGACCACATCTGGAGTACTGTGTACAGTATTGATCTCCTTATTTAAGGAAGGATGTTCATGCGTTGGAGGCATTACAGAGAAGGTTTACTGGACTAATACCTGGAATGGGCAGGCTGTCTTACGAGGAAAGATTGGACAGGCCATGCTTGTATCCACTGGAATTTAGAAGAGTAAGAGATGACTTGATTGAAACATACAAGATCCTGAGGGGTCTTGACAGGGTGGATGTGGAAAGAATGTTTTCCCTTGTGGGAGAATCTAGAACTAGGAGTCACTGCTTAAAAATAAGGGGTCACCCATTTAGTTCAGAGATGAGGAGAAATTTTTTCTCTCAGAGGGTCATGAGTCTTTGTAATTCTCTTCCTCAAAAGGCGGTGGAAGCAGAGTCTTTGAATATTATTAAGGCAGAGGTAGATAGATTCTTGATAAGCAAGGGGGTGGAAGGTTATCGGGGGTAGGTGGAAATGTGCAGCAGTCAGTTCAGCCATGAATTAATTGAATGGCGGAGCAGGTTCAAAGGGCCGAGTGGCCTACTCCTGCTCCTAATTCGTATGTTTGTATGTTCGTAAAGCTGTTCAGCAAATGCTGTTCTTATCCTTGGAAATGTGTCTCACACTGTTGTCTAATAAGTGTGCTTGAAAGCAACCACAGCACTTCTGAAGCAGTGGCCTACTTTCATCTGGAGCACTAACACTTAGTAAGAAACTGATTATGTAACCACCTTCCTGGGAATAAACTTAAACCCAGCCCAGACTGATCGAATGGCAGTAAGAACTCTAAAATGGATTGGTGTACCAAATCCCCTGTAATTGGTACTAAATTATCCTTAGCACTCAGTGAGTATATTAAATGGAAGGAGAACTTTTTGCCCATTTCTTTATGAACTTGCAAGATTGTACAATATCTCTGTGTACTTTTTCAAAACCCTGATTATGTTAGGGTGCACCAAGAGTAATGTGCAACTAATAGCCAGATCGAAACCACCTGTTAGGAACAAGTAGCTCAATATTCTAAGTCCAAAACATTAATGTAAATTATGAATAACAGTTCACCCAGCACTGATCCTTGTGGAACAATGCTTTCAACTTTCCTCTAATCTGAATAGCTACCCTTTACCCCTTCTCTCAAAGGCATTTTGAAATTCCAAGTTTTTAAAAAATTCATTCACAGAATGGCTGGCAAGGCCAGTATTTATTGCCCATCCCTAATTCTCCTGGAGAAGGTAGTGGTGAGCTGCCTTCCTGAACTGCTGCAGGCCATCTGGTGCGGTAACCACGTTGCTGTCAGGAAGGGAGTTCCAAGATTTTGCGACAGTGAAGGAATTGCAATATATTTCCAAGTCAGGATGGTGTGTGGCTTGGAGGGGAACTTGCAGGTGGTGGTGTTCCCATGCATCTGCTGCTCTCATCCTTTTCAGTGATAGAGGTCGTGGGTTTGGAAGATGCTGTCGTAGGAGCCTTGGTGAGTTGCTGCAGTGCATCTTGTTTATGGTACACACTGCTGCCACTCTGTGTCAGTGGTGGAGGGAGTGAATGTTTACAGTGGTGAATAGGGTACCGATCAAGTGGGCTGCTTTGTCCTGGATGGTGCCTAGCTTCCTGAATGTTGTTGGAGTTGTATCCATCAAAGCAAGTGGACAGTATTCCACCACACTCCTGACTTGTGCCTTGTAGATGGTGGACAGACATTGGGGAGTCAGGAAGTGCAAAAGTCTCCACAGAATTCTCAGTCTCTGACCTGCTCTAGTAGCCACAGTATTTATGTAGTTGCTCCAGTTCAGTTTCTGGTCAATGGTGACCCCCAGGATGTTGATAGATGCTCTGTCACGAGATACTCTTCTATGAATTCTTTTGGTACCAAATCCAGCATCTTTCCTACCACTAACATTAACCTGACTGGTCTATAGTTCCCAGGCATTGTTCTATCTCTATTTTTGTATATAGGAACAATATTAGCTTTCCACAAGTCCTCTGGTGCTATGCCCTCTTTGAGAAATATTTATATTTATTCAATACATCTGCCACTTATCTGTCATTGCCTGTGATTTTATATTGTTCCTCCTTTAGTTTCCCTATCGCTATTTTAATTTTCCTTTTGCTATTTCCTTTTGTACTTCCTTTTGTTATAGACACGAAAATTGGTGGTGTCGTAAATAGTGAGGAGGAAAGCCTTAGATTACAGGACAATATAGATGGGCTGGTAAGATGGGCGGAGCTGTGGCAAATGGAATTTAATCCTGAGAAGTGTGAGGTGATGCATTTTGGGAGGACTAAAAAGGCAAGGGAATATACAATGGATGGTAGGACCCCAGGAAGTACAGAGAGTCAGAGAGACCTTGGTGTACTAGTCCACAGATCACTGAAGGCAGCAGCACAAGTAGATAAGGTGGTTAGGAAGGCATATGGGATACTTGCCTTTATTAGCTGAGGCATAGAATATAAGAGCAGGGAGGTTATGATGGAGCTCTATTAAACGCTAGTTAGGTCACAGCTGGAGTACTGTGTACAGTTCTGAGCACCAGACTATAGGAAGGATGTGATTACACTGGAGAGGGTGCAGAGGAGATTCACCAGGATGTTGCTTGGGCTGGAGCATTTCAGCTATGAAGAGAGACTGAAAAGGCTAGGGTTGTTTTCCTTAGAGCAGAGCAGGCTGAGGGGGGATATGATTGAGGTATACAAAATTATGAGGGGCATTGTTAGGTTAGATAGGAAGAAATTTTTTCCCTTAGCGGAGGGGTAAATAACTAGGGGGCATAGATTTAAGGTAAGGTGAAGAAGGTTTAGAGGGGATTTGAGGAAAATGTTTTCACCTAGAGGGTGATTGGAATCTGGAACACACTGCCTGAAGAGCTGGTAGAGGCAGGAACCCTCACAACATTTAAGAAGTATTTAGATGAGCATTTGAAACACCATAGCATACAAGGCTATGGGCCAAGTGCTGGAAAATAGGATTAGAATAGTTAGGTGCTTGATGGCCAGCACAGACATGATGGGCTGAAGGGCCTGTTTCTGTGCTGTATAACTCTATGATTCCCTGACTCCTTGTGGAGACAAAATCCCATTTTCACATTGAGGGTACCCACCATTGTGTTGTTTGGCACTACCGCTGTGCTAAATGGGATAGATTTCAAACAGACCTAGCAACTCAAAACTGGCATGCGTGAGGCACTGTAGGCCATCAGTAGCAGCAGAATTGTACACAGTGAATTGTACTCAACCACAATCTGTAACATCATGGTCCAGCATATCCCCCACTCTACCATTACCTTCAAGCCGGGCGATTAACCCTGTTTCAATGTAGCGTGGAGGATATCATGCCGGGAGCAGCACCAGGCATACCTAACAATGAGGCGTCAGCCTGGTGAAGCTGCAACACAGGACTACTTGCATGCCAAACAGCGGACACAGCATGCGAGAGACAGGGCTAAGCAATCCCACAACCAATGGATCAAATCTAAGCTCTGTAGTCCTGCCACATCCAGTCCTGAATGGTGGTGGGCAATTAAACAACTGACAAGAGGGGGAGGCTCCACAAACATCCCCATCCTCAACGATGTGGGAGAACAACACATCAGTGCAAAAGACAAAGTTGAAGCATTTGCATCCATCTTCAATCAGAAGTGCCGAGTGGATGATCCACCTCGGCCTCCTCCTGAGGTCCTCAGCATAGATATGCCTGTCTTCAGCCAATTACATTCACTCCGCATGATATCAAGAAATGGCTGAAGGCACTGCAAAGGCTATGGGTCCTGACAACATTCCGGCAATAGTACTGCTCCAGAACTAGCTGCGCCCTTAGCCAAGCTGTTCCAGTGCAGCTACAACACTGGCATCTACCTGGTAATATGGAAAATTGGCCAGGTATGTCCGGTGCCCAAAAAAAAGCAGGATAAATCCAACCTGGCCAATTACCGCCCTATCAGTCTATCAGCAATAACCTGCTCACTGAAGCTCAGTTTGGGTTCCACCACGGCCACTCAGCTCCTGACCTCATTACAGCCTCGGTTCAAACTTGGACAAAAGAGCTGAACTCCAGAGGTGAGGTGAGAGTGACTGTCCTTGACTTCAAGGCAGCATTTGACTGAGTATGGCATCAAGGAGCCCTAGCAAAACTGGAGTCCATGGTAATCAGGGCGAAAACTCTCCGTTGGTTGGTGTCATATCATGCAAAGGAAGGTGGTTGTGATTGTTGGAGGTCAATCATATCAGGCCCAGGACAGCATTGCAGGAGTTCCTCAGGGCAGTGTCCTAGGCCCAACCATCTTCAGCTGCTTCATCAATGATCTTCCCTCCATCATAAGGTCAGAAGTGGGGATGTTCGCTGATGATTGTTCAATGTTTAGCACCATTCATGACTCCTCACACACTGAAGCAGCCCATTTCCATATGCAACAAGACCTGGACAACATCCAGGCTTGAGTTGACAAGTGGCAACTAACATTCATGCCACACAAATGCCAGGCAATTACCATCTCAAACAAGAGAGAATCTAACCATCTCCCCTTGATGTTCAATGGCATTACCATCAATGAATTCCCCCATGATCAACATCCTGGGGGTCACCATTGACCAGAAACTGAACTGGACCAGCCACATAAATGCTATGGCTACAAGAGCAGGTCAGAGGCTGGAAATTCTGTGGCGAGTAACTCACTTCCTGTCTCCCCATTTCCTGTTCACCATTTACAAGGCACAAGTCAGGAGTGTGATGGAATACTCTCCACTTGCCTGGATGGGTGCAGCTCCAACAACACTCAAGAAGCTCAACACCATCCAGGACAAATCAGCCCGCTTGATTGGTACCCCATGCACAACATTCACTCCCTCCACCACCGACGCACAGTGGCAACAAGATGCACTCCAGCAACACACCAAGGCTCCTTAGACAGCACCTTCCAAACCCATGACCTCTACTAACTAGAGGGACAAGGGCAGCAGATGCATGGGAACACCACCACCTGCAAGTTCCCCTCCATGTCACACACCATTGTGACTTGGAACTATATCACCGTTCCTTCACTGTCACTGCTCAAAATACTGGAACTCCCTTCCTAACAGCACTGTGGGTGTACCTGCCCACATTGACTGCAGCGGTTCAAGAAGGCAGCTCACCACCACCTTCTCAAAGGCAATTAGGGATGGGCAATAAATGCTGGTCTAGCCAGCAATGCCCACATCCCATGAATGAATAATAAAAGGGCACACGAGATGATGAGCCTGAGAGCACATGTTGCTCCTGAACAAGTGGACAAAGCAGTCCACTTGATTGGCACCCTATCCACCACCTTCAACATTCATTCCCTTCATCACTGAAGCACAGTGACAGCATTGTGTACCATCTACAAGATGCACTGCAGCCAATCACCAAACCCCCTTTGACAGCACCTTCCAAACTCACGACCTCTACCACCTAGAAGGACACGGGCAGCAGATGCATGGGGACACCACCACCTGCAAGTTCCCCTCCAAGACACACACCATCCTAACCTGGACTATATCGCCATTGCTTCACTGTCACTGGGTCAAAATCCTGGAACTCCCTTCCTAACAGTACTGTGGGTGTACCTACACCTCAAGGACTGCAGTGATTCAAGAAGGCAGCTCACCACCACCTTCTCAAGAGCAATTAGGGATGGGCAATAAATGCAGGCCTAGCCAGTGATGCCCACATCCCAAAAATGAATTTTTAAAAATGTCGATAGAAAACGTTATTATTTCTTTTTATATTCCTTGATAATTTGATTTCATAATTTCTCTTTGTCTTCCTGATGTTAAGCTGTTCTAAGTTTTATTAAACACTTCTCCTAAATTCTTCATATTCCCTTTTGTTTGCCTCTCCTTTCATATATAAATATGTCTAACATTTTTTTTCTTTAGATTTAATTTTCTTTTTAGTTCTTTATTTATCCATGGTGACCATAATTAGCTTGCTTGTTTTTGGCTTTTAGTGGAATACATTTCTATTGAAATTTGTTGATTACCCTTTTAAAGATTTTTCACTACTTTTTGGCTGTTTGATTTTTCAAGATTTTCTCCCAGTTTTTCGTCTTTCGTTCAACCCTCTTTTCTAATTTATTATCTTAGTCTTTGTCATACTCATGTCACTCTCGATCTTAAACTTGAAACTTAGTGTATTGTGATCACTACTACTAAGATGCTCTGCTACTTATACTTCAATTTTTGCTGATTCATTACCTATTACAAGATCCAGCAGTGAATCTTTTCTTGCTCCACTTCTTACATACTAAGTGAGACAGGAGTCCTGCATATCCTCCAAAACTCAATTCCCTTTTCTCATTTTGTTATTTCTTCCTGCCAATTTATTTGGGGTTTGTTGAATATCAAATCCTGAATAAGTCGCAATTTTTTTGAGCACAATTTTACCAAAACCAAAATTAGTCTCTTGCCTTCTGCCTCGGGCCAAACCCCATCAAACTTCTCAGCTGCCCCAAAATATTTTATAACCTTAGCATGCTATTTGACACTGGACTGAACTTTTTACTCACCATCACCAAGAACAATCCTTCCAACTCCAGACACCGCACACTCATACCTGGATCTCTTCCTAACAATACTGGAATGCCTTCATTCCCTCAAATATTGATATCTCTGATTCACTGTTCCCTGGCCTCTCCCTCTTGACTCTTCACAACCATTAAATAATGCAGTTCACTAGGAATATGCCCGCATAATCTTGTCCACATACTCTGGTGTCCTAACTGCAAATTATTGTTTGTTCCATTTTTTAATGCTCCATTACTGGAGGCTGATCATTTAGTCGTCATGCATCTGCTCATGGAATTTTCCCCAAAATCTGCTGTGCTTTGCTATTGCCTTCCGTGCCTTCAAGACGTTTCTAAAAATCCTTGCTATCGACCATCCCTCTTGCTAAGCACCTTGAAACATTGATTTTATATGAAGAGCATTAAATAAATGCAAATGATTGCTGTTGCCAAGGGTAGTTAGAGTTTCCTGCATGCAATTAGCGGAGAATCCACAGACCACTGCCTGTTCATCCTATGCACTCTGCACATCCAGCTGTATCCTCTTCTAAAAGAAACCCAGCCATAGCTGTTGCATTAATTCCGTACCATGGGCTGAAAAGTTCACTTTACTATTCATTTCCATTACTGTTAACATGGATACTTAGGCATATTCCATTCATTAACCTAACTAATGGCAGATCTGCCCTGAGACTTCTGGAAGACCTTCTTCAGCTGAGTAATTGTGAAGTGTTTCCCATGCTTGGTCTTTAACAAGTAGTAAACAGCTTTCTCAAATCATTTCGCTAAATTTCCTTACTTTCTTTGAGTGGTAGGAAAAATCTGAGAAGTGAAAAAAGAGGGAGGAAAAGTCCATTAGTGCTTTCCTCCATGATTCCACTCCTTGTTTATGAGCATTTATTTGCCCCAGAAATTTACTGATAGGAGGAAGTTAGTAACCTAACAGCATATAATGACATCAAATTAATACTAGTCTAGAGCACAAAATCATTTGGGTAATACAGTAAGAATAATGACATCTTTTAATAATGGAACAAGAATTTTAAAACCATAAAATTTGTAGAAAGTGGCCTCGTTAGTGAAGATAAGTCCAAATTAGCATTTATTGCAAGTATAATTGTGTGAACTCAAAATTGATTTATTAACAGAGTGAATCTGTTACTTAATCATGTGACTGTAGGGTCTGCATTGGATGAAAACATTTGAATTGAATTATTGAGTCACAAAGAGCTTTTAAATGTCATTGAATATATATAAAACCTTAGCAGAATATGGATATTTTAACAGCTGTTTTAAATTTAAACCTTTACAGAAAAGATGAGCTGGCTCTAATCAGAGCACTGCAGTTTTTTTAGTTGTCATATCTCATTGAAACAGAATGTACTGGCTGAGGAATTCTGATAATGTAATGCACACTACATGTAGCTAGATCAGAATCTATTTGCTTCAGAATGGTATATCTCTATGCTTTTCTGGAGTATTATTGCAGTCAGCTCCTCAGTTGGTGATAAAGGAGAGACATTTATTTATATAACATATATCTATCAGCACTTCGAAAACAATACATTTCTTTGATATATGATGAGTATTAGATAAATGGTCATCATTTGTGCACTGACAACAATGAAATGGTGTTACTTATGAAAGGAATACTGGTAAGAACACCAAAAAATTCTTTAACATCCACCAGAACATGTTGAAGATGTTTTAATCACTGTGTTAAAAAAAATCCCAGCAAAATCAAAGTTACAAATATTGGCCCTGAATTTCTTCCCAAGGGACTTCTCTTGATGTAATTAGGTCAGATGAGCAGTGTTGGAGATGTGTTGGGTGGGACTATGAATTTTCACGTCTTTGCCTTAAAGATGCACTGAATCAAATTATTACAGGGGCATGAGATGTGCAGAAGTTCCATTCATTCCATAGAGGCCCACGATGTCAGGAAGAGACAGCGCCTGCAGAATTGACCCCCATTGCTAGAATTCCTGTGGTTACCACCTCCTGAATGCACAACAAGCTGGAGATCATAAAGATGTTGTCGTCCATGTGTGTGAAATTTTGCAAATGGGGTACAATGAGGGTTTCAGGCCTGAGTCTTGGTCTAGGCATCACTAGAAGACAGCAGGTAGGATCAGGCTGATTGGCCCTCTCACAAAAGGCAGCAGACTGGCATCATTTTAAAATACTTCTAGTTGGTTGTACCTGCATGCACCACTCCTCCCCAAGCCACTTCCTAGTGTCTTAACTTCCTTCCTCCCTCCCTCTTCCTTCCCCCCTCTAGTCGATGTCCAAGTTGTGCCCATACTGGGACAGAAACCTGAAAATATTAGCTTGAATTTTCACCTAACCCACCTGCTGGAAACTGGCAAGTTCGGGTTGGGCACCCATTTTACACCTTGAACGATTTTGTGCTTCATTGGAGTCAATGGGGAGTAAATTCAGACAGTGTGTAAAACTGGTTTTCCATGCAGCAGGTTAACTGAAAGCTACTTGCAATGCCTGCATCTGGTTTAGTCCTAATCCTAGCTATTCTGCAGGGTCAAAAGTAAAAGGCAGAAATGGAGCAGGATTATCACTTCACCTCAGTTATGGCGATGCAGTGGGTCCAGAAACTTCAGCTACTGACTAGTGCAGTCCCCTTTGTAAGTCTTGATCATCTTTAGTGCCCAGGCCTCATTTCCAGATTGGAGACCCAGGTGGGCCCCAGATCATTATCCAGAAGGTTGGTCTGGTTCTTCTTGAAGTAGCTGTCTGAGAAGTCAAGGAGACAGTAACTTCCAATTTAGCCAGATCCACCTGCAACCCACTCCCCCTGCAACAATGGCACTGTTTGGGATGGGTATAACCTCTCCCCACCTCCACCCCCGCAATAAGATCATTGGAATATTTGATTTTACGATGTAGCCAGTTCCTGGCTGAGTTTGTGGCTAATCTGCCGCACTCCTGCTGGAGTTATGCTGGGAATATGTCAGAACGACTGAGGATTTTTAGTGCCAATTTGCTTCATAAAATATAGGGTAGATATTATAAATTAACTATCCAGGTGCAGAGCTTTGTGCAACAGGACCATATAGCAAGAGTTTGAGCACAGAAATCACCCTTCGATTTTCTGACCGTGAAACTGGCAGGTGAATGATTGTGAGGGCACACTGACCCCATGTCTGAATCCCAAAATATGCTCCAATCACTTGAAGGTCTGTGCTGGGAACCAAAATTTGGAACAAACTACTCCAATTTCACCACATTTTAGATTCTGCAGAACCAAATTGTGCAGTGTTATTTCATGAAATGTAAGAAATGGAACAAAACCAAAGATTGTTCCATTTGTAGAATTCTTGAATCAATTTTTCTAAATAAGAGATGACAGTGGAGAACTTGACCAACCAATGTGGTGCATGTCAGAAAATTGTGGGCATTGCATCTGCAATTTTCCAGTGTGTTCTATGAGAGGGCAAGGCTTTGTGGCCCCAGCATGCATTCAGCAAATTAGCCTTCGGCATATCTCTTTGGGCATAACATGAACTTTTAGTAATAATTTGTTTTGTGCTCATTGAGATAAGAAAATCCATGCTGGGGAACTGGGCACATTTTCACTTTTTGTACCCAGTGTCAGCATTACATGTAATTATTTTTGGAACTTATGAACAGCTAATGCAGGTATGAAAGGGAACCTAAATATAGAAAGATTGTATTATAGACACAAGAAAGTATAAATGTTATTCTAGTCCAAAACACAGCAGCCAAGGTTACGGTGACTTACATATATCTGGTCAGGCATATGGCTACCTGATTACTATGAATGCTATTATAAACTATATAACTTTTTGTCATGAGGACTTAGTAGTTCCAAACCTTTGCCTTAGTGGTGACTTTTCTGCTTCTAAGGACAAGGAAGAAGGTAATGCATTGTCAGTATGAGGAGCGAGGCACAAAATTGAGAAGCAGAACTTCAAAAGGTAATAATCTCTGATTATTAGCTGAGCCACGTGCAAATTGGTATAGGGCAAATAAGATTAGAGAAATTAATGCATGGCTCAAAGACTCATGTGGCAGAAGTGGGTTGCGGTTCATGGAACACTGGCACCAGTCCTGGGGCTGTCTACACCTGAACCATGCTGGGCTGGTGTTCGAGTGAGCCACATAACTAGGGAAGTAGAGAGGGTTTCAAACTAAATAGTGGGGGCAAGGGATCAAATTTAGGAAGCTGTGGTAAATTAAAGAGTAGAGACAAGGCAAGAGAGAAAGGTATTAATGTGGGAAATGATAAACAGACTGTGACAGGATGGGACAGAGAGTACATATCTAAGAGTAAACCATCAGTCAAGGCTAGATGTTACAAAAATAATAAAAAGGACAAAACTAAAGGCTCTGTATCTGAATGCATGTAGCATTTGAAAAAAAAACAGATGAACTGATAGCGCAAATACAAATAAATAAGTACAATCTGATAGCCATTACAGAGACATGGCTGCAGGATGACATAGATTGAGACCTGAATATTGAAGGGTACATGGCAATAGGAAGGACAGGAAGCTAGGAAAGGGTGGAGGGGTGGCTCTGTTAATTAATGATGGTATTAGCACAATAGAGAGGGATGGTCTAAGTTCAGGAAACTAGGATGTAGAAGTGGTTTGGGTCGCGATGGGAAATGATAAAGGCAAG
This sequence comes from Heterodontus francisci, assembly GCF_036365525.1. NCBI lineage: Eukaryota > Metazoa > Chordata > Chondrichthyes > Heterodontiformes > Heterodontidae > Heterodontus > Heterodontus francisci. The sequence goes on along the minus strand of NC_090374.1, from coordinate 76,217,986 downwards.
AAGTCACAGGTGGAGTGTTGTACAGGCCCCCTCACAGTAACCACGCAGTAGAACAGAGTATAAAGGAAGAAATAATGGCAGCTTGTCAGAAACGTATGGGGATAATTATGGGGGATTTTAATCTACATATAGACTGAAAATATCAGATGGGCAAATGTAGCCTAGTTGAGGAGTATATAGAATGTTTTCAGGATAGTTTCTTAGAACAGCATGTTCTGGAGCCAACCAGAGAGCAGGCTATATTAGACCTGGAATTGTGCAACGAGATTGGATTAATTAATGACCTCATAGTGAAGGCTCCCCTAGGTAGCAGTGATCATAATATGTCTGAATTTTACATTCAGTTTGAGGGAGAGAAGATTGGGTCCAAGAGTAGTATTTTAAACTTGATTAAGGGCAATTATGAGGGCATGAAAACAGAAACATCAAAAGTGAACTGGCAATTTAGGTTAAGGGATAGGTCAATAGAGATGCAGTGGCAGACATTTAAGGGGATATTTCAGAATACACTGAATAAATACATTCCAACAAGAAAAGAAAAATTCCAAGGGGAGGACCCACTATCTATGATTAACTAAAAAAGTTAAAGATAGTATCAAACTTAAAGAAAAAGTATATAATTGCGCAAAGATGGATGGCAGGCCAGAATATTCATCAGAATATAAAGAATAGCAAATAATAACTACAAGATTGATAAGGAGGGAAAAATTAGAGTATGAGAGAAAGCTAGCTAGAAATATAAAAACAGATAGTAAGAGTTTCTATAGATATTTTTTTTTTAAGTTAACAAAGTGAGCATTGGTCCTATGGAAAGTGAGTCTGGGGAATTAATAAGGGAAAATAAGGAGATGGCAGATGAATTGAACAGGTATTTTGCATTGGTCTTCACTATTGAGGATACAAGTAACATCCAAGAAATAGCTGTAAATCAGGAAATGGAAGGGAGGGAGGAACTCCAGAAAATTACAATCACCATGGAAGTAGTATTGAGCAAATTGTTGGAGCTACAGGCTGACAAGTCCCTAAGTCCTGATGAACTTCATCCTAGGGTCCTAAAAGAAGTGGCTAGTGAGATAGTTGATGCGTTGGTTTTAATTTTCCAAAATTCCCTAGATTCAGGGAAGGTTCCACGAGATTAGCAAATAGCGAATGTAACTTCTTTATTCACAAATGGAGGGAGACAGAAAGCAGGAAACTACAGGCTAGTTAGCTTAACATCTGTCTTAGCAAAAATGTTAGAAGCTATTAAAAAAGACCTTATAGCAGGGCACTTAGAAAAAGTTAAGGTAATCAGGCAGAGTCAGCATGGTTTTGTGAAAGGGAAATCATGTTTAACCAACTTATTGGAGTTTTTTGAAGAAGTAACATGTACTGTGGATAAAGGGAAACCGGTGGATGTACTGTACTTAGAATTCCAGAAGGCATTTGATAAGGTGCCACATTAGAGGATATTGTGGAAAACAAAAGCTCATGGTGTAGGGGGTAACATATTGGCATGGATAGAAGATTGGTTAGCTTACAGGAAACAGAGAGTAGGCATAAATGGGTCATTTTCTGGTTGGCAAGATGTAACGAGTGGTGTGGCACAGGATCTGTGCTGGGACCTCAACATTTTACAATTTATATAAATGACTTGGATAAAGGGACCGAATGTATGGTTGCTAAATTTGCTGATGACACAAAGATAGGTAGGAAAGTGAGTTGTGAAGAGCACATAAGGAGGCTACAAAGGGATACAGATAGGTTAAGTGAGTGGGCAAAGACCTGGCAAATGGAGTATAATGTTGGAAAATGTAAAATTGTCTATTTTGGCAGGAAGAATAAAAAAGAAGCATATTATCTAAATGGTGAGAGACTGCAGAGCTCTGAGATGCAGAGGGATCTGGGTGTCCTAGTGCATGAATCGCAAAAGGTTAGTACGCAGATTCAGCAAGTAATTAGGAAAGTTAATGGAATGTTATCATTTATTGTGAGGGGAATTGAATACGAACATACATACAAACATATGAATTAGGAGCAGAAGTAGGCCAATCGGCCCCTCGAGCCTGCTCCGCCATTCAATACGATCATGGCTGATCCACTTGTGTCTCTAATTCCACACTCCCATCTACCACCGTCTAACCTTTGATTCCCTTGTCTTACAAGAATCTATCTACCTCCGTCTTAAAAAAATTCAATGACCCCGCCTCCACCACCTTCTGAGGCAGCGAGTTTCAAAGTTGCACAACCCTCTGAGAGAAAAAAATTCTCCTCATTTCTATCCGAAAAGGGTGACCCCTAATTTTAAAACAGTGCCCCTTAGTTCTGGACTCACCCACAGCCACATTGTCAAGACTGTTCAGGATCTTATACGCTTCAATCAAGTCTCCCCTCACTCTTCTAAATTCCAGTGAAAACAAGCCCAGTCTGTCCAACCTTTCCTCATAAGACAACCCACTCATTCCAGGTATCAATCTCGTAAACCTCCTCTGAACTGCCTCCAACGCATTCACATCCTTCCTTAAACAAGGAGACCAAAACTGCACATAGTATTCGAGATGTGGTCTCACCAATGCCCTGTAAAACTGAAGCATCACTTCCTTACTTTTATTTTCAATTCCTCTCGTAATAAAGGATAGCATTCCATTAGTCTTTCTTTATTACTTGCTGTACATGCATACTAACTTCTAGTGCATGAGTCACAAAAACACCTGGATCCCTCTGCACCTACCTTGCTTTTTATTCTTCCTGCCAAAGTGCATAACTTCACATTTTCCCACATTATACTCCATCTGCCAGACTTTTGCCCATTCACTTAACCGATCTATATCAGTCTGCAAACCTCCTTATGTCCTCTTCACAACATATTTTCCTGCCTACCTTTGAGTCATCTGCAAATTTAACTACCGTTTCATCACTGCCCTCATCCAAGTCATTGACATAAATTGTAAAAAGTTGAGGCCCCAGCACAGACCCCTGCGGGACTCCACTCATCACATCCTGCCAATCAGAAAAGGACCCATTTATGCATACTCTCTGTTTTCTGCCAGCCAGCCAATCTTCTATCCATGCTAATATGTTACCATCTACGCCATGAGCTCTGACTTTGCGCAGTAACCTTTTATGTGGTACCTTGCCAAATGCCTTCTGGAAATTCAAGTACAGTATGTCAACGGGCTCCCCTTTATCCAAAGCGCATGTTACTCCTTCAAAAAACTCCAATAAACTGGTTAAAAATGATTTCCCTTTCACAAAACCATGCTGACTATTACCGATTACCTTGAGTTTTTCTAAGTGCCCAGTTATAACCTCCTTCATGATTGATTCTAACACCTACCCCACAACTGACGTCAAGCTAACTGGCCTATAGTTATCTATTTTCTGGCTCCCCCGCTTCTTGAATAAAGGGGTTATATTTGCTATTTTTCAGTCTGATGGAACCTTTCCAGAATCCAGCGAATTTTGAAAAATTAACACTAACGCATCTAGTACCTCATTAGCCACCTCTTTTAAGACCAAGATCAAGCCCATCAGGACCTGGAAACCTGTCAGCCCACAGCTCCATCAGTTTGGACACTACTGTTTCCCTGGTGATTGTAATTTCACCAAGTTCCTCTACTCCTTCCTCCTCCTGATTTACAGCTATTACTGGAATGGAGTCGGGGATGTTGGGGGAGCGGGGGTCGAGGAGCAGGGGATGAGGGGGGAGGTGAGCCTGATGTTTTGGGGTGTGGAGGGAGGGGAGTCCAAGAAGTCAGGGGTGTGGGAGAGGGGAGTCAAGGTGTGGAGGGATGTGAGTCGAGGAGTCGAGGTGTGGAAGGAGGTGAGTCGAGGTGTCGGGGTGTGAGAGGAGGTAAGTCGAGGAGTCGGGGTGTAGAGTAGGTGAGTCGAAGAGTCGGGGTGTGGGGGGAAGTGAGCTCAAGGAGTTGGGGTGTGGGGGGAGGTGAGCTCAAGGAGTCGGGGGTGTGGGGGGAGGGGAGCTCGAGTAGTCGGGGTGTTGCAGGAGGTGAGCTCTAGGAGTTGGGGGTGTGGGTGGAGGGGAGCTCGAGGAGTCGGGGGTATGGGGGTGGGGAGCTCGCAGGGACTGTGTTGGGGAGGGAAGGGGAGCTTGCAGGGACAGCGTGGAGGGAAGGGGAGTTTGCAGGGACTGTGTGGGGAGGGGGAGGGAAGCTCTCAGGGACAGCGTGGAAGGGAGGAGAGCTCGCAGGGACTGTGTGGGGGAAGGGGAGCTTGCAGGGACTGTGTGGGGGAGGGGAGCTCACAGGGACTGTGTGGGGGGAGGAGAGCTCGCAGGGACAGTGTGCGGGGGGGGGGAGCTTGTGGGGGAGGGGAGCTCACAGGGACTGTGGGGGGAGGAGAGCTCGCAGGGACAGTGTGCGGGGGGGGAAGGGGAGCTCGCAGGGACAGCGTGGCGGGAAGGGGAGTTTGCAGGGACTGTGTGGGGAGGGAGAGGGAAGCTCGCAGGGACTGTGAGGTGGGAGGGGAACTCACAGTTACAGTGTGGGGGAGGGGAGCTCACAGGGACTATGTGGGGGAGGAGAGCTCGCAGGGACTATGTGGGGGAGGAGAGCTCGCAGGGACTGTGTGGGGGAGGGGAGCTCGCAGGGACTGTGTGGGGGAGGGGAGCTCGCTGGGACTGTGTGGGGGAGGGGAGCTCGCTGGGACTGTAGGGGGGAGGGGAACTTGCAGGGACTGTGTGGGGGAGGGGAGCTCGCAGGGACTGTGTTGGGGGGAGGGGAGTTATTGCTCCTGGTGCATGGTGGAATTGTTAAACAATATCTCATCAGGATGGGTTTTGGGGAAGGTGGGACCTGTACAAGCGGGACGGGTTACACCCAGGCAGGACTGGAACCGATGTCCTCACAGGGGTGTTTGCTAATGCTGTTGGGGAGGATTTCAGCTAGAATGGCAGGGGGATGGGAACCTGAGCAGGGAGTCTGAGGAGGTGGAAACAAGGATAGAAATGAAAGACAGGAAACAAAAAGGCAAAAATGGAAGGCATAGAAATCAAGGGCAAGAAACAGATAGGGCCATAGTGTAAAATAATGCTGAGCTGACTAAGAACGTTAAAAGGACAAGCCTAAAGGCATTGTGTCGCAATGTGCGGAGTATTCGCAATAAGGTAGGCGAATTAACCACACAAATAGATGTAAATGGATACAATATAGTTGCGATTACAGAGACAGGGCTGCAGGGTGACCAAGGATGGGAACTGAACATCCAGGGTATTCAATATTTAGGAAGGGCAGGAAAAAAGGGAAAGATGGTGGAGTAGCATTGTTAGTAAAAGAGAAAATCAATACAATAATGAGGAAGGATATTAGCTCAGAGAATCCTGATGTGGAATCTGTATGGTGGAGCTAAGAAACACTAAGGGGCAGAAAACGTTGGTGGGGGTTGTATATAGACCCCCAAACAGCAGTGGTGATGTAGAGAATGGAATTAAACAGGAAATTAGAGATGTATGCAATAAGAGTGCAACTGTAATTACGGGTGAATTTAATCTACATATAGATTGGGCAAACCAAATTAACAATAATACTGTAGAGGAGGATTTCCTGGAGTGTGTACTTGATGGTTTTTTGGACCAATACATTGAGGAACCAACTGGAGAACAGGCCATCCTAGACTGGATATTGTGTAATGAGAAAGGACTAGTTAACAATCTTGTTGCGCGGGGTCCCTTGGGGAACAGCGAACATAACGTGATAGAATTCTTCAAGCTGGAGAGTGAGAGAGTTGATTCCGAGACTAGGTCCTGAATCTAAATAAAGGAAACTATGAAGGTATGAGGCGCGAGTTGGCTATGATAAATTGGGGAACGTTACTTAAAGGATTTGACAATGGATAGGCAATGGTTAGCTTTTAAAGAGCGCACGGATCAATTACAACAATTGTTCATTCCTGTCTGGCGCAAAAATAAACAGGAAAGGTGGCTCAACCGTGGCTTACAAAAGAAATTAGGGATAGTATTAGATCCAAGGAGGAGAAATATAAAATGGCCAGAACAAGCAGCAAACCTGGGGATTGGGAGTAGTTTAGAATTCAAAGGAGGACAAAGGGATTGACTAAGAAGGGAAAAATAGAGTATGAGAGTAAGCTTGCAGAGAACATAAAAACTGACTGTAAAAGCTTCTATCGATATGTGAAGAAAAAAAGATTAGTGAAGACAAATGTGGGTCCCTTACTGTCAGAAACGGGGGAATTTATAATGGGGAACAAAGAAATGGCAGACCAATTAAATACATACTTTCATTCTGTCTTCACAAAGGAGGACACAGATTACCTCCTAGAAATGTTGGGGAACATAGGGTCTATTGAGAAGGAGGAACTGTATGAAATCTGTGTTAGTAGGGAAATGATGTTAGGGAAATTGACATGATTGAAGGCCAATAAATCCCCAGGGCCTGATAATCTACATCCCAGAGTACTTAGGGAAGTGGCCCTAGAAATAGTAGACGCATTGCTGGTCATGTTTCAAAATTCTATAGACTCTGGAACAGTTCCAATGGATTGGAGGGTAGCTAATGTAACCCCACTATTTAAAAAGGAGGTAGAGAGAAAACAGGTAATTATAGACTGGTTAGCCTGACATCAGTGGTGAGGAAAATGCTAGAGTCCATTATAAAAGATGTAATAGCAGAGCACTTGGAAAACAGTGACAGGATATGACAAAGTCAACATGGATTTACGAAAGGGAAATCATGTTTGACAAATCTACTGGAATTTTTTGAGGATGTAACGAAGAGAACAGAAAAGGGAGAACCAATGGATGTAGTTTATTTGGACTTTCAGAAGGCTTTCGACCAAGTCCCACATAAGAGATTAGCATGTAAAATTAAAGCGCAAAGGATTGGAGGTAGTGTATTGCAATGGATAGAAAATTGGCTGGCAGACAGGGAACAAAGAGTAGGGATAAATGGGTCTTTTTCCGAATGGCAGGCAGTGAATAGTGGGGTACCGCAGGGATCGGTGCTAGGACACCAGCTATTCACAATATATAATAATGATTTAGATGAGGGAACTAAATGTAATATTTTCAAATTTGCAGATGACACAAAGGGTGGGAGGGTGAGTTGTGAAGAGGATGCAGAGAGGCTTCAGGGTGATTTGGACAAGTTGAGTGAATGGGCTAATGCATGGCAGATGCAGTATAATGTGGATAAATGTGAGGTTTTGCTCGCAAAAACAGGAAGGCAGATTATTATCTGAACGGCTATAAACTAAGAGAGGGGAATATGCAGCGAGACCTGGGTGTTCTCACACCAGTCGCTGAAGGTAAGCATGCAGGTCGAACAGGCGGTAAAAAAGGCAAATGGTATGTTGGCCTTCATAGCGAGAGGATTAGAGTACAGGAGCAGGGATGTCGTGCTGCAATTATACAGGGCCTTGATGAGGCCACACCTGGAATATTGTGTGCAGTTTTGGTCTCCTTATCTGAGGAAGGATGTTCTTGCTATAGAGGGAGTGCAGCGAAGGTTTACCAGACTGATTCCTGGGATGGCAGGACTGACGTATGAAGAGAGATTGAGTCGGTTAGGATTATATATCTAAACCTATAAACTTCTAACAGGACTTGGCAGGGTAAATGCAGGAAGGATGTTCCCGATGGTGGAGGAGTCCAGAATCAAGGGTCATAATCTAAGGATACAGGGTAAACCTTTCTGTGATGAGGAGACATTTCTTCACCCAGAGAGTGGTGAGCCTGTGAAATTCGCTACCACAGAAAGCATTTGAGGCCAAAACATTGTATGTTTTCAAGAAAGAGTTAGATATAGCTCTTAGGTCTAAAGGGATCAAAAGGTATGGGGCGAAAGCGGGAACAGGTTACTGAGTTGGATGATCAGCCATGATCATAATGAATGGTGGAGCAGGCTCAAAGGGCCGAATGGCCTACTTTAGATTTTTTTTTTTAGATTTTAGATTTAGATTTAGATTTAGAGATACTGCACTGAAACAGGCCCTTCGGCCCACCGAGTCTGTGCCGACCATTAACCACCCATTTATACTAATCCTACACTAATCCCATATTCCTACCACATCCTCACCTGTCCCTATATTCCCCTACCACCTACCTATACTAGGGGCAATTTATAATGGCCAATTTACCTATCAACCTGCAAGTCTTTGGCTTGTGGGAGGAAACCGGAGCACCCGGAGGAAACCCACGCAGACACAGGGAGAACTTGCAAACTCCACACAGGCAGTACCCAGAATTGAACCCGGGTCGCTGGAGCTGTGAGGCTGCGGTGCTAACCACTGCACCACTGTGCTCCTATTTTCTATGTTTCTATGATTCTATTCAGGAAGGATTTTCCCGATGGCGGGGAAGTCCAGGACTAGGGGTCACAATCTAAGGATAAGGGGTAAGCCACTTAGTATTGAGATGAGGAGAGATTTCTTCACCCAGAAAGTGGTGAACCTGTGGAATTCTCTACCACGGAAAGCAGTTGAAGCCAAATGATTAAATATATTCAAGAGTTAGATATAGTTCTTAAGGCTAAAGGGATCAAAGGATACGGGGAGAAAGCGGGAACAGGGTACTGAGTTTGGATGATCAGTCATGATCGCATTGAATGGCGGAGCAGGCTCAAAGGGCCGAATGGCCGACTCCTGCTCCTATATTTTTTTCTATCTAGTAATTTTTTAAAACCCAGTCTGCCCTATTTCTTGCACCCAGATTCGAGTCATAGAGATTAGCTGGGGTATTAGTTGTGTGCTGGGAAGTGTCAACCAGGGAAAGCATAAGACTTGCTGGTAGTTTTGTAACCATTAGGAAGTTAAGAATCGCTTTCCTCTCATATTGGCGGTCCATGGATACAGCAAGAAAAGCAAGATTGATGCTGAATGTTGAGCATTCAAATGCTCTTGGACCAATGATTTTTTTATTAGTGAAATAAATTTTTAATACCTTTATCTTTTGAAATTTGCTCACCGGCCCCCTGGGCCAAGCAAAAATCGTAATGCGGCCTGCCTGAAAAGACTGGACAACGCTGCTCTAGAACTAGGGGTCACTATTTAAGAGTAAGGAGTCGCCCATTTAAGACAGAGATGAAGAGAAATTTTTTCTCTCAGAGGGTCATGAGTCTTTGGAACTCTCTTCCTCAAAAGGCAGTGGAAGCAGAGTCTTTAAATATCTTTAAGGCAGAGGTAGATAGATTCTTGATAAGCAAGAGGGTGAAAGGTTATCGGATGTAGGCGGGAATGTGGAGTCTAGGTTACAATCAGATCAGCCATGATTTTACTGAATGGTGGGGCAGGCTTGAGGGGCCGAGTGGCCTATTCCTGCTCCTAATTCGTTTGTTCGTATGTAAATGGGCCTCTCGCAGGGAAGGGAAATTAGAGGGAATATTGGTTGTAACTGGCATGGTGAATGCTAATTGTAACGTGAATTCTCTTTTTACCCCTGAGGTTCTCCTCTGGTTGCTCTGTTTTTGAACATGAAACCTTTTTTGGACACATTTTATGACATTGTACCAGCTTCTTCTGTCCCTGGACAGTGTTCAAGCATTTTCTTCCCAGATGTTCCCCCTTTATGCACATTTTTGCAAAAGACTGAGCTGTTGCTTCTGGTCAAGAAGACAAACTCTATATGTGCGCCTTCCTTTTAAAAATAATTTCATATAATTTCCCTGCATTCTGACCCTGAATAGTGAATTTTCTTCCTGTGATGCAGTTAGGTATTAACTGTAGTTGGTGGAAGCTGACACTGGGAGTATTGTTAGTGATCGAGAAACTCTCATAACTGCAGCAACAGATACAGTATTTTATCAGTGCTATTTATGGTGTGGGCTGCTAAGCTAGGCCTAGTAATGCTTACTCAGCATAAAAACTATTGAAGACTCACTCTACAGTAATTTGACTATCTGCAAGTTGACAGAACATTTTCAAGTCCAAGCTTTGTGCTGAGTCACACATCATTCAACAGTGCTGCAACTGATCTAGTTCTAAGAACAAAAGAAATAGGAGCAGGAGTAGGACATTTGCCCCTTCGAGCCTGCTCAGCCATTCAATAAGATCATGGTTGATCTTCTACCTCAACTACACTATCCCCATACTCCTTGGTTCCCTTAGATTCTCTATCAATCTGTGTACTGAATGTGCTCAACAAATGATCAACAGCTCTCTGCGGTAGAGAATTCCAAAGATTTACAACCCTTTGAGTGAAGAAATTTCTCTTGATCTCAGCCCTAAATGGCCAACCCCTTATTCTGAGATTATGACCCCTAGTTTTATGCTCCCCAGAGTAGATGCTGGGATTATATTTCCACGAGTTCTATACTTCCCAGCCAGGTGAAACATGATCCCAGCATCTCCCCTGTCAAGACCTTAAGAATTTTCTATGTTTCAATATGATTACCCTGGCTCTTCTAAACTCAAGTGAATATAGGCCTAGTCTACTCAATCTCTCCTTATAGAACAATCCTCATATCCCAGGAATCAGTCTACTGGACCTTTGTTGCACTCCCTCTAAGGTCAGTGGCACATATAAATTGAGTAAACAGAAAGGTATCCCCACTTGAAAATAGAGTTTTAAGAAAAAGTTTTAGGAAAACAAAAATAAGTATACTTCTGTACACAAAATTAAAAGTATAAATTGAATGAAAGAGCAAGGTAAGAATGAAGGTGGAGAAAATGAAATATGATAAACCACAAAAGACAGACTAATTGTGAACTCCCTCTGAAATAAGCAAACATAATTAGTGATTATTATTATCCTGTTGATATATAATAGTCAGACCCCATAAAATTCAATACTTAAAGACAAATTCTTACTACAATCTCAACCACATTTTGCAACATAAACATATTTCACAGGAAGCCTATTTGGGAAGATACCGATATGGATAAAACTGATAGTTTAAAATTTTTATCTTAAAACAGTGCTAGATTAGCAGACTTTGATTAGAAAAATTATATATTTGTAACTGATTATAAGCAATTTACAGCGCTTAATCTGAGTTCCTAATAACACCGAGCTATCCCACCTGTTTTTAGCTAGCTAGGTGACAGGTATATTATTAAATTAATGACAGCTAAGTGTTAAATAGGTAATTCTAAATCCACATGATGATAGTTGACACCTGTCTTCTAATTCCATAAATTTGAAGCTGGTTAATACTCTAGTATTTACACCCTACAGATTTACCTGCTAAACAGGATTTAGAATTTCTGCAAAACCATCTAATTAAGGTGCTTGCGGACAAAGCTTTTCACTGATGCCAGCTAAGTAATTATCATAACGTCTAATTCACCTGCAATGTCCAGATCTCATTCACTTTAAACAGAAACACTAAAGATTTGTGTTTTTTTAGAATAGAAATACAATACCACAAAACTATAACAATCCATGTTTCTCACAAAAACTTTAGTACTAAACAGATACAAAGTTGATGAGTCCATTTCCATAGGTAGGTAGTTCGAGAAATAATTACCTTATAGTGGAAGGGTACACCCTTATTGTAGAGCATGGCTGATGCAATTTTACCTTTGTTAAAATTGGCTCAACCAGTCCAATGAAGTCCATTGCAAAATTGGTTAAGATGATTGTGTGTGAATGCCTTGACAGGCTGAATTTGGCCTTCTGTGCAACTTCACTCTGGTCAATTTGTAAATTGGTAATTTTGTATAACAGGCAAATATCAAAATTGTACACAGCTGAGCAGATTCTTAGGAACATTTTATAGGAGTTTCATTGAAAGTGAAAATAAAATAAATACCAAACTGAAATGGAAAAAGAGCTAGGAAACGTGAGATAATGGAAAATAGAACTAATAATGAAATGCTATGAAATAAAGGTTGGAGAAAACGGGTAATTATTTTCCACAAGGTTATTAATCAGACTTAATGGTTATATAAAATCTTTGAATCTGTCCATTACGCATCAAGTGATCGCATGCTAACAAAACTGAGGTTCATGGAATACGAGGGTCAGCGTCCAATTAGATAAAAAAAATGGCTTAAGGACAGAAAATGGAAAGTCATAGTAAATGGTTGCTTTCAGACTGGAGGATGGTAGACAATGGTGTCCCCCAAGGGTCAGTGCTGGGACCACAGTTTTTTTTGCTACCTATAAATGACTTGGATCTTGGAATACAGAGTAAAATCTCAACATTTGCTGATGACATCAAACTTGGTGGTGTGAGGATGTTACGAACTGCTGGCAACAGGATACAGATAGGCTGGCAGAATGGGCAGAGTGATGGCAGATGGAATTTAAGACTGACAAGTGTTGGTGATGCATTTTGGTAGAAGGGATAGGGATAGGGAGAGGCAATATATATTTAATGGCAGAGTTCTAAAGAGTGTGCAGGAACAGAGGGACCTGGGGGTGCATGTGCATAGATTTTTGAAGGTGGTAGGACATATTGAGAGAGAGGTTAATAAAGCGAATAGGATCTTGGGCTTCATAAACAGATGCATTGAGTACAAAAGCATTAAAGTTATGCTGAACCTTTATAAAGCTCTGGTTAGGCCCAAATGGAGTATTACGAACATACGAATTAGGAGCAGGAGTAGGCCACTAGGCCTTTCGAGCCTGCTCCGCCATTCAATAAGTTTATGACTGATTACTCCACATTTCCACCTACCCCAATAACCTTCCATCGCCTTACTTATCAAGAATCTATCTACCTCTGCCTTAAATATTCAAAGACTCTGCTTCCACCGCATTGTGAGGAAGAGAATTCCAAAGACTCATGACTCGCTGAGTGAAAAAATTTCTCCTAATCTCTGTCTTAAATGGGTGACCCCTTTTTTTTAAATAGTTACCCCTAGTCCTAGATTCTCCCACAAGGGGAAACATCCTTTCCACATGCACCCTGTCAAGACCCCTCAGGATCTTATATGTTTCAATCAAGCCGCCTCTTACTCTTCTAAATTCCAGGGGATAAAAGCCTAGCCTGTCCAATCTTTCCTCGTAAGACAGCCTTCCCATTCCAGGTATTAGTCCAGTAAACCTCTCTGAACTGCTTCCAATTCATTTACATCCTTCCTTAATATAGGAGACCAGTACTGCACACAGTATTCCAGGTGTGGTCCCACCCTGTGTAACTGAAGCATAACCTCCCTACTTTTGTATTCAATTCCCCTCTCAATAAACAATAACATTCTATTAGCTTTCCTAATTACATGCTTTACCTGCATTCTAACCTTTTGCGATTCATGCACTAGGACACCCAGATCCCTCTGCATCTCAGAGCTCTGCAATCTCTCACCATTTAGATAATATGCTTCTTTTTTATTCTTCCTGCCAAAGTGGACAATTTCAGTTTCCCACATTATACTCCATTTGCCAGGTCTTTGCCTACTCACTTAACCTATCTATATCCCTTTGTAGCCCCCTTATGTCCTCTGCACAAATTACTTTCCTACCTATCTTTGTGTCATCAGCAAATTTAGCAACCATACCTTCGGTCCCTTCATCTAAGTCATTATGTAAATTGTAAAAGGTTGAGGCCCCAGAACAGATCTCTGTGGCACACCACCTGTTATATCTTGCATATCAGAAAATAACCCATTCATGCCTACTCTGTTAGCTAGCCAATCTTCTATCCATGCCAATATGTTACTCCCTATACCATGAGCTTTTGTTTTCTGCAATAACCTCTAATGTGGCACCTTATCAAATACTTTCTGGAAATCTAAGTACAATACATCCACCAGTTCCCCTTTATCCACAGCACAGATAACTCCCTGAAAGAACTTCAATAAATTGGTTAAGCATGATTTCCCTTTCACAAAACCATGTTGACTCTGCCTGAATACCTTGAATTTTTCTAAATGCCCTGCTATAACATCTTTAATAATAGCTTCTAACATTTTCCCTATGACAGATGTTAAGCAAACTGGCCTGTAGTTTCCTGCTTTCTGTCTCCTTCCCTTTTTGAATAAAGGAGTTACATTTGCTATTTTGCAATCTAACGGAAACTTCCCCGAATCTAGCATCAACTATCTCACTAGCCACTTCTTTTAACACCCTAGGATGAGGTCCATCAGGACCCGGGGACTTGTCAGCCTACAGCTCCAACAATTTCCTCAGTACCACTTCCCTGGTGATTGTAATTTTTTTGAGTTCCTCCCTCCCTCCCTTCCTTTTTCTGACTTACAGCTAATACTGGGATGTTGCTTGTGTCCATAATAGTGAAGAGCGAGGCAAAATACCTTATATTTTTATTCATTCATGAGATGTGGGCATCACTGGCTAGGCCTGCATTTATTGCCCATCCCTAATTGCCCTTGAGAAGGTGGTGGTAAGCTGCCTTCTTGAATCGCTGCAGTCCTTGGGGTGTAGGTACACCAACAGTGCTGTTATGAAGGGAGTTCCAGGATTTTGGCCCAGCTACAGAATTATACTTCCAAGTCAGGATGGTTTGTGGCTTGGAGGAGAACCTGCAGGTGGTGGTGTTTCCATGCATCTGCTGCCCTTGTCCTTCTAGGTGGTAGAGGTCACGGGTTTGGAAGGTTCACTCGAAGGAGACTTGGTGAGTTGCTACAGTGCATCTTGTAGATGGTACACATTGCTGCCACTGTGCGTCAGTGGTGAAGGGAGTGAAAGTTGAAGGTGGTGGATGGGATGCCAATCAAGCGGGCTGCTTTGTCCTGGATGGTGTCGAGCTTCTTGAGTGTTGTTGGGGCTGCACTCCTCCAGGCAAGTGGTGAGTTTTCCATCACACTCCTGACTTGTGCCTTGTAGATGGTGGACAGGTATTGGGGATTCAGGAGGTGAGTTACTCGCCACAGATTTCCCAGCCTCTGACTTGCTCTTGTAACCACGGTATTTATGTGGCTGCTCCAGTTCAGTTTCTGGTCAATGGTAATTCCCAGGATGTTGATCGTGGGGGATTCAGCAATGGTAATGCCATTGAACATCAAGGGGAGATGGCTAGTTTCTCTCTTATTGGAGATGGTCATTGCATGGGACTTGTGTGGTGCAAATGTTACTTGCCACTTATCAGCCCAAGCCTGGATGTTATCCAAGTCTTGCTGCATCTGGATATGGGATGCTTCAATATCTGAGGAGCTGAACATTGTGCAATCATCAGCGAGCATCCCCCCTTCTGACCTTATGAAGGAGGGAAGGTCATTGATGAAACAGCTGAAGATGGTTGGACATGGGACACTATCCTGAGGCACTCCTGCAGTGATGTCCTAGGACTGAAATGATTGACCTCCAACGACCACAATCATCTTCCTTTGTGCTAGGTATGACTCCAACCAGTGGAGAGGTTTCCCCCAATTCCCATGGACTCCAGTTTTCCTAGGGCTCTGTGATGCCATATTTGTTCAAATGTTGCCTTGATGTCAAGGGCAGTCACTCTCATCTCACCTCTGGTGATAAGCTTTTTTGTCCATGTCTGTATAAAGGCTGTAATGAGGTCAGAAATTGAGTGGCCCTGGCAGAACCTGAACTGTGTGACCCTGGCAGAACCCAAACTGAGCATCAGTGAGATACTCAAAACTGAGTAGCTTATTTAAAATTATATCTGGTTGTAAATCCATCCCAGACAGATAGGCTCTTCTCTATGGCTCAGTGCTGATTAAAAAGCACTTTCTGTCCTACTTAGACCAATCTGTGCAGCAAATGTTCCTAGTCCATCTATGGTTTGTTATTTATTCTTGTAGTATCCAAAAACCTTGTGGAAACATAGTGTAATTGTTTGCTCAGTCATAACTTCATGTGTACATACCATTCAGAACTGATCTCTGATGACAACTTGAGAAGTTACCCCTTAGCTGGATTTACACAGGTGTTAAAAGTACTACTTTGAGGCAACAACAAAACATATAGGGCCATATTTTTCACCTCCACTAATTTCAGTGAAAAAGTAACTATGTAGGCACAATGATGTATTACTAGCAGAAAGTACTAGTGGATTAGTCATCCATGTGCTGCTTAGTATTCTTACCCTTCCAAAAATTAATTAACCAACATTGCAAAATACTTTGGAAAAAAGCCAATTTGAGCCAGTTAGTTATTAATGAGGAACCTGTGCAACATTCCTCAAATGTACAATCAAATTGATAAATGGGTATTTCACTCCTTTTGATAACTACAGTTAATGAGATGTGTGAGCAGGTAGGTTTGAAATTGTCGGAACTAGAATAACAGTAGAATTGCCAACCCTGCTGAATTGCCCAGGAGTCTCCTGGAATGAGTGATCAAACTCCCAACAGCTGTTCCCTTAGACCCAGGAGAAAAGTACCTCTGTGTCTAGTTGGTACCTCCACAGTCCCTGTCGCGTTATGTAAGAAGAGATTCTTTTCGAATTATACGGGATTAGAGAGCTTTAAGAGTAAGAAAGCTTTTATTCAATTAAAGTAACAAAGATATATGGCCCACATATATTCTTCTCCATGGCATGACAGTGCTTAAGTTGACTCTTACTTGTGACAGACTGCCATATTTGTTGTCACCTTTGCATCATTGTTACTATCCTCCCCCAAAAATCTGCTCATGTGACTCCATACAGTGGTGACCAATTAATCTCACACCTCTAAACCATACAGGCCCACATCTGGTTGTCAGTTTTGATGAAAAATATGATTCTTATCCCTTTTTCTTGAAGAGGAAAAATGACACCTGCAACTTTTACTTTGTAAATCTTCAGGAAGTCCATTCCACTCACCTTAAATGGACTGATCACTTTCTGGACAGTTAGAGAGTTGAAACATCATTTTGTCCAGAAAAAGCTAAATTTAACTCTTGTTAATAACCATATTTAAGTGCTTGACCTTCACAGTCGTAAAGCACTGTACTAAATACAACTGACACTCAGGTGCAAAACACTTTTCTAACAATCTATCTGCCACTTTGATAAGGCTCTTTGCCCTTAAATCATTTAAGCTGCCACATTGGCAGGAGTCTTTCCTTCCTTTCACCCTCATACAGTGTTATGACTGAGGTTGGAGGAATGCACTGTCTTTCTCTACTTCCACTACTAACAACATATGTTTAAATGTTTTACGCAATTACTGATACGGCCAGTTATATTCTTTATCTATATTAGTTTCAGAATAAAAATCTGCCAACCAGGTTTCTTTGATAAACAATAAAATTATTGATTTATTATAAAGCAAGACATATTCAACAAAGATGCAAAGCTTACTAACACACAGTTTGAAATATGAAAATATAAATATCTACCCTTCTAAAATAACCTAACACACACATGGGTTGCAGAAAAAAATAAAAAAAATGAAAAAATTGGTTCTGCAGAGATCAATTTTACAAAAGAGTACTCTGGCCAAGTTCTTATAAATCCTTTAAGAAAAAGGATAATATATGGAATGTTCCAAATGGTCTTTGGTCTGGTGTTTGGGTACACATACACAGCTGTCACTGGGATCTTTCTGGAGCAATTCTGTTCAGGAGATGTCGAGGAGTAGTCTTGTAGGCTTTTTAGGAGAATTACCGCACCAGTGGTTTCAGCTATCATACTGGATTCTCAGAAAATGTTTCAAAATAGGTAGGAAAGGATGAGTTAGGAGGCTTCTCTCTTAGCAGGCTACACACCAACTGAGCATTCAAACAGCCCAAGCCCAAATCAGAAAGCCAAAACTCCTGACAACCATAAACCTAGACATGTGACTTCTCTGTAAACATCTCCAATAGCCAGCAAGGCTCCTTATGTTTATTTAGAACTTCATTGTGTCTTCCAGTAAGTGTTTTTTTTTTAATCCAAAGTGTCCTTCCAGTAACCTTTAAAAAAAACTAATCCAGGCATCTCCTCAGTCTTTCAAATGAACCAATTTTCACAATCTTTTAAACACGAGTCCTCAAAAAAAATTAATAATGGAAGCACCTTCATGACACCTCCACCCTTGGAGGAATGAAGCACCATTTTTAAATGTGTTTCATTATAAAGTGTGGACAAAAAAATTAAAACACATTTGTACATTCTTCTCATTCACTCTTTACCCACAACTAATACAGTTATGCCCTGTACCATCTTTGTACTCAGATAACTCAGAGCAAAGTTAAATCCGAGACAAAGCATCAGCAATTACATTGTTTTTCCCTGCAATGTGGATAATTTTTAAATGATAGGGCTGAAATAGTAAACGCCATCGAAATAGTCTGGCATTTTGGTTTTTCAATTTTTCCACAAAGGCTATATACCAGTGTGTGTGTGTATATATATATATATAGATATATATTATATATATCAGTTTCCCTCAGGGAGAACATATACTTCAAAATGTTTAGCAGCTAGTAGTAAGCCCAAGGTTTCTTTTTCCACTGTAGAGTATATCTTTTGGTATCAATTTAGTTTTTTGGAAAAGTATCCCACTGGCCTTTCTATGCTCGATTCATCATCTTGTAATAGGACTGCACCTACTCCACCCCGGGCAATAGCATCAATTGTTACCTCGAAATGCTTAGTGAAATTTGGGGCAGCTAACACTGGTTCGTTGAACAAAATTGCTTTCAGCCTCTCAAAAGATGCTTGGCACTCTCCTGACCACACTGCCTTAGCTTTTTATTGCAGCAAATCCATCAGTGGAGCAGCTATAGTGCTGAAATTTGGTACAAACTTGCGGTAGAAACCACACATCCCCAGAAAGCTCATGATTTCTCATTTAGTCTTAGGGCCAGGGAGCTCCACCAATGCTTCTATTTTTGCTGTTATTGCCATCACTTGTCCTTGCCCTATTATATGCCCTAGGTAGGTTACCTGCACTTTTGCAAATTCACTTTTGGTAAGCTTTATCACCAAATCAGCTGAATGTAATTTTCTAAACAGAGCTTCTAGTTGTTACAAGTGGTTCTTCCAAGTGCTACTGTATACCAGCACATCAAAAGGTATACCACACAGTTAGGAATACTGGCTACCACTTGGTTCATTCGGCTCTGGAGAGCTGCTGGGCATTTTTTAGCCCGAATGGCATCACTCGGCAGTGGAAAAGACCGTATGGTGTGACAAAGGCCGATATTTCTTTAGCTCGGGGTGTTAAAGGAAGCTACCAGTATCCCTTTAACAAATCTATTTTGGTAAGAAATGTGACAGTGCCCACTCTGTCAATACTGTCTCCCAAGTGAGGAATTGGGTAGGTGTCTATCTTTGTTACTGCATTAACCTTTCTGTAGTCTATGCAAAATCTAGTTAGAGATCAGGCTTAGGCAATAACATGACTGGGGAACTACAGCTGCTTTCACTGTGTTCAATTAGGTGGTTTTCCAACATGTATTGGATTTCTGTTTTCACCTGGGCCTGTTTCTCTGGACCTAAGTGATAAGGATGCTGTTTTATAGGAGAGGATTCTCCTACATTATGTGTGGCTAAGGTTGTACATCCTGGTTTTCCCTACAGACTCCTTTAAATGCTGTGAGTAGCCTTGTTAGGTGTCCTTATTGTTCTGCATCTAAATATGAAAGCATAGTATCCAATCTCCCTCACAATTCAGTATTTGCTAACCGAATAGTAGGTGGTTCAATTTGAGAACTGTCTAGGCCTCCTTCTGCCTCACTATCCCTTCATCCTTCACTGTCCCTGCTACCTCACATACCTGTGCTTGCTTATCCTCCTCCTGGCGGTGATATTCTTTTAACATATTGATGTGACACAGTCGATTCTTTTTCCGGCGATCTGGGGTGTCAATCAAATAATTTACTTTACCAATTCTTTTGACCACTTTATATGGACTACTGAACTGTGCTTTCAGTGGTTCACCCTGTAAAGGCAGTAATACTAACACATCATCCCTTGGTTGAAATGTTCAGCTCTTGGAATGCTTGTCTGCCCATTTCTTCATGGTTGTTTGGGAAGCTTTAAGGTGTTCCTGAGCCAATTTGCAGGCTCTTGTCAGCCGATCCTAGAACACGGATACATAATTTAACATGGAAAGTTCGTCCCTCTGTTCTAAAAACCTTTCTTTGATTAGTTTCAGAGGACCTCTTATCTTATGTCCATAAATTAATTCAAAAGGACTAAAACCAGTAGAGTCATTTGGTGAATCCCTAGTGGCAAATGAAAGAAATTCCAGCCCTTTATCCCTATCATGGGGATATTCATGACAGTATGTCCTGATCAGTGTTTTGAGGGTCTGATGGTACCGTTCTAAAGCCCTTTGTGTCTGTGGGAGGTTTGCTGAGGACTTTAACTGTTTTATACCAAGATTACTTATAACTGCCTGAAAAACTTTAAACAAAAAATTGGAACCCTGATCTGACTGGATCTCAACCATTAATCCATATCTAGTGAAAACTGGGTTAACTTTTATACCACTACCTTAGCAGAAATTGTTCTCAAGGGAATGTCCTCCGGGAACTGAGTAGCCATATCCATGATAGTGAGTATATATTAGTGTCCTGTGTTTGTTTTCGGTAAAGGCCCCACACTCTAGTAAATGGTTCCCCAAAAACTGGTATAGGAATTAGAGGCACATATGACACATTTTACAAAACTGCACCATGTCCTTGTGAAGACTTGGCCAGTAAAACTGTTGACTTACTCATGCTTGGGTCTTCTGGATCCCTACATGTCGCGCCATAGGAATTTCATGGGCTATCCTTATTATTTCCTGCCGCTACTTGGGCAGTACTACTATCTGGTGAACCACTGTCTATTCTTCATCCACAGGTCTGTGAGGAGGTTGCTTCAGTTTGAGCCAATTGTGCCACACTTAACTCTGGATTGGCTTGCTGAGCCTCAATCAAAGAAGACTTACTGAACATTTCCTTTGGATTATCCAAATCCCCCCCCAAAAAGTTTCAGATAGTCAAATGTCTGTCTGTGGTGCCAATTTGAACTCCGACGAAGGAACTTGTTTAGCCATTGCTTGGGTCACTACACATGAAGCAAAAATTTCTTTTCCTGCAATTGTCTCCTTGAATTTACTTGGTCTTTCTGTGACTACTGGAGAAGCTACTACCATCGCTCCAGCCAAATCATTCCCCAGGAGTAGGTCAACTCTGTCTACAGGCAAACTATGGGCAACTCTTACGGTTAGTGTTCCAGACATTAGGTCACACTCCAGGTGCACCCAATACAAAGGTACGGGTATATACTCCCCATCGACACCATTCACTAAAACCTTGGCATTCAACGTGCTCTCTGTTAGAAAAGTCATGCCTTTCCCCAGCAAAAGAGTTTGGGTGGCTCCTGTATCTCTAAGTATAACAATAGGTTTACCTGTCTCACTTGAGGAATAATAAGTTACTTTTCTTTTTGATAAGAATTCCTTATAGCTTTCAGGTATCTTGTTTATTTCCCCCTACTCACAGTGGTTTTTGTACTTAACCTTATAGCTGCAGTCAGAGCTACAGCTTGATCTGTTGTACTCTCCGTCAGGACCCCTTTCTCTGCATTGGCCTTATGTATCCCAACAAATCCCATGGGTTTACCCCATAACTTCCAGCAATCCGTATGAAGGTGTTCCACCTTGTGGCAATGGAAACACTTAGTCCTCCAGATCTCACTCCCACCCTCAGCACTTTCTTTTCTTGCCTGAGGAGGAGATCCCTGTAAGTTCCCAGCTGTCCCTGCTCATCCCTGGCTACTTGCCTTCCTTTCACCCTCCCACCTTCTATACTTCTCAGGTTTGTGGGGGTGACAGAAAAAGGGTTTGGACTTGTGGACAAGTTCATAATCATCAGTCATTTCAGCTGCCTGTCTGGTTGTTGAAACCTTCTTGCTCTCTACATGGGTTCTTACGAATGGAGGGAATGAATTTTTAAATTCCTCCAGGAGAATTATTTCCATAAAGGTCTCATACATTGCCTCTACCTTTAGTGCCCGCATCCAACAACCAAAGATAATTTGTTTTACCCTCTCAAATTCTATATATGTCTGCCCAAGCTGTTTCCGGAGGTTCCGAAATTTCTGCCTTTAAGGTTTGGGGACCAACTCATAAGCAGCAAGAATAGCCTTTTTTGCCATCTCATAATCTGCAGAAGCCTCCTCAGAAAGTATAGCATAAACTTCATGAATTCTGCCCATCAACCTGCTTTGCACAAGCAGTGTCCTGTTTTCTTCCGGCCACCTCATCTATTTAGCTAGATTTTCAAAAGAAATGAAAAATGCCTCTACGTCCCTTTTCTCAAACTTCAGGAGGGCTTGCACAAATTTAAACAGCTCCTCACTAGGTCCTGGGTCACAGTCAGATTCTTCCTCATCAGAATTTTCCCTGGAGTCAAGGCCACCCTTTTTTTTAGTTCCACGTTTTAAGCTGGTATTCCCGTTCTCCTTTTTCTTCTCTTTCTCTTGCCCTTTCTTTTTCCTTTTCTGCTCTTTCTTTTTCTCATTCTTTTGCCCTTTCTCTTTCCTGCTGCTCTGTTTGCTCCCTTTGAAATGCTCTTTCTTTTTCCTTTTCCTCTCTCTGAAATTCTAGCTCTAACTTCTTCCTATCCAACTGAATCTGTGCCAGTGTTACCTTGTCTTCTTCCAATTCTACTCGTCCATCTGGCTCTTTCACTTCAATTTTCTGGCCACTAGTCTCTGAATTTCAGGTCTCCTAGCTTTTAATCTAATATCTACCTTCAAGTGCTCTGCCACATTTAACAGCTCGTCTATGGACAATGGCTTTAAAGAATCATAATTTATTCCAGACTGCTGCACACACACATTTGCATGAAAAGTAGCCATTCCAGTAGTGTAAGCTTTGCTCTAATGCACAAGAAACCTGGCATTTTCCTTTTCCCCTTTTTAATTATTATTATCCCACTTACAGTTGCACTTTGTCAGCTTTGGGTGATCCCGGACGAGCCCCCAATTATATGTTATGACCATCGTTGGGGGAATGCACTGTCTTTCTCTAGTTCCAGTACTCCACTTGTCACAACATATATTTAAATATTTTACCGAGTTACCAATATAGCCAATTATATACCTATATTAGATTAAGAATAAAAATCCACCAACCAGGTTTCTTTAATAAACAACAGAATTATTGATTTGTTCTGAAACAAGAAGTATTCAATAAAGATGCAAGCTTAGTAACACACAGTTTGAAATATGAAAGTATAAATATCTACCCTTCTAAAATAACCTAACACGCGTGTGCACACATACACACACACACACACACCAGTTAAAGAAAAAAAAATAAAGAAAAATGAAAAAATTGGCTCTGCAGAGATCAACTTTAAAAAAGAAATACTTTTGCCAAGTTCTTGTCAATCCTTGAAGAAAAAGGATAAGATATGGAATGTTCCAGATGGTCTATGGTCTGGTGTCCGGGTACACGTAAACAGCTGTCACTGGGATCTTTCTGGAGCAGGAGACATCGAGGAGTAGTCTTGTAGGCTTTTTGGGAGAATTACCGCACAAGTGGTTTCAGCTATCACACTGGATTCTCAGAAGATTTTTCAAAACAGGTGGAAAGGATGAGTTGGGCGGCTTCTCTCTTAGCAGGATATACACCAACTGAGCATTCAAATTGTCCAAGCCCAAATCAGAAAGGCAAAGTTCCTGGCAACTATAAACCTAGACATGTGATTTCTCTGTAAACAACTCCAATAGCCAGCAAGGCTCCTTTTGATTTTTTAGTACTTCATTGTCTCTTCCAGGAAGCGTTTTTAAAAAAACAACCAAAGTGTCCTTCCAGAAACCTTTTTAAAAAAAAAATCCAAGCATTTCCTCAGTCTTTCAAATGAACCAATCTTTTAAACATGAGTCCTTAAAAAAAATTAATAATGGAAGCACCTTCATGACAACAGCTAATATGAGTTCATAATATTTCCAAGTAAATAAGGAAACCCAATTACTAATATTAACATATCTAACTCTCAGTTTAATTTTTGTCTAATGTAAAGATGGCATTGGAAGCCTCAACTAAAGTAACAGTGAGGATTACTACTGGTGCACTACAGGTTTTCTTCTGAGTTTGGGTTTAAAGCACATTGCTCAGCACTGTCCCAGGAGTGCCACCTGTCAACAAGGGAGTAAAAAGATTAAAAATATCTCATCCCCAGTAATGACATGCCACAGTTTGAAGATTATAAATTCACCTGAAAATGCGCAAAAAGCTACGACTCATTCTCATGTTTAGAAAAATTATTTTCTTTATAATTTTCCACCCTTTAACAAAATTTCAGAACATAGTTTTGAAATCTGTCGTTTCTGAGCAGATGATTTCGTTAAAGTGGAGGTAAATCATAGCTATTCAGCATGTATTCTCAACTAGTTAATGAGCCACTTAATTGCTGATTAATCCAATTATAGGAACTGCTCAACAAAAATTGAGGAAACTCCAATTGACCCATAAAGTCTTTTCTGTGCTCAGTCTCATAGTGACAATTGTGACCTTCCTCCTGAAGAATGGTTTGAAATTAGAATAAATACGCTGCCTTGTTATAGTGTATAAGAGCCATTCAGATAGAACAGGGAAGATGTTATAGGTAAGAGACTTATTTTTTAAATTCTCCCTGTACCTTGTGCTGTTTGTCTTCTGAAAACTCTGATCAAGCCACTTGGCTCTATATTAACACTCTTTAAAATTTCAGCCTTTGTATTTCTTTTCTCTCTCTATTACTAACATTTCTGTCTGTCTGCACATCATCATTTGAGAGCACATTCTTAAAGCAGGGCATTAATTTTTCATAACTCTGGGAAAGTTAAATCAGTGATTTTATGTATTTCTTGGATATAACAATATAACTTTTTAGCTTAAAGAAGAGAAAATAAAATAATCTGACCTCTGAGTCAGGGTTAAATTTTATAATTTTTAATATTTTTTCCTGATATATATCAAGGCTACCCAGTAATAAATTCAGTGAACAATTTTTTGAAAAAGAACATTCAGCTTGCTTCCAGTTTATTAAGTTGTATTTTACATTAATATGAAACTACTATACAATGTTAATTCAAATAGAAGCAAATACTTGTGCTGTTTACAAATAAAAATGGTAAATTACTGTTTATTTTTTCTACTTTCTTTTAAAGATATTTATTAAAGCTTCTGCAAGGAACTTAATTACAATTAAGGTAAGAATATTCTTGTATGTAGACTCAAAAGCCAGAATTTTACGCCCCCCGCAGGAGCAGACTGGAGGCAGGGGGTACCATTCCCGTTACCTTCCTGCCCCTGCTCCAATTTCGCAAGTAGTGGCAGAAGCGAAAAGCAGCCTGCCTGCCCCAGGCCAATTAAGGCCTTAAGTGGCCAATTAACTCCCACTTAAGGTCCTCCTCCTGCTGCTGCTGTTATATTACCAGTGGCAGGTGGGCAGCTCAGGACCCCCAGAAGGCCACCCAATAAAACCTGGTGGCATCATTGTGGGCTGGGGGGAGCAGCCCTCCTGATTGTGCTCCCCTAATACACAAGCTACCCCCCACTGCACTACATTTCCCCCCATCCCAACTGACACCTTCTTTGCCTCAGAGGGCCCAGTCGATTGTCCCTGGCGAGGTCCCACACACTTACCTTCATTCTGGGGCCAGCGACTGTCTTGCTCTTCTGGCTGGCTGCGGTGCCATGCAGTGGCCACTGCTCCCGGTGGCACTGCTGGGACTGAGATCTGCCGGCCCGCAGATTGGCCAGCAGCTCTTGAAGGCGGGACTTCCTGCCTCAGAGGCAGAAATCCCGCCTGAGTCCACTTAAGGGTCTGGAGGACATAACATCATAGCGTGGCTTCCAGGCCCAGCAGAGGAGGGGTCGTCCCCCACGTTTTGGCCGGTGGGTGGGGTCTTCAGCCCAACGTAAAATTCCAGCCAAATTCTCATTTACAATAAATTTTATTTGAAAATTTGATTTTTCAGCCAATTAGATAATGATTTTCACAGAAGTGGGCCCAGATACCAGCTCAGAGGGAGGATCAATGCGGGTGGAGAAAAACAGATAAGAATGCCAGGATTTTATTTGGCTCTCTGAGGCAGGGTTGGAGGTGAGGAGGCACGTAGTATTGTGACGGGTGGCGTGGGGCAGAGGGCCCATCGGCAAATGATCTTCACAGGGCAGGATAGGCCGATTATGGCTTTCCTGTCCAGAGGCCAATTGAGGCCCTTACCTGGCCTATTAATGGCCAACGCAAGAGGGCACTGGCAAGCAAGAACTTGGTTTAAAGTGTGTCTACTTCAACGCCAGGAGCATCCGGAATAAGGTGGGTGAGCTTGCAGCATGGGTTGGTACCTGGGATCCTGATGTTGTGGCCATTTCAGAGACATGGGTAGAGCAGGGGCAGGAATGGATGTTGCAGGTTCCGGGATTTAGATGTTTCAGTAAGAACAGAGAAGAGGGTAAAAGAGGGGGCGGTGTGGCATTGTTAATCAAGGAAAGTATTACAGCGGCAGAAAGGACGTTTGAGGACTCGTCTACTGAGGTAGTATGGGCCGAGGTTAGAAACAGGAGAGGAGAGGTCACCCTGTTGGGAGTTTTCTATAGACCTCCGAATAGTTCCAGAGATGTAGAGGAAAGGATAGCGAAGATGATTCTCGACAGGAGCGAGAGTAACAGGGTAGTGGTTATGGGGGACTTTAACTTTCCAAATATTGACTGGAAATACTATAGTTCGAGTACTTTAGATGGGTCTGTTTTTGTCCAGTGTGTGCAGGAGGGTTTTCTGACACAGTATGTGGACAGGCCAACCAGGGGCGATGCCACATTGGATTTGGTACTGGGTAATGAACCCGGCCAGGTGTTCGATTTAGATGTAGGTGAGCACTTTGGCGATAGTGATCACAATTCGGTTAGGTTTACCTTAGCGATGGGCAGGGACAGGTATATACCGCAGGGCAAGAATTATAGCTGGGGGAAAGGAAATTATGACGCGATTAGGCAAGATTTAGGATGTGTAGGATGGGGAAGGAAACTGCAGGGGATGGGCACAAACGAAATGTGGAGCTTATTCAAGGAGCAGCTAATGCGTGTCCTTGATAAGTATGTACCTGTCAGGCAGGGAGGAAGTTGTCGAGCGAGGGAGCCGTGGTTTACTCAAGAAGTTGAAGCGCTTGTCAAGAGGAAGAGGGCGGCTTATGTTGGGATGAGACGTGAAGGCTCAGTTAGGGCGCTTGAGAGTTACAAGCTAGCCAGGAAGGATCTAAAGGGAGGGCTAAGAAGAGCAAGGAGAGGACACGAGAAGTCATTGGCGGATAGGATCAAAGAAAACCCTAAGGCTTTCTATAGGTATATCAGGAATAAACGAATGATAAGAGTTAGAACAGGGCCAATCAAGGATAGTAGTGGGAAGTTGTGTGCGGAATCAGAGGAGATAGGGGAAGCGTTAAATGAATATTTTTCGTCAGTATTTACAGTAGAAAAAGAAAATGTTGCCGAGGAGATTACTGAGATACAGCCTACTAGGCTAGATGGGATTGAGATTCACAAGGAGGAGGTGTTAGCAATTTTGGAAAGAGTGAAAATAGATAAGTCCCCTGGGCCAGATGGGATTTATCCTAGGATTCTCTGGGAAGCCAGGGAGGAGATTGCAGAGCCGTTGTTGTTGATCTTTATGTCGTCATTGTCGACAGGAGTAGTGCCGGAGGACTGGAGGATAGCAAATGTTGTCCCCTTGTTCAAGAAGGGGAGTAGAGACAGCCCTGGTAATTATAGACCTGTGAGCCTTACTTCGGTTGTGGGTAAAATGTTGGAAAAGGTTATAAGAGACAGGATTTATAATCATCTTGAAAAGAATAAGTTCATTTGCGATAGTCAGCACGGTTTTGTGAAAGGTAGGTCGTGCCTCACAAACCTTATTGAGTTTTTCGAGAAGGTGACCAAACAGGTGGATGAGGGTAAAGCCGTGGATGTGGTGTATATGGATTTCAGTAAGGCGTTTGATAAGGTTCCCCACGGTAGGCTATTGCAGAAAATACGGAAGTATGGGGTTGAAGGTGATTTAGAGCTTTGGATCAGAAATTGGCTAGCTGAAAGAAGACAGAGGGTGGTGGTTGATGTCAAATGTTCATCCTGGAGTTTAGTTACTAGTGGTGTACCGCAAGGTTCTGTTTTGGGGCCACTGCTGTTTGTCATTTTTATAAACGACCTGGATGAGGGTGTAGAAGGGTGGGTTAGTAAAAGGTCGGTGGAGTTGTGGATAGTGTCGAAGGGTGTTGTACGGTACAGAGGGACATAGATAGGCTGCAGAGCTGGGCTGAGAGATGGCAAATGGAGTTTAATGCGGAGAAGTGTGAGGTGATTCACTATGAAGGAGTAACAGCAATGCAGAGTACTGGGCTAATGGGAAGATTCTTGGTAGTGTAGATGAGCAGAGAGATCTTGGTATCCAGGTACATAAATCCCTGAAAGTTGCTACCCAGGTTAATAGGGCTGTTAAGAAGGCATATGGTGTGTTAGCTTTTATTAGTAGGGGGATCGAGTTTCGGAGCCACGAGGTCATGATGCAGCTGTACAAAACTCTGGTGAGGCCGCACCTTGAGTATTGCGTGCAGTTCTGGTCACCGCATTATAGGAAGGATGTGGAAGCTTTGGAAAGGGTGCAGAGGAGATTTACTAGGATGTTGCCTGGTATGGAAGGAAGGTCTTACGAGGAAAGGCTGAGGGACTTGGGGTTGTTTTCGTTAGAGAGAAGGAGGAGGAGAGGTGACTTAATAGAGACATACAAGATAATCAGAGGGTTAGATAGGGTGGATAGTGAGAGTCTTTTTCCTCGGATGAGGATGGCAAACACGAGGGGACATAGCTTTAAGTTGAGGGGTGAAAGATATAGGACAGATGTCAGAGGTAGTTTCTTTACGCAGAGAGTAGTAGGGGCGTGGAACGCCCTGCCTGCAACAGTAGTAGACTCGCCAACTTTAAGGGCATTTAAGTGGTCATTGGATAGACATATGGATGTAAATGGAATACTGTAGGTCAGATGATCGGCGCAACATCGAGGGCCGAAGGGCCTGTACTGCGCTGTAATGTTCTAATTCTAATTAAAGGCCTCTTCCCACCACTGCTGGGATCGTACCAGTGGAGGCGGCAAAGGTGGCATCATGTGATGCTGCGGAAGCTCAAAGTGCCATATTTAAAGGGCAAACATCCTTGCATTGAGTGCTGCCTGCTGTTCCAATCCCTCTGTCTGACTACTGCCTGCTGTTCCAGTCCCCCTGTCTGACTGCTGCCTGCTGTTCCAATCCCTCTGTCTGACTACTGCCTGCTGTTCCAGTCCCCCTGTCTGACTGCTGCCTGCTGTTCCAGTCCCCCTGTCTGACTGTTGCCTGCTGTTCCAGTCCCCCTGTCTGACTGCTGCCTGCTGTTCCAGTCCCCCTGTCTGACTGCTGCCTGTTGTTCCAGTCCTCCTGTCTGACTGCTGCCTGCTGTTCCAGTCCCCCTGTCAGACTGCTGCTTGCTGTTCCAGGCCCCATTTCTGACTGCAGCCTGCTGTTCCATTCCCTCTGTCTGACTGCTGCCTGCTGTTCCAGTCCCCCTGTCTGACTGTTGCCTGCTGTTCCAGTCCCCCTGTCTGACTGCTGCCTGTTGTTCCAGTCCTCCTGTCTGACTGCTGCCTGCTGTTCCAGTCCCCCTGTCTGACTGCTGCTTGCTGTTCCAGGCCCCATTTCTGACTGCAGCCTGCTGTTCCATTCCCCCTGTCTGACTGCTGCCTGCTGTTCCAGTCCCCCTGTCTGACTGTTGCCTGCTGTTCCAGTCCCCCTGTCTGACTGCTGCCTGCTGTTCCAGTCCCCCTGTCTGACTGCTGCCTGTTGTTCCAGTCCTCCTGTCTGACTGCTGCCTGCTGTTCCAGTCCCCCTGTCTGACTGCTGCTTGCTGTTCCAGGCCCCATTTCTGACTGCAGCCTGCTGTTCCATTCCCTCTGTCTGACTGCTGCCTGCTGTTCCAGTCCCCCTGTCTGACTGTTGCCTGCTGTTCCAGTCCCCTTGTCTGACTGCTGCCTGCTGTTCCTGTCCCCTTGTCTGACTGGTGCCTGCCGTTCCAGTCCCCTTGTCTGACTGCTGCCTGCCGTCCCAGCCCCTCTGTCTGACTGCTGCCTGCTGTTCCAGTCCACTTGTTTTACTGCTGCCTGCTGTTCCAGTTCCCCTGTCTGACTGCTGCCTGCTGTTCCAGTCCCCCTGTCTGACTGCTGCCTGCTGTTCCAGTCCCCCTGTCTGACTGCTGCCTGCTGTTCCAGTCCCCCTGTGCGACTGCTGCCTGCTGTTCCAGTCCTCCTGTCCGACTGCTGCCTGCTGTTCCAGTCCACCTGTCTGACTGCTGCCTGCTGTTCCAGTACCCCTGTCTGACTGCTGCCTGCTGTTCCAGTCCCCCTGTCTGACTGCTGCCTGCTGTTCCAGTCCCCCTGTCTGACTGCTGCCTGCTGTTCCAGTCCACCTGTCTGACTGCTGCCTGCTGTTCCAGTCCCCCTGTCTGACTGCTGCCTGCTGTTCCAGTCCCCCTGTGCGACTGCTGCCTGCTGTTCCAGTCCCCCTGTCCGACTGCTGCCTGCTGTTCCAGTCCCCCTGTCCGACTGCTGCCTGCTGTTCCAGTCCCCCTGTCTGACTGCTGCCTGCTGTTCCAGTCCCCCTGTCTGACTGCTGCCTGCTGTTCCAGTCCCCCTGTCTGACTGCTGCCTGCTGTTCCAGTCCCCCTGTGCGACTGCTGCCTGCTGTTCCAGTCCTCCTGTCTGACTGCTGCCTGCTGTTCCAGTCCCCTTGTCCGACTGCTGCCTGCTGTTCCAGTCCCCCTGTCTGACTGCTGTCTGCTGTTCCAGTCCCCCTGTCTGACTGCTGCCTTCTGTTCCAGTCCCCCTGTCTGACTGTTGCCTGCTGTTCCTGTCCACCTGTCTGACTGCTGCCTGCTGTTCCAGTCCCCCTGTCTGACTGCTGCCTGCTGTTCCAGTCCTCCTGTCTGACTGCTGCCTGCTGTTCCAGTCCCCTTGTCCGACTGCTGCCTGCTGTTCCAGTCCCCCTGTCTGACTGCTGTCTGCTGTTCCAGTCCCCCTGTCTGACTGCTGCCTTCTGTTCCAGTCCCCCTGTCTGACTGTTGCCTGCTGTTCCTGTCCACCTGTCTGACTGCTGCCTGCTGTTCCAGTCCCCCTGTCTGACTGCTGCCTGCTGTTCCAGTCCACCTGTCTGACTGCTGCCTGCTGTTCTAGTCCCCCTGTCTGACTGCTGTCTGCTGTTCTAGTCCCCCTGTCTGACTGCTGTCTGCTGTTCCAGTCCCCCTGTCTGACTGCTGCCTTCTGTTCCAGTCCCCCTGTCTGACTGTTGCCTGCTGTTCCTGTCCACCTGTCTGACTGCTGCCTGCTGTTCCAGTCCCCCTGTCTGACTGCTGCATGCTGTTCCTGTCCACCTGTCTGACTGCTGCCTGCTGTTCCAGTCCCCCTGTCTGACTGCTGCCTGCTGTTCTAGTCCCCCTGTCTGACTGCTGTCTGCTGTTCCAGTCCCCCTGTCTGACTGCTGCCTTCTGTTCCAGTCCCCTTGTCTGACTGCTGCCTGCTGTTCCAGTCCCCCTGTCTGACTGCTGCCTGCTGTTCCTGTCCCCTTGTCTGACTGCTGCCTGCCGTTCCAGTCCCCCTGTCTGACTGCTGCCTGCTGTTCCAGTCCCCCTGTCTGACGGCTGCCTGCTGTTCCAGTCCCCCTGTCTGACTGCTGCGTGCTGTTCCAGTCCCCCTGTCTGACTGTTGCCTGCTGTTCCTGTCCCCTTGTCTGACTGCTGCCTGCCGTTCCAGTCCCCCTGTCTGACTGCTGCCTGCTGTTCCAGTCCCCTTGTCTGACTGCTGCCTGCTGTTCCAGTCCCCCTGTCTGACTGCTGCCTGCTGTTCCAGTCCCCTTGTCTGACTGCTGCCTGCCGTTCCAGTCCCCCTGTCTGACTGCTGCCTGCTGTTCCAGTCCCCCTGTCTGACTGCTGCCTGCTGTTCCAGTCCACCTGTCTGACTGCTGCCTGCTGTTCTAGTCCCCCTGTCTGACTGCTGTCTGCTGTTCTAGTCCCCCTGTCTGACTGCTGTCTGCTGTTCCAGTCCCCCTGTCTGACTGCTGCCTTCTGTTCCAGTCCCCCTGTCTGACTGTTGCCTGCTGTTCCTGTCCACCTGTCTGACTGCTGCCTGCTGTTCCAGTCCTCCTGTCTGACTGCTGCATGCTGTTCCTGTCCACCTGTCTGACTGCTGCCTGCTGTTCCAGTCCCCCTGTCTGACTGCTGCCTGCTGTTCTAGTCCCCCTGTCTGACTGCTGTCTGCTGTTCCAGTCCCCCTGTCTGACTGCTGCCTTCTGTTCCAGTCCCCTTGTCTGACTGCTGCCTGCTGTTCCAGTCCCCCTGTCTGACTGCTGCCTGCTGTTCCTGTCCCCTTGTCTGACTGCTGCCTGCCGTTCCAGTCCCCCTGTCTGACTGCTGCCTGCTGTTCCAGTCCCCCTGTCTGACTGCTGCCTGCTGTTCCAGTCCCCCTGTCTGACTGCTGCGTGCTGTTCCAGTCCCCCTGTCTGACTGTTGCCTGCTGTTCCTGTCCCCTTGTCTGACTGCTGCCTGCCGTTCCAGTCCCCCTGTCTGACTGCTGCCTGCTGTTCCAGTCCCCTTGTCTGACTGCTGCCTGCTGTTCCAGTCCCCCTGTCTGACTGCTGCCTGCCGTTCCAGTCCCCTTGTCTGACTGCTGCCTGCTATTCCAGTCCCTCTGTCTGACTGCTGCCTGCTGTTCCAGAGCCCCTGCATTCAGTATTGTCAATATCAATTGGAAGCCTGCAGGCAGAATGGCAGAAAGAAGATCCCGGGTAGCCCAAGATTCAGTGATGCCCACCTGCAGACTCTATACCAGGCTGCAAGGGAAAGGTGAGAGGTCCTCTTCCCCCGGGATGGGAGGAGCAGACCACCTGCCTGACTAAGCAAGCCTGGATAGAGATAGCGGAAGAGGTCATCAACTGTGGGGTCACCCCTAGGAGCTGGATCCAGGGCCAGATCTGGGTCATTGACCAAGGTGAGTACTCCATACACTTCCCACCCTCCGGGTCTAACTTGTGTTAGAGAGAGAGACTGCATTTGCTGGAGAGGGAATGACCACCCAGCCATAGGCAATCGGGTTAGGGAATCGGGGATGCTGCCTGAGGCATGGCTGCATCTCAGTGAGAAGTGCCCATCTGTCATTGCATTCCCCCACTAAATCCCTTAAAAGTGGCCACATGCAGGAGGCATTCATGTGCCCCCATCATAAGCTGCTGAACTACCACCGGCATAAATGCTGTGCCTGTCCCCGCTAGTGGAATAACATTGCATCTGTTTGCGTTTGCATGAGAAGACAGCACAGAACAGAAAGGAGCCAGCCAAGACTGATGGTGGTGAGCCTTATCTCCATGTTCTGAGCCCAATGGAAGAGAAGGTGATGGAACTGGCAGGGCAGCAAGGCAGCCATTCCGTAGCAGATGGCGAGACAGGGGCACCCACCCGAAAGAATGAGTGTGAATGTCCTGGGGCACAAGGATGCACATGGCACAAACGAGCCATGGTGCTCATGTGCCCATCACTGAAGACATGGAGCTCCAGAGTAGGAGTGGTTGGATTGTGCAACGGCAAACCCATAACCCTTCATATCTGTTCTCTCATGCAAGCCATGTCCATGGACAGCACGAAAGAACTCGAGAAACTGAAGGACACCTGGCCACCTCTGAGAGGTCACATTATTCCTTTGCATCCTCCATCAGCACAGATCTATCACATTGTTGGGTATCCGGTCATGGATAGATTCCGGTGGGTATCCGATCGTTACTAGATTCCAGTGGATATCAGGTCATGACTAGATTCTGGTGGGTATCTGATCATGCCTAGATTGGGTCACACAACCTGGTGAGCACATCACAGATGTGCACGAGCAGCTGACGGAGGCTGTGACAGCCGAGGGCTATTGGAGGCCAGGCCCATGCTGAGGCCCAGGCTCATAACGTGCCTTTGGAGTCATTGACAACATGGGAAATGCTGCAGTTGCAGCAAGAGGTAAGACAACATCTGGCATAGGTGCCAGAGGCTATGAGTGCCCAGGCGCAGACGACAGAGGAGTCCATCAAGGCCTTGAGTGCTGCCATGTCTCTGACTGGTGCACGCATGGCTTCCTCCACGGAGAGATTGGCGACTCTCATGGAGAGCCAGATCCAACAGACCACCGGAGATGCATGCAAACCTGCATACCCTTGCCTTGTCCATGAGCTCGATGCAGCAGCAACAAGGCGAGAGGGAGATGAGACACCTAGACTCCCCACCAGCTCCTTGTACCTCTCTGGTCAGCAGAGAGGAGCAAGTTTACCTTGCTTTGGAGGAGGAGCAGTTGCCTCCCGCATCTGGGGGCTGCTATCAGGGTGCTCCTGGTGTGGCCAGCAGCTCCTCAGCCCCTCTGTCAGTGACACCAGTTTCACCATCTTCCCCAAAGACAGAGGAGAATCCAGCACCTGTGCAAGACCCCCTCTGTATTTCAAGACCCTCCAGATCTTAGGCAGCCAGAGGACGACCGCCAAGCTCATTCCAAGTCACGGGGTAGCAAGTTTAGCAGCCTGCCTCCAGCTCAGCTGACAGCACAGTGGGGAGCACCATGCAGAAGAACTCAGAAAAGATTTAAAAAGAGCACCTAGATGCACTTAGGGGTTTATGGGTGAAGGTAGATCCTAGAAGACAGGGGTTGCATTTGATATCACACAGAATAAAGATACGCATTATTTTGATTAGGTCTCCTTCCTATTGTTGATGTCCATGGTGACTTCATGTAGATTCTGCCTCTCAAGGGGGTGGGCACGAGGGACCAAGGCACTTCAGCCTTGCTACTGTGCAACGTGGACTTGGGTGTTGGACGTTGGAGTGTAGAAGGAGGGAGGCAACAACAGGCTGCTTAAAGAAAAGGCTTTATTGGAATGTTTCCAGAAGGTGGTAAGGGTCATAGGAAATATAACTGCATAAGGACATCTTGAGTCTCCCTTGTGCGTATCTCATGGCGCCTTTCCTGCTGTCCCTGGGATCCTTCACCTTGCAATGCCTAGGCAGCAACCTCCTTCACAGCCTCATCGTCGGAAGAGATATTGTGATCCACGATATCCTCTGTGGACAATGTCTTTTGGGCCTCCTTATCTCGAGAGACAATGGATACGCGCCTGGAGGTGGTCAGTGGTTTGTGAAGCAGCGCCTGGAGTGGCTATAAAGGCCAATTCTGGAGTGACAGGCTCTTCCACAGGTGCTGCAGAGAAATTTGTTTGTTGGGGCTGTTGCACAGTTGGCTCTCCCCTTGCGCCTCTGTCTTTTTTCCTGCCAACTACTAAGTCTCTTCGACTCGCCACAATTTAGCCCTGTCTTTATGGCTGCCCGCCAGCTCTGGCGAATGCTGGCAACTGACTCCCACGACTTGTGATCAATGTCACACGATTTCATGTTGCGTTTGCAGACGTCTTTATAACGGAGACATGGACGGCCGGTGGGTCTGTTACCAGTGGCGAGCTCGCTGTACAATGTGTCTTTGGGGATCCTGCCATCTTCCATGCGGCTCACGTGGCCAAGCCATCTCAAGCGCCGCTGACTCAGTAGTGTGTATAAGCTGGGGATGTTGGCCGCTTCAAGGACTTCTGTGTTGGAGATATAGTCCTGCCACCTGATGCCAAGTATTCTCCGAAGGCAGCGAAGATGGAATGAATTGAGACGTCGCTCTTGGCTGGCATACGTTGTCCAGGCCTCACTGCCGTAGAGCAAGATACTGAGGACACAGGCCTGATACACTCGGACTTTTGTGTTCCGTGTCAGTGCGCCATTTTCCCACACTCTCTTGGCCAGTCTGAACATAGCAGTGGAAGCCTTACCCATGCGCTTGTTGATTTCTGCATCTAGAGACAGGTTACTGGTGATAGTTGAGCCTAGGTAGGTGAACTCTTGAACCACTTCCAGAGCGTGGTCGCCAATATTGATGGATGGAGCATTTCTGACATCCTGCCCCATGATGTTCGTTTTCTTGAGGCTGATGGTTAGGCCAAATTCATTGCAGGCAGACGCAAACCTGTCGATGAGACTCTGCAGGCATTCTTCAGTGTGAGATGTTAAAGCAGCATCGTCAGCAAAGAGGAGTTCTCTGATGAGGACTTTCCGTACTTTGGACTTCGCTCTTAGACGGGCAAGGTTGAACAACCTGCCCCCTGATCTTGTGTGGAGGAAAATTCCTTCTTCAGAGGATTTGAACGCATGTGAAAGCAGCAGGGAGAAGAAAATCCCAAAAAGTGTGGGTGCGAGAACACAGCCCTGTTTCACACCACTCAGGATAGGAAAGGGCTCCCCTCTCTAAAGCACCAGATTGTGCAGTGCACAGCAGGCTACCATTATATGTGAGATCCTTGCTGGGGCATACTGCACAGCTCCACCAGATTGATCCAGGCAACGGAATCTCATCTTGAGCAGAACAATGGCCTGCTCAATGGTCTCTCGGGTTGACCCATGGCAGGTGTTGTACCTCTCCTCTGCATTCGTACATATGTTCCTCACAGGTATCAGTAGCCATGTCCTCAGTGGGTAACCCTTGTCTCCAGGTATCCAACCTTGAAGGCATGCAGAGGGTTGGACAATTTCTGGCACCTGGCACTGACGAAGTATGTAAGCTTCGTGGCTGTTTCCCGGCAACCTTGCACAGATTTGCAGAATCCTTCTGCAGTGGTCACAGATAAGTTGTACATTGAGAGAGTGGAAGCCCTTCCTGTTGATGAAGGCCACTGGCTGATCTTTGAGAGCCTTGATGGCCACATGCGTGCAGGTCAATGACACCCATCATCTGGGGGAATCCAGCAATGGCCCTGAACCTGATGGACCTCTCAGCTTGACTGTTTGGATCGATGTGGAAGCACAGTTGCCGGCCATCCTGAACAGGGCATTGGTGACGTCTTTGATGTAGCGATGTGCCACAGACTGTGAGATCCCACACGTATCGCCAGTGGATCCCTGGAATGATCCAGTGGCATAGAAGTTCAGTGTCACAGGGTTGCCTTCAGCGACACTGGCATAGGGTGTCCACCAAGTCCAAGGGGGCTCAGCTCATCCTGCATCATGGCGCAGAGGTCGTGACAGTCTCCCTGGAGAGGTGGAGTCTTCAGAGACATTGCTGCTCAGACATCTGCAGGCAGTTGAGCCTCAGCTCGTAGACCCTCCCTGAAAGGTAGGTTCTTCTGGGCACAGGAGGCTGTTGGCGTGTCCCTCTGCGTCCTCTCCAGCCTCCTGTTCCCGAGACAGACCCTCCTGTGGGCCCAGAGTTGTTGGCGTGCCCCTGCCTGTGCCTGAACCTCCATCCCTCCAACCCTCTCCACAGATGCTGCCAGACCTGCTCAGTATTTCTAGCATTTTTTGTTTTTATTCCTGAACCTCCATTCCTCTATGCCACTCCTCTTCCTCAACGTGCTGCCTGAAGCCAGAGTGAATGAGGCCCATAGGTTGAGTCTCCCTGACCGCAAGGCTCTCATGGTAAACTGCCCCCCCTTTCCCCTCTCTTCTCATGTCAGCTAATGTGGCACTGCACCGATGGCACACTGGTATGTCTTCCCCACAGCGCTGGCAGCTTTGGCCCCACTCCTGACAGTGATTCCCAATGCCCTCCCTCCTCCACCTTCACTGCCAGGCAATGCTGCCGCTCCTGATGGCTTTTCAGTGAAGCCAACACTGAGCTTCACCTCCTTGTCACTGCCTTTAACCAGATGAGGCTCTGGAACCCCTTGGTTGCCATTCGCCATCAGTTAAATCGGACCAAGTGAGTAAAATTGCTGTCAATTGAGCTCTTAAATATCTTAATTGCCTTCCCGGCATGTGGATGTGCAAAGTCCACTCTCCATGTCGACCGCTCTCAATAAAATGCGAAGGGGTCATCGAGACTTCGGACTTCCTGTCTAATGTCTTCTGTCCTGATTTTATGTTTCCCCCAACCACCACCCCCCCACAACCACACCTCCCCCCAGCCCCACCGCTTCCATTTCCACTACCATCAGTCCCTTAAAATTCAACCCAGCATGTCAGTTAGCATCACGAAAGGGAAAAGGCAGGCTAATGTTTCAGATAAGATCCTTCTTCAAAACTCTGATGTAATTAGATATATTGTTTTGGCGAAATATGATTGATAAGAAAACAAAAATTGGGGAGAATATTCAAATAATATGATCAGTAATAAAAGTAGAAAAACAGTTACATAATAGACAGGAGAGAAAATAATTTTATTATCAAAATGTCTCTAAGTACAATACAATCTTATATACAAAGATAAAATAGGTTCCTAGAACAATTCCCTGTAGTATATTCAGTTGCACAACATGCCAGGTTTTTATGGACAGGTAGTGCCTGAGGATATTTGAGCACAGCCAATAAGTTGATTTAAAATATGTAATTTGTAAATTCCCATTATATCAGCCACCCAAAAGGTCACAGCAACTCTTCTACAATTTAGGCTTCCTCAGGAATTAATTACTTACACGTGTTACGTTACAAATATCAGACATCTGATTGTTTTCCTAAGAGCAACTCATTTTGCATTTAGTTAGAACTGAACGACAGCAATGGGAAATTGAATAATGATTTTTATGCAGCTAATGAATGACAAAGCTTACTGAGTTCTATTGACACACATATAGATACATAGGTCAATCCACAGTACGTCTGCATATCTCAATAAGAAATGAAAACATTGTACGAATGCATCATGTGGTATGAGACATCAAAAATTGAAACTATCTCCATATCTTTCTTCATATGTATTTATTTTATTCATATAACTCATGCAGTCTCAATTAAAGAAAGAAAAAACTTGAGTTTATATAGAGTCAATCATGTCCTCAGGACATCCCAAAGTCCTTCAAACCCAATGAAGTACTTTGGAAGTGCAATCACTGTTGTAATAAAGGAAAATGCAGTCACTTTGTGCAGAGGAAAGTTGAACAGCAATGAGGTAATGACCAGGTAATCTGTTTTAGTGATAATGGTTGAGAGATAAACATTGGCCAGTATACCAGGAAAAGCTTGAGGCAGCAAGGCAGCCTGAGAGGGCAGACAAGGTCTCGGTTTAACATCTCATCCAAAAGACAACAACGTTGGCATCGCAGCACTCCTTTCGTATTGCATTGTAGTGTCAGCCTAGGTAATGTGCTCAAATCTTTGAAGTGGGACTTGAACCAACCATCCTTTGACTCAGAGACAAAACTGAGCAAAGGTTGAAGAGATGAAAGAGCCCCTACTTATAATTATGGGAGTACCTTCACCACACAGACTGCAGTGATTTAAGAAGAAGGCCCACTACCATCTTCTCAGGGCATGGGTAATAAATACTAGCCTTTCCAGCGAAGCCCACAGCCTGAGAATGAATGGGAATAGTTTGAGATTGTTCTTTAAATGCACAGTGGTGATCAACTCAAGAAATGACAAGATTTGGTCCTTTCTGCGACCTGCTCACTGACTACCCAGGAGTGACATGCTCCAAATTCTGGCTTTATGTTTGCAGTACACTCGCAGTAACTTAGAATGAAAGTTATATGTTGTGGGTGCTGCCAGTCTCAGCTGAGATGAACAGAAGTGAAAATTTTCTGAGCCAAAAGAGTATGAAGATTTGAGTAGCAATTACTGGGGCTGGTAACTACTTTTGGAGTGTTTCTTTGGTATTCTGTCCATACAGCCTTGGATTGACTTCCGTTTTTGGCAGTGAGAGACCACTGGGAGATTTTCACCCCGTCCCCTCCTCACTACCCACTGTGAGATATTTTCAGGAGCAGGTTATGGCATTCCCAATGGTCATCATTGTACATCATTATCCTGGTGGAAAAGCAGCAGCTGTAGAGAATGGAAAAAGAGTGAGGCAGTATTCAAGGATTATGGATCAGATGTTACCCCTGTCCTGAATAAAATATGGGAAAATCAGGTCCGATGAAGACCTTAATGAAGATTTGTATATCGGCAGAGTGTTTCACCAAAGAGGTAATAAGAGAGCTCTAGTTCCTGCTGCATGAGGACCTGCTGCCATGGTCATCTGCAAACACTGCTCCATCTGTGGCTACAATGGTGACAACCGCACTTAACTTTTCTGGCACAGGCTTTTTTCAGGAAGCCATTTTGGAATATCAGCCAAGTTACAGTATGGCCTTGTATTAGTCAACTGACGGATGCACCTTAGAGGGAAGCTGGGATATTTATTGACTTTGGCATTTAGCAAGGTAGCACCAAGACAAGACCATCAGTTTTAGGGGTTGCTAGCTTTCCCATGGTCTAGGATGAAATAGATGGCACTTCCATTGCTTTATACAGAAAACTCTTAAACTACCTCAACAGCAAGGGCTTCCACTCCTTGAATGTACAGATTGCGTATTACAACATATAAAGGATCTAGCACATCAACTCAAGGCACATTAGAAACTGTCGTGATTACACCATTTCAAATTCAACCCTTCCTGACCTCTTCATAGAAGACATTCATGCCAACAGATGGCTTGTGGGTAACAAGGTCCAATACCTGCTCCCATGGATAATGATCCCACTAAGAATTATCTGAACAGCAGCAGAGGCAGATGCCTCCATAAGATTGGTCATTACAGGGACCACTAGGGCCTTAGATGGATGATTTTGCTGCCTACATAGGTTGGGTGAGACTCTGCACCACGCTCCAGATCATGTGTCATGCCTGATGTGCCTGCATCACTTTGTTACCCCAAAAGACCTAGATTTGGACATGAGTAGGGAGGTTTCCTTAACTACTTTAGAACTGAAAGTGTATGTATGGCACCATCACTAAGTCCACCACTCAGAGAACTCCACAGTTACTGCAGCAAGGGACATCAGAGTACAAGTGATTGCTGAAGTCTTTGCTTCTGTTTAACACAGTTCATTTTTACTACCAGTACTTAAATCCTTCTGTCCTGCTGTCAAATAAATTACTAACTCTTCAATCCAGTACCCATCCTAACACATGAATATACATCAGACTTCTTTGTCCCTACATGACCATGCCAATAATAATCACCTAATTGAATGTCAACATGAAATAAGTGCACAGAATCCCAGAATCACAGAATAATACAGTGCAGAAGAGGCCCTTCGGCCCATCGAGTCTGCACCGATGCATTAAAGACACCTGACCTGTCTACCTAATCCCATTTGCCAGCACTTGGCCCATAGCCTTGAATGTTTTGACATGCCAAGTGCCCATCCAGGTACTTTTTAAAGGATGTGAGGCAACCCGCCTCTACCACCCTCCCAGGCAGAGAATTCCAAACCATCACCACCCTCTGGGCAAAAAAGTTCTTCCTCAAATCCCCCTTAAACCTCCCGCCCCTCACCTTAAACTTGTGACCCTTCGTAACTGACCCTTCAACTAAGGGGAACAGCTGCTCCCTATCCACCCTGTCCATGCCCCTCATAATCTTGTATACCTCAATCAAGTCACCCCTCAGTCTTCTCTGCTCCAGCGAAAACAACCCAAGCCTATCCAACCTCTCTTCATAGCTTAAATGTTCCATCCCAGGCAACATCCTGGTGAATCACCTCTGCACCCCCTCCAATGCAATCACATCCTTCCTATAATGTGGCGACCAGAATTGTACACAGTACTCCAGCTGTGGCCTTACCAAAGTTCTGTACAACTCCAACATGACCTCCCTGCTTTTGTAATCTATGCCTCGATTGATAAAGGCAAGTGTCCCATATATCTTTTTCACCACCCTATTAACCTGCCCTTCTGCCTTCAGAGATCTATGGACAAACACGCCAAGGTCCCTTTGTTCCTCGGAACTTCCCAGTGTCAGGCCATTCATTGAATACTTCTGTGTCACATTACTCCTTCCAAAGTGTATCACCTCACACTTTTCAGCGTTAAATTCCATCTGCCACTTTTCTGCCCATTTGACCATCCCGTCTATATCTTCCTGTAACCTAAGACACTCCACCTCACTGTTAACCACTCGGCCAATCTTTGTGTCATCCGCGAACTTACTGATCCTACCCCCCCACATAGTCATCTATGTCGTTTATATAAATGACAAACAATAGGGGACCCAGCACAGATCCCTGTGGTACGCCACTGGACACTGGCTTCCAGTCACTAAAATGGCCGTCTGTCATCACACTCTGTCTCCTACAGCTAAGCCAATTTTGAATCCACCTTATCAAGTTACCTTGTATCTCATGTGCATTTGCTTTCTTGATAAGTCTCCCATGTGGGACCTTGTCAAAGGCTTTGCTGAAATCCATGTAAACTACATCAACTGCACTACCCTCATCTACACACCTGGTCACATGCTCAAAAAATTCAATCAAATTTGTTAGGCATGACCTCCCTCTGACAAAGCCATGCTGACTATTCCTAATCAAATTTTGCCTCTCCAAGTGGAGATAGATTCTCTCCTTCAGAATTTTCTCCAATAGTTTCCCTTTGCACACTTTGCAGTATAACTCTAACCTCCTTGAACAATAAAGCACAATATAAGTACACATTATGTTTTAAGGCAGCATGCCAAACTACTGGATAGCTAAAAATGCCTTTCTTTCTCCTATCTAATGTTACTCCTACACACGACCTAAGGCCAGTATTGCAATAAATGAATAGCTGCTCCTGTGGTACAACGTTATATAAGCATAGAAGCATAGGAGGCATAGAAGCAAGCCATTCAACCCATCATGTCTGTGCCAGCCAAAAAATACTTATCCAGCCTAATCCCACTTTCCAGCTCTTGGTCTGTAGCCCTATAGGTTATGACACCTCAAGTGCATATTCAAGTATTTCTGAGGTGTGATGAGGGTTTCTGAGGGTGAAGTCCAGATCCCCACCACCATCTGGGTGGAAATATTTCTCCTTATTCTGAAGGGGGAGGGTGAACAGCCAGTTGTCGTTGTGCACATGGGCGCCAATGATATAGGTAAAAAAGGGGATGAGGTCCTACAAGTGGAATTTAGGGAGTTAGGAGCCAAGTTAAAAAGTAGGACCTCAGAGGTAGTAATCTCAGGATTGCTACCAGTGCCACGTGATAGTCAGAGTAGAAATGATAGAATAGTCAG
The DNA here is from genome assembly GCF_036365525.1 of Heterodontus francisci. Classification (NCBI taxonomy): domain Eukaryota; kingdom Metazoa; phylum Chordata; class Chondrichthyes; order Heterodontiformes; family Heterodontidae; genus Heterodontus; species Heterodontus francisci. The sequence goes on along the minus strand of NC_090374.1, from coordinate 76,175,191 downwards.
GATGAATACGTGGCTTGAGAGATGGTGCAGGAGGGAGGGGTTCAGATTTTTGGGACATTGGGACCGGTTCTGGGGGAGGTGGGACTATTACAAATTGGACGGTTTACACCTGGGCCGGACTGGAACCAATGTCCTTGGGGGTGCTTTTGCTAACGCAGTTGGGGAGGGTTTAAACTAATGTGGCAGGGGGATGGGAACCAAATGAAGAGGTCAGTGGACAGTAAGGAGGTAGTAACTAAAGCCTGTAAGGAACTAGATAATGAAGTCAGCGTGACTAAGGGAAAGAGTAGGCAGGGGGCAGATGATGTATACAAAGGGACTGGTGGTCTGAGGTGCATTTGTTTTAATGCAAGGAGTGTAATAGGTAAGGCAGATGAACTTAGGGCTTGGATTAGTACCTGGGAGTATGATGTTATTGCTATTACTGAGACTTGATTGAGGGAAGGGCACGATTGGCAACTAAATATCCCAGGATATCGATGCTTCAGGCGGGATAGAGAGGGAGGTAAAAGGGGTGGAGGTGTTGCATTACTGGTCAAAGAGGATATCACAGCTGTGCTGAAGGAGGGCACTATGGAGGACTCGAGCAGTGAGGCAATATGGGCAGAACTCAGAAATAGGAAGGGTGCGGTAACAATGTTGGGGCTGTACTACAGGCCTCCCAACAGCGAGCGTGAGATAGAGGTACAAATATGTAAACAGATTATGGAAAGATGTAGGAGCAACAGGGTGGTGGTGATAGGAGATTTTAATTTTCCCAACATTGACTGGGATTCACTTAGTGTTAGAGGTCTAGATGGAGCAGAATTTGTAAGGAGCATCCAGGAGGGTTTTCTAGAGCAGTATGTAAATAGTCCAACTCGGGAAGGGGCCATACTGGACCTGGTGTTGGGGAATGAGCCCGGCCAGGTGGTTGAAGTTTCAGTAGGGGACTACTTTGGGAATAGTGATCACAATTGCGTAAGTTTTAGAATACTCATGGACAAAGACGAGAGTGGTCCTAAAGGAAGAGTGCTAAATTGGGGGAAGGCCAACTATACCAAAATTCGGCAGGAGCTGGGGAATGTAGATTGGGAGCAGCTGTTTGAAGATAAATCCACATTTGATATGTGGGAGGCTTTTAAAGAGGTTGATTAGCGTGCAGGAGAGACATGTTCCTGTGAAAATGAGGGATAGAAATGGCAAGATTAGGGAACCATGGATGACAGGTGAAATTGTGAGACGAGCTAAGAGGAAAAAGGAAGCATACATAAGGTCTAGGAGGCTGAAGAAAGGCGAAGCTTTGAAAGAATATCGGGAATGTAGGACCAATCTAAAACGAGGAATCAAGGGGGCTAAAAGGGGTCATGAAATATCTTTAGCAAACAGGGTTAAGGAAAATCCCAAAGCCTTTTATTCATATATAAGGAGCAAGAGGGTAACTAGAGAAAAGATTGGCCCACTCAAGGACAAAGGAGGAAAGTTATGCGTGGAGTCAGAGAAAATGGGTGAGATTCTAAACGAGTACTTTGCATCGGTATTCACCGAGGAGAGGGACATGACGGATGTTGAGGTTAGGGACAGATGTTTGATTACTCTAGGTCAAGTCGGCATAAGGAGGGAGGAAGTGTTGGGTATTCTAAAAGGCATTAAGGTGGACAAGTCCCCAGGTCCGATGGGATCTATCCCAGGTTACTGAGGGAAGTGAGAGAGGAAATAGCTGGGGCCTTAACAGATATCTTTGCAGCATCCTTAAACACGGGTGAGGTCCCGGAGGACTGGAGAATTGCTAATGTTGTCCCCTTGTTTAAGAAGGGTAGCAGGGATAATCCAGGTAATTATAGACCGGTGAGCCTGACGTCAGTGGTAGGGAAGCTGCTGGAGAAGATAGAAGCTGAGGGATAGGATCTATTCCCATTTGGAAGAAAATGGGCTTATCAGTGATAGGCAACATGGTTTTGTGCAGGGAAGGTCATGTCTTACCAACTTAATAGAATTCTTTGAGGAAGTGACAAAGTTGATTGATGAGGGAAGGGCTGTAGATGTCATATACATGGACTTCAGTAAGGCGTTTGATAAGGTTCCCCATGGTAGGCTGGTGGAGAAAGTGAAGTCGCATGGGGTCCAGGGTGTACTAGCTAGATGGATAAAGAACTGGCTGGGCAACAGGAGACAGAGAGTAGTAGTGGAAGGGAGTTTCTCAAAATGGAGACGTTTGACCAGTAGTGTTCCACAGGGATCCGTGCTGGGACCACTGTTGTTTGTGATATACATAAATGATTTGGAGGAAAGTATAGGTGGTCTGATCAGCAAGTTTGCAGACGACACTAAGATTGGTGGAGTAGCAGATAGTGAAGGGGACTGTCAGAGAATACAGCAGAATATAGATAGATTGGAGAATTGGGCAGAGAAATGGCAGATGGAGTTCAATCAGGGCAAATGCGAGGTGATGCATTTTGGAAGATCCAATTCAAGAGTGAACTATACAGTATGTGGAAAAGTCCTGGGGAAAATTGATGTACAGAGAGATTTGGGTGTTCAGGTCCGTTGTTCCCTGAAGGTGGCAACGCAGGTCAATAGAGTGGTCAAGAAGGCATACGGCATGCTTTCCTTCATCGGACGGGGTATTGAGTACAAGAGTTGGCAGGTCATGTTACAGTTGTATAAGACTTTGGTTCGGCCACATTTGGAATACTGCGTGCAGTTCTGGTCGCCACATTACCAAAAGGATGTGGATGCTTTGGAGAGGGTGCAGAGGAGGTTCACCAGGATGTTGCCTGGTATGGAGGGCGCTAGCTATGAAGAGAGGTTGAGTTGATTAGGATTATTTTCATTAGAAAGACGGAGGTTGAGGGGGGACCTGATTGAGGTGTACAAAATCATGAGAGGTATAGACAGGGTGGATAGCAAGAAGCTTTTTCCCAGAGTGGGGGATTCAATTACTAGGGGTCACGAGTTCAAAGTGAGAGGGGAAAAGTTTAGGGGGGATATGCGTGGAATGTTCTTTCCGCAGAGGGTGGTGGGTGCCTGGAACGCGTTGCCAGCGGAGGTGGTAGACGCGGGCACGATAGCGTCTTTTAAGATGTATCTAGACAGATACATGAATGGGCAGGAAGCAAAGAGATACAGACCCTTAGAAAATAGGCGATAGGTTTAGATAGAGGATCTGGATCGGCGCAGGCTTGGAGGGCCGAAGGGCCTGTTCCTGTGCTGTAATTTTCTTTGTTCTTTGTTCTTTGTTCTTAGCTCTCCTCTAATCCTTCTGCCAATTAATTTAAATCTATATCCCCTGGTTATTGACCTCTCTGCTAAAGGCAATAAGTCCTTCTTATCCACTCTATCTAGACTTCACCTCATTAAATCTCCCCTCAGTCTTGTGTGTTCCAAACAACCCCAGCCTATCGAATCTTTTCTCATAGCTAAAGTTCTCTATTCCTGGCAACAACCTTATAAAGCTCTTCTGTACCCTCTGCAGTGTGAACACATCCTTCCTGTAATGCAGTGGCCAGCAGCTTCCAAACCTGTGATCTCTACCTCCCAGAAGAACAAGGGCAGCAGACATATGGGAACACCACCATCTGCAAATTCCCCTCCAAGCCACACACCATCCTGACTTGTAAATATATCTCCGTTCCTTCACGGTCACTGGGTCCCTCCTAACAGCACTGTCGGTGTACCTACACTACATGGATTGCAGTGGTTCAAGAAGGCAGCTCACTACCACCTTCTCAAGGGTAATTCGGGATGGACAATAAATGCTGCCCTTGCCAGAAACACCCACATCACATGAATGAATAAAAAAAACTGTACACTGTACTCTAGCAATGGCTCCCTGTCCTTATATTCTATACCTTGGCTAATAAAGGAAAGTATCCTGCATGCCTTCTTAACTACCTTATCTACCTGTCCTGCTATCTTCAGGGATCTGTGGACATACACTCCAAATGTATTCCTCTACATTTCTCAGTATCCTACTATTTATTATGTATTGCCTTGCTTTGTTTGCCCTCCCCAATTCTCCTGATTGAGTTCCATTTTCCAATTTTCTGCCCACCTGACCAGTCCATTGATAACTTCCTGCAATCTATAGCTTTCTTCCTCACTGTCAACCATACAACCAAAACTTGTCTCAAAGCACTGAGTGAGCCTCCTCTCATGGTGATTTAAGGGGGTAAGTGCAAGGCCTGCTATATGTTGCTGTCCTAAGAGGTAGTAGTTTGAGGCAGGTGGATTCCAGCCATCACTGTTTCACTAGGCTCTGCATCTGTGCCCCCACTGATCAATGGGTTGGCTGGTCTAATGGCAGCTATCAGTTCCTGAAAGATAACGCACTCAGATCCCAACCCCCGGGGTCCAGAGGTCTACAGGCAGAATGTTGTCTAATCTGTTCCCTAGTGCCGTGAGGGTTATTGTACTTATGCATTTGTGGAAGAGGAGGCTGGTCCCTGGCTACTTTCTTAAGTGCCTGCTGCAACATCCAATTAAGCTGCAATACACTCTATTGATGCCTGCAATGAAAAAACAGCTTCCTTGATGTTTACACAAATGAGGGCTGTTGACCCCATATTCACATTTGTCATTTGCTGCACATCCTCAGATATTGTCCTCAGAGCTTACAGGTAGATGTGATATTCTTTGAACATCCCCCTTTTCAGGTGAGAACCCATGAGATCTGTGTCCCATGACTCTGAAGCCATGAGTAGTCTTTTCCTCATCCTCCAGTGAAAAGTGACACATCTTTACAAAATCCCTACTCCATCAACTCCATCATATGTGCCAGTGGTTATTTGAAGACAATTATTGATAAAAGGACAAGTGAAAATAGAAACTGGTTAAACAGAAATTCACATTTGGCATGATCCATATTCTTTGTACTGATCTTGCCCTACACTTCCCCTTTAAGGAAAAATCACGACATGTATTATGCTTGTACTGCAAAGAGCACAGTAACCTCTTGTTAGAATCATACATAAATTATTTTCAATCTTTTTGAACTTCTTATGCAAATGCACAAAAATGTTAATTTGAAGTAGATTTATGTGATTTCACTGCAAATTAAATCCATTGTTTGGGAGACAGTCACACCCATTGTAACTTGAGGAATATAGTGATCCAAGGTGTGGCAGTTAATTACATAAATATGTTTATGGCTGCAAGTTCAGCCTGGGAATAGTCCAGAAATCGGGATTGCCATGCTAATCGAGAGTTAATTGTATTTTTCATTTATTCATTCATGGGATGTGAACATCACTGGCTAGGCCAGCATTTATTGCCCATCCTTAATTGCCCTTGTGGAGGTGGTGGTGAGCCACCTTCTTGAACCACTGCAGTCCATATGGTGTAGGTACATCCACAGTGCTGTTCGGAAGGGAGTTCCAGAATTTTGACCCAGTGACAGTGAAGAAATAGCGATATAGTTCCAAGTCAGGATGGTGAGCAGCTTGGAGGTGGTGGTGTTCCGATGTGTCTGCTGCCCTTGTCCTTCCAGGTGGAACAGGTCGTGAGTTTGGAAGGTGCTGTCGAAGGAGCCTTGGTGAGTTGCTACAGTGCATCTTGTGGATGGTACACAATGCTGCCACTGTCTGTCGGTCGTGGAGGGAGTGAATGTTGAAGGTGGTGGCTAGGGTACCAATCAAGCGGGCTGCTTTGTGCTGGATGGTGTTAAGCTTCTTGAGTGTTGTTGGAGCTACACTCATCCAAGCAAGTCGAGAGTATTCCATCACACTCCTGACTTGTGCCTTGTAGATAATGGACAGGTTTTGGCAGATAGGAGGTAAGTTACTCACCCCAGAATTCCCAGCTTCTGACCTGCTCTTGTAGCTACAGTATTTATGTGGCTGCTCCAGTTCAGTTTCTGGTCAATGGTACCCCCAGGATGTTGGTAGTGGCGGATTCAACGATTGTGAGACAGTCACATTGAATGTCAAGGGCAGATGGTTGGATTCTCTTTTGTTTGAGATGGTCATTGCCTGGCACTTATGTGGCACGTAAGTTCATTGGTTGGCTCATTTGAATTAAGTTGATTTCAGATTAAAGGTGAATAGGAGAAATATTTTACAGATTAAAAACTAAAGGCCAGTCGGAAATGTAAAAAACAAATTAAAATCTAATTAAATAAAATAGAGATGCAGGGCCAGGCGATGTGTTGTACCTGCATGATGTGGGAGCTGGTGGACCCCATTGTGGTTCCTAGTGACCACATCTGTAGCAAGCGTTGGCTGCTCAAGGAACTCTGTCTCAGAGTTGATGAGCTGGAGTCTGAGCTTCGGACACGGCGACACATCAGGGAGGGGGAGAGTTACCTGGACGCTGTGTTTCAGGAGACAGTCACACCCCTTAGATTAACTACCTTGAATTCGGCCAGTGGTCAGGGACAGGAGGGTGTGACTATGAGTGAGGCAGGTAAAGGGATCCAGGAGGTAGTGTTGCAGGAACCTCAGCCCTTGTCCTTGTTCAACAGGTTCGAGATTCTTGTTCCCTGTGTGGACGAGAGCAGAGAATGTAGGGAGGATGAGCAAACTGACCATAGCACCATGGTACAGGGAGCCATTCAAGTGGGGGGAGAAAAGAAAAATGTAGTCGTAATCGGGGATAGTATAGTTAGGGGCATAGACATTGTTCTCTGTGGCCAGGATTGAGAGTCCCAAAGGCTATGTTGCCTACCTGGTGCCAGGGTTCAGGATATCTCATCTGGGCTGCAGAGGAACCTGGAGTGGGAGGGGAAAGATCCAGTTGTCGTGGTCCACATAGGTACCAACGATATAGGTAGAACGAGGATAGAGGTTCTGCTGAGGGAATATGAGCAGCTAGGGGCTAAAATAAAAAGCAGAATCAAAAAGGTAATAATCTCCAGATTACTACTTGAGCCACGAGATAATTGGCACAGGGTCAATAAGATTAAAGAGGTAAATGCATGGCTCAAAGATTGGTGTGGAAGAAATGGGTTTGAATTCATGGGACATTGGCACCAGTACTGGGGAAGGAGGGAGCTGATCCAAAGGGACGGGCTCCACCTGAATCATGCTGGGACCAGAGTCCTGGCAAATCGCATAACTAGGGCTGTAGATAGGGCTTTAAACTAAATAGTGGGGGGGAGGGTTCAGTTGCATGGAAAATTAGGAAGCCAATATTAAATGAGAAGGTAGGAGTTCAGGTTAGTGATGAGGCTGATTGTTACCAGAAAATAAAAGGTAGGGACAGAATGTGTGAACGTCATATTGCACCAAGGAATCATACAAGAGTAGGGAAATTTGATAATAGAACAAACCTAAAGGCTTTGTATCTGAATGCACAAAGCTTTCGGAATAATATTAATGAGTTAACAGCGCAAATAGAGACAAATGGGTATGATTTAGTGGTGATTACTGAGACATGGTTGCAAGGAAACCAGATTTGGGAATTGCATATCCAAGGGTACTCAGTATTTCGGAAGGATAGGCAGGAAGGAAAAGGAGGTGGTGTAGCTTTGTTAGTAAAGGAAGAGATCAGTGCTGTAGTGAGAAATTATACAGGCACTGGAGATCAAGATGTTGAATCAGTCTGGGTAGAAATAAGAAATAGCAAGGGGAAAAAGTCCCTGGTGGGAGTAATGTATCGGTCCCCAAACAGTAGTTCCACAGTGGGACACAGTATAAACCAGGAAATACTGGGGGCTTGGAAGAAAGGTACGGCAATAATCATGGGTGATTTTAATATGCATATAGACTGGATTAATCAAATTGGCAAGGGTAGCCTCAAGGGAGAGTTCATTGAATGTATTAGAGATTGTTTTTTGGAGCAATATGTTGTAGTACCAACCAGGGAGCAGGCTATTCTATATTTGGTATTATGTAATGAGGTGGGATTAATTAATGATCTCGTAGTTAAGGATCCTCTAGGGAAGAGTGATCATAGCATGCTAAAATTTCAAATTCAGTTTGAGTGTGAGAAACTGGAGTCCCACACTAGCGTTCTGGAGTTAAACAAGGTAATTACATAGGCATGAGGACAGATTTGGGCCTATGGACTGGGCAGGAAGACTAAAATGTAGGACAGTTGATGAACAGTGGTAGATGTTTAAGGAGATATTCAATTCCTCCCAACTAAAATTTATTCCAGAGAGGAAGAAAGATTGTAAGAGAGGAAAAAACATCCATGGCTAAGCAAGGAAGTTAAGGATAACATCAAGACAAAAACTAAGGCATACCATATTGCAAAGGCCAGTGGCAGGCTGGAAGACTGGGAAACTTTTAAAGATCAACAAAGGGTTACTAAAAAAAATGATAAAAAGAGAAAAGGTAAATTATGAAAGAAAACTAGCACAAAATATAAAAACGGATAGCAAAAGCTTCTATAAGTATATAAAAGGGAAAAGAGTAGCTAAAGCGAATGTTGGTCCCTTGGAGGATGTGACTGGAGAGTTAATAATGGGGAACACAGAATTGGCGGAGATACTAAATCAGTATCTTGCCTCAGTTTTCATGGTGGAGGAAACTAGTACCATCCCAATAGTAACAGGTATTGCAGAGGTTATAGAAAGGGAGGAACTTAGAATAATCATCATCACTAGGGAAAACGTACTGAGCAAACTATTGGGACTGAAGGCAGACAAATCCCCAGGGCCTGATGGCCTACATCTTAGGGTCTTAAAGGAAGTGGCAGCAGAGATAGTGGATCCATTGGTTCTAATATTCCAAAATTCCCTGGATGCGGGTAAGGTTCCAGTAGATTGGAAAAATGCTAATATAACACCCTTATTCAAAAAGGGAGGGAGGCAGAAAGTAGGAAACTATAGACCAGTTAGTTTAACATCAGTCGTTGGGAAATTGCTTGAATCCATTATTAAGGAAGTAATAAAAGGACATTTAAAAAGTCAAAACACAATCCATCAGAGTCAGCATGGTTTTCTGAAGGGTAAATTGTGTTTGACTAATTTGCTAGAGTTCTTTGAAGATGTAACAAGTGAAGTGGATAATGACGATCCTGTAGATGTAGTATATCTGGACTTCCGGACGGCATTTGATAAGGTGCCGCACAAAAGGTTAATACACAAGGTAAGATCACATGGGGTTAGGGGCAATTTATTAGCTTGGATAGAGGATTGGTTAACCAAGAGAAAACAGAGAGTCAGGATAAATGGGTCTTTTTTTGGTTGGCAAGATGTAACTAGTGGGGTGCCACAGGGTTCGGTCCTCGGGACCCAACTATTTACAATCTATATTAATGACTTGGATGCAGGGATAGAAGGTACTACAGACAAATTTGCAGATGACACTAAAATAGGTGGGATAGCAAGTTGCAATAAAGAAATAAGAAATTTACAAATGGATATGGATAGGTAAGGTGAATGGGCCAAAATTTGGCAGATGGAGTTTGGCGTGGATAATTGTGAGGTTATCCATTTTGGTCAGAAGAATAGAAAGGCAAATTATTATCTAAATGGAGAGAAACTTCAGAGTGCTTCAGTGCAGAGGGATCTGGATGTCCTCATGCATGAATCGCAGAAAACTAGTATGCAGGTGCAGCAGGTAATAAGGAAGGCAAATAGAATTTTGGCATTTATTGCAAAAGGAATAGAGTATAAAAGTAGGGAAGTGTTGCTGCAACTGTACAAGGCATTAGTGAGACCGCACCTGGAGTATTGCGTACAGTTTTGGTCCCCTTACTTGAGGAGGGATGTAGTTGCATTGGAGGCAGTTCAGAGGAGGTTCACCAGATTGATTCCAGAGATAAGGGGTTTGTCTTATGAAAAGAGATTGAGCACTTTAGGCCTTTATTCTCTACAGTTTAGAAGAATGAGAGGAGATCTAATTGAGGTCTATAAGATGATTAAGGGGATTGACAAAGTAGACATAGTGAGGATGTTTCCTCTGGTGGGGCAATCTAGAACGAGAGGTCATAGTTTTAGGATAAGGGGTAGCAGATTTAAAACAGAGATGAGAAGAAATTACTTCTCTCAAAGGGTCGTAAGTCTGTGGAATTCGTTACCCCAGAGTGCAGTGGATGCCAGAACATTGAGTAAATTTAAGAAGGAGATAGACAGATTTTTAATTAGTAATGGGTTGAAGGGTTGTGGAGAAAGGGCAGGAAAGTAGAGTTGAGGCCGAGATGAGATCAGCCATGATCGTATTGAATGGCGGCGCAGGCTCGAGGGATTGAATTGCCTACTCCTGCTCCTAGTTCTTATGTTCTTATGAATGCAACTTGACACTTATCAGCCCAAACCTGAACGTTGTCCAGATCTTGTTACATATGGACATGGGCTGCTTCAGTAAAGAGTCGTGAATGGTACTGAACATTGTGCAATCATCAGCAAACATCCCCACTTCTTACCTTATGATGGAGGGAAGGTCATTGATGAAGCAGCTGAAGATGGTTGGGCCTAGGGCTCTACCCCAAGGAACTCCTGCAATGATGTCCTGGGACTGAGATGATTGACCTCCAACAACCACAACCATCTTCCTTTGTGCTAGGTATGGCTCCAACCAATGGAGAGTTTTCCCCCTCTGCAGCCATGGTGTACTGGCAGGACCTAATAGTACAGATTGTGTGTCACATTACATTGTGGGAGTCCTGTCCTGTTCTCCCTGATCCTGTTGCACTAATTTCAGTGCTAGCGGAGAGCTGTCATATACAATAGCATGAGTTTCAGTTCACATATGTTGCAGCTCTCCTGCCTGAACAGGCAAATAAATTGTAGCCACAAAGATGGTTTTATGTGAGGGCTAGCAATGTACCTGTGATGTGCTGAGAATTGAATGAAAACAGAAAGCGTCTTCAGAATTATTGGCTCTTTTTGCATCCTATATATCACTACACAGAAATGGTAGCTACTGCTAAGGGGTTAATGATGAAGATGCAGAGGGCTCTTCATTCAACATCAGATATGAGACGGAGCAAGAGAGCATCCTCCTGAAGCCATAGAAAGGAGATAGCAACTCATAGCTGAGTATTTTCAATAAATATAAGTTGACAAATCAAATAAAATTCACTCCCCTGGCCTTTCTTTTGGTGATCTTGAATTTATGTCCTCCAGTTACCAACCCTATTTACCTTATCAAAACCCCATAATCCTGAACACCTGTATTAGAACTCACTTTTAATCTCATTTGTTCTTATGAAAAGAGTCCCAGTTTGCCTCATCACTCCTTCATGACAAAGCCTCTCATTATGAGTTTCTTTGCTTTTTCCAAAAGACATTATAAAAAGAACTAGAGATTGAATCCTCAAAGGTTTATTTCAAATTTTTATTATGAGATGATCAGTTATAAAGAACAGTAATTAGCAGAGGCTGTGGTTTCTTTGTGTTCCTTTTTCAACAGGTAATTTATTAAGAATAGATGTCTTTTTCCTCAATCTAAAGGTTTAAAATTTAGGTGAAAAACTTTCTCTTCTGAGCCATGTTTAGGATTAAGAACCTTTTATCTTAAATAAAACTGGTAAAATCTGTAAGCAATGAACTGTGCAATGTTTTCAGAGGCAATTTTGTTTGCTTTTTGAATGTTATGTTTATTAAGTACTGCATGAGAATAATGCCCAATTGTTTTAAGGCAGAATTTAAAGACAGGAACCAAATTATGACAATAAATTCACTATGGAGAGATTCCTAATGGTGCAAAAGAGGCTGATGGGAAGGATCATAGTGGGGAGGATTAGGCTGATGGTTTGAAAGGGGCCAAGACAGTTTGGGTCCCATTCTTCTTATCCCTCTCCCTAAGAAGACTGCAAGATTCTAACCCCAGGATCAATTCTGCCAGTTTCTGTCCCACAAAGCTTCCAACTCACCCGCTATTCCAGCAGGATCCCAGGAACCCCTTTCCTAGGAATTTCATCACCCTTATATCCTGGGACAACCTCCATCCACAATGTTCCAGATTACAAAACCCCTCATCCGAAGATCTCTGTTCCATTACCTGTCCCATTGTTACCATAACTCATGTTCTTAGTATTTTCAGGACCATGGGACCTCATCCCTATGTTCCTAGAACCACAGGACCCACTTCCTCATGTTCTCAGTCCCTGGCAGCCACCTCCAAGCACTGCTAGACCCTGAGGCGCCATCCCATTATGACATGACCTACAGAGTGAGCACCATGTCACTGATTAACCTACTTGTCTTGACATCCTCGTTTCTTATAAAATCTGTGACTCATGGTGAGGAATGCTATGAGAGATGCCTTAGTAAAATGTAAACATGAAAGTTTACTAAATTATTGAACAATTCTAAAATAACTTTTAATTTTTCTTTATTAACATTTTATCACTTTCCATATCTTTGTTTTAATCTAATAGGAGCTCTACCACAACCAAATAAGTATTGTTTTTGCTGCTTAAATAGTTAACCAAGTTTAATACTGTGGAGGCTACTCGGTGAACAGCACTTTAGATATAAAAACACAATTCTCTACAGCATCTTAGGAGATGGTTAATGCAAAAGTGAATAGTTACAAGCACTCCTTGAACTGCCCTTTATAACATCTATGAAATGCATCCACTTCCATGTCAATCAACTAGGAGTCTTTTAAATGAAGTTTTCTCTTTTTAAATTGCTGCTTTTATATTGATTTCAGTCAGGCATTTGTGATGCTCGTTCCCAAAGCACAGATCTCATGCAGCTGGTGGCTGTAAACCTGTCAGATTTCCTGAAGCCAGTTTTTTATTGTCTTTTGGGAGAGACTGAGTAGTGTTGTTTATTATGTCCGATTACATTATTAATGTGTCAGCTGGTCTCAATTGATAGCCCTCTCACTTCTGAGTCAGAAGCTTGTGGGTTCTAGGACTTGAGCAGATAAATTACAATGACACTACTGGTGCATTTAAAAGCCTCCAAGCTGATTGACATGGAAGAGGTAATTATATAATTTGTTGTTTATGGAACCTTGCTGTGTACTGCCATGTAGCTTAAAGTAACTGCACTTCAGAAGTAACAAATTAGTTGTAAACTGCTTCGAGGTAGCCTAAGGATGAGATAGGATAGAATTTTGTTACAGCAGTGGCAATGGCTAGATGGCGGGTGGGGCAGCAAAAAGCCAGTGGATAGCAACAAGACGTAAGCCCGTCATTTGTACACTGCTAGGGGATATCCACGGAGGCAGCTGGGGCTGGAGGCCACATTTTAAGGCAGTGGGCAGGCAATTGAACCTGTTAAACAGGCAATTAATGGTGATTTTACGAGGTTTTCACAATTTTGCAAGGGGTGCAAAGTTGGCGAGTACAGCAAAGGCATTCAGATTGAGTTTTCTCTCTGACTTGCAACTTGCGCATACAGAGTAAGGAGAGGGTTGAGAGGCCTTGAGAAGTGAGTGCAGCAATTAGCAATGGGTCACATTCACTTCAGTGAGGAGGAGCACTAGAGAGGGCCATCACTGGCGTTGATGGTGGCCTGTCTCTCTCAGCTGCCAGGCCAATCAGAAGCCCAGCAGCGCCACAGATAGAGGTGGCCACTGCTAAGGCTACAAGAAGAAGGCAATGTTGAAAGAGGAAGTAAGTCAGACACCAGAGGGGTTTAAAATTGATAAGGAAGAAGTATTAGATAGGCTGTCTGTACTTAAAGTGGATAAAGCACCAAGGCCAGATGAGATGCATCCAAGGATACTGAGGGAAGTGAGGATGGAAATCGCTGAGGCACTGGCCATAATTTTTCAGTCTTCCTTAGACTCGGGGATGGTGCCAGAGGACTGGCGAATTGCAAACGTTACACCCTTGTTCAAAAAAGGGTGCAAAGATAAGCCCAGCAACCACTGGCCAGTCAGTTTAACTTTGTGGTGGGAAAACGTCTAGAAAAAATAATTAGGGACAAAATTAATAGTCAAGTGGACAAATGTGAGTTAATTAAAGAAAGCCGGCATGGATTTCTTAAGGGAAAATCATGTTTAACTAACTTGCTGGAGTTTTTTAAGGAGGTACAGAGAGGGTTGATGTGGTGTACATGGATTTTCAAAAGGTGTTTGATACAATGTCACACAACTAACTTGTGAGCAAACTTGTAGCTCATGGAATAAAAGGGACGGTAGCAACATGGATACAAAATTGGCTGAGTGACAGAAAACAAAGAGTTGTGGTTAATGGATGTTTTTCGGGCTGGAGGAAGGTTTGCAGTGGAGTTTCCCAGGGATCAGTGTTGGGACCCTTGCTTTTCCTGATATATATTAATGAATTAGACCTTGGTGTACAGGGCACAATTTCAAAGTTTGCAGATGATATGAAACTTGGAAGCATTGTGAACTGTGAGGAGGATAGTGTAGAACTTCAAAAGGACATAGGCAAGTTGGTGGAATGGGCAGACAGGTGGCAGATAAAGTTCAATGCAGAGAAATGTGAAGTGATTCATTTTGGTAGGAAGAACATGAAGACACAAGAGAATTAAAGGGTACAATTCTAAAGGGGGTGCAGGAGCAGAGGGACCTAGTTGTATATGTGCATAAGTCATTGAAGGTGGCAGGACAGGTTGAGAGAGTGGTTAATAAAACATACAGTATCCTGGGCTTTATTAATAGGGGCATAGAGTACAACAGCAAGGAAGTGATGTTGAACTTGTATAAGACAGTAATTCGGCCTCAGCTGGAGTATTGCGTCCAATTCTGGGTGCCACACTTGAGGAAAGATGTGAGGGCATTGGAGAGAGTACAGAAAAGAGTCACGAGAATGATTCCAGGGATGAGGAATTTCAGTTATAAAGATAGATTGGAAAAGTTAGGGCTGTTTTCCTTGGAGAAGAGAAGGCTGAGAGGAGATTTGATAGAGGTATTCAAAATCATGAGGGGTCTGGACAGAGTAGCTAGAGAGAAACTGTTCCCATTCGTGAAAGAATCGAGAACGAGAGGGCACAGATTTAAAGTATTTGGTAAGAGAAGCAAAAGTGACATGAGGAAAAACTTTTTCATGGAGCGAGTGTTTAAGGTCTGGAAAGCGCTGCCTGAGAACATGGTGGAGGCAGGTTCAATTGAAGCATTCAAAAGGGAATTAGATAGTTATATGAAAAGGAAAAATGTACAGAATTATGGGGAGAAGGCAGGGGAATGGAATGAGGGAGTTGCTCTTTCAGAGTGCTGGTGCGGACATGATGGGCCGAATAGCCTCCTTCTGCACTGTAACGATTCTGTTATTCTATGAAGTTGAGGTGCCTTGAAGGCCAGGTTTTTTTTTTACTTTGCTGGGGTAGGCCCCAGCAATCAGAGTGGTAAACCCTCTAATGGTGGCTTTGAAGCTGTGGGGACAGTCATTGCCACCAGGAAGCCCCTCCATGGGCCATGGAGCAGCCGTAAAGGAAGGCCCACCTCTCGGGAATACGCTGGAAGGCCGCCAGAGTTTAGCTGGAGGTCTACCCATGCGGGCGGGAGCCTGTCCCAATGCCGGTAAAATTCCAGCAGTGGTGGCAAGTGGCTGTCAATTGGCCAATTCATTTGTTCAATAGGCTGCCTGCCTTCAGTCAGTGGGAGGCTGCGTCACTGTCATTCCTGCCTCTCACAATATCCTGTGGCAGCTCCTGATGCCCTCCACCGCCATTTTACGAGAGCTTCCACCTCCCAGCCTGTCTTCAGGGGCTGGTGAAATCCAGCCCAATATTTCTGTTTCATATTTGTGTTGGTTTTGTATTGACTGAATTGCTGAATTAAAATGGTTTAAAGGATTTTTGTAAATTTGTGATTTTCATCTGCAGTTTGTTGAATTCTGATACTAGAACAGTTCAACCATTTCCAAGAATAAAATGTTTTGGCAGACTAATTATGTGTTGATCAAGAACCAACTGTCCTGCAATATTTCTACAGTTAATAAACCATTTTTCTGCCATGATTCAGTTTCAAAGATTTCTGCTAAGATTACAGTGAATGTTTGAAACTAAGAAACTTAAAACAAAATGTGCTCTTCAAAGGTTCACTATCTGCTTTCAGATGTGTGGATTACTGTCATTTCTGTACATGAAACTTAAATTAGAACATACTGTATCTATAAAGTGCAATGTCTCTTGTAGCCGACTACAAAAGAAAGAGATTGTTGCAGATCTGTATAGTCGCCTTGTTCAATAACACTCAACATTAGATCACAAGTGAAAGAATCGCATTGCTACAGATAAGCATAACAGTATTGTAGAATAGTCGTTTGGTAGTACAGAACTTGAGTATTGGTGAAAATAGAGACATGTTGTCGAAGCTTTTCATCTTGCACAATCCACAAGAATACCTATGTAAGGGAAAACAACAACTTTTTACTGTATGAGAAGAGAGTGCTGATTGGTTGCCATGTGAACTCTGATAGAGGCATTGCCATGGAGAATGCACCAGTGTACGGTGACTGACAGTTAATTGCCAAGCTTTGTTTGAAATTTAAACCAGGCAGCTTGACTCTGATTGGTCAAGGCATCGCCCTGAGGATTGAACGAGCAAATGGCTGTCACTTATTTTGTTTAGCTGAAACAGGCGTAATATTCATACATGTTCTTTCTGTCTGCAAAGCACAGGGCCCTGTGTATTAATATATGTAGCTTCCAGTACATGCAAATACGCCACATTGCAAGCCCTACTGAGAATCTTAAATTGGTTGTCAGCGTAATTCTTACCACATTGAGGATTATTTAGCAAATGTTGTTGAATTGCGGAATCAAATCTAATGTTGGACACTGTGTTTTGAGTTTTGCAAGCACGGGCTGGTTGGGTACAGCCTGTACCTTGTCCATTGCGAACAGTGGAAGGGACATGTGGCTTGATACGATCCGCCAGTCTTTTGGACGTATGACCTATCTTCAATGTCAGTGTGATGCTAGGTATATACAAATAATCTAACAATATATAACATTCTTCTTTTTTTTAAAAACACAATGCCTCTATATCAATATAACTGTTCCAATCATTAAACTTTTTTCTAAACTAAAGAAGATAAAAAAAATCAACTTTTAGAAATAACCTAATCCCTTTTAGAGTCTTTTTGTATTGGAGAAAATTAAGGGACTAAAATCTGACTAATCCCCAGTACCTGATGGCCTACACCCTAGGGTTTAAAAAGAGATAGCTGCAGAGATAGTGGATGCGCTAGCTATGATTTTGCAAAATTCCTCAGATTCGATTATCAGATTGGAAATTGGCAAATGTTACACCACTTTTCAAGAAAGGAGGGAGACAGAACACAGGCCAGGTAGCCCAGCCAGGTAGCCTAATATCAGTTGTTGGCAAATTACTGGAAGCTATTATTAAGGAAGTCTTAACAATGCACTTAGAAAAGCATAGTATGATTAGAACAAGTCAACATGGTTTTACTAAAGGGAAGTCCTATTTGGCAAATTGATTAGAGTTTTTTGAGGATGTAACTAGTAGGGTAGATAAAGGGGAACCAGTAGATGTAGTATACCTGGATTTCCAAAAAGCATTCAATAAGGTGCCACGCTAAATGTTAATAGGCAAGAGAAGGGCTCATGGAGTTGGGGGATTAGCATGGATAGAGGATTGGTTAATGGACAGGAAGCAAAAAGTGGGCATAAATGGGACATTTTCAAGTTGACAGGCAGTGAATAGAGGACTGCCACATGGATCAGTGCTGGGGCCTCAGCTATTTACAATCTACATTAATGACTTAGATGAAGAAACAAAGAGTAATGTATCTAAGTTTCCTGATGATACAAAACTAGGTGAAAAGGTAAGCTGTGGGGAGGGCACAGAGAAGCTGCAAAGAGATATAGGCCAGTTAAGTGAGTGGGCAACAAGATGGCAGTTGGAGTATAATGTAGGGAAGTGTGAAGTTATTCACTTACAAGAATAGAAAAGCAGAAGATTTTTTAAAAGGTGTGAAACTTGTAAGTTATGATGTTTAAAGAGTCTTGGATATGCTTGCACAGGAACACAAAGTTAGCATGCAGGTACAGCAATCAATTAAGAAGGCAAATGGCATGTTGATCTTTATTGCAAGGGGATTGGAGTACAGGAATAAAGAAGTCTTGCTACAATTGTACAGGGTTTTGGTGAGGCAACATCTGCAGTACTGTGTGCAGTTTTGGTCTCCACATTTAAGAAAGGGATGAGAGGCTGAGTAAATTGGGCCAATACTCTCTAGAGTTCAGAAGAATGAGAGACGGTCAGTGACCCAAAACGTTAACTCTGCTTCTCTTTTCACAGGTGCTGCCAGACCTGCTGAGTGGTTCCAGCATTTCTTGTTTTTATACCATATTAATTCTTCTGGTTCCCATAAATTAGAAATAAACACTCTTTAAGCTTAAAAGTACTTGATGTCTTTGTTTATATCATTCAGCTTCCATTCTGTCTGGTAAGGACTGCCCGAGAGCGGTGTAGTGTTACACATCACATGACTCTCCAGTGCAGCCATGAAACTGGCCCTGGAGCACTTACACATAACAATTAGTTCCTAGCTACTTAGTTCCTAGCTCTTTACAGATAATATAACAACATATAAAATATATTAAACTTACTAAATTTACAAAGATTTTCAAATCCCATCAGTAAAATCAATGGAAATCATTTTCACCTTCACTGTTTGGGTGGTGAACTGATAGAGAAGGTGACTGCCTGTTATTGAACCCACCCAAATTTTATTTCCAGGAAATGATGATCTATAACAATTGGGGTAATCTGCTCTACCAGTTTACATCCCAAGCAGTGAAAGTTCAAATTACTTCAATGTTTTTATTGTGTAATAATAAGTGTAAAGTAAAAGATTACTGTAGCCTTGAAATGAATGTCTATTGCGCAGAGAACATCTGTGCTACTTCAGGGTTACAGGGAAATAATATCAAAGGGTACACATTTTCCAGCTGTTTCTCATACAGTCTCAAATTACTTTTTGGAGGAATTGGCTTATAGGCATTACAATACTAAAGGGCAGTTAAACTAATTACTACTGCTATAATAGGAAGGTAAATGGATGACATGCTACTGCATAGATTTTATGAGTTCGCCAGCTGGCAAAGCTCTGCATGTTGGAGGCATGTATCAGAAATTTGAGTATGGAGGTCATTGAACATTGTGGGATCTCCTAGCCATTCAAATGAATAGATAGAAAATTTGGTGGGATGGGCTACCCAAGGAACCTGAATTCCTAGTGCATGTCCTGTCACACAAAGCTTGCACAGCACATGTGTTAACCCATGCATTGCTAACCCTTCTATGTAACTGGCAACATTGCAGAGGATGCAGATTCTATTCCTGTACTGACACATAGGTCACTACATATTTAAGTTGAAAACAAACTAATCTGTCAATGGATATTGGATTCAGTGTACTATCAATACTGCATTTAGTGGAGTAAGAAAGGGAGACATCAGGTGCATGCTCATTTCCTACCAGTATACAAGACCCAGGCACAGCTTGTGTTATAAGTATTTCATTTATATTATTTCATGTATAGAAATTCTTTCATAGAGTGAGGACTACCCAAGGGGCAATCTCTCCTTACCCTTAGCTCTGCCAATACAACTTCCATCTGAGAATCTAGGTCTAGAATCTAGAGACTCTGAAGGCTGCTCTTCCTTCTGCCATTGTGTTGATTTGCTCTTTTTCTTTGTATGGTCTTTATTTCCCCATGTAGGTGTTCTTTAAGCAGTTATGGCCTTTTGTGAGTTACAGCTATACCACAATTCCCTCCCAACCAAAGGAAGTAGGCTGCTCAGGAGAAGTACCACTCAAAAGTTGACCTGCATACAAGATGAGGTTACCCTCTAGGAACACGTGATAGTGTCCCAGTGGTGTTACGTGGGTGAATGAGTATCCCAAACCAATGCACTGCTGGCAAGTGGGGGAAAATCTAATCCAATGGGTCTTCAAAAATCAATTTTGTCTAAATATAACAGGATTTAACAATCAGAATAGGCTTGGAATAGCATGTTTATTACTACAGTTACTAAACTTTTTAAATATTTCTTTTGTCAAAAAATGAACTAAACATCAATTTATCATTGCTAATTATTGATTCTATAGCAAAATCACAGAAACATACAACTTTGAAAAAGCATTCCTAAGATTGTGATATTGTTAACAGTAACAGCACTGTGGGTGTACCTACCACACATGGACTGCAGCGGTTCAAGAAGGCAGCTCACCATCACCTTCTCAAGGGCAATTAGGGATGGGCAATAAATGCTGGCCTAGCCAGCGACACCCACATCCCAGGAACGATTTTTAAAAAGGTAAAAAACTTGTAGCTGCACATTATAGCACCTGCAGTAATTATCTTTTACTGCACCTATAACAGTTATCAAGATGCTTAACAAATATAAATGTCAAAAAGTTCATTAAGCCAACTGTGCAGTGCACCATTTATTTTAGGAATGGTTCAGCTACCATAGAGAAATGCCATATTTAGTGACTAGATCATGCACTTACGAATGTACAAAGAAATGTAAGCACATTTTGGGTAACAACAACCTGCATTTATATAGTGCCTTTTAAAAACCTAAAGTGCCTCAAAGTGCTTCACAAGAGTGTTATCAAACAAAATTTGATACCCAGCCACATAACAACAACTTATATTGATATAGTGGCTTTAATGTTAGAAAAAGTCCAAAAGCACTTCACAGGAGTGTTATAAAACAAAATATAACACTGAGCCACATAAGGAGATATTATGTTTGATGACATAAAGCTTGGTCAAAGATGTAAGTTTTAAGGAGTTTCTTAAAGGAGGAAAGCAAGGTAGAGATTCAAAGAGGTGTAGGGAGGGAATTCCAGAGTTTAGGGCCTAGGAAACGGAAGGCATGGTCACCAATGGTTGAGTGATTAAAATTAGGGATGGTCAAGAGGCCAGAATAATATGAGCACAGATGTCTTAGAGGGTTGTGGGGCTGAAGGAGCTTACAGAGATAAGGAGGGGCGAGGCCACGGAGGGATTGGAAAACAAAGATGAGAATTTTAAAATCAAGATGCTGCTTGGCTGGGAGCCAATGTAGGTCAGCGACCACAGGGGTGATAGGTGAACGGGATTTGGTATGAAACTTTTGGCACCATTCACTTTCTCTATTATGTTGTCAATTGTCAGCGTCAAATGTCTTTCTCGTTATATTGATTACTTTGGAGACCTCATATCGATACAGAACCTGATCTTGTTCTCACTCTTAGGTTTCTTAACAACTTGTATAGGTGAGACCCAAGGGGTCGGTTCATCCCGAACATTCTCAACGACGTCAAGGTCAAACAAGCGCTGAAGTTCCTTCTCTGTCTTCTTTCTGACATGGGACACTATTAGTCAATGTGATACACGACTGGACACACTTTGGGATCTAAATGCAGCTTGCATGTAACACCCTTCAGTTTACTGATACTGTGAAGCAATCAGCATATAGTTCAAGAATGTTGTTGGTACGCATAGGAACTGCATACGTGGCTGCAAACATGCACAGATCTGTTGTTGTGTGGAAACTGATGAGTGTGTCACTTTCTGCAGATATGACAAAGAATACAGCATTTGTTCTGGTTTCTTGGAACGTGACTGGCATTTCATAGGAACAAGTAGGCCATTCAGCCCCTCGAGCCTGTCCCGTATTTCAATGAGATCATGGGTGATCCACGGCCTAACTCCATATACCTGCCTTTGGCCCATATCCTTGGCCTGGCCAGTGACGCCCACATCCCATGAATGAATTTTTAAAAAAATCCCTTGATATCTTTGCTTAACAAAAATCTATCTCAGATTTAAAATTAACAGCTGTTCTAGCTTCAACTGCTGTTTGTGGGAGAGAGTTCCAAACCCCTACCACCCTTTGCATGAAGGAGTGCTTCCTAACATCTCTCCTGAATGGTCTGGTTTTAATTTTTAGACTATGCCCTCTAGTTTTAGAATCTCCAGCCAGTGGAAATAGATAATCTTTATCAAGCCTGTCTTTTCCTGTTAATATCTTGAAGACTTCAATCTGATCACCCCTTAACCTTCTAAATTCTAGCGAAAACAGGCCTAATTTGTGTAATCTCTCCTTGTAACTTAACCCCTGTAGTCCAGATATCATTCTTGTAAACCTACGTTGCACTCCCTCCAAGCCCAATATATCCTTCCTAAGGTGTGGTGCCCAGAACTTTCGAAAGTCCCAAGACCTTTCAGTGGTTTGTTACAGTTGTAGGGGAAGATTTTTGTATTCCCTGGTTTGCAAAGGATGGGGCAATCCTGAAGTTTGTTAAATGTTTTATCTTCCATGGCGTTGACAGTTGCTCCTGTACCTATGACAGCATCTACATTCGAGTAGCCAATGTTCACTGTCAAAAATGGCTGGTTGCTGTGTCCAGAGGAGAGCACAAAAGTATACTCAGGGTCATCTATCTCTACATTGGCTACATTCTGTCACTCTTTTGGTGTGGTATACCTGGCAACCTTTTGGCAGGATTGGTTTTAACAATTAATTTTGCAGATGAGTAACAAAGGTGAGCAAAATGGTTGTATTTCTCACAAGCTTTACACTGCTTGCCAGTAGCAGGGATAAGTACCTCCACCATGGAAGAATTTGTTGAGTACTTTGCAGGCACATGAGCAGTGAACTCTATTCACAGGATTTGGGCTTGAAGTGTGGCAGTTACTGTTGGCAACCTCAGCTTCTGCAGTTCTGGTCTCTGAAAGGGATAGCGATCTTGCTAACTTCAGCTGTTTGGACAGCTTTCTTCTTTCTCAAGTGCTTTTCTGTGTATTTGACTGGAGAGGTATCCTTCACTTAGTTGTGTTTTGATTGCCCATTCAACATATTCGACGTCACCGAAGTCACATTTGCTTGCCAATTGTCTCAATCATGTGTAATATTGATCAGTTATCTCAATTGTTTCTGGCTTGATTCATCGGAAAATAATTTTTTCATATATTGCATTCTTCTTGGGTGCAAAATAAGTTGTTAGTGCCTTTTTGCTGAATTATATTCGACTTGTGCAGGTGTAAGTGTCTTAAAAATATTTTCCAATTCTTCACCTCCATTGTGTAGAAGTAAAGCCTTTTTTTTTTTATCATTGATTATTCCAAAGCCCATCATTATGTCCTCGAATCATCGCAGCCACTTCTGCCAATGAGGAAACACAGATGAGGGCTCGGAGTGCATATCAATTGTGATAGTTTGGGCATAGCCATCGCCATCTTGATCATTAGTGCAGCGATAATGCATGATTAAAGCTGCAGGATAGTGTTCCACAGGCACAATCACACATTGTTAAAAGTAATAATGGTGGGTCGGATTTTGCGCCGGCAGCAGGGCTCCCGGCGCCGGGCTGAAAAGGTGGGGTTCCCTTCACCCCCAGAGAGATCCTCCGGTCTCTTTTTGTCAAAGTTTTAGGAGGCAAGTTGAAAGAGCGGAATAGAGTATACAGGCTTCATTAATAGAGGCATATAGAGTATAAAAGCAAGGAGGTTATGTTAAACTAGAGCATTGTGTCCCGTTCTGGGCACCACACTTTAGGAAAGATATTAAGGCATTAGAGAGAATGCAGGAAAGATTCACAAGAATGGTTCCAGGGATGAGGAACTTCAGTTATGTGGATAGACTGGAGAAGTTGGCACCGCTTTCCTTGGAGAAGAGAAGGTTGAGAGGAAATTTGACAGAGATGTTAAAAATCATGAGGGTCTGGACAGAGTAGATAGGGAAAAACTGTTCCCATTGGTGGAAGTATGAAGAACAAGAGGGCACAGTTTTAAGATAATTGGCAAAAGATGCAATAGTGACATGAGGAAAAACTTTTTTACGCAGCGAGTGGTTAGGATCTGGAAAGCACTGCCTGAGAGTACGGAGGAGGCAGATTCAATCAAGGCTTTTAAAAGAGAACAGGATAATTATCTGAAGAGAAAAAAAGTGCAGGGCTATGGGGATAAAGCAGGGGAGTGGGACAAGGTGAGTTTATTTTGCAGGTGTGGACACGACCGGCTGAATGTCCTGCTTCTGTACTGTAACCATTCTGAGATTCTATGATTCTGTAAAGCAACTGCAGATTCCATCCTCGTCGCCATTGTAAGTGTTACATCTTCTTGTTGTTTTCTGGTTCCCTGATGTTGGAAATAATCACACTTTAGACTTGGAATGGCTGGAGCTCTTTGTGTTTAATACAGCTCACCATGCTGCCTGGTAGGGACTGGCTAGACTGGTTTTCTGTTACATATCACATGATTCTCCAGTGCAGCCATGAATGTGGCCCCACTTGGACACTTACACATAACAACTAGTTCCTAGCTAATTAGTTCCTAGCACTTTACAGACAGTATAACAATATATAACAGTAAGATCTCATATTGTAGATCTGCTATTGTAAATCTCTGGAAAAAAACACACAGCACTATCTGGCGATTTTGTTCCGAAGAAGGGTCACTGACCCGAAACGTTAACTCTGCTTCTCTTTCCACAGATGCTGCCAGACCTGCTGAGTGGTTCCAGCATTTCTTGTTTTTATTACACAGCACTATCTTCTGGATTACTGCTGTAAACTGAATTTTATTAACGAATCCATCTAGTGGCACACTGCGCATGCTACACCAAGCCTGTATGGTGGCCTCAAATGAACAATGCACCACGTATCAAATGAATCACTAAATGAACTATACACTAGAATTTTGTGTTGATGTAATTACTAATGAAACAGAATAATACTTCCTGTAAAATCATTACAATGTAATAGTATTTAATAAACTCTTCTAGTGCACAATTAGTTACTTATATAAATGCACAAATCATTACAAAATTGTCAAGAAGACTATGTAAAAGAAAAACTCCTACTATCAACATTATAACAAAAGTATTTCTGCAGTACTCTGTTGCTGTTTAAAGGCTCTTAGTCAAGCATTCCCATCATTTATAATGCTAAACATCAAAGAAACATGATTTTGCAATTTACCTTTTCGCTAGAGGGATCATCTCAAAATACTTAACTCCTCAAATTTCACCAATTAATCCAGGAGAGCGATTGTGCCAAAAAAATGAAGCAAGCCATATGCCACTTTTTTTATACAGCTGCCAGACAGAATCTAGATTTGTTTTTTGCAGCTGTTTGAAGCCTTAACAATTGGCTCCTGAGGGAGGGAGTAAGGATAATATGAAGAACATTTGTAGCTCAGTGATGCTGATAAGGCCGTCAGGTGTTGCTGTTGACAAGTTGCAACATAGCCATATCTCAGGTTGTTTAACATAGAAAACAAAAACACTCCTGATCCCAAAAGGATAAGAATGCCACTGGAGCTGCTTTCCACGCACCCCGCCCCCTTCCCCCCACCCGCGACCCCCGACCCCCAAATTGTAATTGAAATTTTGTAAGCATACAACTAGAGCGGGAGGAATCCTGGACTCTCTGTCTCTCCTGATCACCTCTCCTCTGCTATCTCATCTCTGATACCTGGTGACAGTCATGCTGACAGCAGTATGGACCCGATAAATGGAATAAAAGTGACCATAAATCACAATTTATGCAATCAAATGGAAGAACAGCAATACTGTATGAAACAAAAAGCTGTTTTCCTGTTCTGGTGCAAACAATCACGATTAACATCACAATAGCCCGAGTGAAAGATAAGGCCCAGGTAATGGAAGGCCCACAGGAATGCTTAATTTCTTTATTAATACCTTTTGTGATCATTTACATTATAGCTAGAAAATTGCTGTCAGCATTTGTATTTTGCACTGTCTTCAGGGAAAGCTTGTTTGGAAAATCTGTCTTTCTCTGGAAATACACAAATCAGAAATTGTGCACCACTGAACCACTTGCATCCAATGTCAGAAAATTTCTGTAGCCATCCTGAATAAACTCAAATACCTAAACTGCGTATTTTAACAAATCTCCTTCATGTTAAAAATCTGTTTGTACAGTCTGGGACAAAGGTCAGTTTGGTTCATTATCTGAAAGCAAACACAAACAAATTGCAGCTTTTACTTTGATGAGCAAGGATAGAGTTAAGGTTACCAGACAAATTTTTTTAAGATTGGATCCATTTTCTTGCAGTCATGGAAAAATGTCTACAGACTCTTTCTTTGGCATTATATTTACCCAGTGATGCAACTTTTAAAGGAATAAGAGGTAAAGTGTTGCTACTCTCCAAGATAATTTACTTAATAATCTGAAAATATTCAATGATGCATCACTCCTTTAGCTCTTCTTAAAAATGAACAATCTTTTGGGGCAGTTCCTTCACTGTTTGCAAAAGATTATGGGGGTAATTCTAACTTCTTTCGATGATGTAAAACAGGCGATATCGAATCAGCCGCCCATTATACACCTGCCTGATTTTTCTTTCCATCATGATAGTTATATGGAGGGATTGTGGATACAATTACCCTCAATGTCTCTATACATTTACCATATTGTCTGCTGTGTCAAGCATGCCTAAATAGATCGAACTGCATATTAGTTACGATCTTTAAAATGTTACTGAGTCTCACTCTGGGTAGAGATACAGTTATAAATTTAGGAATGATTTCAATTTAGCAGACTCAAATTTTACATCTCCTCATACCACCAATGTCCGCTTTAAACTACCTTTTAGCACATGCTCCACAGTTGTTTCTTACATTTTTTTAATAGGTGTCAGCCTTGGCTCAATGTTAGCACTCTCTTTTTTGAATCAGAAGGCCCTGGGCTCAAGTCCCTCTCTAGAGACTTGAACACATAATGTAGGTTGACTCTTTGGTGCAGTACTGAGCAAGTACCGCATTGTCAGAGGTTGCCGTCTGTTAGATGAGATGTGAAACCAAGGTCAATCCGATCCTCTCAGGTGGACAGAAAAAGATTCCATGGCACTATTTGAAGAAAAGCACAGGTGTTCTCCTAATGTTCTGGCCAATAGTTCTCCTTTAATCTTCTTCTTCTTTGGCCTTCTTGTCTCTCGAGAGACAATGGGTAAGCGCCTAGAGGTGGTCAGTGGTTTGTGAAGTAGCGCCTGGAGTGGCTATAAAGGCCAATTCTAGAGTGACAGACTCTTCCACAGGTGCTGCAGATAAAATTGGTTGTCGAGGCTGTTACACAGTTGGCTCTCTCCTTGCGCTTCTGTCTTTTTTCCTGCCAACTGCTAAGTCTCTTCGACTCGCCACTCTTTAGCCCCGCCTTTATGGCTGTCCACCAGCTCTGGCGATCACTAGCAACTGACTCCCACGACTTGTGGTCAATGTCACAGGACGTCATGTCGCGTTTGCAAACGTCTTTAAAGCGGAGACATGGATGGCCAGTGGGTCGAGTTCGCTGTAAAATGAGTCCTTGGGGATTCTGCCATCTTCCGTATAGCTCACATGGCCAAGCCATCTCAAGTGCCACTGGCTCAGCAGGGTGTATATGCTGGACAGTGTAAGGTTCCCCCACCAAGCTGGACTGAGGGGCTGGATCCATGGGAAACCCCTCGAACTGTATCGTTAATATTCTCAATTGCTGTAAATGTAAAACTGTAATTGACATGACAATTGTGAAAAGGAAGGGTTGGGAAGGAACTCATGACAGTATTGAAGGAAACTGATCTCCCTTGCAATGTTTGTATTTTTTGGTGCTGTTTGGAAACTGTCTGGCAATGTAATTTTTACAGATGTTTATGAATAAAGTATATTTTGGAAATAAAAAAAAAAAAAATATGCTGGGGATGTTGGCCACCTCGAGGACTTCTGCATTGGAGATATGGTCCTGCCACCTGATACCAAGGATTCTCTGGAGGCAGCGAAGATGGAATGAGTTGAGACGTCGCTCTTGGCTGACATACGTTGTCCAGGCCTCGCTGCCACAGAGCAAGGTACTGAGGACACAGGCTTGATACACTCGGACTTTTGTGTTCCATGTCAGTGCACCATTTTCCCACACCCTCTTGGCCAGTTTGGACATAGCAGCGGATGCCTTTCCCATGTGCTTGTTGATTTCTGCATCTAGAGACAGGTTACTGGTGATGGTTGAGCCTAGGTAGGTGAACTCTTGAACCACTTCCAGAGCGTGGTCGCCAATATTGATGGATGGAGCATTTCTGATGTCCTGTCCCATGATGTTCGTTTTCTTGAGGCTGATGGTTAGGCCAAATTCGTTGCAGGCAGCCGCAATCCTGTCGATGAGTCTCTGCAGGCACTCTTCTGTTTGGGATGTTAATGCAGCATCGTCAGCAAAGAGGAGTTCCCTGATGAGAACTTTCTGTACTTTGGTCTTCGCTCTAAGACGGGCAAGGTTGAACAACCTGCCATCTGATCTTGTGTGGAGGAAAATTCCTTCTTCCGAAGACTTGAACGCATGTGACAGCAGCAGTGAGAAGAAGATCCCAAACCGTGTAGGTGCGAGAACATAGCCCTGTTTCACGCCACTCAGGATAGGAAAGGGGTCTGATGAGGCACCGCTATGCTGAATTGTGCCTTTCATATTGTCATGGAATGAGGTGATGATACTTGGTAGCTCTGGTGGATATCTGATCTTTTCTAGTAGTCTGAAGAGACCATGTCTGCTGACGAGGTCAAAGGCTTTGGTGAGATCAATGAAAGCAACACAGAGGGGCATCTGTTGTTCACGGCATTTCTCCTGTATCTGTAGTTCTCCTTTAATCAATATTATTAAAACAGATTATCTCTCATTTATTGCATTGGTGTTTGTGGAATCTTGCTGTGAATAAATTACCAATTGAATTTTCCCACATTACAACAGTGACTGCACTTCAAAAGTACTTCATTGGCTGTAAAGCAATTAGGGCTGTCCTGAGGACATGAAAGGTGCCTTTTATATGCAAGTTCTTTCTCTTGCTGAATGGTTTCATTCTGGCGTTGAGAATATTGTGGTATGAAGCTATCCCTGGATCTTCAGAACATGAAAAGAAACTGTTTTCTTCATTAGCACTGAAAATGTTGAGTCAGCCCTACCCAATCAACTCTTCACTCTGAGTGGCAGTTGGTTGGAAAGATAAGAGCAATCACAAAGTGTGTGGGAGGAGCAAAAGGGTTTGGGATGCACCCCAGGCAAAGTGTTTAACATGGATACTGATCAAGTCAGGAGGGGCATCTGATATTGGCTGAGGTGGGGATGGGCATTTAGATATAATGAGAAGAGCAGGGGGTTTCACTTGTAAAAGATCAGGATTGTCAGTTCAGCTAATGACTTTCAATACGTATACAACTTCAACACTGTCATGAAAATAAAGGTTTGTGACAGAGATCACTGAAAGTCAGCGCCTTTTCCACTCTCATTCATTTAGTTTAGTTTTAGTTTAGTGATACAGCACTGAAACAGGCCCTTCGGCCCACCGAGTCTGTGCCGACCATCAACCACCCATTTATACTAATCCTACACTAATTCCATATTCCTACCACATCCCCACCTGTCTCTATATTTCCCTACCACCTACCTATACTAAGGGCAATTGCTAACGGCCAATTTACCTATCAACCTGCAAGTCTTTGGCATGTGGGAGGAAACCGGAGCACCCGGAGGAAACCCACGCAGACACAGGGAGAACTTGCAAACTCCACACAGGCAATACCCAGAATTAAACCCGGGTTGCTGGAGCTGTGAGGCTGCGGTGCTAACCACTGCGCCACTGTGCCGCCCATTTGTATTCCTTATCTATGCCGCTTGTTCAACCACAGCACTCGGCAGATAATAAATACCACTACTTCTCAGAATTTTTGCAGTTTATTGTTTTTACTTATGACTGTGGAATTAAATGTAGCAGATAAAACAATTAAGAACATCAATGTTAAGACTCATTAAAATGATTAAATCACATTCTTCCAAAGTACTATGCAAACAATGGCCAATTTATCAGGACAGATCTAAATAAAATCATTAATTAATTTAAGATACACTCTTCATAAATATCTGTTTGATAAATGCAGTAACAAATAAATAACTATAAATAAATAATAAAAAGCATTTTATCTTTTTGATGTAATTCTTGGCTTTCCATCTGCTTTATATAGGAGGCAGATGGAAATGAACCCATTTTTAACTAGTTGAAATTTTAATGTGACACTTGAGTTCATGGCTTGGATAAATATATTGATAAAAATTAAAACACAGAAGAGGGCATCTTTATAAGCACACAGTTGCTGGACCTTTTCTAGTATTCTTCACTTCTCCCCATTGTCTAGTATTGTTCACTTGTCATTGTTCATGATTATTGTTCAGCAACATGCCCAGTCTGGGAATGCTCTCCCTATGCCAAGAAGTTGGATCCCATCCTCAACACAGCTTGTACAGCTATTACTGGCTGCCAGAAACCTATTAAAGTGGATGATCCATACCTGCTTGCTGGTACCCACCATAATGAGGCAAGTTATATCAAGAGTAGAACAGACAAAGCAGACCAGTGACCCTCGTCATCCTCTCTTCCAGAAGGAGCCAGCAATAAAGAGGCTCAAGTCGAGGGACAACTTTTTACATATTGTCCAGACTCTAAACTGTAACCCCGCAGCTGCCGCCTTGCTGATTGGTCAACACATCTACAGACGAAGGCACATAAGTTGTCTAATGATCCAGAGGATCCCTCCCATCAGGAGCCAACAAAACATGGCTTAATTGGCTATGTCTCAATCACGTCAGTTGCTGCAAATAAATCCCTTATGCAGAAATGGGGATACAGCCAAACAATTTTTTTAAAATTCATTCATGGGATGTGGGCATCGCTGGCTATGCCAGCATTTATTGCCCATCTCTAATTGCCCTTGAGAAGATGGTGGTGAGGTGCCTTCTTGAACCACTGCAGTTCATGTGGGGTAGGTACACCCACAGTTATGTTAGGAGGGGAGTTCCAGGATTATGACCCAGCGACAGTGAAGGAACAACGATATCGTTCCAAGTCAGGATGGTGTGTGGCTTGGAGGGGAACTTGCAGGTGGTGGTGTTCCCAACCATTTGCTGCCCTTGTCCTTCTCGGTGGTAGAGGTCACGGGTTGGGAAGGTGCTGTCTAAGGAGCCTTGGTGCAATGCTGCAGTGCATCTTGTAGAGGGTTCCGAAGAAGGATCACTGACCCGAAACGTTAACTCTGCTTCTCTTTCCACAGATGCTGCCAGACCTGCTGAGTGATTCCAGCATTTCTTGTTTTTGTTGTAGATGGTACACACTGCTGCCACTGTGTGTCGGTGGTGGAGGGAATGAATGTTTGTAGATTGGGTGCCAATCAAGTGGGCTGCTTTGTCCTGGATGGTGTTGAGCTTCTTGAGTGTTGATGGATCTGCACCCATCCAGGCAAGTGGAGAGTATTCCATCACACTCCTGACTTGTGCCTTGTAGATGTTGGACAGGCTTTAGCGAGTCGGGAGGTGAGTTACTCGCCGCAGGATTCCGAGCCTCTGACCTGCTCTTATAGCCACGGTATCTATATGGCTACTCCAGTTCAGTTTCTGGTCAATGATAACCCCCAGAATGTTGATAGCGGGGGATTCATCGATCGTAATACCCTTGAATGTCAAGGGGAGATGGTTAAATTCTCTCTTGTTAGAGATGGTCATTGCCCGGTACTTGTGTGGCACAAATGTTACTTGCCACTCTATCAGCACAAGCCTGGGTATTGTCCAGGTCTTGCTGCATTTCTACATGGACTGCTTCATTATCTGAGGAGTCGCGAATGGTGCTGAACATTGTGCAAACATCAGCGAACATCCCCACTTCTGACCTTATGATTGAAGGAAGGTCATTGATGAAGCAGCTGAAGATGGTTGGGCCTAAGACACTACCCTGAGGAATTTCTGCACTGATGTCCTGGAGCTGAGATAATTGACCTCCAACAACCACAACCATCTTCCTTTGTGCTAGGTATGACTCCAACCAGCATAGAGTTTTCCCCCGATTCCCAGTGACTCCAGTTTTGCTGGGGCTCCTTGATGCCATACTCAGTCAAATGCTGCCTTAATGTCAAGGGCAGTCACTTTTACCTCACCTCTTAAGTTCAGTTCTTCTGTCGACTGTGACTACGGAGAGGCATCCCAACCGATGAAACATCTCCTAGAATGCCCTCTGCTATCAGAGCCATGCAGCCCTGAAGATCTGAAGGTCTTTAACTCTCAAGCCAGAGCCTGCGTGGAACAGTGGCAAGGGAAGGTTAATAACATGATGGGAAGAAGCAATATGCAGATTACATTCTGTTAGTCTAATCTGTAGCTTTCCAGCTTTTACCTTAAACAAAACATTTGCATTGTTTCAACATGATAATGTGGCTGCTGTTTCAGGCCTTAACCAGAACAGCTCATACAATTTCAGATGGGTGCTGTTCACATTGGCCCAGGTTATGCATTAAGAATAACAGTGAGGATAAAAGCGATCACTATTATTGGGGAATAAATTGGACAGCAACTTCTGGAGTACGCGCATGTGCAGTTAAATGCAGAAATCCGGAGGTTGCGGTTCGTGTTACCCTGTTCTTCCACAGGCTGCGCTATAACAAAACCTCACCACTGGACTCGGCTTTGAAATCAGTGTAAGGGCGTGAAGTTGCCGTACTTATCCACTAGTTATCCAATATGTAGGCCTGAATTTTTAATGGTGTGATCAGTTATAATTACTGACAAACAACCTAGGTAAGAAATTCATCTCCATAACACTGCCTCAGCAGAACTACATAGGCAAAGCAATGTTTTGCTGGGGTGTGCTGCGCCGCCAGCTGCTTCCTGCATGGCCCAGGTGGCACACCCTCTTGAGAAGGGTGCCAGTGTCCCCAGATGCTCTGGAAGGCTGTGAAGGAACACCAGCCTGACATCACACAGCCCAACTGGTGAAACCACAATACCAAATTTGGACCACTCAAGTCCAGGCAACAAATTCCTACATCAGTCTGCAAACTACAAGTGTTAACATTAGAACATTAGAACATTACAGCGCAGTACAGGCCCTTCGGCCCTCGATGTTGCGCCGACCTGTGAAACCATCTGACCTAAACTATTCCATTTTCATCCATATGTCGATCCAATGACCACTTAAATGCCCTTAAAGTTGGCGAGTCTACTACTGTTGCAGGCAGGGCGTTCCACGCCCCTACTACTCTCTGAGTAAAGAAACTACCTCTGACATCTGTCCTATATCTATCACCCCTCAACTTAAAGCTATGTCCCCTCGTGTTTGCCATCACCATCCGAGGAAAAAGACTCTCACTATCCACCCTATCTAACCCTCTGATTATCTTATATGTCTCTATTAAGTCACCTCTCCTCCTCCTTCTCTCCAACGAAAACAACCTCAAGTCCCTGAGCCTTTCCTCATAAGACCTTCCCTCCATACCAGGCAACATCCTAGTAAATCTCCTCTGCACCCTTTCCAAAGCTTCCACATCCTTCCTATAATGCGGTGACCAGAACTGCACGCAATACTCCAGGTGCGGCCGCACCAGAGTTTTGTACAGCTGCAGCATGGCCTTGTGGCTCCGAAACTCGATCCCCCTACTAATAAAAGCTAACACACCATATGCCTTCTTAACAGCCCTATTAACCTGGGTGGCAACTTTCAGGGATTTATGCACCTGGACACCAAGATCTCTCTGCTCATCTACACTACCAAGAATCTTCCCATTAGCCCAGTACTCTGCATTCCTGTTACTCCTTCCAAAGTGAATCACCTCACACTTTTCCACATTAAACTCCATTTGCCATCTCTCAGCCCAGCTCTGCAGCCTATCTATGTCCCTCTGTAACCTACAACATCCTTCGGCACTATCCACAACTCCACCGACCTTTGTGTCATCCGCAAATTTACTAACCCACCCTTCTACACCCTCATCCAGGACATTTATAAAAATGACAAACAGCAGTGGCCCCAAAACAGATCCTTGCGGTACACCACTAGTAACTAAACTCCAGGATGAACATTTGCCATCAACCACCACCCTCTGTCTTCTTTCTGATCCAAAGCTCTAAATCACCTTCAATCCCATACTTCCGTATTTTCTGTAATAGCCTACCGTGGGGAACCTTATCAAACGCCTTACTGAAATCCATATACACCACATCCACGGCTTTACCCTCATCCACCTGTTTGGTCACCTTTTCAAAAAACTCAATAAGGTTTGTGAGGCACGACCTACCCTTCACAAAACCGTGCTGACTATCGCTAATGAACTTATTCTTTTCAAGATGATTATAAATCCTATCTTTTATAACCTTTTCCAACATTTTACCCACAACCGAAGTAAGGCTCACAGGTGTATAATTACCAGGGCTGTCTCTACTCCCCTTCTTGAACAAGGGGACAACATTTGCTATCCTCCAGTCTTCCGGCACTATTCCTGTCGACAATGACGACATAAAGATCAAGTACAAAGGCTCTGCAATCTCCTCCCTGGCTTCCCAGAGAATCCTAGGATAAATCCCATCTGGCCCAGGGGACTTATCTATTTTCACACTTTCCAAAATTGCTAACACCTCCTCCTTGTGAACCTCAATCCCATCTAGCCTAGTAGTCTGTATCTCAGTATTCTCCTCGACAACATTTTCTTTCTCTACTGTAAATACTGACGAAAAATATTCATTTAACGCTTCCCCTATCTCCTCTGATTCCACACACAACTTCCCACTACTATCCTTGATTGGCCCTAATCTAACTCTAGTCATTCTTTTATTCCTGATATACCTATAGAAAGCCTTAGGGTTTTCCTTGATCCTATCCGCCAATGACTTCTCGTGTCCTCTCCTCACTCTTCTAAGCTCTCCCTTTAGATCCTTCCTGGCTAGCTTGTAACTCTCAAGCGCCCTAACTGAGCCTTCACGTCTCATCCTAACATAAGCCTTCTTCTTCCTCTTGACAAGCGCTTCAACTTCTTTAGTAAACCACGGCTCCCTCGCTCGACAACTTCCTCCCTGCCTGACAGGTACATACTTATCAAGGACACGCAGTAGCTGCTCCTTGAATAAGCTCCACATTTCGATTGTGCCCATCCCCTGCAGTTTCCTTCCCCATCCTACGCATCCTAAATCTTGCCTAATCGCATCATAATTTCCTTTCCCCCAGGTATAATTCTTGCCCTGCGGTATATACCTGTCCCTGCCCATCGCTAAGGTAAACCTAACCGAATTGTGATCACTATCACCAAAGTGCTCACCTACATCTAAATCTAACACCTGGCCGGGTTCATTACCCAGTACCAAATCCAATGTGGCATCGCCCCTGGTTGGCCTGTCTACATACTGTGTCAGAAAACCCTCCTGCACACACTGGACAAAAACTGACCCATCTAAAGTACTCGAACTATAGTATTTCCAGTCAATATTTGGAAAGTTAAAGTCCCCCATACTAACTACCCTGTTACTCTCGCTCCTGTCGAGAATCATTTTCGCTATCCTTTCCTCTACATCTCTGGAACTATTCGGAGGTCTTTAGAAAACTCCCAACAGGGTGACCTCTCCTCTCCTGTTTCTAACCTCGGCCCATACTACCTCAGTAGACGAGTCCTCAAATGTCCTTTCTGCCGCCGTAATACTCTCCTTGATTAACAATGCCACACACCCCCCTCTTTTACCATCTTCTCTGTTCTTACTGAAACATCTAAATCCCGGAACCTGCAACATCCATTCCTGTCCCAGCTCTACCCATGTCTCCGAAATGGCCACAGCATCGAGATCCCAGGTACCAACCCATGCTGCAAGCTCACCCTCCTTATTCCGGATGCTCCTGGCGTTGAAGTAGGCACACTTTAAACCAGGTTCTTGCTTGCCAGTGCCCTCTTGCGTCCTTGTAACCTTAACCCTGACCTCACTACTCTCAACATCCTGTACACTGGAACTACAATTTAGGTTCCCATCCCCCTGCTGAATTAGTTTAAACCCCCCCGAAGAGCACTAGCAAATCTCCCCCCCAGGATATTGGTACCCCTCTGGTTCAGGTGAAGACCATCCTGTTTGTAGAGGTCCCACCTACCCCAGAAAGAGCCCCAATTATCCAGGAAACCAAAACCCTCCCTCCTACACCATCCCTGCAGCCACGTGTTCAACTCTTCTCTCTCCCTATTCCTCGCTTCGCTAGCACGTGGCACGGGCAACAACCCAGAGATAACAACCCTGTTTGTTCTCGTTCTAAGCTTCCACCCTCGCTCCCTGAATTTCTGCCTTAAATCCCCATCTCTCTTCCTACCTATGTCGTTGGTGCCTATGTTAAGCTGCAAGATGGGCTTTGTACTGGCATTCCTTAAAAGGTCAGGCACCCAAATTGCAGGTCAGGTCATTTTTAAGAACGTCCGCTATTTCAAAGTGTCCGGAAGTACTGCGGACTGTTTTTGGAGGTGTTGTGGTGAGTTGCTGGATTTGTCAGAGTGTTGCTGCATCCTCACAAGGATGGCAGAGGAATCGGTGACCTGTCCATACATAGGCTGCAGCAGGTATAGGGGAAGCAGTTGCAGTACCTCTGGGTCTGCAGCATGACGGGGAGATGGAGCAGAGGCTGCAGAGAGGGCTAGCTCTGTGCAATGCCCTCTGCCGACTTGGATCCAGACTCCTCCATGCTCCTTGACAGTGAAAGGAGACTGTCTGGCAGGCCAGCCAATGCACCCAGCATCTAGTGTGCATGACCATCAGCATTCTCCTCTATGTCACCCCATTGAGTTCCTCACCTGAGTCCTCTGCAGCAGAACCCATCTGCGACCTCACCCTCCAGTGAGGTGGCAAATGAACCATGCATTACCCTTTGTCTGGTTGCGGCACACTTGTGTCCAGAAGACTCACCATATGCTGATACCAACTCTATACTTGCCTCCAAGGCATGTGGTGGTCTGGTATCTGAACTGGTGGCTGCAACTGTCAGATCAAGTGGCTGGGCCTCTTCATCAATGCTGAGCCGTTGCTCTCTCTCTCTCTCTCCTGCTCCTGAGGCTCCTGTGGTTGACCAGGAGGCTGTTCTGGGTGTCTGAAAGCAGGAAATCAGAAGGGGTGTGAGAGAAGGGGATGTGGGGTAGGAAGCAAGAAGTCCATGGTGACACCATCAGAAGCTTGTTCATCATGCCAGATAGCAGTATGAGAGTGTGTTTGGAGTTGAGAAGGGGGATATGGCAGGAACCTACCATTATCCTCAATATTCTCAGCAATGCCGGATGCCACGGACCCCGACCATCTCCTCTGTAATGTTCAGGCAATGCAGGCATCCTCGTCCCCTGCCAATCTGCTCTGCTCCCATCTATTGTGTGCCACCTTGTCCTGAAACAGAAAGGGCAGAATGTCATTGACTGTGTAGCACTATATTTTTACTGTCTGTTGCTTTTAGCTCTCTCTTTTCCCCCATCTTTTCTTCCAATCTTTACTTCACTTTTTGTACTAGATTTAAATCTACTTTATAATTCCTGATTTATGCTTCCTGCTTTAGACACTACAGGGGAACTTTAGCACCCAAAAACAAGTGTGTTTGGGTCAGGTTGTGTGTTAAAACGTTAAAAATTTGAATCCTGATCCCAAACCACCTCCAACACCCCCACTTCCAGTTTTAACGGAGATAGGAAGGGGACAGGCAGCCAACCCATTACCAGCACATGGGTTAGCAATTTAAATATCATAACGAAGCTGAGTGCCTCATATTTAACCACCATTTCAAACTGAACCTTGGCTGGCCGATTTTCTGTGCCTCAGGAAACTCCATAGTTAAAGGGAGGCAAGGACTGCTGGATCCAGAGGTAAATGCTTTTCCATTTATCTGCCAGATCTAGTTTACCTGCTTCAGCAAAACCTCGCAAAGGGACAACCCCCCACCACCCCCCAACCCCGCCCTTTCCAATCTCCCTCCACCGATCATTTAGATTTCTCTGAGCGATCCTTCCAATCTCCCCAACACCTCACCCTTCCCATCTTCTCCACAACAACTGTGATATCTACCACGAGGCCTACGATGTGCCTCCTCATCTGATCTCCCTACCCAATCCTTCCAATCCTCCCTTCCACTCTTCCAACCTTCCCTCTGACCCAACCAATCTCCCCACCAACCCTTCTGATCTCCCCATGACCCTTACAAACTTGTCCACAACTCTTCTGATCTCCCCCACAAGGCCTTCAACCTCCCCCTGACTCTTATGATCGCCTCTGCCCCCGAGTCTTCTGGTCTCCCCCAACTCTTCTGATACCCACCAGGCCTCTGATCGTCTTCATGATTCTTCTGCTCTCCCCCGACTCTTTTGAACTGCCCCAAGGCTTCCAATCCCTCCATCCCTCCTCCTCGCTCCTGGCTGTGGCCTTGTGTCAAAGGCCTGTCTACCCGATAGTCAGTCAGCCTCTCAATCTGGCTAATTGTGGCCAGGTAACAGAAACAAAGGACCTAATCAGGTCCTGCCATTGAATTCAGCAGGGCCTGGGGGAAACCTGCTCTTCCAGGTTTCCCAATCTCAAAGCAGCCCCCATTCCCTTTCTGCCTCACCATTAATATCTAGTCCTACATGTCCCAGTAAGGATTCTTCAATCTGATTGGTTGAAGAAACAAGCTGTTGCTTGCCCTGCCACAGATCCCTTGTAGAGGGCATCGCACGGGATCAGAAGCTCAATGACAGCAAGCCTTCGCTCAAAATCCCACAAAATCTCTGTGTGCAGCTGTCAATGTAATGAATAGCATATGCCATTCCTTCTCCACTGTACTGCAAAATCCAGGCCATTATGTTCGGAACATAGGAACAGGAGTAGGCCATTTAGCCCCTCAAGCCTGCTGTACCATTCAATGAGATCATTGGTGACCTGTGACCTAACTCCATAATGCCACTTTTGGCTAATTATAAATGATCAATTTCAGTTTTAAAATTAACAATTGATCAAACATCAATTGCCATTTGTGGAAGAGAGTTCCAAACTTCTACCACCCTTTGTGTGTAGAATTGTTTCCTAATTTCATTCCTGAAAGGTATGGCTGTAATTTTTAGATAATGCTCCCGAGCCCTGGACTACTCAATCAGCAGAAATAGTTTCTCTGTATCTACCCTATCTGTTCCCCTTAATGCCTTGAAAACTTCGATCAAATCGCCCGTTAACTTGCTAAATTCCAGGAAATACTACCCTAGTTTGTGTAATTGCTCCTCATTATTTAACCCTTGGAGTCCAGGTATCATTCTGGTAAATCTACACTGCATTCCCTCCAAGGCCAATATATCCTTCCTAAGGTGTGGTGCCCAGAACTGCTCACAGTACTCCAGTTGTGGTCTAACCAGAGTTTTGTATAGCTGAAACATGAATTCTACCCCTTGTTACGACCAGGTGAGAAAGAGGTCTAGGGTTCCCTTTCAGCCTTCACCTGGTCTTAGTGTAACAGGGTTTCATTTTAAACACACCGTGTTTTTAGCTCCCCCTTGGTGAATCATTGTTCACCGCTTTCCAATTATAAGGCAAAGACACCAGCACAAACAGGCTTTCTTAGGTTTAAAAAATAGTTGAAATTTATTAAACTTAAACTCTAATTCCGTTAATGCCTATGGATACACGACACACCCACGCTAGCATGCATACACGATACACACATGCAAATAGAGATAGAAAAGAGCAGAAGAAAAATAAAGTGGAAAAGTTAGAGGCAATATCTGAAGAGCTTTTGTTACGGTTCTTCGAGCTCACTCTGGAATCCTTGATCTTGCTTTTTGATGGGGCCCAATATTCTTAAACCTTGTTCGCTGTAAGGGACTTTTCTCTCTTGGGGTTCATGTGTCTTCAGTGGATTTAGAGGCTTGAGAGAACCAGACCTGCTGAGTATTTCCAGCATTTCTTGTTTTTATTTCAGATTTCCAGCATCTGTAGTATTTTGCTTTTATTATAGTCATGTCTTGGATTACAGTAGTCTCTGGAATGCTGCTCTTACATACAATATCTGGCGATCAACAGTCCATTGTGGGTTGAATGTGTCAGGGAATGGTCCTTTGTCCTTTCAATCACCATCTGTTAATATGCAAATGTCTAATCCAGCCACAGCTGATCTGTTTAACAAGTCCTTTCTTCACCCCACTAACAGTTTAAAATGAATTTTCATGACAAAATTAATGTGCAGGTGGGGGGGCCTAGCATGACACCCTTTTATTTTAGTTATCTGGGTATAAATGCCAGCATTCCATTAGCCTTTTTCATTATTTTATGTAACTGTTCATGACATTTTAATGATCGATGTATCTGGACACTCAAGTCCATTGTTTCTAGATTTACATCATTTAGAAATCTGTGTCGGGTTCATGCCTCAGCTCCTACGGCCATGTTAGGTTCATCTTATACAAGTACAACAGACTGATCACAATTATGGAGTTTCTAAAGTGGATAGCCTTGAAATTCAGTGGTGGGGTGGGGGGGGAGGGTGGTCTAACCATTTAGTGCTAGATATCCAGGAGAAGACCATAAGAATCTACAGGGAAATGCCGTAAATAGCCATTCATGCTGTCTTCCTTGAGTTACAATCAGTGGAATTGCTGCAGAATCTTGGGACTGATGACTTTAAATGATAATGAACTCTGTGAAGTGTTGGATGTTCCT
Organism: Heterodontus francisci; assembly: GCF_036365525.1. NCBI lineage: Eukaryota > Metazoa > Chordata > Chondrichthyes > Heterodontiformes > Heterodontidae > Heterodontus > Heterodontus francisci. Next base: position 76,134,959 of record NC_090374.1, on the reverse strand, counting down.
TCACTAAATACCTTTTCAACTTTTTTGTGTTCAAATAGTGAGGTTGTTGTGATTGGAAATGCTGTCTGTAATAAAATCAATCCATCTGGATAATATCTGTAGACATCAGTGTTGTTATCAAATTATTGCCTAATTTAGGTCTTCTCAACCTGGGCCTCATGCTACAATTGACCATAGTGCTGCTTGCGTATAGTGGGAGACAATCAACCAAGTGTTTCTGTTCCTGCTTGTTATACAGTGAAATGCTGGATACCACACATGGGTGAATATCAGTTGAGGACAGCGACGGGCTCAGCTGTCATTAGCCTCCACCTGACAATCAAATAGGTAGCCAATATACACTATGTAGATATCCACATGAAGAACATACAAACATATGAAAAGTGATGGACAGGAAAAAAACTTACTGTTCCATCTAACTTGTCCCACACAGTTGTGATGCCTTGTGCATAATAATACATACATTCCCCTCCCCATCCAGAAGCCATGTCCTCTCCAAGAATGAGAACATGGATCAAGTACTGGAGAGTGTGCATTACCTGTAGAAAGGTACTGCAGCATGATCTGAGCCTTTCAAGGTGGGGAGAAAATTGAATGGGAAAAGTAATTTTGAACCAGTTTCTTTAGGAAAAAAATAGTTTTATTGATTTATGATTCTTTTAAAGAATCTACAGGTTGAAAATTTGTTAATGTATCACTGAAAGGGTCAATTTTGACTTTTGAGCAGCCCACCATAACTCTTAATTACTTCTTTTATTGTCATTCTTTCTGCTTTCTTTCTCATTTTCCTTTCCTCTCTCCCTCTGTCCCTCTCTACAGAGATCACTCCATCACAGCATGATGCTGGTGCTAGGATTTAGGTAAAGCTGTTAACTTTTGTTTCCTCTTTCTTCACCAAAAGCAAGCAAGAAAATGCTGTCAGAGGTTAGACATTTATAGAGCAAGCAATATTGCAAGGTCAATTCATTAACATATTTCAGTCGTGTCCCATGTGCTTCATGCATGACATGCAGGAAGCACCATCCAAGTCAGGGGCCAGAAAGTCAGGAACCAGTGAAGTGCTGCTGGCTGCCCATGTCCATTTTTTTTTTTAAAACGAGGTAGCGACCTATGGCAATTTGGCTGGATGAATGCTAGGAAAAAACTTGGGCAGGAAGGACAGGTAGTCTAATATCAGGGACAGAGCGAGACAGACACACCCAGATCAAATGTTTTTCTTTCTGATGGGTATTCCCTGAGGTGCCTATTCTAAGTGGGTGTCTACCATATGGAGTGCTATTGGCCAGAGATAAATATACCTTGATCCATTGTGAAATGCACGTTGTTTTACTTAAACATACATCTGCTGATATCTCAAGAGTTGAGTATGTCAACATCCCACTATCTAGATTGGCACCTTGACATAATTGGCTTTAGGCCAAAGGGACTGCAAAAGTTTGGAGATATAAAATTTCTTGCTTCTGAGGATTTACAATCTCTTCTTTTTTGCTTATACTTCTCTTGTACTTAGTTACTAAGTCCTTGAATAGCTCTGTATCCACAGATAATAGCGTATTCCCAGTCCTGGTGCCAACTTTCTATCTCAAACTGTTATCGAGATAAACAAGAGTTGTGAATATTATTGTATCAAACTAATAGTCAATGTCGGGACCTATGCTCTCCTCAAAATGTATAAATGAACTGGACTTGGGTATACTGGCACAATATTAGAAATTACAGATGACAAAAATAGTAAGTGTGGTTAACTATGAAAAGGAATTTATGTGACCAGAAGCACATACACAGGTTAGTAGATTGGGCAAGTTGCGTATAACTAAATTTAATACGGACAAATGGAAGTTAACATATTCTGGGAAAAGGAAATATACAAGGAGTAGAAGAGCAGAGACGCTTCAGGGTTCAGATAAACAATTCTTTAAAAGTGGGAGGTCAAGTTGATAACAAAGCTGTTAAAAAAAAAGGCATATGGTTTCAACAACACAAAAGCAAAGAAATAATGTTAAACCGACACAAATCAATGGTTATGTAGGAGCTAAAATATTATGTCCAGTGTTGGGTGTGCTACATTAGGAAGGATGTTCGGGCCATGGAGAGGGTGCAGAAGAGATTCACTAGGATGACATCAGGAATAAAGGGGTTTAATTATGAGGAAAGTCAGTGAAAGTGAAGTGTTTGAAATGCTGACACTGGTGCATATGAAATAGAAACCCCATTTTCCACAACCTTAATGATAGGCATATGGTCTTCTTTAGGCTTCAATCAGCTTAAGAAAAGAGTTGCTGAAGTAATTAATGGCCTGCTTCATATTGTGCCGCACCCAATTTGCAAAGAAAACTATTTGGAAAAAAGCCAGCTCAACAAGCCTTCAGTACAAGTTGTAAAAATGCAATTGTCAGTCCAGTATGTGGATCTCTAGCAGAGCAAGACTACACCTTCTTCTGGCAGGGCAGGGATCCTGACGAACCAAGACAGCATGGAGTGGGCTTCGCCATCAGAAACTCCTTGCTCAGCATGATAGAGCCTCCCACAAATGGCTCGGAATGCATACTGTCCATCCGAATGCTCACCACCTCTGGCCCAGTACACCTACTCAGCATCTATGCTCCAACACTCTGCTCCCCACCTGAAGCTAAAGATCAGTTCTACGAGGAACTCCATAACATCTTTAGCAGCATCCCCAACACCGAGCACCTATTCCTGCTGGGGGACTTTAATGCCAGGGTTGGGGCCGACCATGACTCATGGCCCTCCTGCCTTGGGCGCTATGGCGTTGGAAGGATGAATGAGAATGGGCAAAGACTGCTTGAGTTGTGTACCTATCATAACCTCTGCATCACCAACTCATTCTTTCACGTTAAACCCTGTCACCAGCTTTCATGGAGGCACCCAAGATCACGTCGTTGGCACCAGCTAGACCTCATTGTCACAAGGCGAGCCGCCTTAAACAGTGTTCAAATCACACGCAGCTTCCACAGTGTTGACTGCGACACCGACCACTCCCTGGTGTGCAGCAAGGTTAGACTCAGACCAAAGAAGTTGCATCATTCCAAGCAGAAGGGCCACCCGCACATCAACACCAGCAGAATTTCTCACCCACAGCTGTTACAAAAATTTCTAAATTCACTCGTGTCAGCCCTTCAAAACACTCCCACAGGGGATGCTGAAACCAAGTGGGCCCACATCAGAGACGCCATCTATGAGTCAGCTTTGACCACCTACGGCAAAAGTGCGAGGAGAAATGCAGACTGGTTTCAATCTCATATTGAAGAGCTGGAACCTGTCATAGCCGCTAAGCGCATTGCACTGTTGAACGACAAGAAAGCCCCCAGCGAGTTAACATCCGTAGCACTTAAAGCAGCCAGAAGCACTGCACAAAGAACAGCCAGGCGCTGCGCAAACGACTACTGGCAACACTTATGCAGTCATATTCAGCTGGCCTCAGACACCGGAAACATCAGAGGAATGTATGATGGCATTAAGAGAGCTCTTGGGCCAACCATCAAGAAGATTGCCCCCCTCAAATCTAAATCAGGGGACATAATCACTGACCAACGCAAACAAATGGACCGCTGGGTTGAGCACTACCGAGAACTGTACTCCAGGGAGAATGTTGTCACTGAGACTGCCTTCAATGCAGCCCAGCCTCTACCAGTCATGGATGAGCTGGACATACAGCCAACCAAATCGGAACTCAGTGATGCCATTGATTCTCTAGCCAGCAGAAAAGCCCTTGGGAAGGACAGCATTACCCCTGAAATAATCAAGAGTGCCAAGCCTGCTATACTCTCAGCACTACATGAACTGCTTTGCCTGTGCTGGGACGAGGGAGCAGTACCTCAGGACATGCGCGATGCCAATATCATCACCCTCTATAAAAACAAAGGTGACCGAGGTGACTGCAACTACCGTGGAATCTCCCTGCTCAGCATAGTGGGGAAAGTCTTTGCTCGAGTCGCTCTAAACAGGCTCCAGAAGCTGGCTGAGCGCGTCTACCCTGAGGCACAGTGTGGCTTTCATGCAGAGAGATCGACCGTTGACATGCTGTTCTCCCTTCGTCAGATACAGGAGAAATGCCGCGAACAACAGATGCCCCTCTACATTGCTTTCATTGATCTCACCAAAGCCTTTGACCTAGTCAGCAGATGTGGTCTCTTCAGACTACTAGAAAAGATTGGATGCCCACCAAAGCTACTAAGTATCATCACCTCATTCCATGACAATATGAAAGGCACAATTCAACATGGTGGCTCCTCATCAGACCCCTTTCCTATCCTGAGTGGCATGAAACAGGGCTCTGTTCTCACACCCACACTTTTTGGGATTTTCTTCTCCCTGCTGCTTTCACATGCGTTCAAGTCCTCGGAAGAAGGAATTTTCCTCCACACAAGATCAGGGGGCAGGTTGTTCAATCTTGTCCGTCTAAGAGCGAAGTCCAAAGTACGGAAAGTCCTCATCAGGGAACTCCTTTTTGCTGACGATGCTGCTTTAACATCTCACACTGAAGAGTGCCTGCAGAGTCTCATCGACAGGTTTGCTGCTGCCTGCAATGAATTTAGTCTAACCATCAGCCTCAAGAAAATGAACATCATGGGACAGGACGTCAGAAATGCTCCATCCATCAATATTGGCCACCACGCTCTGGAAGTGGTTCAAGAGTTCACCTACCTTGGCTCAACTATCACCAGTAACCTGTCTCGAGATGCAGAAATCAACAAGCGCATGGGAAAGGCTTCCACTGCTATGTCCAGACTGGCCAAGAGAGTGTGGGAAAATGGCGCACTGACACGGAACACAAAAGTCCGAGTGTATCAAGCCTGTGTCCTCAGTACCTTGCTGTATGGCAGCGAGGCCTGGACAACGTATGTCAGCCAAGAGCGACGTCTCAATTCATTCCATCTTCGCTGCCTCCAGAGAATACTTGGCATCAGGTGGCAGGACCGTGTCTCCAACACAGAAGTCCTCGAGGTGGCCAACATCCCCAGCTTATACACAGTACTGAGTCAGCGGGGCTTGAGATGGCTTGGCCATGTGAGCCACATGGAAGATGGCAGGATCCCCTAAGACACATTGTACAGCGAGCTCGCCACTGGTATCAGACCCATCGGCCGTCCATGTCTCCACTTTAAAGACGTCTGGAAACGCGACATGAAATCCTGTGACATTGATCACAAGTCGTGGGAGTCAGTTGCCAGCGTTCGCCAGAGCTGGCGGACAGCCATAAAGGCGGGGCTAAAGTGTGGCGAGTCGTAGAGACTTAGCAGTTGGCAGGAAAAAAGACAGAGGCGCAAGGGAAGAGCCAACTGTGTAACAGCCCCGACAATCAAATCTTTCTGCAGCACCTGTGGAAGAGTCTGTCACTCTAGAATTGGCCTTTATAGCCACTCCAGGCGCTGCTCCATACACCACTGACCACCTCCAGGCGCTTACCCATTGTCTCTCGAGATAAGGAGGCCAAAGAAGATGCATAAAGCAAATACCATTGTTTAAGTCTGGAATTTACGATTATATCAACCAATGGCAAGTGGTAGGTTAATATTTACTGATGCACCTGTGCTTCATTTGCATTTTAAAGAACAGCTGGCCCTTTGCTACTAATTGATCCATGTTGTTAGAAAAAAGACGCTCTTCTCCCATACATTTCTTTTTAGTTTCTTCAGATGCATGAAGCTGAGGAACTGGATAGGATAGATACTCATCTTTCGCCACCAGGACATAACTCTGCCCAGTCTCTATCAGCTGGCTGCAAGGTTCTATGTGAAATGGGAAGTCACAATCCAAGTCCCTATTGGGCACGAATCAACAGCACAGAAATTGATTAATTAATTCATCAATCAATCAGCAATTTCACTCAGAAAATTCTGTGTTGGAAATGGGGGGAAATGTCACATTGGTGAAGGAAGGCTGTTTTCCCAAGGTTGCCTCTGTAAACCTGAGGTCATCCAAAACTATTGCCTAACTCACACCAAGTCCCCTTCACCCATTACCCCTGTGCTTGCTGGCCTATATTGGCCCCCGGTTAAGCGATTTCTTAATCGTAAAATTCTCATCTTTGTTTTCAAATACCTCTATGGCCTTGCCACCCCCCACACCCCCAATCTCTGTAATCTCCTCCAGCCCTAAAACCCTCCAAGATATCTGCATTCCTCCAATTCTGGCCTTTTGCTCCTACCTGATTTTAATTACTCCACAATTGGCAGCCATGACTTCAGCTGCCAAGGCCCTAATCTCGAAAATTCCCTCTCAAAACCTCTCCAATTCTTTACCGCTCTTACCTCCGTTAAGGTGCTCCTTAAAACCTACCTCTTTGACCAATCTTTTGGCCATCTGCCCCAATATGTCCTTATGCAGCTCAATGTCAAACTTTGTTTGCTAACGCTCCTGTGAAGTGCCTTCGGACATTTTACTGTATTAAAGCGGCTATGTAAATACAAGTTGTTTTTGTTATTGAGACTGAGGCACATTAATTGGACAATTCGGCATCTGGCTGTGCTCCGGCTTGATGCTGACATTGGTTGCCTGAAATGGAAACAATTTCATTCCCCAGCATTGAGATCCTGCACCTTGATAAGCACAATTATCAATTTAAAATAGGGGCATAAACCCTACTCTCTGGTCTCTTTTCTATCATTGGATGTTAAGAAGGTGCATAAAGCAGCCCATGTCAAATTTGCCCCCATCTCATTAGATAAGTATCTCTCACTGCTCACAGTGTACTAGTAATAGAGTGGTAAATACTGGGAACTCACTCACTGAGAACTGTACTGCAAATGTGAACTCACATCCTACTATTCCAGGATACAGCTTTTGGGAGCCCTTGAATGCACCCTTGGTATTACTCCAATTACGTGACCTCCTCAAGCTTTTACTCGTGTGCTAATCATATCAGTGAAGAAAGTAAATATATTTTGTTAAAAGTATTATCCCTGTGTCTCTGGATATCATGATTCTTCTCCAAAATCACCAGAGTTTTTTTTTTTTACCTAACTCTTGTTTTGAAAACTGTAAATTGTAAATACAATAATTTCTGTACTATTTAATATAATTTATTTTTATGTATACAGGTAGACAATATGAGTGCTTATTATACCTTTACCTATCTCTATCACTGTCTAACAAGAATGTTACTGACTGACATATGGAAATGTTGGCCTGAATGTTACTGAGGGCTTCAGGACCCCAATGATGGTTGAAAAGCATGTCCACACTTGCTGGCAGTGGGACCCACCCTATCCCCTTGGTAATTTTACTGTAGGCGGCCTCCTAATTGTGGATTAAGAATGGCAGACAGGCCCCTGATGCTGCTAGTCCAATCGGAGGGCCGACAGCTCTGAAGCCTCAGCAGTGGCACATGGAGAGGTGGTCACTGCTGAGGAAGACAGGAAACCTCAGGCCTCCAACAGGTAAGTAAAACAAAAACAGGAAAAATTCAGGGGGTTGGGGTCAGAGTGCAAACCCCTCTGGGGAGATGGTTGGGGCCGTGGGGGCTGCCTTCCCTACCCACGCCCCCCTCCTTGGGCCATGGAGTCTCCAGCTCTGATGGCCCCCCCAGGCTGCCACTGGGATGTTGCCTCCATTAAGCTAGCGGTCTCCCCATTCAGAGTGGGTGTTGCCCTGCCATCAGCTCTGTAAAATGGCTGATCTGATTGTAACCTCAACTCCATATTCCCACCAACCCTCGATAACCTTTCACCCCCTTGTCTATCAAGAATCTATCTACCTCTGCCTTAAAAGTATTCAAAAACACTGATTCTACCGTCTTTTGAGGAAGACAGTTACAAAGACTCACAACCCTCAGAAAAAAGTTCTCCTCATCTCTGTCTTAAATGGGCAACCCCTTACTTTTAAACAGTGACACCTAGTTCTAGAGTCTCGCACAAGAGGGAACATCCTTTCCACATCCTTCCTGTCAAGACCCCTCAGGATCTTATATGTTTCAATCAAGTCACCTCTTACTCTCCTAAACTCCAGCGGATACAAACCTAGCCTGTCCAGTCTTTCCTCATAAGACAATCCACCCATTCCAGGTATTAGTCTAGTAAACCTTCCCTAAACTGCTTCCAACACATTTACATTCTTCCTTAAATAAGGAGACCAATACTGTACACAGTACTCCAGATGTGGTCTCACCGATGTCCTGTAACATAACCTCCCTACTTTCGTATTCAATTCCCCTCGCAATAAATGATAACTTTCTATTAGCTTTCCTAATTATGTGCTGTACCTACACACTAATCTTTTGCGACTCATGCACTGGGCCACCCAGATCCCTCTGCATCTCAGAGCTTTGCAATCTCTCACCATTTAGATAATATGTTTCTTTTTTATTCTTCCTGCCAAAATGGACAATTACGCATTTTCCCACATTATACTCCATTTGCCAGGTTTTTGCCCACTCACTTAACCTGTCTATATCCCTTTGTAGCCTCCTTATGTCCTCTTCATAACTTACTTTCCTACCTATCTTTGTGTCATTAGCAAATTTAGCAACCATACCTTCGGTCCCTTCATTCAGGTCATTTTATATAAATTGAAAAACGTTGAGGCTCCAGCACTGATGCCTGTGGCACAACACTAGTTACATCTTGCCAACCAGAAAATGACCCATTTATGCCTACTCTCTGTTTCCTGTTAGCTAGCCAATCTTCTATCCATGCCAATATGTTACCCCTTACATCATGAGCTTTTATTTTCCGCCATAACCTTTGATGTGGCACCTTATCAAATGCCTTCTGGAAATCTAAGCACTGTACATCCACCAGTTCCCCTTTATCCACAGCACATGTTACTTCTTTAAAGAATTCCAATAAATTTGTTAAACGCGATTTCCGTTTAACAAAACCATGTTGACTCTGCCTGATTACCTTGAATTTTTCAAAGTGCCCTGCTATAACATCTTTAATAAAAACAAGAAATTTTGGAATTACTCAGCAGGTCTGGCAGCATCTGTGGAGAGAGAAGCAGAGTTAACATTTCAAGTCAGTGACCCTTCATCAGAACTGGTACTTGCCAGTATTCAGCCCAAGTCTGGATATTGTCCATCTTCTTATTTTCCATTATTTCTATAGGACCAACGCTCACTTTTTTAACTCTTCTTTTTAAAGTATCTATCGAAACTCTTACTATTTGTTTTATATTTCTAGCTAGCTTTCTCTCGTACTCTAATTTTTCCCTCCTCATTAATCTTTTAGTTGTTCTTTGCTGTACTTCATATTCTGTCCAACCTTCTGACCTGCTACCTATCTTTGCGCAATGATATGCTTTATCTTTAAGTTTGATACTATCTTTAACTTTTTTAGTTAACCTTGGATGGTGGGTCCTCCCCTTGGAATTTTTCTTTCTCATTGGAATGTATCTATTCTGTGTATTCTGAAATATCCTCTTCAATGTCTGCCACTACTTCTATTGATCTATCCCTTAACCTGATTTGCCAGTTCACTTTAGCTAGCTCTGCTTTCATCACCTCAGAATTGCCCTTATTTAAGTTTAAAATATTTGTCTTGGACCCACTCTTCTCTCCCTCAAACTGAATGCAAAATTCAATCATATTATGATCGCTGTTGCCTAGGGGTGCCTTCACCATGAGGTGATTAATTAATCCTATCTCATTGAACAATACCAGGTCTAGTTTCGCCTGCTCTCTGGTTGGCTCCAGAACGTGCTGTCATAAGAAACTATCTCGAACATATTCTATGAGCTCCTTATCCAAGCTACCTTTGCCCATCTGATTTTTCCAGTCTTTTTGTAGATTAAAATCCTCCATGAATATTGCTGTACCTTTCTGACAAGCTCCCATTATTTCTTCCTTTATATCTCATCCTACCCTGTGGTTACTGATGGGGGGGCCTGTACACGACTCCCATAAGTGATTTCTTGCCTTTACCATTTCTCATCTTGCCCCAAACCACTTCTATATCCTGGTTTCCTGAACCTAGGTCATCCCTCTATTGTGCTAATACCATCATTAATTAACAGAGCCACCCCTCTACCTTTTCCTAGCTTTCTGTCCTTCATAAATGTCATGTACCCTTTAATATTCAGGTCCCAATCTATGTCATCCTGCAGCCATGTCTCTGTAATGGCTATCAGGTCATACCTACTAATTTCTATCTGCACTATCAGTTCATCTCTTTTGTTTTGAATGCTATGCGCATTCAGCCTTTAGTTTTATTATTTTTGTAACTTCTAGCCATATCTGCTGATTTACTCTTAGATTTGTACTGTCTGTCCCTTCCTGTCACGGTCTGTTTATCATTTCCCATATTATTACCTTTCTCTCCTGCCTTGTCTCTACTCTTTGATTTCCCACATCTTCCAAAATTTGATACCTTGTCCCCACTATTTAGTTTAAAACCCTCTCTACTTCCTTAGTTATGCAGCTCGCTCAAACACTGGTTCTAGCATGGTTCAGGTGTAGACTGTCCCACTGTACAGCCCCCACTTTCCCTAGTACTGGTGTCAATGCCCCAGAAAAACCAAACTCACTTCTACCACACCGGTCTTTGAGCCATACATTCATTTATCTAATCTTATTTGCCCTATGCCAATTTGCATGTGGCTCAGGTAATTAGAATTAGAATTAGAACATTACAGCACAGTGCAGGCCCTTCGGCCCTCGATGTTGCGCCAACCTGTGAAACCATGATTATTACCTATGAAGTTCTGCTTTTTTAATTTAGAACCTAGCTCCTCATACTCCCTCAGCAGAACCTCTTTCCTAGTTCTACCTATGTCATTGGTACCTACATGGACGACAACCATTGGATCCTCTCCCTCCAACTGCCCAGAGCAGATGTCCCAACCCTGGCACCAGGCAGGCAACACAGCCATCACTCTCAGCTGCACAGAACTGTGTCTATCCCCCTGACTATGCTCTCCCCTGCTCCCACTACATTCCTATTTACCCTCCCTACTTGAATGGCTTCCTGTGCCATGGTGCTATGCTCAGTTCACTCATCCACCTTGCAACCCTTACTTTCATCCACACAGGTTGAGAGTGTCAGAGAAAACTTCTAAACCTATTTGTGAAGAAGATACTGAGACTCAGATGCTTTGGTGGAGACTATTGCTTACCACAGAACTTACTTCCCCACTCCTGACAATCCCCAGCCAGTGCTGGCTGCCTCTACTTTATATATACATCTGAGTACAATTAACTAATCAACACCCAACACTTGTTCCCCCTATTACCTTCAACTACTAGGTATTTAACATCCAACAACAGAACTTTATTAGACACTAACAGAGAGAACCTTGAACCTGTTAGACAATTGGAAAGGCTGAGGCTCCTCCACCTCTGTGTTCTGGGTCCCCATACCTGCCTCACTTGCACTCACACCCTCCTGTCCCTGACCATGGACCAAATCAGAACAGCCAATGCTAATGGGTGTGAATACTTCCTGGTACAAAGTGTCTGGATAACTTCTCTCTCCCTGATGTGTTGCAGTGTCTGCAGCTTGGCCTATAGCTCATTAGCTCTGAGCCGAAGTTCCGCGAGCCACAGACACTTACTACAGACATGGTGTTCACAAGTTCCCACATACTGCAGCTGCAACACATCACCTGCCCTGTCATCTTATTGTGTTTTAAATAATTAATTAATTATTTACTTAATTAATATTTTAGCTAATGGCACTTCTCACCAGCATTTACTCCACTAATTTAAACCTTGGTAATACAATAATCCTTACCTCTTAAAAATAAAACAAAATAGCAGACTCACCAGCTTCTTACTTCCCTTCTGCTTATGTGCCTTAATTAATTATAAGGTAGTTACATAAATTTTAATTTTAAGATTTTTGTTCTAATTTCTACCTATTAACACACACACCCTAAAAGTGGTGTACTGATCTAGATATTTACAAATACTCCCTAACAGCAGTTACTCACCATCCAATCACCTTAGTTTTCTGTGATGTCACTGTTTGAATTTTTTTTAAACTCAGTCAACACGCACTGACTCCTGAAACTGTCTAGGTGCTCCCTTGCAGGTCCGACTCCACTCCTGTCCCGAAGCTAAGTGCAGGCCCTGAGCCTGGCTCTGTATTTATCCACTCCTGCTGTTTAGCGGCTCCCTCGCAGGTCTGACTCCACTCCTCTCCCGAAGGTAGTTGCAGGCCCCGGGCCTGGCTCTGTATTTATCTGCTCATGCTGTTTAGCTGCTCCCTCATAGGTCTGACTCCACTCCTCTCCCTCTCCAGATTTGTGCTTCTCCGCATTGAGAAAAGCAAGTCTTACAACTCTAGCAAGGGCTATTGTGTGGCACTTTTGGAGCAGCTCAGATTTATTTTGGAACTCTGCATTATGTAAATCAGCCCTTCCTATAGCCCTCATGGCCCTCCACATTGCTCATGTCTTCTACACCTTGCCGTGTTCCAGACATGATGTTTTTCCCGTGCCCTTCCATTAAAAATTCAAAACTGCTGTTGATAAGCCTATTAACGAGCTCCACAATGAGCTCAACAGGCAATTAATTGGGGGAATGTGGGCTTGTCATTCCCTCCCTCCCAGCGTCCCTTTAAAAATAGTTTCAGGTTCTGGAGATGGTGGGACCCAATGCCAACCTCCGAGAATGTGATCTTCAAATCATGTGTGCACCCCCTCTTGCCCCCAGATGCCTTTAAAAATCCGGCCCATGGTAATTGGCAAAAGAACTAGAGAAGAGATGATGAGTTTTTTTTTTACACAGTGAGCTGTTATGATGAGGAATGAGCTTTCAGAAAGGATGGTGGAAGCAGATTCAATAGTAACTTTGAAAAGGGAATTGGGCAAATACAAAACATTTGGAGAGCTTTGGAGAAAGTGGGACTATTTATACAGCTCTTGGGTCAGTCCGAGAGAGTCTTTGCACAATACAGATAACAGTCCCAAGTACCTGTTGTAACACTGTCACAAAGACAAAACTTAGCTTATCCCAGGGATTTAAGTACTATAACAATAGAATTAGAGTTAAGGTTAACTGCGTTTTGCCAAAGAAAAATGTTGTTCTTACAAGAAAAATTATCTTAGCATAAATTGCACTGTATTTAGGTAATCGTGTCACTTTCTTTTTGCTGCCAAGAAAACAAGTTACTACAAATGGTCTTGCGTGACACTATAGTTTGTGGCTCAGTGTTAATATGTGAATATCCATACAAGTTCAGGAAAGTGTTCAGTGAACAGGTGGTGACTTTGGTGACTGAATTATGCCTGATCCTTCAGTTCTAATATTATCAAAAGTGTGTGAACTCTATCTCACTTACAGATTTGAATAGCTTTTTATACTTTCTCCTCAGTTGACTCAGTTAGCTGAATGTCTTGATATGCGATATGCTTTACAGCTTAGGAAAACAAAACTTTTTTTCTGCGTGAACAACCCTCAGAAGAGAAGTAATCTATAAACTTCAAGTTTATATTTATTTTTCCATCTGTCCTAATTGTTTCCATGAGCTCACAAACTTATCTAACTTCAAAAGCAAAGTTTACCAGTGGACTGCCAACAGAACATTTCATGGACGATTTCCGAAGTTGGTGAAAATAGTTCAATGCAATCTGATGTCGCATTTTATTACCATTAAGTCAAAAACATTTTCCTGGTATTAGCTGAAAAAACAGTAAGAAAGTGCCAAGTTTACCTAGGAATCCTTGGAGCTCCAATTACAGGCAACAGAATATAAGAATGAGATTTGCACATTTGCAGCTTCTTGTTAGTTATGAATGTGGCTTCAAAGCTACTGCACATATGTTGTACAAAGATGTATCTGTGAATTCCAAGTGTGCAGTTCTCCAATGGTTGGGGCTGTGGTATTGAGGGGGGGGGGGGTCATCGAGGGGGCCATATCTTGGGGCAGAATCCAGATCTGACAAGTTTTCACACCATTGATAAATAAATATAGATTTGCATTTCATGGAAGAAGGAGGGGCCCTTCTGCTCCATTATATTGCAGTCCCAGAAAGACTGATTGCTGTCACTTCAGGGATCAGATCAAAAAATCAAAAAATGATTAAAATTCTTCTTCAGCTAATCTGGGCTTCGGGCTCTTCCTTTTGGAGTGGCAAGATGCCGCTCCAACTTTCATCTGCTTCAGCAGGGTGGATGTCCTTGTTGCATCAGCACAGACGTGGGCACAGAACCTATTATGGTACTGAGCCCATCTCCCGCATCTGGGATGGGGCCATCATGAGGCCGTAGCATTGATAGAAATCCCAGCCTGCCACATAAAAGACATTGCAGAATCTTTTCCTTCCTAACTCCCTAAAATCTGCTTTCAGGACATCATCCCTCTTTCTACCTTGGTCTTTGGTACTAATGAGGACCATGATCTCTGGTTGTTTTCCCCCCATCCCCCCCCCCCCCCCAGAAGGATGTCCTGCAGCTGCTCCGTGATATCCTTGACCCTGGCACCAGGGAGACAACACACCATCCTGGATTCACGTTTACTGCTGCAGAAATACCTGTCTGATTCCCCGACTACTGAATCCCTTATCTCTATTGCAATTCCACTCTTCTTCCTTCCCTCCTGTGCAGCTGAGCCACCTGTGGTTCCATAGAGTTTGCTCTGGCTGCACTCCCCTGAGGAACCATTGCTCTCACCAGTATCCTAAATGGAAACCCGATTAGCAAGCAAGATAGACTCAGGGGAGTCCTGCGCAGCCTGCCTGGCAATCACCCATTCCCTTGCTGCCTGCATGCTCCTAAGCTGTGATGTGACCACCTCCCTATACATGTTATCCATGTAGTCCTCTGCCTCGCAGATACACAACAGTGACTCCAGCCACTGCTCAAGCTCCTGAATCCGGAGCTCAAGCTTGTGCAGCCGGTGACACTTCCTGCAGATGTGTTCGTCTGGGACACGTGGTGCGTCCATAACTTCCCACATACGCAGGACATACATTCCACTTGGCTGAGCTGACCTGCCATACCGTAACTTTAAAAACTTTTTATTACAATAAGAAGTAAAATAACTTACCAGTTACCAATCAATTTCTTCTCCTGTACCGAAGAAAGAGGCAGCTACTGGAGGCTGAAAAAAAGGTAGAAGAAAGAAAGGAGCCCCTTCCTCTTGCACCAAACTCCCACTCTACACTCTGTGCACTCAAAGCAGCTCTCAGTGCAGTCAAATTTTTTCTTAATCTATAGTGCCCTTCCTTACCAAACTCCCTCACTGGTCTAATTCCAACAGCAGCAGGAAAACACCCTTAAGTACTGACTGATCAGTCACTTAAGGGCCTCAATTGGCCTTAGGGTGGGAAGGCCATCGTCGGTCTTTCCCGCCCCTGACTTAATCATGATACTAAGGGAAGGCGACGGGCTTTCTGTCCCCCAACTCCTTCCATCACAATTCTATGAGCCACCCCACCTCCTAATCCATCCCGGCGGGGAGGAGGGGGCATTAAATTCCGCCCTTCAGGTGGGTCTTCATTATTTGTTACAATATGCAGTATCAATCATGTTATATCAGAATGGCTGTAACTTTGAATGCAGCTTGATGTCAGCTACAACACTGCATCATCTTCAACAAAACAACAAGAATACTGAATGTAGATCTTTCACACCTGAACTTAAATGAACCTATTATTTTTCCACAGAAAAAATTCAGAACACAGGACAATACCCTTTGCTGCTTTTCACTGATGGTGTTTCATAAATATCACCACTGCAAATTTAACCTACTTTGTTTTGGTACAATTACCAATAGTATTTTCAAAAATATGTGAATCTGGCTTCAAGCAATTTTGTCCATAGATAAAATAGGGCTCAAATCATACTTGCAAATGGATGATTCTATTCCATTGGAGTCAGTTTGAAGCTGTTGCAGTTAACATTGACACGCTCATCATTGTTTCCATTCTACTTTTTCACCTCTTTAGCCCCTTGCCGGAACTCAAGGTCTGATATTGTTTAGGCCAGGTGAGGAGGAGCCTCAGGTCCCCTCTTGCCCTTCCTCCTGTTTGACCACAACAGGATTTATTCCTTTTAAACAGTGGTTGTGCTTACCACTTCTGCGAGTGTTTTACCTTTTTACCTTTACCGTGATTGCGAAAGAAACAATCAGACAGGTTTTCCTGAGTTTAAACAAGAAAGAGGTAAGTTTATTATACTTAACACTCTAACTCCAATTTAAAAATACTAAAAAATACGCTACATATTCACATACACATTCACATGAGAATCACACACACACAAATAGATTATAATGTGGAAAGTAGGGTTTTTGGTTGGATTAAAGTCCAGAATAAATAAAAGTTAAATACACAGTTTGAAGTTGGATGATTCGGTGATTGGCTGGCTGGAGTTGTACTCGTGAAGTCCTTGGTTGGTCAAAGTACACTTTGGCTGACTTGCTTTGCTCAGGGTTTTCTTGAAGGCAGAATTGTAGTTGGCTCTCTTCCCCTGGCTGTAGCAGTCTGTAGGCTCGGAGGGTCCACAGTCACAGATGGTTTTCAAACTTGATGTTTTCTGGAGAGAGAGAGAGAGAGAGAAAGAGAGAGAGAGAGAAAGGGAAGCACACAGCTTTCTCTGCTGCTGCAGTCTCAGTTACTGCTTGTCTTCTTTGTCCAAAGAAAACAAAACCAG
The DNA here is from genome assembly GCF_036365525.1 of Heterodontus francisci. Classification (NCBI taxonomy): domain Eukaryota; kingdom Metazoa; phylum Chordata; class Chondrichthyes; order Heterodontiformes; family Heterodontidae; genus Heterodontus; species Heterodontus francisci. Next base: position 76,118,407 of record NC_090374.1, on the reverse strand, counting down.
CTTCCCCCCTGAGATGAACTGATGGTCACATGGCTGCTTCAGGTTTTCTGGAACCTTCTAATGAAGTTCAAGGTTAGGAATTGGCTCCACATGCCCCAGGATACCAATTTGCACTTGGTGGAAGGTCTGCTTTTCCAAAGTCAATATATTAGGATTGCTTTGACTGTTGTGCTAATGAGGCCATTTTAGGTAATTCAATCACTTAGAGCAAGCCATTGTCCTGGGTCCCTGCTACTCAACTCTCTGGCTCCGGGTGGATCTTTTGAATATGAAAAGGTGTTTCAGATTCAAATTGTGGTGGCCATTTTGGCTGCTAGTTTTTTTTAAAGTTACTGTAGGATTTTTTCCAATAAAAGTCTAATGTATGTTTCCAACCAATTAAATTAATATTTCTCATTTGACATATGGGGTTTTCTTGACAATTATACAGAATTAAATAGAATTTACTGTATAGAGACAGGCCACTTGGCCCAATAGGTCTATGTGCGTTGATGCTCCAAACAAGTTGTTATTTCTTTCATTGGCAGACTCAGAACAGAACAAGGATCAAACCCTGGGGTCTGTATGATTCAAGGCTGCAACACATTTTACCAATCTGTAGGGGAGCTTACATTTATAAAAATACATTTCTCAACATCTGCAACTTATTCAACTTTAGATTATGGTGAGGTGCATGGTGAGTCAAAAGAGAGCTAATCACCTGCATACAAAGAAGCCATTGGCATTAACATGATTCACCCTTACTCTATGTATTTTCCCTTGATATATGAATAAGAGCTAGTCTCAAAAAATAAAGTATTTGTAGTGCCATCCACTGTGAAGATACTGAATTTATCGAAGTCAAATTCAATTAGAGTACCACAGGATTTATGTCCTCATGCCACAGATCCCTGCAGTTTACTGAAATGTTGTTGGCCTGCAAATAGCTGGAATTCAGGATGCAATGGCAATGTTCTGAGTAAGGAAACCAGGCAGCATTGTAATTGGTCTTCATTATGAAAAATTCAATTATTACCATAATGGAAGGTGCTAGAAGAGGCTTTCTTAACACATAAGCATCTTTAGCTCCTATAGCTCAGGAAATATTATATGGCAAGGGTCAGAAATTGCAATTTTAGTAGTTTGATTTTTTTTTAAAACATGTGCATGTGATTAGCCATCCCCTTTCTTGGAGAATGTGCTGCAAGGTATGAACTGATGCATTGTGGTTGGAGAGAAATGTCTTTGGAAAAGAAATGTATTTGTAGTTCAGGTTTAAATGGAGCTGTTACCAACCATAACTTGGGTGTAGCTTCAATGATACAGTAATGTTGACATTTTTCCGAGAGTCACGCATTTGCTAGTCCTTATCTATACATGGGGAAAAGGAGTAATTATGTGGTAACTGTGGATCACTTCTGCTTTAATTCAGACACAGAAATATGTTTCATTTTTCCAAGGTACAGCACTTTAAACAAATTAATCTTCCAGCTCAGCTTGTTTCAAAAGCAATATAAAATCCTCCACTGGGTCTCAAAATATTTCCATTCCAGAGCAAAATTAATTTTAAACTCCACTTGAATGTCATATAAGTACAAATTTTCCCAGATCAGCATGTCAAAAAGGGAAAACCCCAAATTCAGATTTTTGTTTGAAATACTGAGCTTTTAATTAGATATTTCACATTTTTTAAACACTCATCATTTTTAACTGCATTTCATCTTTGGTTTTCTGTGAGTCTCATAATTACATGCATTTTTCTTCAATTGACATTAGTAAAGTAAATCGACAGCATTCAAGAAATCTGTTGCAATTAAGTTCAATAGGCGACTTACATTTGTACAGACCTCAGAACATCGCAAAGCACTTTAAAGCCAATTAAGTACTTTTGAAGTGTAGTCACAATTGGAATGTAGGAAATGCGACAGCCAATTTGCACATGACAATGTCCCACAAATGGCGATGTGATAATGAGCAGATAATCTGCATTGGTGTTGTTGGTTGATGGACTAATATTGGCCAGGACACTGAGGAGAATTCCCTTGCTCTTCTTCAAAATGATGCCATGGGATCTTTTACATCAACCTGAGAGGACAGACAGAGCCTTGTTTTAATGTTTCATCTGAAAGACAGCACCTCTGAGAGTGCAGCCCTTCCCCAGTACTACTAGTGTTAGCCTAGATCATGGTTGTCCAACATAAGGCCCATGGGCCAGGATCTGTCCTGCCAAAGGTTTCCATCTGGCCTGCAGATGTATTTCAGAGAGGAGAAATTTCCCATTGTCTTCTTCTTTCAAACTGGCTTTTTTAAAAGGTAGCAAGTCTGTTTCACAGCTGACAGGTGCTGACATTGGGAACAGCGGTTTCCCAACTTCGGACAGATTCGGGGTTTACCATTAGGTTCCACCTTTTTTAAAAGCCTGTCAGAAAACCCCGAATCTGACTGACGTTGGAAAATCACTGTTCCCAATGACAGCACCTGTCATCTATGAAACTTGCTTGCGACTTTTAAAAAAAAAAGCTGACCAACCACAAAGCTGCTCTGCTGAGCATTCCCGCTCCCTGCAACTGTCAAGAGAGAGAGGAGAGAGAGAGAGATGGGGTGGGGGGGACAGAGAAATAGAGAGAGACAGCGAGGCGATGTTGGGGGGGAGAGAGAGAGTGGGGTGGAGACAGAGAGAGGGGGCAGAGAGAGAGAGAGAGAGAGGTAACAGAGAGAGGGGACAGAAAGAGGAGGGAACAGAGAGAGGGGCAGAGAGAGAAAGATGGGGGACATTGAGGGGGGGGACACAGAGAGTGAGGACGACATGGCGGGGGAATAACAAGAGGGGGGAACAACACAGAGGGTGGGAACGCAAAGAGGAGGGACACAGGGAGAGAAAGAGAGAGAGTGATCAAGATCACTGCTGATAGATGGACATCTATCCAGAATACTCTGCATCGCTACAAGTGTGCAGACAAACATTGATTGCTTGTGCAAGCAAAAAAATGCCAGGTATCTCACTAAATCAGTGTCCAATATAGTGATGAGAAAGTAAGTCAATAAATTAATCTCATTTAAAGCTTCTTCACAAAAATGCACATTTGTTTTTGTTTTGATTAATAGTAAGATACATTTTTAATGCTTTTATCTTTCCGAAATTGTCTCACCGGCCCCCTATGTAATACAAAAATTGTAATGTGGCCCCCACGCGAAAAGGTTGAATAACCCTGGCCTAGATTTGTTTGCTCAAATCACCTGGAGTGGAATTTGAACCCACCACTTTCTGACGCAGGTGAGAGTGTTACCACTGAGTCACAGCTGACGGATTTCAAGAGTAAAGTTTTGTGGATTTACAAATTTTGACCAGTGTCTTGATTAATTAATTATTCAATTACTAAAAAAACACAAGGCTATCCTAATGTGGTAATGGGCCATATAAACCAAGAAAGTTAGAAGTCTCAGGTTTGATCCCAGAAGCAACCTCTAATATATGTTGAGTTGTCTTATTTTAACTGGTGTGGCTAATGGGGTGCTACAATTAGCCTCAGCACCTCTAGGTTCAGGAAGGAAAAATTCATCCAAGGCTATGGTTCCTGATCATTATTTAGGGGCTCCTGCTCAAAATTGTGTTCATATCACGTAAGCACAGGATTGAACTCATCTGTGGCAACCCCATAGTTGAACAGCTTGCAACTTTCATTTGCAAGAATCATACAAGCAGCATGCTGACATGGGAAGGGTGCCCAGATCAATTATCCTTGGAACTATAGAAGTGTCAATGGCTGCAAAATTCAGCTCCGTAGTGCCAGTAATTTTGGCACTACTCATGCCGGTTCAGTAGAAAAATGGCATTCATGCTGCTTCTGTCTACTTCAGGTGCAGCCCGCACTGAACACCACCTTGGTGAGGGCCTTAGCATGGACATTACGTACATGCCCCAAAGCTATGCAGCGTGGGCAGCTCGTGAGGTCAGTCAGCATCTTACGCTGATTTGACACTCAACCTTTCATTTTTGACTTGCTGCTGTAGTTAGCACCCTCTCTTAAACATGCACAGCTGAACATGCATTCAGCAGCATAAGGTCCTCTCCCACCAGTGCTACTTAAAGGATTCATCATTCAATCTGCAGGTTAATTGCTTATTACTTTCGATTGGCTCTTGCTGAGTTTCTGGAAGTACTGGGTGTTTGGAGGAATTCATAAAAGTTGGTAAAGTCTGCACGTTGGGAAGGCATTGGTTGCTATTGCAAGGGCTCTTCATACAACTTGCTGCCAGTCATGGCAGCTATAGTAGCAATCTCGAGGAACGGCATTTCATCTTCCAATTAGGCACTCTTATCTTCTGGACCCAATATTGAGTTCAACAAATTCAGAGCATGATTTCCATTTTTCATTTATTTTTATTTTATTTTTTAACCATGTGCCTTTCTTAAACCTGTTTTTCATGTTTTTGCTTTTTGATAGAGCTGTTCATTATTCTGTCATTAACACTCTCTCTGAACTAATGCTTTATCTTTTACTACAACTATTACCACTCCCTTTGCCTTTTGTTCCAAGACATTTCTGTCATTTAATCTCTCCTGTCTTCCACCCTATCACAGATCTTCTCTTTTGTTCTTCTTCCCCCAACACCACCCCCCCCCCTTTTCACTTTCTCAAAGCCTATTACATATCTAACCTTTGCCAGTTCTGATGAAAGGTTACAGACCTGAAGCGTTAACTCTGTTTCTCTCTCCACAGATGCTGCCAGACCTGCTGAGTATTTCTAGCACTTGCTGTTTTTATTTTATATTAGGAACTGCCTTTCCTGTTTTTGCAAAACATTGGAAGAGTGTTTGTTGTCAGCATAAATGAAATGCAAAACAAAATCAAGGAATGTCTGGCTTTCAAATATGCAATTAGCAACTATGAGGAAGTAGCAACTGCTTCCCACAATTCCTTGTTCACTTACAGTTCCACAAATAGTTTGTTCAGATCCTTTCCCAAGTAATCATTATTCCCATGTGAGCCTTGACGGTGAATAATGTCAATGCATAAAACCTGTGTTGTAGGCCAGGTGCCAGTTATAGGAACCAGCCCATTTTCCATTCCATTGATTTGCCTGCTCCTCAGTGCTGGTTTTAGGATCCAGCGGTAAATTGAATCTTACCCCCTGAGTGTAAGCAGCCTATTATAACACTAGGATTATCACAGCTGAACTTAAACTTGCCTAGACCCAGCATTCAAACATGATGCTTCCAGCAGGGGTCATTGGATAGTAGTCTAGAGTAGGAATCCTGATATTCTTCCTCCTAACCTGTGAACAATGGTTGAATTGTAGTTCTTCTGCCACCCCAGCTGAAATCAGCTAACACAGCAGTGACCAGGAATCAACCCTGGTTCAGCTATTCACTGGCTTAACCAGATGAGTCATCAGAAGAAGCCTTTCAATCCTTTTATAAGCTAAAAGCCATGTAAAATAAAACCACAAATGAATGAAAATGAAAAACAAGTACTTTTAGGATGTTCTGAAAGTTCAAAGAATGTTTTGCTTTTGTAATATAAGTTAATATAAAAATCATTAAAAAGATGCTGCAACTTTAAACTGATCCAGTAGTATCGTGGGTGGGGGGAGGGGGAGGGGGTTAGGATTGTCATCTGTCTGGTTTAGATTGGATATTCTGGTTTTCGAGTGTTCTATTTGAACGTTTCGAAAATGTAAACCAGACACCAAAACACCAACTTGAAATAGAAATCTGTTTTTTTCCAGTTCTGTGTTCTTTGAAATGAAGTTGTAAGTTATTAATGTTATTATGTGCTTTTATATTGTTCTTTCAATTTGTACTTAATGATCATGCAACCATAAGCATGCTCCCAGTGTTTGTGTTGGTGCATCGATTTTCCATGGCCTGTTGGATGTTTTCCATGGATCAATGATTCTGCCACGAGGCTAAGGAAAACAAACGTACCAGCATGAACTAACTGTAGGCTCCCAGATGTCAAGTTCCTATAATCTAAATGAAAAGTCCAAGATCTGAATGAAAAGAACAATATAATTAAAATTTTGAATAATTTTTATTAACAGGAAAGAAACAAAGAAGAGTTATCAAAATTATTAAAGGGATGTTGCGTTGTTTGGAAGTGATGCTTCGGTTGTACAGAGCCTTGATCAAACTCCATCTGGTGTATTGTGTTCAGTTTTGGGCATCGAGCCTCTGGTCTTGCAGGTGGAACAATACAGATTCACCAGATTGATACCAGGAATAGAAAGATTAAATTATGAGGACTGGTTGTAATAGGAATGCATACTTCTGAGATTGGAAGATAGAGGAGTGATCTTAATCAAGTTTTTAAAATGATAAAGGGATTTGATAGGGTATATACAGAGAATTTATTTCCTCTGATGGGGAATCCAATTCTACTGAATGGGAAGCCAGAAATAAAGTACAACTGTTTCAATTTCCTTATTTATGACACAGTGAAGAGTTTGAATGGCTAGAATGGTATTACCCTTTTGCTCTGGTACTTATGAGTAAATCCAACCCAGACTATTAGGAACAAGTTCAAAGCAAAATACTGCGGATGCTGGAAATCTGAAATAAAAGCAGAAAATGCTGGAAATACTCAACAGTTCAGGCAGCATCTGTGGAGAGAGAAACAGAATTAACATTTCAAGCCTTTCATCAGAATGGATTCATCACAGCATTAACAAAAAGAGTAACAGCATTAACATTTTTTAAAATTGATGAATTATTCTTTCATATGCATTTTCTAACATGTGTACATCCAAAGTTATTAAAGTTTAAAGTTGCACAAGGACTTTATAAACATCTTGTATTATAATTGGCACCGAGGAGTTTGACTTAGTCTTGAGGTTACTCTGTGCCACCATACTGGAACAAAGTAGAATGAACTTTAGTTCTCTTCTAGCCCATATTATATGTGATCTGGAGAGGCATGATACTAACACTGGATGGGGGTACTTTGGACAATAGTGTAAAATAGTTGATATCAGCTCGGCCGCCTTTTAAACACCTCTCGCAATTTTCATTTCCAAAACTGGGGGAAGTGTTTAAAAGGTGGCTAAGCTGCCATTTTACACGATTGTCCAAAGTCTAAATTACCTCGAAAGGTTAACTGACTGACCTCCTTCAGTTTCTCCACAGATGCTGCCTGTTATGACTTGCTGTGTGTTTCCAGTCTTTTACTGTTCTTGTTTTCAGATTTTCAGCATCTGCTTTTAATTTTTATTTTACTGATCTGATGTAATCACAGGGGGGAATTTTGTATAGAATTTCCTGAAGTGATATCAGGAAGTTTCCAGTTATATCATAGGTTCTGAAATTACAGAATGTCGCTGAAGTATGACTGTACACAAATTTCCCTGAATATCTTTAGCACTTCCATATTGTGTGAAACCTGATATTTGGTGTTGTGCAGTTGGCTCCAATCCAAAGACACTTGCCTTCCATTTGTTAAGGCTGGTGGTCAGAAGATCAGTCAAAATGTCCTGCTGTTGGCCTTTGCAAATCCTGGCAGGTGTATTTTCAAGTTGCACCTGACTGTGTAGATAGCATGTTGGAAGACAAAGCCACTAATATGGTGCAATATACAAGCAACTTGTAAACACAAATTTTAAAGCATAAGCACAGGAACAAGGCAGACCTAGTTTCAGTTTGTATGCTGACATCACTTTGATCATATTATATACTCAGTTCAACATAATTCCCTTTTCAGAAGCATCAATTAAAGGACATTCAAAATATTTGAGAAGCAAAATGTGCAGCTTACTACAAGCCAATAAATCCTGATGAATGAAGCCTTTTAAATCAAAATGTATTTATTAGGGTCAATGGGCTGGATTTAGTGCTCTGCCACCAGGCACGAAAGTGGTGGTGGGGGGAGGGGTGGGTGAACCCCCTTCGGCGGCCAGCAGGACCCGGGGCCACATCTTGTAAGCGGCAACCATTAAGGATGGCTGCATGCCCCCCAAGAGCAGCCAGCCAATCAGAGGGCTGGCAGTTCAGCAGCACCACCAGGAGTGGTGGCCACTGCTGGGGCTGCACCTGAAAGAGGAAGGTGGATAAATGGACGTGCTCCCTAACAACCAGATAAGGGGTCTGGAGTCGCTGAGGCCCTGGCAAGGTGGAAGGTGTTGATGAGGGCAGAGAGTTCCGTTGTCGTGGGGGCGGCCATTGCTGCTGGGAGGGGCCTCTCCCTTGGCCAAACAGTAACCAAATAGGAAGGACCCCTGCTGGATCCTGCCAGGCAGCCGCCGGAGTTTCCTGGTGGTCTTCCCATGCAGCGGAGAGCCCTCCCGCTGCTGGTGAAATGCCAGTGGAGGCAGGAAGAGGCTCTTAGTTGGCCACTTAAGTGGTTCAATTGGGCTCTGGGCAGGAGGGGCATCCACCACCTTTCCCGCTGCTGGCAAGATGGTATCACAATGGGAAGATGCCAAGCATGCCACCCGCCACCTTCCCGTGCCATCTTGCCAGCCTTTTCACCTCCCAGCCTGTCCCCAAAGTGCTGGTAAAATCCAGTGCATATACACTACTGGCAGAAAGCCTCACCTGACAGCTGTATATATCAGGAAATCTGCCCTTAATTGCTATCTACAGTGGGCTAGAATATGATTAGCCCTGATTTTTGGGAGTGGGTGTCATGATTCATGACCTGCCATTGTCCATTTAGTTCGAAGTGGACAACGTGCAAAAGTTCATGTACCCACCTCATCTGAATGATTGTGGCGTTGGCCAGGGTGGCTCCTGTGCTGCTTCTGTGTATAACAAGAGGGCCCAGCAGCATTGTTAGCCAACCATTTGGTACAGCCAGCCTACTATTCTTAAAAGCAGGCTGTATCTTAAAGGGAAGCTGCACAAAAATATTGCTACACTGTAAATTAGTGCAAAGTGAACACCAGGGCAGAGAGGAGGTTCCATAGTGATGGATGCAGAGCTGGAAGAATTACTGGTGTAGGAGGGCAAGAGGAGAGACACCATGGGTCCACAGAAGCCAGGAGATACTCAAGGACCATCCTCACAACGGAGTGGGAGCCGATGGCCAGGAGGATCAGCACCTGGATTCTGGACCCGCGGACCTGGCAATAATGCCACAAGAGTCTAATGACCTCACACGTGTGGTCAAGGTTAGTGAATGCATCTTCACATGACATCTCCACCCCACCACACCACCAACCTCACACACTGCTTAATGCACCACGACCCCATCACTGACCCATCAGCACTCAGGACTCACACCTAACATCCAGGTACTACACCTCACCCTTGCACATGTACCAATACTGCCAGTCTCACACCCGCCTCTCACTGGCTGCATATACCTCCAGCTATTCGGCTATGGCAGTCATATCACCCAAACACAGTGCTACACAAAGAATGCCATTCTTCCCTCTCTCTTGCAGAACAAAGTGTCACCCAATAAAAGTTAGCAGAGCAGAGCTGGTGTGGGACCAGGAGGCCTGGCTACTCCTGAGCTCTATGGAGGAGATGCTTCTCTGAATCATGGGGCCAGCTGCGACAGAGCCCATGGCATCCAGCATTGCTGAGAACATTAAGGATGACTGTATGTCCCTGCCATATGCCCCTCCTCAAATCTCAGCTCACCCTCATCTTGCTATCTGGCATGATGAGCAAGCTACTGATGGTGTCACCATGGACTTCTTGCTTCCCACCCCACCCATCTCTCCTCACACCAACCTTTCCTTTCTGATTTTCTGCTTTCAGACATCCAACCACTGTCACTGCCCAGTCACAGGAGCTCCAGGAGGAAGAAAGAGAGCAACAGCACATCACTGATGAAGAGGCCCCGACACTTGATCAGACACTCACATCTCAGATACTGGCAGTGCGCATACCTTGGAAGCTAGTAGAGAGTTGGGATCAGCACGTGGTGAGTCATCTGGACACAAGTGGCCTGCAGCCAGGTCAGGAGTAAAGGATGGTTCATTTGCCAGCTCACTGGAGGATGAGGTGGCAGACAAATACTACTACAGAGGACCTAGATGAGGAACTCGATGGAGTGGCCTCCAGGACAGCACTGATGGGCATGCACAAGAGATGTTGGGTGCAATGGCTGGCCTGCCAGAAAGCCTTCTGTCACTGTCATGGAGCATGGAGGAGTTCAGCTCCAACTGGGCAGAGGGCATCACGCAAAGCTAGCCCTCTCTGCAGGCTCTGCTGCATCTGCCTGCCATGCTGCAGACCCAGAGACTTCCATTGCTGCCCTTCTCTACCAGCTGGAGCTTTTGTGTGGACAGGTCACCTACTCCTTTGGCCCCAAACTGTGCAGATGCAGCAACAATCTCTGGCAAATCTTGAATAACTAGTTCAGGTGTACCTGGACGTTCGTTGCCCAAATTTGGAGCTCCAGTATCACATTAACTGGTTGGACTGTGTGATGTCAGAGAATAGTAACAAATCAACATCTTCTGGAACACGCAGGGGATGCACTTTTTTTAAAAATTGGTTTATGGGAATGTGGGTATTGCTGTCCAGGCCAGCATTTATTGCCCATCCCTAATTGCCCATGAGAAGGTGACGGTGAGATGACTTGCCCTTCTTCTTGGAGAAAGCCTCGTGGATCGCGCAGGAAGCAGCCGGCGGCATGGGGGACATGTGTAGAGCGGTGTAAGGCTTCTGTAGAGCGGCTACAAGCGGCGTTACGCAGAACAAATTCTAACCCAGTATGTTTTGACACTTTATGAAATGACAGTTTACCTTACTACCTTGGTTGGGACCTTATAAATAAAACACATTTTCATCATGAATGAAACTTTTATGAACGTCCTTATCCCTGCTTTTATGCCTCTTTCCATTCATCTTTTTACTCCTGTTGGACATGTGATCTTACATAACCTTAAGTGAAAGGAAAATTGAAGAGTAGCAATGAAAGGAATGACTATTCTATGTTTTTTTTAGTTTGCATGGCAGAGTAAATCCATTTTAAAGCTACAGACCATTTTAGTTTTTCTTTCCATCCACATTCCAACCACAGAAAGCTTCTGCTCTCTGCAGTGAACTAAACACTAGTTGCAGTTTCTCAGTATATCTGGAGGAAAGATTTTCCCAATTCTGCCTGTATGGTTCATTTTCATTCTTTTGACCACAGGCATTTATTTGGGCTTGTTTCACAGAATGGTTACAGTAAGATTATTACCTATAGTGATACATTATCAGAATATTTGAGTGTAGCATCCATTACAGAAAAAGAATTTCAACAATGTAGATATGGGACTTAGGCAACCATGTGCTCCCAGCACCCAGCATGAAAGCAACTCAAGACAATCAGAGCTACAACGTTGTAGCTCTATCATCCATCTGCCCTCTCTGCAAGTAAGATTCTCCCACTGGGAGCCCTGGATCATATAATCACTGTCAGGATTTGTTCCTTGTGTGTAAGGTCAATGAATTACAATGCTTTTCACAGCTGATCGGGAAATTAGGTGAGCAAACTATATAAAATCAAATGGCTACAAACTCCATTCCCTAGCTACCCACTCCATCTCTCTCCCTGGCAACTGTCTGAGGCTGAACCAGATTGTTTGCAACCTTGATTGCATACATATTTGACCCTGAGATGCACTTTTGACCACATAATCACACCAACACTAAGACTGCCTATTTACACCTCTATAAAATCACCCGACTTCGCCCTGCCTCAGCTGATCTACTGCTGAAACCTTCATCCACGCCTTTGCTACCCTCAGACTCAACTAATCCAATGCACTCCTGGCCAGCCTCCCACATTCTGTTCTCCATAAACTTGATGTCATCCAAATCTCCACTGCCTGTATCCTAAACAAAACCCATTCACCCAACATTTCTGTGCTCACTGGCCTACGTTGGCTCCTGGTGAAGCAATGCCTCAATTTTAAAATTGTCATCCTTGTTTCCAAATCCCTCCACGGCCTCACCTCTCCCTATCTCTGTAATCTCTTCCAGCCACACTCTTGAAGATACCTGCGCTCATCTAATTCTGGCCTCTTGAACATCCCTGATTTTAATTGCTCCACCATAGGTGGTCATGCCTTCAGCTACCGAAGTTCTGGAATTCCCTCCCTAAACTTCTCCCCCTCCCTACCTCTCTTTCCTTCTTTAAGATGCTCCTTAAATCATACCTCTTTGCCCAAGCTTTTGACCATCTATCTGCCCAAGCATCACCTTATCTGGCTTGGTGTCAAAGTTTGCTTCATAATGCTCCTGTGAAGCACTTGGGATGTTTTATTATATTAAAGGTGCTAAATAAGTACATGTTTTTGCTGTTGTTGTATGTAAGATATGGTGGCACAAGAGTTCCATATCAGCAGTCTATGACACTCATATAATATCAAAGTGCTTATTTAGAACTGCAAAAGGACCTTGCATATATTTAAATAAATAACTATCTCATAATTAAGATGAACTATTCCGCAATAACTCTGTCACTTTAAACTCTCTGGCTCAGGTGAAGGTTTAGGGTAAAACATATCAGAATTTCAAGTCCAATGATCAAGATAAAAAAAATGCTTTCTCTCTTCCTTACTAGCAGTCCAGATCGCAAAAGGATTTCTACCAGTCACAGATGTGGCTGAGAATGTCAGAATTTGGGTGAAACCAAGTACTTGTCTGATTTAATTGATCCAAGCCTGTTCTACTGCTTTGAACAGAGAGGGGCCACAGCTTTGCTTTGATTAGCAATATTCTTTGCCTTAATAAGCTGCTTTTGTCCTAAAAATGTCACTTACACTGATGGTCAAGGGTTGGCGAAAGGGGCACACGTTATTGACACTTGAGGGGGAATTTCAGCTGGACAGAATGTGAGTTAAAAGTCAAGCGGTATACTTAAACATTCATTTCATGCTATGCCGCTATCTTAACTATTTCCTGGGGTGGCTAATGCACCTGCTTGACTTAGATGGGAGCCTCATAAATATATGCAAATTGAATGCTATCACTTCGACAGGAGCCCGATGCTATTCGTACTGTCTATTGAGCACATGCTTCCTCAGTCGCCCCACTCAGTAAAACTTGGTTAATGCCTAGTGGAGGCCATATCAGGTAAATTTCTGGGGAGCTGCTGTGATGCTTTTATTCTGTGGCAGCCCAAGCTCCCTCATCTCTTTGGATCTGGAAGCAGATTTAAGGGGCACTTGCTAGGAGACAAAGGATACCCCTTCCAAACATGGCTGATGACACCCATGAAAAAGTCACCAATGAAGCCCGAGAGCAGTACAAGAACAACAAAAGCCATATGACAACCAGATGTGTCACGAAGCAAGTGATCAGCACGATGGACAGTTAGGCTGCCGCCAACATAGGCATCATAATTTGTGAGTAACAATGGGAATTTATGTGCTTTCAGGAGGAGAGCTCCTAGCGTGTGCCCTACATGGCCATCTTCACACTATGGAAAAAGAGACATTGGAGCTTGGAAGAGTAAAGGCAGGCAAGGCAATCGCGGCCGGTGACTGGGGTGTGGAACCCCGAGAGAGTGAGTGGCCTAATGGATGGGTGAAACAGACCTTCTGGTGAGCACAAAGCATAGTGTTCATGCATCCACCAGTGGTCACATAGAGCTCTAGATGCTTCTGAATAGTCAGAAGGATGTGTTGAAAAGCACATTGCCCTCTCATCACTCTTCTCTCTATTGCAGGTGATGGAGAATAGAGGCCAGCTGCCGAGCCTGTGAGACAGCCCTCCACTTCTGAGGAGGAGCAGGAGACCCCTGTAACATCATTCTCCTGCACTCTTCACAAGCACAGATACTCTCACATCAGTGGGTACTCACAAGCGATTAGTAACGTGGTCACAATCTAGTGAGCACAACACAGATGTGCCCAAGCAGCTGACGGAGGCAGTGACAGTTGAGGCCACTCACACTCAGAGGACTGTGGGAGGGTTCGGCAATGTTCAGCTTCAGGCTGATGATATGTGTCCAGAGTCATCCACAAGGTGGCAGATGCTGGAACTGCAGTGTGAGTGAGTGAACATCTGGCGGAGCTTCCAGAGGTTATGCACACCCATGGAGATGTTGGAGGAGTCCATCCAGGCCATGAGTGCAGTCATGCCTCTGGCATGTGCACACAGGGCTTCCTCCATCAAGAAGTTGGTAACCCTCATGGATAGCCACATCCCACAAACCACCCAGTGGATGCCAAAGATGTGCGTGGACTTGCATGCCATCGTAACATCCATGTGCTCTGAGCAGCAATGGCTGGGCGAGAGGGAGAATGAGACTCCTGGAGTCATCACCAGGACCTTGAACTCCTCAGCTGAGCAGGGAAGGGCATGTGTGCCCTGAAAGGGGAGAGTAGTGGCTTTCTGCAGCATCTGGCGTCTTCTCTCAGGGCACTCCTGCCGTGGACAATGGGGGACACGGTCCTCCTCCACTCTGACGGTGACATCAATGCCTCACAAAGCTGCAATGACAGAGGTGGCTCCTGCACCTGTTTAGGAGGCCTTCAATATGTCGGGGCCCTCAAGGCTTCAGGCTACCAGAGGACGACTGCCATGGCCATTGCGAGATAAGGAACAGAAATGTCAGCAGCCTGCCTCCACCTCAGCTGACAATGCAGGGGGAGCACTACATAGGAACACCAGCAAGCGTGTGAAAAAGTCCACCTAGCTGCATTTGGGTTTTACAGGGTTGTATTTTGATATTAGATGTCATCTTGCTGCGTATGTGTCTTCAATGAATTTTGAAATGGTGCACCACTAAAAGAATCCTTCACTTTTTTAAACACTATAGGGCCATTAATAGTTCACTGGATCCTGGAAGGGGTGTGATGGGAAGGACCACACCGAGTAAGGTAAATGCATTTCCCATGCTATTGCCTCATGTGATGCCCTCATGGATTCAGAGAAAATGGTAAGGGCATTCAATGAAATGGCAACAAGTCTGTAGAAGGTGAAGGATTTATTGGATTGACTGGGTATGTAAGTAAGAGTGATATGAAATGTGCCTGAATGAGCACGTCACATATCTCATTGCGCCTTGCTTGCTGTCCCTCAGGGTCTTCATCTTGTAGCGCCTGGTCACCATCTCCTTTCATATCCACCTCCTTGGAGAAGGCATCGTGATGCAGGATGTCCTCATTGTCCAAAGCTTCTCTGCTCTGTTGTGACAGGTTGTGCAGAATACAGCACATCACCATGATACACACAGCCCTTGCTGGGATATATTGAAGGGCTCCACCAGATCTATTCAGGCATTGGATCTGCATCTTCAGAAGGCCTATGGTCTTCTCAATGGTCACTCGAGTTGAACCGTGGCAGTTGTATTGCTCCTCTGCATCAGTGCTTGGGTTCCTCACAGAGGTCAGTAGCAATCTCTTCAGTGGGTAACCCTTATCACCCAGTGTCTATCCTTGAATGCGCATGGCAGGGGGGGGTTGGTGGTGGGGGGCCCTGAAAACGTCGGCACCTGGGACTGCCTTCATATGTAGGCATCATGGCAGCTTCCCAGGAATCTTGCACAGACCTGAAGGATCCGTTTGAGGTGGTTACAGACCAGTTTCACATTCAGCAAATGGAAGCCCTTCCTGTTGATGAAGGCTGCTGCCTGGGCTGTGGTAGACCTCATGGCCACATGCATGCAGTTGATGACATGTTGCACCTGGGGGAATTCAGCAATGGCTCCAAATCCTTTAGCCCTCTCAGTCTGGCTGTCTGGATCAGTGCAAAAGTGCACAGACTGGCTAGTCATCTTGAACATGGCACTGGTGACCATCTTGATGCAGCAATGAGCCGCAGACTGGGAAATCCCACAGATGTCTCCAGAACATCCCTGGTATGATCATGAGGAGTAGAAATTCAGTGCTATGGTAATCTTTAACCCAACGGGCATTGGGTGCCCGCCCCTTCCCAAAGTTTATCCTCCATCATGGCACACAACCCGGTGGCCGCCTCCCTGGCGAGGTGCAGTTTTTGGTAACACTGCTGCTCCAACATTCAGAGGAAGTTGAGCCTCTGACAGTAGACCTTCTCTGATGGGTAGCAGCATCTGCGTAGATGAGACTAGTTGCATGCCCCTCTGTGTCTTCCTTGTCCGTGCTTCCTTACAGCCTCATGATCCTGGTGCAACCCTGCTCCTCATGGCTGCAGCTCTCTCCCTCACCGGAAGCCTCAAAGCCTGGGAGAATGAGGCCCGTGGCAAATAGCTACACTCCGTTCTCCGGGCCTTCCACCACCCACCCACCCTCTTACTCTGTACATGCAAGTGCCAAATCAGTGATGACACTCAAGCAGAATACCTCTGCTATACTGGCCAAGTGTGTCTTTACTGCCGATTGATACTGCCGCTACCTACTCTGTATCACACACCCTACCTCTCGCAATGGCTGCTGACTGCAGCCAACACTAACCTTCTGCTGAGCCTCTGCCTCGTTATAGTGGGTGGAGCTCTGAAACTCGGTTGTTTCCATGCATCCCTTGTAAAATTGAAAAACCTGGTAAAATGGCAGTTGGTTGCCTGTTTAACAGGCTTAAATATCTTCCCACCATGTTCCAGCGCAATCTCCTCCCACCAGCCTGACTGCCTCTGGTATTATCTGTTTGTGACATAAACACATTGGACTTTCCTCCTGATTCCTTTCTGGCCCAGCTTTCTGAACAAATATGGACACCCCACTCAGTACTAGTAAGCCAGGATCTCCAGATTGGCTGTGCTTTTCACAACACTGTGCAGCAGTGAGAACTGGAGCTGTGGGAGGAACAAGATGCTGAGGCCACATCATCTGTAGATGAATCCAAGGAGGAGGAAGAGGAGGAAAAGGAGGAGGAGGAAGATAGTGACCCCAATGTAGCACCAGCCACTCACATTGCTGTCTGGATGCTAGTCATTCCCCTATTGTAGTAAGGCTCAGTTAGTTGCCACTGGACTGATGTAACAATCACATCCAACAACCGGTCTCCTCACCCATCTTTCCCCATATCTCACAGAAACAAAGCAGTCCTGTAACCAACCATTCGCCAGTTCCACATCCCGCCATTTGTCCCTGTCAATTCATGTCTTTCCTTTCATCGACAAGCAATTGTTAAGGCAACCAAAAATGGGCAACATGGAAAAGTGGTGCAAAGTAATACATTTGATGTAATTCTACAAAATAATGGAAACGTAACAACATAACATTTTGTTAAAAACACATGTGCGTGGCCTAGATGAACTACTTTACTCATCCTTTTCCTACTGCTGCTCTGTGGTACAGCGCCTGTGGCTTCAGCAGAATTAAGGGCAAGCTGCTGCGATCCTGCTCAGATGCTCTTGGCCAATGACCTCTGGGCTTTGGAGCCCTCATCAAAAACTGCCTCTTCTGCCCCTGTGCAGGGGCATTCTCAGCCGTTGAGAAAGGAAGTAACATGCCAAGTACTGACCAGGTGGAGGGTGGGTGTGGGAGGGGAGGCAACAGGTGAGAATCCAGTGCGCTTTGAGTGGAGTTGCCACTTCCATGTTCCCTTTTGGTTTAATGTTGCCTTCCGCTTCGATGTTCCCTTTCGCCATCATCCCTCGCATAAGCCATCATCCCTCACTTTACTCCTACCACTCTGTTGGAGATCAGTGCAGAACAGTAGCACATTGGAAGACCAAGGCTAAGGTGTCTGCCATCCTTTTTAAGGTACCACACATCTTGGCATCCTAAGTGTGCATGGCCATGGCCAAGGACTGAACAGATTCACTTGATTTCCAGGATGTTTCATGGAGTTGGCCAACCTGTCCATGCAAGAACATATGATTGCAATGCCCTGTGATATCATTTCACTCATGATTGAAATGGATTCCTCCATTCTCTCTGCAATCATGGACAGTGTGCATGGAAGACCTTACAGTACATCACAGATTTTTGCTGCCCTCAGTATCTGCTGAGAAGAACTTGGAGAGGTGTTCTCACTCTAACATAAACATCCCAAATCTGTCTAAGCCACTACTGCATGCTCTCATTCACTTGTGAACTTTAAGACACCCAGGTGAAAACCCAACTGTCTGTCTAACTGGACCCACCAAAATGTGAGTATCTTCACCGGTGCACAGTAAACGACCTCAGAATGAAGCAGCTCTTCTGAGAATTAATTATCCTGGAGTCTACCAACTACTGCTGATGGTCCTGGCAGAGAGAAAAATTATGAATTAGTATTGGAAAGGTAAGAATGTTGCAACTTAGCATTATGAAGATGATCATATTTCACTCGATGCTGAAATCAAGTCAACATGACTGAGTGCTGTAGGACATGTGGGTCTCTGGTGTTTAATTCTGTCTTCAGGTATCAGGGAGGACCCCATCTCCAACAGTCAGGAACACCGTGATGCCACTGATCTCTGGCGCTCCTCCCCTGCAGCTGTCAACTGGGAAATCTGTGGTGGCCCAACTCTGGTTAACTGCTTCTCCTTAGTGTCAGTTGTGGCAGGTTGGTAGCACTTTAGCCTCTGGGTCACAAGGTGCTGGGTTTAAGTCCCACTCCAGAGACTTGAGCACAAACATCAAGGCTAACACTAAAATGCAGTACTGCAGGAGCACTGGAGGTGCTGCCTTTTGGTTGAGACATTAAGCCAAGGCCTAGTCTGCCCTTTTAAGTGGGCATAAAAGAGCCCATGGCACAATTTCAAAGAAGAGCAGGGGAGTTATCACTCGTGTGTGGCCAATATTTATCCCTCCATCAACATCACAAAAACAGGTTATCTGGTCATTACTATATTGCTGTTTGTGGGAGCTTTCGGTGCACAAATTGGCTGCCACATTTCCTACATTACAACAACTAAACTTCAAAAGTACTTAATTGGCTGTAAAGCACTTGGAGACGTCCAGTGTTTGGGAAAAGTGCTACATAAATTCTTTCTTTCTTCTCTTCATGTTTTTCTCTCTCTTCTTCTGCATTGGGGAAAAGAGTCATAGAGTCATTTACGGCAGGAGGCCATTCGGCCCATCGTGTTCATGCCAGCTCTCCACAGAGCTATTCAGTCAGTTCCACTCCCCCACTCGATCCCCATAGCCCTGCAAGCCTATTTCTTTCAAGTGGCCATCCAATTTCCTTTTGAAGTCATTGATTGTCTCCATTTCCCCCACATCTGTGGGCAGTGAGTTCCAGGTCATTACCATCCGCTGCATAAAAAGTTCTTCCACATATTCCCCCTGGATCTCATGCCCAAAACTTTAAATCTGTGCCCCCTAGTACTTGTACTATTCGTTAATGAGAACAGTTTTTCCTTGTCTAACTTAACTAAGCCTGTCATAATCTTGCACATTTCTATTAAATCTCCCCTCAATCTCCTTTATTCTAAAGAGAAGAACCCCAGTTTTTTCAACCTAACCTTGTAACTAAAATCCCCCAACCCTGGAATCATTCTGGTAAATCTCCTCTGCACCCTCTCAAGGACCCTCATTTCTTTCCTAAAGTGTAGTGACCAGAATTGGATGCAATACTCCAGCTGGGGCCTAACCAGAGCTTTACAAAGGTTCAGTATAACTCCTCCGCTTTTGTACTTGACGTCTCTATTTAGGAAGCCCAACATCCCATATGCATTGCTAACCACTCTCTCAATATTTCCTGCCACATTCAAAGATCGATGCACATGTACCTCCAGGTCCCTCTGTTCCTGCACACTCTTTAGAACGCTGCCATTAAGTATATATTACCTCCACATATTCCTCTGCCAAAATACATCATCTTTCACTTGTAAGTATTAAATTCCATCTGCCACCTCTCTGCCCACTCCGCTGGCCTATCTTTGTCCTGTTGTAGGTGGTTCATATCATTCTCGCTGTTTGCCACACCTCCAAGTTTGGTGTCATCAGCAAATTTTGAGATTCTGCCCTGTATTCCAAGATCCAAGTCATTTATATATAGCATAAAAAGTAATGGTCCCAGCATTGATCCTTGGAGAACACCACAAGAACAGACCTATGAGTGAGTATAATGGCATGTGTTCACCCAATGGATGCAATGCATTTGGTGAGGGTGACTATCAGAGAGACCATCAAATTGCATAAGGATCAGGTGAGTGGCAGTGGTCGATGGATAGTGCATGGAAATAGAACAACAGGTACGCTTACTAAGAGTGTGGGTATGAGGAATGATGTCATGGAGTAGGCTTGAAAAGGGCAGATTTGCTCAGTGGGGTGGGGTTGGTGATTATGTACACAACCTGATGTCAGTGAATGTACAACTTTGCTCAACTTTTCTGCTCTGGTTAAGTCATTAAAACACTTTGTGAATGAATCCAGGACTGTGCCACAATTGTTGTGGTCTTGCTATGATCTATGTACATCACCAGATCAGAAATGATGTAAGGTACCACATGATAGGTAGTCTGCAGTATGTAATCATCCAAGTAAGAATTGTTATCAAGAGCTCGTCAAGATTGTACATGTGCTACTTAGTCTTCATGAATAAAGAAACCACATTTAAGTTTACCAGTCCTATGTGAGTGGTTGTTATGTTTGTGTTCAGTAGTAAAAAAGTAAACACAATATAGTGGCAGCTTGTGGTTTCTGAAGATTTTCGAGTTTTAAGCACATCATCTACAACATTTCGTTTAGTTTAGTTTAGAGATACAGCACTGAAACAGGCCCTTCGGCCCACCGAGTCTGTGCCGACCATCAACCACCCATTTATACTAATCCTACACTAATTCCATATTCCTACCACATCCCCACCTGTCCCTATATTTCCCTACCACCTACCTATACTAGGGGCAATTGCTCATGGCCAATTTACCTACCAACCTGCAAGTCTTTGGCATTGTGGAAGCCAGTATAGTTTGAAGGCTCTGCATTCGTATAGAAAGACTATCTGCAACAACTCTGACATCGGGACATTGAATTCTTCAGGCTCGAATCACAGGTCCACAGACATATTGAGCATTGACACGTGTAGCAGCACAGCAGCGTGTTGTCTTCTCACAGAACATTCAGAAATCGGACAACTTACAGTGCATTTTGAAACTGCTGCAGTTATCTGTAAGTTCAACAGAGGCAGAAACTATAGCTCCAAGGTGATACTCAAATAGCAACTGTGAGTAAATAGGCTCCCGGATTGGTAGCTAAAGAGGGCAATCTGTCGTTTTGGATAGTGCCAGGGAAGATTGATCAAACGGTAGGCTCAGGAAGGCTGGGGAAAGTTTAGAAAGGCTGGGAGAAGTCATTATAGTGTTTTGGGGCGTCATGGTGCATTCATGCCAAAACACTGAGGACAGAGCCTGAAAAAGTGTATGATGGGGACATCATGATGCAGTAACAAAGAATAGGAACAGTGTGTAGCGAACTGAGTTACTGCAGGCAGTTGGATCTGCAGCATCTATAATCCTGACTACTTGAAAAGCTTGTTCCTAATTCAGAAAATGCAGAGTCCTGGAAACATCAATACAATGTCTATCAAATTCCCATATCTCAACTGGAAGAAAGCAGACATTCTCTCTGAATTTAAGCTGTTCAAGCAGCACAAAGAATTATGGTTTATAGCTTTGGCAGTGTCGGAACCAGAGAAGCAAGCTGTCAAGATAAAAATCGCAATAGGTAAGAGGAACAAAACCAACGAGATATGGTCCACCTCAGAAAACCAACTGTAGGTCAAGCTCAACTTTCACATTCATCACCACGAATTCATGTTTTTCATCCAACAGCCAAAGGAGTCTATAGATCATTTAATTAATCATTGTAGAGATAAGGGGAGAGACTGCAATTTTTCTGATACAGAATTGGCTGAGAGAATCACTGAGTTGGTGATAGCATTAACACCTATTGAGGCTTTTCAAAAAGATCTCCAAAAGCCAAAAGGATACACTCTTGAAGCATTACTGAAGAATTGGCGCAAATATGAGGCAATCCTCGCTGGACGGCAAACTCTATGAACTCTGTGCACATCTTCAACTATTGACATGGTAGCCAGGTCAACCAAACCCAGCAAACTATGTGGAAGATGTGGTCTTCTGCATGCTCCTTGCAGTTGTCCGGCACATCACGACATATACAAGGCGTATGGCATCAAAGGGCACTGGAAGTGCCAGCATAAAAAGCCCAACTGAGCAGCTGTTACTAAAGCTCGTGACAATACCCAGATAGGTGGCAAACAGATACAATACCCTGGCAGGGGCAAAGGGCATGCCAAGCACCTTGGGAAACACGTCATGAAGTGGCTAGCAGAACTGAAGAAGTGGTTGATGATGCTGACCAAAATCCTACAGAGCATGATGAGCAAGCATTTCATGCTGTCAACATCACAGAAAGCATGGCTGCCATTGCACTATTAGAAGTATTCGCAACCATGAACATCATATGTCCTCAGAAATTTGGAAAACACACTTTATGGGCAAAGATTGACACTGAAGCAAGTGCCAATATCCTCCCTCCTAGAATCCTAAAGGACATGTACCCACAGAAGTGGAAGACAATGACACAGCCAACAACTGCAAAGTTTACGGTGTACAATGGATCAGCAATTCCATGCACTGCCTCCACAACACTGGAGTACAGATATGGGCAATCAGAATGGCCATCACAGTTATTCTGCATCATCAACACCAAAGGTCCAGCCTACCAGCGTTTAGACACCTCACATTGGTTACAATCCATGGGATCGGTCAAATGCCTGAAGGAAGATCAGATCTAGAGGACAAACCCATCGATCCTTGACCTTACATCGCATTACCCGGATAGTTTTGACATGATAGGTAGTTTTAGGAGAGATGCAGTCTTACATTTGTGAGAAGACGCCATTCCATCCATTAACCCTCCACATAATTCTAGTGTCCATATCAAGGACAAGCTGAAGGTCAAGTTAGATAAGATGGAACAAGATGGGATCATTCGCAAAGTTCAGGAACATACGACTGGTGCAGCTCCATAACATGTGTTGTCAAAACAGACGTGTCATTCTGAGTATGCTTATACCCTAGACATCTGAATAGAGCGTTAAGATACTGTCCACAAAAAATTCTTATGCTGGAGGAATTGTATCCTAAATTTGCAGGGGAAAAGTTTTTCTCAAAACTGGATGCAAAGAACAACTATTGGTCAGTTCACTTGGCAAAGAATTCACAAGCGTTGACTACTCTTACAACTCCGATTAGGCGTTATTGCTTTCAGCGCTTACCCTTCGGTCTGTCGATTAGCCAAGAGCTCTTCCAACAATACATGGACAGGATCAGTTGTGAAGTACCGGGGTGTATCTGTATAGCAGATGACATCGCTATCGTCGGTAAAACAAAGAAGGAACACGATCACAACCTGCATCTATTGGTGGAGGCAGCATGTAGAGAGGGACTTGTCTTCAACAGTGGCAAGTGTGACATCAATGTTTGGCAAATCAATTTTATTGGCTCGATTTACTCAAGCAGTGGTATCTGTCCAGACCAAAGTAAATTACATTTGGTTTCAAAAGCAATATCAGCAGCCCAATCAAGATACTCCAATATTGAGGGGAAGACGTTAGCTCTCATGTTTGGGATCATGCAATTCCATACCTACCTCTTTGGGAAGAAATTTGTGGTGGAGACTGACCACAAACCGCTCAAAATGATTTGGCGGGAACCGCTAACGAGCGAACCTCCCAGGTTACAAAGTTTCTTAGTTAAGGTGCAAGGCTACAATTGCGACATACATTATAAACCCAGTAATTTACTGGTTATGTCAGACACCTGAAGCAGATTGCCCAACCCTCTTAAAATCACAGATGTTTCACTCGACCTGCAGGTAGACTCGATTGACAACTAAGTAAAAGATGTCTTACAGGTTGACTTGATGAGTTTTGGGCAGCACAAATGCCAACAACTATAAACAGAGACATCCACTGACCCAACTCTACAAGAGCTCTGGAAGACCATAATTAATGGATGATCAGACTCACTTCAAGACATTCAGGAAGTATCGAAACTGTTTTGAGTGTACCGGGATGAGCTCAGAATATCCCATGGTGTTATCATTGAAGGAAAACAGGTTCCTATTCCTGAATCATTGTGACTGGATTTTTTGAAACAGTTCCACCAAGCACACATGGGCATAGACCATACCAGAAGGCTAGCATGAGAAACAGTATATTGGCCATGGATTAGCTGCGACATTGAGGCAACTGTCAGGAAGTGCGAGGCATGTCAAGAACATATGTCCAACAAACACAAGGAAGTGTTATGACCGCATGAAGTTCCTGCACACCCGTGGTCCAGGATTGCCATTGACTTTTTCATGTCCGTGGTGATGATTTCCTAGTTATGACAGACTATTTTTCTAAATTTCCAATCATACATCAGTTGCAGGATACATCCAGCGCAACTGTTGCATATACGTTGAGTCCTATTTTTAGCTTGTTTGGAGCACCACAGGAGATTGTTTCAAATATGGTTGGCATCCTTCCATCTATGAAAGATGATGGACAGGCAGCAAACAATCCATTTAGGTGGGGTGTCTTCTCATGATGCACCTTTGTTGCTAGCTGTGAAAGCCAATCCTTGAGAGGCAGATTCATAGGATCATAGGATCATAGGAAATAGGTGCAGGAGTAGGCCATTCAGCCCATCGAGCCTCCTCCGCCATTCAAACAGATCATGGCTGATCATCTACCCGTATACCATTTTTCCCCACTATCCCCATATCCCTTGATATCGTTAGTATTTATAAATCTATCGATTGCTGTCTTGAACATGCTCAATGATTGATCTTCCACAGCCTTCTGGGAGAGAGAATTCCACAGATTCATCACCCTCTGAGTGAATATATTCTCTCCTGTCTCAGACTTAATGGCCTTCTCCTTATTCTGAGACTGTGTCCCCTTGTTCTAGACTCATCAGCCAAAGGAAACATCCTATCCACATCCGTCCTGTCATGCCCTGTAAGAATTTTGTAAGTTTCAATGATATCACTGCTCATTCTTCGAAACTCTAGAGAATATAGGCCCAGTTTCTGCAATTTCTCCTCATAAGACAATCCTGTCATCCCAGGGATTAGTCTGGTGAACTTCTGTTGCACTCCCTCTATGGCAAGTATATCCTTCCTTAGATAAGGAGATCAAAACTGTACACAATATTCCAGGTGTGGTCGCACCAAGGCTTTATACAATTGAAGATTCTACCACAAGTGCTGCACCTGAAGCTGCCAAGTGACACTGTGAGTTGTTGTTTTTGATGATGGCACCTGTTACCAAGTTGGTAGTGCACACCAGTCCACAGGATGTGTCGTAGTTTCAGACAACGGACCTCAATATATGGACAAGTCATTCCAGAACCTGTGTGAAAAGTGTGGAGTGGATCACCACACTATCCAAGGTCGAGCGGCTTGGCAGAGCACATGGTGTGAACTATTAAATCCTTAATCATTAAATGTTGGCAGACCAGGCAATACTTGCACGTGGCCTTGATATACCTCAGAGCAACACCACTAAGTGCAATTCTTCCTTCTCTGGAAGAGCTGATGTTCAGCAGACAAGTGCAACTCTACCGTCACCATCCATCTACACTTCCAGAGATACGGGATGAATTTCTCGAAAGACAGGAAGATAAAGTTCAGATTTTACATCCCATTGCCGGAACGTGGAATCTAGCCAAGGTAGCTAGAGTATGTTCTGAACCAACTGGTGCTCACACCAAATAGCATGATGTTGAGACAGAATCAATGTCAACTTTCCTAATCATGAAATAACATGTAATTCTATTGCAAGCAGAACAAGGTCAAAGACAAGATCTAAGCACAACCGTCCTACAGATACAGATCATTGTGAAAACAATCATCAATCTCAAACTAGATTTACAGGGACCAGATCGGGTTGTATCAGCAAAACATGTGCTGATGACCCCCTTGCCATATCCAGCCATGCTTTCTTTGTGGCAGCAGCTGTTTTTTTCCTTCCATTGCTGGGGAAGAGTATTTCTCTTTGGCTCTTCACTGTCACCAGCACGGCATCAAGCGAGGTGGTGTTACAGCTGGACCCAGCCTTTGAATGTCCTGAATCCATCTTCTACAATTGCTCTCCCTGTGCAAAACTTCCCAACTGCTCCATTTCCATCTTTGCATTGGCTCTTTAAATAGACAAGTTGCGATGGCATTAATGCGGGTACACATAACGCCCACTGCCGCGCATTTGTTGTCAAACCCAGAAGTAATATTATAATTAGGTGGCTGCATTAAAATGCCACAGACAGAAATACACTAAAAAAAATTCCGGGTTTTCCAGATGATATTGAATCCCCCAACCCCACAACCCTGACCCACCTTCTCACTCTGTACATGCCTCTGAGTTGTTAACAGAACTGTTGACAGACTATTAAAGCCAAGCTCTGCATTGCACTTGTATTATGCACTGGACCTGTTTTATGAGGTTCATATTCCATTCCCCAGTATTATTGTCAGCCTTGGCTCAGTGGTAATACTCTTGCCCCTCAATCAGGCTCCACTCCAGGACTTGAGCACATAGTCCAGGCTGGTACTTCAATGCAGTACTGAGGGAGTGCTGCACTGTCGGAGGTACCATCTTTCAGATCAGATGTCAAGCCAATGCCCCATCTGTACTCTTAAATGGATGAAAAGTACTATTTGAAGAACAGGTCAGTTATCCCAGTGTCCTTGCCAACACTTATCCATGAGCCAACACCTAAGAAACTGATGAATGTTGCTGTTTGTGAGACCTTGCAATGTGCAGATTGGCTGTCCATTTTCTATGTTACAATGGTGACTACACTTCAAAAATACTTTGTTACGGCCAGGTGAGGAGGGGGTCTCAGGGACCCCTCTTGCCCCTCGTCTTGTTTGACCGCAACAGGGTTTATTCCTTTTTTAAACAGTGGTTGTGCTTACCACCTTTTACCTTTACTGTGACCATGAAAGAACCAATCAGACAGGTTTTCTTGAGTTTACACAAGAAAGAGGTGAGTTTATTATACTTAACACTCTAATCCCGATTTAAAAATACTCAAAAATACACTACACATTCACATAAGAATTGCACACTCACAAATAGATTACAGAAGGAAAAACAGATTTGGTGGTTGGATTGAAGTCCAGAATAAATGGAACTTAAATACAAAGTTTGTGAAGTGGGTAATCTGGTAGTCCTCAGGCTGAACTTGTATTCTTGAAGTCCTCGCTGGTCAAAGTGTACTTTGTGGTTGGCCTGCTTTGCTCAGGGTTTTCTTGAAGGTAGAATTGTAGTTGGCTCTCTTCCCCTGGTCTCTGGCTATTGTGGTCTGTAGGCTTGGAGGGTCCACAGTTGCAGTCGCTTTTCAAACTTGATGTTTTCTGGAGAGAGAGAAAGAGACAGAGAGAAAGGGAAGCCCACAGCTTTCTCTGCTGCTACAGTCTCAGTTTCTGCTTGTTTTCTGTGAGTGTAACAAAACTTCTGTTTTTTCAGAGATGGACAGACGGTCACATGGTTCTCTCAATCCCCTTTGTTTTTAATGAGGTTCAAAGTCTAAAACCTAAAACTTCTCAGTGTTTACTGCACCATCCCCCTCCCCCCCCCACAACCAGAGGGACTTTTCCACTTCTGAATGCCTCAAGATAGCTTTGACTGTCCCAACAACAAGGATGATCTGCATAATCTACTCAGTTCACCAAAGCGTTGTTTTGGCTGGGCATCTTGTTAGACTTTTGTCTCCAGTTCAGTCTCTTGGTATTTCAGATGCAAATTGCAATGGCCATCTTGACTGCTAGTTTTTTAAAAGTTAACTGTAGTATTTTTTTCCATTAAAAGTCTAATGTAAGTTTCCAACCGATGAAATTAACATTTCTCATTTGGCATATGGGATTTCCTTGACAACCTCCTTAGTTGTAATGTACTTTGGACGTCCTGGGGAAATGAAAGGTGCTATATAAATGCAAGTTCTTTCCTTCTTTTATGCTGAAATAATCAAGAAAAACTCTAGCTGTGAATCACCATTTTATGAGCACCGAATGTGAACTGTGATATGGAGGAGATTTCTGGTGAAGAAGCTAGTTACTCCCACAGGAAGGGAGGCAAAATCAATGACCAACTCACTCCAGGTTGCTTTTAAGCATCTTGTGCTTATCCTATGGAGATTCACAGGAGTTGACACACATTCAATCACTTTGTGGCACATTATCTATCAATACCTCTAGCACTGTGACACTTATACCAGCAAAGTTATACCACCGGAGACTGAGTGAGACCAGTGGTGTTTAAAAAGAGCAGCAACAGCGGGAAAGAAGGAGACTGAGTGAGACCAGCGGTGTTTAAAAAGTGCAGCGACAGCGAGAAAGGAGGAGACTGAGTGAGACCAGTGGTGTTTAAAAAGTGCAGCGGCAGAGGGAAAGAAGGAGACTGAGTGAGACCAGCGGTGTTTAAAATGTGCAGCGGCAGTGTGAAAGAAGGAGACTGAGTGAGAACAGCGGTGTTTAAAAAGAGCTGCGGCAGCGCACCTTAGTTTTGAAAGGGGAAGCCAACAGTGACATCACAGGAGAGCTGCAAGGTGATTGGTTGGTGAGTAGCAGCTGTTAGAATATCTTAAAAAATAAGCGGTAAATTTTATTTTTGTTGAAAATAAAACCACTGGGGATAAGGTGAGTACTACTAAAATGTTTTTTCAAGAATTTTAGATTGAAGTGGGTAGAACAAGGCCCCCAGTATAATGAGTATTTTTTTAATTCAGAGAAACTAATTAACCTAAGGGTAAGTCATGGCAGGAGAGCTCAGCCCTGTGATATGCTCCTCCTGTGCGATGTGGGAAATCAGGGATGCTTCCAGTGTCCCTGACGACCATGTGTGCAGGAAGCGTATCCATCTACAGCTACTGACTACCCGCATTACGGAGCTGGAGCTGCGGGTGGATTCACTGTGGAGCGATGCTGAGGATGTCATGGATAGCACGATTAGTGAGGTGATCACACCGCAGGTAATGGCTGCACAGGCAGAAAAGAGATGGGTGACCACCAGACGATGTAGTAGGCGCAGGCAGGTATTGCAGAGTCCCCTGTGGCCATCCCCCTCTCAAACAGATATACCGCTTTGGATACTGTTGAGGGGGATGACCTCCCAGGGGAAAGCAGCAACAGCCAAGTTCGTAGCACCATGGAGGGCTCTGCTGCACAGCAGGGGAGGAAAAGGGTTGGAAGAGCTATAGTGATAGGGGATGCTATCATAAGGGGTGCAGATAGGCGTTTCTGTGGCTGCAAACGAGACTCCAGGATGGTATGTTGCCTCCCTGGTGCTAGGGTCAAGGATATCTCAGAGCGGCTGCAGGACATTCTGAAAGGGGAGGGTGAGCAGCCAGAGGTCGTGGTCCATATTGGTACTAACGACATAGGCAGGAAAAGAGATGAGGTAAGGCAGATGAACTCAGAGCATGGATCGGTACATGGGATTGTGATATTATGTTTAGTTTAGAGATACAGCACTGAAACAGGCCCTTCGGCCCACCGAGTCTGTGCCGACCATCAACCACCCATTTATACTAATCCTACACTAATCCCATATTCCTACCACATCCCCACCTGTCCCTATATTTCCCTACCACCTACCTATACTAGGGGCAATTTATAATGGCCAATTTACCTACCAACCTGCAAGTCTTTTGGCTTGTGGGAGGAAACCGGAGCACCCGGAGAAAACCCACGCAGACACAGGGAGAACTTGCAAACTCCACACAGGCAGTACCCAGAATTGAACCCGGGTCGCTGGAGCTGTGAGGCAGCGGTGCTAACCACTGCGCCACTGTGCCGCCCCTATTACGGAAACGTGGTTGAGGGATGGGCAGGACTGGCAGCTCAATGTTCCGGGGTACCGATCTTTCCGGCATGACAGAGATGCAGGACTACACTTAAGAAGGAAATTAGGTGGGCAAAAAGGGGCCATGAGATTTCCCTGGCAGATAAGATAAAGGAGAATCCTAAAAGATTCTATAAGTATATTAAGAGTAAAAGGGTAGCTAGGGAGAGAGTAGGTCCCATTACGGATCAGTGTGGCAATCTATGTGTGGAGCCACAGGAAATGGGCGAGTTCTTAAATGAATATTTCTCGTCCGTATTTACCGTGGAGAGGGTCGTGGAAGCTAGTGAGTTCAAGGGAGGGAACACCGATATCCTGGAGCATATCAACATTACAAAGGAGGTGGTGTTGGAGGTTTTGAAGCACATTAAGGTGGATAAATTCCCAGGGCCTGACCAGGTGTATCCTAGGATGCTATGGGAAGCAAGGGAGGAGATTGCTGGGGCCCTGGCAGAGATTTTTGTATCATCGTTAGCCACGGGTGAGGTACCAGAAGATTGGAGGATAACTAATATTGTGCCTTTATTTAAGAAGGGCAACAGGGATAAGCCAGGGAACTACAGGCCAGTGAGCCTTACATCAGTGGTGGGAAAGTTATTGGAAGGGATGCCGAGAGACAGGATTTATATTCATCTGGAAAGGCAAGGTCTGATTAGGGATAGTCAGCATGGCTTTGTGCGCAAGAAATCATGTCTCACGAATTTGATTGAGTTTTTCGAGGAGGTGACCAAGAGGATTGACGAGGGAAGGGTGATGGACGTTGTCTACATGGACTTTAGCAAGGCCTTTGACAAGGTCCTGCATGGTAGGCTGGTCCAAAAGGTTCGAACACATGGGATCTAGGGTGAACTAGCAAATTGGATACAAAATTGGCTTGGTGATAGGAGGCAGAGGGTGGTAGTGGAGGTTTGTTTTTCAGATTGGAGGCCGGTGACCAGTGGTGTGCCGCAGGGATCAGTGCTGAGCCCTCTGTTGTTTGTCATATATATTAATGACGGATATGAATGTAAGGGGCATGATTAGTAAGTTTGCAGATGACACCAAAATTGGTGGTATAGTGGACAGTGAAGAAGGTTGTCTAAGTTTACAACAGGATATAGATCAACTGGGAAAGTGGGCAAGGGATTGGCAAATGGAACTAAATGCAGACAAGTGTGAAGTGATGCATTTTGGGAAGTTAAACCAGGGCAAGACATATACAGTGAATAGCAGGGCCCTGGGGAGTTGTTGAGCAGCGAGACCTTGGGGTGCAAGTACATAGTTCCCAGAAAGTGGCAACACAGGTAGACAGGGTGGTGAAGAAGGCGTGGGAAATCATGTCTCACGAATTTGATTGAGTTTTTCGAGGAGGTGACCAAGAGGATTGACGAGGGAAAGGTGATAGACGTTGTCTACATGGACTTTAGCAAGGCCTTTGACAAGGTCCTGCATGGTAGTCTGGTCCAAAAGGCATGCTTGCCTTCATTGGCCGAGGCATTAAGTACAAGAGTTGGGGCGTCATGTTACAGTTGTACATGATGTTGTTTAGGCCGCATTTGGAGTGCTGTGTGCAGTTCTGGTCGCCGCACTACAGGAAAGATGTGATTAAGCTAGAGAGGGTGCAGAAAAGATTCACAAGGATGTTGCCTGGTTTGGAGGGCTTGAGTTATAAAGAGAGATTGGATAGGCTGGGTCTGTTTTCCCTGGAGCGAAGGAGGCTGAGAGGGGACATGATAGACGTATGTAAAATTATGAGAGGCATAGATAGGGTAGATAGCCAGAGTCTGTTTCCCATGATAGGGGTGACTAAACCTAGAGGGCATAGATTTAAGGTGAGAGGGAGGAGGTTTAAAGGGGATCAAAGGGGTATATTTCTCACACAAGGAATAGTGGGTACCTGGAATGAGCTGCCTGAGGAGGTGGTGGAGGCAGGAACAGTAGCGACATTTAAGAGGCATCTGGACAGGTACTTGAATGAGCAAGGCATAGAGGGATATGGAATTAATGCAGGCAGATGGGATTCGTATAGATAGGCATTATGGTCGGCATGGATGCGGTGGGCCGAAGGGCCTGTTTCTATGCTTACGACTCTTTGACTCTATAAAGTTATTAAAATTCAACTTTTCAGATTTCCAGGTTTTTCATCTGTGTTCCTAACATGTGCTCAATGGGCAATATATCACATTTTGATTCTTCATTATTTCAGCCAAGACAAACTGGGGAATGAAATATTTTGCACTCAGTGACCTCACAATTCCAGGTTTAGTGGATAATCCAAATGCAATGTACAGCTTGTCTTTATTATTATATCAATTTTGCAGAACTGACTCAAGTCGAGGACTGTCAAACACAATAGGTTTGTCTCTGTATTTTTCTGAGGAGTGCAGAGAAATCTAAACTGAAAGAAAAAAGGAAGTTCATTAGCTGAGCTGCTCAATTGATGTCAGTGCTCCACTGCTACAGAATGAAAAAGAAATCAGAATTCCTATTCTCTTTTGTTGCCAAGTAAACCTTGCTGGACAGTGCAAGTATGTAGATATTAGTTGGGAACTGGCTCAACTTTGACTATAATGCCATCCCATTGGTTTAATAGCCTCCCAAAAGATCAGCCATGGCTCAGTGGTTGCACATTTGCCTCCAGGTCTCAAGGTCATGGGTTCAAACTGCACTCTAGAACTTTAATCACTTTACTGCTCGTGTGTTAAACATTGCGTGGGGAGAGCATAGTAAAGATAATCTGCTGAGGAAGATTGCACGCTGGTAATAGAATCTGCCTTATTTTCCTTTTGTTCAAATTAAGGGTCTTGTGATTCTTACTGCTAGATTTTCCTTTCTGTGCTTCTGCTTGGGCAATGCTTAACGCCCAAAGTGTGGATATGAAAATCTATCTTTACATTTCAAAAGTATTCCATTGATGGTGAAACACTTTGGGACATTCAGAGGACATGAAAGGCATTACTTAAATGTAAGTTATTTCTTTTCTGACAGGGCCAATTTTCATTATTGTTTAATTAATTTGCTGTGAATTGAAGTTTTGGCAATTTCAATAATAGTACTAACAATGTAAAGGAACAGAATGTTGTGAAATTATGGGCTTATAGCAAGTGCTCTGGTACCTGGTATTTGAATTAAACATCTGCAGCCCACTGAACAGATTCCAAGTTCTCATTCACATACCACAACTTTGTTTCAGCCAAGCACTCGCCGTAGCAAAGAAACTGACCTACTTCGATTTCACAGAAAGACAGCAATAGAGTACAAACAGCAACCTATGTTCTTAGTTAAAGCCAAGATCTGCCACACAAGAACATTTCCAGGTCAGTATGGTGCACTTTTGATGTGCTGCTTTAAAAAAAAACGTTATCACCATTTCAATGGAGTATGCTGCTGTGTAACTACTTTGACTGGCTTTACCACTGAAGAAGCTCCCATGACAAAAGCAGAGGAATGTAGACAAGAATCAAAATTAGCTGTGTTTCTTTTCTCTTTTGCAAGTTTGTAAATGCACATCCATCTTTGCATGTGTGAGGCATTTCCTTTATTCTGACTTCAATGGCCTTAGATTCACATGGTTGCCTATCTGCCAGAGGTTGCTTTCATATTTCAGCAGGCTTGGCAGCTTTAACCAACATTTTTATCTTCAATTTTCACTGATTGAAATGACTATAATTGGATGCTCATGCAGCAAAGAAACAGCAATTTAACAAGCATCATTTAGAGGGTGAATATTGGTGAAACAAAGGCAGCTTTTGTTCCCCTTTTCCACAGGGATATTTCATTCACTTTGGCACTATATTGTTTATATTCAATTGTTCAATCTTCAGTTACACCTCATAAAAGCTGCATTAAATCTTCGGATAATATCCCTGCAAAACAACAGCATTTTAGATTTGTCCTTTATATGTTCCCAGTAAGATAAACACAACAAAGAACTTTTTAATAGTGTTTCAGTATGTGCAGTGGCAGAATGTGCATGCAATTGTCTCAAAGCACTGATTTCACTGGTTCATTCAGGAGTGCTTAGATATTTATTGATTAGTAACTTGGTGTTCATTTTCAACCTGCTTTTGTGTCACATCTTCAAAATTCAAGAGAAGCATTGGGAGCAAATAGCTTTGCACAGGACACCATAAATCAATTTATTCCATGGCATAAAAGTGGAAAATGAAAAAAGGACTTTTTTCCGTGATGAGTATGCACACTGTTAAGGAAAAATGTAAACAAAGCAAATATAGAGGCTGAAACTTCCTTGAGGGTACAGTGGAGAATAAGAAAGACTTGCATCTATTTAGCATTTTTCACAACCACCAGATGTCTCAAACTGCCTTACAACCAATGAAGTACTTTTGAAGTGTAGTCTTGTTTGTAATGCAGGAAACGAGGCTGTCAATTTGCAAACAGCAAGCTTCCACCAACAGCAATGTGATAATGACCAGTTAATCTGTTTTTTTGTGTGATGGTGATTGAGGGATAAACATTGGCCAGGACACTGGGGCTAACTTCCTCTGCTCTTCTTCAAAATAGTACCATGGGACCTTTTACATCCACCTGAGCAGGCTGTGGGGCCTCGGTTTAATGTCTCATCCAAAGGGCAGCACCTCCAACAGTGCAAAACCCCTTCAGTACTGCACTGGAGTGTTAGCCTTTATTTTGGTGCTCAAGCTATAGAGTGGGACTTGAACCCAAAACCTTGTGACCCAGAGCAAGAGTGCTACCGACTGAGCCACAGCTGACCAAGCACAGTTATCCTGGCATTTTCCACATTTATGGCATAGAGAACCCATTGGGTTTTCTGAGGTCATCTCATTGGCATACTATTGATGTATTCCCAATATGGTTTGCATCAACTATTGGGACTGTGGAGGCTGGGGCATGTCAGGATTTCCTAAACAAGAACAAAATGTAGAGGTACAGTTTTTTACGGCACCTGAACTTTGCATTGGCAAGGAAGGTTGCCATTATTGGCTGTCAGCAGCAGTGTCCTCAGAAAACAGTGCCTGGAAGGAATTGACTTAGCAGGTTTTTACAGCATCTGCTGGATGAGGAAGGAATTCAACGCCTTTGAGATATTTGCTAAGTTAAGTGACATCTTTTGGCTTTTATCATTGTCCTGTAATGGAATTCCTGCTGTACCTCAAAGATTTTGCCATTAACCAGCTGCATATTTATACAGGGTGCATATAAGGTAATTACATAGCAGTCCATGTTCATGCATGATGAACCTTTCATTGTTACTGATGAACAAACAGTGGTACCATGAAAGATTCAGCCAATACCCATATTCATCCTGCATGTTCTTGCAATCTTGTTATAGGAAGCACAGTGATCAATTTCATAGCAGTGCCATGGTGTAGAAAACAGTCAGTATTTCATGACTGCAGGAAAAGAAAGCCCACAATAGAATTGGAAGGCTGAAAACTCGACAGAGTAGCCCAAATCTTTAGCCCTTGACATGCCTGAAGGAGATAATGGGGTCGTATTTCCCATTGGAGAGGTACCTCACAGCTATTTTCTGAGCAGATATCCCTGACAATCCTTGCCAACAAAAAGTTTAGATGCTACCTTAAGGAGTCGTGCATTACTACTCCTGCCCAGGCTCTTTAACATGGTACCGCTACATCATACCACAGCATGT
Source organism: Heterodontus francisci (assembly GCF_036365525.1). Taxonomy (NCBI): domain Eukaryota; kingdom Metazoa; phylum Chordata; class Chondrichthyes; order Heterodontiformes; family Heterodontidae; genus Heterodontus; species Heterodontus francisci. The sequence goes on along the minus strand of NC_090374.1, from coordinate 76,083,161 downwards.
GCTGGAAACTGAAATAGCTCACAAGGAGTGTCTTGCAGATTTTAATGTATGCTTTATCTCATTCATAGTGACCAAGATTATGTTGTGTGTGGTTTGTATAACCGTTCATAGAAATATTTTTCAGGAAGACTTGTGATGGGGTCTTCAACTCTTTAAGAGATTTAGTTCCTCAGTAACCAATGTTGAACTTGTTCATGTTGCTGCTCCAGTGAGGCTGGCAAATCCCAACGTTCAGCCTCATAACCTGCATCTTCATTGGCCCCTTCTTAAATCTCCACATACCTCCCTATGTGGGGGTTTCCTCTACAAATAGCAAAATTGTTCATGATTTGCTTTACTCATACATACAAAAAGGATTTGAGAAATTTCCAAATGAGAGGCTATTGATCAAGCTCAAAGCTTTGGAAATTCAGGAAAATTCTTGTGAATGTTTAAGAAATTAGTTGAATGGTAGAACACACTGGACCAAAAAGGTGATCTTGTGAAGGCAGAGGGCATGGCTGAGGTATTAAATGAGTACTGTGCAACTGTCTTCATTAGAGAAGAGGATGCTGTCAATTTAGCAGTAAAGGAGGAGGCAGTAGTGATCTTGGATAGGATAAAAATAAAGAGACACTTAAAATGATGGCAGTCCTCAAAGTGGAAAAATCACCCAGCCTGGGTGGGATGCACCCTCAGTTACTCAGGGTGGAACCAGTACGGTAAGTGCTGGAATGACACCGTAACCACTAGGATTGCTACCCAAGGAATAGACTAAGTATTTAATCTGTTATAAAAAATATGAATAACTTAGATTTTGAATTTGTGTGCCATTAGTGCACTGCACATAATTATTTACAATCTAAATCTAAGTTTTCTATTTAGGAAGTAGAATCATAAGCTGATAGAATGGTTGCAGTACAGAAGGAAGCCATTTGGCTCATCATGTCCGTGCCAGTTCTCTGCAAGAGCAACTCGGTTAATCCCACTCACATGCCCTTTCCCCATAGCTCTGCAATTTTATTTCTCTTCAGGTGCTTATCTAATCCCCTTTTGAAAGCTCTGATTATATCTGCCTCCACCAGACTCTCAGGTAGAGCATTCCAGATCGTTTATCACTTGCTGCGTAAAAAGGTTTTTCCTTATGTTGCTGTTGGTTCTTTTGTCAACCACCTTGAATTGGTGTCCTATGGTCCTGGATCCTTCCGCTAATGGAAATAGTTTCTCCCTATCTACTCTGCCAAACCCCTCATGATTTTGAATACTTCTATCAAATCTCCTCTCAACATTGTCTTTAGTAAGGAAAACAACTCAAACTTCTCTGATCCATCCACATAACTGAAGTCCCTCATCCCTGGAACCATTCTCGTAAACCTTTTCTGCACCCTCTGTGAAGCCTTCACATCCTTCCTAAAGTGCAGTGCCCAGAATAGGACACAGTACTCCAGTTGATGCTGAAACACAGTTTTTTAAAGGTTCAATGTAAATTCTTTGTTTTTCTACTCTATGCCTTCATTTATAAAGCCCAAGATTCCGTATGCCTTTTAAACCGCTTTCTTAACCCGCCCTTCCACCTTCAACGATTTACGCACCTATGCCCCCAAGTCTCTCTGTTCTAGCACCTCCTTTAGAATTGCGTCCTTTATTTTATATTGTCTCTCCTCATTCTTCCTACCAAAGTGTATCACTTCGCAATTCTCTGCATCAAATTTCATCTGCCACATGTCCACCCATTCCACCAGCCTATGTCCTCTTGAAGTCGATCAGTATTCTCCTTAAATTTTAAACATTTTAAATAATTATATGGAAGTTAAGCCACGGCATAGAATAAGAATACAGCACATTCATATTTTATATTATGCAGTTACTGCTCTCTGCATACATTATTTTCCATAACAAGTCCAAATAAGAGATAACTATTTAAAATAAAATATTAAACAATATTTAATATGCATCACAATCAGGAAGGAAGAATAAAATTGATAGACATTCAAAGATCCCAATGATCATTAAATATAGAGAACATTTTATTACATCATAATAGATGTTATTGTTTTGCTGCATAGATCTACAAGGGAGTCAAGGGTCATAGGGGGTCAGGCAGGAAAGTGTTGAGCCCACGATCAAATCAGCCATGGCCTTATTGAATGACAGAGCAGGCTTGAAGGGTCAAATGCCCTACTCCTGCTCCTATTTTTTATGTTCTTATGTTAGTTCAACAAATATTATATTCATTGATTTAGATTACAAATATATCACGAAACAAAAGCAGATACATAAGTATGTAAAATTATTTTATTTATGTATTATTTCTTAAAAAGCAGCTTGTTTTAATTGTAGGTAAAAGTTAGTTTTACTATAGTTTCCACTGTTATCATGAGTTGCAGATAATTTAAGGGAACATTTGAATCACAGAAATGTTACAAACAAGATAGAAAAGTTACAAAAGCTGCCATCAAGAGAAAAGTTTGCCTTTCTGCCCAATGCAACATACCAGGGATCCAATATCATTTGGGGAAAATATTTTGAAGCAAACCTTAAGAAGTTGGCTGTGCCGTTGGAAATATAAGATTGATCTGCAGCATTCTAAAGAATCTGCTGAAGAACATGACTGGATACTTTGTGACTTAACTACATCCTCTCTGATTACCTGGGTACTCTTCCTTCCATGGAATTGGGTGCTGGCAGAGAAATCAAATAATTTTATGTTGCTGAAAGTCCCAACTGGGTTCATTTATTGGAAAAAGAATATATGAGCATCAAGATGAAGTACAATATATTTTCTGCATGGATGTTGATCACTTGTGCAATGCATGGGAGACTTTAGAAGCCCCAGATGCAACTTTACACCCTGACTTTTCCAATGCACCAAAGGGAACAAGACAAGATTTCAACAGCATTTATTGAATTCACCCAGAGTGATTATTACTACACATTAGAATTCTATAGCAAAAAAAGCAAAGACATCTACAAATTAACACGAACCCGGTCTCAGCGTATAATTCAGGACACAGGAACTAATTTTACTGCCATATTGTTTGAAAAGGGTTACTTGGATAGATATCACCAATAAGACCACCAAAGTTCTTTCCAGAATATAGTTGACCTGCAGGAAGAAAATCAGGAGAATTTAATGTAGAGGATACAAAAGCAAAATACTGCAGATGCTGGAAATGTGAAATAAAAACAGAAAGTGCTGGAAATACACAGCCGGTTAGGCAGTATCTGTGGAGAGAGAAACAAAGTTAACATATCAGGTCGATGAAAGGTTCATGTCCAGATAAAAGGTCATTGACCTGAAACATTAATTCTGTTTCTCTCTCCACAGATGCTGCCTGCCTTATTAATGTAGAGGATCGTATTTCTACAGAGATATATGCCTGTATAAAAAATCTCTTCTAATATGCAATATGTGGAAAAGCTAAATATAATGTTTACTGAGAACCCTTCATATATCAAGATCTAAAAATAGGAGATGCATAATTTAAGGATCATCCATTATATGCAATTAAATTTGAAGTAATTACATGTTTTAGGCAAATCTTTGGAAAAAACTAAAAAGTTTGCTACTAATGTCTGAGTTTAAATTTCTAAAGTTAGTTAAATTGTAGTAGTGACTTCCGAGTTGTAAATGTATCTACAAGCTATATAATGATATAATTTTGAGGGGAGGGAAGGTTTGCAAGCTGTTAATGTAATAGAATTTCAAGATAGTCTTTGCATTAGTCCTTACTACTTTGAAATAATAGGATTTTTATTTTTGAGTTGAGATCCTGACGTCGGGATAATTTTCGGTTCCCACCCCGCATGGCATCGATGTGACATGTGCACCACGATTTTTAAATGAAAGACCACTTAATGGCCAGAGGGCATGCTCAATCTCCAATAAAGGATGATAGGCAGGCTCCCGATGCTGGGGAGCCAATAGGAAGCCCTCCAGCACTGAAAGAGCTACAACCTGCTGATGCAGGTAAAGGAGAGAGAGGGCGCCTCAAGATGGAGGCACCCTCTCAGCACTTTTAAAATTGTTGAAATTAAAAATGGCCACTGCTGCCAGATCATCATTGTGGAGGTGGAGTGGAGATGAGGGCGGGTGTTAAAAAAGTGATATGGAGTCTGCCAATGGGAAGCCGCCTCCTTTCACTGTCTGTATTTCGACTACCGCAGTGGGGGGCGTGGAGGGGGGGGGGTGAGGGGAGCGGGGTGGTGGTGGCGGGGGAACCTCCCGACTGGAAAATTCCTGTCGGCATGGGAGAGGGGACTTAATAAGTCCCTTAATTGTCTTAATTGGGCAAATAGCTGTTACGTCTTCGACCCAGTCTCTTTGAGAATGGCTTGGAGGTGGGAAGATGCCGGCAAACTGGCATGCCAATCTACCACCACGGTTTTTCTACCCACCAGCCTCTGGTCCCAACCCCATCGGGCTTGAAAATCCAGCCTAATGTAATTGTTGTTCAGAAGTAACAGAACTCACGAATGCAGCAGTAAAATGGAGAAAGATGTTATCATTTAATATCGATTACAAGGGGGACATTTAGTCTGAAAATCTTCCAGCCCACTGTACCAGTCTAAGTGTGGCACAGCAGGAATTGAGCTCTGCTGCTGACCGCCAGACACATGTCCGAACCAAATTTACATACAACTTTATCATCGCCGCCTTATTCGTCTGTCACTATGAAATTGGGCTATTTTTTGTGGCTGCAGTTTGAGGAAATTATGGTGGGAATTTCCTTGGCACTGCTCCTGCTTGGTAACCATCACTTCTCCAGAAGTGTGGCAGATGTGCTGTCTAGGCATGTAAGTGGGGAGGTAGGGTTATTCTAGCGAAGTGACGGTAACAGTGTGGAATAAGCTCCAAGGCAATTTTGAGCCCATGTATTGAAAACTCGAGGTGTCTCCATTCATCCAAATTCATCAGTGTCTTCCAGAAATATCTTTCCATTAAGCGTATAATGCCATATCTTGTTTTGCCTCCAAAAATGTAACAACTCATGCTTATCCATTTTAAATTGCTTCTGCCACCTGTTTACCCATTCTGCTAATCTGTCTGTCCTTCTGAAGTACTTTGCAGTCCTCATTGCTGGTTGCTATGCTTCTACTGTTGTGTCATCAAAAAAATCCAAATTTTGTTCCCTATATCGATGTCCATGGGCAGGATTTTTAGGTCCCACCAGGGGACAGGAACAGAGGCAGGTGGGTGCAGAAAATAGCAGCACTGGCCACTATGCAAGTTACCTGTTGCCATTCCTGCTGCCAGCATGTTTCATCAGGTCATGGGAAGGCTGGCCGCAGAAACCCACCCGATTCGCCAAGAAGGCCAATTAAGGAGCTCATTGAGAGCTCATGAAGTGTCATTTTGGGATTTGGGTGGCACATAGGTTGCACGCTGGGTCAGGGCAAACCATATGCATGTAGGCGGCAACACCGGGGAGAACCAATCGTGGCTGCCCCCCTGAAATTAGGTGGGCCAATAAAAGGGAGCACAGCTAAGAGAGGCGTTCAGCCACTGGCACACAGGTGCCATTGGGTGTGCACAGAGTGCAGGGAGACTGGTCAAAATGTGCTCAGGCAGAGCAAAACATCAGCACCCTTCTGGCATCATGGACTCATAAGTGGAGGGTGTAAAGCTTCCAGTCAGTATAAGGAATCCAACTGAGCGCAAGGAAGGCAACAGCTGGTAATGGGAACACGATTCGCAGTTTTTGGGTCCAGTGGCAATGAGGAGCATCATGCTCTGCAGGAGAAGCATGAGGAGGGCAAAGAAGGGACAAGGAGCAGGAAGGCAATGAAGGCCAGACCCACCATAGGCTGTACTGCCAAAGATGGAGATACCTGGAAGACCTCATGCTTCGCAGCACCACTCGCCATGCCCTGCCGATAGCCATCAAAGTCACTGTGGTCTTGAATTTCTTCACCACTGGCTCCTTCCAAGGATCAGCTGCGGACCTTGGTGGCGTCTCGCAATGGTTGCACACCACTATATCTCACAGTTCACTGATGCCCTTTTAGTGAGAGCTGGACAGTAAATTCAATTCCAGCTAGTTGGGGCCTCACAATTTTAAAAGGCAGTGGGTTTCGTTTCCCATCACTGGATTCCCGCAGGTGCCTATCAAGGCACCCAGTGAGCAGCCAGTGAGATTGATCAACAAGAAGGGTTTATTTTTTAATTCATTCCGGGGTTGTGTGCATCGCTGGCTAGGCCAGCATTCATTGCCCATCCCTAATTGCCCTTGAGAAGGTGGTGGTGAGCTGCCTTCTTGAACCGCTGCAGTCCATGTGGGGTAGGTACACCTACAGTGATGTTAGGAAGGGAGTTCCAGGATTTTGGCCCAGCGACGGTGAAGGAATGACGATATAGTTCCAAGTCAGGATGGTGTGTGACTTGGAGGGGAACGTGCAGATGGTGGTGTTCCCATGCATCTGCTGCCCTTGTCCTTCTGGCTGGTAGAGTTCATGGGTTTGGAAGGTGCCACTCCCTCAACGCTCAGCTGGTCTGCAGCCAGAACAAGAGCTTTCCTGACAGTTGCCATGACTCTTTCATCCTCCGGCAGTTCAGGATGCCACAACTCTTCATTCCACCTGTCAGGCAAACCTCCCACCTGCCAAGACTAAGGCACACATTATTTCACCACATGAACATTTAAACTTAAAATTGCAAGCCCATGACTGGAAAGACATTTCCATAGTAACGGACAGTGTTGGAACGATGGGGACCCAGTTGTTGCTCCCCCAATATACAGACGAAGTGGTCAGACCAGTTTTTGTCACATGACTAACTGGCTGTTGCAGAGGTTTCAAAAGAAAGTTTTAAATTGGAGAAAACAGAATTTGAACTCAGAAAGCCGTGTGCTCCCGGTTGGAACAGAACCTCCTCTCCACTCCTGCCTGCCTCCATCTCTTTCCCATGGAACTGAATCTTGTGAAAACACATGAACCTCAAAGAGAGAAAAGTCTCCTATGTGAACAAGGTTTAAGAAGAACACTGGGCCCCGACGAACTGCAAGACTACCTACAATCAAGTGAGCTCGGTGCACAGTAAACAAGAGACACTTCTGATATTGCCTCAAATCCCTGTCTGCTATATTTTCCTCTCCTCTTTTCTGTCCCTATTTGCATGTGTATATCATGTGTGCATGCTCGTGTGGGTGCGTCATATATCCGTAGGCGCCAACCGTATTAGAGTTTAAGTTTAAGTTTTAATAAATTTCACTTCTCTCCTTTAAACCCGGGAAAACCTGGTGTGTTGATTTCTTTGCCTTATAATTGGAAAGCTGTGAACAAGGGGGAGCTCAAAATACAGTATGTTTAAAAATAAAACCCTGTTACAATAAGACAAGGTAAAGACAGCAGAAGACCATTAGACACCTTTCTCACCTGGTCGCAATACGCCCCACAAACTACGTGGATGGATTATAGGGAACAAGGGATCTCCCTTGAAGAGATGGCTACTCACTCCATTACGAGACCCTGAGACAGAGGCACAGAAGTGTTACAACCGCAGCCACCTGCTCACAGGGATGACCATAGAGCAGGCCATCGGGATTCTGAAGATGCAGTTCTGGTGCTTGGAATGGTCGGCTGCTGCCCTGCAGTACACTCCAGCAAGGATCTTGCGTATTGTGGTAGTCTGCTGCGCTCTCCATAACATGGCTCTCCAAATAGGTGTGGACCTTGAAGAGGGTGAGGCCCTGGAATGACACAGCTGAGCTCTTCAAACCCAGGAAGATGACATGATCTGGAACTCACTTTGAGCAGCCTGTGAGAACACTTTTATTGAAAATGCAGCGTGGCATAGATCCACTCTTACTGCCAATGAATGATAGATGTCTGTCCCGACGTTTCACAGCTCCCCTTCAAGGGCACTTGCTTCCCTTCACGACTTCTTCCCTCTGAGAATCATAGAATCAGAAATTTACAACATGGAAGGAGGTCATTCGGCCCATCGCGTCTGTGCCAGCCTACAAGTGGCCATCCAGCCTAGTCCCACTTTCCAGCTCTTGGTCCATAGCCATGTAGGTGATGGTACTTCAAGTGCATAGCCAAGAAATTTTTAAATTGTTATGAGGGTTTCTGCTTCTATCACCCTTTCAGGCAGTGAGTTCCAGATCTCCACCACTCTCTGGGTGAAAACATTTCCCCACAAATCCCCTCTAAGCCTCCTACCTCTTATCCTAAATCTATGCCCCTGGTTATGGACCTCTCTTTTCCTGTCTCACCATTAAAGAATGGAAGCTCACCCATCTGGTATCTTGTGTCAATATTTACATTGTGTTGAAAAAAAGAAGTGCACTTTTACAGATACAGCAAACCCCAGTGAACTACTCAGTGCTCTGCCCAATGCGGTGGCCTCTGCTCTTGGCCACTCCTAAGTGGTGCTCCCCTTAAGGCGTCAGATGAGGTGGAGGCAGCCTGCACACTGGTCTCTGCTTGTGACTGAGCTGCTCGTGTTGGTTGTCTTTTTGTGGAGGTGCTTGTGGGGGCAGCTCCAGAAGCTGTTGCACTGGCGTCAATATAGGGGCAGCCTCAGCCACAGCGTCCTGCTTCACAGATGGTCCTTGAGTCAAAGAGGCCAAAGAGACTGATGATGATAATGATGGTGCCTTGTGAGGGGTGGCACCCTCATCCTCTCAGTGACTGCCTCAGCCCTTGGCTGACGCTCCAGATGGCTGGAGGGAAGTGCCAGCTGGGGTGCAGCTGGCATGCACGCACATCTCTGCCCCATTAGCGCCACTGACCGGTCAAGGCTACAGAGTGTGGCATGCATTCTCTACAGGTCAGTGCGCTGCTCCTGCACCTACTCAGAGTACTGCTGCGGATGGCTCAATGGAGAAACTCATACATTCAAAGCCCTGAGTCAAGGACATGTACATGAGCCTATTGGATTCCTCCATTCTCTGCTCATGATTCCAAACTGTCTCAGTGAACTCTGAGATATGGAAACACATCTGTTACTGTTGGTCTAAGTAGAGCCTCCTTTGTCGTGACTGCTGAGGCCCTGCATCTGCACCCTGCACAGTTGAGCATGGCTGTGTCTGTCCTCCATCCTCCGAGGGGCCTGGCCACAGCTGCCTCTACCTCCCTCATCTCCTCCTGCTGAGTCTTGACGTGCTTATCAACCAGTGCCACTGTATGTAATCGCGCGTGAGGACCCACCGAAGTGACTGTGTCTGAGATGGTGGAGAGTGTGCTTGTAAGATGTGAGGGTGCTTGCTATGATGTCTCTGATGCCAGCGCTTGCCCTGGTGCTGTCACAGGGCTCTGGTGATCTCCCTCCAAGTCAGAACCTGCGGGAGGCACAAGGCTAGATCATGAGAACTAGCCTTGGAGAGCAGAAGCCTCTGCAGTGGCTTCCCAATGCAGCTGAGTCTTTGACATGCTGTTAGACCGGGAGGAGTGCACTCCACCGCCTTCATTTAGGGATTGCAATATTTTTTCACCCTCTCCACCAGGAATGCCCATCTCACCTTTCCTATTAAGAAACTTCAAGGTGTTTATAGATTAAAGCCAGATGGTGATGTGGGTCTCATCATAGCACTCTGTACTTTAAGATAGCTAGTTACATTGTAAAATATTATGGCCCTGCCAAGCTATTGGCATGGAGTCATGCCAAAATTAATAAAAAAAATCCCTGCTTTGTGAAACAGAATGTCCATGACCTGCCATGTGCAGGAACAGACTGCACCCGGTTAATTTTGCAGAGGTCTCCAGCTGCAGCCTGGAAGGAGCTTGTGTGAAAAAAATTGAGATCATCTGGCAGAGCTGTAACTGAATTGGATCCAGGCTGCAGATCTAAGGCCAAAAGGGGGCACAGGTCCTCGAGGTTTCCTTGCTGAAACGCAGTATCTTGGGCATAACTCATCACTTATGCCTTTGTATGGTCAGTAAATTCATAAGGAAGGGGAGCAGACTTGGGATGGGAGGGTCTCAGCTTCATGTTGGGCATACCATTCTTCCCTAGAGGCATCCTCTTCTACCACAAGGATGTTAAATAGAGGAATCCCCATTGGGAAACCTATTCTGCTACTTCTGCGATTGTTTAGGGTAAGGTTTGTGATCTCCGGAGACTCCAGGACCGAGGCAGGGGAAATTCAAATGCAACTGCTCAACAAATTTAAAAAGAACTTTGAAGTCACTTCAATAATACAGATACTGCAGGAAAACATTCTCGAAATGCTTTCCATTTAAAGCTCATTTCCACAAAAATCACCAGATCCTAGCAAGCAAGTACTCTGCTTTAAACAGGCATGCATTATGTTCAGTCTAACTGGGGTGGCAATGATGGGAATTCTAATGTCTGAATCATCCTGTCATTACAGTTTCATTTGACTATGTCTCCTTAGAAACGACCTACTGCTTCCTCCACCTACCCCAATTTCCAGCAGTAATTTGTACAGAGGAAAAACGGGGTGTAACAGACGTTGATTCAATTGTCCTCTGCAGCTGTTTACTCAGATTGAAATTGAAGATACGTAACCTTAGTGACCTGCTCAACTCTAAGTTGAATTTGAAATCCAACATTCCAATCGATTGGCAACACTGCTTGCTTCCACCTACAGAGCAATGCCCACCTAGATACTTACCTCACCTCATCACTTACACCTTCATCACCTGGAGGATTAGCTTCTCCGTTGGTCTCCTTGTCAGCCTCCAAAGACATATCCTCATAAACCCCACCTGATCCAGAATTCAGCAACCTATAATGTCTGTACTACTGCTCCTCCTGGCTCGGTACCTTTTAAAAAGGTATTTTTAGTTGCAGGCAACAGCAGCCTGTTTAAGGACATTTGATTCTGTTGCTTCAAGACCCGAGAAAGGGTATACGTGTTACCTCTGGGCTTCTGTGATACCTCCCCCCTTTCTTGACTCCAGCATTGGCGACAGAGCCTTTAGCTGCCTTGGCCCTTTTCTCTTAAACTACGTGCATAAACCCCACTGCCTTTCCCCACCGTTCTCCAACAATAGAAGTAGAAATCTATCTTTTCGAGCAAACTTTCAGGCATCTCTGCCAACTGTCCCACTGTTTTGCATCCCACAACTTTACATCTGTTCCTTTTTTTTCCCTCTGCAAAGTGCCTTGAGACATTTTCCTATGTTAAAGGTGTATCTATAAATGCAAGTTGTTGTTTACATAAAATAATTTCTCTTAAAAGAGATAAATCAGACTTGTAGTCCCCTTGGATGCTGAGTATTATACCTCTGGTTGCTCACCCAAGGTAATCATTTTAAAACAGAATGTTAATGGTGGCACCTCAGCTGAAGAGCTAATAATATCCCTGTGTCTTTAATGGCCTGTGAAAAATAAAGGTAGATTATAATGTGCTGTATGGGCATAATTAAACATACAGAGCAAATGCAATTTGACTGTAAGATCAGATGGAATTGTGTCACTTTGCATCCCTGAGTTTACATAGTTATTGTTTCACTACAGATATTCATTTTCTTGAAAGAATTTAGTTGCTTTGTTTTTAAACTTGATTGTCAGATTGGCTCAATAGTCACACTGTTGTCTGAATGATAGAAAGTCAGAGTTTATGCCCCACTCCAGCACTTGAGCACATGCTTAAGGTTGATAGTCCAATGCAGTACTGGGGAAATATTGCATTGGCCGGTATTTTATCCAGGCAAAGGGGATCTCGACGTCTGGCAAAAGTGACGTTGAGATCCCTGCATTGCCTCTTCTGTGGGAGATCTGCTGAATCAAGTGCCAATTAGGCATTTAACTGGACAACGGTGGGCCTTCCACAGGATCAAGGACGCGGGTGACGGAAGTCCCGCCCTCCAAGAGCTGCTGGCCAATCAGAGGTTGGCAGCTCTTTAACTGAGCAGTGCCACTGCAGTGGCAGTGGCTGCTGCTGGTGGAGCACCCACCCGAGGCCTAGGAGCGGCGCTGGAACCAGGCGACAGGTAGGTCAGGACAGGTGGGGTTCGTGGGGGGAGGGGAGTGTAGGGGGGTTGGCAGCAAGGCCAAGGGTTGGCTCTCAGCGGGCACCCCCCCACCACTTTCTGATGTCAAGTCCCTCGTTCAGGCACTAGTGCCTTTGAGCAAGGGACCTCCCCTCCAGGAGCCAGCAAGCAGCCCACACAGTTTTTCCTGCCATGCTTCCCATGCGGTGACAGAGCCACCTGCTGCTCGGCTAATTGCAGTGGCAGGATAAGGCCCTTCATTGGGCATTAATTGCCCAGTTAAGGGCTTAAATTGGCAGCGGAGTGGGAAGGCCATTCACAGGCTTTCTTGCCCTGTCTTAATTTTGGCAGAGGCAGGAAGGTGGCGGGGCCCCCCACGCCACCATCCCATCCGATTATATGCTCTCCGCACCTCCATACCCACTGCATGGGGAAGCATAAAGTTCCCCCCATTGTTGGACGTGCTGTTGTTTGGTTAAACTGAGGGCCTGCAACAACAACCCCAACAACTGACATTTATATAGCGTTTTTGATGTAGTAAAACATCCTATGATTCTCACAGGAGTACAATCAGACAAAACTTGACACCAAGCCACATAATCAGATATTAGGACAGGTGGCCAAAAGCTTGTTCAACAGGTAGTTTATAAAGAACATCTTAAAGGAGGAGAGAGAGGAAGAGATGTAGAGAGGTTAAGGGAGGGAATTCCAGAATTTAAGGCCTCGGTAGCTGGAAGTACAGCCGCCAATGGTAAAATGATTAAAATCAGGGATGTGCGAGAAGACAAAATTGGTGGAGCACAGATATCTTGGAGGTTTGTTGGGATGGAAGAGTTGAGGCCTTGGAGGGAATTGAACACAAGAATAAGAATTTTCAATTTGAAGTTTTGCTGGACCTGGAGCCAATGTAGATCAGCAAGCACAAGGGTGATGGAAAAATGGGATTTGGTGTAGGATAGGATATGGAAATTTTCATAGAAAATTTATTGGAAAACTCTTTTATGATTATTTCTAGATACACCACTTGATGACATAAATAGTTTCAAATTGCATCATTGTGTTGCTTGGACATACTGTGGATGACTTCCTACAGGAACCTTTTTGATCATCCACCATTTATGATGTTTCTCTGACGTTTCCATTGATTTACTGCCAGTTATAGTGGACAATCAGAAAACCTCCACAGTATTCAACTCCAAAGTTGTTGCAGTGAAAATGCCACATGTTGCTTCTGGCTTTCATCTCTCCTCAAACAAACAAAAAGGTTTTCTAAATGCTTTTCCATCAAAATGTTTTATTGTACACCGAAAACTTATATCTCCATTTTCTATTTGTAAGACACTCATCAGCGTAAGCAAGATGACTAACTGTTATTATCCTGTCTTTCCTAAGTGCTGACAGGTGCATCTTGTTGCTACTTCAGGATGCAATTTGTCCTCTTCAAAACACGACAATGTGACAATATCACTCTGGAGTCAGTTCCCGGTGAAACTTGACAGGGGGGAGATGTCAGCCATCCTGGAGGAGACATGTCACACCACTTTGATTCCTTGAGTATAACACAGGTGTGTCCAAAACCTCATTTTAAAATTTCAGCATCTGTTGGATCTCACGGTCATTTTATAAATTTAAGCTTCGATTTTTAAAATTTATTTTGACAATGTGGATGATCTTAACTGTACTTTCAGAACATTGTAAGCTAGCTATTCCAGCAGTGACTTGGAGACATAGTAATTGAAATAATATAGCTGGTCACCCACATCTATAGAAGTGCAGCAGGGACACCCGCTTTGTGAAGCCGGTATTAGCACCCTGCTGCTCCAAGAGTGGGAGTCAGAAATGTCTAAAACAGGTAAAGCAAAAAATGTGGCACTTACTAATCTCCCTTGGTGACTGCAGGGCCAACTTTGGGCCCAGAATGGAAACTATGCCTGCTTTCAGCAGACAGCGGGAGAAATCTTACCAACATCGTCCCTGGTGCAACAGCAGGACCAGTTTCAGATGTGGAACCCAAATCCTTGCACAGCACACCTTAAAGTTGCTGTTTACCAGAGCAAACCAATTAATAACCCATCTCTGGGCTCTCTGAATAATTAGGGAGGGGGGATGGGATGGTGCATCCATTCAGTCAAAGGAAGGATTTCTAATTTAAGGGATCAAGGCATGGGTTAGAAAAGCTCACCCAACACTTGGATTTTTCAGGCCACAGCGACCACAAGAATGGAGAGGAGACCTGGAAGGCTGCCCCCCAGGTCGCTCATTCTTACATAGAGGTCCTGCTGCAGGATGGAGTGCCAATCAAGCGGGCTGCTTTGTCCTGGATGGTGTCGAGCTTCTTGAGTGTTGTTGGAGCTGCAGCCCCTCTGTAAGGACAAGAGGAAGAGGGCAGCCTCTTCAACCAAACAGGCATGAATGGAAGTGACCTAGGAAATCAGCAGCAGGAGTGTGGTCCCACTAACCTGGAGACAGTGCACTGAGAGGATCCAGGACCTCAGGAGGGTGAGAAAGGTGATTTGTGTAACACTTTCAGGTGCCAAGTCTCACACTCGGACTTGCCCAGTATTTTCCTGCACAGTACACCTCAGACCAACACAACTTGCTGCTCCACAGATTCCACTCTCTCGAGGCATCTTCTCGCATTCCCATCTGAACAGCCACCACTGACATTCACCCTGAGCCTAATTTTTTGTTTTATTCATTCATTCATGGGATGTGGGCATTGCTGGCCAGGCCAGCATTTATTTCCCTTCCCTAATTGCCCTTGAGAAGGAGGTGGTGAGCTGCCTTCTTGAACCGCTGCAGTCCATGTGGGGTAGGTACACCTGCAGTGCTGTTAGGGATGGAGTTCCAGGATTTTGACCCAGCGACAGTGAAGGAACGGCGATATAGTTCCAAGTCAGGATGGTGTGTGGCTTGGAGGGGAACTTGCAGATGGTGGTGTTCCTAACCATTTGCTGCCCTTGTCCTTCTAGTTGGTAGAGTTTGCGGGTTTGGAAGGTGCTGCCTAAGGAGTCTTGGTGCATTGCTGCAGTGTATCTTGTAGATGGCATACACTGCTGCCACTGTGCGCGGTAATGGAGGGAGTGAATGGTTGTGGATTTGGTGCCAATCAAGCGGGCTGCTTTTTCCTGGATGGTGTCGAGCTTCTTGAGTGTTGTTGGAGCTGCACCCATCCAGGCAAGTGGGGAGTATTCCATCACATTCCTGACTTGTGCCTTGTAGATTGTGGACCTGCTTTGAGGAGTCAGGAGGTGAGTTACTCGTTGCAGGATTCCTAGCCTCTGACCTGCTCTTGTAGCCACAGTATTTATATAATTTTTTTAGTTTTAGAGATACAGCACTGAAACAGGCCCTTCTGCCCACCGAGTCTGTGCCGACCATCAACCACCCATTTATACTAATCCGACACTAATTCCAAATTCCTACCACATCCCCACCTGTCCCTATATTTTCCCTACCACCTACCTATACTAAGGGCAATTGCTAATGGCCAATTTACCTATCAACCTGCAAGTCTTTGGCATGTGGGAGGAAACCGGAGCACCCGGAGAAAACCCACGCAGACACAGGGAGAACTTGCAAACTCCACACAGGCAGTACCCGGAATTGAACCCGGGTCGCTGGAGCTGTGAGGCTGCAGTGCTAACCACTGAGCCACTGTGCTGCCCTACTTCAGTTCAGTTTCTGGTCAATGGTAACCCCTAGAATGTTGATAGTGGAGGATTCAGTGATCGTAATGCCGTTGAATGTCAAGGGGAGATGGTTAAATTCTCTCTTGTTGGAGATGGTCATTGCCTGGCACTTGTGTGGCACGAATGTTACTTGCCACTTATCAGCCCAAGTCTGGCTATTGTCCAGGTCTGATGAAGGCTCACTGACCTGAAACGTTAACTCTGCTTCTCTCTCCACAGATGCTGCCAGACCTGCTGCGTATTTCCCGCATTTCTTGTTTTTATTTCAGATTTCCAGCATCTGCAGTATTTTGCTTTTATTATATTGTCCAGGTCTTGCTGCATTTCTACGTGGACTGCTTCAGTATCTGAGGAGTCCCGAATGGTGCTAATGCCCTCTCGCACGCATACATCACAGTCGAGCATGGCTACCCGACCCAAACCCGACGGGACCCGACAACATGTTGGGTTCGGGTAGGGTTGGTTCGCTCTTCTGGGTCCGGCATTCATGGTTGGGTCGGGCTGGGTCAGACACACTCTGTCACCACCTCCGGTACATGGCTCCAATGTTAATGTACTTTTTGGACTTGAAAAGTTGTTTAG
The DNA here is from genome assembly GCF_036365525.1 of Heterodontus francisci. Taxonomy (NCBI): domain Eukaryota; kingdom Metazoa; phylum Chordata; class Chondrichthyes; order Heterodontiformes; family Heterodontidae; genus Heterodontus; species Heterodontus francisci. Next base: position 76,067,004 of record NC_090374.1, on the reverse strand, counting down.
TTACAGTTTTTTTAAGCGTGTGCAGATAAGCAACAAAATGAAAAATGGAAGCTAGGTTAACTGATGGTCGGGTTGGGTCGGGTCGGGTCGGGCGCGGGGAAAAATGAAAGGATTCGAGCCGGGTTTGCTCGGGTTGGATGTAGTTCTGTCAGGTTCAGGTCAGGTTTCATTTGCAGGCCCAAGCCAGCCTTTACCTCACAGTCACCTTCCACAAATGGTGTCCATCCCACCCCTGCAAAATAGTAATTACCGACACTTATGCCTCTCTACTCTCTCTCATTGCAGGAGAAAAGAGCACACATCTTGGCGAGAGACAGAGACCCTGGGGGGCAGCCATCCAGTGACAGGCACCTTATCGGCCATTGGCAATGTGTGCACACCTGGTCCACTGGGAAGGAGGCCTTACTCTAGGAGGCTGCAGGTATTGAAGCGACCTGTCGTGAGAGCCTGAGCCTCCTGAGGCACTGGTACTCAGACATTTTGAGAGAGTTGATCTTCTGCCTGTAGACCCTGTGTTGGGGTCTCGCCTCCTTGGAGCTTGATTTAGGTGTCCATCCCATCTGCCCTGTGGAGGGGAATGCGGCTGAAGAGAAGGCAGCTGGTGTTGCTTCTGCAGCTGCTGGAGCAGTTTGTTGTGGTGTGTCTTCTGCTCTTAAACCTCAGCAGAGGTGCAAGGTGGAGCTGCATAAGCTGCTCCCATGCCATGGTGCAGGCTGGCAGCAGGGATGTACAGCTGAAGGGGAGTAAAGTGCTAGACAGGTGACGTGCCTTCCAATCAGTTGGCAATCACCCGCCAATCAGTGAAAGCACTCTCTGAGAGAAGGAGTGCTTTAAACATCAGTCTGTCACTGGTCATGGATGGAGCTCTTCAGTGCAACTGATCAAAGCCTTCCCAGCTTGTCAGCTTCACTGAAGAAGATCTTTCCTGTGTGCACTCGCCTCAGTGACCCTGGTGAATTGCTGACAGGTTAGGAAACATGTTCCATGACTGGGAAATTCAGGGTGCAGGGCTAAAGGACCTCATAATTGGCTTCTTAAAAACTCAACAACTCCATAATTACTTACCCGACCAATTGCCTTGTTCTCCTTCAACTCCACCCTGGGAAATTAGGAAATTAGGAAATATTAGCAGGAGTAGGCCCCTCGAGCTTGCTCCACCATTCAGCTAGATCATGGCTAATCTTCTACCTCAACCCCATTTTCCCGCACTATCCCCATATCTCCTGATACTCTTTTAATATCTATAAATCTATCGATCTCTGTCTTGAACATACTCAATGACTGAGCCTCCACAGCCCTCTGGGTAGAGAATTCCAAAGATTCACCACCCTCTGAGTGAAGAAAACCAGCAGAGGGCGGGAGCACATTGGGATCCAGAACTAATGTCAATTTCTGGGACTTTCCCACCCCGCTCATCCCTGAGCCTTCAATGGCCGGGGGAAATCCTGTTCATTGATTCCACTAGGCCAATCATATCCGAGGCAGATACCCATGGTAGTACATGAACACCCCCAAACAGATGTCAGGGTGTAAGGGTGGGAGTGGGATGGCCAGAAATAGTGCTCTTCCTCCCTGGATCACAATTTATGATGCCCTTTGGGACCAAAAATCTGGAAGATTCAAATTCTGCACCATTTTCTAACACTCATATGGGAATTCTGCAATTTTACATTGCACTATTTAAAATTTACCAGCTAAGTTTGCAGCCAGGCAGTTCAAACATGGTGTTGCCGGCTGTGAATATAACTCTTGCTGAAGCTGTTGTTCTGAGATTTCTCTCATCATTGCAGCCTTTGATCACCTGCAGAAGTAAATTTATGTTGAAGAAAAGTCAATGACTTGTTTCTGTGTATTCTCTGCGGCAAATAAACAAGTCCAAGAGAACTAAAGCATGGAAATAAAATACTGCTTTAAAAAGAAGACAAACATTCGTACACAAATCAAACCTAATACTCTTGATAGGCATCAATGCCACCATGATTAACAAAGCTTTGTAATGTTATTTCATTCAATCCAAAGCATGAAACAAAAACAGAAAATTCTGGAACTATACAGCAGGTCAGCCAGCATCTGTAAAGAGAAAAAACAGGTTAAGCCATTTGCCATCTGTATCTTCTATTAAAAATGAAGACAGGCTGAGATCATGCTGATGAACACAGACCAGAGACTGAACCTGGGATCTTCCTGGTTATTTCAGTACCATATTACATGATGCATTTACCCACCGTGCTACCTGAGAGATGATCTTAATGAAACATATAAAATCCTGAGGGGATTTGCTACAGTGGATACCAGGAGGATGATTCCTCTTGTGGGGGAGACTAGAACTAGGGGACACAGTTTAAGAATAAGAGATCTCCCTTTTAAGACGGAGATGAGGAGAATTTTTTTTTCTCAGAGAGTCATCAGTTTGTGGAATTCTCGTCCCCAGAGAGCAGTGGAGACTGGCTTATTGAATTTATTCAAGGCTGAGTTAGATAGATTTTTGATAGACAAGGGAGTGAAGGGTTATGAGGGGCAGACTGGAAAGTGGAGTTGAGACCACAAACATGATCTTCTTGAATGGCAGAGTAGGCTCGAAGGGCATATATGGCCTACTCCTAAGTCCTATGTTCCTATGAAGAAGCTGGAATCTGTTTTTATTTACTGAAAGCAAATAATTGTTTACACATCACAATAGAATTAAAATATATCTTTCATATGACTGTCGGCATCCTGCAGCAATATGTTAGAGAAGCTAGAGTGGCATAATAGAAAGGATCTTACAGCCCAGTCTGTTATTTCTGTGGCACAACATTACAAACCAGACACCAGCCTTTTCTGAAGCACAGCTCTAAATTTAAATATCCTACTGTTATCCTGGACAAATAAGAGTGGATGCTTCTAATTGGCATCTGTAATTCTTAACATTGACATAAATTAGCCATAGGGCTGAATTTTTGGAGCTCCGAAAGACGGAAATGGATACTGCGGGTGTGGGGGGTGGTGGTGGGGTGGTGGGGGGGGGGGGGGTGTGGTGGCGGAGGGTGCAAAAATACCAGCACCAGCCAGCATGCCAATTTCAAGGCACTGGTCCCAGCACCGACAATAATCACCAGGGCGGGGCGAGGGCATGACAGGAATCCTGCTATCCTCCCCATTGAGGCTAATTAAGCTTGTTAAAAAGATTTTTAAGAGCCTATTGAAGGGGGCAGGTGCAATATTTAAAAGGGTGCACAGGTTTCAGAAGGTGTCAGTTTCTAAACAGCTGAGGGGGGCAGGTACACAGTGGGAAGCTAGTCGTGGCTGTCCCAAGGCATCACCTCGGCCCCATAAGTGTTAAAGGGATGCCCTTGGCACTGCACAGGAGGCAGGGAGAGTGGGCACTCAGTGCCTGGGCTTTGGCACCCCCTGGCATCATGGGGACAAAAGAACAGGGGGCAAGGCTGCCAAGGACAATTGGGCAGCCACCTGGAAGGTGGCAGGAAGGCTACAGCTGGCAATGGGGATATGACTGTCAGATTTTGGGCCCATTGGTGATGAGGGGAAACACCCTTTGCAGAAAGGGCAGAACCCTGAGCATCAGGAGGGCACTTGAGAGGAAAGAAGGGCAATGGAGGCAAAATCCTCAACACAGGATCGACCACCGAAGATGGAGCTACTGGAGATGACCGAGACCCAGTGCTGCAGGAGACTGCAACTCTCCAGGCAGATGGTCACAGACATCTGTGCCCTCATTGCTGAAGTCCTCACATCTCACAGCACTGGTCACCATGCTCTGCCAGGGGCCATCAAAGTCACTGTGGCCTGGAACCTCTTTGCTTCTGGCTCTTCCAAGGAATAGCTGCACACCATTGCATCTTGCTGGTCACTTTTGTTGTCTTTGCCAGAGTTGAACAGCACATTCATTTAATGACAGACATGGCGCTGCAGAGGGCACTGGTTTCAGCTCCATCACTGGATTTCCCCGGGTTCAGGGCATCATCGATGCACCCATGTGGCCATCAAAGCACCCAGTGACTGGTCAGTGAGATCCATCAACAGAAAGGGCTTCTACTCCCTCAATGTCCAACTGATCTGTGACCACAACAAGAGCTTCCTCCATGTGCATTCACTTTCCTGGCAGCTGCCATGACTCCTTCATCCTCCGCCAATCCAGGCTGCTTCAGATCTTCACTTCAACCCACAAAGTGCATGAATGGAACCAAGGGGACAAGGGAAATCCCTTGAAGAGATGGTTACTAACCTGTCTGTGGGAGCCCCAGACAAAGGCACAGAGGCAATTCAACCAATGCTCAGCAGGACAACCATTGAGCAGCTCATTAGGCTTCTGAAGATGCAATTCTGGTGCCTGGACCAGTCAGGTGTTGCCCTCCAAATCCCTCCTGCAAGGGTCTCGGTAATGGTGGTGATCTGTTGCGCTGTCCATAATATGGCCCTCCAGAGAGGTGTCGATCTTGAAGACGGTGAGGCCCTCGAAGTTGACAGTTCATTAGTGGAGGAGCAGGAGGTGAGAGAGGAGACGGAATTTGAGGCAGAGGGAGATTACACTGAACAGAGAGGTGCCACTGCTGCACAATGAGATAGTCTCCTTCTGCCACCCTCCAGGAGGATGACCTCTCTCCTCTCCCTCACGGCCTCCAGCATTAGATTCAGGTCAGCATCAATGAAGCAAGGGGTAGCCCTGTCCTGGGTGCCAGGTCTCCATCTCCCCTGTGACATTTCACTTCCCTCTTGTGCAGTGGAAGGTTTTGGCTCAAACTACAGATCTCTCCCTCATGATAGCTAGCAGCCTCAGTGATGGCTGCCATGGGGAGTCTGAATGAGTCCCACACTTCATCTGACCCACCTCCATTCCTGCCCCCACTGGCTCCAAGTGGACAGGAAACTCGTCTCCATGTCAATTAAGGTTCACCCCTGTGAAAATCTGAGCTTTAATCAGTTTCCCACCAGAGGTGGGTTTCTGACCCAAAAACAGAACCAGCTCCTGTTTCCCACCTCCATGGTGAAAATTCAGCCCATAGTCTCTGTTGCTGCTGTTTATCAATCCCAGCAGAAAGATGCTCATTAGAACATTTCATAGAATTCAGCAATTTTAATGAGGAATGCCACCAATGGGTAGGAGATTGTGAGGTAAACAATTCAGTGCAGTTAGATGCTGTTTTTTTCTCCCCCAAGAAGATACAGAAAACAGTCCCTGAATTCAGGCTATCCACTTTACTGGATTTCTAACCTGCTGGGAACAAGTCTCCGAATCAAGAGTGATTTTTTTTTATATAAGTGGCCAATTTTATATTACAGACTGTTTGCTTATCCTTTTTACACTGGATATTAGCAGCAACTTTACTCCAAATAACATTACATTATTGCTGATGTGGCATCCTGTAGAAAATGGCAGACTCGGGAAAGATTGGAGAAATTTGGCAGTACTGAAACTGCCCAGCAAAATCGACCTAGTGTATCTTAATCAGAAAGTACACACATGTTTTTTTTATCTTTCTTTATTTGAATTAATCAGAACTGCTGCTTTAAAGCTATCTTGCAAAGTGTAATCTCTTTCACTTTGTTGCAGAAATGAAAATTTGCAATAAAAGAGTTTTTAACCTCTTGGGCATAAAACAATGCCTAGGTTCAGTGCAGAGAGAAAAATTGAGAGAGGAAATTGCACACCCATAATCAAGTATGCCTATTTTATTTCTATTAAATAAAGGGAACGGAAAGTTGGACTGGATTGTGCGCACCTACCCAGCATTCTTCCTTTCGCCACTGTACACCTAGGCATTAAACACAAAGTACTCTGAATGACAAGGGAAGTGAAAATTTGAAACAAATTCTGTATTAATCCCTGGACTACACAATAAAGTCTGTAACATAACACTATAAAAGTCATTTTCTTGTGAACATATCACAAGGGAAATGGTCCAATTTGACCCTGGTACAAATAGCTGATCTATTCATTTTTGTTTGCCTGTGTTTTTTTTGCCTTGCTATGCTAGGTAAATAAAACATTTAAATAGTTTGTGTGCCAATTTTCAGTAATTTAAAAGGAAAATCCTCATAAGTACACTATTTTGTGGCCATGTACTTTTAAATTCAAGCACAGTGTTATCAAGTGTTATGATAGAGGCTGCTCATTTCAGGAACTGGGAGTAGTTCCACTGCCTGCCTTCTCGGTTTGCAAGCAATGCATTGTGCAATGGACCTAAACTGGGGGTGGGGAAAATAATTAAATGATCAGGGAGATAGAAAGGTGACATAAGAGGTGGTCCAACGTACAGCAGGATGAGAAGAAAGAGAAGCAGAATGTCATCATGAACTTGCAGCCAGCTTCTGCTCTCCTATCTCTGTTTCACCAACTACCTCCTCCGTTCCCAGGAAATCCAGGGCAAGCTCCTCACAGGAGATGATAGGACAGAGAGTTGGGATTCACCACCTGCCTTTAATGGCTGTGGTAGGCTATCTTGCTCTAGAAAAGAAAAGTAAAATGTTCAAATATAAAATGCAGTAAAACCTTGTTGGCTGGTTACCCAATGGGACCCGACGACTTGTGTTGGGTTCAGGTTAGGTGGAGTTGCTCTTCCAGGTCCGGCATTCGGGCTCGGGTCGGGTTGGGCCGGATCGGACACATTCTATCACCACCTCCGGTGCGTGGCTCCAATCTTAATGTACTTTTTAAACAACCTTTCAAGTCCAGTTACAGTGCACCAGCTTAAAAAGTGAAAAAACGGAAGCTAGGTTAACTGAATGTTCCAGTGGTCGGGTTGGGTCAAGTTGGGCGCGGGAAAAAAATGAAAGGATTCGGGCCGGGTCAGGCTCAGGTCGGGTTTCATTTGCAGACCCGAGCCGGCCTTTACTGCATGCTGCCCATAATGGGATGCTGACAGGCAGATCAAACAATTACATTCCATGTGAGGCACTTAGTGGGGTGATAACATATAACAATATGAGTGAAGGCTGGAGGTATATGCTATCTCATGGGCATTAATAATAAGCTCTTGAAGCATTTTAACACAGTGGGGAGGAAGTGGTTGTAGTTAATAGACATAGTGCATGCTTAGAAGGTGTAGCTGGTTCCTCTTACCTTCATTGAGTTGTTATATTGAGTGGCTATGTTCCAAATACTGAAATTGGCACAAACTGCCCTTGCAATCTCCTTCCACTTTTCTGCTGTTGCTTTCCTTAGATCCTGGCACCTATCAGTGCCAAAAAGTGTCTCCCTCTTGTTCCTGACTGACTGCAGAACAACTTCAACTTCAGCATCAACATCAGCACTGGTGTAGCAGAGGGTTCTGTACCCTGCAGCAGACCTGATTTCCAAACAATCTTGTGGCTTCCAGCAGAAGGTCTTCTGATGATGTAGCCCTTAAAGCTGCAGCAGCATGCTATTTCCCACCCCAAAAGTGGGCAAGCATTGCCAACAGCTGGAGCTTGCCCACAATATTTCACTTAAGCTTACACCCCAGAAAATACAATCAGGCAGGCAGAGGTTCTGCAGCACCACACTTCTGGTGGCAATCTTGTTGCTGAGGAAAATCCATTCGTGAGTATCAGCAATTATTTGGTGATAGATATCATCACAGCCAAGTCCAATCCTGTTATCATTCGGCATACATATGCACTCTTTTAATAGGAAGTGTAGCACAGACTAAGGTTCAAATTTGGGACCTTTCCAGTCTGTATGGCTCAGCTATTCATTTGTTTATCTGCTCACGACAACAACGACAACTTGCATTTATATTGTGCCTTTAACCTCCTAAAACACTTCACGGGAGCGATTATCAAATAAAATAAGGAAATATTGATGAACAAAAGATTGGTCAAAGAGGTAGGTTTTAAAGAACGTCTTAAGAAAGGAATGAGAAATAGAAAGGCGGAAAAGTTTAGTGAGGGAATTCCATTGCTTATGGCCTCGGCAACTAAAGCCACAGCCACCAACAGTGGAGCAATGAAAGTCAGGTGTGCGCACGAAGCCAGAATTAGAGAATTCTGAGGGTTGTGGGGCTGCAAGAGTTTACATAGGTAGGGAGGAGGTGAGGCTATGGAGGAATTTGAAAATGAAAATGAGAATTTTAAAATCAAAACATTGCCACACCGTGAGTTGATATAGGTCAACGAGCACAGGGGTGATGAGAGAAAAGGACTTGGTGCATGTTACGATATGGGCAATAGATTTTGGATGAGATAAAAACAGAAAGTGCTGGAAATACTCAGCAGGTCAGGCAGCATCTGTGGAGAGACAAGCAGAGTTAACGTTTCAGGTCTGTGACTTTTCATCAGAGCAAGTGAAAGGTGGGGTGGGGGGGAAGAAGAACAAAAGGGAAGGCCTGTGAAAGGGCAGAGGGCAGGAGAGATTAAATGACAAAGATATCATGGAACAAAGGCAAAGGGACCACTAACAGTTGTAGTAAAAGTAAAAGCATTAGTCCAGAGAGAGTGTATTAATGGCAGAATAATGATCAACTATGTCCAAAACCATGAAAAACAAGTTTAAGACAGGCACATGGTTAAAAAATAAAATAAAACAAAATAAAGGTAATCATGCTCTGAAATTGTTGAACTCAATGTTGAGTCCAGAAGGCTGTAGAGTGCCTAATGGAAGATGAGGTGCTGTTCCTTGAGTTTGCATTGAGCTTCACTGGAACACTGCAGCAGGCCAAGGAATGGCAAGGAACCGGAAGCTCGGGGGTCATGCTTTCAGACTGAGTGGAGGTGTTCCGCAAAGCAGTCACACAATCTGCATTTGGTCTCCCCAATGTAGAGCCGACCGCATTGTGAGCAACAAATACAATATACTAAATTGAAAGAAGTACAGTAAATCACTGCTTCACCTGGAAGGAATGTTTGGGGCCTTGGATAGTGAGGAGAAAGGAGGTAAAAGGGCAGGTATTACATCTCCTGCAATTGCATGGGAAGGTGCCGTGGGAAGGGGACGAGGTGTCGGGGGTGATGGAGGAGTGGACCAGGGTGTCGCAGGGGGAACGGTCTATGGAATGGCGATGGGGAGGGGAGGGGAAGGTGTGTTTGGTGGTGGTATCAACTGGAAATGGCGGAAATGGCAGAGGATGATCCTTTGGATGTGGAGGCTGGTGGGATGGAAAGTGAGGACAAGGGGAACCCTGATGCGGTTCTGGAAGGGAGGGGAAGGGATAAGGGAAGAAGTGTGGCAAATGGGCTGGACCCAGTTGAGGGCCCTGTCAACCACAGTGGGGGGGGAATCCTTGGTTGAGGAGAAAGGAAGACATATCAGATGCACTGTTGTGGAAGGTTGCATCATCAGAATAGATGCATCGGAGACGGAAAAACTGGGAGAATGGAATGGAGTCCTTACAGTAGGCAAGGTGTGATGAAATGCAGTCGAAGTAGCTGTGGGAGTCGATGGGCTTGTAATGAATATGAGTGGACAGCGTATCACAGAAGATGAAGACAGAAAAGTAGAGGAAGGGAAGGGAACATTGAGATGGACAATGTGAAGGAGAGAGAAGGGTGGAAATTGGAAGCAAAGTTGATGAAGTTTTCCAGCTTGGAGTAAGAGCAGGAAACAGCACCGATACAGTTATGAACTGGAAAAAGAGTTGGGGGAGGGGGCCTGAGTAGGACTTGAATAAGGAATGAACATTACCCACAAAAAGACAAACATAACTAGGACCCATGCAGGTACCCATAGCAACAACTTTTCCACGGCTGTTTATAAAGTCCAATAAAAAGTGCCCATTTTTAAGCTCGAAGCTTCAACTGCTTAGACTTTTCCCTTACAGATTCTCCCAGTATCTCAGTAGGTAAATGCATCATGTGGTGTTGAGCAACACAAACAAGAAAGTCCAAGCTTCAGTGGCTGGACAGTAATGAGTTAATTAACCTCAGCCAGGACAGCAGGAGAGTCACTACAATTGACCTTAATATCCCAAGGCTAGGCAGCGGAGTCCTGCCTCAGTTTCTACTCCAGATTCCAATCACCTGTTGGCAAGAACTCAGTTGTGGACATTAGACAAGGTCAGAAACATGGTCAGCTGTCATATTTCTCACAGTCGAATAGCTTGTTAAAATCATCTGCTTAGGTTAACACACAAAGAATGCTGACTTGGATGAGGGCATTGTGGAGCTGTAACCAGCGGAGTAATTGCCTTCCTACCATCTTTCCCCATTATAAACAGGTTAATTAACCTCAATATTGTAATCAGCTTTTTACAGCTGATGTTGCAAACTTCTATTTTTCTATCTCTCCACTTCTGCACTGTTTGAAGGAAAATTTCAGGAAGGCAAGTCAAATGTATTTAGTTAACATTTAACTACAATCCTCTATGTAAAGTAGAAGTCTACCAGCATTTAAAATACAAAATTGATCCTTTTCATAGGTACAAACAATTGCCTGTCAGTAATTAGCTTACAATTTCACCAACAGTAACCTGGCTCAGCAGCGATGCCAAAGAAGCAACCCATATGCACTATTGTTGTGTTTTTCTTTTCCCAATAAACATACTCACACTGACACTAGCAGGCCAGCTCATCTATGTCATTAATAAAAGTATACAGCAAGTCTTCATACTTTTTTATTAATTTAATAATTTATTTTCAATTTCACTTCTGTAATAACAGGAAGTGTAATAAAGTTGGTTAGAGAGTGTCATTGAATCATGTGAGATATACTGATAGCATGACTTCAGTTTCCTTTTCTCTGTCTCTTATTTCAACACAACATTGAATTTGCATGTACATTTTTAGAATGAATTATCCTTTGTGGATACTGAACAACCCAAACTCAGCTAGTCACTTGGCACCTGAGTTAATAAAGATTAATTAGCTCTCCACTTACAAAAGTTTTTGTTTTCTCTCCCAAATTTATCATTTATTTTTAACCCTTGGGTTTGACAATTTCTTTTGAATATTTAAACTTTTCATGTTACAAAATGACAAAAATAAAAGTGTTTTTGCCTATTTACCATACCGCTAGTTGTGCATGTCTGCAATCGCGCAGAGATAGGATAACCACAACAAATTGAATTTATATAGGCAAGCAATTCATAGCAGCAAAACCAACTAATGGGCACTGAGCCAAGGGAGATATTAGAAGGGGTGTTTGTTCAAAGAGGTGGGTATTAAAGAGGGTCTTCAAGGAGGAGAGGGAGCTGGAAGGGTGATGGAGTTTAGGGAGGGATTCCAGAGCATCATCAAGCATAACCATCAATGATAGGGTGAAGGGAGGTGGTGGTGCGGGGGGGCGGGGGGTGGTGGGGTGGTGGAGAATGCACAGAAGGTCAAAATTGGAGAAACATAAAGCTCTGGGGAAATAAAAGCAAAATACTGCAGATGCTGGAAATCTGAAATAAAAACAAGAAATGCTGGAACCATTCAGCAGGTCTGGCAGCATCTGTGGAAAGAGAAGCAGAGTTAATGTTTCGGGTCAGTGACCCTTCTTAGGAACTAGCAAATATTAGAAATGTCAAAGGTTAAAAGCAAGTGAGCTGGGGGTGGGGCAAGAGATAACAAAGGAGAAGGTGTAGATTGGACAAGGCCACATAGCTGACCAAGAGGTCATGGAGCAAAGGCAAACAATATGTTAATGGTGTGTTGAAAGACAAAGCATTAGTACAGATAGGGTGTTAACGAACTGAAGATTGAACAGCAGCAAGTACAAACATGAAAAAAAACAGTGGGTAAGCAAACTGAACAAACTACAATGAAATGAAATGAACAAAAGAAAGAAAATTGTAAAAAATGTAAAAAAGAAAAAATAACTAAAAATAAAAGTAAAATGGGGGGCCCGTCATGCTCTGAAATTATTGAACTCAATGTTCAGTCCGGCAGGCTGTAATGTGCCTAATCGGAAAATGAGATGCTGTTCCTCGAGCTTGCGTTGATGTTCAGTGGAACACTGCAGCAAGCCCAGGACAGAGATGTGAGCATGAGAGCAGGGGGGAGTGTTGAAATGGCAAGCAACCGGAAGCTCAGGGTCCTGCTTGCGGACTGAGCGGACTGAGTAGAGCTCTGGGGAGTTGTGATGGTCAGAGGGCTTGAAGAGGTTACAGAAATAAGGAGAGGCAGGCCATAAAGGAATTTCAACATGAGGATTAAAATTTTAAATTGAAGAACCAGAACCATTGTAGGTCAGGAAAGATAAGATGACAGATGAGTAGGAATTGGTGTGGGATAGGCAACGGGTTGAAGTCTACAAGGGGTGCAGGATAAGAGGTTGGACAGGAAAACATTGCAATAGTGCAGTCCAGAGGTGACAAAAGTATGGGTCAAGGTGGCAGACCTTAAGAAAACTGCCAAGGTAAAACCATAGAATAACTTTCTAACCTGAAACTGCAACAGTAGTACTTCTAAATCATTGCCAGGTAACTGCTTCTGTGCTTGTAGGTGCTATATTGATAAGAATGAACAATCTGCTTCTGATATTCCTGCTATCCCTGTTTATTCTTTGTCCTCTTTCGTTAGATCAAGTGACAGGGGACCACTGAAAATAACCCCCAAAGATTACAAAGCTTATAAGTATCTGCCAGAAAAAAATTAATTAATTCTGCTGCTGCAAGGTTTCTGTTGTTAACTAGCCTATCTAACCTCTAACGTTCATTTGAAATGAGTGAGATTAATACTCAGCGAGCAAGATGTGCGTCAACAGATTCCTTCCTTAAATACCATTTATGAGGAGAAGTAATGAGCAGACTAGCACTGATAATCAGCTGAATGGAGTCTCTGTGAGACAGCACACCAGCTGCTGGCACACCCTGCAGTTTTGCGAGCAGCGTGTCCAGTGGGTCAAGTGCACAAGTTCAGTACCCAACCCTGGCCTCACAATTACTGCCAGTGTAAGCCATTACATCAACCACAATTGCTAAGCTTTAATATCGAACGGGTGGAAATTTAAGTGTGAGTGTATCTGCATGCATAGAAACAGAGAGGTTTACAGCACAGGAGACCATTTCTTTCCATCAGCCCTTTGCTAGATCTGAGACTAATCCAACTGCCCTGCATTATCTCCAGAGCCTTGTCTCTTCCTCTGCTTCAAATATTTATCCGGTTTTCTTTTAAAGCTTGCAATGCTCTCTGCCTTAGCTATTCCCTTTGGCAAAGCATGCAATGTTGCATCAATCCACTAAAGAAATAAATTTCTCCTAACTTCTCTTTTCATTCTCTTAGTGATCATTTTAATTTCATGACCACTCACTGATTCCCACGCTAGAGAAAATAGTCTTTCCCTATTCACTCTATGAAAACTTCTCATTATTTTAAAAAACTTCCACTAATTATCCTTTTGGCTTTCTTTTCCTTAATGGAAAAGTCCTGTTTATCAAGACTATCCTCATAAATATAATTTCCTACCCCTGGCATCATGCTGGTGAATTTACACTGTAGTCTCTATGGGCTGGGGTTTAATGTACGTGGGTTTGGGTGTGGGTGGGAGGTTAAAACTGACGAATTTGACTGTGTGTCAGGAAACTGGCTCCAACCCACCAATTTCTGGGTTTCATTCTAGCGTGTTGGGCTGTGCGCATGCAATTCCCTCGGAAGAGGCAGGTTGTCCCTTAACATATGTTGATTGCTCAATTAGAGCGATATTGATATGGATTTTTAAGATTAACATTAGATCCACTGGCTTTCTGGAACTTGGCAGTGGAAGCAGAGTGAGTAAACAGTGGCAATTGAAGGAGCTGAAGCAATCTCAGGGAAATATGCCAATAAGTATTCAGTACTCACAGATGCTTTCTTATCTGCTGGTGGGAAAGGGTTTATTCACAGTACTTGTGCTGAGAGGTTACTTTATTCAATTTGGAGGTTTCTTCAATGCCTTAGAGATGCCATTTACACTTTGGAGTTCTGCTGTACCAGATGAGCATAGGTGTCGCTCATATAATATATGCTGGAAATACTCAGCAGGTCTGGCAGCATCTGTGGTGAGAGAAGCAGAGTTAACATTTCAGGTCAGTGACCCTTCATCAGCACTGGCAAAGGTTAGAAATGTAATAGGTTTTAAGCAAATAAAGCAGGGGTGGGGCAAGAGATAACAAAAGTCAAGGTGTTGATAGGACAGGGTCACAGAATAACTGACCAGAAGGTCATGGAGCAAAGGCAAACGGTATGTTAGTGGTGTGTTGAAAGACAAATCGTTAGTGCAGAGAGGATGTTAATGGACAGAAAAATGAATAGTCCTGGCCCAAAGCACAAACATGAAAAAAACAATGGGTAGGCACATGGTAAGAAAAATGAATGATGAAACAAACTAAAATAAAAGAAAAAGAAAAAGAAAAAACAACTGAAAATGAAAAGGGGGGCCCGTCATGCTCTGAAATTATTGAACTCAATGTTCAGTCCAGCAGGCTGTAGTGTGCCTAATCGGTAAATGAGATGCTGTTCTTCGACCTTGCGTTGATGTTCAGTGGAACACTGCAGCAAGCACAGGGCAGAGATGTGGGCATGAGAGCAGGGGGTGTGTTGAAATGGCCAGCAACCGGAAGCGCGGGGTCATGCTTTCGGACTGAGCAGAGGTGTTCCGCAAAGCAGTCACCCAATCTGCGTTTGGTCTCCCCATGTAGAGCAGACCACATTGTGAGCAGTGAATACAGTATACTAAATTGAAAGAAGTACAAGTAAATCACTGCTTCATCTGAAAGGAGTGTTTGGGGCCTTGGATATTGAGGAGAGAGGAGATAAATGGGCAAGTATTACACCTCCTGCAATTGCAGGGGAAGGTGCCCTGGGAAGGAGACGGGGTGTTGGGGATAATGGAGGAGTGGACCAGGGTGTCACGGAGGGAATGATCCCTTCGGAATGCTGACAGGGGAGGGGAGGAGAAGATGCGTTTGGTAATGGCAACACACTGGATGTGGCAGAAATGGCAGAGGATGATCCTTTGGATGTGGAGGCTGGTGGGGTGTAAAATGAGGACAAGGGGAACTCTGTCGTGGTCTTGGGAGGGAGGGGAAGGGGTGAGGCTACATAGAGGTACAGGAAATGGGCCGGATATGGTTGAGGGCCCTGTCAACCACAGTGGGGGGGATCCTCGGTTGAGGAAAAAGGAAGACATATGTAAAACGCTGTCATCGAAGGTAGCATCATCAGAACAGATGCATCGGAGACAGAGAAACTGGGAGAATGGAATGGAGTCGTTACAGGAGGCATGGTGTGAAGAAGTGTAGTCGAGGTAGCTGTGGGAGTCGGTGGGCTTATAATGAATATTAGTAGACAGCCTATCCGCAGACATGGAGGCAGAGAAGTCGAAGAAGGGAAGGGAAGTGTCGGAGATGGACCATGTAAAGGTGAGAGAAGGGTGGAAATTGGAAGCAAAGTTGATAAAGTTTTCAAGATTGGGGCAGCAGCAGGAAACGGCACCGATACAGTCATCAATGTACCGGAAAAAGAGTTGGGGGAGGGGGCCTGAGTAGGACTG
This sequence comes from Heterodontus francisci, assembly GCF_036365525.1. Lineage (NCBI taxonomy): Eukaryota > Metazoa > Chordata > Chondrichthyes > Heterodontiformes > Heterodontidae > Heterodontus > Heterodontus francisci. The sequence continues at coordinate 76,051,640 of NC_090374.1, read as the reverse complement.
GAACAAGGAATGTTCCCACAAAAAGACAAACATAACTAGAACCCATGTGGGTACCCATAGCAACACCTTTTACTTGAAGGAAGTGAGTGGAGTTTAAGGAGAAGTTGTTCAATGTGAGAACAAGTTCAGCCAAGCGGAAGAGGGTGGTGGTGGATGGGGACTGGTTGGGCCTTTGTTCAAGGAAGAAGCGGAGAGCCCTCAAACCATCCTAGTTGGGGATGGAGGTGTAGAGAGACTGGACATCCATAGTGAAGAGGAGGCAGTTGGGGCCAGGAAACTGGAAATTGTCAAAGTGACATCAGGCGTCAGAAGAGTCACGGATGTAGGTGGGAAGAGACTGGACCGGGGAGAAAAGATAGAGTCAAGATAGGAAGAAATAAGTTCAGTGGGGCAGGAACAGGCTGAGACAATGGGTCTGCTAGGACAGTCCTGTTTGTGGATTTTAGGAAGGAGGTAGAAATGGGCTGTCTGGGGTTGCGGGACTATGAGGTTGGAAGCTGTAGAGGGAAGATCTCCAGAGGAGATGAGGTCAGTGACAGTCCTGCTGGCTGCTTTGTGTTAGTTGCATGAGAAGGGTGGATAAAGAGGCTTTTGCATGAGGTTGTGCAATGGATGAAAAAGACATCAGCACAATGACCTGTTATGGTATCCCGCTCATGCTAGTGGCAGATTCTTCCAATCTCTCTGCAATTATGGACAGTGTGCTTGGAATTCTTGCTGCTGCTCAATGCCATGTCTATAGCATTATTCTTTATAAGCCTAAGTTCACAAGATCCACTTTTCCCATTTATTTTTTATGTGACTGACAAATGTGTTTCATTTTGCCTGTCGATTCCCCTTTAGGTGTCATTCACAATAAACAGATACACGTCAGAGACTTGATCTGAAAACCAGCTTTTGAATAGGACCAGATAAGAAAATAGCTTTCCAAGGACAACCTCAGATATTCCTTATCTTGTCAAACAACATACTCCATTCATTCAGTGGCCTTGACAGACGTGCACCAGCATGGATATCTGTTCTAAGAGCCTTTTGTTTGTCTTTTTGCACGGAGATTGTTGTCTGAACTTCCTAGAATTTTAATATTAACCCTTTTGCATTTTCCAAAATTTAGCAGTGGGGCTCAGGGACCCCAGATGCTACACAACCCATTGCCAGATCATCCAAAACGAACCCACTTCACTATTCTGTCTCCATGGCCTTATTATAGTGGCTTGTATTTTGTGTTCAGCAACAAAGGGACAACACTTGCAAAGATTTAGTGGGCTTCAGAGCGTCAATTTGCCCTGTTTAAAAGTAATAGGGGATCTGTGGTGTCCAGCAACAGTGAAGTCATCAAGCAGGCTGAATAGTCAATTAGATTGAAGAATTCTGACAGACAGCAAATTAGGAAGTGAAAAGCATGGATTATAATTCACTTTTTAATCATTTTGCAGAAAGCAGAATAAAGATTGGGACGTACACATAGGTAGAAGGTAGAAGTTGAAATATCATAAGCAAACATTAAAAAGTAGAATAATTATTTTAAAAATCAGGGAATTTTTTATCATGAAATGGAGGGAATGACAATCCAAACATAGAAAATTAATTTTCAGGGACAGAGAGATTTTTCAGCAGTAATTACGAATTAGTACACCATTAAAAACTCTGTTACACCTCATTCAACATGGCTTAACATTTTCAATGTTTTTTACAATAAGATTAGTGCATAAAAAGTTGAAGTGCATGTCAAATCACTGATTCAGTGTCCATTACATCTGTGCGGACAGTAACAGCGTACACTGTGGTGGAGCAGGGTATCACTGATGGCAGCTTCCTGATTTCTGCATTTAACTACATGTGGATGTCAACATTTGCTGTCAGTTTTATACAGTAATGACAGTGAATGCTGTCATTACAACCATAACCGGGTTAATTTTTTTCTAAGAATACAACAGAATGTACCCTTCATCCCTAAGGGCAGCTTGTGGACTCTTCCACAGTGGCCAACTGCCCTGAACCTCCCAGGAATATTAAAGCAGCCAGCATCATGCATTCCAACTCACCAGTTCATATACATTCACATGAGGGGAATCCTTTATGGACAGTGGCAGCGTGCACCGGGTGACCCACAATGCACAAATGAGTGGGAAAAAGTGGTGGTGGTCGAGGTATGGAAGGACCTGCTATATGAAAGGACCAGCACTTGGTCTCTTTCAGCTGACTCTCGACCATCTCTCTCCACTAAATGTACAGATGTTTGAAGGCATATGAGACCAGGCACCTCCCAATAGCAGCACATGTGATAGAGCCAGTTTAAGGAGATTGAGGGTCATGTCAGTCCCCAAAGACTTCAACTGGTATTCAGTCCACAGTCACCTCACTGACTTTAGCATTCAGGAGCGTGAAGAAGGCGTAGTATATTTGATTCAAACGTTTATAAATCATATAATGGGGCGGAGGGGGGCTTAATTGCCCTCTTCCAACTGGTGGGATTGGTGCAGGTGGGGGTTAAGTTGGGGGCGGTTGGGAGTTAGCTACCCCACAACCATTCCAGAAATTAGACAATGAAAGGCTGCCCAGAGAGCGGAGGCCTAATTTAAATGTTAAAGTCATGTTCCACTTATGTCAATGGGGATGTGCACATATTTTTAACTGCAGCCCTGACTAAGGACCACACAGTCTCAAACTGACCAGCAAAAGTTGGCAGCAACCAGGTTTCTGGGCTCCAACATCTGCGCCACCTTGGAGAGATTGGTGGACTTTATGAGGAGGGACATCAAAGGCATCATTGGTCTCCTTAAGTCTCCTCTCCCCCAGATCAGTGGCAGTGATCATCCATAGTCCCATGGGAGTGGCCTTGGTGTCCTGGGAGTGGCACATGTTGCCCTCTCTCAGAATGTCAGAATGTCAGCTACCTCACCACCTCCTCAGCCAAGATCCATCGTAGTGTCAGAAAGCCAACTGGAAAAACCGCTCCAACAGCAGCCAAGGAACTGCAGTTTGCAGCTAAACCTTCTCAGGTTGGAATGCCCACAGGTCACTGATCATGAGCATCTCAAGAGTCCACATTTGAGCAAAGCAACCTTCCGCTAGCCATTCTGAAGCCACTGGGGGAGCACCTCATGTGAGTAGTGGAATTATTGAAAAAATTATTCAGGCAAGATACTATAGGTTGATCAATAATGGCAAGGATATTATTGGTAAAGATGTTAAACATTTCAGCTTTTCACATTTGGAAACTTTGCCTGCAGTGTGATTTCACTGTAGTTTATTCGTCTGCACTGAAGGATGTCATATGTATGATAGCTGGTTCAATGATTTCATTTCATTGCTGACTGGAATTGAAACAAGACAAGGAAAGAAAGAAAGAAAGAAAGAAAGAAGAGAAAGAAAGAAAGAAAGAAAGAAAGAAGCAAGAGAAAGAAGAGAAAGAAAGAAAGAAGCAAGAGAAGGAAAGAAAGAAAGAAGAGAAAGAAAGAAAGAAAGAAAGAAAGAAAGAAAGAAAGAAAGAAAGAAAGAAAGAGAAAGACAGACTAGGGCCGGGATTTTATCCTGGTGTTGGGGGCTAGTTCATTTGTCTTATTACAAATGCTTTGCACATTCAGATAAAGAGACTTTAATTTTTATTTACTACTGTTGTTTGCATGGACCTTATTCGCTGATGCACTATTACCGTTAAATTCTCTGTTGCTTCCTGTTTGTCCCACTTGTCTTTAACCAAATTGCTACACTGTTCTAGTGCCTCAACATTTCTTTTTAGATTTCTACATCCCCCTTCACCTGACCCCTCCCCCACCTTTTAGTTTAAAGACCTATCCACAGCCCTAGTTATACAATTCACCAGGACACTGATCCCAGCCTGTTTTAAGTGGACCCCCATCCCAATGGAACAGCTTCATCTTTCCCTAGTACTGTTGCCAGTTCCCATTGAATTGAAACCCCTTATGCCATGCCACTCTTTGAGCCACGTGTTTATTTCTTTAATCTGTTTGACCCTATGTTAATTGACATGTGACTCAGGTAACAATCCAGAGATTATTACTGTTGAGCTTCTGCATTTTAATTTGGACCCTAACTCCTCAAACACTCTCAGCAAAACATCATTTCCAGTTCTGCCTATGTTGTTGGTTCCCCCCATTCAAGTTTGCGTCCAGCTGCGAAGAGTTGGCTTTATCCCTGGCACCAGGCGGGCAATTCAACCTTCGAAACTGAAGGTTGCAGCTGCAGCGAACAGTATCTATACCCCTGACTATACTGTACCCTATCACTACCACATTACTTTTCATCCCACCCCCACCCCACCTTAATGGCTTCCATGATGCTATGGTCAGTTTGCACATTCACCCTGCAATCCTTGTTCTCATTCAAACGGGTAACAAGTACTTCATACCTGTTGGTCAAAGTCAAGGGCTGAGGCACCTCCATCACTACATCCTGGATCCTCATACCTGCATGACTCACAGTCACACCCTCTGTCCTTGACCATTGACAAGCTCTAATGTTCTACTTAACCTAACTGCCTCCTGAACCAAAGTGTCCAGGTAATTCTCTCCCTCCATGATGCCCTGCAATATCTGCAGCTCGTACTCCAGCTCAACAACTCTGAGCTGAACTTGCTCGAGCTGCAGACACTTACAGCAGATATGGCTGTCATGGATTGCAATGCTTTTTGCAAACACCCACATGTTGCATTTATGGCACACCACTTGCCCTTCCATGTCTGTATGGCCTTATTGATTTATTTATTTGATTAGTTAATTAGATATTAATTTAGTAAAGTAATGGCAAGTTACAGTCTCCTAGCTTAGAGACAAATGAAAAACACTCAACAGTTACTGGAGGTAAAACACAAAATAAAAAGCAGCACCTCCTTTCCCCTCTGCACTGAATTCCCATTTGCACAAAATTCCTGACTTTAGCACTCTGTTTACAAAGCACTCTGTTCCCTGATCACTCTGTGCTCCACACTCCACACCCAAGCATCGGTGAATTATAAAAGTAATTTTTGCAGATGGCATGAAAATGAGGTTCCATTCACTCTCATTTTGAATTTTATTTTTCACATAAATGCCCAGACATAACTCTGCAAATAATTTCCATACCCCCATATTTATAATCCAAACCACTATTGTGATAACACTGATGCACCACATGCATGTTTGATGTAAAGTATACAAATAAAAAAAAAGTAACTTTTGAACAAAAGTAACTGGATTTCTATTTCGTTCGAAAGCAAAATATTTACTATGGTGGGATTATGGACGAAACTGATGAAAATGTGAGTGGTGAGGCCAACACCACCTGACTGTCCTAACTGAGGTCACTCCTTCCCCGCTTGCTACATATATGTGGAGGAGGAGGAGGTGGGGGAGGCAGTACATGGAGGGGCGCAGCCCAGGACCTCATGAATCTCTCTCCTTTCCAACCAAGTTATCAGTACTTTCCAGGGCCACAATAGATCTATAGATCCCAAGAAATGACAGTAACAACTCTGGGTACCTTTAATGGAGGAAGATGGTCTCATAATGGCCTCCTCTCCCTCCATTGCAAGTATCACCTTTTCTCCATTGCAACAGCTTAGATCAACAACGTGAGCACATACAGCCCCACAGTTTAGAATACTCTGAACTTTCAGATACCGTTGAGACATTATCAATATCTTGATTAAGTGTTTTGGGAAAAAAACAGTTTTATTTTATTAGTAACCAATAGCCCAAGATATTGTACCTGGGGAGTCAGAATCTGTACATTCTTCAAAAAGATTTACCTTTATGTTTCTGTTATGACCAGGTGAGAAAGTTGTCTAGGGGTTCCTTTTAACCTTCACCTGGCCTTATTGTAACAGGATTTTGTTTTTAAACACACTATGTTTTGAGCTCCCCCTTAGTGAATCTTTGTTCACCACTTTCCAATTATAAGGCAAAGAGTTGAGCACAAACTGGCTTCATTAGGTTTAAAGAAGAAAAGTGAAATTTATTAAAACTTAAACTTAAACTCTAATTCGGTTAACGCCTACGGTTACACGCCATGCTCCATGCTAGCATGCATACACAATATGCACATGCAAATAGAGACAGAAAAGAGCAGAAGAAAAAATAAAGTAGAGAGGTTTGAGGCAATATCAGAAGGGTTTCTTGTTACTGTGCTTCGAGCTCACTGTAGTCTTTTTGTAGGTCGTCTTGCTTTTCATTGGGGCCCAGTATTCTTCTTAAACCTTGTTCACTGTAGGAGACTGTTCTCTCTTGGAGTTCATGTGTCTTCAATGGGTCTTCAGTTCCGTGAGAAAGAGATGGGAACAGATAGGAGAGAGGTATTTTCCAGTCCAGGAGCAAACAGCTTTCTGAGTTTCAAACACTCTGTGGCAAGTTCAAATTCAAGCAGGCAGTTAGTCATGTGACTAAACTGGTCTGACCATGCCTTTTGTGTATTGGGGAAGCAGGGACTGGTCCCTTTGTTCCAACATGGTCTACTAGTGTGCAAAAATGTCTTTCCGGTTAAGGGTCCTGGCAATTCCTTGTGATAGGCCCTCTTTTCTTCCCAGCAACAATTTTAAGTTTAATGTCCATGGGCGAAATATATGTGTCTCATTCTTGGCAGGTGGAGGTGGCATGACATTCCCAAAAATGTTTTCATAACAGATCCAAAATCAGTAGATGACAGAAGCTTGCAATATGATGACTACAAGGCAGATTAAAAATTAATGGAATAAAATGCAGAATGTAAATTACACCAAAATATGTTATTTGACACTACAACCACAGCAAGAAAACTGACCCTTTCGACACAAGACGCATGAGCACTCACTCATGACAACAAATATCACTAATGAGCACTGAAGCACAGCTAAACAAGCACCAGTGATTGATAAATGAATACAACACTGGAACTGGCTGGATCAGTACATTCATAGAACAATGGAACCAACAAATTAATAAATTCATACAGGATAGACATACAAGGGAAAAATAAAGCAATGGAGCAGCAGCCACTGGTGGACTAATAAATCCATAGGCCAGTAAGTACTAACAAATGAATATATTGATGGAGAAACAGGCAAAATAAATTGATAAATAAATAAAAGTAATGGATGAACCAGCAAATCATTCAATAAATTAATACAGAAATAAGCGCTAATTAATTAATTGATATATAGCACACCGGTGAATCAAAATAACTAATCGAGATTACAGCAAATTAACAACCTACACAGAAAAATATTGATGTGCCAGACCTGCTGTCAGTTTGTTCCCTGGAACTACGAAGAAAGCATAGAAGAGCTGGAGCAGCAAGTTTATAAATAAAGGTGGCTGTTCACATTCAGCCTGGTGCTGGACTTCGGAACAGAGTAGAAGGCCAACTTGAGAACTAAAATAAATGCTCATAGCACTTTCAAAACATAAGAGCCACTGTGGATGATTTAAAAATTATTAAGGTTGGGAGCAGAGGTGCAGAGGGAGGAGGAAGAGCTGGTTACAGGCAGACCAGGGATTAGAAGAGCCAGGAGTACCAGGGTGGGTGGGTCAGGCACAGCCAGCAGGGCAAAACAAATGGCAAAAGGATGAAGCTGGATTGGTAAAAAAGATGGTAGGTCACATGGTTAGGAACTTTGCAACTCTCAAGAATCTTGGGTAACACTCAAATCACCAGATTGAAAGTATATTTTATTTTATATTGCCCTGTGAAGCGTCTTGGGACGTTTTATTATATTAAAGGTGCTATATAAATACAAGTTGTTGTTGTACAGCAGATAGACAGTGATGACAAGAGAGGATGTTATTTGGTTTTTCATTCTATGCAGACTGGTTCAAATTAGGAGTATACACGGTGAAGAAAAAATTGAGAAGGGTAGTTACATGTCATTTTCTGCGTTTGATGAGAGAAGTGGAAAGAGTTACTCAAAAGAAGAGGACCATTTAACTACATCAGTAATTGGAGCAGCCTTTCAAGTATAGCTGCTTTCAGCTGAACCTTCCAAGCAGATGCTGCTCTACTTGGAACATAGCACCAGTATTTGCAATTGCGTGGCATCTATTTAATATGAAATTAATTAATAGTTTAATTTTAAGAATTAAATCCGTACTTCCAAACCTTACGTTCTGGTTTAAAGGCTTGAAACCTTCACAAAATAAATATTTTTTTTGACCTGCTTCTTCTTTGAGTTAAATATTTTGTTCTATTTAGTCTCTTTATTACAACTGTAATGGTCTGTTACCTCCTTCTATGAAACATCCTGCTGTTTCCTCTAAGTCTAGGAATGCAGCAATTTGTATAAGGCAGGGCTATATTGACTGGTTTCTAGCTTCCCTGCTGGACTAGTGCATATAGGTACTGCCAGGTGTATGACATGCTTAATGCTCTATCTGTGCTGAGTTAGTAGATTTTAGTCTGGTCAACAGTTGGAGCATTGCAAAATAGCGTCAGTTGAAAATCGGCCATGGTTCCCATTCACCATTGTCATCCAGTGATCCCTGCTAGAACGTGGACATCAGCTCAGAACAGGCCTGCTTAGATCTCCCTGACAATCAAATAGTATACCAACACTTACTGATGAGGCTGGCATTTAAAAAAAATAGCCATTTGGATAAGATAGCTGAGCTACTGGGACAAAAGCCCAGTGAGAATAAGCAGCTTGAGGAGAGAAGAAATACACTTTTTTGGGGGCAGGGTGTGGGAACTTGCTGTGTATCTGTAATTTTCTACATGCACAGTTGTTAAAAATGGGGTAATGCATGGCAGATGAGCAAATGAAAGAGATGAGCAATCATAGCTTATATTCTTCAGAATTACATTACCTGAAGGCAACACAAAATTGTTTTTGAGAATTGATTTGATGCTAATTTTGTTATCATATCTTGAGTGTTTAATAAACAAACAAAAAGATTTTTGACAAATTCTATGATCATTTCAGGAAAGGGTAAAAAGGCAAGCCAATTGTACTTTGTGTACTGTGCCGAAGTTATGAGCTTGTTGCTTACAGTTGTCATTTACAGTACACATTACAGGTGCCAGCGTTGCTGAGAATGTAATAAATGTAATAAATATTTGCTGTGCACCAATATGTTTCTTGGAACTTTTATACTTACTTTGTTAGACAAAGCCTTAAGAAAATACATGAATGAATGTACTCTCTGGAGAACCCAATAAAAAAAAGAAAAAGAGGGTCTTTGTTGGCAAAGGAATAGAGTAGGTCTGGTCATTTATGTTTACTAATGTAGACAACCTGCAATATAAGAGTATGTATAAGGCTTTAAGTTGATAGTGAGGCATTGGGAAACTATACAATGACATTTATTTTTCAATTCAATGCAATTCACTTAACTTCAATGAGGGAGACGTGGAAGCGTTTTTTGTGTCTTTTGAAAAACTAGCAAGGCAGTTGAAGTGGCCAGCTGAGGCTTGGACTCTACTGATACAGAGCAAATTAATAGGAAAAGCCCATGAGGTTTATTCCATGTTATCAAGAATATACGAACATACGAATTAGGAGCAGGAGTAGGCCACTCAGCCCTTCGAACCTGCTCCGCCATCAATAAGTTCATGGCTGAACTGTCACCAGATGAGAGTTCATCAGATTGTGAACTGACAAAAAATGCTATCCTCAGGACATATGAGTTAGTACCGGAAGCCTATCATCAAAAGTTTAGAACCTTCAAGAAGCAAGCTGATCAAACTTAGCTGGAGTTTGAGAGACGTAAGCAGCTGGCTTTTGACCAGTGGCTGAGGGCCCTTAAAGTATAGCTCAGCTATGAAAATCTCAGAGAAGTAATTTTTCTAGAGGAATTTAAAAACTCTCTCCCACTCTCCATAAAGACACATGTAGAGGAACAGAAGGTTCATAGAACCTGGCAAGCCACAGTGCTGGTTGATGAGTTTGCTCTCATTTATAAGTCGGTTTTCCAGGGAAAAACCTTTCCTAATCACACCCACAAATCCAAAAAGGACAGAGGGTGGGAAGGTGATAGATGCCCAAGGCAGTCCTGGGAGGGAAAGAAAAGCAGGAGACACAGGGGGCCCTCCTCCAGCCAAAAGGAAGGTGCTGTAAGTAGGAGTGAGACCTGGAGACCTGTGTGCTTCCATTGTAATAAAGCAGGGCATTTAGGAGCTGTCTGCTGGAAACTAAAGGGAAAATCTGTAGGGTTAATCAGGGCACACCCGCTCAGTGACGGAGAAGGGACCCTGATGGAAAGCACAGCAGAACAAGCTGTGGCTTTAACTGCAGTAAGAGTGAGACCCAGAAAGCTTACGGCTACAAGTGCAGGAAAATTTAATAGGATTCCTGAGGGTTATCAGGGTTTTGTGTTTGAAGAGAGAATAACCCCATACCCCTTGAGTGGGGCAAGCAAGCCCATAGTAATTCCCAGAGACACAAGGGCCAGTAGATCCCTTTCACTTCAAAAAGGCCTGATCTTTCCCCCAGAGAGTGCAGTGAACACCAGAATGGTGGTGAATGGTATCAGAGGGCAGCATATGCCCGTACCTTTACACCAGGTGCAGTTGGAGTCCAACCTAGTTTTGGGACCGGTGGCTGTAGGGATTTTCCTTAGTTTGCCTATGGATGGGATTGACCTGCTCCTCGGTAATGATCTGGCGGGGACGAAGATGGTAGTTTCCCCAGAAGAGAAAGAGAGACCGCAGGAGGTCAGAGAAACAGGGCAGTGGCAGGAGATGGTCCCCTGCAGATTCTCTGAATGTGTAGTGAATGAGGCTATGATCAAACCAGCTCCTCCAGAGGAGACTGAATTGGCACTGCAGGCAGATGACCATGAGGTCTGTCTGTCTAAGACTTTCTTTGAAAAGTTAGAAGACCCAGGGAATGAGTTAAATAGATCTTCCCTAGCTGAGGCTCAGCAAGTTGACCCAGTATTGAGAGAGTTAGCATAGGCTGCCCAGTCTGAAATTGAAGCAGAGGGAGTCCCTGATTGCTATGATTTAAAGAATGAGGTACTGATGAGGAATTGGCATTCTTCTCACAGACCAAACAGCAAGCAGTAGACAGTAGTTCACCAGTTAGTGGTGCCACAGAGGTACCGAAGAGAAATATTAAGAATGGCCCATGAGACTACAATGGCTGTACATGTCGGTATACGAAAAATCAAAGCTCGCATAAGAAAGCAGTTTGACTGGCCAAAACTCCACAGAGATGTGGTGGAGCACTGTACGAGTTGCCACATGTGCCATGTTGAGGGGAAACCCCAACCTACAGTGAAATCTGCACCCCTAAGTCCTGTATCGGTGTTTGGAGGACCCTCCAGCAGAGGGCTGGTGAACTGCAAGGGATTCCCGCCGAGAACAAAAGGGGACAGGCAGGCACAAGGCTGGCAAAGGTTTTGAAAGGGAAGGGGGAAAAGCGACCAAGAGGGCAGGTTAAAGAAAGTCCGGGAGGAATCCTGGATGAAAACCCCTACTGTCCGATCAGCCAACCCCGAAATATTTGAAAAGTTAAACACCACATGCTCCTATGTAAATTCAGACACTGGAAGCACCCCACCAGAGTGGCTAACAGCACTTACAGGAACCTGCAGAGACAAAGAAAGTCCTCAAGAGGGCAAAGAAACCATGAGGATGATGCCTCACCTAGTCAAAATGCCACAGGGGAGTGCAGTAGAATCTGGGCAAATACCTCCAAGCAGGTGTGTCCCAGAGGACAAAGCGAAGATTAGCAAAGAATCCACCCCCACAGTCAGGAAAAAAGGGAACCAGCCATTCGCTAAGGTGAAAAGCCCTTGCATGACTCATCAAAGTACTGAAAGAGGTCAGAGTGGAACCGCCCAGAGTGGAACCACAGACAGCCTGTGCCACTAAAACGTCACAGTTTGCGACGTCAGGCAGCTGCCAGGACTAAAGATGGCGCTGCTCAAATAATCACAAGAAGGCAACTTAAACATAAGGCAGCACGCAAAGGCCGGAGGGAGAGAGCGAGCAGGCCGGGGAGGGAGTGAGCGTGCGGGCCTGGGGGGGAGGGGGGGGGGTTGGAGTGAGCAAGCGAGCCGGGGGGGAGAGCGAGCGAGCGGCGGGGGGAACGAGCGAGCGGGGGGGTGGAGTGAACGAGTGGGGAGGAGAGCAAACGATGGGGGGAGCAAGCGAGCAGTAGGGGGGAGCGAGCATGCCAGGGTGGGGGGAGGAAGAGAGCGCACCCGGCACCACCAAGGTCTTTGGCCACGCTCTCCCCGCTTCCCCCACCCCCGCATCCCCCACCCCCCGCTCTCTGCCCGTGTTACGCGATGACGTCATCTGCGCATGCGCAGAGAGTAGATTAGATTAGATTAGAGATACAGCACTGAAACAGGCCCTTCGGCCCACCGAGTCTGTGCCGAACATCAACCACCCATTTATACTAATCCTACAATAATCCCATATTCCTACCAAACATCCCCACCTGTCCCTATATTTCCATACCACCTACCTATACTAGTGACAATTTATAATGGCCAATTTACCTATCAACCTGCAAGTCTTTTGGCTTGTGGGAGGAAACCGGAGCACCCGGAGAAAACCCACGCAGACACAGGGAGAACTTGCAAACTCCACACAGGCAGTACCCAGAATCGAACCCGGGTCCCTGCAGCTGTGAGGCTGCGGTGCTAACCACTGTGCCACTGTGCCGCCCTAGGAGCCAACCTGCGCAGTCTGATGTCGCAGCTGCCGGCTGCGTTGTCAATAATCACTTTGTTAAATCTAACTCTCCCCCTGCAGAGCTCGAAAGAACAAAGACACCCTAGGGAGTCATGGAAATGTGCAAACTGATAAACTTCCCCAAAAACCACATGATTAATGGGATGCTAAAAAGGGCAGCTTAAAGCAGCACTGCAAGAAAAGACAGGCTGTAACAACTGTTAGGATTTCTGAATGAATGAGAGAGATGCATGTGTGTGTTTTCCTGTCCTTATCTTCTCTCTAGTCCTTTTTAATGTAATGCTCTTTAAAAATAAATCGCATTTCATTCCGTTGGGTGTGGAGGTGTCATGAAGACACCCACCTGCCAAGAATGAGGCATATTAATTTTGTCATATGAACATTAATTTTAAACAAAAACAAAAAGTGCTGCAAATACTCAGCAGGTCAGGCAGCATCTGTGGAGAGAGAAACAGAGTTAATGCTTCAGGTCTGTGACCTTTCATCAGAACTGGCAAAGGTTAGAAAAGAATTAGGTTTTAAGCAAATGAAGGGGAGGGGGTAGGGTAGAGAACAAAGGGGAAGGTGTTTGATCAGGCAGAGGGTGATTAAATAACAAAGCTGTCCTGGGACAAAGGCAAAGCATGTGTTAATGCTTGTGGTGAAAGACAAAGCATTAGTCCAGAGAGACTGTTAATAGCGGAATAATGAGCAGCTCTGACTACATGAAAAGCAGGCACATGGATAAAAAAAAATATTTAAAAAAGACCAGTCATGCTCTGAAGTTATTGAACTCAATGTTCAGTCCGCAAGGCTGTAGACTGCCTAACTGAAAGATCAAGTGCTTCTCCTCGAACTTGCGTTGATGTTCACTGGAACACTGGAGCAGGCCCAGGACAGAAATGTTGGCATGAGAGCAGGGGGGAGTGTTGAAATGGCAAGCGACTGGAAGCTCGGGGTCATGCTTTTGGATTGAGCGGAGATGTTTAGCAAACCCAATCTACATTTGGACTCCCCAGTGTAGAGGCAACTGCATTGTGAGCGGCGAATACAGTATACTAAATTGAAAGAGGTACATGCAAATTGCTGCTTCACCTGAAAGTAGTGTTTGGGGCCTTGGATAGTGAGGAGAAAGGAGGTAAAAGTGCAGGAATTACACCTCCTGCGATTGCATGGGAAAGTGCCGTGGGAAGGGGTAGAGGTGTCTGGGGGATGGAGGAGTGGACCAGGATGTTGCAAAAGGAACTATCCCTTCGGAATGTTGACAGGGGAGGCGAGGGGAAGATGCATTTGCTGGTGGCATCACGCTGAATGTGACGGAAATGGCGGAGGATGATTCTCTGGATGTGCAGGCTGGTGGGGTGGAAAGTGAGGACAAGGAGAACCCTGTCGCGGTTCTGGGAGGGTGGGGAAGGCATGAGGGAAGAAGTGCGGGAAATGAGCTGGACACGATTGAGGGCCCTGTCAACCACAGTGGGGGGGGGGGGAATCCTTGGTTGAGGACAAAGGAAGACATATCAGAGGTGCTATTGTGGAAGGTTGCATCATCAGAGCAGTTGTGTTGGAGATGGAGAAACTGGGAGAATGGAATGGAGTCCTTACAGGAGACAGGCTGTGAAGAAGTGTAGTCGAATTAGCTGTGGGAGTCGGTGGGCTTATAATAAATATTAGTGGACAGCCTATCTCCAGAGATGGTGACAGAGAAGTCAAGAAAGGGAAGGGAAGTGTCAGAGATGAACCATGTAAAGGTGAGAAAAGGGTGGAAATTTAAAGCAAAGTTGATGAAGTTTTCCACTTCGGTGGGGGAAGCAGGAAACGGCACCGATACAATCATCAATATCCGGAAAAGAGTTGGGAGAGGGGCCTGAGTAGGACTGGAACAACGAATGTTCGACATATCCCACAAAAAGACAGGCATAACTAGGACCCATGCGGGTATCCAAAGCAACACCTTACGTGTCTTCAGTGGGTCCAGAGGCCTGTGAGAAAGTGAGAGAGAGCCAGCCAGGAGAGAGGAGAGAGGCTTTCTTGTTCCAGGTTCAGTTACAATCTCTGCAGTCTATTCCCAAACTGTCCTGTGTCTAGTTCAAAAAGCCTGGACTAGCCGGTTAGTCATGTAGTCGGTTAACATTTGTAGATTCCAAAGCTCTCGGTAGGGGTGGTGTAGAGCTGTCTCCCACCCAGACAAGACGTGGATCACCATTGCCCAGCCCAATCTCTGTTAATTGAATCAGTGAGCAATTCTTTTGTCTCTCCAAGCCCTGTCTCTTAGGATGCAAATGTCCTCCAGCCAAGTGTCTGGTGGACTCTTCACTCCAGCAACAGTTTAAAATTAATGTTCATATGACAAAATGAATATGCCATTCTTGGCAGGTGGTGGTCGGCACGTCAATTGAAAGAAGAAAATGTTAAGGATGAACTGCCTCATTAAAAAATTTATTCCGATAAGGCAGAAAAAAAGTCATATTTCTGTGCTACAGAAGATCATGTCTGATTGGAGGACTAGGCCCAATGTTCCTGTTGCTTCATGCTAAATCATAACCTTTTCACATAATACAGGAGCTCTTTTATAACTGAACTCAGATAGGAAATTTCATACACACATACGAACATAAGAAATAGGAGCAGGATTAGGCCACTCGGCCCCTCAAGTCTGCTCTGCCATCCAACAGGATCATGGCTGATCTGATTGTAACCTCAATTCCACATTCCTGCCTACCCTGATAACCTTTCACCCCCTTGCTTATCAAGAATTTATCTACCTCTGCCTTAAAAATATTCAAAGACTCTGCTTCCACCACCTTTTGAGGAAGAGAGTTTCAAAGACTCACGACCTTCTGAGAGAAAACATTTCTCCTCATCTCTGTCTTAAATGGGCGACCTCTTATTTTTAAACAGTGACCCCTAGTTCTAGATTCTCGCACAGGAGGAAACATCTTTTCCACATCCACCCTGTCAAGACCCCTCAGCATCTTATATGTTTCAATCTGCCCATTCCAGGTATTCGTCTAGTAAACCTTCTCTGAACTGTTTCCAATGCACTTACATCCTTCCTTAAATAAGGAGACCAATACTGTACAGAATACTCTAGATGTGGTCTCGACAATGCCCTGTATAACTGAAGGATAATCTCCCTACTTTTGTATTCAATTATCCTCGCAATAAATGATAACATAACATATTAGCTTTCCTAATTACTTGCTGTACCTGCATTCTAACCTTTTGCAATTCATGCACTAGAACACCCAGATTACAAGAACACAAGAAATAGGAGTAGAAGTAGACCATATGCCCATCGAGCCTGCTCCGCCATTCAATACGATCATGGTTGACTTTGGGCTTCAATTCCACTTTCCTGCCCCCTCCCCATATCCCTTGATTCCCTGTGAGACTAAAAATCTATCTATCTCAGCCTTAAATATATTCAATTTTGGAGCATTCACAACCCTCTGGGGTAGAGAATTCCAAAGATTCACATCCCTTTGAGTATTGTAATTTCTCCTCATCTCAGTCCTGAATGATTGACCCCTTATCCTGAGACTGTGTCCCTGTGTTCTAGATTCCCTGACCAGCGGAAACAATCTCTCAGCTTCTACCCTATCAAGCCCTTTCAGAATCTTGTATGTCTCAATTAGATTGCCTCTCATTCGTCTAAACTCCAGAGAATATAGGCCCAATTTACTCAGCCTCTCTTCATCGGACAACCCCCTCATCCCAGGGTCCAATTTAGTAAATCTTCCCTGCACTGCCCCAGTGCAAGTATATCCTTTCTTAAATGTGGAGACGAAAACTGCACACAGTATTCCAGGTGCGGTCTCACCAAAGCCCTGTACAATTTTAGTAAGACTTCTTTTTTCCTGTACTTCAGTCTCCTTGCAGTAAAGGTCAACATGCCATTTGCCTTCCTAATAGCTGGCTGCACCTGCATGTTAACTTTGTGTGTTCCTTGTACAAGTACCCAAAGTCTCTCTGAACATCAACACTTACCAGTTTCACACCTTTTAAAAATATACTGCTTTTCTATTTTTATGACGAAAGTGAACAACTTCACACTTCCCTATATTATACTCCATTTGCCACCTTTGTTGCCCACTCACTTAACTTGTCTATGGCCGGAATTTTATGATGGGTGGACGGGAGCCAGCCTCCAACATAAAAGTCGGTGGCGAACCACTCCCGCCTCGCCTGGGGATCCATTCCATATTCCGAGGCGGGACTGCCACTCACTTGAGGGAATGGTGGCCATTGCTGGGACTGCAGCCCAGCGTGCACAGAAGATGCCTGGGAACCGGGAAGGCAGGTAAATTTTGGTTGCCTCACCGGGGGTAATCGGTCAGCTCCCAGTGAGGCATGGGTGGTCGTCTGGGAGGAAGAGGGGCGTGTGGGTCTTGGGGATGGTTGGGGTAGCGGGGGCAGCCCTCCATCGGGCACCCCCAAGACAATCGGAAGCCGCCTGCTTTTCCCAGATGGCCTTTCCTGTCTCCAGGCCCTTGGTAAAATCCGCTTGGAGGCAGGCGAAGGCCCTTAAGTGGCCGTTAAGTAGTCTCTTAAGGGACTTGATTAGCCTGGGGCGGGCAGGCTGTTTCGTGCCCCCCCTGCCCATGTAAAGGGGGGGGTGGAGGCGGGTTGGGAAAGCTTCACGGAGCCTCCCGCTCCATTCTATGCCACCCCCATGCCACCATCTGGCTCGTTGGGGTGGCGTAAAATTCAGGCCTATATCTCTTTGCAGCCTCTCGACATCCTCCCCCCAGCTTACCTTTCCACCAAGTTTTGTATCATCAGCAAACTTAGATACATTATTCTCTGTCTCTTCATCCAAGTCGTTAATATGAAGTGTGAACAGCTGAGGCTCCAGCACTGATCCTTGCAGCACCCCACTGTTCACTGCCTGCCCTCTGCATCTCAGAGCTCTACAGTCTCTCACCATTTGGGTATATGCTTCTTTTTTATTCTTCCTGTCAAAATGGCCAATTTCACATTGTCCCACATAATACGCCATTTGCCAGATCTTTGCCCACTCACTTAACTTATCTATATCCCTTTGTAGGCAGGCATATTTTTGATGAGAACAAACACACACCTATCAATATGTTCCTCATTTTTTTATGGATGGAGGGAAGCTGTGGATTTGTTTTCTTGCATGGGATAAAGTCTGATTATGACACTTCTCCTTCTGCTGTCCACAAGAAGGATGTAGATAATCCATTATAATGCTTGGAATTTCATGCACAAGTCAAATCCTCTCAGTCAACCTGCACAGGTAAGCATTCAACTTCACATGAAAATGATAGCTTTGTCTCATTTTCATCGAGATAGCCAAACAACAGCTACTTCGCAGAACTCAGGGAGTATTATTTTCCCATTTCTATTGGCATTCTAGTCAGAAACCTAAAAATCAAACTGTTTATACATGAATAATTTCCTCTTCCTGGGCAAAGCCCAAGCACAGAATGAAGCAAACTGCACTTTCTTGGAGCAAATCCAATATCTCTGTGACCCAGGCTAGATTGAGCAATTACTTATAATTTAACTGTTTATTCTAACTTGAAGTGAGTTCAATTTATCCTGACCCTTTCTAGATTGGCAGAGGATCTCTTAGCTGTAAATTAAACTCACTTGGCGGGAATCCAGTTCCCCTATGATTAAATAAGATGAACACTAAGGACTATACTTTTCCTTTCTGTGTGAAAATATAATTCATCTCCATTTGCTGTACAGATTAAAAGCATAAAGCAAGAACAATGTAAGTGCACAATTGTATATTCACACATTCAGCAACCATTTTAGGATTTTGCATAATGCAGGAGTGAATGAAAACAAGCTCAATAAGAAACCATAAGGCAGCAGTTTTTTATTATTTTTATTTTATAATAAAATCTCCAGCTTGATGGCATTCTTGTTCTGATAAAAAAAAAGTATAATTTACAGCATGTAACTATGTTTGAAGAGTCTAAATCTAAAGCATTGTCTGGCTTGAAGACTAATCTCATGAATTATCTCAAGCATGAGGATGCAGATCTGTGAATGTAATTTGATCTCCTGGTATAAACTTTGCTACCATTTGAAGTTGCTGATTGAAGATCAAATACTTCTTTCTCATAGAGAGGAACACAAAAAAAAATCAGTTACCTTGGGCTACTCATGCACAGATCTTGGTGGTTGGATAGAGTAGCATTGACAGAGCCCAAAATATAGATCTGAAAACTGTTGTCTCAGATGGAAAAATATGTAATATAATTTATGTCATGAGGTCAACAAGAGAAAACAAGATATCTGGCACAAGTGTGATGGGATAATTCACTGACTGAATACAGTAGAAACTCATAGATCCCAAAATTCATGGGATGAGGAAGATTATACATTGGCATTTATACCTTTGCACGCCAGCATAAATTCCATTCTGTTTCAGCGCACACTGAAGCAATGCTCACCCTCCTAGTGTCAATATAATCAAGTGATTGAGTTCAGATAGGCTATGACTTCCACTATCACATCTACTCTTTAGAATGTGCACCAAAGTTTAAAAGATTCAATTTGCCAGGCCCCACTCATCAAGATGGGTTATTTAGTTAAAAGATTGTACAATTGAGATTGTTTGTGGAAACTTTGGCTACATCTTGGTACTACAGGTATCGGGGGGGAAAGTCATTGTTCTACTCAGGAAGCCTTCCTCTGCATTCTGCATTACCAATGGAAAGTATTCTGTTTCAACACAGCTGTGAACTAGGATCTGAAGCAATGAGCTTCCCAGTGTGCTTCCCAATGGGAATTACACGTTATATGATCGATATTCTAGGGGAAGCAGAGCTTCAAAATCAACATATTACTTGTTCCCCACAGTCATACAAGAAAACAAAACATGAAGCAGTCCTTACATCCAACATTCTGGTAATTTATGATAACTATTTACAAAATCAAGTATTTGGTACTGTCATCCTGCACACTCTTTATGACCATGCAAGCTTTTCTTTTTCTATTCAATGCTTCTTAAATGTACCTTCTGAGGGTCTAAGGTCTGAGATGTGCTTGGCTGCTGCAAGATATTATGAGCCTCTCGGATGGAAGTGATCCTTTTCTTTTTAGAGTTCACAAGTCTTGGGGTGAACATGGATCAGGTTGTCTCATTGTCATGGGCTCCTTGACAGCCTGATCCTGCAAAGATGAAGGCTCCTGGAGGGAATTGATGGAGTAGTTCCATGTGTTGCTGCTATGAGGGGAAGCCACCTTTGAGGCACATACACCAGCTTCTCCATTGGCACTGGGAACAGGATTCTGATTAGCAGTGATTAGTGGGAGAGGGAACCTCACAGATTCAGAAAGATTTTAAAATCCCTGAGAAAGGGTCAACCAAATACCCTTTCGTCAGCCAAGATTCTATCTTGTGTACTTTATAATGCAATTGACACTGATTTCTCCATGTTTTCCAATTTCTGCAATCCTTCACTCAGTGCCTCATGACTCCCTCCCAAAATGTCCAAAATGACCTCAAAACCTAGTCCTTTGACGTTGTCTTCCTTCATCTCCCCTAACCTTCCTCTTAATGTGAAGTACCATGGAACATTTTGCTACATTAAAGGTGGTATTAAATTCCATGTTATTATTGTTTAATACAAAATTTGCCAATGAGACAGGAGGCATAAATTATAAAAGGGCATAAGGCACTTAAATAATAATACTGCCTATACGATTATTTTTAAAATTGCTATAATTTAGTTGCTATTCCTGGAAAACCAGGTGATGGACTAAGTGCTAATCAGTTAGCTTCTCATAGAACAGCCATATTAAACAGAAAATTGTAGTACGAGATATCCTGGACACTTTGCTTCAGGAGGGAGTCACACCCCATTAGGCCAGATACTTCAGGTTTGGCCTGTTCTCAGGGACTGGAGGGTGAACTACGAGTGAGGCTGGTATGAGGATCCAGAAGGTAGCAATGGAGGAGACTCAGCCCTTGCACGTGTCCAACAGGTAGGAGGTTCTTGCAGCTTGTGTGGACAAGAGTAGGTACTGCAGGGTAGATGAGCAAACTGACCACAGCACTGTGATGCAGGGGGCCATTTAAGTGGGGGGAGTAAAAAGGAATGTAGTAGTAGGGGACAATATAATTATGGGAATAGATACTGTTCCCTGCAGCTGAGAGCATGAGTCCTAGAGGCTGTGTTGCCTGCCTGGTGCCAAGGTTAAGGACATCTCTGTAGGGTTGAAAAGGAATATGGAGTGGGAGGGGAAGGATCCAGTTGTTGTGGTCCATGTGATACCAACGACATTGGCAGGACTAAGAGGTTCTGCTGAGGGAGCAGCTTGGGTCTAAATTAAAAAGCAGAAGCACAAAGGTAATAATCTCTGATTACAGCAGTGAGCAAATTGGCATAAGGTAAATAAGATCAGAGAGTTGAATGCATGGTTCAAAGATTGGTGTGGGAGAAATGGATTTTGATTCATGCGACACTGGCACCAGTTCTGGGGAAAGAGGGAGCCATACCGTTGGGACAAACTTCACCTGAACTGCGCTAGGACCTGTGTCCTGGTAAATCATATAACTAGGTCTGCAGAGAGGGCTTTAAACCAAATAGTGGGGTGAAGGGTTCACATGAAGGGAAATTTAGAAAATTAATGAGAAAGGCCAAGGCAATAGTGCAGGGTAGTGACACGGACTTGGTCACAGACCTGAAAGTTAACTCTGCTTCTCTCTCCATAGATGCTGCCAGACCTGCTGAGTTTCTCCATCACTTTCTGCTTTGCTGCCAGATTGACAGCAGCCCTACCTTTCAACAGTGAGGTAAGTATTTCTTTGGCAGCTGTCAGGAAGTGCGGCATGCTAATAAAATTCAGCCCATAGTTCCAAGTCAGGACGGTGTGTGGCTTGCAGGGGAACTTGCAGGTGGTGGGTTCCCATGCATCTGCTGCCCTTGTCCTTCTCGGTGGTAGAGGTTGCGGGTTTGGAAGGTGCTGTCTAAGGAGCCTTGGTGCATTGCTGCAGTGCATCTTGTAGATGGTACACACTGCTGCCACTGTGCGTCGGTGATGGAGGGAGTGTATGTCTGTAGATGGGGTGCCAATCAAGCGGGCTGCTTTGTCCTGGACAATGTTGAGCTTCTTGCGTGTTGTTGGAGCTGCATCCATCCAGGCAAGTGGAGAGTATTCCATCACACTCCTGACTTGTGCCTTGTCGATGGTAGACAGGCTTTGGGGAGTCAGGAGGTGAGTAACTCACTGCAAGATTCCTAGCCTCTGACCTGCTCTTTGTAGCCACAGTATTTATGTGGCTACTCCAGTTCAGTTACTGGTCAATGGTAACCCCCAGGATGTTGTTAGTGGGGGATTCAGCAAATGTAATCTTGGTTCGGAAGATCAAGATGTAGAATCAGTTTGGGTGGAGATAAGAAATAGCAAAGTAAAGAAGTCACTAATGGGAGTATTGGCCCCCCTACCAGTAGCTACACTATAGGACAGTGTATAAATCAAGAAATATGGGGGCTTTTAGGAAAGGTACTGCAATAATTGTGGGCGATTTTAATCTTCATATTGATTGCACTAATCAAATTGACAAAGGTAGCCTGGAGGATGAGTTCATAGAGTGTATTAGGGACAGTTTCTTTGAATAAAACAACTTGGGAGCAGGCTTTTTTAGGCCTGGTAATTTGTAATGAGACCGGATGAATAAATGACCTCATAGTAAAGGATCCTCTAGGCAATAGTGATCATAAAATGATAGAATTTCACATTCAGTTTGAGGGTGAGAAATCTGGGTCTGAAACTAGTGTCTTAAGCTTAAATAAAGACAATTACAAGGGTATGAAGACAAAGTTGGCTAAAGTAGAGTGGGAAAATAAGTTAAAAGGTAAGACAGTAGAGAAATATTTGCAAACATTTCAGGAGATATTTCATAACTCTCAACAAAGATATATTTCATTGAGAAAGAAACTCTATGAGAAGAACACACCATCTGTGGCTAACTAAGGAAGTTAAGAATGGTATCAAATTGAAGGAAAAGATGTACAATGCTGCAAAGATTACTGGTAGGCCAGAAGATTGGGAGAATTTTAGAAACCAATAGAGAATGACTTAAAAAAAGAGGGAGAAATTAGCATATGACAGTAAAGTAGCAAAAAATATAAAAACAGACAAAAGCTTCTACAAAATTATAAAAAGGAAGAGAATAGCTAAAATAAGCATTGGTCCCTTACAGGATGTCACTGGGAAATTAATAATGGGAAACAGGAAATAGCAGAGCCTTTGAACAAATATTTTGTATCTGTCTTGACAGAAGAAGACACTAAAAGTATCCCAAGAATAATAGAAAATCAAAAGGCAAAAGGGAGGGAGGAACTTAAAACAATCACTATCATTAGAGAAGATGTATTAGGAAAACTAATGGGACTAAAGGCTAAAAGTACCCTGACCTGATGGCCTGCATCCTAGGGTCTTAAAAGAAGTGGCTGTGGAGATAGTAGATGCATTGGTTGTAATCTTCCAAAATTCCCTAGATTCTGGTAAGGTCCCAGTAGATTGGAAAATCACAAATGTAACACTCTATTCAAGAAAGAAGGAAGACAGAAAGCAGGAAACTATCGGCCAGTTAGCCTAACATCTGTCATTGGGAAAATGCTACAATCCATTGTGAGGGAAGTAATAACAGGACATTTAGAAAATTATAATGCAATCAGGCAGAATCAACATAAATTTGTGGGAAAAAATTGTGTTTGACAGATTTTATTAGAGTTCTTTGAGGATATAACAAGGAGGGTGGATAAAGGGGAGACAGTAGATGTAGTGTATTTGGCCTCCTTCTGCACTGTAACAATTCTGTGATTCTGTGACCTGTCTGATCCACTTGCCATCCTAGTGTACCTTTATCCTCTGTGGCATTAATGAGCAGCCTCTTAGTAAGGCAGAGTAGTGCAGCATGTCCCATCACTATTTTCAACACCCTAACCCTATAGAGCAGATATATGATCATCACCAAAAGAATAAATGGATAGATTAGGAGAATTGTTTTAATGCAAATGGTTGTTAGGATATGAAATGCCATACCAGAACCAGAATCCACAAAGGGAAGTGGATACTTATCTTAAAAAGAAAAAAATTAATAGGAATGTGCAAGAGAATGGATTAAACGGATAGCTGTTTCAAAGAAGTGGCACTAGCACAGCAAACTGAATGGCCTCTTACTACAATGTAAAATTCTACGATTCTGTTACGATTCTGTTATGTGACGGCCGCCCAGTCAAAATATATGATTCTGATCACGGTGGGAGCAACACACTCTCAATTCAGCCCCGTCACTCTACAGGTCGTATCATATTTCTTTGAGCTTTCTAAATCGAAGAAAGCAGCAGCCGAATTGAACAATCTAGTAACCCCCGAATGAAGCGAACCAAACCAGCCATCTTTAGATGTCAACAAATTAACTACTTATTCAAAAAACGAAAATCTGAAACACTACTAAGAAAAACCAATATCCAAAGACCTTATAACGTCTTATTTAAAAATCTAACTCCTGCATTCTATACATATACTTCAACTAACAGTAGTTTGGTGTTTAATTAGCTGCCCGAAAAAATAGAAAAAAAATCAAGTCTTAGCAGATTATGCTTCCGACAAACAGTCTTTGAATACAACACAGTCAAAGTTCACTTGCAGTCTTCCAAGGCCTGATGAATTCGAAGATCCTTCAAAAGATAGGAATTCAGCAGTTCAGTTCAGGAGTTGTAGTATTAAACTCTTCTTTTTTCCAGCAATGAACACAGTAGATCAATAATTTGTTGTGAAAGAATAAAAACCTTTTTTTATTTATTTCTTGAAAGAATTAATTTGGCTCGAAGCTTTTTAGAATTTTGAGAGAGAAACTACACAGGGTTTAAATTGACTTAGAGAGCTCTCCTATTTCCTTCATGTGCTGGAACAGTCTGTTAACTGAACAAACCAGTTTTTTGCCAACTGGATTCAAAGTCAAAATGGATACATTGAAGCTCTGCTCTCTCTCTGTATGGTTGTTGCCTGGCAACCAGAATGCACTTTGGCTCATAGTCTCTGGAACTTGCTGCCTTAAAGATGTACTGATCTTTTACAGCCTTAAAGGCGCACTGCAGTATTTCCCGAGGAAAGAAAAAAAACACAGGACCGTCACAGATCCTAGATTGATCCAGGTACCTGAAGTGTGCCTTCAAAATTCCAAATGTGTGCACAATGAGGACTCTGGTAGCACAATGGACCTTATTATAATGTGTCCAGGGAAAGCACACAGATATCATCAGCCAATTCTGTAGGAAGTAACCCTAATCACCCAGGATCCACCCAGTGACTTGCCTTTCTAGTTGAAAGAATGCAGGCATGGTTAACTGCCTTGAAATGAAATCACCGTGCTATCTATTAGGCAAGGGAGTATTTACTTGAATGATGTAGTGCTGCTGGCCACAAACAAGCTGAGCATTGAGAAACTTCAATCATTCTGGATTTTTATAATTGAAGGGATTCATAAAGGGAGCATGTTTGGCTATGTGGGTGGAATCTTTTGCCAGGAATCTGCTTGTTACTTTTTTCTCTCCTCCATTGTTACACCAGTGGAAGTTCGGTGGAAATCCCGTTTACACAGGATGCATGAGAATACCCAAGGAAATCCTTTGCGAACGACTCCTTGTGCTTTGGGGAATATTGCTACCCTGTAACTTTCTTGATGCATCTATGTACAACTGATGAGCATTGATGTCCCTGGAGGCAATCTGGAATGATCTGACAGTATAAAAATTGAGGAGCAGCAAGAACCAAAGAGGAAGATCCATTACAATTTTTCATGCTCCTAAAGGAGAACATTAGCAGTGGGAAACCTCACAGCTACTAGAATTGCAGTGCCTATGATGACTGTGGGCTGTCGATCAGCTAGTAACATGTGAATATAATTCATTGACAGCTTCCCAATTGAATACGATCTCTACAAGCACTGATCCTGGGTCAAGTGAAGGTAGATGTTTTGCCTATATGTCCGATTGGGTTTGATAATGATCTTGTGAAGCGCCTTGGGAGGTTTTGCTATATTAAAGGTGTTTGTAAGTGCAATTTGTTGTTGTATTGGCAGTGGTGGAGAGGTGGGTGCCATGAATCTCATGTGGTGCCTGATCAGTCTGAATACTTTCTATTCCTACTCCTCTTCCTCTAAAAAAAATAGATACACCGCAGCTAAAGGGACTTGAGGAAGGAAGGGAATGCGTGACCACCAGGCAGTCCAAGAGAATCAGGCAGGTAGTTCAGGAGTTCCCTGGGGTCCCACTTGCAAATCGGTATTCCATTTTGGAGGCTGATGAGGCTGGTTCCTCCAGGGAGTGCGGACAGAGCCAAGCTTCTGGCACCACAAGCAGTCTGTCTGCACAGGAAGGGGGAAAGAGAGGAAGAGCAATAGTATTAGGGGATTCTATAATCAGGGGAACAGATAGGCGCTACTGTGGCCGTCAACGTGACTCCAGGATGGTGTGTTGCCTGCCTGGAGCCAGGGTCCGGGATGTCACTGAACGGCTGCAGGGCATCCTGAAGGGGGAGGGTGATAAGGCAGAGGTCATGGTACATGTTGGTACCAATGACATAGGTAGAAAGAGGGATGAGGTCTTGCATCAAGAATTCAGGGAGTTAGGCAGTAGACTAAAAAGCATGACCTCTCGGGTTGTAATCTCTGGATTACTCCCAGTGCCACGTGCTAGCGAGTATAGAAATAGGAGAATAGCACAGATGAATGCGTGGCTTAAGAGTTGGTGCAGGAGGGAGGGTTTTCGATTCCTGGACCACTGGGACCGTTTTTGGGGAAGGTGGGACCTGTACAAGTGGGACAGTCTACATCTGAACCAGAGGGGGACGAACATCCTTGCTGGTGGGTTTGCTAGTGCTGTTGGGAGGAGTTTAAACTAATTTGGCAGGGGGATGGGATGCAGAATAGGGACACAGCTAAACACAGGAAAGCGAACAAGTCAGAGGGAATACAGCGGAAGTATGTTTCAAGGGAGTAAGACTAGGATGGAAGGCCTCTACTTTAATGCCAGGAGTATTACAGGTAAAACGGATGAGTTAAGGGCAATGATTGACACGTGGAATTGTGATATAGTAGCCATCACGGAGACATGGTTGAGGGAGGGGCAGGATTGGCAGCTCAATATCCCGGGATATAGAATCTTCAGGCGAGACAGAGGAGGGGGTAAAAGAGGAGGGGGCATTGCAATATTAGTTAAGGAGCCAGTTACTGCAGTAAGGAGAGATGATATCTTGGAGGGGGCATCAAATGAAGCTTTATGGGTAGAGTTTAGGAATCAAAAATGGACAGCCACATTGCTAGGTGTTTATTTCTCGACCCCCAGATAGTCAGTGGGAAATTGAGGAGCAAATATGTGCGCAATTTGCAGATGTGTGTAAAAATAATAGGGTAATTATATTCGGTGATTTCAACTTTCCCAACATTAATTGGGATTGTCATCGTGTTAAGGGCTTAGATGGAATGGAGTTCTTAAAATGTATACAGGAGAACCTTTCAGCTCAATATGTAGAGGATCCAACAATGGAGGGTGCAGTGCTGGACCGAATTCTGGGGAATGAAGCCAGACAGGTGGTTGATGTGTTGGTGGGGGTGCATTTTGGTGATAGTGACCACAACATGGTACAATTTAAGCTTGTTATGGAGAAAGAAATAGAAAGTTGCAAAAAAAGGTTTTGGATTGGGGGAGAGCGAATTTTAGTAAAATAAGGCAGGATCTGGCCAAGGTAGACTGGAAAGAGTTACTTGTCGGGAAATCTACAGAAGAGCAGTGGGGAGCATGCAAAAAGGAAATGGGGAGGGTGCAGGCCCAACATGTTCCCTCTAGGGTAATAGGTAGGAGCAACAAGCCCAGAGAACCATGGATGACCAGAAACATTCAGGGTACGATGAGAAGGAAAAGAGAGGGTTTTAGCAAAAACAAGGAGAGCAAATCAACGGAAGCATTAGTGGAGTACAGAAAGTGTAGGATGGAGCTTAAGAAAGCAATCAGGAGAGCAAAGAGGGGATATGAGAAAGCTCTGGCTGGTAAAAGTAGGGAAAATCCCAAGATATTCTATAAATATATCAATGGGAAGAGGATAACCAGGGAACAAGTAGGACCCATTAGGGGCCAAGGGGGAAATTTGTGGGTGGAGCCAGAGGACATTGGTAGGGTGTTGAATGAATACTTCACATCTGTCTTCACCCAAGAGAATGAAGATGTAGATATGGAACTTAGAGAGAGAGACTGTGAGGTTCTTGAGCAAATTGTCATAGGGAGTGACTAGGTATTGGAGGTTTTGGAAGGCTTAAAAGTGGACATGATCTCCAGGTCCGGACGATTTGTGTCCCAGGATGCTGTGGGAGGCGAGGGTGGAGATTGCAGGGGCTCTGACCCTAATTTTTAATTCCTCTCTGGCCATGGGGGAGGTGCCAGAGGACTGGAGAACAGCTAATGTGGTCCCACTATTTAAGAAAGGTTGTAGAGATAGGCCAGGGAACTACAGACCAATGAGTCTCACGTCAGTGGTAGGGAAACTATTGGAGAAAATTCTGAAGGAGAGAATCTATCTCCACTTGGAGAGGCAAAATTTGATTAGGAATAGTCAGCATGGCTTTGTCAGAGGGAAGTCATGCCTAACAAATTCGATTGAATTTTTTCAGCATGTGACCAGGTGTGTCGATGAGGATAGTGCAGTTGATGTAGTTTACATGGATTTCAGCAAAGCCTTTGACAAAGTCCCACATGGGAGACTTATCAAGAAAGCAAATGCACATGGGATACAAGGTAACTTGATAAGGTGGGTTCAAAATTGGCTTAGCTGTCGGAGACAGAGAGTGATGACAGACGGCTGTTTTAGTGACTGGAAGCCAGTGTCCAGTGGTGTACCACAGGGATCTGTGCTGGGTCCCCTATTGTTTGTCATTTATATAAACGACATAGATGACTATGTGGGGGGTAGGATCAGTAAGTTCGCGGATGACACAAAGATTGACAGAGTGGTTAAAAGTGAGGTGGAGTGTCTTGGGTTACAGGAAGATATAGACGGGATGGTCAAATGGGCAGAAAAGTGACAGATGGAATTTAACGCTGAAAAGTGTGAGGTGATACACTTTGGAAGGAGTAATGTGACACAGAAGTATTCAATGAATGGCCTGACACTGGGAAGTTCCGAGGAACAAAGGGACCTTGGCGTGTTTGTCCATAGATCTCTGAAGGCAGAAGGGCAGGTTAATAGGGTGGTGAAAAAGATATATGGGACACTTGCCTTTATCAATCGAGGCATAGATTACAAAAGCAGGGAGGTCATGTTGGAGTTGTACAGAATTTTGGTAAGGCCACAGCTGGAGTACTGTGTGCAATTCTGGTCGCCACATTATAGGAAGGATGTGATTGCATTGGAGAGGGTGCAGAGGCGATTCACCAGGATGTTGCCTGGGATGGAACATTTAAGCTATGAAGAGAGGTTGGATAAGCTTGGGTTGTTTTCGCTGGAGCAGAGAAGACTGAGGGGTGACCTGATCGAGGTGTACAAGATTATGAGGGGCATGGACAGGGTGGATAGGGAGCAGCTGTTCCCTTTAGTTGAAGGGTCAGTTATCGGGGTTACAAGTTTAAGGTGAGGGGTGGGAGGTTTAAGGGGGATTTGAGGAAGAACTTTTTTACCCAGAGGGTGGTGACGGTCTGGAATGCCCTGCCTGGGAGGGTGATAGAGGCGGGTTGCCTCACATCCTTTAAAAAGTACCTGAATGAGCACTTTGCACGTCATCACATTCAAGGCTATGGGCCAAGTGCTGGAAAATGGGATTAGGTGGACAGGTCAGGTGTTTTAATGCATCGGTGGAAGACTCGATGGGCCGAAGGGCCTCTCTGCACTGTGATTTTGTGATTCTGTGATTAAGATGAAGCAGACAGGTTGATAATACAAGTGAGAACCAGGCTGGATATAAAAAGTTCAAAGGGGATGTGACAAAACAAGTAAGACAAACAAAGAGAGAGTATGAGAAGAGACTGGCAGCCAATATAAAAGGGAATCCAAAAGTCTTGTTTAGGCATATAAATAGTAAAAGGGTGGTAAAAGGAGGGCTAGGGCCAATTAGGGATCAAAAATGGGATTTATGCATGAAGGCAGAGAGCATGGCTGAGGTACTGAGTGACTATTTTGCGCCTGCCTTTACCAAGGAAGAGGATGCTCCAAAGTTTCAGTGAAAGAGGAGGTAGTTGAGACACTGGATGAGCTTAAAATTGATAGAGCGGAGGTATGAGAAAGGCCAGCTGTACTTAAAGTGGCTAAGTCACCAGGACCGAGGATGCTGAGGAAAGTAAGGGTGGAAATTGCAGAGGCACTGGCCATAATCTTCCAATCTCCCTTAGATACAGGAGTGGTGTCAGAGGACTGGAGAACTGTAAATATTGCACTCTTGTTCAAAAAAGGGTGTAAGGATAAACCCAGCAACTACGGCCAGTCGGTGGAGGGAAAACTTTTAGAAACCGTAATCTGGGACAAAATTAACAGCCACATGGACAATATGGATTTTTTTTTAGAGATACAGAACTGAAACAGGCCCTTCGGCCCACCGAGTCTGTGCCGACCAACAACCACCCATTTATACTAACCCTACCGTAATCCCATATTCCCTATCACCTCCCTACACTAGGGACAATTTACAACAGCCAATTTACCTATCACCTGCAAGTCTTTGGATGTGGGAGGAAACCGGAGTACCCGGCAAAAACCCACACAGACACAGGGAGAACTTGCAAACTCCGCACAGGTAGTACCCAGAATCGAACCCGGGTCCCTGGAGCTGTGAGGCTGCAGTGCTAACCACTGCACCACTGTGCTGCCCATAATTTAATTAAGGAATGCCAGTGCAACTTTTAAGGGCAAATTGTGTTTAATTAGTTTGAGTTTTCCAATGAAGTAACAGAGCTGCAGGGCTTCCGAGAATGAAGAAATTCAGCTTGGTACTGTTTTTCTTTTGAAATCCTCTCCAGATGTGATGTCTTGCATTGGAAAGGTTTTCTGTGGCTTTTGGGAAACAGAATTTTGAAAAGACGTCTTTATATTTAGCAATGGGCGGCACAGTGGCGCAGTGGTTAGCACCGCAGCCTCACAGCTCCAGTGACCTGGGTTCGGTTCTGGGTACTGCCTGTGTGCAGTTTGCAAGTTCTCCCTGTGACCGCGTGGGTTTTCGACGGGTGCTCCGGTTTCCTTCCACAGCCAAAGACTTGCAGGTTGCTAGGTAAATTGGCCATTGTAAATTGCCCCTAGTGTAGGTAGGTGGTAGGAGAATGGTGGGGATGTGGTAGGGAATATGGGGTTACTGTAGGATTAGTATAAATGGGTAGTTGTTGGTCACCACGGACTTGATGGGCTGAAGGGCCTGTTTCGGTGCTATATCTCTCTATGACATACAGATGAGGAAAGCTATTTGGCCCATCTTAATTTATTGAGCCATAAAGACTTTATCATTCTACTCACCATCACACTTCCGCTACAGAATCTTGTTCTATCTTAAATTATCACAGGTTTCTTTTTGCCTCTACTACTCTATCTGAACATCCATTCCAAAAATTAGCTAAGGAAGAACTTCCTGATATCAGTGGTACCTTTTACTTGTTTGAATCTGCCTCCTTGTGTCCTATTCCTATAATTTAATTTATAGTATACCAGGTTCCAGTCTCATAATTATCTTACATACTCTATAAGATCACCTCTTAGATGTAAGTCCAGCCCAAATCTTTGAGTCTTCTCTCATAACTCAAATGCTTGACAATAGAGTTCTGCCTTGTGGCTCTTCTCTGCACTGCCTCCATTGTGTAACTGTCTTCCTTGTGTCTCAATATTCAGAATTAGACAGAATATTTAAGGTATACTCCGATCAGAGCTTTGTACAAGTAGATTGCAACTTCTGCTCACATTTTAGTCTACTGTTTTGCCTTTGCAGTTTAACGCTCTATCAGCTTAGTTCATTGTTGCTCTGTATTGGTTGGACATGTTCAACCTTGAGTCTACTAAGACTCCTAACTCTTCTTCAACCTCAACCTTTGGCATTTCAACACCATTAATGTGTTACCCATTTCCCCTTTATATGCATCAGAATTTACAGTTGTAATCTATAATGTTAACCTGTCATTTTTTGACTGCCTCTTTTAATCTAACTGCCCCTCCTAGTTTGGTATTATCTACAACTTTGACCAATTTGCATTGAGTATTTTGATTTCAGTCATTGATTGGAATAAAAATGAGAAACAGCAATGGTCATAAAGAGATATTGTAATGGAAAATCCATTATGGTGTCTTTAGAATAGGGGGAGCGCAAAATTATTTTTTATTCACACATGGGATGTGGGTGTCGCTGGGAAGGCCAACACTTATTGCTCATCCCTAACTGTCCTTGAGAAGGTGGTAGTGAGCCACCTTCTTCAACTGTTGCAGTTCTTGTGGTGCCGCACAGTGCTGTTAAGAAGAGTTCCAGGATTTTGACCCAACAACAATGAAGGAACAGTGATATTTTTTCAAGTCAGGATAGGGAGTGACTTGGAGGGGTACATGCAGGTGGTGGTGATCCCATGTACCTTGTTCTTCCAGGAGATAGAGGTTGTGAGTTTGGAAGGTGCTGTTGAAGAAGCCTTGGCTGCACTGCATCTTGCAGGTGGAACACACTGCAGTTACAGTGCACTGGTGGCGGAGGGAGTGAATATTTAATAGGGTGGATGGGGTGTCAGTCAAGTGGGCTTCTTTTTCCTGGATGGCGTTGAGCTTCTTGAGTGTTGTTGGAACTGCACTCATCCAGGCCAGTGGGGAGCATTCCATGACACTCTTGACTTGTGCCTTGTAGATGGCGGAAGGGCTTTGGGGAGTCAGGTGAGTTACTTGCGACAGAATACCTAACCTCTGACCTGCTTTTGTAGGCACAGAGTTTATATGGCTCATCCAGTTATGTTTCTGGCCAATGGTGATTCCCCCAGGATGTTGATGGTGGGGGAGTTGGCAATGGTAATGGCGTTGAATGTCAAGGGAAGGTAGTTAGACTCTCTCTTGTTGGAGATTGTCATTTCCTGGCAGTTGTATGGCACAAATGTTACTTGCCACTTATCAGCCCAAACCTGAATGTTGTCCAGGTCCTGCTTCATCTGGGCATGACTGCCTTACAGTTGTGAATGGAATTCAACACTGTGAAATCATCAGTGAACATCCCTACTTCTGACCATATGATTGAGGGAAGATCATTGATGAAGCAGCTGAAGATGGTGGGGCCTAGGACACTACCCTGATGAACTCCTGCAGTGATGTCCTGGAGTTGAGATGATTTGCCTCCAACAACCACACCATCTTCCTTTGTGCTTGGTATGACTCCAACCAGTGGAATGTTTTTCCTCTGATTCTCGTTGACTTCAATTTTAGTAGAGCTCCTTGATGCCACACTCAGTCAAGTGCTGACTTGATGTCAAGGGCAGTCACTCTCACCTCACCTCTGGAATTCAGCTCCTTTGTCCATGTTTGGACCAAGGCTGTAATGAGCTTTGGAGTCTTGTGGTCCCGGTGCAACACACATTGGACATCAATGAGCAGGTTATTGGCAAGTAAGTGCTGCTTAATAGCACTGTCAATAACACCATCCATTATTTTTCTGATGATTGAGAGTATGCTGATGGTGCTGTAATTGGCTTGATTGGATATGTCCTGCCTTTTGTGGACATAACATAACTGGGCAATTTTCCTCATTGTTGGGTAGATGCCAGTGTTTTAGTTGTACTGGAAGAGCTTGTTGGATCCAGTGTGCTCAGTCATTTCTTAATATCATGTAGAGCGAATTGAATTGGCTGAAGACTGGCTTCTGAGATGGTGGGGATCTCAGGAGGAGGCCAAAATGGATCACCAACTTGGGATTTCTGGCTGAAGATGTTTGCAAATGCTTCCGCTTTGTCTTTTGCACTGACATGCTGGGCTCCCCATCATTGAGGATGGGAATATTTCTGGACCCTCCTCCTCCACTTAGTTGTTTAATCATCCACCACAATTCACAACTAGATGTGGCAGGAGCTTTGATCTGATCCATTGGTTGTGGGATCGCTTTGCTTTGCATATCGCATGCTTCTTCCACTGTTCAGCATACATGTAGTCCTGTGTTTTAACTTCACCAGCTTGAAACATCCCTTTTAGGTATGCCCGGTGCTGCTCCTGGCATGCTGTCCTGAACTTTTCATTGAACCAGGGTTGATCCCCTGGATTCACTCTCTGAACTTCAATAAGATCTATGACCCTTATGGTATCAATCCCATTATTATGAAATATGTGTCTCCAAATTCATCCCAGTTCTGTGCCATCACTTTCTCCCAGTCCACATTTACTTCTGCTTGAAAATTTGCTCATGTAGATCCTATCCATAAGAAGAGTGACGTCTCTTAAACTTCCAATTGCCCTTAGGTTGGTACTTTCTAAAGTTATGAAGGCCACAGTTAATTCTCAAATTATCAGTCACTACAAAAATTCAGACCTACTCTATCATTTCAGTATGGATTTTTGAAAGGCCAAAACTGCCGATGTGTTAACTATTTTATACACCACTGGATCTCTGCTGTTGAACACTCTGCCATAACCTTGGACATCTCTGAAAGTATTGTCAGTATCTGGCACCATGTGTTTCTACACAAAAATTATGTTTGTCGATATCTAGTTTCCTCCCGAGTCCTGTAGTTGATGGCACATCCTCGACTGTATTTTCATTGACTCAGAAATTTCCCAGACCGCTGTATGCTATCGGGTTCTTTTCTTTTATCATACATACTTGTTCACGAGTTAATGATTCCATTCTACATTCATCAGCTTCCTTTAAATCACACACTGTGCTCACAATTGCCAGTCCTCTTGTTGTGCAATAGCAGAATCATTGCATCTTGATCTCCATATTGTTCAATGAGTACTTGATAGTCTTGCTTCTTTAATTCCTCAAAGGTACAAGCCAAAGAATGTTTAGCACATTCATATGAAATTATTTAATTAACCATTGTAATCCAGAAAGTAAAATAAATGAGTTAACAGCACTTAAAATAATGGGCTAAGCAATTAATTATAATTTGTATTCAGCCTTACTTCATTTATTGATATTTATAACCTTTGATCTCAATGTGACTCCTACATCTGTCCCATCACCAAAATTGCCTTGAAGAAGTTTATCTTCCCTTTTCGTGACAAAAGTGTTCCTCCTCAACAATTCCCAACTCTTTATAAAGCCCACATCTGTCTAAGATTAGAATAATGTTGCCACATATAAGAGGCTCAACTAATATGTATCTTGCACTCTTGAACATGTTACTAAGTAAGCTTGTTGTAAGATAAGCAATATGTTTTTCACCTGTAACCTTCAATCTCTGTGGCACAACGTCTCCCTTTCAATTTTATAGATATTCCTCCTAAGCCCTCCTACGTTACGGGTTATAAGTCCAGCTCAATTGGCGTAGAGATTGGGCGCCACGGGTTGCCTTTGTCGCATCTCACTGGACAGCTACCGCCCGCCTCAAACCGGGCAGCCCCCGGTCAGTAAGGTTCACTCCTGCCACAGTCCACCTGCTTCAATGGGTGCTTGGAGCTCAGGGTCACTGCCCGACAAGTGGACTGTAACACTGCACCAAACAGCACGACAAAAAAAGAAAAGAAGGTACCAGCCCTTCGTTTTGCAAGCTGGAACGTCAGAACTATGTGTCCTGGCCTGTCGGAAGACCTTACACAAATCAACGATTCTCGGAAGACTGCCATCATCAACAACGAGCTCAGTAGACTCAATGTGGACATTGCAGCACTTCAGGAGACACGCCTCCCTGCGAGCGGATCTCTAAGAGAGCAAGACTACACCTTCCTCTGGCAGGGTAGGGATCCTGAAGAACCAAGACAGCACGGAGTGGGCTTCGCCATCCGAAACTCCTTGCTCAGCATGATAGAGCCACCCTCAAATGGCTCGGAACGCATACTTTCCATCCGACTGTTCACCGCCTCTGGTCTAGTACACCTACTCAGCATCTATGCTCCAACACTCTGCTCCCCACCTGAAGTTAAAGACCAGTTCTATGAGGAACTCCATAATATCATTAGTAGCATCCCCAACACCGAACACCTATTCCTGCTGGGGGACTTTAATGTCAAGATTGGGGCCGACCATGACTCAAGGCCCTCCTGCCTTGGGCGCTTTGGCATTGGAAGGATGAATGAGAATGGACAGAGACTGCTTGAGTTGTGTACCTATCATAACCTCTGCATCACCAACTCATTCTTTCACACTAAACCCTGTCACCAGGTTTCTTGGAGGCACCCAAGATCACGTCGTTGGCACCAGCTGGACCTCATCATCACAAGGCGAGCCTCTTTAAACAGCATTCAAATCACACGCAGCTTCCACAGTGCGGACTGCGACACCGACCACTCCCTGGTGTGCAGCAAGGTTAGACTCAAACCAAAGAAGCTGCATCACTCCGAGCAGAAGGGCCGCCCGCGCATCAACACTAGCAGAATTTCTCATCCACATCTGTTACGTAAGTTTCTAAATTCACTTGAAAAAGCCCTCCAAAACACTCCCACAGGGGATGCAGGGACCAAGTGGGCCCACATCAGAGACGCCATCTATGACTCAGCAATGACCACCTATGGCAATCGTGTGAAGCGGAATGCAGACTGGTTTCAATCTCACATCGAAAAGCTGGAACTTGTCATAGCCACTAAGCACATTGCACTGCTGAACTACAAGAAAGCCCCAGCGAGTTAACATCCGTAGCACTTAAAACTGCC
The DNA here is from genome assembly GCF_036365525.1 of Heterodontus francisci. Taxonomy (NCBI): domain Eukaryota; kingdom Metazoa; phylum Chordata; class Chondrichthyes; order Heterodontiformes; family Heterodontidae; genus Heterodontus; species Heterodontus francisci. The sequence continues at coordinate 76,015,265 of NC_090374.1, read as the reverse complement.
AGAGGCCCGGCACAAAGAACAGCCAGACGCTGCGCAACTGACTACTGGCAACACCTATGCAGTCATATTCAGCTGGCCTCTGACACAAGAAATATCAGAGGAATGCATGATGGCATTAAGAGAGCTTTTGGGCCAACCATCAAGAAGATTGCCCCCCTCAAATCTAAATCAGGGGACACAATCACTGACCAACGCAGGCAAATGGACCGCTGAGTGGAACACTACCTAGAACTGTACTCCAGGGAGAATGTTGTCACTGAGACCACCCTCAATGCAGCCCTGTCTCTGCCATTCATGGATGAGCTGGACGTATAGCCAACAAAATTGGAACTCAGTGATGCCATTGATTCTCTAGCCAGCAGAAAAGCCCCTGGGGAGGACGGCATTACCCCTGAAATCATCAAGACTGCCAAGCCTGCTATACTTTCAGCTCTGCACGAACTGCTTTGCCTGTGCTGGGACGAGGGTGCAGTACCACAGGACATGCGCGATGCCAATATCATCACCCTCTATAAGAAAAAGGGTGACCGCGGTGACTGCAACAACTACCGTGGAATCTCCCTGCTCAGCATAGTGGGGAAAGTCTTCGCTCGTGTCGCCTTAAACAGGCTCCAGAAGCTGGCTGAGCGTGTCTATCCTGAGGCACAGTGTGGCTATCGAGCAAAGAGATCCACCATTGACATGCTGTTCTCCCTTCGCCAGCTACAGGAGAAATGCCATGAACAACAGATGCCCCTCTACGTTGCTTTCATTGATCTTACCAAAGCCTTTGACCTCGTCAGCAGACGTGGTCTCTTCAGACTACAAGAAAAGATTGGATGCCCACCAAAGCTACTAAGTATCATCACCTCATTCCATGACAATATGAAAGGCACAATTCAGCATAGCGGTGCCTCATCAGACCCCTTTCCAATCCTGAGTGGCGTGAAACAGGGCTGTGTTCTCGCACCTACACTGTTTGGGATCTTCTTCGCCCTGCTGCTCTCACATATGTTCAAGTCTTCAGAAGAAGGAATTTTCCTCCACACAGGATCAGGGGGCAGGTTGCTCAACCTTGCCCGTCTAAAAGCGAAGACCAAAGTACAGAAAGTCCTCATCAGGGAACTCCTCTTTGCTGACGATGCTGCATTAACATCTCACACTGAAGAGTGTCTGTAGAGACTCATCGACAGGTTTGCGGCTGCTTGCAATGAATTTGGCCTAACCATCAGCCTCAAGAAAACGAACATCATGGGACAGGACATCAGAAACGCCCCATCCATCAATATTGGCGACCACGCTATGGAAGTGGTTCAAGAGTTCATCTACCTAGGCTCAACTATCACCAGTAACCTGTCTCTCGATGTAGAATTAAACAAGCGCATGGGAAAGGCTTCCTCCGCTATGTCCAAACTGGCCAAGAGAGTGTGGGAAAATGGCGCACTGACACAGAACACAAAAGTCCAAGTGTATCAAGCCTGTGTCCTCAGTACCTTGCTCTATGGCAGCGAGGCCTGGACAATGTACATCAGCCAAGAGCGACGTCTCAATTCATTCCATCTTCGCTGCTTCCGGAGAATCCTTGGCATCAGGTGGCAGGACTGTATCTCCAACACAGAAGTCCTCAAGGCGGCCAACATCCCCAGCATATACACCCTAATAAGCCAGCGGGGCCTGAGATGGCTTGGCCATGTGAGCCGCATGGAAGATAGCAGGATCCCCAAGGACACATTGTACAGCGAGCTCGTCACTGGTACCAGACCCACCGGCCGCCCATGTCTCCGCTTTAAAGACGTCTGCAAATGCGACATGAAGTCCTGTGACATTGATCACAAGTCGTGGAAGTCAGTTGCCAGCGATTGCCAGAACTGGTGGGCAACCATAAAGGCGGGGCTAAAGCGTGGCGAGTGGAAGAGACATAGCAGTTGGCTGGAAAAAAGACAGAAGCGCAAGGAGAGAGCCAACTGTGTAACAGCCCTGACAACCAATTTTATCTGCAGCACCTGTGGAAGAGTCTGTCTCTCTAGAATTGACCTTTATAGCCACTCCAGGCGCTGCTTCACAAACCACTGACCACCTCCAGGCGCTTACCCATTGTCTCTCGAGAGAAGAAGGCCAAAGAAGAAGAATGTGCAACTATACTGTCCTACATACTTTTCCTTTTCCCTACATCCTCACTGTGTTAAAATTAAAACTTATCACATTGTCTGTTAATCTAATTCATTCTAACTCAAGACACAAAATTATGGAACCTCCATTCTTTCCTGGATCTTACAACCTATTGGCATTTGAAAGCACAAACTTGACATCACCTATCCGCTACTTTCTGATTTACTCTTACACTGTTTTCAACTTTGGTGATATCTTGCTCTATGTGCCTTGTCCTTCATCTTAGTTTCTCAAAGAAAAAAGATTATTCACAAAACAGATGGCAAGCAATTATTTCTGAATAGAATATAGACTTTTCTTGTTTGAACATTTTAAGTTGAGGATTCCAAATCATCTCTGTCCACCACTCCTTTCCTTCATTGTTGTATGGTTTTGGAGAAAAAGTTTATTGGTAGATTTGTCTGAGTCTCCTTGGATCAATGATAGCACTCTCATTATGTCAGAAGTCTGCGGGTTCAAGCCTCACTCTAGGGTTTAAACACATAATCCAGGCTGCCACTTCAGTGCAGTATTAAGAGTGCTGCCTTGTTAAAGGTATTATGAGGTGTATTTTATGATCTCCCCCACGTCGGGTTTTGTGGCGTACAGAGCATATGATTGGGTGGGATGGTGGTGGGAGGGGGGAGAGTCCCTCGTTAAAATGCACTTAGTGCTTGAACAAGGGACCCAACATTGGGAAGCGGAGGTCCACTGAGAGCCAACCCCCTGCCCTTGCTGCTGATCTGCCTACACCCCTTTCCCCCGCAACCCCACCCCATGAAGGCCCTCCTGCTGTGACCTACCTGTGGCCTGGTTCCAGGGCCTCAGTTGAGTGCTCTATCAGCAGCAGCCACACCTTTGCAGTGGTGCTGCTCAGTTAAAGAGCAGCACTTGATTTGGTGGGCCTTCCCTTTTGCTGGCAGGTGAGACCTCCGTTGCCAAGACAAAATCCCAGCCCATGTTTCAGTTGGGCTTGTAGTATGTCTCCCTGTTCAAGCAGTTGTAATGGATCCCATGGCATTATTTGAAAAAGAGCAGTACAACTCATTGCTATTTGTGGGAACTTGTTGCATGCAAACTGACTGTTTTATTTGTCTTTATAATGGTAACTACACTTCAAAAATAATAACTGGCTGTGAAACACTTTGGAATGCTGAGTGCACAATAGATGCTTTACAAATGCAATTTTTTTAACAACATGATTCAATTTTTTATTTCTGGGAATCAAACAACACAGGTTGTACAACAACAACTTGTATTTATATTGCGCCTTTAACCTAATAAAACATCCCAAGGCGATTAACAGGTGCATTATAATAAAAAGTATGACACCAAGCCACAATAGGCCAGATGACCAAAATCTTGGTCAAGGAGGTAGGTTTTAAGAAATGTCTTAAAGGAGGAGAGCGAGAGGTGTAAGGAGGGTATTCCAGAGCTTGGCAAGGCAACTGGAGGTGTGGCCACCAATGGTGGAGTGATTCAGATCAGGGATTCACAAGAGGCCAGAATTAGAGGAGCACCTGGAGTATTGCGTGCAGTTCTGGTCACCGCATTATAGGAAGGATGTGGAAGCTATGGAAAGGGTGCAGAGGAGATTTACTAGGATGTTGCCTGGTATGGAGGGAAGGTCTTACGAGGAAAGGCTGAGGGACTTGAGGTTGTTTTCGTTGGAGAGAAGGAGGAGGAGAGGTGACTTAATAGAGACATATAAGATAATCAGAGGGTTAGATAGGGTGGATAGTGAGCGTCTTTTTCCTCGGATGGTGATGGCAAACACGAGGGGACATAGCTTCAAGTTGAGGGGTGATAGATATAGGACAGATGTGAGAGGTAGTTTCTTTACGCAGAGAGTAGTAGGGGCTTGGAACGCCCTGCCTGCAGCAGTAGTAGATTCGCCAACTTTAAGGGCATTTAAGTGGTCATTGGATAGACATATGGATGAAAATGGAATAGTGTAGGTCAGATGGTTTCACAGGTCGGCGCAACATCGAGGGCCGAAGGGCCTGTACTGCGCTGTAATGTTCTAATTCTAACAGATATCTAGGAGGGTAGTGGGGTTGGAGGAGATTACAGAGATAGGGAGGGACGAGGCCATGAAGGAATTTGTAAACAAGGATATGAACATTTTAATATCACTGAGATTTTGGAGTGGTGATAAAAAATGCTGGCATTTTTAACATATGTGAATAAGACGGCTGTATAATTGCAGAACTGTTGCTTTGCAATGGCAATCACAGAGAAGTCTTCAAAGGTGGAGTTAAAGCTGAGGACATAATAGTCATAGGTCCTTAAAAGAAATTAAGCAAATATGGTTGCTCTGCAGACGTATTATCATGCCCAAGATAGGACTCCACTATGATTTTTTTTCCAAATGTTTTTCTTTTTGGGAGCATTGCAGTGAAATAAGCTCTCATTTCTCTGTGGCTATCAACCACACTAAACTCAATTGATGTAGTGGTTGGGGCAAACCCAAAGCACTGATGAGAAAATGTTGCCCTCCAAAGTAACCAGAAAAAGATACAAATTATATACTTGTCATGTTCACTTCCTGTGACAGCTTTGTGAAAATGTACTTCATAGTGAAAGAAAATAAAGTTTGTTCTATTCATTAAATAATTATGCAACCATATTGTTTTTCTCAAAGGTCTTCACTTTACAAGGCCAGATCTCAGCAATACTGTATAAAACATAGTTTTATATATGTACTGAAGCAAAGCATGTGATAATAGCATTCAATTGGTACCATTATTCCACAAAATTGCTGTAAACGTTCCAGTATATTATTTCTTTCCAACTCACAGTATAAAGCAATGTAAAATAATCACAGAATCACAGAATTGTTATAGCGCAGTCGGAGGCCATTCAGTCCATCGTGTCCGCACCGTCTCTCCAAAAGAGCAATTCACTCAGTTCTATTCTCTCGCCTTCTCCCCGTAACCCTGCACATTCTTCCTTTTCATATAACGGTCTAATTCCCTTTAGAATGCTTCAATTGAACATGCTTTCATCACACTCTCTGGCAGCGCATTCCTGACGTTAACCGCTCTCTGCGTGAAAAAGTTTTCCCTCATGTAACTTTTGCTCCTCTTACCAAATACTTTAAATCTGTGTCCTCTCGTTCTCGATCCTTTCACGAGTGGGAACAGTTTCTCCCTATCTGCTCTGTCCAGACCCCTCATGATTTTGAATATCTCTATCAGCCTTCTCATCTCCAAGGAAAACAAATTTCTCCAATCTATCTTCATAACTCATAACTGCCAACTGTAACCTTTGATAAAGCATTCTAATTTCTATTGGAAAACAAAACATGTAACTTTTTCATTTCGAGTTTTATGAACAATCTTCCACTGAAATTACAGTAGGAGACTGGGGGAGCACCCCTCCAAAAGAAATTCCAGGCATATATGTTTTAGTGCCCTATTATATTTTGCCTCAAATTGTTATTTACAGTAGTGCAGTCTCACATTTTATTTGTTACTTGCTGAATTCTCTGTCCTCTATGATTTCCCACTGTTTTTATTTGCAACAGCACAATAATGCAACAGATCAGATCTGCTATATTATTGCTTCATGGCTCAGCAGCGTTTATAAATCATTAAACCCATATTTATTTATTTCTAAGTCTGTTATTCAGCTGCTTTTCCTCTCTTGTTTAGATTTTCCACTTGGTGTCATACAATTTCCTGTAAGAAATAGGGTAGTGATTGCTTCCAAGATTTTCATATGTTGCTTTTTAATCTGGTGATTGGCAATGTACAAAAGCAACTTGGGGTGAATGAAATGCCACAACAAATTCATTTGCATGCAACTTTAAAAGACTACAATGTTCCGAGATGCTTTCCATAGGGTGAGCGATTAAGGAAAGTTGCCAGAAGGCATAATCGAAAAGAAAGGTTTTGAGGAGGTTTCTAATGGCAAGGAGAGACATAGCAGGGTTTTTGGCGGGAGTTTCAAAGGGTAATAGTTGAAATTTCTGCCACCAGGGCTAAGAATTTCCGCTGAGCTGTTTGTGCTCCGCCAGGATTATTTTGCCAGACGTGCAACAGAAAACATTTACATGCGTAAACGGGGTTTCCCGCAATGTTACAATGGTGAAACGTGAGCAGCTCCGAGGAAATTCCGTGGTCAAGTGAAGAATGCCAGCATGGTAGATGCATCAGGGCTAGAATTGGAAGTCCATAGACTAATTCATTAGTTGGCTGGGGAACTTTGCAGAGATAGAGTGGAGAAGTCTGTGGAGGGTTTTATAAACAAAGACAAACATTTTGAATTTGATACATTGAGAGTCAGGAAGCCAGTGATAGTTAAAGAGAGCATGGTGATGAGTTAACAAGACGTAATACAAAATGTGGGCGGTGGACTTTTGAACAAGTTGGAATTTGCGTAGGAAAAAGTTTGGGAGACTGACAAGGGAAGCATCTATTTTTATTGGGATCTTTTCTTGACAACTGAGACTAGAAACTCAATAACCCATATTTCCCACCCTGATCGAAATTGCACCATCAATGTGTCAGGTCAGACTTTGCGACAGCCCAAATGACGGTAGTTAACTTCGACCATTTTTTTGTGGCCAACTTTATTTAAACTGTTCAGGAGCATAGGATATCGGAGCAGGAGTAGGCCATTCGCCCCCTCGAGCCTGCTCCGCCATTCAACTAGATCATGGCTGATCAAACACCTCAATGCCATTTTCTCGCACATATCCCTTATGCCTTGCCATATCCCTTGATATCTTTAATATCTAGAAACCTATCCATCTCTTCTTGAACATACTCAATGACTGAGCCTCCCCTGCCCTCTCCGGTAGAGAATTCCACAGATTCACCATGCTCAAGAAATTTCTCTTCATCTCAGTCCTAAATGGCCTACCACTTATTCTGAGACTGTCCCCTGGTTCTAGACCACCTCCCCGCACTCCCCAGCCAGGGGAAACATCATTCCTGATTCAACCTTGTCTAGCCCTGTAAGAATTTTGTATGCTTCATTGAGATCACCTCTCATTCTTCTAAATGCAAGAGAATACAGGCCCAGTCTCCTCAATCTGGTCCCTTTGGACATCAACACTTCCCAATCTCTCACCAATTGAGAGATACTCTGCATTTCTGTTTTCCTACCAAAGTGGATAACTTCACATTTTTCCACACTATATTCCATCTGCCATGTTCTTGCCCACTCACTTAGACTGTCTAAATCCCCTTGAAGACTTCTTCTTCACACATCTTCACAATTCACATTCCCACCTAGTTTTGTGTAATCAGTAAACTTGGAAATATTACATTTAGTCCTCACATTCAAACCATTGATATAGATTGTGAATAGCTGGAGCCCAAGTACTGATCCTTGCAGTACCCTGCTAGTCACAGCCTGCCCTGAGAATGACTGTTTATTCCTACTCTGTTTTCTGTCCATTAACCAGTTCTCAATCCATGCCAGTATATGACCCACAATCCCATGTGCTCTAATTTTGCTTACGAACATGAGATACCCACTTGTGCTTGGGAGCTCACAATTGCAGGGGCTGGGGAATGTCTGCTGCTGGAGACAATTGTGTGCAGCAACCTTAAAGGGAGTTAGCTTGCTTGGTACCACTCTTACCTATCCAAACATAGCCACAGCATCTCCAGCAATAGCTTATTTTTCTAATCCCACTCAGTAACTTTGAGGGACCACATGAAACATTGACAACATGCAACTGTACCTCTCAACATCTGTCGCAACCCACTTACTGCCTTTCTGCTGTCAGTCTTGCATGAGCCGTCATTTCCTCCAGCTAAACATTAGGGAAAACATAGCCATTGACTACATCCCCTCCCAAGTCATCATACTTAATATCTGACTTAAATAACTATTGATACTATATACATTTTACTGAAGGTGCGAAGTAAGAATCTGTTTTGCCTAAAATGAGGCATCATCATAGAATAAAAACACAGAAAATGCTGGAAAAACTCTTTTTTAGGTAATAAAAACAAGAAATGCTGGAACCACTCAGCAGGTCTGGCAGCATCTGTGGAAAGAGAAGCAGAGTTAACGTTTCGGGTCAGTGACCCTTCTTGTTTTTATTTCAGATTTCCAGCATCCGCAGTATTTTGCTTTTATATTATTATGCTCTTTTTTAGGTAAACCGTGATGTACTGGGAAGTATTTGACTAGTGAGCAGTCTATCGTGCTTTTTATGCCGCTGTCTCATTTTCTCACAGGATGTCAGTTTGCGAATATCACAACAGTCCGGCTGACACTTCTGGGAATGGCAGACAAGAGGTACGTCATATGATTGACATCGCTTTGACAATTGAGCCAATGGAGCGCGGCCAGTGACGTTTCCTCGCTAATCAGCGCCGGCGTGAAGGAGGAGAGCAGTTCTGTTTCGGAAGATCAATCGCGATCGACGGCGCGACGTCAGACGTATCAGCAATTAACTCCCGCCCCCTACCTCGAGACCAAATTTCAGGAACCCGCCAATCAAAAGGATTCCTTTTTACTATTTGTCCGAATCGAGAAGATGGATGTTTCAGTAGACCAATCAGAGAACAGAGTTTTTCACCGGCGATATTTGCTGTTGGAATCAGTTGGCCAATCGGAGAGTCTGGGAGGCGGCGAGCTGGGCGGGATGTGGTTGTCCAAAGAAGTTGGGTGGCAACCGTTTGCCCCACAGTTATCTCCTTGGTCGCTCTGCTGGTTTGTTGCTTCAGAGGCCGGGGAGGAACGGGAGGTGGGTGGGGGGTACGTGGACGATGAGAGGATCGTCAAACTAATGCCGGAGAGGCCAGTCCAAGATGGCGGCGGTGCTCATTGAGGATCAACGTTACGGCTTGTCGTGTGAGAAAGTGAACCCCGGCAAAATCACCGTCTTTCACGTTAAGTTGACAGAGACAGCCTTCCGAGCGCTGGAAGCCTTTCAAATTTCAAAGGTGGGGGTGGGAACGATTTATTATTCTATGAGTGTTATTTCAACTCTTCATTAATGGGAGCAGTCGTGGTGACTGACAGTTGGGATGCCGGCAGTAATTAGGGGGCGAAAGATGTGGACTTTATATAAACTTGCGCTGAGCCGTTCGTTGTTTAAAGAATTTAGCTCATTAGTTCAATTAAAATGATGCCCCCCCCCCCCCTCCAAAAAAAAAACCCTTCACGTCTTAAAAGTCCCAGGTCGTTCTCGCTGAGTTTTTCTACCATAGGCATTTTCCCCCTCTGGGCCGATGAAATGAAGTGCTTAAAAAAAAAGTGACGATTTTGTTGACCGAATTTATTAATGCATATTTTTTCTGAACTGAAAGTCTCTAATCCACAATCAACATGAAACTTGACTAGCTGGGATTTTTTTCCTTGACTCGACTGAGTGGAACAGGTTTTGGCGGTGTCGCTGTCACCCATCGCTGCTGCTATCTGTTTCCTTAACGTTGATAAACCTGCATTTAATTTTCAATATTACATGCCATCTAAAATAAGCTTTTAGGAATTCTGTGCTCGTATGTCTACCAGCAGATATACAGTACTTGTAAAGTTCAATGTTTTGGCATTGAAATATTTTCCACTTGTAATCGAAATAATAAACTTCGTTGTTAGAATAGTTTTACGTGGATGTAGCAGATTCTCTTAACAGCATATGAGAATGGAGACACAGAGTACGTGATGTGTGTCGGGAAGCGATTAGACAAGGCTGATTAAGTTCTGCAGTAACCATTTCACTCGAGACACATCGTATTTGCATACTAGCTCCAAGCATATTTATCTATTATGCACCCATTAAAAAGGTTTTAAATCGCGATGACGAACGAGCACCGAATTAGTCACTTTGGGAATTATAAGTTCACTTTTTAGACTTTAAATATTGGTCTGTAGGAATTCATGGCAGATAGCTTGTAATCCGAGATGTATTAAAGAACGGGATCTCGACACCAACAGTAGCCAGCCTGGCAGGATAATTGAATTTAGGCGAATACACAGACCTCAGCCAAAAATAATGGATCTCCCATCTCCGTTTCAGCAGTTCCACTAATAATTCATGTTGAATATTTTACTGCACTTGATAATTCTTATATTGGGAGATAAACGTTTTTCTTCAGTTAATACGACAGTTTTTCATTTTCTTCGCGATGGACTTATAAACAAAATATTTTTTCCGGGGGCGGGCATATTGCAGTCGTATTAATTTACGTAGGTTGTATTGACACGGAGAGCAAACGTGGCTTGGTCGAATCGTAATGCAAAAGTAGCGAGTTTTATCCTTTAATAGCTTCTGATCTTCAAGTAATTGCTTATTTCTATTGGTTAAATTAAGATTTCCTATCGTGTATAATTTAATGAATAATTTATGAAAGCGTCTATCATTGCATTAACTGCTGAATCTGCCCAGACGCCCGGCAGACCTAGAATTAGCAATTACAGTCCAATCCATTTAAAAACGGTTTACGTCAAACCCTCAAGCCATGTCTTTAATTCATAGAAAAGCATCCTTTGGTTGACGCAATAGGTCCTTGATATATTTTCAAAGTACTGCTAAGCTTTTATTTGCAAAATCTTTTTTTAAAAGTGCAGCTGAACGTTGAGATTTTGAGGAGTGAAGGACAAGAACTTGCAGGTTATAGTTTTATAGCAGTCTAAAAAATAATTAGCGGTGGCAGGTATACATTTGAAATTCAAATCACTTTTAGTATTTCAGCCGTATGTGTTGGCCTCTTGGATATGTGTGTGGTTGGTTTGTGGAAGGAAGTTGAGCTGTCTCTGCTGTATCAGCAAACTTGATCTGATTGCTGTGGGGTTAAAAGTATAGTAGCAGCAGCTAATCAGTTCACTCTAGGTCAATTCTATTGAAAGCTTCAGTAATTTTCAGATTTACTTTATAAGGTGCTGAATAAAAACTAAATTCTAAACCCTCGTAGTAAAAATATGGAGAAAGCTATGCATTGTTAAATATAACAATTTCCTAGCACAATCCTTGTACAAAAAACAAGTATTTTAATCCCCTTCCTTCATTGATCTTTACTTCAATATTGAAAGAGTGGTCAGGGACTTTAGACTCTCCACACAACTTTCAATGCCAGTTGGTGTCAGCTGTGCTTGTGTAGAGCAGATTAGTCTGAATTTTATTCTTCATTGCTTTGCTATTTGTGTAGTGAGCTAGTTGAGCGCAAACTTTAATTACAATTGTGCTTAAATTTGAACAGTCTTCAGGCAATTTTAAAATGTTTTTATTTGGTGATTGCACTTAATTTCCAGTTTTCTTTCCAATTTCTCTGCTTTGTTCCCTAATTTTTTTAAGTGAGTTGTTAAGGCATGCAGATCAGGAACATGCCATGTTCAATCATAGTCTAAGTTGGCTGATCTCAGTTGTTGCATTAATATGAAGTATATATTTGGCCTTGGTGCCCCAAGGAAGGAGAAATCATTCAGGTTCCCACTTCTAGTTGGAATCCTGCTTTGGATATCCTGGAGAGACAGAATTGAGCTTTGCTGTGTTGTCCTATGGTCAAGTAGCCTACTAATCTCCAAATGAAGGCTTCCTTACTAATGGCTGCTTGGGCAGGATCCTGGAATGTGTCTGTTCAACCATATTCTCCTCTGCCTTCAACAGAGAAATTGGCTACAAGGAAAAGTACCCAGAGTCTGCTGTCCCTTCCTGGAGATGTTGTCTTTTGCAGAACTTCATTCTATTATACCATTCTTTATATAAGTGATGAGACAGTGAGTGTGCCGGGCATTGTGGCTAAGCCTGACTTTTGTCACCCAGCAACTACATGCATTTTCCAGCAAAGCTCATTGGAGATCAATCCTGGCTATTTCTTCGCCCTTCCCTCTAATGTGCAGGGATAATGAAGCCAATTACAGTATCTGTGCTGACCAGATTATGATCACCTAATTCACACAGCCCAGCAACTGAACTTGGTAACATCACCTGTCTCTGCCCTGCCTCAGCTCATTTGCTGAAACACTCATTTAGGACTTAGTATTGGAATAGTAGAGTTTAGAGGTGACTGTGTTGGTTGGCTTCCCACCTGGTACCATCTGTAAACTTGAGCTCATCTAAAACTCTGTCTGTATCCTAACTTGCACCAAGTCCCATTCACCCATCATCCCTGTGCTTACTGACCTACATTGGCTCCTGGTCTGTCAACACAAATTTAGAATTCTGATCCTTGTTTTCACATCCCTTCATGGCATTACTCCTCCCTATCTTTGTAACCTATTCCAGCCCTACAACCCTCCAAGATCTCTGTGCTCCCCCAATTCTGGCCTCTTGCACCCCCCTGATTTTCATTGCTTCACCACTAGTGGCCGTGCTTGCAAATGCCTAAGCCCGAATCTCTGAAATTTCCTCTCAACCTCTCTACTCTAGTTAAAACATATCTCTCTTTTGACCAAGCTTTTGAATATTTGCCCTAATATCATATGTGGCTTGGTGTCACATTTTGTTTAATGCTCCTATGAAGCACCTTGGAAAATTTAACTATGTTAAAAGTGCTATATCGGGTCGCCATTACATCGATCATGAGCTATTGGTGGCTTGCGGTTGGTGTTTTGAGTAGTTCGTAATAGGTGCAGCAGTCTGGGCAGAGCAGTGGGGAAAAAGCATGCGCAGATATATGACTGCCTGCTGCTGTGAATTCCACATGCTACACTTGCGTAGACAGGCCAGAAACTTTGGCCGACCTTTCACCTTTCCATAGTGACGGATCCTGGACGTGTTTGCAGGGTGTCGTTTTGAAGGGAGGTGAGTAACGGAGAAAATTGCAGAATCACCGGAAGGGGAGTCCAGGTCCCATAAAGGGGCCATTGGCTGGAAACCAGCTTCAATCAGTATTAGAGAGGCAGCTGGTCTGGGAGGTTCAAACAACTCCATGAATTTCTCCTCATAGAATCAGAGAAAGTTTACGGCACAGAAAGAGGCCACTTGGCCCATCGTGTCTGCGCCAGCCGACAAACTAGCCACCCATCCTAATCCCACTTTATAGCATTTGGGCGTAGCCCTGCAGTTTTACAGCACTTGAGGTACATATCCAAACATGTTTTAATGAGTTGAGGGTTTCTGCCTCTACTACCCTTTTGGGCAGTGAGTTCCAGACCTCTTCCATCCTCTGGGTGAAAAATAATTTTCCTCATCTCCCCTCTAATCTTCTTGCCAATCACTTGAAATCTATGCCTCCTAGTCAATGACCTGTCTGTTAAGGTAAACGGGTCGTTCACATTCACTCTATCCAGGCCCCTCTCAATTTTGTACATTTCAATCAAATCTCCCCTCAGCCTTCCCTTCCAAGAAAAACAACTCCAGCCTATCCAATCTTTCCTCAAAGCTGCATTTTTCCAGTCCCGGCAACATCCTCAAATCTCCTCTGTACCCTCTCCAGTGCAATTACATCCTTTCTGTAATGAGGTGACCAGAACTGCACACAGTACTCAAGTTGTGGCCCAACCAATGATTTATACAGTTCCAGCATAACCTCCCTATTCTATACCTCGGCTAATAAAGGAAAGGATTCCATATGCCACCTTAACCACTTTATAGACCTATCCTGCCATCTTCAGGGATCTATGGACATTCAATCCAAGGTTCCTCACTTCCTCTACACCTCCCTGTATTCTCCCATTAATCGTGTATTCTTTTGCCGCTTTTGACCTCCCCAAATGCATCACCTCACACTTTTCCGGATTGAATTCCATTTGCCACTTTTCTGCTCACCTGACTGGTCCATCGATATCTTTCTGCAGCCTACAGCTATCCTCCTCGCTCTCAACCACACGGCCAATCTCTCTGTTGTCTGCAAACTACATGCCCCCTACATTTACGTCCAAATCGTTAATATGTTACGGCAAAAAGCAGGAGACCCAGTACTGAGCCTTGCGGGACACCACTGGAAACAGCCCCCAGTCGCAAAAACACCTGTCAACAATTACCCTTTCTTTCCTGCCACTGAACCAATTTTGTATCCACCTTGCTATGTTTCCCTGGATCCCATGGGCTTTTATTGTTTTTAACCAATCTGCCATGTGGGACCTTGTCAAAAGCCTTGCTAAAATCCACGTAGACCACATCAACTGCACTACCTTCATCAATCTTCCTTATTACTTCAAAAAAATTGATCAAGTTAGTTAGACAAGATCTTCCCTTAACAAATCTGTGTTGACTATCCTTGATTAATCTGTGCCCTTCTAAGTGACCGTTTATCCTGTGTCTCAGAATTGATTCCAATATATTACTAAGGTTAGACTGGACTGTAATTATTCGGTCTATCCCTTGCTCACTTTTTAACCAGAGGTATGATGTTCGCAGTCCTCCAATCCTTCGGCACCATGCCTGTACCCAGTGAGGACTGGAAAATGATGGACAGACCTTCTGCTATTTCCTCTCTGGCTTCTTTTAACAGCCTGGGGTACATTTCATCCAGCCTGGTGATATATCAACTTTCAAAGATGCTAATCCCATTAATACTTCCTCTCTTCCTGTGTTTATCACATCCTATATTTCACACCCCTCTTCATTAACAATAATATCAGCATTGTCTCCTTCTTTTCTGAAGACAGACACAAAGTATTCTTTAAGAACAATACCAACATCTTCCGTGCCTACACATAGGTTACTTTTTAGGTCATCTGGACCATTGCTGGGGTTGAGTTGGTACCTTGACAAACTTAATGATGAGGCAGAGTGGTGGCACAGAAGGGGGGAAAAAAAGGAAGCAAATCCTGCAGTCCGGATCCCACTACCTCATAGGATGTCCTGCCTCATTGGCCCAACGATCTGCGGGTCGAGAATCGGCTTGTGCAGTCACCTGAAGACCCATGGCAGAAAGTAGTGACCTTGAGTAGACTTCATCGTTGAATTGAGGGACTGTAGACGAGCCGAATTGTTATCTGTATTTTGGGCACTCAACATTAGAATTTTACATTTCAAGGTCTGATGCTTTTCAACCAGTTTGGACATCATTAATGTTTTTGTTTGTGAAGGAGGGTCTTGCACCTGGAGCATCAAATCTGTCTGTCCCTTTGCAGATGTTGATGGACTTGACTCTGTAGTTTGTGTTTTCTGTTCTGGTGATTATGCTGAATGTTAAGGTTGTTGTGAGAGCCAAGCTCTCCTGCACATTTGACAAGCTGCCATTCACTCTTCAACTTTTGCACTTTCAGTTGCTAATTTGTCCTGGTCTTAAATCCACATAAAAGACAGCAAGATTTACAAGAAAAGTACATCCAGAAAACACTGTAGTTGCTTTTGATTTTTCAAGGAGTTTCCTGTTTCCAAGGGTAACTGAGTGAATCCAACATTTTAATTTAACTCAAGTTACCAACTATGACCATCTGCGTTCCACAATCCAGTCATCTCTCTTCCCAGGGACAAATTATAGCTGGAATTTTACGTTGGGCAGGAGGCCCCTCCCACTGGCCGAAAAGTCGGGAGTTAGCCTGCCTCCGCTGGGCCTGGGGAGCCATGCCAGGATTTTTTGCTCCCTAGGCCCTTAATTGGCTGTGGGCGGGACGTCCTGCCTAATGGAGCTGCCACCCAATCAGTGGATTGGCAACTCTTAGTCCTAGCAGCGGCCACTGCTGGGACTGCACCCAGCCAATGGAAACCAGAGGAAGGATGGCCACGGAACTAAGATAAGTCTTTGTCTCCAGCGAGGTCCCAATTGGCTGGGCCCCTGCGAGGTGGGAAGGGGGAGCAATTTTTTCCAGGGTTTTGGGGGGGCCTCTGTGGGGCACAGGGTGCCTGATGATGTTTTACCTGGCGGTTTTCCTGG
The DNA here is from genome assembly GCF_036365525.1 of Heterodontus francisci. Classification (NCBI taxonomy): domain Eukaryota; kingdom Metazoa; phylum Chordata; class Chondrichthyes; order Heterodontiformes; family Heterodontidae; genus Heterodontus; species Heterodontus francisci. The sequence goes on along the minus strand of NC_090374.1, from coordinate 75,999,405 downwards.
GGCCTTTGCCACCCAGCTGCTGCAGGTAAATTACCGGCGGCAGTAGGAGGAGGCAGTTAAGTGGCCACTTAAGGGCCTTGATTGACCTGGGGTGGGCGGGCCGTTTCCCACTGCTGCCCCACGTAAAATGGCGGCGGGGCAGGAAGACGTCTGGAACAGCCCACCCTTGCCACTAGCCCACTCATTGGGGGAGCCATAAAATTCCAGCCTGTGTATTGTTTCATATAGTATTTGATCATCTGTGTCTTTATTTTTATTGTTGACAATCTCCATACAGTTTATCAAAAAGGTTAATTGGTACACCCTCAAATGCTTTGTGAGGCAGGGTGGTTGCTAATTTTATAGTCATGCTCTGTGATTGCAATTTTATGATATTGATGATTGAAAGAGAGGTGTTTTTAAAAAAAAAAATTAAACCCCAACCATCGAGCAGAGACCATTTGATTGCAGAAGCCAAGTTGGTCTTCAAAATAATATTCAACAGAAGTCAAGATACCCTGCAACTGACTTCTGGAGTCTTGTGGATGTGGAGAGGTACAGCAATATCGGCACAGCAGCAATGAAAGTGGCTTCCTTGTTTGGTTCCACCTATCTTTGGACAGCATACAGTGTCAAGTATCACATTGAAATAATTATTGGTTTTCCTTCATATTAAATCTGTGCTGTATAACCCTGACTCTAAATATATTAAAATGTAATCATAGCTATATATTTAGTTTGCATTTATCTATCCATATTTTTTCAATATGTTTAAGTGGCTAGTGATATTTTTTGTTCATCAGAAGTAGCTCTCACTAAGGAAAAGGTTTGTGACCCCCTGTTCTGTATAAATGCAAGTTGTTCTTGGTCTATTGTTACATCAAACATTTCTTTTACTCAAGCTCTGAGCTTTCATTTCTTAATGCAGCATTAATTGCAAAGTTCTGTAGTCTGCTTATGATCAGTTGCTTTTAATTTTACAGCCAATAATGGGCAACAATAGTGGGTTCAATCTAATTTTGGAAACTATTTTCCTGTCTTGTGAGCAGAAGGAAACCTTCTATCCTCAGACACAACGTGGTTGAATGATTAACTTGGATGAATAGCCTGATTGGTTTAAAACTGTTTTGTCACAAGAAGTGAAAATAGTGTAAAAATTGGATGGGTCAAATGACCTGTTTCTTTGCTTAATATTCTGTGATTCTATTCTATGAACCTGGGCATGGAATGGAGTTATCAATATGTGTGAATAATACTAAATTGGTGCAGGGATGAGAACTGGGTTTGAAGTAAGTGGTCCATGCTAGTTCTATTTCATCCTGTTTTGAAAAATCTGTATTGAGAAATGAGAAGTTTTCCTTGCAGCTGACATTTTCGCAGATATATGCAAGTGAAAAAACAATATAATGAGACCCTTAATTTGGAAGGTGTTCGCATTAACTGATTTTTGGATGTAATTCTAGTATCCCAACTGGTATGACTCTGTAGCATCTCATTGATTTGATATTTAAAGGTCAACCGTGGCAGCCAATTTAGCCAAGTCTTTAAAAATATATGCCTGTTTGGAAAAATGTCTTTTCCAGTCAAGTTTGTTAGCAGATGCAGAGTAGGTTAAAGGTTCGGCACAAAATCGTGGGCCGAAGGGCCTGTACTGTTCTATGTTCTAACTTGGCATTTTGATGTACTGAGCATGTCAAAATAGAAGGGACTTAAAGGTACAGCCTAGGCTAAGTATCACCCACAATTATTTATGCATTTGTGGAGCCCACCGTCCACCCTTCCCCTCTCCTCTTTTTCTCCCTGCCCCCGGATAGGCTTTCTTGATTTAAAAAAAATCCTCCCAAAATATTCTGTTGTATTTGCATAAATCAGGAGGAAATTGGTAACCACTTTAAAAATTTCTGGGATTTGATCAGTGGAAGTTGGATAAAACCGATTTATTTAATAATCCCTAGAAATAGCTACTGTGTTGTTTATAAGGAGCTAAGCTTTAGCTCCATGTTAAATTAGTGTCCAAAAATGTGATATTTAAACATTTCCTAATACAAAGCGACCACCTAGCTCTTGCTGATGGCTCTATGTTTGTGTTATTGAATCTAGGTTTGGCCTTTTTAAAAATTCAAAAACATTTTCAGGTGTGAAAACTAGCATTTTCTAAAACTGTGGTTAAACTGGAGTGCATTCACAATATAACTGTAGCATTAATGCGAAGTGGTTCAATTTTGCTTTTGTACTCGCAACAGCCTGGATCTGGAGTTGCACCCAACCTGAAACTGGAAAAGAGAAGTGGGACTCTAGAGGATGTAATCACATTTAATTCATTTGAGTCAATTCAGGCCTCAACACGGAGTTCACTCAAATTTGGCATTAATGCAAAGCCCAAATCACTGCACAATGCAAATGCTGTAGTGTGAATACACCACTTGAATGCTGGCCTTCAGAGCTCAAATCTTGAAATGTAGAAATTACCCTGCTGGCGTGGAATGATTTCCTTGACTGACATTCTTCCCTTTGTCAGTAACTTTGAGAAAGTTATTGAGTGTGTATGTGATATTAAAAAAAAAAAAATTGCCAGTGGTATCTTGTTAACCTTGGTGTACCAAGTTCTATTTATTAAATGTACTGTATCTTGACTATCCTTTACAATGTGAACCTATTAAAACTAATATAAAAGCAAAATACTGCAGATGCTGGAAACCTGAAACAAAAACAAAATGCTGTAAATATTCAGGTCTGGCAGCTTCTGATGAAAGGCTACTGACCTGAAAGGTTAACTCTGTTTTTCTCTCCATAGATGCTGCCTGACCTGCTGAGTATTTCATATTAAAAGTAATGTGTTGCACATATAGCGATAATGCAGGAGATATGATTTTATTCACGTAGACTTTTTGGCCTCTAAGTCAAGTTTTGTATTTGTGTGCTTCGTTAGCCATGTTGCTTGTCAATACTGCAGACGTCTACGAATAATCAAATTGGGAGCAGGAGTAGGCCACTTGGCCCTTCGAGCCTGCTCCGCCATTCAATAAGTTCATGGCTGAACTGATTACTTCACATTTGCACCTACCCCCAATAACCTTCCACCCCTTTGCTTATCAAAAATCTATCTACCTCTGCCCTAAAAATATTCAAATATTCTGCTTCCATCACCTTTTGAGGAAGAGAATTCCAAAGACACTTAAACCTCAAAAAAATTCTCATTTTATCTTCAAGGGTGACCCCTAGTTCTAGATTCTCCCACAATGGGAAACATCCTTTCCACATCCACCCTGTCAAGACACCTCAGGATCTTATATGTTTCAATCAAGTTGCCTCTTACTCTTCTAAATTCCAGCGGATACAAGCCTAGCCTGCCTAATCTCTCCTTGTAAGACAGGCCACCCGTTCCAGGTATTAGTCTAGTAAACCTTCTCTGTAATGCCTCCAACTCATTTACATCCTTAAATAAAGAGACCAATACTGTACACAGTACTCCAGATGTGGTCTCACCCAATGCTGTGTATAGCTGAAACGTAACCACCTACTTTTGTGTTCAATTACCTTTGTGATAAACGATAACATTCTATTAGCTTTCCTAATTATGTGCTTTACCTGCATACTAACCTTTTGCAATTCATGCACTAGTACACCCAGATACTTCTGCATCTCCGAGCTCTGCAATCTCTCACCATTTAGATAATATGCTTTTTTATTCCTCCTGCCAAAGTGGACAATTTCACATTTTCCCACATTATACTCCATTTGCCAGATCTTTTCCCACTCACTTAACCTATCTATAATCCCTTTGTAGCCTCCTTATGTGCTCTTCACAACTCACTTTCCTACCTATCTTTGTGTCATCAGCAAATTTAGCAACCATACCTTTTAGTCCCTTCATCTAAGTCATTTATATAAACTGTAAAAAGTTAAGGCCCCAGCACAGATCCCTGTCGCACACCACTCGTTTCAACTTGCCAACCAGAAAATGACACATTTATGCTTACTGTTTCCTGTTAGTTAGCCAGTCTTCTCTCTATGCCAATATGTTACCCCTACACCATGAGCTTTTATTTTCTGCAATAACCTTTGATGTGGCACCTTATCAAATGTCTTCTGGAAATCTAAGTACAATACATCCACCGGTTCCCCTTTATCCACAGCACATGCAAATCCCTCAAAGAACTCGAATAAATTGGTTAAACATGATTTCCCTTTCACAAAACCATGTTGACCCTGCCTGATTACCTTGAATTTTTCTAAATGCCCTGCTAATTAAAACTAATATATCAACTATCTCACTAGCCACTTCTTTTGACGCCCTAGGATGAAGTCCATCAGGAGCCAAGAACTTATCAGCCCGCAGCTCCAACAGTTTGTTCAGTATCGCTTCTCTGGTGATTGTAATTTTCTAGAGCTCCTCGCACCCTTCCATTTCCTGACTTAAAGCTAATACTGGGATGTTACTTATTCTCAATAGTGAAGACTGATGCAAAATATCTGTTCAATTCATCTGCCATCTCCTTATTATCCATTATTAATTCCCCAGACTCACTTTCTATAGGACCAATACTCACTTTGTTAACTTTTTTTCTTTTTTAAATACCTATAGAAACTCTAACTGTCTTTATATTTCTAGCTAGCTTTCTCTCATACTCTCATTTTACCTTCCTTTTCAATCTTTTAATCATTGTTTGCTGTTTTTTATATTCTGTCCAATCTTCCGACCTGCCTCCCATCTTTGTGCAATTATATACTTTTTCTTTAAGTTTGATACTATCTTTAACTGTTTTAGTTAACCATGGATGGTGGGTGCCCCTTTGGAATTTTTCTTTCTCATTGAAATGTATCTGTGTATTCTGAAATATCCCCTTAAATGTCTGCCACTGCATCTTTATTGACCTATCCCTTAACCTGATTTGCCAGTTCGCTTTAGTTAGCTCTGCTTTTCTGCCCTCATAATTGCCCTTCTTTAAGTTTAAAATGCTAGTCTTGGACCCACTCTTGTCTCCCTCAAACTGAATGTAAAATTCAAATCTATTATGATCGCTGCTACCTAGGGACGCCTTAACTATGAGGTCATTAATTAATCCTATCTCGTTGCATAATACCAGGTCTAGTATAGCCTGCTCTCTGGCTCCAGAATGTATTGTTCCAAGAAATTATCCGGAAAACATTCTATGTACTGCAAATAGTTTGTGATTCTAAAGTGCGCATTGCTTGTTGCATAGCAGTTCATACAATTTTTACAAAGCAATATGGTATGTATTTACTGAGCACTTTGACTTGTAGTTGTTCTTCATGTTTGTCTGTTCCTTGGGAAGGAATGTGAAAGTTGGCTTAGAACTCAACAGCTAAAAATTGACAGATGAGGTATTAGAAAGCTTTACTTAAAGTTAATAAGTCACCGGGACTGGACGGGATGTATCTGAGGTTGCTGAGCAAAGTAAGGTTGGAAATTGTGGAGGGTACTGCCATAATTTTCCAATCCTCCCTTAGATACTGGGGTGGTGCCAGAGGACTGGAGAATTTCAAATGTCACACCCTTGTTCAAAAAAAGAGTGCAAGGACAAATGGCAACTACAGACCAGTCAGGTTAACCTCTAGTGGGAAAGGTTTGCGAATTGATGATCCGGGACAAAATTAACAGTCCTTGGACAAGTGTGGATTAGTTGAGGAAAGCCAGCATGGATTTATTTAAAGGCAAATTGTGTTAAACTAGAATTTTTTTTTGAGGATTACATGTTTCTGCGGTGTATATGGACTTCCAAAAAGCATTTAATAAAGTGCTTATTTGCCAGCAAAGTTGAAGCCCATGATCTAAAAGGGAAAGTGGCAACATGGATGTGCAGTTGGCTGAATGACAGGGAACAGAGTGTAGTGGTGAATTTGTTTTTCACACTGGAGGAAGGTATGCAACAGGGTTGCTTCTAGGACCACTGCTTTTCTTAATATATTACTGACCTAGTCTTGGGTGTATAGGTCACAATTTCAAAATTTGCAGATGAGACAAAATTTGGAAGTATTGTGAACTGAGAGGAAGATGGTGATAAACTTCAAGAGGACATGGACAAGGCTGGTGGAATGGGCTGACATGGCAGGTGAAATTTAATGCAGAGAAGTATGAATTGATGCATTTTGGTAGGAAGCACGAGGAGAGGCAATATAAAATAAGGGTAAAATTCTAAAGGGGGTGCAGGAACAGAGGAACCTGGGAGTATATGTGCGCAAATCATTGAAGGTGTCGGGGCAGGTTGAGAAAATGGATGAAAAGGCATACAGCATCCTGGGCTTTATAAATAGGGGCATAGGGTACAAGAGCAAGGAGGTTATGATGAACCTTTATAAAAGACTGGTGTCAACTGGAGTAGTTTGTCCAATTCTGGGCAGCACACTTTCGGAAGGATGTGACTTTAGAAAGGATGCAGAAAAGATTTACAAAAATGGCTCCAGGGATGAGGGATTTCAATAATGTGGATAGATTGTCGAAGCTAGGGCTTTTCTTCTCCGAGCAGAGAAGGTTGAGAGGAGAATTGATAGAGGTGTTCAAAATCAGGAAGGGTCTAGACAGAGTGGATAGAGAGAAACTGTTCCCATTGGCAGAAGGGTCGAGAATCAGAGGACACCGGTTTAAGGTGATTGGCAAAAGAAGCAGCAGCGACATGAGGAAAATCCTTTTTATACAGTGAGTGGTTAGGATCTGAAATGTACTACTCAAGCTGTGGTAGAGGCTGATACAGTCGGGGCTTTGAAAAGGGAATGAATAAGCATTTGAAGAGAAAAATAGCAGGGCTACAGGGGAATGGGTCTAACTGAGTTGCCATTGCAGAGGTCTAGCACGCATAGGATGGGCCAAATGGCGGCCTCCTGTGCTGTAACCATTCTATAATCCTATAGCCAAGTATAATTTAAACCTTCAATGTCTCGGAAGGTATTTATTTACTAGGATGTTGTCTGCAGTTGTAGGTTGTGGTATTGGGGCTAGGAAACAAGTAGATTGAATATCGAGAAACTATTAAATATAAACAGATAATACTGGAAATACTCAGGTCAGGCATCATCTGTAGAGAGAGAAACCAAGTGAATGTTTCAGGTCTGTGACCTTTCATCAGATCGGATGCTACCTGACCGTATTTCCAGTACTTTCTGTTTGTTTATTTCAGATCTCCGGCATCTGCAGTATTTTGCTTTTGAACCTAGAAACTCCGATTTCTACCCAGAACGCAATTCATTTTGATGAGTGAAATGTGAATTCTTCACACAGTGTTCTTTTGGGCCTCCTTATCTCGAGAGACAATGGATACGCGCCTGGAGGTGGTCAGTGGTTTGTGAAGCAGCGCCTGGAGTGGCTATAAAGGCCAATTCTGGAGTGACAGGCTCTTCCACAGGTGCTGCAGAGAAATTTGTTTGTTGGGGCTGTTGCACAGTTGGCTCTCCCCTTGCGCCTCTGTCTTTTTTCCTGCCAACTACTAAGTCTCTTCGACTCGCCACAATTTAGCCCTGTCTTTATGGCTGCCCGCCAGAATTCTTCACACAGTGAGTCCACAGTAAAAATACAATATTTAGTTTCATTCAGAAAGCTGAGTATGTGCGATGGATATAGCAGAACTGCCCCTGCCACCCCCTCTCTCCCCATTGAACTATTTGAAAGAAATGTAATTTGCATAATAGAAAAATGTCCCAAAGCACTTCACACAACTGTAATGAGGCAAAAGTGGATACCGAGCCAAAGAAGGAGGTATTGGAAATTGTGACCAAATCTTGGTCAAAGAGTTGGGTTTTGACAACAGTATTAAAGGAAGATATGGCAGTGGGGAAGAGAGAAGTAGTTTAGAGAGAGAAATCCGAGCATAGCGCCTAGGCAGCTGAAGGCATTGCTGTTATTTGATGGGGTGAAGGGAGTGAGGGTGCACAAGACCAAAATTTGAGGAACAAGTTTTTTGGGATTTCAAAGATAGTGGGATCACTAGGCCATGAAAGAATTTTAACACTAGGATGAGCATTTTAAATTGGGTGACTGGGAGCCAATATGTGTCAGCAAAGATGAGGCTAGTTTGATGATTTGTATCTTGTGTGGATAGGATAAGGGCAGCAGTGGTTTGGTTGAGCTGATATTTCTGGAGGGTGGAGTATCGGAGGCCAACCAGGAGAACATTGGAATAGTGGTGCCTGGAGATGAAGAAGGCATAGCAGCTGATGTCAGCAGCAAGTAGGCTGAGGGGTGATGTCACGTTAATAAGTTGGAGAAGAATGCGGTTGGAAGTATAGCTTGGGTTCCAGTAGGATGCTCAAGTAGACATGCTGGTTCAACCTGATGCTAGCTGCGTAGGGGGATAGAAGCAGTGACAAGGGTATGAAGTTTGTGGTGGGGTCAGAAGACAGTCTGACAATCGAGGCAATAGAGGTTTTATATAGGTGCTGAGGAGGTAGAGCTGGGTCTTGTCAGCATGTGAGTGGAAGCTGACCATTTGTCTTTGGTTGATACCAACAAGAAATGGCATGTTAATGAGGGTGGGGGGAGTGGCAATGATTCTAGTGTGTTTTTGCTTATCTTCTTGATCGGATTTGTATTGCTTGAATTATTTTGTACCTCCAACATCGATAAGTTGCTGTGGAGAAATACTATTAAATCTTAAACTAAAAATGTTAAAATTGTATTTAGGGTGTTAAATTTATAAAATGGAGTCTGGAGGTCAACGTGAACTTATGACACCCATTTGGTTAGGTTGCTTTCAATTTTCTGGATATAGAAGATTTACAAATGGATTGTCTCAGAAGTAACAAATTGGCCTATTTGGAGAGTTTTCTGAAAAGGGTGAATCCAATTAATAGTTTGTTGCCAGAATCTGAAGCAAATGTGATCTGGTGACTGGAACGTCTCATAAAATTTGATTAGATTTACACATGAGAAAAGCTGTTCTTCCATAGTCAAATCTATTACAATACTTTTTTAATATTTAAAGATCAATGTTGATTTCAACCTTTGAATCACATTGCTGTATTTGTGCATTTTGGGTACTCCAGCTACATTACTTCAATGCCTATTGTATGATATTGCTTTCAGAAGAGCTGTTTATAAATTATTTGAAAGCAGTTGACTTTATTTAATGGGGGTTGGTTGTCATCTGGTACCTCATCCAAACAGTCATTATTCACATACAAGTAGAATGTTGGCAGGCTAACCTGCTCTTATCGTTACCTGGTGTCCACTCATGTACATTTCAAGCAGGGATCACCATGTAGCAATTGGGATTTTTTGTTTTATTCCCTAATTTCACTGCTGCAGCCAACAGTAGCATGAAGCAGGGGTTAGCCCTGTCTCAACTCTACATTTGAGCTGATGTCTTTACTGGTTTACTCATTACCTCCTGTCTTCAAGTGTATTGTATTTACTAAAACTGATGGAGTACAGGAAATGTATCCTGTTTAACTGGAGAAAATTGAAGCTTGTAATGCATCAAAATGATGTACTGAATTAACACTAGTCTAAATGTCTTTCAAATTGAAGACCATTTGTGATGTTGCTAAATGAATCTAGCAATATAAATTGAATTGTTATTTCTTAAAAGCTCTATCTTCCAAGTCTCTTCCAAATACTTGGGAATTGATACCTGACACTGGTCTTTGTCATCGCTTGCAGAGCTTTGTACAGTAATGGTGATGTAATTTGCCAGAATATATGCAGAAGCACTTGGCTATTTTCAATCACTGTCCAATGGATTATAACTTTTGCACTATATTATAAATGGCCTACCCTTTTATAGTGACCGCCAGTGCCAAAACAATTTGATGCATCTGACAAGAGACTTTTAACCTGATCTCACCTCCAGATTAGGAAAAGTACACGTCAAATAATCTCCTGTTTTTTTTTATTTGAAACTGACACTACTCTTTTGAATGTTACTTTTGGGGAGCCGAAAGACGGGAAAATTCAGTGGAGTTGTAAATTGCTGCCTTGACAACTGTTTGCTATTTGCGGGATGCATTTTAAATGTTAGTTTCCCAATCACTTTTATAACTTTCTATCATTCCACAGATGGACATTTTTATGGATATGCATTGTATTTTTGCATTTACAGTATCTTTTCCTTGTAGTTATAACTAAACGGCATTGTGGATTGCAAAATGGAAAGATCACGTTATAGTTCCATACTCATCTGAAGTATATCACCTGGGTAGCATTTAAAACCATGAAATAAACACAAAGTGCTGGAAATACTCAGGTCAGGCAGCATCTGTGGAGAGAGAAGCAGAGTTAATGTTTCAGGTCTGTGACCTCTTATCAGAACTCAAATAAGAAAACATGATATGCCAAATGAGAAATATTGATTTCATTGGTTGGAAGCTTACATTAGACCTTTAATGGAAAACATCCTACAGTTAACTTTAAAAAAAAAACTAGCAGCCAAGATCGCCACTGCAACTTGCATCTGAAATACCAGGAGATTGAACTGGAGACAAAAAGTCTAACAAGCCCAGCCAGAACAATGCTTTGGCTAACTGAATAGATCAGCCAGGTCACCCTTGTTAGTGGGACATTCCAAACCATCTCGAAGCATTCATAAATGGAGATGTCGCTCCGGGGGTGGGGGTAAACCCTGACAACCCCACCGGAGAGAGGTTTTGGGTTTTAGACTTCGGACTTCATTAAAAACAAAGGGGAATGAGAGAACCATGTGACTGTCTGTCTGTCCATCTTGGAAGAAACTGGGAGTTGTTACACTGACAGAGACGAGCAGTAACTGAGTGTACAGCAGCAGAGAAGGCTGCAAGCTTCTCTTTTTCTCCCCCCAGAAAACATCAAGTTTGAAAACCATCTGCAGCTGGGGGACCCTCCAAGCCAGTGACCAGGGGGAGAGAGCCAATTGTAATTCTGCCTTCAGGAAAACCCTGAGCAAAACATGGCAGCCAAAGTGCACTTTGACCAGCGAGGACTTCAAGAATACAGCTTCAGCTGAGGACTACTGGAGCGTCCACTTCACAGTCTGTGTATTTAAGTTCCATTTATTCTGGACTTTAATCCAACCACCAAATTTATTTTTCCCTCTAATCTATTTGTGTGTGTGTGATTGTTATGTGAATGTGTAGCATTTTAAAATCCGGGTTAGTGTTAAGTGTAATAAACTTGCCTCTTTCTTGTTTAAACTCAAGAAAACTTGTCTGGTTCTATCACGATCACAGTAAAGGTAAAAGGCAAAACACTCAGGTGGTAAACACAACCACTGTTTGAAAAGGAATAAACCCTGTTGCAGTCAAGTAAAAGGAAGGGCAAGAGGGGGCAACCGTGACCCCATCCTCACTTGGCTGTAACACTCCACAGATGCTGCCTGATCTGAGTATTTCCAGCATCTGCAGTATTTTGCTTTTATTTAAACACAAAATTCTGCTTGGTATATCTTTGACAACTGAGATGCAAGCATACTTGTTTACAGCTTATAGTCTGTAGTCTTTCTCTTGCCTTTGTGCCCATTTCTTTATGCCCATCAGTGAAGCTCTTTATAAATGAAAGTAGTTATTTCATGTGACTTCATGCAATACCTTATTTATATTGTGCTTTTAACGTGATCAAGTGCCACAAGGCACTTCATAGTGGTTAATATGACACTCAGCCGTGGAAGGAAATAATGGGGTAGATGGCTAAAAACTTGTTCAGAGGTAGGTTTAAGGATTGTCTTAAAGGAACAGAGATGTAGAGATTTACGGAGGGAATTCCATTCAGAACCAAGGGCCTAGGCAGCTGAAGGCACAGCAACTAATTGTGAAGCAATTAAATCAGGGGCCCTAAAGATGCCAGAATTAGAGGAGCATAGATATCTCCAGGTTGTAGGGCTGAAGTATATTATAGAGATCAATAGGAGTGAGGCCATGGAGGGATTTGAAAACAAGGGTGAGAATTTTAAAATTGCGTTGTTGCTTGACCAGGAGCCAATGTAAGTCAGTGTGCACAGGGGTGTTGGATGAATGGGACTTGGTGCAGGTAAGAATATGGGCAGCAAACCTTTGGATGGCCTCAAGTTTACGAGGAGTAGAATGTGGCAAGCCAGTCAGGCGTGCATTAGAATAGTCAAGTCGAGAGATAACAAAGGAATGAATGAGGGTTTCAGCTGCAGATGAACTGAAGCAGGGGTGAAGTTGGACAATGTTAGAAGTGAAAATAGGCGGTCTTAGTGATAGCACAGATATGAGATTGAAAGCTTATCTCTGAGTCAAATATAACAGCAAAGTTGTGAATAGTCTGGTTCAGCATGACAGTTGCCAGGGCGAGGGATAGAATCGATAACTAGGGAATGGAGTTTGGAGCAGGTGCAGAAAACAATGGCTTCAGTCTTCCCATTGTTTAATTGGAGGAAATTTCTGTTCATCCAGTACTGGATGTTGGATAAGCAGTCTGATTCAACATCATTGGAAGAGTGTAGAGATGTTGTGGAGAAGTAGAGCTGGGTGTCTTCGGCGTGCATGTGAAAATTAATGCTATGCTTTTGGATGATGTTGCTGAGGGGTAGTATTTAGATGAGCAGAAGGGGGCCAAGGATAGATCCTTGGGGGGGATACCAGAGATAACAGTGTGGGAGTGGGAAGAGAAGCCATCAATGGTAATTCTCTGGCTATGATCAAATGGATAAGAATGGAACCAGGCGAGTACAGTCCACCCAGCTGGATGACAGTGGAGAGGCATTGGAGGATGATGGTATATTCAACTGTGTCAAAGACTGCAGACAGTTTGAGAAGAGTGAGGAGCGATACCTTTCTCATAGTAACATAGGATGTCATTTGTGACTCTCTGGGGTAGTTAGATGATTTTGTTCAGCTGCCGTTTGAAACAACAAATGAGAGTGACCTTTTCTTGATATTGAGAACCAGAGACCAACAAGCTTCATAGGTGGATAATTATGTTCTTAAGGGTTATGTAGTTGAACTGGTTGTTTATTGCAAGATTTCCAAATTGGTAGATTGGTGTTGAAGTGGAGTTCTAGATTGATGTGGAGTTCTAGATATATAACCACGAATGAAAGTGGCAGTCCATTAATTGTCAGATGAATTTAAGTAGAGATTGAGGTTACACTCCACAAGGTTCTTGAAACTGAATATAGTTTTTAGTGTCCTTGGTTTAGATTATGACTCATCACCTTATGAACAATGAACAAGTGCATCAGTTTGCTGGATTGAACTGGGTATTTGCCGATGGACATGGCAATTTAGTTTCTAGGGCTTTTCAAGATGAGGCATGTCAGTTGGTGCCTAGTGTTGGTATTGGCTGCTTCTCAGACACAGTAAAACTGCCTATATGCTGTTCCAAACAATGTACTTTAATGTGATATTTCACTATGTAAACAATATGGTTTGGTGCCATTCTATCAATTTTGAGGATTTTAATCCACATATAGACTGTGATTGAGATTGGTCAAACTGATTTTGTGCAAGGATTTCACTAAAAAAAATTTTAGCAACTAAAAAGATCCTCTATTTGCAGTTCTCAAGGTACAGCTTGTGGTCTGTCCATTTGTGGGCTGAGTCTTGGTACTCTGGCCCACAATGCCAAGGCAGCTTTATTGTTTTTTGCACTACTAATAAGTAATCTCTTAATTGATCTAAAAGTTATGGGGACCTGGAGTTTTGAAAGGTTGTTTTCAAGATGTTGCCACATTGGTGCATAATCTTTAAGTTGTTGACCACTGCAATATATGATTTTGTGATGTACTTTTAAGCTGGCACATAAATGCTCTTGTTTTAAACTAATTCACCTGCACAAGGCTCAGATGTGTGTACAGTTGTTGCCTTTTCTTCCAAAACAAAAATACCCCCTTAGTAATGGTGCTTGATTAGTTTGCTGTACCCGTATAAAAGGAATTTCTAAATGCAATCAGTTTGGTCAATTATTTTTAGTACTAACTACCAAGGTATAAAGGAAGAATTGATGTTTTGTGATGTTTATAGCTGTTAACAGTTGGTTCTTCATAGTCTATTATGTAAAGGTCACCAATGGAAATTATTTGCTTGACTTCACCATTTGTCTAATTTTGTAAGAACACATTGTTTTGCTCCGATATCTTAATTTCTAAATGGCAGTTGGCCCAGTTTTTGAGGCCAGCATATACTTAGCTTTATTTTCTTGAAGTTGCAGCTGAACTGTCAATCATATGTTTGAATTCTTTCTTTAAAAATAGAATTAAAATGTATTGTTAAAGTTCAGACAATTCCACAGTCTTTTCTCGTGTCACAGATACAGTTTAACGGTCGCTAACTTTTATCACTTCCCGTATTCTTTGTGGGATATTAATCTGTTCCAAAAACTCCTTATTAGCTGAATTGAAGTTGTTTCCTTGATTCTGTCTGAATCAGATTGCAATTAGTGAAAATATTTCTGTTCATGCAATGAAAAGACGACTGTCAAATTAGACATTGTATAAACAATGCTGCTTTGTGCAAAATGCTTAGCAATTCTTTTAACTATTTTGACCGGGGCTCCATCTATCATACCATGATTCCATTGCAAGAAATAGCATTTAACTGGAAATATCAGCAATTCATCTGCTATATTGGACTTCTACTTTGAGAATTTTGTGGTGTCAGGATTGAGACAACAACCCTTCTCTAGCATTTGTGACAGATATTAATTTGTTAGATGAAACCACGTAATAGACTTCCTCATTCAATGCTCTACATGCTAGTGAATCTTCAGTGTCATTACTTAGGTAATTAAGATGGTTACAAAAATTGAGTAACTTTTAAAAAATTTATTTTGTTTTTTACCTTCTATGTTTGTTTTGTAGTGTTAGAGTTTCCCCACTAAAGGTTTTTATTTGCCTTTTATGTCTCCTTGGTTTCATGCAACAATTAACTTTTCTGACAAGTGGGGAGAATCACAGTGAGTTGATCGGTAATTGAATAAATGAAGGCAGGACTGAAAGAATGGAGATTAAAATAAATTAGAGCAATCGAGGGTTGAAAGGGATAAGAGGAATGATGGATGCTGAAGAACCGTGGCTGCTGATTTAAAATCTTTTGGCACAAGGAACAAGTAGTGCACCGCAATCATGCCATTTTGCTGTGTCTCATTCCACGAAGAATAAGACCAATTGTAATGTTCAGTCTAGTTCGGTAAGTCATTGGGTGGAGAGAAGGGATGTGGCAGGGTTGGAAGGAGAAAAATTGTGATCTTGTTGCCATTGCTTTCGTTAATATCTTGGGTTGATGAGAAAGAAACAAAATGAACTCCATTCTGTAGTATTTTTTAACATTTCTTTAACCTTTGAGCTGATGTGGTACATCATAGTTTAATATTACCTATCAGCCCTTGGCAAAATAAACAAAAAAAAAGTCAAAATACGGGTTAAACTAGGAATAAATGTGCATATATGGTATTATGCATCTTCAAAGCCCAATACTTGTAACCAAGTTGTAGAAGATTTGTTTCCTAACTCCCTTAAATAAGGGAATGATTAACTGGATAAGAAAATAATTTTCAGACCATAGAAGAACCTTTATCGAATAGGCTGATTGCTTAGGCAAACATGGTGAGTTGTTAACATGACGCGTGCCAAGTGTAACAAAATCTGAGGTCAACGTAACCTTTGGAGACTAATGTGCTTTTTTTGCACAATTTTTAAAGCACTTGCATATACTTGACTTAAATATAATCTCAAACAATATTCGTCTGTGCCCTCTTTGGACTGGTGCATATATGCAAAGCAATTTTTCCTTGGGGTGCAAATTGATTATTGCAGCACAGTTGAATAAATACAAGCCATCTTCATAGGCTAGTTTAAGGTAACAAGGTTTATTTTGTGCAGAATTATTGACTGGGAATTGACTGCACAGACTTGAATGTAGTAGTACACTGATATAAAATTTTGAGGTCTGTGACTGGTATTTTCAGGGATAAGAAATTTCCCAGTGGCGACTTCTAACCGGTCCGACTTCAAAAAATTCAGAGCCATCAGTTTCATAGCTAACAGGTGCTTAGAACAGAACCTGAGACAGATTCAGGCTTTGCTGGCGGGTTACAACTTTTTTTTTTTTTAAAACCCGCCAAAAACCATGAACTTGTCCGCGGTTCAGAAGTGCTGTCTTTGCTCTACAAATCTGTCAGCTCTGAAAGTGATGGCTGCGAAATTTAAAAAAAAGTGACCAACCACAAAGCTGAGAATTCCCACTCTCTAACTGTCAGAGAGAAGAGGGGGAGAGAGAGGGAGGGCCTCAATTTTTGCACCTCAATTAAATCCCCTCTCAGCCCCTCTTTTTTTTTGTTACAAAGAAAACAATCCCAATCTTTCATCATAGCCAAAATTCTCCAGTCCTGTCAACATCCTCAAATGTCCGTGGCCTCTTGTCCCTCCCTATTTTTGTAACCTCCTCTAACTCTACCATCCTCCGATCTCTGCAATCTTCCAGTTTGGCCTCTTGCCCCCCTCTGATTTTCATTGCCACCTATGTTCAGCTGTCTAGGTCCTGACGTTCCCTTCCTAAACGTCTCTGCGCCTCTATCTGTCTCTCCTCCTTTAAGACATTCCTTAAAACCTACTTCTTTGACTCGGCTTCTTATTGCCTCATCCTAGTATCTTAGTGGCTTGGTGTCAAATTTTGTCCGATAAGATATTACTACATAAAAGTGCTATGTAAATGCCAGTTGTTGGCTTGCAACACATGCATTTGCAGTGCATTAAGATGTGTAATACCTTGCAAGTAGAAACAATTAGTTCTAATCTTGCAACTGATTATTGTGCTTTCTTTTCAGAATTCATCTATCCCTCAACCAACAATCCAGTTCCAGGGACTTCAGGGGGTAAGGAAAAATTAACTTAATTTTGAATAACCAAACTTAATTAAAATATTTTGCTAGCAATTCTTGAGGTCGTTGCATGACTCTGTTCTGGTATTAGCTAATCTCAAATACTTTCTGATGGTTTGTTAGGTACTAGTTTGCTACTAATTCAGTCTTCTCTTTTCATTTAAATTATTGGGGATAAATGTCATTTATTTTTGGCTTGTCCATATAGTGCTTCAATAAATTGATAAAACTACTGTATGCTTTCACCAGATGCTACCAGTATCTTACTTTTTAGCCTCTATCAGTTCCTTTTGATTGTGGAGTAGGTTAGCTCATATGTCTTTTGGGGAAGCACGATCTCCATAATTGCTAACTTATCACCTAACGCTTTTTAAAAGTTCCAAAGAATTTGAAATGTTCTTAGAAACTCAGTACCGTAGCCATATAGCACTGTTGCCAGCAGCATTGAATGCTGTTTAAAATAGTTCTGTATAATATTGAAGCAGCCGACTACAAATTTAGCTTACAGGAATGAACTAAACTTCACTACAAAAGTTGGAATTGTATACCCAGTTGACAAGCCAAAGTTATTATCCTGCTTGGAAATTTGTTAACTTGTAATACAATACTGCTTGTGGAAGAGCCTGTCACTCCAGAATTGGCCTTTATAGCCACTCCAGGCGCTGCTTCACAAACCACTGACCACCTCCAGGCGCGTATCCATTGTCTCTCGAGAAAAGGAGGCCCAAAAGAAAAAGATTACTATTAAATGATTTAAATCGGTATTCGTAACTATCAGCTATGATTGCAGTATAGGGTGCAAGTGCAATCATTATTTGTTTTACTGTTTTTGCTTGGCAGACTAGTTATTTTTCTGAGCACTGTGTCATGGATGTATTATTTTTCTCCTCGGATTAAAACAGTGTGCCTTTAAGGCTCTGTTAAAAGCAGTGTGTCTTTAAGATGGAGAGACGTTTTGGATTTCTGGGGGCACAATGTGCCACAGCTGCATTTTGTTATCTTGGCAATGGCAGGAGAGAGAGAGAGAGAGGTCACATGGTATAATTCGATTTGACTGTGTAAAACTAGCAAAAGCCGGCCTGAACCAGACTCAACAGCGAAGCGCACTGAAGAGAAGAGAGCTGTCCATTCTCTCAGCAGAATTCTACAAGGAGCTACAGGACGAAGTAATTGCCTAAAGAGGAAATAACCCTTCAAAGAGACCATTTGGTATTGCTGAAGGAACTGTTGATACCTGCTACAGCCGAAGTGCTTGAATGCCAATCAAAAACAGACTGCTTCACCAATCCAAGTGAAGGCTTCGGGTAGCATTTGATTATTTTCACATTAGAATTCCTTATCCATCAGGAACGTAACCCACAAAGACGTACTTATTTATTTATTAAGGTACAGCTAATTTTTAAAAATATCACTTAAAAACCGGTTAACTACTGTTAACTTCCCCACACATTATACACTCAAAGCTATGTTAAAATAAGCTCTCAGGTCTTTAGACATGGGTTTATCTTAATAGTGTTTAAGGTTTAGATTTAATAAATAGTTAATTCCTCTCCAGTAGCTTTTCCTTTGAGAAAGTAGAGACTAAAGTAACCAGTGGAGAAGTCTGTTGAACACTGCTATGCTCTTCTGGTTAAAAGCTGATCTGTTGAGTGTCATTTGACTAGTAGTGACGATCACTGACTTACAAATTCAATCTCTTTTGATTTACATCCATTTCAAATATGAGTATAGCTTGATGTGCTTAAGTAGGTTTGCAAAGTGCATGGCAATTCACTATTTTGGATCTTCCTGCTGACATTTCTGGATATTGACATCTCTGTTTACACTTATTCACGTATTCCATCTGCCATGTTCTTGCCCATTCACTTAGCCTGTCCAAATCCCCTTGACGCTTCCTTGCATCCTCACAATGTACATTCCATCCTAGCTTTTTGTCATCCGCAAATTTGGAAATATTATAATTGGTCCCTATATCCAAGTCATTTATATAGATTGTAAACAGCTGTAGCCCAAGCACTGATCCTTGCGGTACCCCACGAGTAACAGCCTGCCATCCTGAGAATGACCCATTTACTCCTACTCTCTGCTTTCTTCTGTTAACCAATTCTCAATGCATTGTAGTATATTACCCCCAATCCTGTGTGCTTTAACTTTGTTTACTAACCTCCTGTGTGGGACCTTATCAAAAGGCTTCTGAAAATCCAAATCTACCACATCCACTGGTTCTCCTTTACCTATGCTACAAGTAACATCCTCCAAAAACTCCAAGTTTGTCAAACATAATCATTATTGTGCATGGGTCAAACTTGCTGATTGTTGTATGTCAAATATTTGCTTAAATTTGTTTTTAGCAAGAGACTTGTGAAGTCTTGTAATGTGGCATTGGATTGCCATCTTAACTTAAAATGTGGATACTCAGTAGATTTTAAAATATTCTAAACGATTGCTCTGATGCCAATTAAAACGTTTAAACATGTGAAATAGTAACATTGGATAAGATTTGAACATTTGAACTATTAAAATTGGAAATGACATTGTTTGACATTACATATGTAAAATAGCAGGCACATCATATCCTAAATACCAAAATTATACTGAAAGCACTAATTCATTCCGTATAAAGCTTTTTTTATTGCATTTTTTTTCAATTTGGTATTGGGTGCTGTGAGGCAAGTGAACTCTAGACAGTGTAATTCTCAAGAGGCTCCAGTCCTGCCACACTCCTGCTCAGCAGTATGGGTCAGAGAATCTGCTTAATCACCAAATAATTGGGCACACTATGATATTGGGCAAGTTGACCTCAGTCTGATTATCCAATCTGCTCCTGTTAAACAAAGGTTTTGCTTCAGGCACAAAGCTTACAGAATTGTTTTTTTTTCTTTAACTATTCTTGTATTATAATTCTGCTCTCCATAAGCTCAGTTAGTGTAGTGCTGTGTTGGCCAAAATGTATTAAAAGTCTTTCTGATCATTTGCAGTGGATTACAAAAACGGTATACAGCTATAATAGAAATGAATAAACCACATAGAAAAATAGTATACAGCAACTTATTAGGATTGCAAATAGTTTCTTTGCAAAATACCTGTCATTTCAACAACTTTTTAATGTACTGTTGCTGGTAGCATGAAGTTCATGAAAGAAGCCACAATGAACTGTAATAGTTTTCTGCCACCCTCCCATAACATACCTTCTAATTTTTTTTTGTAATGTGTGACTGATTTGTTTAAATTTTTTGTGCGGCTGTGCACGTGTGGTAACGTAAAGGGACTGTCATGTGCTTGGCCTGCATGGGAACATCTGGAGCAAAGTCCTGCGGATGCTGGAACTCAAATGAGAACAGCTGATGAAGGGTCGCAGACCTGAAACGTTAACTCTGTTTCTCTCTCCACAGATGCTGCCAGATCTGCTGAGTATTTCTGGCACTTTCTGTTCTCATTTGGGATCTTTTGGGTTGCTGCATAGTTTAGAGGGAGCATTGCCTCCCCACCTCCCCACTCGCCCTTTGTCTCACTCCTCTTGTTTCTCTGTTGGGGTTTTGGTTTCAATTTCTGATCACTAACTTCCAAAATGTACCACCATCTTCAGATGGTGCATTGTGATTAGCATTGATCTATTACCTCACAAGCAGCATCAACACACCTACTCAGTAAAGTACTGTGAAAAATATAAAATTGCAGAAATTTACGACACAAAAGGAGGCCATTCAGCCCATGTCTGTGCCAGCCAAAAAAGAGCTATCCAGCCTAGTTCTAGCTCTTGGTTTGTAACCTTGTAGATTACAGCAATTAAAGTGCATATCCAAGTACTTTTACATCAATGAGGGTTTCTGCCTCTACCACCTTTTCGGGCAGTGAGCTCCACAATTCCACCACCCTTTTCGATGGAAAAAAATTCTCCCCAACTCCCCTGTAATCCTTGTACCAGTTACTTGAAATCTCTACCCCTGGTTATGAACCTCCCTGCTAAGGGAAATAGGTCCTTCCTATTCACTCATTTGGGCGCCTCATAATTTTATACATCTTAATTAAATCTCCCCTCGGCCGCCTCTGTTGCAAAGAAAACAACCTCTACCTATCCAGTCTTTTCTCATAGCTAAATTTTTCCAGCCCTGGCAACATCCTCATCTCCTCTGTACCCTCTCTAGTTCCACCACATCCTTCCTGTAATGCAGTGACCAGAACTGTACACCGTGCTCTAGCTGTGATCTAACTAGTGTTTTATACAGTTCGAACATAACATCTGTAGTCTTTTATATTCTGTGCATTGGTTAGTAAAGGCAAGTATCCTGTATGCCTTTTTTGGCCACTTTATCTACCTGTCCTACCTTTAGGGACCTGGGGACATGTGCTCCAAGGTCCCTTTTTTCCTCCAGTATCCTACAATTTATTGTGTATTCCTTTGCTTTATTTGCTTTTCCCACATATATTACTTCACACTTCTCTCTCTCTCAAGTGAATTCTATTTACCTCTACTTTGCCCACCTGAAGAATCCATTGATATCTTCCTGCAGTCAACAGCTTTCTATCTCACTATCGACCACACGGCCAGTTTTTGTATCTGCAGACTTCTTAATCATAGCTTCTTCATTCATGTCTAAGTTATTGATTATATACCGCAAAAAGAAAGAGATTTAGTACTGAGCCCTCTAGGACCCCACAGTCTTCCAGTTACAAAAATACCCATCGGCAAATACCCTTTGCTTCCTGTCTCTGAGCTAGTTTTGGATCCAACTTACCACTTGCCCTTGGAGCCTATGGGCTTTTACTTTTCTGACCAACCTGCCATGTGGCTTGTTGTCAAAAGCCTTGCTAAAATCAATGTGAACATCAAATATGCTACCCTCATTGACCTTTGTTACTGCCTCAAATAATTCCATCAAGTTAGTCAGGCATGGCCTTCCCTTAAATCCATGCAGGCTGTCCTTGATTGATCTGTGCCTTTTTAAATGATCATTAATACTGTCCGTTAGGATTTTTTCCAATAATTTGCCCACCGCCGAGGCTAGGCTGACTGAACTCTAGTTCTCTGGCACCACACCTGTAGCTAAAGAGGATTGGAAAATGATGGTCAGAGCTTATGCATTTTCCTCCCTTGCTTCTCTTAACAGCTTAGGACACACTTCATCTGGGCCTGGCGATTTTAAAGCCTGGCTTGGGTATAAAATTAAAACCCGACCTGGTCCCGAGTCCTTTAATTTTTTCTCATGCCTGACCCAGCCCAAAAATATCAAACGTATTATTGAAACATAAAAAAATCGTAGATTGAAAAGAAAAAAATACAAAACAAAGCAGTACCGTCCAGCCCGAAAGCTGGACAGAGAATATAGACCTGACCTGAACCCGACACACTTTAGTTGGGTTTGGGTCAGGTAGTCAGGCTTTATGGTGATTTATCTACTTTCAAATACGTTAAACCCCTTAATATTTCCCCTCTCACTTTATCCCGTTCAATATTTCACGCTCCTTAACTAAAATGTGTGCATCATCTGCCTTTTTTGTGAAGACAGATGGAAGTATTCATTCAGAGCCATGCCCATGTCTTCTGTCTCTGCACACAGGTTACCATTTTGGCCTCTAATAGACCCCACTGTTTCCTGAATTATCCTCTTACTCTTTATGTATTTATAGAACATAGGAGCAGGCCATTCATCCCATCGAGCCAGCCCTGCCATTCAATATGATCATCCACTTCAATGCCTTTTTCCCACACTATCCTCATATAGCCTTATGTCATTTGTATTTGGAAATCTGCCAATCTCTGCTTTAAACATACTCAATGACTGAGCTTCCACAGCCATCTGGGGTAGAGAATTCAAAAGATTCACAACCCTCTGAGTAAAGATATTTCTCCTCATCTCTGTCGTAAGTGGCTTCCCCCTTATTTTGAAATTGTGTCCCCTGGTTCCAGACTGTCCAACCAGGGAAACATCTTAGCTGATCTACCCTGTCTATCCCTTTAAGTATTTTGTAGGTTTCAGTGAGATCAGCTCTCATTCTTCAAAACTCAGAATACAGGCCCAGTTTCCCCAATCTATCTTCATGAGACAGTCCCGCCATCCCAGGAACAACTCTGGTGAACCTTCGTTGCACTCCCTCTATGGCAATAATATCCACCCTAAGGTAAGGGGACCAAAACTGCGCACACTACTCCCAGGTGCGGTCTAATCAAGGTTCTATACAATTGAAGCAAGATTTCACTACTCCTATACTCAAATCCTCTTGTGAAAAAGGCTAACATACCATTAGCCTTCCTAATTGCTTGGTGCACCTGCATGTTAGCTTTCAGTTACACCCAGGTCCCTTTGTACATCTACACTTTCTAATCTCTTACTATTTAAGAAATACTCTGCACATTAGAAGGGACAGACAAAAAGCAAAAGGTGGTGGAGTTGCATTGCTGGTTAAAGAGGAAGTTAACGCAATAGTGAGGAAAGATATTAGCTCTGATGATGCAGAATCTGTATGGGTAGAGCTGAGGAACACGAAGGGGCAAAAAACTTTAGTGGGGGTTGTAGATAGACCCCCAAATTGTAGTGATGTCATTAGACAGGAAATTAGAGATGCATGCAATAAAGGAACATCTGTAATTATGGATGACTTTAATCTGCATGTAGATTTGGCAAATCAAATTAGTCACAATACCGTAGAGGAGGAATTCTTGGAGTGTATATGGGATGGTTTTCTGGACCAATACATTGAGGAACTAATTCGAGAACAGGCTATCCTAGACTGGGTATTGTGTAATGAAAGAGGAATAATTGACAATCTAGTGGTGCGAGACCCCTTGGGGATGAGCGACCATAATATGATAGAATTCTTCAAGATGGAGAATGACGTAGCTGATTCTGAGACGAGGGTCCTGAATCTTAGTAAAGGAGACTACGAAGGTATGAGGCGCGGGTTGGCCATGATGGATTGGGAAAAGTTACTTGAAGGGATGATGGTCGATACGCAATGGCAAACATTTAAAGAGCAAATGGATGAACTGCAACAATTGTTTATCCCTGTCTGGTGCAAAAGTAAAATGGGAAAGGTAGCCAAACCATGGCTTACAAGGGAAATTAGAGATAGCATTAGATCCAAGGAAGAGGCATATAAATTTGCCAGGAAAAACAACAGACCTGAGGATTGGGAGCAGTTTTGAATTCAGCAAAAGAGGACCAAGGGATTGATGAAGGGAAAATAGAGTACGAGAGCAAGCTTGCGGGGAACATAGAAACTTTTACAGTCAGTTTTTATAGGTATGTGAAGAGAAAAAGATGGATGCAGACAAATGTAGGTCCCTTACAGTCAGAAACGGGAATTTATTATGGGGAACAAAGAAATGGCTGACCAACTAAATGCATTATTTGGTTCTGTCTTCACAAAGGAGGACACCAATATCATACCAGAAATGTTGGGGAACATAGAGCTTAGTGAGAGAGAGGAGCTGAAAGAAATCAGTATTCGTAGAGAAATGGTGTTGGGGAAATTGATGGGATTGAAGGCCGATAAATCCCCAGGGCCTGATGGTATGCATCCCAGAGTACTTAAGGAATTGGCCCTAGAAATAGTGGATGCACTATTGGTCATCTTCCAAGATTCTATAGACTCTGGAACAGTTCCTACAGATTAAAGGGTAGTTAATGTAACCTCACTATTTAAAATGGGAGGTAGAGAGAAAGTGGAATTATAGACCAGTCAGCCTGACGGTGGTGGGGAAAATTCTAGAGTTCATTATCAAAGATTTTATAGCCCAGCACTTGGAGAACAGTAGTAGAATCGGGCAGAGTCAGCATGGATTTAGAATTCTTTGAGGACGTAACAAGTAGAGTTGATGAGGGGGACCCAGTTGATGTGGTTTATTTGGACTTTCAGAAGGCTTTCAACAAGGTCCCACGTAAGAGATTAGCATGTAAAATTAAAGCGCATGGGATTGGGGGTAGTTTATTGCAATGGATAGAAAATTGGTTGGCGGACAGGAAACCAAGAGTAGGGCTAAATGGGTCTTTTTCCGAATGGCAGGCAGTGACTAGTGGGGTACTGCAGGGATCGGTGGTAGGACCCCAGCTATTCACAATATACATTAATGATTTAGATGAGGGAACTAAATGTAATATCTCCAAATTTGCAGATGACAAAACTGGGTGGGAGGGTGAGTTGTGAGGAGGATGCAGAGAGGCTTCAGGGTGATTTGGACAAGTTGAGTGAGTGGGCTAATGCATGGCAGATGCAGTATAATGTGGATAAATGTGAGGTTATCCAACTGAGGGGAATATGCAGCGAGACCTGGGTGTTCTCGTACACCAGTCGCTGAAGGTAAGCATGCAGGTGCAACAGGCGGTAAAGGCAAATGTATGTTGGTCTTCATAGCGAGAGGATTTGAGTACAGGAGCAGGGATGTCTTAATGCAGTTATACAGGGCCTTGGTGAGGCCACACCTAGAATATTGTGTGCAGTTTTGGTCTCCTTATCTGAGGAAGGATGTTCTTGCTATAGAGGGAGTGCAGTGAAGGTTTACCAGACTGATTCCTGGGATGGTGGGACTGACGTATGAGGAGAGATCGAGTCAGTTAGGATTATATTCACTGGAGTTCAGAAGAGTGAGGGGGGATCTCATAGAAACCTGTAAAATTCTAACAGGACTTGACAGGGTAAATGCAGGAAGGATGTTCCCGATGGTGGGGGAGTCCAGAACCAGGGGTCATAGTCTAAGGATATGGGGTAAACCTTTCAGGACTGAGATGAGGAGAAACCTTACCCAGAGAGTGGCGAGCCTATGGAATTTGCTACCACAGAAAGCAATTGAGGCCAAAACATTGCATGGTTTTATGAAGGAGTTAGATATAGCTCAGAATTGATCAGCCATGATCATAATGAATGGCGGAGTAGGCTCGAATGGCCTACTCCTGCCCCTATTTTCTATGTTTCTACCTGTTCCTCCTACCAAAGTGGATCACCTCACATTTTTCCACATTTATATTCCATCTGCCACGTTCTTACCCGCTCATAAGCCTTTGCAAATCCCCTCGAAGCTGCTTTGCATCTTCCTCACAACACACATTCCCTCTAGAAGTGAGTAACAAAGTAGTAATTCCATCTTGGAGGCTCACATGACATTCCTAAGCCATGAAGGCAAAGCCATCTTAACATATTGATAGAATTACTGCTCTGTAGTTCATTCCCTTATTTATACACAAAACAGAAGTGAGAATTCAGGGTTCCTGCTCATAGTTTCTACAGCTAACTGGATTAATTTGGATAACTTGAAGGAAATAAAAGCTGCCAGTTATTTTGCTTTTAATGGAAAACACTGAATTGTGTAAATATTGCACAATCTGTTAAAACTATCTTAAGGCAATAAATGAAAATATTAACATCAGTGTAGCCAGGAGTAAGAGCCAGAATGGCAGTCAACATCAAAAGGAACCCAAAAATCTTCTACCGGCATGTAAATAGCAAGCAGGTAGTAAGAGGTGGAGTGGGGCCTATTCGGGACAAAGAGGGTAATGTATGCTTAGGGGCACAGGGCAAGGCTAGAATACTTAGAGTACTTTGTATCAGTGTCGACTAAAGAAAAGGAATCTGACAATATATCAGTAGAAGAGAGAGTAAAGGCCATGAATAGGGTAAAAATTGAAGGGGTGGGGGGGAAATACTAAAAAGGTTGGCTACACATGGGTCTGGTCTGGATGGCTTGTATCCCAGGTTACTAAAGGAAGCGGGGGTGGTGTTAGCAGATGGGCTTGCCATAATCTTCCAATCTTCCCTGGATACAGGGAATGGAGAATGGAAAATGTGATGCCCTTTTTCAAGAAAGGATATAAGAACAGTCCTGTGGGGAGACGGTGGCGTCGTGGTAACGTCACTGGACTAGCAATCCAGAGACCCAGGATAATCTGGGGACATGGGTTCAAATCCCACCATGGCAGCTGGCGGAATTTACATTCAATTAATAAATTTCATGAATAAAAATCTGGAATTGAAAGCTAGTCTTCGTAATGGTGACCATAAAACTACCATCGATTGTTGTCAAAACCTATCTAGTTCACTAATGTCTTTTAGGGAAGGAAATCTGCCATCCTTACCTGGTCTGGCCTACATGTGACTCCAGACCCAGCAAAATGTGGTTGACTCTTAGCTGCACTCTGGCTTGCTAGGCCATTTCATTCAGTTGTACAACACCACTACACAAAGGACTGCAGTGGTTCCAGAGGGCAGCTCACCATCACCTTCTCAAGGGCAAAACTGTTCCCTTAGTCCTTGCACCATCAGTTAATGAGACACAGATTGAAAGTTTTGGGCAAGCGATGCAGGGGGATGAAGAGGAAGAACTTTGTCATGTGGTGGGTGATGATGACCTGGAGCTCTCTTTTCCCCCCCCCCCCCCCCCCAAGTGTGGTTTAAGGAGACAATCTGATTTCAAAAGGAAATTGAGTGGCCACGAAGGAAATAAACTTGCAGGGCTGTGGGGATCGAGTGGGGGAGTGGGACTGACTGGATGGCTCCATGGAGAGCTGCTATGAGCTCGATAGGCCGAATAGCTGCCTCCTGTGCTGTAAATGCTTTTATTTCCCTTGAGCTGAATTAAGCTTGAATTGATGCTGCAGCTATAGAGTCTTGCTTTACCAAGTTATTCACACTGCTTAATTCAAATTATTGGATAATTCAATTTGTTTTATAGCCAAAAAAAATCTTGGATTAGCAAGTGTAGCAAATGTAGTTGCACAATCATGGAATTAGTTTTGATAAAGGAATTTTTTTTAAAGTTTACATTTGTATAACTCATGTTCTCAACATCCTAAAGTGCTTCACAACAGATGGATTACATTTTATAGTCGCTGCTCTAATGTAGGCAAATGCAGCAACCAGTTTGAAGGGTCCCACAAACAGCAGTGAGATAAATGACCAGATAATCTGGTTAGATGGTTGAGAGAGAAATATAGGCCAAGGTACCTGGGGGACCCCCCCACCCCCCGCTCTTCGAGTAGTGACGAGTGGAGGAGGTAGGGCTTCAGTTTAACATGTCATCCGAAAGACAGCGACACAATGCACCACTCCCTCAGTACTATAGTGAAGTGCCAGCTGAGTTTATGTGCTCAGGTCTCAGAAATAGGGCTTAACCTCATGATCTGGCTGAGTAGTGAGGGTCTTACTACTAAGCTGTCTCAGACTTGCTATATAAGTAGGGCTGTACCAAATTTATGGTCGTGAAAAATGCATCACGGACATGAAATCTCAGGTCCTCTGTGAAATTGGCTATTTTGTGAACTTCGCACGTTTTATTTTATGATGAGGCTCACCTCGGTTATTCCTGGGCATGGTGTGAACATGCGTGTTTGCGATTGACACAATGCCCAACTCGCTGATTTGGTAGATGAGGAAAGGCTTCCAATGTAGTTTTGAGAAGCAGTTTCAAGTATTAGCAGACAAGTGAGAATGCCAGCATGAGCAAATCAAAAACGGCCACAACCATTACTGCAGTATATCGAGTGAAAGAATTTGGCTTCCAAATTCTCCATGCCTATGGTGGAATGCGGTTATATACAAGCTGCAATATTTCATTGGATCTCACAGGGCTGGCAATGGTTCTGCGCCGCATAGAGTCTGAAAGCCATCGCAGCAGAAAGAGAGCACCCTGCACTGCACTGCTGGAAAATGAGGACGCAAAAAACAATTAGTTCATTTCTCTTTGAGGTCGACGGAGAACTCAGAAAATCGTCAGTTGATTATAATGGGACTTGTGAATGCTTTTGCAAGCACCAACCTACCACTGGGAAAACTTGATCATCCAAAGCTGCAGATATTCTTTCAACAAAATGTGCAAAATGGTTGCTTGCCAAGTGCAAATAAACTACGACAGAACTACCCATTGAAAGTTTTTTGCTATGCATTGTGAGGAGGTGACCTCAAAGATTAATGCATGAGTTTTTGTGATGAGCCCACTGATTGGAGCAAGACAACTGTGTGTGGCTTTGTTTTTTATGTCTGGTAAGGCCGAAGCCCCCCCACCCCCTCCAATCGACCCCCTTGCCTTGTCGGGGCCTGACCAATCTCTCAGGGGAGGCCCCAAAAATTTACCTCTTTTCTGTCTTCTCCATCATCTTGATCTTGAAGCTGGACTGCAGTCCAAGCAGTGGCCACCACTCCCAGTGGCATTGTTGGGAGTAAGAGCTGCCAGCCCACTGATTTGACTAGCAGTTCCATTAGGCAGGACTTCCTGCCTCAATGAGGTGGAAGTCCCACCCAAGACCATTTAATGGCCTGGGGAAGCGTAAAATCCAGTCTGGATCCCTGGGCCCGGCGGAAGCGGGATCGCCACCGACTTTTCGGTCGGTGGCCAGCTCCTGTCCGACCACTGCAAAATTCTGGCCTTGGTTTCAGTAGAGCACAGATTTTAATAGACCTTGTAACCCCTCTAAACAATGCTCAGCTTAATGAGGTTCATTTTGTTGCCAAGAATGCTACATGACTGGATTTAATCACTTCGTTTGAATCTCTGCATCTCTCAATCCACAAAACTTAGAACAAAGTAATGGATCTACTGTTCTGGGCTGAAGCAGTCAAACGAACAACACTCTGACACTGAATTAAATGCCTGTGCTCAACAGGTGTTTCTTTGTATGGCAAAGAAGCTGAAACGATATTACCCCAACAGGGAAGAGACAAGCAATGAAGAAAAAGCGGCTGAGATTTCAACAACCTTCTGCGGCATTCCTGAAAGTTGTGCTTATCTTTTAATCCTGCACAAATGCACCTGTTGGTGGATTTAAACTTGTTTGGGATTCTGGGCTTTGACAAGAACTTTAGGCTGTAGATTCCAGCTTTATAAGAGGACTGCAAAAGAAGCAGATTGTACTTTGCCTATGCTGCAGCTTTTGAACTCTGTTACATACGAACATATGAATTAGGAGCAGAAGTAGGCCTCTCGGCCCTTGGATCCTGCTCCGCCGTTCAGTAAGTTCATGGCCGCATTTTTTGTTTGATGCATGATCTTGAGGGAAGAGGCCGGAATGTTACTTTTAAGTGACTATCTTCAGTGGAAGATTTTGAAAATCTTTTCAGGGCTTGTACCATTTTAAAGAAATTTTATGGACTAAATCAATTGAATTGTGCTTTTGTTTCTTGGTTTCCAACATCAGGCTTTTGTAGTACTTATAATTGACCCTCTCAGCTAGACTTAGTCAGCTATTGTCTTTGCACATTAGTAATAGAATTATTATTGCTTGCTCCAAGCCCAGCATTTTGCATAGCAAATAAAATGGCTCCCTCTACTTCAAGGAATCAAGCTATAACCAAGAACTAAGATTTTGGGGGAGTGGGTGAAGGTGAAGCTAGGTCACAACACCAGAGGCTGAAATTTGCTTGCACTAAGTGGAGAGCTCACCCGTGTAGAAGCCTGAACCAGTGGTACAGATCAACTGTGGAAAGTTAGAATGTAATATGCTGTTTTTCTGAAGAGTCTGTTAAAGGATCAAATCCTACAATTACTTCAATTGTTTTGTTACTTATACCTCTTACTTTTTCATACATTCCTCTCAAGGGCAGATTGAAAGATATGTAAAGGTTATGAACAGCACAAAACTGTCTGCAATGCTATTTGGTAAATACTGAAAGCTGACACTCATTTTAGGTTAAGCCCCTTTTACCAGTCCTTTTAATGCTTGAGAACTTTTTCAACAGTAGCCTTGAATGTACCTAAAAACACCAAAGATGCAAAGCCTTTACTGTAGTTTCCTGAGAAATAGATTCTTTGCACAAGTGTGCTCTGCATTTTCAATTTTATAATATTTGCCCACCTGGAGCTACTCCTCCAAATACAGGAATTTATTTTCTATGAAAAGTTTCTAAGAATCATAGAATCGTTACAGCACAGAAGGAGGCCAGTCGAGTCTGTATCGGCTCATTGCAAGAGCAATTTAGCTAGTCCCACTCCCTGCCCTTTCCCTGCAGCCCTGCAATTTTATTCCTTTCAGGTGCTTATCCAATTCCCTTTTGAAAGCCACGATTGAATCTGCCTCCAGCATACTTGGGCACTGTATTCCAGATTGTAACCACTTGCTGCATTAAAAAAAAATTATCAGCGTGTTGCTTTTGGTTCTTTTGCCAGTCGCCTTAAATCTGTATTGTCTTGTTCTTGACCCTTCTGCCAATGGGAACTTTCCCTCCATCTCCTCTGTCTAGACCCCTCATGATTTTGAACACCTCTATCAAATCTCTTAATCTTCTCTGGAGAAACTGGGGTAGTTCTCAATCTATCCCCATGAATGAAGTTCCTCATCACTGGAACCATTCTCAAATCTTTTCTGAACCTTCTCTCATGCCTTCACTTTCCTCCTAAAGTGCGGTGCCCAGAATTAGGCACAATACTCTCAGTTGAGGCTGATCCAATGTTTTATAAAGGCTCTTCATTATTTCCTTGTTTTTGTACTGTGTGTCTCTATTTATAAAGCCCCGGACCCCCTATGCCATTTCTCAACCCAACTCGACATCTTCAACAATTTTGCACATATACCCCAGGTCTTTTTTAAGAATGTGAGCATCAGAAATAAGAGTGGGTGTTGGCCATTTGGCCCCTTGAGCCTGCTCTGCCATTCCATAAGATCATGGCTGATCTGATTTGTGGCCTTATTCCACTTTCCTGCCTGCACCCCCCCCACCCCTAATAACCCTTTTACTCCCTTGGAGATCAAAAATCTGTCCATTTCAGCCTTGAATGTATTCAATGACCCAGCATCCACTGCTCTCTGGGGAAGGGAATTCCAAAGATTAACAACCCTCGCAAGAAATTCCTCCTTTTATCTGTCTTAAATGCGAGGCCCCTTATTTTGAAACACTGCCCCCATGCTAGAGATTCCCCCACACAGGGAAACATCCTCTGAGCATCTACCCTGTCAAGCCCCCTCAGAATCTTGTATTTTTCAATAAGATCACCTCTCATTCTTAACTCCCAATGCGTATAGGCCCAATCTGCTCAACCTTTCCTCAAAGGCAACTCCTTCATCCTCCGGAATCAACCAAGTGAAGCTTTTCTTTTTTTATTTATTCATGGAATGTGGGTGTCACTGGCTAGGCCAGCATTTATTGCCCATCCCTAATTGCCCTTGAGAAGGTGGTGGTGAGCTGCCTTAAACTGCTGCAGTTCTTGGAGTGTAGGTACACCCACAGTGCTGTTAGGCAGGGAGTTCCAGGATTTTGACCCAGCAACCAATCTATATCCCTTTGCAAACTCTGTGTCCTCCTCAACTTATTTTCCTACCTATCTTTTGTATCGTCCACAAATTAGGCTACAATATACTGGATGCTCTTGGTCCCTTCATCCAAGTCATTAATGTAGATTGTAATTAGTTGAGGCCTCAGCACTTATCCCTGTGGCACCCTACTAGTTACCGTTTGCCAACCTGAAAATGCTCCATTTATTTCTGTTTCCTGTTAGTTAGCCAATCCCCCCTCTCCATGCTAATATATTATTCCAACACAGCTCTTGTACAGTAACCTTTTTATGTGACACCCTATCAAATGCTTTTTGGAAGTCCAAATGCACTACGTATACTGGTTCCCCTTTATCCATCCTGCTTGGTAACCAAGAACTCTAAATAAAAAAAAAAAAAAAAAAAATTTGTCTCACGCTATTTCCCTTTCACAAAACCATGTTGACTGCTTGATTGTATTATGATTTTCCAAATGTGCTGCTACTACTTTCTTAATAATGGATTCCAGCATTTTCCCAATGACAGACGTTGGGCTGTCTCCCTCCTTTCTTGAATGGAGGTGTTACATTTGCGGTTTTCCAAATCCACTGGGACCTTTCCATAAACTAGGGAATTTTGGAAGATGACAACCAATGTATCCACTATATCCAGAGTCACTTCTCTTAAGACCCTTGGGTGCAGGCCACCAGGTCCAGGGGACTTGTCCACTTTTAGTCCCGTTAGTTTTCATAGTACTTTTTCTTTAGTGATAATTGTTTTAAGTTTCTCCCTCCCTTTTGCCCCTTGATTTTCCACTATTATTGGGATAATTTTGTCTTCCGTGAAGACAGATGCTAAGTAAAGTAATTGTTCAAAGTCTCTGCCATTTCCTTGTTTCCCATTATTAATTTCCCAATCTCATCCTCCAAGGGAGAAATGTTTATTTTAGCTACTCTCTTCCTTTTTATATTATGACCAGGTGAGAAAGGTGTCTAGGGGTCCCTTTTAGCCTTCACCTAGTCCTATTGTAAAAGGGTTTAATTTTAAGCAGTGTGTTTTGAGCTGCCCCTTAGTGAATCCTCGTTCACCGCTTTGCAATTATAAGGCAAAGAAAGGAGCACAAATAGGCTTCCTTGGGTTTAAAGAAAAGTGACATTTATTAAAACTTAAACTCTAATTTTGTTAATGCCTATAGATGCACTCCGCATCCCACACACGCATGCAATTAGAGACAGAAAATAGCAGAAGAAAAAATAAGTAGTAAGGTTTGAGGCAATATCAGAAGAGTTTAGAGCTCGCTATGGTCCTTTTGTAGGTAGTCTTGCTTTTTGCTTGTGCCCAGTATTCTCCTTAAACCTTGTTCACTGTAGGAGACTTTTCTTTCTTTGGGTTCATGGGTCTTCAGTTCTGAAAGAGATGGGAGCAGACAGGAGAGAGATGTTCTCAGTCCAGGAGCAAACAGCTTTGAGTTTCACAACTCTATGGCAAGTTCAAATTCAAAAAAACCCAACAGCCAGTTAGTCATGTGACTAAATTGGTCTGACCACGTCTGTCTGTTCGGCCCTCTTAGTATTTTACCTGGAATGCTAGCTTCACCAAATTCAATGTCTGGTAATCAAAAGTCCATTGTGGATTAAATTGGAGCAGGGAGTGGTCCCTTTGTCCTTTCCAAGCACTGTCTTTTCAGTCAGGGGCTTGGCAACCCATTGTTATAGACCACCTTTTCTTCCCACCAACAATTTTAAAATTTAATGTCCATGTGGTGAAATGTCTGTACCCCATTCTTGGCAGGTGGAGGCCTGCATGACAATATATTTGCTAGTTTACTCTTCTAATTTCTCTTTTGTTTTTAGTCATCCTTTGCTGGTTTCTAAACTTTTCACAATCTTGTGACCTACCAGTAATTTTTGCAGCATTGTATGGCTTTTTCTGTTTGATACCATCCTTAACTTCCTTAGTTAGCCACAGATGGTGCATCTGTCTCCTAGAGTCTGTCTTTCTCAGTGGTATATATCTTTATTGAGAGTTAGGAAATATCTTTGTTCCTGCACCCCCTTTAGAATTGTACCACTTAATTTATATAGCCTTTCCTTATTCTTCCTACCAAAATGCATCACTTCACACTTGTCTGCATTAAATTTCATCTGCCACGTGTCCACCAATTCCATCAGCCTGTCTGTCCTCTTGCAGTCTTTCACATCCTCCTCAAAATTCACAATACTTACCAAGTTTGTGCCATCGGCAAGTTTTGAAATTGTGTGCTGAACATCCTAGTCTAAGTCATTAGTATATATCAAGAAAAGTAGTGGTCCAAGTGCTAACCCCTAGGGAACCCCATTGTACATCTTCCTCCAGTCTGAATAACAACAGTTCACCACTATTCTGTTTCCTGTCACTGTCTGTGCTGCCACTTTCCTTTTTTATTTCATGGGCTTCAATTTTACTGTTAAGACTGTTATGTGGCACCTTATCAAATGCCTATTGGAAGTCCGTATACACCACATCAACCACATTATCCTAATAACCCCCTCTGTATATCAAAAACTCAATCAAGTTAGTTGAGTGCAATTTGCCTTTAAGAAATCCATGCTGGCTTTCCTTAATTCACGCTTATCCAAGTGACTTAAGTTTGTCTTGAGTCATCTCTTATTTATTTTTTATTTTATTTAGCGATACAGCATTGAAACAGGCCCTTTGGCCCACCGAGTCTGCGCCGCCCATCAACCGCCCATTTATACTAATCCTACATTAATCCCATTACCCTCACATCCCCACCTTCCCTCAATTCCCCTACCACCTACCTATACTAGGGGCAATTTATAATGGCTAATTTACCTATCAACCTGCAAGTCTTTGGCTGTGGGAGGAAATCGGAGCACCCGGCAAAAACCCGCGCGGTCACAGGGAGAACTTGCAAACTCTGCACAGTCAATACCCAGAATCGAACCCAGGTCGCTGGAGCTGTGAGGCTGCAGTGCTAACCACTGCACCACTAACAACTTTCCCACCACCTGAGGTTAAACTGACTGGCCTGCAGTTGCTGGGTTTGTCCTTGCACCCTTTTTTGAACAAGGGTGTGACATTTGCAATTCTCTAGTCTTTTGGCATCACCCCTATATCAAAGGAGGATTGGAAGATTGTCAGTACCTCCACAACTTTCCACACTTATTGCCCTCCACATCTTGGGACTCATTTCATCCAGTCCTGGTGACTTATCAACTTTAAGTACATCTGGCCTTTCCAATACCACCTTTATCAATTTTTAGCCCATCCAGCATTTCAACTACCACCTCCTTTCACTATGACCTTTGGCAGCACCTTCTTCCTTGGTAAGGACCGATGTAAAATACTTATTTAGTACCTCAGCCATGCCCTCTGCCTCCATGCATGCAACACCTTTTTGGTTCCTAATTGACCCCACTCCTCCTCTTGCTATCCTTTTACTATTTATATGCCTATAGAAGAAATTTTGGATTTGCTTTTATTTTAGCTGCCAGTTTCTTCTCATACTCTCTCTTTGCCTCTTGTATTTTCTTTTTCACTTCCCTTTTGAGTTTTCTATATTCTGCCTGGTTCTAACATGTATTATCAGTGTGACATTTATCATGCACATCCTTTTTTCTGCTTCATTTTATTTATTTAGAGATACAGCACTGAAACAGGCCCTTCGGCCCACCGAGTCTGTGCCGACCAACAGCCACCCATTTATACTAACCCTACAGTAATCCCATATTCCCTACTACCTACCTACACTAGGGGCAATTTACCATGGCCAATTTACCTATCACCTGCAAGTCTTTGGCTGTGGGAGGAAACCGGAGCACCCGGCGAAAACCCACGCAGTCACGGAGAACTTGCAAACTCCGCACAGGCAGTACCCAGAATTGAACCTGGGTCCCTGGAGCTGTGAGGCTGCGGTGCTAACCACTGCACCACTGTGCCGCCCTTCTATCTCTTTCATCATCTAGGGAGCTCTGGCTATGATGCTCTTCCTCACTCCCTCATGGGAATGTACCCTGACTGTACCCAAACTATCTCCTCTTTAAAGGCAGCCCATTGTTCTGTAACAGTTTTGCCTGCCAGTCTTTGATTCCAATTTACCTGGGACAGATCCGCTCTCAGCCTACTGAAATTGAGCCTTCTCCAGTTAAATATTTTTAGACTAGGTTGCTGCTTGTCCTTTTCCATAGCTATGCTAAACCTTAAGATACTAGATCACTGTTCCCTAGATGTTCCTGTATTGACATTTGATCCACTTGACCCACCTCACTTCCCAGAACCAGATCCAGCAATGCCTCCTTCCACGCTGAACCAGGAACATACTGATCAAGAAAATCTCCAGAGCACACCACATAAATTCTTCTCCATTTCTGCCCTTTACACCATTACTATCCCAGTCTATATTAGGATAATTAAAGTCCTCCATTGAAACTAGTCTATAGTTTTTGCACCTCTGTAATTTCCCTGCAAATTTGCTCCTCTATAGTCTCCCACTATTTAGTGGTCTATAGAATACACCCAGTGTTTAATGGTACCTCTGTTGTTTCTTAACTCTAACCAAATAGATTCTGTCCCTGACCCCTACAGAACATCCCCTCTCCAGCATCGTTAAATTATATTATCCTTAATGCCACCCCATCTCCTTTCTTTCTTTCCTGAACACCCTGTATCCAGGAATACTCAGTATCCAGTCCTGCCATTTTCTGAGCCAGGCCTCCATTATCGCTGCAGCATTTATAAAAAAAAAAATTCTTTCATGGGATGTGGGCATTGCTGGCAAGGCTGCCCATCCCTAATTGATCTTGATAACTGAGTGGCTTGCTAGGCCATTTCAGAGGGCAGTTAAGAGTCAACCACATTGCTGTGGCCAGAGCAGGTAAGGACCGCAGATTTTCTTCTCTAATTAGTGAACCAGATGGGTTTTTATGACTATCAATGATAATTTCATGGTACCATGACTCAGACTAGGGCCAGGATTTTGTGAGGCCCCCGAGAGGGGGTTGGGGTGGGGGGTGCCACGGAGGATCGCAACGGATGGCGGGGCAGCAGACCTGTCGCCTCCCCGTCGCCCAGCGATCTTCCTGGGGGAAGGATAGGCTGACAACGGTTTCCTGGCCAGATGCCAATTGAGGCCCTTAAGTGGACTATTAAGGGCCTTTTCCTGCTGCTGCTGAGATCTTACCAACGGGGAGGGCCTCCGCTATACGGAGAGGATGCCTTGTAAAATGAGACCCCCATCCCTGTGCCTTGGGGTGGTGGGGGTGGGGGGAGGTTCCTCCTCCAGGGGAAATTCATCCACGAAGGACCCCACTGCCACACTGGGAACAACTTTACCCCCCAAGGACCTCCCTCAATGGCCGCAATTGCTGCCTCCATGTGACCACCCCCAACCCCCCCCCCCCCCCCCCCCACACCAAACCGTACCCTGCTCAATCCTGCGATCACAGCTTCAGTTGCTGCTTCTCTTCCACGCTGCCTCTGACGCCTGTCTGCTCGCGGCGCCGACCTGCTGTTCTGTCCCACACCCATCTGCTCGCCGTTCCCTCCCGCCGCTCACTCCATGCCTCGCTGCACAGAGAAGCGGGGGGTGCGAATGGCAAGGCGGGAAATGAGCAGTCGGGAGCAGGAAAGAACAGCAGGGTGGAGCAGTGAGCAGACGGGCGCGAGAGGGAGTGGGGAAGAGAAGCGGGGATCACTGGAGGAAGCAGGGTAATGAGGCAGCAGTCGCAGCCATTGAGCAGTGAGGCAATACTGACGTCTTTATGTGGTAATGCCACGCGCACATGCGCGGATTCGTGCTGGCAAGTTTTCGGGTGCATTGACGTCAGCAACTGCTCTGGGTTGTTAGGAGACACTTCATTCAATTCCAGATTTATTTTTTATTCATAAAAATTGACTTTAAATTCCACCAGCTGCTGTGGTGGGATTTGAATCGGTTATCCCTGGGCATTAGTCAGGGTCTCTGGATTACTAGTTAAAAGACCTTACAACAGCACCACCGTCTTTCCATGCAGGTATGTGTGCCTTCAGCTCACCGACCTTATTTGCCACACTTTGCACATTCACAATAATGCTCTGTAACCCTAATTTGCACCTTATTTTCCCTCTTTGTCTGACCCCACCTAATATATTACTATTTATTACTCTAGTGCTACCTGTCTCTCCCAATTCTTTGTTCACCTTGTTTCTTACTATTGTTACATCCTGGTTCCCTTAAGGAGTCATTTCATCCAATCTCTAATAGTAGTGGTATCTTTGTAGAAATGTGATGTGGAGCTGGTAGATCTGAACTGGACTAAATCCTTTGCCATTTTCTGCCCAGAGACACGAGAGATCTGTGCAGGTATGTGTGTATGCATGCACAAAGCTGCATTCACTGGTTTCCAAGTAAGTGATAAATTTTAATGTTGGCAGAGAGTTGGCAGGGACTGTTAGTTCTCTGCTCACATTAAAATTAAATTTAAACAGTTCCCAGATGTTCCATTAGGCTGTCTTGTAACTTGAACATGATTTTAAACGTGTTCTGAATCTGTCTCCTGGAGCAATGGCCTTGTAACTCCGGCTTTCAGTGCAGTCAAGAGTCAGTTTGCTGCTGTTGATAATAGTCTTCACTTTTACACTTGCAATGGTTTTTCATTAATAAAACCAGCAAAACAGTATTTTTAAGGCAATGATCAAAACTTGTTTGGTTCAGTGAACTAAAGTTGTGTTAATGACCTAATTTGTCTATCAAGTATTGCACCTTAATTAGTCAAATTTTTTAATACTGCAGTTTCTCAGCAGTTGAGAATTTTAAAAAAGTACTGCAGGTTGAGCACTAGTATGATTTCTAACTGTCCGTTGCAGCCTTCATTTAGAAACTTAATTAATTTTTTGGATTATTCTCAAACGTTCCTCAATTTTCTTTTGACATTAATGTGCAGGTTTATTTACTCATGTTTGCATAACCAATACAAGTCAGCACTATCAATTTCTGCTCATTCATTTCATTTTCACAAAGGGTTGATGAGTGTCCATTAAAAATAGTGAAACCTGTATGAACAGACACTCCCAAATCGCCTGCCAGACGACTGCAAAAAACAGGCACTTATTGAGACCCAAATAACTTTATATGGTAAAATGTACTAGAAGCACTCTGAAACCACAGTCTCAAATTCCCAACGAGGCCAGCCCTCAATGCGTCAAGCACTTTTCTAACTTTATAAAAAAAAAAGGGCAGACAGGTCTGTGGGAGACAGTAGCCACTGAAAGGAGCAGCTTTTGTCGAATGGGGGAGCCATCTACCCAGCATCCATAGTGACAGAGAAAACACTCTTGGTTTAAATGCTTTCACGGCTCTATGCCAGGAATGGTGCAGTTTCTCTGCCTTTCTGGATGATGGTTTAAAAACCTCCTCATTCCACTGAATTTCTACAGAACGCTGACCAATTTGTAAATAAGGGCACTAGCAAATATGACAGCTGATGCCAGTTCCTAAGGTATCTGTAATTTACAGGTTTTGCCAACTCTCAGTTGGAGCAATTTCATTGAATAACAAATTAAATCAAAAGATTTAAGTGAAGTTAACCTTTTAAATCACTCTGAAACTCACATTAGGTTTCTCTTTCAGTGTTATCCAATATGTTAGACTAGCCATATGTGGCTAATTGGCAACCTAGATCTGGCTAATTGCGTTTTGATTAGTAAATTAAAAGAAAAATGGGTAATACATCTACTCAGCATTTGATCTCAATATCCATTTCCATGGGGTATGGATGTGCACATTAACTTTTTTTGTTATTTGATAAAAATGGTAAGACCAAAAACCGAGCTTCAGTAACTAAGGAAGTACTTACTGGCTATTTGCTAAAATGGTGTGTAACACAGTATGAAAAGGCTGGACTTGAGGATCATGGAAACACCAGCAACATTGTATGGAGAGGGGCGCAGCCATCAAGGTCAGCTTGACAAATCTGAAAAACTGTCTAGGTCAGCAGCAGAAAGCAAGTGCAACAACAGGAGAGGGCAAGTCATGGTAATGTTACAAAAGTGCTTCCATGTTTTAAAAAATTTTTTTTTGAGGACTTGTGTTAAAACTGAAAAGATTCCATGGATGTGTTTTTATTGCAAAGTTCACCAAAGGGACTCTTGAGATGTTGTTTGAAAGCCACTTTGCTGGAAGTCGTGTGTTTTGGATTCATTAAACAACAGAACCCTTGGTGACCTGGGGCAAAAAGGTTACAGAGAAGCCACATGTCAAGGTTTATGGAGGTCAGGAGGTAGACTCTCTGGGGTTTGGATTGTTTTTTGTGCAGTTGGGGTGTGAACTGCTTGAAGACAGTTGGTGTTTTCCTGCCAGGAGAAAAGGAAACCACCCAGCTCACCCCCTTCTCTACCTCTTTGAAGGAATCCTGCAAAGATCCAGTGTGGGAGAACTAAAATCCGTGGTGCTGCATAGCTCCGGAGAAGTTTGAAAAAATCCTGCGATTCAAATGTGTGCTGGCAGAAAACCCTGATGCCACATTTCTCCTGGAAAACCTGCTGGAATAATTCTCAATATCTCCAGAATGGACTGCTTCTGAAATCCCAGTGACCCGTTTCCATATACCCAGACGCCAGACCAAAAAAAGGGACAACTGACTTCCTTCCATATCCATCTTTAAATCAAAAATTAGCATGTATTTGGCCAGAGAAGTCTGTTAATGCTTTGCTTTGTTACTGGTTATGTCTTGGTTCTTCATTAACTGATAATTTTGTTGTTTAGGAAAGAAACCTGGTTGATGTGTTTTATTTTGGGATTAAAAAGAAGAGTGTATGATTGGCTGTATTGGTAACTGGGTAGACATTTAAATCTATGTTGTGGCCTGTGGAGAAGTGGAACTAGAAAAGACCGTGCACTCCTCCCACCTCGGTCATAACAGTAAAGAGCAAGGAGCACCGCTGAACTTTTTTTTTAGATTAGAGATCTAAATGGGCGCTGACCGAGAAATATCTATGAAGAAAACTGGAACATTTATTTTAAAAGGAAGGGGAAGCAACTATGGCTGCAATAAAAGCTCGCGTTTTAAGAAGCATATGCCGTTATGTTGGAAAATTATACAGGATTACATTGGGGTATAGAGCACAAACAGGCCATTTGGCCCGACCAGTCCATGCTGGTATGTATTCTCCACTTGAGCCCCCACCAATCTTTCCTTATCTAAATCTGTGTATCCCTCTGTTCCCTTCTCCATATGCTTGTCTAGCCTCCCTTCAAGAGAAAAGAGACTCACCCAGTCTGCTGATCAAGAGCCTATCCTTTGTGTATATCCTTGCATTTCTGGTATCATTCTTTTAAAATCTTCTCTGCACCCTCTCCAATGCCTCTATATACATGTTTTATAATATGGAGACTGGAACTGCACACAATACTCCGATCCAACCAAATTTCTATGCAGATTAGCATAATTTCCTACTTTTAAATTCTAGAAATAAACCAGAGTGCTTGATTTGCTGTGGCACAACTTTTAGTGTTGTGTTTGTACACTCAGACCCTTCAAATGCACCTATACTAGTCACTTCAACCACTCCCTGTGGTAACGAGTTCTATATCCTCACCACTCTTTGGGTAAAGAAATTTCTTCTGAATTCCCTTTTGGA
Organism: Heterodontus francisci; assembly: GCF_036365525.1. Taxonomy (NCBI): domain Eukaryota; kingdom Metazoa; phylum Chordata; class Chondrichthyes; order Heterodontiformes; family Heterodontidae; genus Heterodontus; species Heterodontus francisci. Next base: position 75,957,876 of record NC_090374.1, on the reverse strand, counting down.
TTTCTTGGTGACACGCTAGCATGCACACGCAATCCACACGTGCAAATAGAGACACAAAAGAGCAGAAGAAAATAAAGTGGAAAGGTTTGAAGAAATATCTGGAGTTGTTACGATTCTTGGAGCTCACTGTAGAGTCCTTGATTGTAGGTAGATCTTGCTTTTCATTGGGACCCAGCATTCTTATTAAACCACCTTCGCTGTAGGAGACTTTTCTCTCCTGGGGTTCATGTGCCTTCAGTGGATTCAGAGGCTTGTGAGAAAGAGTTGGGAGCAGACAGGAGAGTTCTTCTCAATCCAGGAGCAAACAGTCTTTCTCCCCAAACTGTGTACAAATTCAAAAAACTCAGGTTGCCCAGCAGGTCGGTCATGTGACTAGCTGGTTTGACCATGTCCGTTTGTGTATTTGGCCATCTTAGCAGTCAGCCTGGAATGCGAGCTCCCCCACCTTCAACGTCTGGTGATCAAGAGTCCATTGTGGCTTGAATGTATCAGGGAATGGCTGCTTTGTCCTTCCAAACACACTCTGTTAATATGCAAATGTCTTTTCCAGCCATGGCTGATCTGTTTAACAAGTCCTTTCTTAACTCCAGTAACCTTTTAAAATCAATGTTCCTGACAAAATTAATGTGTCTTATTCTTAGCAGGTAACATGACATACTGGATTCAAATTCTCTTACTGCCATGATGAGCTTAGAATTTTTCTCTGGATTCTTGGTCCAGGTCTCTGGATTACTTGTCAGTAACGTAACCACCACAGTACTGTACATCCTAAATTAGGATGAGCTTTGTTTACTCAGTACTCAAATACCTAGTTATAAGCTTTTTCTTTAATTTATTTTTAATTTTGAGTTGAAAAATTGCATACTGTCAGGTGATGGGGTGTTGGGGTTGTTCCTGCCATTTTTAATGAATCTTTTACAACCAAATTCTTCAAACATTATTTTTAAAGCTTTTGGCTACACTGCTTTAGCCAGTGAGTAATAGTATAGTAGTAAAATTCTAGTTACAGCAGGTAGCAAATTCCCATTAATGCATGCATAGCTGGTCATATCTTGACTATAATGGATTTTGCTGTCAGCGGTAAAGGAACAGCATTCCCCTCCAGAGTATCCACAGGCTTCTCTGTAGATTCCCTCTGGTGCCTTGCCCAGCGCAGCGCACTCTACAGGGCATCTTGAGTAGGGCAAGAAATAGTGTGGCTCTTCAACCAATCAGATTGAAGAATCCTCACTGACATACAACATTCAAACCAGGAAGTATAAAGCAGAAATTTGAATTCAATTTAAATGTATAGAAAGCAAAATAAAGACTAAGAAATACAGATGAGATTAATTGGGAAGAGAGAAAACACAAAAGTTAAATATGTAATTTTTAAAATCTCCAACACCAATTTTCAGGGAATGAGACTCCACACTTGTAATGTTTCTTTTGCCCAGTGCCAGAGAGGTTGTTCAGCAATTATTGCATGTGTTCAAAAACTCACTGAATGCAGCAAATGTTTTCAGCCATTTTTAGTGTGGGACTGGTCAGCAAGTACAGCTAGTTCATGTCGCAGTCATTTCGATGCACAGTCTTTTGGCAAGGACTGCAATAGCAAAGCCTGTGGTGACAGCAGCTTCCAGATTTCTGTGTTTAACTGTACGAGTCGAGTCCAGAGGCTGCTGTCTGTTTTACCCCGTAATAACGCTAAGTGATGGTCTTACTGTTATGCCCACAGAACTGAAGCCAGTGCATTTCGAATTTGAGTCCTTCCCTCATCTTAAAAGCACAATCAATGAAATAGAAACCGAAAATGCTGGAAATACTCAGCAGGCCAGGCAGGATATGTGGAGAGAGCAAAAGTTAACATTTCTTCCCTGGACTTAGCTGAAGACTGGAGCGGTGGCAGGCAGACCTGGGAGGAGGCTGATCTGGAGCGGGACCTGAAAAGGATAGAGCGGGGCTCGAGGCCCTCACTTACCTGTTCGCAGGCTCTCTGTCTCCGCACGCTGAGGTTCAAAAAAGGGAAAAAAGACTGGCTGACATCATGGGAAATCTGTAAGCTGATTTAGTTGGTTAAGTAACAGCTGTCAGTGCATTTAAATAGCTTTAAAAAAAAAAAAAAAAAAATCTCAAAACCTACCGTAAAAGTGATAAGGTGAGTACTACTAAGGTGTGTTTTTTAAATTAGTGTAATTTATTAAGGACTTTAGATTGTAGTGGGTAGTGTTTGGAGTAGAACAAGGCTCCTACGGTAATGAGTATTTTTTTAAAGGGAGTAACTAGGTAATCTAAAGGTAAGTCATGGCAGGAGAACTCGTACCCGTGATATGCTCCTCCTGCGCTATGTGGGAATTCAGGGACTCTTCCAGTGTCCATGATGACCATGTGTGCAGGAAGTGTTTACATCTGCAGCTACTGGCTAGCTGCATTACAGAGCTGGAGCTGTGGGTGGATTCACTGTGGAACATCCGTGATGCTGAGCATGTCGTGGATAGCATGTTTAGTGAGGTGGTCACACCGCAAGTAATGGCTGCACAGGCAGAAAAGGGATGGGTGACCACCAGGCAGAGTAGTAGGAGCAGGCAGGTAGTGCAGGAGTCCCCTGTGGCCACCCCCCTCTCAGATATATCACTTTGAATACTGTTGGGGGGGATGGCCTCCCAGGGGAAAGCAGCAACAGCCAAGTTCATGGCACCACGGATGGCTCTGCTGCACAGGAAGGGGGGAAAAAGACTGGGAGAGCCATAGTGTTAGGAGATTCAATTGTAAGGGGAACAGACAGGCGTTTCTGTGCCCACAAACGAGATTCCAGGATGGTATGTTTCCCTGATTCTAGGGTCAAGGATGTCTTGGAGCGGCTGCAGGACATTTTGAAGGTGCAGGGTGAACAGCCAGTGGTCGTGGTACATGTCGATACCAACGATAGGTGGAAAAAGGGATGAGGTCCCTTTTGGTGTAGGAGGGAGGGATTTAGATTCTTGGGACGTCTGGACCGGTTCTCGGGAAGGTAGGACGTGTACAAGCGGGACGGGGTTACACTCAGGCAGGACCGGAACCGATGTCCTCGCAGGGGCATTTGCTAGTGGTGTTGGGGAGGATTTAAACTAGAATGGCAGGGGGATGAGAACCTGAACGGGGAGACTGAGGAGGAGGAAACCAGGATAGAAACGAAAGACAGGAAACAAAAAGGCAAAAGTGGAAGGCATAGAAATCAAGGGCAAGAAACAAATAGGGCCATAGTGTGAAATAATAAGATGACAAAGGATGTCAAAAAGGACTAGCCTAAAGGCATTGTGTCTCAATGCGTGGAGTATTCGCAATAAGATAGGCAAATTAACCACACAAATAGATGTAAATGGATGTGATATAGTTGCGATTATGGGGACATGGCTGCAGGGTGACCAAGGATGGGAACTGAACGTCCAGGGGTAGTCAATATTTCGGAAGGACAGGCAAAAAGGGAAAGGAGGTGGAGTAGTGTTAGTAAAAGAGTAAATCAATACTATAGTGAGGAGGGATAATAGCTCAGAGAATCCTGATGTGGAATCTGTATGGGTGGAGCTAAGAAACATCAAGGGGCAGAAAACGTTGGGGGTTGTATATCGACCCCCAAACAGCAGTGGTGATGTAGAGGATGGCTTTAAACAGGAAATTAGAGACGCATGCAATAAGGGTGCAACTGTAATTATGGGTGAATTTAACCTACATATAGATTGGGCAAACCAAATTAACAATAATACTGTAGAGGAGGAGTTCCTGGAGTGTGTACGCGATGGGTTTTTTGGACCAATACATTGAGGAACCAACTAGAGAACAGGCCATTCTACACTGGGTATTGTGTAATGAGAAAGGATTAGTTAAAAATGTTGTTGTGCAGGGTCCCTTGGGGAAGAGCGACCATAACATGATAATTCTTCAAGCTGGAGAGTGAGAGTTGATTCCGAGACTATGGGTCCTGAACCTAAATAAAGGAAACTATGAAGGTATGAGGCACAAGTTGGCTATGATAGATTCGGGAATGTTACTTAAAAGGGTTGACAGTGGATAGGCAATGGCGAGCATTTAAAGAGCGCACGGATGAATTACAACAATTGTTCATTCCTGTCTGGCGCAAAAATAAAACGGGAAGGGTGGCTCAACCGTGGCTTACAAAAGAAATTAGGGATAGTATTAGATTCAAGGAGGAGAAATATAAAATGGCCAGAACAAGCAGCAAACCTGGGAATTTGGAACAGTTTACAATTCAGCAAAGGAGGACAAAGGGATTGATTAAGAAGGGGAAAATAGTATGAGAGTGAACTTGCAGAGAACATAAAAACTGACTGTAAAAGCTTCTATAGATATGTGAAGAGAAGATTAGTGAAGACAAATGTGGGTCCCCTACAGTCAGAACCGGGGGAATTTATAATGGAGAACAAAGAAATGGCAAACCAATTAAATACATACTTTGGTTCTGTCTTCACAAAGGAGCACACAAATTGCCTGCCAGAAATGTTGGGGAACATAGGGTCTAATGAGAAGGAGGAACTGTATAAAAGCAGTATTAGTAGGGAAATGGTGTTAGGGAAATTGACGGGATTGAAGGCTGATAAATCCCCAGGGCCTGATGATCTACGTCCCAGACTACTTAAGGAAGTGGCCCTAGAAATAGTGGATGCATTGGAGGTCATTTTTCAAAATTCTACAGACTCTGGAACAGTTCCAACGGATTGGAGGGTAGCTAATGTAACCCCACTATTTAAAAAAGGAGGTAGAGAGAAAACGGGGAATTATAGACCAGTTAGCATAACCTCAGTAGTGGGGGAAATGCTGGAGTCCATTATAAAGCAGAGCACTTGGAAAACAATGACAGGATTGCACAAAATCAACATGGATTTACGAAAGGGAAATCATGCTCGACAAAACTACTGGAATTTTTTGAAGATGTAACTAGTAGAATAGATGAGGGAGAACCAGTGTATGTGGTGTATTTGGACTTTCAGAAGGCTTTTGATAAGGTCCCACACAAGAGATTAGTGTGCAAAATTAAAGCACATGAGATTGGGGGTAAGGTACTGACATGGATAGAGAACTGGTTGGCAGACAGTAAACAAAGAGTAGGAATAAACGGGTCTTTTTCTGAGTAGTAGGCAGTGACGAGTGGGGTACCGCAGGGATCAGTGCTAGGACCTCAGCTATTCACAATATATATTAATGATCTAGATGAGGGAATTAAATGTAATATATCAAAGCTGGGTGGGAGTGTGAGCTGTAAGGAGGATGCAGAGAAGCTCCAGTGTGATTTGGACAGGCTGAATGAGTGGGCAAATACATGGCAGATGCAGTATAATGTGGATAAACATGAGGTTATCCACTTTGGTGGCAAAAACAGGCAGATTATTATCTGAACGGCAATGGATTGTGGAAGAGGGAGGTGCAGCGAGACCTGGGTATCCTTGTGCACCAGTCGCTGACTAAGCATGCAGGTGCAGCAGGCAGTTAAGGCAAATGGTATGTTGGCCTTCATCGCGAGAGGATTCGAGTACAGGAGCAAGGATGTCTTGCTGCACTTATACAAGGCCTTGGTGAGACCACATCTGGAGTATTGTGTGCAGTTTTGGTCTCCCTATCTGAGGAAGGATGATCTTGAGGGAGTGCAGCGAAGGTTCACCAGACTGATTCCTGGGATGGCGGGACTGACATATGAAGAGATTGGGTCGATTAGGCTTGTATTCGCTAGAGTTTAGAAGAATGAGAGGGGATCTCATAGAAACCTACAAAATTCTAACAGGACTGGATATATGCAGGAAAGATGTTCCCGATGGCGGGGGAGTCCAGGACCAGGGGTCACAGTCTAAGGATAAGGGGTAAGCCATTTAGGATTGAGATGAGGAGAAATTTCTTCACCCAGAGTGTGGTGAACCTGTGGAATTCTCTACCGCAGAAAGCAGTTGAGGCCAAATCATTAAATATATTCAAAAAAGAGTTAGATATAGTTCTTGGGGCTAAAGGGATCAAAGGATAAGGGGAGAAAGCGGGAACTGGTTACTGAGTTTGGATGATCAGCCATGATCGTATTGAATGGCGGAGCAGGCTCGAAAGGCCGAATGACCTACTCCTCCTGTGTTTCCATTTCAGGTTGATGACCTGGTGGTAAAACTGGAAAAAGTTAGTTCTGTAACATGTTTTAAGCAATTACAGAAGCAGGGAAAGGGGGAGTGGGGGAAAGACCAAAAGGTAAGCACTAATGTCGTGGAAGGCATGACAAAAAGGATGATGGTGCAAAGCAAAAGGAAACATTAATGGGACAAGTAAAGGAACGAAGGATGTGTAAATGGGAAAAGTAGAGACATCAACAGTTGATGTCCAAAAGAAATGGGGGCTGAGGTCATAATTTGAATTTGTTGAACTCAATGTTGAGTCTGGAAGGCTGTTAGGGTGCTACGTGGAAATGTGAGGTGCTGTTACTTGAGCTTGCATTGAGCCACATTGGATCAATGTAGGAGGGCGAGGACGAAGAGATTGGAGTGGGAGTGAGAATTAAAATGACAGGTGACTGGAAACTCGGCCATACTTATGGACTGAATAAAGGTGTACTGCAAGGCGGTCACCCAATTGGTGTTTGGTGTCCCCAGTGTAGAAGAGTGAGCAGCGAATACAGTATACTTAATTGAAAGACATACAAGTGTATAGCTGTTTCACTTGGAAGGATTGTTTGGGGCCTTTAACGGTGGGATGGGAGGAGGTAAAAGGTCAGGTGTTGGATCTCCTGCGCTTGAACGGGAAGCGATGGGGGTTGTAGTCGTTTATGGCAGAGAAGGAGGCTATCCGGCCCATCAAGTCCGTGCCAGCTTTCCACGGTGCAATCTAGTCAGTCCCACTTCCCTACCTGATCCCTGTCGCCCTGCAAGTTTATTTCCTTCAAGTGGCCATCCAATTTCCTTTTGAAATCATTGTCTCTGCTTTCACCAACCTCGTTGGCAACGAATTCCATTCCGCTGCGTAAAAAAACGTTCTTGTCACATTTCCCCCAGCATCTCTTGCCCAAAACCTTCAGTCTGTGTCCCCTAGTCCTAGTTAATGGGAACAGTTTTTCCCTTGTCTAACTTATCTATGCCTGCCATAATCTTGAACACCTCTGTTAAATCTCCCCTTAATCATCTTTGCTCTAAGGAGAACAACCCCAGCTTTTCCAACCTAACCTTGTAACTAAAATCCCCCATCCATGGAACCATTCTGGTAAATCTCCTCTGCACCCTCTCCAGGATCACCACCTAAAGTGTGGTGACCAGAACTGGATGCAATATCGCCAGTTGGGGCTTAACCAGAACTTCATAAAATTTCAGCATAACCTCGCTGCTTTTTTGCTCACTGCCTCTGTTTATGAAGTCCAAGATGCCATATGCTTTGCTATCCATTTTCTCAATGTGTCCTGCCACCTTCAAACATTGATGCACATGCACCACCAGGTCCCTCTGTTCCTGCACACTCTTTAGAACTGTGCCATTAAGTATATATTATCTCTCCCTATTCCTTCTGCCAGCAATTGGCTCAGGGAGATGATGGTGTAGTGGTAATCCAGAGCCCAGGCTAATGCCATGGGGACACCGGTTCAAATCCCACCATGGCAGCTGATGGAATTTAAATTTAATTAAAAAAAAAAAATCTGTAATAGGAAGCTAGTCTCAGTAATGGTGCTGTGAAACTATCATCGATTGTCATTTAAAAACCCATCTGGTTCACTAATGTCCTTTCGGGAAGGAAATCTGACATCCTTACCTGGTCTGGACTACATGTGACTCCAGACCCACAGCACTGCAATCAGGCAGAGTCAGCATGGTTTTGTGAAAGGGAGATCATGTTTAACCAATTTATTGGAGTTCTTCGAGGGAGTTATATGTGCTGTGGATGAAGGGGAACTGATGGATGTATTGTACTTAAATTTCCAGAAGGCCTTTTCATAAGGTGCCAAATCAAAGGACGTTGTGAAAAAAAAAAAGCTCATGGTGTAGGGGTAACATTGGCATCCATAGAAGATTGGCTAGCTAACAGGAAACAAAGATGGCATAAATGTGTCATTTTCTGGTTGGCAAGATGTAACAAGTGGTGTGCCACAGGGATCTGTGCTGGGGCCTCAATTTTTTACAATTGATATAAATGACTTAGCTGAAGGGACCGAAGGTATGGTTGCTAAATTTGCTGATATGAAGATAGATAGGAAAGTATTTTGTGAAGAGGACATGAGGCTACAAAGAGATATAGATAAGTTAAGTGAGTGGGCAAAGACCTGGAAAATGGAGTATAATGTGGGAAAATGTGAAATTGTCCATTTTGGCAGGAAGAACAAAAAAGAAGCATTATCTAAATGGTGAGACATTGCAGAGCTCTGAGATGCAGAGGGATCAGGGTGTCCTTGTGCATGAATCACAAAAGGTTAGTATGCAAGTACAGCAAGTAATTGGGAAAGCTAATAGAATGTTATAATTTATTGCAAAGGGAATTGAATACACAAGTAGGGAGGTTATGATTCAGCTATACACTGCATTGGTGAGACCACATCTGGAGTACTGTGTAAAGTATTGGTCTCCTTATTTAAGGAAGGATGTAAATGTTTTGGGAGCAGTTCAGAGAAGGTTGACTAGACTAATACCTGGAATGGGCAGGCTGACTTATGAGGAAAGATTGGACGGGCTAGGCCTTTATCCGCTGGAATTTAGAAGAGTAAGAGGTGACTTGATTAAAAGATTTAAAATCCTGAGGAGTCTTGACAGGGTGGATGTGGAAAGGATGTTGCCCCTTGTGGGAGAATCTAGAACTAGGGGTCACTGTTTTAAATGGGTGACCCCTTATTGTTAGACAGTGATGAGAAATATTTTCTGAGGGTTGTGCGTCTTTGGAATTCTCTTCCTCACAAGGCAATGGAAGCAGAGTCTTTGAATATTTTTAAGGCAGAGGTAGATAGATTCTTGATGAGCAACGGGGTGGAATGTAATCGGGGGTAGGCGGGCATGTGGAGTGATCAATTCAGCCTTGAACTTATTGAATGGCAGAGCAGACTCGAGGGGCTGAGTGGCCCACTCCTCCTAATTTGCGTCTTCATATGTATGTTCGTACGTAATGTGGTTGACTCTTAACTGCCTTCTGAAATGGCCTCGCAAGCCACTCCATTTCAAGGGCAATTAGGGATGGGCAGCAAATGCTTTCCTTGCCAGCGATGCCCGCATCTCATGAAAGAATAAATTAAAAAGTTTGCTCTATATGGTCACCTGCAGTCAGTAGAAGTCTTGGCTTCTAAGATGTCAAACATTTTGGCAGCTATCATAACATCACACACTATATCGAAACCCTCCGATGTGACATTCCCAGTTCTAGTACTAGGTTAGTGAGCAGATTTTCTTGTCAATGTTGGGTAAACCTGCAGGGGCCAAAATTCCTAATTTTGCCTTGTCTTGTATAAAGATCTATTATGATTAGAGTAGCTCTTTGGCTTTGCTGCAGGTTGTCTTGATGTTTTCGGACTCTGATAGGTCATTTGACCAAATTGCTCTGTACCATGCTAGAACATCAATTAATTCACAAGCAGCAATTCTCTTTGACCTTGCCCCAAAAATTATCTAACAAAACCTAGCTAAACTGATGTGCACATAAAATTGCTTCTTATCTATGTGGTAGGGCTATCAAACGGCTCAGATTTTACAACTGTAAGATGGTGAAACTGCCCATGTTTGCTGTCATTACATTATGAAACTAACACAAGCTTCTGGAGTCTGCACATGCAGAGTTAACCATGAACTTATTGAATGGTGGAGCTAGTGATTCCCTGTTCGTTCACAGGTTTGCTGTTGAAGTCCTTACTGATGGAGGTCTTAGAAGTCACTTGAGTTGATGTGAGCTTAGTTTTTATGCTCTACTCTTGCTGTAAAAACCACTGACAAAATTGAGCCTCGTTGAATGAGGTGTAACTGGGTTTTTGGTGGTATAAGAAGTCAGGATTACTGTTGAATCTCTCTGGGGCGGTGGGGAGCGAGGAGGGGGACAGATCTGGGACCATTCAGATTTTGCAGATCCAAATTGAATATTTTAAGTGAGATGGGGATAACCAAAAGCTATTGCACAAGGACAGAAAGTAACCAGAAGAGCTGATAGTTTTGGCCGGAATCTCAATGGGGAGGAAATGATGCTTCCGTTCTACTGAGCCTTGGTTAGACCCTATCAGGCATTTTAGCTCAGCAAAGATATTAAGTGTGGAGAGTATACCGTGCAGATTCACCAGAATGATTTTGGGGCTGAAAGGATTAAAGTTCATGGGCAGGTTGCATAATGTTGGCTTGGTTACCTTTTGAGTTTAGAATTTTGTGTTGATCTATCAATGTTTTTAAAAAGCTAAGAATTTGATGGGTCAGAAATAGAAATTATTTCCCCTGCTGGGGAAATCCTGAAGATTAAAATTGGAGCTAGGCCATTCGAGTGAAATCAAGATCCCCTTTTTCAAACAAAGGGTAGTGAAAATCTGGAAAACTCCCTCAAAAAGCTGTGGATGCTGGCTTGATTGAAACTTTCACGACTATGCTTGATGAATTTCTGTTGGGGTAAGGGACATGGAACAAAAGTGGGTAAATGGAGTTGCGATACAGGTCAGCCACGTTCTAATAGAATGGTGGAACAGGTTAAATGTCTATGGTTCTACAGGGAAAACAAAACGTCTCATTTCGCTTGGCTAACCATATCAAAAGCTTCAGCATAATCAATGCAGAAAATAAATGCTTCCTTGTGGACACTGATGTTTCTGTGACCTGTATTCCGCTTTGCACTTTCTCCTGAAATGGAAATTCCATTGCCAGGAAGCTGCATATGACAACTCAATAGAAGAACATTAAACAGATCGTGAGAAAATGTTGCTAGATATACTTATTTTTTAAGTTGCATTGGTTTCTAAACACTGCTGAAAAAGTATGTTTGATTTATCCAAGGAAAACCTACTTCAGATCTGATTTTTGTGGTTTTAAAAAAAAAAAATTGCTAGCTTTCATTTTCCTTTCTCCATAGTTAATAAAGATTCCAAGAACAGATGCCCACAAAGAAGCACGTAACTTTGACTTTTATGTATCTAATGTTGGAAAAGATAATCCTCAGGGAAGCTTTGACTGTGTCCAGCAGTATATTTCCAGGTACTGTAAACCAGCTTTTATTTCTTAGTTCAGTGGATGACTCAAGTGAGAAGACTCATTTAGAGACTTATGCTACATACACTGTATCCCATTTCATGTATATTCAAGCTAACTTGATCAAAGAATGCCCAAGCCAACCTGTTTGATCTAAATGTTAGATTATTGTTTGTTGGCATTCTGGTTGATTTTATGTAAGCAGTCAAGTGGGGATTAGTTTGACAGTATTTTTATTCTAAAGGAATGGTGTGGTAGGTTGTTGAAATTTGTAGAAAGTGGTGAATTTGGTAGATCTTTAAAATCATTGTCAATGATTGCAACAAAAAAAATGGGAGTGAAGTATTATAGGCTAAAATCGTATTCCATGATTTCAAGAAACTGAGAATTCTGATTACTTGGACCATTTCAAGAACCTCATCTTGCTGATGCAATCTCATTTTATGATTTCAAATGCAGATATTCCTATAATTCTGCTAGAAAAAAATGGGTATAAGTAAGAGAAGCCAAGAACACTCTCTCTCTCGCTTCCCCCCCCACCATTTCTCCTAGTTTGGTAAAACATTTGTGAAAAAATTGGCAAGTGCTGGCACTTTAAATGATGCTTTAAACTAGAAACTAAAATAGTAATGGTCTGGAAGACAAGGTTGGCACAATAGGTTAGTACACATGTTTCACCTCTGGCGTCTAGCTTGAAATTGAGCCCAGACTGATGGGATGATTGGCTGGTATCTCTGCTGACTGTAAGGGTTTCATACAAAATGAATTTGGTGGTTTCAACCCACTTTGCAGCACATGTAGGTCCACAGCATAAACTGTTCAAAATTTGTAACCAATTGGAGTTGAACTAACAACGCATCTTACTACAAGTATGGCCACCATGGAAAATAGACAGTGGAAGAATTATCCTAATACAGTATTGGATGATCTTGGGGTAAAATTCCACCTATTTCCATTTCTGTAACATTGTCCAACTTCAAATCCCTCCATGACCAACCCCTCCCTATCTCTGTAATCTCCTCTACCCCTACAACTCTCAGATATGTGCTCCTCCAATTCTGGCCTCTTGGGCACCCCCAATTTTAATTGCTTCATCATTGGCGGTCGTGCCTTCTGCTGTCCAGGCCCTAAGCTCTAGAATTCCCTCCTTAAACCTTGCTGCCTCTCAATCCTTCTGCTTTTGAACCCCTCTTTTTCTCCTTTGATGCTCCCTGAAGCCTACTGCTTTGATCCAACTTTTGGCCATCTGCCCTAATATCGCCTTGTGGCCCAATTTCAAATTTCACATGATAACACTCATGAGAAGCTCCTTGGCCAAGTTGTTTTTGTTTGTGGTGGGGAGGAGGAGGGGGGTATGGCTGTGGTGGAGGATATGATTTTGGCAGAAAGGGAATATTGTTTCACGTGGTTCTCAAGTGGGGAAAATAGTCCATTGCTCAGCACTGACATCCCTCAATGTGATGGTCACAAAAGAGGATTGAAAGGCTTCGAGGGATTTTTCCATTTGCTAGTGTTAACAAAAAATCATCAGCATGAATGACAAACTATAAAGTTCTCACATTTTATACCCATATTGACTTTGTTAGTAACATTAGTAAATAGAGGACAATATATCCTAACAGACTGATGTAACTGTACTGACCTCCAACTAATGTTATTGATCCATTTGGAGGAGGAAGAGGAATTGAAGATGATCACAATTGATGGATAAACTGAAACTCCAAAATTAATAGTCTTTAAACTCCTATTTTCTGAAATCACAATGTTCTGCCCCTCTCCCTAAATGGATTGTTGCAGCTGAAAGCATGCTGCTAGTGTTGCTGTCGAATTCTTAGATAACCTGTTTCTGAATGCACAATAACCTTGAGTAAGTAATTATAACCTTTAGGAAATTGAATAAAAGGCATATATACTGGTCATTTGTACCTTTTTAAAATATGCCATACATATCCAGTTTTAATAAATTTTTGTTCAAATACAGCTCAAGTTTGTTGATGTCATGAAGGTGATGGAACTTTGAAGTTAACTTCAGCTTCTGAATTTAACATTCTCCTTTTTTCTCTCTTTTTTTCCTCTCTCTAGCAATGGAGTTGCAGAACTTGACTGCTTTGGAAGCATACAGGATAAAATTATAATATGTGCAACGAATGATTCTTACCAGCTAACACGAGAACGCATGACTCAAGCAGAGGAGGAAACCCGTAGTCGAAGTACCAAAGTCATTAAACCTGGTGGACGATTTGTAGGTGAGGGCCCTTTTTTTTTGTTACTTAAATGTAGAATTCAGTAAAATATGTGAACTCAAACTATCAATAATGCCATGTTAGTCTAATGGAAATGGCAGAGAAAAAGGATAAGCATATGTCTGCATTTTCTTCAAAATCATGGCTTGCAACTTTATTTCTGGCTGTTATGCTTTCCAAGAGCCAAGGAAGCTCCAAACTGGCTAGAAAACATGGCTGTCGCAGCATCTGAGTGTTACAGCAGCATCTGTCCAAAAAATCTCTCTTACATTGCTATGATCCAAGATCTCTGTTATATGTGACCATCAAAGTCAATGTTAATTGGTGACAGTGTTATACAGTAAATGTATCGTAAAGTGCTCAGGTTGACCAGATGTGTACTGCTATTTAACTACTTTTTTACTTGGCAATTTCCTTCAAAACCTACTTTGAACAAACATTTGGTCACCTGTTTGAATGTCTCGTGGCTCAGTGTCAAATGTTTTCTCCTTTGAAGCGCCTTTACTACGGCAAATGTATTATATAAATGCAAGCTATTATTGTGTAGGTCAAAGAAGCAAAACCTACTTGCAATATTTTGCTCTGTTTACGCTGCTGATTTATTCTGGTTTCTGTCTGGGAACATAGCCTTATGATATATTACATATTGTGAGGGACCCAGGGAATTTGATGTTGAGCTGGTCACTGTATTGCTGTCCACATTATGATCCTATTTAGGGTCAGAATAGAAACACCACCATAGCACTAAACTGGTTCAGAACATTAGTGGAGTAATACGGAAAGCTGTTCTGATGGAAAAAGTATATTTTTTAGAAACATAGAAAATAGGAGCAGGAGTAGGCCTTTCGGCACTTTGGGCCTACTCTGCCATTCAAAAAAGATCATGGCTGATTGTCCAATTCGATACCCTGTTTCTGCTTTCTCCCCATATCCCTTGATCCCTTTGGCATTAAGAAATATATCTATCTCCTTCTTGAATATATTTAATGACTTGGCCTCCACTGCCTTCTGCGGTAGGGAATTCCACAGGTTCACCACCCTCTGAGTGAAGAAATTTCTCCTCATCTCTGTTCTAAATGGCATACCCCATATCCTGAGACTGTGACCCCTGGTTCTGGACTCCCCAGCCATCAGGAACATCCTCCGTGCATCTAGTCTGTCTAGTCCTGTTAGAATTTTATATGTTTCTATGAGATCCCCTCTCATTCTTCTGAACTCTAGTGAATATAGGCCTAGTCGACCCAATCTCTCCTCATATGTCAAACTTGCCATCCCAGGAATCAGCCTAGCAAATCATCTTTGCACTCCCTCCATGGCAGGAACATCCTTCCTCAGATAAGGAGACCGAAACTGCACACAATACTCCAGATGTGGTCTCACCAAGGTCCTGTATAACTGCAGTAAGACATCCTTGCTCCTGTACTCAAATCCTCTTGCAATGAAGGTCAACAGACCATTTGTCTTCCTAACTGCTTGCTGCACCTGAATGCTTGCTTTCAGCGATTGGTATACAAGGACACCCAGGTCTCGTTGCACCTCCCCCTTTCCTAATCTATCACCATTCAGATAATCTGCCTTTCTGTTTTTACAACCAAAGTGGATAACTTCACATTTATCCACATTACACTGCACCAGCCATGCATTTGCCCACTCACCCAACTTGTCCAAATCACATTGGAGCCTCTTTGCATCCCCCTCACAGCTCAGTCTCCCCCAGCTTTGTGTCACCTGCAAACTTGGAAATGTTACATTTAGTTCCCTCATCCAAGTCATTAATATATATTGTGAATAGCTGGGGCCCAAGCACTGATTGCTGTGTTACCCCACTAGTCACTGCCTGCCACTCCAGGGATGTGGGGAGGGGGTGGGGGTGAAGAACAGTTTATTCCTACTCTCGGTTTCCTGTCAGTCAACCAATTCTCAATCCATGCCAGTATATTACCCCCAATCCCATGTGCTTTCATTTTGCACACTAATCTCTTATGTGGGACCTTAACAAAAGCCTTCTGAAAATCCAAATACACCACATCCACTGGTTCTCCCTTATCTATTCTGCTAGTTGCATCCTCAAAACACTCCAGTAGATTTGTTAAGCATGATTTCCCTTTCATAAACCCATGCTGACTTTGCCCAATCCCATTTATGCTTTCCAGGTGTTCTGCTATCACATCCTTTATAATAGACTCTAGCATTTTCCCCACTACTGATGTAAGGCTGGCTGGTCTGTAATTCCCTGTTTTTTTTTCTCCCTCCCTTTTTAAATAGCGGGATTACATTTTCCACCCTCCAATCTGTAGGAATTGCTCCAGAGTCTCTAGAATTTTGGAAGATGACCACCAATGCATCCACTATTTCCAGGGCCACTTACTTTAGTACTTCTGGGATGTAGATTATCAGTCCCTGGGGATTTGTCAGCCTTTAACCCCATTAATTTCCCTAGCACTTTTTTTTTTTACTAATACTGATTTCCTTCAGTTCCTCCCTCTCATTAGACCCTTGGTTGCCTAACATTTCTGGGAGGTTATTTGTGTCTTCCTTTGTGAAGACACAACCAAAGTATGTGTTTTATTGATCTGCCATTTCTTTGTTGCCCATTATAATTTCCTCCGTTTCTGACTGTAAGGAACCTACATTTGTCTTCACTCATCTTTTTCTCTTCACATATTAATAGAAGCTTTCACAGTCAGTTTTTTATGTTCCCCACAAGTTTGCTCTCATACTCTATTTCCCCCCACTTAATCAATCTCTTTGTCCTCCTTTGCTGAATTCCAAACTGCTCCCAATCCTCAGACTTGCTGCTTTTTCTGGCAATTTTATATGCCTTCTCTTTGGCTCTAATACCATCCCTAATTTATTTTGTAAGCCACGGTTGAGCCACCTTTCCAGTTTTATTTTGTGCCAGACAGGAATGAATAATTGTTGTAGTTCATGCATGCGTTCTTTAAATATTATCCATTGCCTATCCACTATTAGCCCTTTTAGTAAAGTTCCCCAATCTACCATAGCTAACTCGCGCCTCATTACTTTGTAGTTTCCTTTATTTAGATTCAGGACCCTCCAGCTTAATGAAGAATTCTATCATGCTATGTTTGCTCCTCCGCAAGGGACCCCCGCACAACTAGATTGTTAATTAATACTTTCTCATTGCACAATGCTATTAGTACATGTAGTACATTTATGTTTCCTATTGTAGCCGACAGGAGATCCTGCTAGATTTAATTTATGCTGCATTGCACTAAAAATTCCTTCAGCTGTATCAGTTTAAAATTAGTGTGACAGCTTACGAACATACAAATTGGGAGCTGGAGTAGGCCACTCTGCCCCTCGAGCCTGCTCTGCCATTCAGTACGATCATGGCTAATCCGATTGTAACCTCAACTTCCCACCAACTCGGATAACCTTTCAACCCCTTGCTTATCAAGAATCTGTCTATCTCTACTTGAAAAATATTTGAACACTGCTTCCGCTGCCTTTAGCAGAAGAGAGTTCCAAAGACACACGACCTTCAGAGAAAAAAATTTGCCTCATCACTCTCTTAAATGGGGGACCCCTTATTGTTAAACAGTGACCCCCTAGTTCTAGATTCTCCCACAAGGGGAAACATTCTTTCCACATCTACCCTGTCAAGACCCCTGAGGATCTTGTGTTTCAATCAAGTTGCCTCTTACTCTTCTAATCTCCAGTGGATACAAGCCTAGCCTGTGCAACCTTTCCTCATAAGACAACCTGCCCATTCCAGGTATTCGTCTAGTAAACCTTCTCTGAACTGCTTCCAACACATTTACATCCTTCCTTAAATAAGGAGACCAATGCTGTACACGGTACTCCAGATGTGGTCTCACCAATGCCCTGGCTCACTGAAGCATTACCTCCCTACTTTTGTACTCTATTCCCTTCGCAATAAACAATATAATTCTTTAACTTTTCTGATTACTTGCTGTACATGCATACTAACCTTTTGTGATTCATGCACAAGGATACCCAGATCCCTCTGCATCTCAGAGCTCTGCGATTTCTCACCATTTAGATAATTTTTTTATTATTCCTGCCAGAATGGACAATTTAACATTTTCCATTTTCCAAATCTTTGCGCCCTCACTTAACCTATTTTATACCCCTTTGTAGCCCCCTTACGTTCTCTTCACAATTTACTTTTCTACCTATCTTTGTGTCATCAGCAAATTTAGCAACCATACCTTCGGTCCCTTCATCCAAGTCATTTTTATAAATTGTAAAAGTTGAAGCACTGTGCTGATCCCTGTGGAACACCACTCATTGCATCTTGCCAACCAGAAAATGACCCTTCTATACCTACTCTTTTTCCTGTTAGGTAGCCAATCTTCTATCCATGCCAATATGTTGCCCCCAACACCATGAGCTTTATACTCCGCAATAACCTTTTGATGTGGCATCTTATCAAATGCCTTCTGGAAATTTAAGTACATACATCCCCTTTATCCACAGCACATGTTACTACTCTAAAGAATTCCAATAAATTGGTTAAATATTATTTCCCTTTCGCAAAACCATGTTGACTCTTCTTGATTACCTTGAATTTTTCTAAATGCCCTGCTACAACGTCTTTAGCTTCTAACATTTTCCCTAAGCCAGATGTTAAGCGAACAGGGCTGCAGTTTCCTCCTTTCTGTCTCCCTCTCTTTTTGAATAAAGGAGTTACATTCACTATTTTCCAATCTAACGGAACCTTCCCTGAATCTAGGGAATTTTGGAAAATTAAAACCAACGCATCAACTATCTCACTAGCCACTTCTTTTAACATCCTAGGATGAAGTCCATCAGGACCTGGGGACTGATCAGCCTACAGCTCGAACAATTTGCTCAGTACTACTACCCTAGTGATTGTAATTTTCTTGAGTTCCTCCCTTTCACTTCCTGATTTACAGCTATTTCTGCAATGTTACTTGTATTCTGTATAGTGAAGACCAGTACAAAATGCCTGTTCAATTCATCTGCCATCTCCTTATTTTTCCTTATTAATTCTGCAGACTCACTTTCTATAGAACCAACTTTGCTAACTCTTTTTTTAAACATCTGTAGGAACTCTTACTATCTGTTTTTATATTTCTAGCTAGTTCTCTTGTACTCCAATTTTTCCCTCCTTATGAATCTTTTAGTCAATCTTTGCTTTTTTTTATATTCGGTCCAATCTTCTGACCTGTCACCCATCTTTGCGCAATTTTATACTTTTTCTTCGTTTGATACTATCATTAACTTTTTTAATTAACCACGGATGGTGGGTCCTTCCCTTGGAATTTTTCTTATTGGAATGTATCTATTCTGTGTATTCTGAAATATCCTTTTAAATATCTGCCGCAGCATCTCTATTGACCTATCCCTTAGCCTAATCTGCCAGTTCACTTTTTTGCTAGCTCTGCTTTCATGCCCTCATAATTGCCCTTGTTTAAGTTTAAAATATTAGTCTTGGACCCATTCTTCTCTCCCTCAAACTGCATGCAAAATTCAGTAATATGATTGCTACCTTGGTGTGCTTTACTGAGGTCATATTGCAAAGGCCAGTGGCAGGCTGGAAGATTGGGAATCTTTTAAAAATCAACAAAGGGTTACTTTAAAAAAAAAGTAATAAAAAGAGCAAAGGTAAATTATGAAAGAAAACTAGCACAAAATATCAAAACTGAAAGCAAAAGCTTCTATAAGTATATAAAAGGGAAGAGAGTAGCTAAAGTGAATGTTGGTCCCTTGGAGGATGAGACTGGGGAAGTTAATAGAGGGGAACACAAATGGTGGAGACACTAAATCAGTATTTTGCCTCAGTTTTCACGGTGGAGGACATTAGTACCATCCCAATAGTAACAGGTAATGCAGAGGTTATGAGACTGCATGGGGTCTGGAATCAATGTTGAGTACTGCCAGGGTCCCTTCCTCCTGACTGTAAACCACTGTGCTGCCACCTCTGGTGGGTCTGTCCTGGCGGTGGGACAGGACGTACCCAGGGACATTGGCTGCAAGGTGTAATTCGGAGTATGACTTGTCAGGCTGTTGCTTGATTAGTCAGTGGGACAGCGCTCTCAATTTTGGCACAAGTCTCCTTATGTTCGTGAGGAGGACTTTGCAGGATCCACTGGGTGTGTATTTTTCATATCCGGTGCGTTGGTCAGTGCAGGGTGGTCTGTCTGATTTTTGTTCTTTGAATTTTCTGTAGCAGTTTCATACAACTGAGGTGGCTTGCTAGACCATTTCATCGGGCAGTTAAGAGTCAAGTACATTGTTGAGTCGAGAGTTGCATGTCGGCCAGACCAGTTCAGGACAGCAGATTTCCTATCCTGAGGGACATTTAATGAAGCAGATGGGTTTTTACGACATTCCGGTAGTTTCATGATCATTATTACTGAGACATCTCTTCATCTCAGATATATTTATTAATTGAAATTAAATTTCCCTCAACTGCTGTGGCCAGATTAGAACTCATGTCTTCAGAGCAATAGTCCAGGCCTGTGGGTTATTCGTGTAGTAACATTACCACAATGCTTGAAGGAAGAAAGGCGGAGAATATTACTTTATGTAGCACCATATTGCACCACAACATGTTTCAAAACATGTTGCATACAATGAAAGTCTCTTGCTATATAGGTTAAAATCATTCTGCTCACCGTAAAGTTCCACAAGCAGCAGTGATATGAATTTTTGATGTTTGAGGGGTCCAGGATATTGGGGCAAGTCCCTGCTTTTTAAATCCCATCTCGCCGTGCAGCAGGCAGCTATGACTATATAGCACTCCCTCTCTGAGGTGTCGACCTAGATTCATTTGCTTCTGACTAAGCAGTTGTGCTGACTACAAGTTCATTAAGAAATAGATATCTAAGAAGTAATAGCATAATTAAATCTTTTGGAACAGATTAAAAATCTTAATGGATTACATTATTTTTAGCCAAATCTTTAGATGTCAGTTATTTCTATTTGGTTGAGTTCATCCCATTGCAAACTCATCTCATCAAGGTACACTCAATTAAGCTGAAACAGAGTAAATTTAAGAATTGATTCTGTAGTCAATGATTCTTCAGCTAAGCATTGCTGTGATTAATCCACATTAAAGCCTATGAAGCACCTTGGGTTATTTTGAGGGTATAAGTACTATATAAATGCAAATTCTCTTCTGTAAATCTGTGATTTGTTTGGGTCTTCATGTCTCAACCATTTCTCTACCACATTGCATGCTCTAGGTGGGGCTGTTCTCCCCGTCAGACACGCTCTGCTCTCATTCTCTCTTTACAGAGGGAAATACTGTAAAACACTGAATTTCTGCAGGAATATTCTTGTTTGCAAAAATTTTGGCAGAAGAGCCGAGAAACTCTTTTCTGTTGAATTTACAGCAGACAAGCAGGACAACCTGTGCAAAATAGGATGGGAATAGAGGGATATGGACCCCGGAAGTGCAGAAGCTTTTAGTTTAGGCAGGTATCAAGATCGGCGCAGGCTTGGAGGGCTGAATGGCCTGTTCCTGTGCTGTACTGTTCTTTGTTCTTTAGTGGGTATTGAATGAGCTTGTTGCAAAATGTATTCAGTCTAAGCACTAAAAATGTATTGGCAATGGCTGTTTAATTTTGTGAAAATTAATAAATTAAAGAAAATTTAATAAGTTGTCATAAAAAGCATTAATTAAGGGAGATGGAACAAACTTTACCCAAAAACATCAAAAAATGAAATCAAATTTTTATTCTATCAAAATGTATTGAAGTAGGAAATGTCAAAGTAGCCAAGGTGTATTATATAAATAACAGCAATACTGAATATGGCTGGCTTAACATTAATTGAATTGTAACAGTGGACATTTAATGAGTACAAAGAACAGTACAGCACAGGAACAGGCCATTCGGCCCTCCAAGCCTGTGCCGATCTTGATGCCTGCCGAAACTAACACCTTCTGCACTTCTGGGGCCCATATCCCTCTATTCCCTTCCTATTCATATATTTGTCAAGATGTCTCTTTGAGTAGGCTGCGAATAAACCATAAATTATGAAGATTCATCCATGTAAAAAAAAAATTAATTTGAAAACAAAAGGATGAGAACATAACATAAGAAATAGGAGCAACCATACAACCCCTCGAGCCTGCTCCACCAGTACGACCACGACTGATCATTCTCAAATCCACTTGCCTGCCTGCTCTGCTATCTCAGGTTTGAATAGACTCAATGATGGAACATCCACAACCCTCTGGGGTAGAGAATTTCAAGGATTCACAACCCTGTGAGTGAAGAAATTTCTCCTCAGCTCAGTCCTAAATGATCGTATCCTTATCCTGAGACTGCCCCTGTGTTCTAGATTCTCCATCCAGGAGAAATGACCTCTGTCTATCCTGTCAAGTCCCTTCAGAATCTTGTATGTTTCAATGACATCACCTCTAATTCGTCTGAACTCCAGAGAGTGTAGGCCCAATTTTACTCAACCCCTCTCATCCCAGGGACCAATCTAGTGAACCTTCGCTGTACTGTCTCCAACGCAAGTATATCCTTTCTTAGATATGGAGACCAAAACTATGCACAGTACTCCAGCTGTCGGCTGTGAAGACTTGCTTATTCGTGTACTCCAATCGTCTTGCAATAAAGGCCAACATATTTTAAAATTCCGTTTGGGGAATGTGGGTGTCACTGGCTATGCCAGTATTTATTGCCCATCCCTAATTGCCAGTTTGTCTTCCTAATTGCTTGCTGTACCTGCATGCTGATTTATGTTCCTTGTATGAGTACACCCAAGTATCTGAGCATCAACATTTACAATTACAACATTGACCATCTTTAAAAAAATATTCTGCTTTTCTATTCATTACCAAAGTGAATAACTTCCCCATATTATATTCCACCTGCCACCTTGTTGCCCACTCACTTAACCTGTCTACATCTCCTTGCAGCCTCCATGTCCTCACAGCTTACTTTCACACCAAGTTTTGTATCGTCAGCAAAATTGGATGTATTGCTATTGGTCTCTTTGTCTAAGTCATCAATGTAGATTGTAAATAGCAGAGACCCAGCACTGATCTTGTTACATTTCATTAGTTATTGCCTGCCAACTTGAAAGTGCCCTGTTCACCCCTACTGTCTGCTTCCTGTCCATTAACCAATGCTTCATCCATGCTAATTATAATACCCTGAACTCCATAAACCCTTAACTTGCATACTAATCTTTTGTTGGCACCTTATCGAATGCCTTTTGGAAATCCAAATATAATGCATCTACTGACTTCCCTTTATCTACCCTACGAGTTACCACCTCAAAAAACCTCAATAGATTTGTCAAACATGATTTTCCTTCTGTAAAACCATTTTGACTCTGATCATACTTAGTTTTCTAAGTACATTAAGATTCCAGCATTTTCCAGATAACTGGCCTGTGGTTCCATCTTTTAATCTAATATTGTCCTTAACTTCCCTAATAAGCCACAGATGGATCTTTCTCGCTGAGTTTTTGTTTTTTAATGGAACGTGATTTTGAATAGTTTCTTTAGATATTGCCCATTGTTTATTGACCACACAATGCACAGTGGCAGCAGTGTATAGCATCTACAAGATGCACTGCAGCAACGTACCACAGCACCTTCCAAACCTGCGACCGCTACCACCTAGAAGGACAAGGGCAGCAGATGCTTGGGAACACCACCACCTGCAAGTTCCCCTCCAAGCCACACACCATCCTGACTTGGAACTATATCGCCGTTCCTTCACTAGTGCTGGGTCAAAATCCCTTCCTAATAGCACTGTGGGTGTACCTATCCCACATGGACTGCAGTGGCTCAAGAAAGCAGCTCACCTCCACCTTCTCGGGGGCAATTGGGGATGGGCAATAAATGCTGGCCTCGCCAGTGACGCCCACATCCCATGAATGAACTAAAAAAAAAACCTTTTGTGTCTGTTTAGTCAGCTCTCCCCTCATACCTATGAAATTGGCTTCATTTAATTTTTAGGTTCTTGTTTTGGATGGTAGGGGCTGCCAAGCAGAAGCCAACAACATCAGCGCAGGACTGTATTTTGAGAGGCTTTTTTGCTTGAGAACCAGTGAGGAACGCAGCAGCAGGCCTGAGACCTGATTTGTGTCCCAAGGATGGGTGGGGGTTAGGAGTGGTACTTGTAGCCTTGAGTCTTGACTTTTTGGCAGCATTTCAGCCCAAATTCAAGATGTGGAGTGCAGTAGTGGACCCAAGGTCCGCTGCTTTCTGCCATTTTGGTGGCAGCAGACCCTTGTGGTGGGGTGAGGAGCACGGCACAGTTGTAACAAAGTATCTTTGGGCACAGAAATTTGACTGTCCTTAGAAAATTTCCTTTCTCAAAGGCAGAGATGAATTTCTGATCATCAGACACTACTCCTGTAGGCATACCAGTAGATTAAGAAAAGATCAGCTTTCTTGACAATTCAGTATTGACTGGTTTTACCATATCTGCTGTAAACTAAACATTTGTGCAATTTGTGGCTGGCTTAGAAGCAAATAAGCTTAAAAAGTAGCTATAAGATTAAAGTTGGTAGATACATTTCTGTATGGGCATTACAGCAATAAAGTAGAATTAAATAAATTTCAGGTGATTGGTAAAAGAACCAAAGGTGATATGGGGAAAAGCTTTATTACTCAGCGAGTAGTTATCATCTGGAATGCACTGCTTGAAAGGGTGGTGAAGGAAGATTCTATTGTGGCTTTCAAAAGGGAAGCTGATAGGCACCTGAAGGGAGAAAACATTGTTAGGGCTATGGGGAAAAAAATTGTTGGAGTTCAGGGAAAGGGCAGGGGAGTGGGACCAGCTAAACTGCTCTTGCAGAGAGCCATTATGGGCTTGAAAGGTCTTCTGAGCTGTAACCATTCTATGATTCTATATCTCAATGTGGCTATTTGAGATCTCAATCCTGTTCTGACAGTAAGAGCCAAGTAAAGATTAGATATGAAAGTACCAATTCTAGTTACATTCTAAATTTGAGTATTGCTGAAAATAGCGACATTTTGTCGAAAGCTTTTTGTCTTGCACTCATCAGGACAAATCGCAAGAATGCCAATGTAAGGGAGAAGCAACAAATTTATACTTTGAGGAGGGAGTGCTAATTGGTTGGCAAGTGGACTCCGGTAGAGGTGTTGCAATGAAGAATGCAACAGTTTATCGTGACTGACCGTTAACTGCCAAGCTTTGCTTGAAATTTAAACCAGGCAGCTTGACTCTGGTCAAGGCATTGCCCTGAGGAATGAATCAGCAAATGGCTGTGACTTATTTTGTTTAGCTAAAACGGACACAATGTGTATACATGTTCATTCTGTCTGCAAAGAACAGGGCTCTGTGCATTAATATATGTAGCTTTTAGTATGTGCAAATGCACCACACTGCGAGCCTGACTGGCCATCTTAAATTGGTTGTCAGCATAATTCTTAGCACACTGGACAACATTTGCTAATTAATCCTCAATCGTGAATCACATGCAATGTTGGACACTTCTGAGTTTTGCAAGCATGGGCTGGTTGGATACAATCTGTGCCTTGTTGCGAACAGCAGAAGGGACATGTTTGATTCAATCCGCCAGATTTTGGGACATAACGGCCTATCTGCCTAGCATCCCATACGTGTACTGATGAGTGCAAGACGAAAAGCTTCGACAAAATGTCTCTATTTTCAGAAATACTCAAGTTCTGTACATTAAAATTAAAGTTGCATATCTTATTAGTAGGGTCCTAGCAAACTCAGTCATATTTTACAAATTTCATGGTTACAGCATTTTAAGAATCATGAATTACATGATTTCACATATTTAAATCATAAATTTCACAGCGTTGCAATAAACCATGAAAATGATCTATTAACAAGAAAAGGTTTCTGGTTTCAAATGGCATTTATTGTATCAAAAATTACTGTAAAAAGTTGACTATGAACAGGTTGCATTCTTTACTTACTGAAGTCAGTGGTGGAAATGTGAGCGTTCTGTCACTTTCTTCATTCCCTGTCTCTGCTCTGAACACCTGTTAGTGTTTAGGCACATTTCTCTCTGCATTTAGAGTTTGTTGGAGTTGTTAGACAGCGCTGTGCTAGCCTTGCAAATTTGGGGGTTCTGCATTCAACAGAATTCCAAAACTGCAACATAGGCAAAGTGCAATCTGCTTTTGCAATGCTTTTATTAGCAGGAATCTCTAGCCTACTGTTCTTGTCAAAGCCAGGAATCGCACAAGCAAGTTCAAATCCACCATCAACAATTACATTTGTGCAGGGTCAAAGATACGCACAGCTTTCAGGAATGCTGCAGAAGATTGTTGAAATTTCTGAGCTGCTTTTTCTTCACAGCTTGACTCTTCCTTGTAGTGGTAATACTGTTTGAGTTTCTTTACCATGCAAGAAAACACCTGTTGAGCACAGGCATTTAGTTCGATGTCATCAGACTGCTGTTCGTTTGACTGTTTCAGCCGAGAACAGTGCATGCATTACTTTATTGAAAGCTTTGTGGATTGTGACATGTCGAGATTCAGTCCAAGTAATTAAATCCATCAGTTATGTAGCATTCTTGGCAACAAACTTGAATCTCCTCTTTAAGCTGAGCATCGTTTAGAAGAGTTGCAATGTCTGTTAAACCTGTGTTTTTGCTGTCCGTGTGAAATCTTCTGAGACAAATTCGAAGTAGTATTTTAGGTGAGCTGCATGATGCTGTAATGCCCAAAACCAAGAATTCCAATGTTTAATAACTGGCTCTGGCAAAAGCCTTCAGTAGATGGTCCTGTCGTAGTTCATTTGCACTTGGCAAGTAACCACCATTTTGCACATTATGTTGAATGAATATCTTCGGCTTTGGGTGATCGAGTTTTTCCAGTGGTATGTTGGCGCTTGCAAAAGCAATTGCAGGTTCCATTGTAACCAACTGACAATTTTCTGAGCTCTGTCGCCTTCTGAAAAAGGGATAAAATTGTTGTTCGTTTTTTGTCTTTGTTTTCCAGCAGCACAGTGTAGGATTCCCTTTCTGCTGCAATGGCTTTCGGACTCTGGCGCTGAACCATTGCCGTCTGTGATCCAATGACAATTTAATATTGACTAGTTTTAACATGTTTGTTGTAAACTAAACATTTGCGTCATTTATGATTGGCTTGGAGGCAAATAAGCTAAAAGGTAGCCACAAGATTAAAGTTGGTAGATGCATTTCTGTATGGGCATTGCAGCGATAACATAGAATTAAATAAATTTCAGGTGTTTGATAAAAGAACCAAAGGTGATATGGGGAAAAGCTGTTTTTTTTTCACTCAGCGAGTAATGTGATCCAACAAAACATTGTAGCTTGTACAAAACCATATACCACCATCGGCATTCAGAATTTGGCTTCCAAATTCTTTCACTGAATGTGCTGAGTTTGAGGGTAAATCAACATCTGACATGTGGGAGTCTTTCAAACGTCAGCTGATTAGAATCCAGGACCAGCATGTTCCTGTGAGGAAGAAAGACAAGTTTGGCAAGTTTCTGGAAGCTTGGATAACATGGGATATTGTGAGCCTAGTCAAAAAGAAAAAGGAAGCATTTTAGATTTATATTATATTTATAGATACAGCACTGAAACAGGCCCTTCGGCCCACTGAGTCTGTGCTGACCAACAACCACCCATTTATCCTAATCCTACATTAATCCCAAATTCTCTACCACATCCCCACCATTATCCTACCACTTACCTACACTAGGGGCAATTTACAATGGCCAATTTACCTATCAACCTGCAAGTCTTTTGGAGGTGGGAAGTACCCAGAACTGAACCTGGGTCGCTGGAGCTGTGAGGCTGCGGTGCTAACCACTGTGCCGCCCATGTAAGGGCTGGAAGGCTAGGAACAGATGAAGCACTTGAGGAATATAAAGACAGTAGGAAGGAACTTAAGCAAGGAGTCAGGAGGGCTAAAAGGGGTCATGAAAAGTCATTGGCAAACAGGATTAAGGAAAATCCCAAGGCTTTTTGTACGTATATAAAGAGCAAGAGGGTAACCAGGGAAAGGGTTGGCCCACTCAAGGACAGAGATGGGAATCTATGTGTGGAGCCAGAGGAAATGGGCGAGGTGCTAAATGAGTACTTTGCATCAGTATTCACCAAAGAGAAGGACTTGGTGGATGATGAGCCTAGTGAAGGGAGTGCAGATAGTCTCAGTCATCTCATTATCAAAAAGGAGGTGGTGTTGGGTGTCTTGCAAAGCATTAAGGTAGATAAGTCCCCAGGGCCTGATGGGATCTACCCCAGAATACTGAAGGAGGCAAGGGAGGAAATTGCTGGGGCCTTGACAGAAATCTTTGCATCCTCATTGGCTACAGGTGAGGTCCCAGAGGACTGGAGAATAGCCAATGTTGTTCCTTAGTTTAAGAAGGGTGGCAAGGATAATCCAGGAAATTATAGGCTGGTGAGCCTTATGTCAGTGGTAGGGAAACTATTAGAGAGGATTATTCGGGACAGGATTTACTCTCATTTGGAAACAAATGAACTTATTAGAGCGAGACAGCATGGTTTTGTGAAGGGGAGGTCGTGTCTTACTAATTTGATTGAGTTTTTTGAAGACGTGACGAAGATGACTGATGAAGGAAGGGCAGTGGATGTTATCTATATGGACTTTAGGAAAGCCTTTGACAAGGTCCCGCATGGCAGACTGGTACAAAAGGTGAAGTCACACTGGATCAGAGGTGAGCTGGCAAGATGGATACAGAACTGGCTCTGTCATAGACAGAGGGTATCAGTGGATGGGTGTTTTTCTGAATGGAGGGATGTGACTAGTGGTGTTCTGCAGGGATCAGTGCTGGGACCTTTGCTGTTTGTAGTATATATAAATGATTTGGAGGAAAATGTAGCTGGTCTGATTCGTGAGTTTGCGGACGACGCAAAGGTTGATGGAGTTGCGGATAATGAGGATTGTCAGAGGATACAGCAGGATATACATCGGTTGGAGACTTGGGCGGAGAAATGGCAGATGGAGTTTAATCTGGACAAATGTGAGGTAATGCATTTTGGAAGGTCTAATGCAGGTGGGAGGTATACAGTAAGTGGCAGAACCCTTAGGAGTATTGGGTGATTGTTGGTGGGCCGAAGGGCCTGTTTCAGTGCTGTATCTCTAAATAATAAATTGACAGGCAGAGAGATCTGGGCGTACAGGTCCACAGGTCACAAAGTGGCAACGCAGGTGGATAAGGTAGTCAAGAAGGCACACGGCATGCTTGCCTTCATCGGTTGGGGCATAGAGTATAAAAATTGGCAAGTCATGTTGCAGCTGTACAGAACCTTAGTTAGGCCACACTTAGAATATTGCGTGCAATTCTGGTCACCACACTACCAGAAGGATGTGGAGGCTTTGGAGAGGGTACAGAGGTGGTTTACCAGGATGTTGCCTGGCCTGGAGGGCATTAGCTATGAGGAGAGGTTGGAAAAACTCGGATTGTTTTCACTGGAACGACGGAGGTGGAGGGGCTACATGATAGAGGTTTACAAAGTTATGAGCGGCATGGACAGAGTGGATAGTCAGAAGCTTTTTCCCAGGGTGGAAGAGTCAGTTAATAGGGGACATAGGTTTAAGGTGCGAGGGGCGAAGTTTAGAGGGGATGTGCGAGGCAAGTTCTTTACACAGAGGGTGGTGAGTGCCTGGAACTTGCTGCCAGGGGAGGTGGTGGAAGCAGATACGATAGCGACGTTTAAGAGACATCTTGACAAATACATGAATAGGAAGGGAATAGAGGGATATGGGCCCTGGAAGTGCAGAAGGTGTTAGTTTAGGCAGGCATCAAGATCGGCGCAGGCTTGGAGGGCCGGTTTGCCTGTTCCTGTGCTGTACTGTTCTTCTTTGTTCAGTAATGGTTGTGGTCATTTTTGATTTGCTCATTCTGGCATTCTCTTGTCTGCCAACAATTGAGACTGCTATTCTCAAAACTGTTCCTGAAGTCCTCCCTCATCTTCTCCCAATCAGCGAGTTGAGCCTTGTCGATCAGTAAAACGCACAAAGTTGGCAAAATGGCTGATTTTCTGGAGGACCCAAGATTTCACAGTCCATGACTTATTTTTCACAGCTGTGAATTTGGTAGGGCCCTACCTATCAGTAAACGAGTATTGATTGTTTTTCTCTGCATTAAAGTTCGCATGAACATTTGGAACCAAATAATTAGGTAAATAATGGTTGAGGCAATTAAATCAGTTTCTGGAAGTATTGATAAATTGGGTAGGTAGGAAAATCTGAGAAAGGAATTGACATATTACACAATGGTCTTTCCCTGTTCAAATGCTTATTTTTTTGAATCTTGTTTACTAATGGTGGGTTTTAGGTACTTTATTAGCATAATAGTAATTAGGAATTTGTGCTATTATTTGCCCAGAAGATGGTTGGAATGTGGAAATCTCTGCCTCAAACAGTTCATGCTAGCTTTCAAAAGAAAAGTTCCTTGAAAAATAAATATTAAAGGGTTTGGGGAGAACAAGAGAAATGGGATTTGTCTAGTTGGACTAGTCTTGTGGAGAAAAACATCAGCACAGACTTGGATGCCCCATATAGCCTGTTCCTGAATTGCAGTTTTCTATGATTCTCCGGAATAAGCCAAAATGAAATTTCCATTTTTTTAAATTCCTAGCTGATTAAAACAATAAGTAACTGACACAGATCAGAATGGCCTTATGTTCAGTTTCTGCTAAGTTCATTTAGCTGATTTCAGCTAAGGCATTAGTAAGGATGCTACATCTGAGAATTTAGAGGCTATGAAATTATGTTGTGGGATTATAACCTTGGAAGTCTTTTAAGGCTTTGCTGGAAATTCCTTTGCTTTCAGATGCAGTAGCCAATTAATCCAATCTGAACCAGGAACTCCAGACAAACATGCCTAGTACTCCTTTTCCATTATCTCTCAGTATAACTTCAAGGCTAAAGATCTTTATTGAACACAATATTTTTAAAATGTTCCAGATTGTACATTTCTTCAACTTTGTATTGTGCCTCAAATGTGAATTTATAAGTTTTTTTAAAAAATCTTTTTTCTGATCTCACTATTCTTTGCACAAACTGGGTGAAACTTTCAACTCCAGTGAAGGTCTAAAAATGGGCAGTAGCAGATTGGCGGTCCATTTTATGGCCCACCCAATTTTTCTTTCCACTAAGTTCAATGTCCCATTGAACCTGACCTGCAAGTAGGCTTTTTGAAGACTTTCTGTTGCAGGAAAAAAAAATCTTTGGTTACCTCCTCCTGTACTTCGCAGGATGTTCCTCCATTTTTGCACTTTTATGGCTGCTTTCCCACATCACAAGCAGGTTCCCTCTAAGCCACACAGCAATCTTAGTCCCAACGCAGGCACCATACAAGTCAGCATCTTTAAATTACCACTCGTGCACAGCCGTACTAAAACATTTAAAGGGTCTGTGCATTTAAACAAATTGCCCGTGCCCTCCACAGAAAAAAATTAAGGGAGCATTGTTCATAAGTATCCATATTTCTTAGTTGTCATTGGCATGTAAATTGCATGATAAAAAATGAATTTTTTTTTGAGGTTCCAGTGTGCTGCAGGATTGAGATGAATTTGTGATGGGCTGATAAATACAGGTGTAGTGACACTTGAGTTGTGTTATCCATACCTGTCCTTACCTCAGGATTTAAAAGACCCCTTTGCAGTCTTCTGGATATGTCACTGGGTCCACACACACTATCTGTTTCATGAGATGGAGTGCAAGAAAAGTTGTACCATATTCTGAAAGACATGGAAGAGCATTTGCAAATGACAGCTAGCAAAAAGTTTCCATACATGAAGCTTTCATGCGACTGGATCCACCCAAGTTGCCCAGGGAGCATCTGTCACATCAGGAATTTGGTAGTGCATGCATATACTTGCAAGTGACAAATGCCATGATTGCATGGGGGGGAGTAACTTTTGATGCCTTTCTCTGGGTATGTCTGGATGGATTGGCATAGTTCCTTCAAGTGAAAGGTATTGAAGATGTTACCCCATATAGGCATGAGAGATCCTCTTAGGCAGCATTTGTGATTAATTACCAGACAGGAGGTATCTGACCAGAAATGTGTTTTTTTTTATATGTATACCTGTACAATAAAGAGCAGCTATGATGCCTTAATTATGCAGCAATGCACAGTACTTGGCTTTTTGGAAAGGGAACAGAAAGGAATAACTTCTACTGACCTCACTGGTTCCTTAACGGCAGGCAAGCATTTCTCAATGCTGTATGTAGCTGTGGCATTCAGGTTTGATACAAAATGTATGATGCTTGAAATGATAACTCTCAGGGTGTTCAGGAGTTCAAACTTGCCATGCTTGATGGGGCCCAGTTAAAAACTCTGCAAAATTAAGGAACACAACTTTTTACATTTTTGTTCCCTTTTATACCAGTTAACTTCCTTGTTTTTAGTCAGTTATGATGGATCTGGTTGATTGCACTGACCGTTACCTTGCTCCATGTAGCTCACATTTGTTAGCTCTCGAATCCCTGCTAATCTTTCCTGCAACTCCATGTTTGAATCTCTTCAATCATGGAATTGCATAGAATGTACAGCACAGAAACAGACCATTCAGCCCTTCTGATCTTTATGCCAACATTTATATTTCATGAGCTGTGTCCCACCCTTCTATCTTTGACCTAATCAGCATATGCTTCTATTCCTTTCTCCCTCATTTATTTATATAGTTTCACTTCAAGTGCATCTATGCTAGTCACCTCAACTGAAGGATATGAAGGTCCTTGACAGGGTGCAGAGGAGATTAACCAGAATGGTTCCAGTGATGAAGGAATTTAACTACGAGGTTAGGTTGGAGAAGCTGGAATTGTTCTCCTTGAAGCAAAGCAGTTTGAGGGGAGATTTGACAGAGGTGTACAAGATTATGATAGGTTAGATAAGGTAGACAAAGAAAAGCGGTTCCCATTAGCTGATGGTACAAGGACTAGGGGACACAGATTTAAGGTTTTGGGCAACAGATGCAGGGGGGATGTGAGGAGGAACTTTTTTTACATAGTGAGCGGCAATGACTTAGAACTTGCTGCCCACGCGGGTGATGGAAACTGAACTGATCAATAATTTCAAAAGGAAATTGGATGGGCACTTGAGGGAAATAAATTTGCAGGGTGACGGGGATAGTGTGGGTGAATGGGTAGCAAGTTTCACATTCTAGTCACTCTGGTTAATGAAGTTTCATTGGTTGAATTTATTAGTGACTATATTTATGGCCCCTAGTTTTGTGTTCTCCTCCAAGTGGAAGCATTTTGTTTGCATCTACCCTATAAACCTGTTTATAATTTT
The DNA here is from genome assembly GCF_036365525.1 of Heterodontus francisci. Lineage (NCBI taxonomy): Eukaryota > Metazoa > Chordata > Chondrichthyes > Heterodontiformes > Heterodontidae > Heterodontus > Heterodontus francisci. The sequence continues at coordinate 75,925,287 of NC_090374.1, read as the reverse complement.
AAAGACCTCAACGAGGTTACTCTTCAGCCTTATTTTTCCTAGCGAAAAGAGCCTCTGTGTTCTGGTATCAAACTTGTAAATCATTTTTGCACTTTCTCCAGTGCCTCTCTCTTTGAATAATATGGAGAGCAGAACTGTGCATATTCCCAAGTGTGGATTCCATCCCTGTCACGTTATTGAAATGGCCTAATCAAAGTCAAAAATATTAATGAACATGTTTCACTATTTCTCTTCACCCTTTTTAACTTCATTGCTGTCTTTTGATGCTGTCAACCACAGCATTTTCCTCCCACCGCCTTGCCGCCATAAGATTGCGTGTTTCTGACCTCCACCCTCTTCTGAAACTGTCATGCTCACTCACTTCCAGACTTGATTTCTTCACTGTTCTCTTGGTTAGCTTCCCATTCTTCATAAACTTCAGCTTGCTCGAAATTCTGCTGCCTGTATTCTAACCACGCCAAGTCACACTCGCCTATCGTCCTGACTTACGTTGACTCTCAGTCCTCCAATGCTTCCAATTTAAAATTCACATCCTCATTTTCAAATTTGTTCTTTTACTGGAGTGTGACCTTTACCCCAAATAGGTACAACCTCCTTGGGTGCTTCAGTGTCTCCAGTACCATCAAAAGTAGCAGTGTTGCCCACATGTTTTTGCTTTAGTACACTGAACAGTTAGGCAGCTTTTCCATCACTGCAATTTTCATTTAAAGGCAGACTACAGTTTCTACCATGCCAGATTTTGCAGTCCTTAACTAAGGGTGAGCTCTGGACAAACCTTTCCTGTGCCTTTGCAAAATTCAGCTGCATCTGTTCCCTGAGCTGCCTACCGAGAGAGGATTGTACCATGGGCTAGCTTTAAGCACATTTTTGCCATATTTTCAAAATTAACTTTGTGTAATGTCACTGACGTGACCTATCTGGAAGCATTGCCTCAATTCACTAATGGCATTCATGATCATTTGCAGAATTTTGGATTTAGCATAAAATGTTGTAAAATGAGATGGATGCTGATAGCCATGCAGATAGTCTTTTAAAGCATTTAACATTGTAACAATTTATATAATAGACACTCATACTCCTATTATATTTCAACACGTTTACGCAATAGAAACTATACTTAGAAATTCTTTCTCTTATTTGCAAACTCCAGAGCTAAGGAGACTTGGTTTGGAAGAGGAAAGGTGAACTAAAAATATTAAGTCCGCTTTGAGAAACGTCACCTGTTATGATGTAACTAAGTGGGTTTGTAGTTTATTATAAACATGGATGTGGTTTCCATGTTAGTTCACTGTTAACAACAATGTAGAACCATTTGTATTAAAGTCATCAAAAACTTTGCTGAAAAGACTTTGTCCAAGCAGTTTGACTTTGCGTGCATTTATCTTTGAACACAAAATAAATACATTTTATTTTAGCATACATGTACAATTTAATTTTCTCATTTGATTTTCATTTACTTTAGAAGTTGTTTTTGTACCATTTCTAGGTAAGCGAGTGCAAATTCGTAAACCCGCTCCGGGCATCCCAGATGCTGTACCTGAACGGAAACGGTCAACCCCTATTAATCCTGCAAGTACAATAAGGAAGTGCAATACAAACAACAGTGTTTCCCAACGATCTTATAGGGATAGGGTGATCCACTTATTGGTACTAAAACCCTTCAAGAAACCAGAGCTTCTGGCCCGATTACAGAAAGATGGTGTTGGTCAGAAAGACAAGAATTCTCTTGGACCAATTCTACAACAGGTCAGTAGTAGCAGCCATGGTTTTGATTCATCACTCTTCAGTTATTCCTACTGCCAAGGACTAGATTGAAGTTACAGTTTGACCCATTCTCTTGCATTCCCCGACCTTATTTTTCCAATCCTGTCACCTTATACTATGTATGTAAATTGTAGAAATTTAAAACTTGCATGCAAATATTCTAGCTAGTAAAACTCGCTCATTTAATTAACCGTTCAATACACAAATGTAACTCAATCTTCCTATCCAAACCTGTGTATTATTTCCGCCTTTGATCCATTTAACTTAGTAATTGTAGTGAGTAGTTTAAAATCTAATGAAGCCAGCCACTCAAATTAAAAATAAAGTTTCTCGATCAGGTAATTGCAAGTCATCGGTTGCCATTACATTTCAGCCTTTTAGTTGCAGCTTTATAAATATTTTAAACTGTTTTGGGCACGAGATTGTTTTAAATACGACAGACAGTTTTCCAATGATCTTTGCACTACAAGGTTTGTAATAGTAGGCTGCAAAGTCATATGCATTTATTAATGTGCTAGGAACTATAAATTTTGGTTTTATGAATATTGTCAGCATAGTTACAAGATGTCTTACATAGTGCCTTTCATATAACAATGGACCAGAATTTCCTGGAACAGTGGCTGGAATTTTATGCTGGCCCAGTGGTGGCGTGAGGGCGGTGTAAAATTGAGCGGCAGGCTCCGGGAGGCCTACCTGCCCTGACTCCGCCTCCGGACAAGTTTACAGTGGGGGGAGTGGGAAATGTCCTGCCCGCCCGAGGCCAATCAAGACCCTTAAGTGGCCACTTAACGGCCCTCGCCCGCCTCCACAGGATATGCTGGGGACGTGAAAGGCCGCCTAGTGAAAGCTGCCGGCCTTTCCGCGCCCTGGGGGAGGGGGACATGGCAGTCGGGCACAGAGTACCCAATTGAGGGCTGCCCCTGCCTCCCAATCTACCCCTGGGACCCAAGACACCCCCTCCCCCCAAAGAAACACTCGAGCCTCACCAGGAAAGGACCGATCCCCCTGCTGAGGCATGCCCCACTTACTTTCCCTCTTTGATCCATGGTGTTGGCTTGGCTGCAGTCCCAGCAGTGGCCACCGCTCTCAGTGGCACTGCTGGGACTAAGAGCTGCTGGCCCGCTGATTGGCCAGCAGCTCACTGAGGCGGGTCCTCCTCCCTCAAGTGGGTGGAAATCCTGCCTCGGGACAATTAAAGCCTAGAGATCCGTAAAATACGGGACGGATCCCCAGGCTGGGCGGAAGCGGGTTCGCCATCAACTTTCACGTCTGAGTCCGGCTCCCATCCATTCAATGTAAAATTCCAACCAGTGTGATCTGTGACTTGTGCCATAAGTTGCGTCATTTGTTTCCTGAATCTTTCAGTTGTGAATTTACTGCATACTTTCCTGGAGACTTGAATGTACCACATCGGAGCAGGTGGTCAATCAGCTCCTAGAGCCTTTTTACCTTTCAGTTAAATAATGTCTAATCTGTACCTCAACTCCATTTACCTGCCTTTGCTCCATATCCTTTCATGCCCTTCCCCAACAAAAAAAAATTCCATCTATCTCAATTTTGAAAATTTCAATTGACCCAGGCTGCACAGCCAGTTGAGAGGGAGTTGCATATTTTCACAAACTGTGAATAAGTGCTTGTTGATTTCACGTCCATGTGGCCTAGCTCTAATAAGATTATTCCCACTTGTACTGGACTCCCCCACGAGAGGAAATTGGGTTAATCTAGTGAAACTATCAAATCTTTCAACCATTTTCAATACTTTGATTGGATTAGATCACAACTCAAACATATGAAAGCACGGTTTATGAAATATGTTCTCATAATTTAGTCTTTTAAGCCCTATTCTCATTCAGGTGAATCTGTGCTGTTCCCTTTCCAAGGCAAATGCATCTTTCCTGAGGTTTGATGTCCAAAACTGACTAGTACACCAGGTGGGCTCTGACTCGGGCTCTGTACAACTGAAGCAACACTTCTCATTTTAAATTCCAATGTCTCCATCTCCCGTTGTGCTTTAGGCCATCATCCATTAGTCTTTGATTACTTTTTCTACCAGTGCACTATCTTTTAATGATGTGTGTACTTGGACATCTTTTTTATATTTATTCATTGGATGTGGGTGTAGTTGTAAGGCCACCATTTATTGCCCCATCTCTAATTGTCCCTGAGAAGGGTGTGATGAGCAGCTATGTTGAACTGCTGTAATCCATGAGGTGAAGCTACTCCCATAGCTGTTCAGTAGGGAGTCCTAGGATTTTGACCCAGCGATGTTGAAGGATATATTTCCACGTCTGGATGGTGTGAGGCGTGGAGGTGGCGGTGTTACCACGTGCTTACTGCCCTTTCCTTTCTAGGCGGTAGTTTTTGAACAAGACATGGTGTGTTGCTGCATGCACCTTTGTAGATGGTATACATTGCAACCATGGTGTGGAGGGAGTGAATATTTAAGGTGGTGGATAGTGTCTCAATCAAGCGAACTGCTTTGTCCTGGGTGGTGTGTAGCTTTGCATGTTGGAGCTGCAGTCATCCAAGCTAATGCAGAGTGTTCCATCACACTCCTAACTTGAGCCTTGTAGATGGTGGGGAGTCAGGAGGTGAGTTACTGAGAAATCCCAGCCTATGACCTGCTCTTGTCGCCACAGTATTTGTGGCCAGTCCAGTTAGGTTTCTGGTCAGTGGTAACCCCCAGGAAGTTGATGGGGGATTTGGTGTTGGTAATGCTGTTGAATGCAAGGAGGATGTGGTTAGATTCTCTCGATGATCATTGCCTGGCACTTGTGTGGCACAAATGTTACTTGCTACTTATCAGCCCAAACCTGAATGTTGTCCAGATCTTATTGCATGCAGGCATGGACTGCTTCAGTTTCTGAGGAGTTGTGAATGTAACTGAATACCGTGCAACCATCAGTGAACATCCTCACTTCTGATCTTAGGATGGAGGGAAAGTCATTGATGAGGCAACTGAAAATTCATGAGCCTAGGACACTGGCCTGAGGAACTCCTGCAGCGATGTCTTGGGGCTGAGATGATTGGCCTCCAACAACCACAGCCATCTTAAATAAAAGCAAAGTACTGCACATGCTGGAAATCTCAAATAAAAACTAAGTGCTGAAAATACTCAGCAGGTCTGGCAGCATCTCTGGAGAGAGCAGCAGAGTTAACTTTTCAGGTCTGTGACCTTTCATTAGAACTTTTATATGACAACCATCTTCCTTTGTGCTAGGTATGACACCAGTTTTCCCCCTGAATTCCATTGGCTTAAATTTTTCTAGGACTCCTTAATCCCACACCCAGTCAAATGTTGACTTGATGTCAAGGGCAGTCGCTCTCATTTCATTTCTGGAATTCAGCTCCTTTGTTCACGTTTGGGGCCAAGGCTGTAATGAGGTCTGGAGCAGCGTGATCCTGGAGGAATCCAGACCGCGCATCAATGAGAAGGTTATTGATGAGCAAGTGCTGCTTGATGGACCCTTCCATTACTTTGCTAATGATTGAGAGTAGGCTAATGGGCAATAAATAGCCAGATTGGATTTATTCTGCTTTTTGGGGACAGGGCATACCTGGGCAATTTTCCACTTCGCTAGGTAGATGCTAGTGTTATAGCTGTACTGGAACAGTTTGGCTAGAGGTGTGACTAGTCCAGGCGCACGAGTCTTCAGCACTGTAGCAGGGATGTTGCCGAGGCCCATAGCCTTTGCTGTGTCCAGTGTGTTTAGCTGTTTCTTTATCACATGGAGTGAATTGAATTGGCTGAAGACTGGCTTCTGTGATGGTGGGGATCGCAGGAGGAGATTTTGATGGATCATCCACGCAGCACTGCTGGCTGAAAGTGGTTGCAAAGCCTCGACTTTGTCTTTTCCATTCACATGTTGGACCTTGCTATCATTGTGGATGGGGATGTTTGTGGAACCTCCTCCTCCCATTAATTGTTTAATTGACCAGCACCAGTCATGACTGGACATGGCAAGACTTCAGACAGCTTTGATCTAGTTGTGGGATCGGTTAGCTCTATAGCAAGCTGCTTCTGTTGTTCAGCTTGCATGCAGTCCTCTGTTGTAGCTTCACCAGATTGCCACTTCATTTTCAAGTATACCTGGTGCTGCTGCTAGCATTCTGTCGTGCACTCTTCATTGAACCAGGGTTGGCTCCCTAGCAGGAGGGTAATGATGGAGTGAAAGATATACAGGGTCACAAGGTTACAGATTGTGGTGGAATGCCGATGGCCCACAGAGCCTCATGGGTGCCCAGTTTTAAGCTGCTAGATCTGTTCTGAGTCCATCCTATTTAGCATAGTATTGCAACATGACACAATAGAGTATATCCTCTGTGTAAAGACAGGACTTGGTCTTCACAAGGAGTGTGCATTGTTCAGTCCTTCCAATACTGTCATGGACAGATGCATCTGTGACACGTCGATTGGTGAGGATTAGGTGAAGTAAGTTCTTAGGCCCTGTCTGGCAGATATGTCCTTCAGGTCTTTGGTCTGTCTTGTTTCTTGTAGCAGTTTTATACAACTGAATGGCTTGCTGGACCATTTCAGAGGGCAGATAAGAGTCAGCCAACATTGCTGTGGGTCTGAAATCATATAAGCCAGATGAGGTAAAGGTGGCAGATTTCCTTCCCTCTTCAAACAATCTGGTAGTTACATGGTCACCATTAGTGATGCTAACTTTTTATTCCAGGTTTATTTTAATTAACTGAATTTAAATTCACATCAGCTCCTATAATGGGATTTGAATTAGTGTCTGAATTACTAGTCTAGTAACGTAAGCACTAAGCTAGTGTACCTAAATCCTTTTGTTTATCCTGACTCATAGAATTCTAAATTTCAGATCTTTTCACTATGCTAAGAAAAGAAAATTGTTTGAATTATGGACTCGGCTGCTGTTTTGGGGAACGTTCTAACTTGCAGAATTTGTTTTTTTTAAAAGTTTTATTTACATGGCCTAAAGGATGAAGGCAGAGGGTTCTGTGAATGGGAAATTCTGTCTGGTAGGAAGGAGTTACTGTAAACAGGAAAATAAGATGGGACGAGGTTATTCTATGAGGGGGAATCTACATTGAATGAGAGGTCAGCCAGAGTGAGGATGGAGGTGGAGGTGTTGCAGCCAACAGTGAACTGAAGATATTTGGGCCAATGAGAGGAGTGATGCTAACACAACTTGCTGCTTGTGGCTGGATGGGTCACGGATTATTGTTCACTCTGAAGGAGGGGAATTATAGGTCATGAAGGAGGTGCATTTGAGGGTGGGAGATGGATGTTGGGACGCTTGTATTTTTCATGTTTTACTTTGATCATTTCACTTGGGTGCTGGGACTCCACTGTTTTTTCAGGGGTTCTTCACCTCACTGTCCACTGGCCGCCATCTTCCAAGAATTGTTGAGGATACTCCATCTCTTTTCCCTTTTATGGGCTGGGTTCCTAATATTTGTCTTGGGGGGGGGGGGGGTGGTGATGGTGGTGGCAGTGAACTGACTGGTAAGCTCACTATAGATGATGCAAAAAAAACGTTCCAGTAATAGCTATAAATCAGGAGATGGAAGGAAAAGAGGAACGGTGAAATTACAATCACTGGGGAAGAGGTACTGAGCAAACAGATGGATCTGTGGGCTGATAAGTCGGGTCCTGATGGGCTTTATCCTAGGGTCTGAAAAGAGGTGGCTAATGAGCTTTTAGATGTGTTGGTGTTAAATTTTCAAAATTCGCTGGATTCTGGAAAGGTTCCATCACACTGGAAAGTAGCAAATATAACTCCTCTATTCAAGAGGGGGTGGGGGGTAGGCAGAGCACAGGTAACTATAGACCAGTTAGTTTGACGTCTGTTGTGAGGAAGGTATTGGAATCGATCATTAAGGAGGCAATGACTGGGCACTTAGGAAAAACTCACAGTAATTGGGAATAGTCAGCATGGTTTTGTGAAAGGAAAATCCTGTTTAACCAATTTATTGGAGTTCTTTGAAGGAGTGACATGCTGTGGATAAAGGGGAGCCTGTTGACGTACTGTACTTGGATTTCCAGAAGGCATTTGACAAGGTGCCACATAAAAGGTTACTGCGCATAGTAGGATCTTACGGTGTAGGGGATAGAAGATTGGCTGGCTGGCAGAAAACAGATAATGCATAAATGGGTCCTTTTCTGATTGGGGGGATGTGACGAGTGGAGTCCCGCAGGGTTCTCTGGGGCCTCAACTTTTTACAATTTATATCAACAACTTAGATGAGGGGAGCGATGGCATGGTAGCTAAATTTGCAGATGACAAAGATAGGTAGGAAAGTATGTTGTGAAGAGGAAATGGGGAGGTTACAGACTGATATAGATAGGTTGAGTGAAGGACAAAAATCTGGCAGATGGAGTATAATGTGGGAAAATGTAAATTGTTCACTTTTTGGCACGAAGAATAAGAAAGTGTATTACTTAAATGGAGTACGTCTGCAGAATTCCTAGCTGCAGAGGGATTTAGGTGTTCTCGTGCATGAGTCACAAAGTTAGTATGCAGGTACAGCAAGTAATCAAGAAGGCTAATGGAATGCTATCCTTTATTATGAGAGGAGTTGAAAATAGAAGTAAGGATGTTATGCTTCAGTTATACAGGGCATTGGTGAGACCACATCACGAATACTGTGTGCAGTTTTGATTTCCTTATTTAAGGAAGGATGTGAATGCTTTGGAGGCGATTCAGAGGAGGTTTACTAGATTGATACCTGGAATGATTGGGTTGTCTTATGAGGAAAGGTTGGACAGTCTGGGCTTGTTTTCAGTGGAGTTTAGAAGAATGAGGGGCAGGGGGGACTTGATTGAAGTTTCTAAGATCCTGAACGGTCTAGACAAGGTGGATGTGGAGAGGATGTTTCCACTTGTGGGTGAGTCCAGAACTAGGGGGCACTGCTTTAAAATTAGGGGTTGTCCTTTTATTACAGACATGGGGAGAAATTTTCTGAGGGTTGTACGTCTTTGGAACTCTCTGCCTCAGAAGGTGGTGCAGGCGGGGTCATTGAATATTTTTGCGGCGGTAGATAGATTCTTGGGCAAGGGAATCAAAGGTTGTCGGGTAGATGGGAGTATCGAATTAGAGACACAAATAGATCAGCCATTATCTTGAATGGCGGAGCAGGCTAGAGGAGCCGAATGGTCGTCTGCTAATTCGTATGTTCGTATGGCACTACATCCTCATTACACAAGTTTGCAATTACTGGTGGTGTTCTGTTCACTCAACTGTAACTTAAGATTATCGGGAGAAAAATGCAATGTGCTGATTATAGCTAATAAAATTAAACAAATTATAGTCTTACCACTCGGTTTACATTCCCTATTTGGGATGTGGTATAAATCTTGTATAATATTTGCAGTGTCATAGCTGTCATAGTGTAACTATATATCCTATAAACCTCCAATGCCAACGGACCTGGTTTTGGCTATGTTTGGAAGTGTTGGAGGAGAGGATTTGGAAACTGCAGTATAATGTAGCCTTTTCTGAGTTCAAGACAACTGTCACATCTGCTACTGCTTACTGCGAGGTCAACATACTGTCAAGTATTTTATGCAGTTTATTTATAGCCAGAGCAATTTGATTTACTTCAGAAACAAAATTGAAATGCATTCTTATGGTTAGATTATGTCTATGCAGTAACACTGGAAGAATAATTGCTGGCTTATGGTGGGCAGCCAGGGATTGAGAGAAGCATGAGTCTGGGACTGTCCACGGCAAATATAATTTACATACTGCTCTAGGTGTACATTTGCTGCTTTTCTATCATGTCCTGAGTGTGTGTGGGATTTGGATGTCACTGGCAAGGCAAGCATTTGTTGCCCATCCCTAATTGCCCTTGACAACTGAGTGGCTTGCTAGGCCATTTCAGAGGGCAGTTAAGCACTAACCACATTGCTGTGGGTCTGGAGTCACATGTAGGCCAGACCAGGTAAGGACAGATGATTTCCTTTCCTAAAGGACATTAGTGAACCTGATGAGTTTTTTTATGACAATCGATTATGGTTTCATGGCACCATTGGAAAACTATGTGCTTTCTGGGATTGAGAAACTGGTCTCTGCATTGAGGTACATTTCGGGCAAATGTTCAGGATTGAAAAACTTTAGGATGGGTTGGGGGGGTGAGCAGTGGCGTTGGGGGGAGGTTGTTGGGAGATAGTCTAATTCTACTCCAACCAGAGACAATCGGTGGCTTTGAAGCGCTCTACAGAGTACAATGGGAGCATCTCTGCGCAGGATCCGCAATTGGTTTGAGGCTGCATTTATTGGTTTGCTTTTATTACTTCAACTGAAGCTCGAAGCCATTAAGACATGAAATAATTGCATTTTTAATTTTAAAAATTTACTTTGGTGCAGATCGATTTCAGAAGGGTAAACAAAACACTTGCAACACTGTCTTTGGAGTGGCAATGCATGTTGTCTGTCAAAGCTGAAATACTGTACTAGAGCTGGTTCTTGGGAACAAGCACTGACAGACCTTACAATATTAGATCTACCACAGTATATCACCTGCATGTATAATGTTTGCTGCAGCACTCAAATGGATTTTGCGAAAGTCGGAACCTGACATAGCTGTGTTCAATGCATCCTGCAATGAAATGTCACCCATTCTATTTTAACATACAATGTCTTTGTTTTGACTGTAATGTAGAAAATTTTTCAAATGTGCTTTAGAGTTGTAATTAAAAATATAATTGATTTTAATTAGTTATGAAAGTTTCACTGCCCCTGACCATGGGTTTGCTTCTCAATTAATTCTGATATCTGGAAGCAGAAGGGTGGTGCAGAGATTTACCAGCAGGGATTCACCCACATGCCTATAGTCTTAACTGGCTACCTCCTTTTGCAGGAGTATATTCTTTGCATACACCTCTTCCGCTGCCTACTTGCAGCAGAATTACTAATTGCTTAATGTTCCTCCTCATCCTGTTTGATGGGACTAAGCTGAGACAAACCGTTCCTTGTTGTATCAGTTTAAAATAGACTGAGTTGTGGCAACCCCAAACTAGCCTCTGCTTTTAATGCGCAATCTTCCATGCCTTGTGTGACTTCACTTTTAAAGGCAACTTGTATTTAGTGAACTTGATTGAATTTTTTCATAACCTTATCAACCCTCGCCGTTACCTTAATGCAGTTATGTGGTGGCTATGGACTTCCAAAAGGCGTTTGATGAAGTACTACATAATAGGGATGCCAGCAAAGTTGAAGCCTGTGGAATAAAAGGGACAGTGACAGCATGGATACAAAATTAGCGAAGTGACAGGAAACTGAATAGTAGTAAATGGTTTGTATTTTGGACTGGAGAAAGTGGTGGTCTCCACGGATTGGTACTAGGACCACTGCTTTTCTTGATCTGTATTCATGATTTGGACTTTGTACAGGGCACAATTTCAAAATTTGTCAGTGACACAAAACTTGGAAGTATAGTGAACTGTGAGGGGGGTTGTGCTGGTGGCATGGGCAGATGAAATTTAATGCAGACAAGTGTGAAGTGGATACATTTTAGTTGGAAGAATGTGAAGAGGCAATATAAAGTGATAGGTGCAATTCTAAATGGGGTGCAGGAACAAAGATCTGGGGGTATATGGGCACAAATTGAAGGTGGTAGGGCAGGTAGAGAAAGTGGTTACTAAAGCATATGGCATCCTGGATTATAAATCAAGGCATACAAGATAAAAGCAAGAAATTTATGATGAACCTTTATAAAACTCTGGTTTGGTGTCAACTGGAGTATTGTGTCCAATTCTGAGCACACTTTCAGAAAGATGTGAAGGCTTTAGGGAGAGTGCGGGAAAGATTTGAGACTGGTTCCAGGGCCGAGAGATTTCAGTTACGCGGATAGTCTGTAGAAGCTGTGGTTGTTCTCAGAGCAGAGAAGGTTGAGAGGAGATTTGTTAGAGGTGCTCAAAATCATGAGTCTAGACAGAGGAGATAGAGAGAAATTGTTCCATTGGTGGAAGTGTTGAGAACCAGGTGATTGGCCAAAGAACCCAAGGCAACATGAGGGAAAAAATTCTTTATGCTCCAAGTGGTTAATGATCTGAAATGCACTGCTTGAAAGGGTGGTGGAGGCAGATTCAATCGTGAAGGGAAAAGTTTTACAGGGCTATGGGGAAAGGGAGGGGCGAGTGGGACTAACTAAATTGCTCTTGCTGAGAGTCAGCATGATCTGGACAGGTCAAATGACTGGTTACAGGCCTGTAACCATTCTGTGATTCCTATATTACAACAGTGACTACATTTCAAAAAGTACTTCCCAAAATGCTTTACAGCCAATGAAGTCCTGAGGTTGTGAAAGGTGCAAAAATAATGCAAGACTATTTTTTCCTAGAAACTAATTCAATCCTTTCATTGAAGAAAAAAACTATTAATAATCCAGAAACCTGTCATTTCGTATTCTGTGTGCAGGTTGTTTGCCACTTTTGCCTAAGTCACAGTGACTATACACTTAAATATTTTATAACCTGTTATATTTAGTAATATTCTAAGAAATGCAAGTTCTTTAATCTAACTTAGAATTTCTCCCCTTTTTGGTCTCTACATTAGGCTACTTTATAAAGGATAAATTGCTGATTCCCTTGATTTCGATCAATTGCAGGAGAAAGTGACTGGAGATCAATTCCTTGTTTGTGGGGATAAATGCTTCACTTATGGTTGCTTACTGCTTCTAACGTTATGGCTGAGATTAGAGGTTTCCATCATTTTCTGTGACAAGCTTATTAAAATAATACAGCAGCTTGGCAAGTAGCAAGCACAATGCTGCACTCATTATAGAGGAAGGCTTAAATTGGATAATACTTGCATCTAAGGAATTTTTCATGTTTAGTTACACAATGATTACTAGCTCTATTGAGTAGTCCTTTGAGTTTCATAGAACTATGAAATCTTTATACAGTGGTGCAGGCTTGTGTAGTCATAAGAACTAGGAGTAGGCCGTCCGGCCCCTCGAGCCTGCTCCGCCATTCAATAAGATCATGGCTGATCTTTTCGTGGACTCAGATCCACTTACCCGCGCTCTCACCGTATCCCTTAATTCCTTTATTGTTCAAAAAGATATCTACCTTAGCTTTAAAGACGTTTACTGAAGAAGCGTCAACTACTTCACTAGGCAAGGAATTCCATAGATTAACAACCCTCTGGGTGAAGAAGTTCCTTCTCAATTCAGTCCTAAATCTGCTCCCTCTAATCTTAAGGCTATGCCCTCTTGTCCTAGCTTCACCTGCCAGTGGAAACATCCTCTCTACTTGTATCTTATCTATTCCCTTCATGATTTTATATGTTTCTATAAGATCCCCCCCCCTCATTCTTCTGAATTCCAATGAATATAATCCCAATCTACTCAGTCTCTCCTCATAAGCCAACCCCCTCAACTCTGGAATCAACCTAGTGAACCTCCTCTGCACCCCCTCCAGTGCCAGTACATCCTTTCTCAAGTAAGGAGACCAAAACTGCACACAGTACTCCAGGTGCGGCCTCACCAGTACCTTATACAGCTGCAACATAACCTCTCTGCTTTTAAACTCAATCCCTTTAGCAATGAAGGACAAAATTCCATTTGCCTTCCTAATTACTTGCTGTACCTGCAGACCAACCTTCTGCGATTCATGCACAAGGACACCCAGGTCCCTCTGCATAGCAGCATGCTGCAACGTTTTACCATTCAAATAATAATCCTTTTTACTGTTACTCCTACCGAAATGAATGACTTCACATTTATTAACATTGTATTCCATCTGCCAGACCTTTGCCCACTCACTCAATGTATCTATGTTCCTCTGCAAAGTTTGTCATCTGCACACTTTGCTCTGCCACTCATCTTAGTGTCATCTGCAAACTTTGACACCCTACACGTGGTCCCCCAACTCCAAATCATCTATATAAATTGTAAATAATTGCGGTCCTAACACAGATCCCTGAGGCACACCACTAGTGACTGATTGCCAGCCAGAATAGCACTCATTTATCCCCACTCTCTGCTTCCTGTTAGTCAACCAATCCTCTATCCATGCTAATACTTTACCCCTAACGCCATGCATCCTTATCTTATGCTTCAGCCTCTTGTGCGGCACCTTGTCGAAGGCCTTTTGGAAATCTAGGTACACCACATCCACTGGGTCCCCATTGTCCACCTTGCTCGTAATGTCATCATAGAATTCCAAAAGATTTGTCAAGCATGACCTGCCCTTCATGAACCCATGCTGCGTCTGCCCAACGGGACAATTTCTATCGAGATGCCCTGCTATTTCTTCCTTGATAATAGACTCAAGCATCTTCCCCACGACAGAAGTTAAGCTAACCGGTCTATAATTCCCCATCTTTTGTCTACCTCCCTTTTTAAACAGTGGCGTCACATCTGCTGTTTTCCAATCTGCTGGGACTACCAGCGAATTTTGGAAAATTACCGCCAGTGCACCTGCTATTTCTCCTGCCATCTCTTTTAGGACCCTGGGATGCATTCCATCAGGGCCAGGAGACTTATCAATCCTTAGCTCCATTAGCTTGCCCAACACTACCTCTTCCGTAATAATGATTGTTTCCAGGTCCTCACCTACGTTCGTCTCTTTGTCAATTACTGGCATGTTATTAGTGTCCTCCACTGTGAAGACCGATACAAAATACCTGTTTAATGCCTCGGCCATTTCATCATATCCCATAACTAAATTCCCCTTCTCATCCTCTAAAGGACCAACGTTTACTTTAGCCACTCTTACGTTTTATCTATTTATAGAAATTTTTGCTATCTGTCTTTATATTCTGTGCTAGTTTTTTCTCATGTTCTATCTTACTTTTCTTTATAGCTCTTTTTGTGCCTTTCTGTTGACCTTTGAAGTTTTCCCAATCTTCTAGTTTCATGCTGTTTTTGGCCACTTTGTATGCCTTCTCTTTCAATTTGATAGCCTCCCTTATTTCCTTAGACACCCATGGCAGATTACCCCTTTTCTTCCAGTCCTTCCTTTTCACTGGAATATACTTTTGCTGAGCACTTTGAAAAATTGCTTTGAAAGTCCTCCACTGCTAGTCAACTGTCCCACCATAAAATCTTTGTTTCCAGTCTACTTTAGCCAAGTCCTCCCTCATTCTAATGTAGTCCCCCTTGTTCAAGCGCAGGACCCTGGTATTGGATTTTATCTTCACACTCTCCATCTGTATTCTAAATTCAACCATACTGTGATCACTCCTTCCAAGAGGATCCCTAACTATGAGGTCATTAATTATTCCTGTCTCATTACACGGGACTAGATCTAGGATAGCTTGCTCCCTCGTCTGTTCCATTACATACTGTTCAAGAAAACTATCACGGATACACTCAACGAACTCCTCCTCAAGGCTACCCTGACTGAGCTGGTTCGACCAATCTACATGTAGATTAAAATCCCCTATGATAATTGCCGTACCATTTTTACAGGCATTAGTTATTTCTTTGTTTATTGCCCGCCCCAATGTGATATTATTTGGTGGCCTATAGACTATGCCTATCAATGACTTCTTCTTCTTAGAGTTTCTAATTTCCACCCAAATGGATTCAACCTCATTCTCCATAGAACCTATATCATCTCTCAGCACCGCCCTGATGTCGTCCTTGATTATCAGAGCTACACCACCTCCCTTACCTTCCTGTCTGTCCTTCCGAATAGTCTGGTACCCCTGGATATTTAACTCCCAGTCATGACCAACCTGTAACCATGTCTCCGTAATGGCTACCAAATCCTATTCATTCACGATGATTTGTGCCGTTAACTCATCAACCTTGTTACGAATGCTACGAGCATTCAGGTAAAGTGCCTTTATGCTAGCTTTCTTACCCTCATGATTTCCAACATCTCTAATAATATCTCCTGAGTTATCCTTCCTTTCTGCTTCTTTCATAGTCTGCCTTGAACTTAAACCCTCCTGCACACATGTTAACCTGCTGCTTACCTTTTTATTTATCATCATACTCCCTGTCGTTTTCCCTTTCCCTTCCCCCCCCCCCCCCCCCCCCCCCCGACTGACTAGTTTAAAGTCCTAGAGACCACCCTATTTATCCATTTCGCTAGAACACTGGTTCCAGATCGGTTCAGGTGGAGACCGTCCCATCGGTACAGATCCCCCCGGTTCCAAAACTGATGCCAATGCCCCATGAAATGGAACCCCTCTTTCCCACACCACTCCCTTAGCCACGTGTTTACTTCCCTAATTTTCTTATCCCTAAGCCAATTTGCACGTGGCTCGGGCAGTAATCTGGAGATTATGACCCTCAAGGACCTGTTCCTTAATTTCGTTCCCAGTGCTTTATAATCCCCAAACAGGTCCTCCATCCTAGCCTTGCCTATGTTGTTAGTCCCAACGTGGACCACAACAACTGGATCCTCTCCCTCCCGCTCCAATATCCTTTCAAGCCGGTCAGAGTTGTCCTGCACCCTGGCACCGGGCAGGCAACACACCATGCGGGACTCCCGATCCGGCTTGCAAAGGATACTATCTATCCCCCCTAATTATAGAATCCCCTATAACTACCACTTGTCTTTTTGCTCCCCCCTCTTGAATGGCCTTCTGCACCATGGTGGCGTGGTCAGTTGGCTCATCCTCCCCGCAGCCCTTTTCCCCATCCACACAGGGAGCAAGTATCTCGGACCTGTTGGATAAGGTCAAAGGCTGAGGCTCCTCCACTCCTGAACTCAGGATCCCCCTACCTGCCTCACTTGCAATCACACCCTGTTGTCCCTGATCACTAACTGAATTTGAATTACTTAATCTACCAGGTGTGACTGCCTCCTGAAACAAAACGTCCAGGTAACTCTCCCCCTCCCAGATGTGCCGCAGTGTTTGAAGCTCAGATTCCAGATCATCAACTCTGAGCCGGAGTTCTTCCAGCAACCAACACTTGCTGCAGATGTCATCATTGTTGATGAAGGTTGAAGCATTTCTTTTTAACTTCCTAGCTGAATTTGACTCAACTAGGGTTAACAACTCTGGATCTTTTCCTGGAAGTTTCTTCATATGACCTCTTGCCTTCAACCTCCCTATCACCACACGCAAGCCACTGGTCACCCGATGCATCTATCCTGCAGAGCACTGATTTCCCACTCGAAGAAAAATTACTCAGTTGGATGATGCTTGACTGCTAGTTGAATAGCCTTTTTATACTGTCTCCAAAACTTTTATAACTAATGTTCAAAGAAAATGAAAAGCTCATGAACACTTTTTTAATGTCCCTAGAATTGTTCTCCTGGGTTGTATGTTGCAGTATCCTGGCAACTAATCTTTAATTCCTGAAGGGTTGACAACCATAGTCTGGACCATTGCAGTTTGTTTGCCTTCTCTTGGAATAATTTCTGTGCCAGAAGGATGTTATTTCATTTTTCATATTCATCTGGTTAAAGCCCGTGGTTTTGGTTAATCAACTTATTTCCAAGAAAAGCAGATACTCATCAATCAGTGACTACTTGTTCTACTGCATTTTTTTTTAAATGGGGCAATTTATACAATTTGCACAATGCTGAAAACATAAGCCACAAAATCAGGAATACAGCAGATTGGAAACATTGGCTGGAATTTTACGGTGGGCGGACGGGAACCAGCCTCCGATGTAAAGGTCGGTGGTGACGTCGTTTCCACCTCGCCTGGGGATCTGTTCTGTATTTTACGGGTCCCCAGGCTTTAAATGTGCCGAGGTGAGACTTCCACCCACTTGAGGCAGGAAGTCCCGCCTCATTGAGCTGCCAGCCAATCAACCGGGAGCAGTGGCCACTGCTGGGACTGAAGCCCAGCCGGAGATAGAAGACGACATGGAGCTGAGAGGAAAAGTAAGTTTTGGTTGCCTCTCGGAGTAATAATTCGGGCCCTGGTGAGGCAAGGGTGGGGGGAAGGGGGGTGTGCTGGGGGTGGTTGGGGTAGCGGCGGTGGTCCTTCATCGGGCCCGATGAGCAGCCCCCCCACCCCCCCCCCTGACAATTGGCAGCTGTCTGGTTTTCCCAGGCAGCTTTTCCTGGCTCCAGGATGCCCACTTGCCACACGCAAGATCCACACTTGCCACACTTAAGTGGCCACTTAAACGCCTTGATTGGCCGGGGGCCATTTCTCTCTTCCGCAGAGGGGGGAGTGGGTCGAGAAAGCCTCCCGCTCCATTTTACGCCACCTACCCGCTTGTTGGGGTGGTGTAAAATTCCGGCGCATATCTCATTAATGCTAAGATGTGGGGGTTATTTTCAGCATTGCTGCCAGAGTGTTAACCTGGCTGAGCACATGCCTGCCTGTTAGCCTGCCTGAATTTCTTTTAATTGAAATCAGTGAAATGCAGATCAGTTGTGTTGTATAAAGGGAGAACTATTCATTCCACCAGGTTACCACCCAGATGCTGAAGTTGACAATTACCCACGTACTGTGTCTTGTGCTCATCAATATGCCTTTAATACTTTGGGCCACTCCAACTACAAACTGAAAAATGTTGCTGTAAAGTTGTTTAACAATGTTGATAGTTGGTATGGTAAGGACAGATGAGAAAAGTGCCCGTAATTAACAGTTTCAGATCCTGTTGTCCGATTATACAGGTAATCAGTCATGTGTCTAAATCAACATGACAACTACCAGGCATAAATTTACACCTGTATTGCCCAGAGCGAGTAATTAAGTGGCCAATTAACTGCCGCTTAAGGGCTTCCTCCCGCTTCTGCTGGACCCACAGGCTGCTCAGTAAAACCTGGAGGCCTCCTTGGGGGGGTGGGGGGGGCTCTGCTGATCGGGGATCCTGTGCTCCACGAAGGGCATCCCCCACAGCCCAACCACCCCCACTGAACTACATTTCACCCCCCACCCCCTTGCCTCAACGGGGCCCAGCTGATTGTCTCTGGTGAGGCCCCACAAACTTGCCTTGCTTCCGGGGCTGGCGTCTCTCTTGCTCCTCTTACTGCCTGCATACGAACATACAAATTAAGAGCAGAAGTAGGTTATTCTGCCCCTCTAGCCTGTTCTGCCATTCAATAAGATCATGGCTTATCTGTTTGTCTCTCGAATTGCACACTCCCATCTACCCCTGATAGCCTTAGATTCTTGTTAGGCAAGGGAATCAATCTCCCCCGTCTTAAAATTATTCCATGAGCCTGCCTCCACCACCTTCTGAGGGAGAGAATTCTAAAGTCGCACAACCCTCAGAGGAAACATTTCTCCTCATCTGTCATAAAAGGGTGACCCCTGATTTTAAAACAGTGCTGTCAAGTTCTGGACTCCCCCACAAAAGAAACATCCTTTTCACCTTCACCTTGTCAAGACCGTTCAGGATCTTGTATGTTGCAATCAAGTCTCCCCTCATTCTTCTAAGCTTCAGTGAAAACAATCCCAGTCTGTCCAATCTTTCCTCATAAGTCAACCAGGTATCAATCTAGTAAACCTCCTCCAACTGCCTCCAACAGCTTGTCATCCTTCCTTAAATCAGGAGACCAAAACTGCACACAGTATTCAAGATGTGGTCTCACCAATGTCCTGTATAACTAATGCATTGCATGCTTACTTTTATTTTCAATCCCTCTCGTAATAAAGGATAGCATTCCCTTTATTATTTGCTGTACCCGCATACTAACTTCTCGTGATTCATGCACTAGAACACCTAGATCCCTCTGCACCTCGGAGTTCTGCAGTCGTTCTCCCGTTTAAGTCATACTCTGCTTTTTTTTATTCTTTGTGCCAAAGTGAACAACTTCATATTTTCCCACATTATGCTTGATCTGCCAGATTTTTGCCCACTCACTCAACGTATCTATGTTGGTCTGCAAGCTCCTTATGTCCTCTTCGCAACACATTTTCCTACCTATTTTTGTCATCTGTAAATTTAATTACTATGCCATCGTTCTCCTCATCTAAGTCATTAATATAAATTGTAACAGTTGAGGTCCCAGCACAGATCCTGGCAGGACTCCAATGGTCACATCCTCCCAATCAGAAAAGGACCCATTTATGCATACTCTGTTTTCTGCCAGCCAGCCAATCTTCTATCCACACTAATGTTATCCACTACACCATAAACTCCAACTTTTCACAATAACCTTTTATGTAGCACCTTGTCAAATGTCTTTTGGAAGTCCAAATACAGTATGTCAACAGGCTCCCCTTTTATCCAGGGCACATGTTCATTCAAAGAACTCCAATAAGTTGGTTAAACATGGTTTCCCTTTCACAAAGTCCTGCTGACTATTCCCTTGAGATTTTTTAAGTGCCCGGCTATAGTCTCCTTCATGATTCTAACACCTGCCCCACAACAGACGTCAAGTTAACTGGCCTGTAGTTGCCTGTTTACTGCCACGCCTCCCCACCCCCACGGCTTTTGAATAGAGGGGTTGTATTTGCTATTTTCTAGTCTGATGGAACCTTTCCAGAATGTAACGAATTTTGGAAAGGTAACACCAGCGCATCTGCTGCCTCATTAGCCACTTGTTTTGAGACCCTAGGATGAAGCCCATGGTGGTGCTGCTAGGACTGAAAGTTGCAGGCCTGCTGATTGGCCAGCAGCTCTTGGAGGTGGGACCTCTTGCCTCAGAGGGGCAAAATCCTACCTGAGGCCATTTAAGGGCCTGGGTCACGTAAAATCACTGCGCAGTGTCCAGGCCTGGCGGAAGCAGGCTTGTCCCTGACTTTGGCTGTGGGCGGGTCCTTACGCCCAACACAGAATTCCAGCCCACGTTATTTGAATTGTATTAAACTCAAAAATGCTGCAAGAGCAGTACATTGCTTGTCATAGCTGGTTGTGAACAGCTGAGCCTTTACTGCAGGGACTGATGAATTGTGCATTAGTTTGAGGCAAAATTGTAATTAATATATTAAAATTAGCTCCTATATTTTTGTTCCTGTAGTAGGGTATTTTGTACAAAATTAAAGGAAATGGCAATGGAAAATACTGAATATAGATTTGGTTTCATAGTTATTGCAAGAAGTAAATAGTGAAAATGCATGCCTGGGCAAATTTATGGAGGTTGAGAGTTGCCCAGTCGTCAAAACCCCCCTCTCGGCCTTTCTGGTGGGGTCCAAAGGAGTGCAGGACACGACGTTTGGCACCAGTATGGCTGCAGGAACTGCCGGAAACATGCCAAAGGTGACACATGACCGCCTACGGGGTTCCGCTCCGGATTTTCTGTTAGGGTTTACTCCCTTAGCCTTGGTCTCTCCCGAGACGCCCACAAGGCAGTTGGGTTGTTGGGGCCCCTACACAGGTGTAGGATGGTGCCGGTGGGAGGAGGGGATGCAAGGGGGAGGGGTAGAGGGAGGGGGTGGGGGGGGGGTGCAGGGGAAGGGGGTGCGGGGTGAAGATGGTGCGGGGGGGGGGCGGGCTGGGACGGGGTTGTGAGGGGGTGAGCTGAGAGGGTGGAGCAGGGAAGGGGACGGGGGCGGAAGGGGGGTAAAGGGGGGGGGGAGGGGGGGTGGAATCTGGTGCAGGTAATAAGCCATTTCCTCAGTGCCCACCATCGACGTCCGGAAAGCTTATCTACGTCCTTCGGGAGGTGAAGCATCATTTGGCAGACTTAGAGGTGATTACATTTGCTAAGGGTTTTTTTTTTTTTTTTGCAGTGGTTTAAATAAAGGCATGCAGCATTGCCGACAGTGCGCTGCAGATGCTCTCCGAGCCATCTCCCGCGGGCGCTTTGAAGTTGCGGCCGGGGGGGCCGCTCGTGGATGTTTTGGGTGTTCGGGGCACCTTTTCACAGGACTTCTCTCGGGTCCCGCAGCTCCTCAGGTTTGAAAGGTGCTGTCTAAGGAGCCTTGATATGTTTTGTACTATTTTACCATTTTCACTATTTTCTTTTGGGCCTCCGTATCCATTGTCTCTCGAGATAAGGAGGCCCAAAAGAAAATAGTGAAAATGGTAAAATAGTACAAAACATATCAAGGCTCCTTAGACAGCACCTTTCAAACCTGTGACCTCTACCACCTAGAAGGACAAGGGCAGCAGATGCATGGGAACACCACCACCTGCAAGTTCCCCTCCAAGCCTCACACCATCCTGACTTGGAACTGTATTGCCATTCCTTCACTGGGTCAAAATCCTCGAACTCCCTTCCTAACAGCACTATGGGTGTACCTACCCCACATGGACTGCAGCGATTCAAGAAGGTAGCTCACTGCCACCTTCCCGAGGGCAATTAGGGATGGGTAATAAATGCTGGCCTAGCCAGCGACGCCCACATCCCATGAATGAATGAATAAAAAGAACACTCAAGATGAAAGTACTGTACATTTGTGTGTAATATTTATATCTATGCAGTAGAAGTTTTACACATAGCATGCAATTCCTTTTAAGTTTACTTTGCATTGAACATTCCCTATCACGCTTGATTAGTCAAAGTAAGGTAGCAGCAAATTGTAACTGAAGAGGCAAGGGAAGTATGGATAAAATGGTAAAGTTACAAATGGGAAACTGCTAAGGACTGGGGAGACCAACCAATTCTGAACAACCAATGCAATGTATTTTACTACCACCTTTGAAGTCTACTTCAAGGTCTCGGTTTGAATGAGACAGAGACCATTGGATCTTTTAATGGAAAAGTTAACATTTGAAGAGGAGGAAGAAACTATGAAGAGCAGGGCAATTAGCTAGCAGATTATTCAATTTTCTATTGCAAAAAAGAAATCCATACAAAAACTTGTTCTAATTGATGAGAAAAGGGAGCACAGATGCAAGTGGATGACCTCACATTTGCCCACATTGCCTATTCATTTATCTATCAATATCTCTCTCTAACTTTGTGCTTCCATCCACACTGCTTTCTGCCTTTCTTTGTGTCGTCAGCAAATTTGAATATGTGGCTTTCTATTCCATCATATAAGTCATAAATACAGTGAATAATTGAGATCCTTGCAGGATACACTAATCACATCCTTCAATTAGTGTACCTGCCCATTGTTTGTCTGCTGCTACTCAGCCAATTTGCTCTCCAGGTCAATAATTTGCCCTCAATTACATGAGTTTCAACTTTCGCGAAACAGTCTCTTATGAGTTACTTTATCAAATGACTTCTGGAAGTCCACATAAGTAACATCCATAGACATTCCCAAAAGAAACACAATGTTGGCATTTATCTACCAGCATTTGCACTTTATGGGTATGATATTTATTTAACTCCTGGGTGTGTGTTCATCCACACCCTTTGGCATCTTTCCATTAAGTGTATACTCATTCCTTGTTTTTCCTCCCAAAATGTATTTCTACTTTCTTACCAAATTAAATTGCAAATGCCATATGTCAGTCCATTCTACTAATCTGTCTGTCGTCCTGACATCTTAACAGTCCTCCTTGTTGTTTTCCAATTTGTCAAGTTTTATGTCATCAACATTTCTCTGTTACGTATACCCAAGTCCAAATCATACACCAGGAATAAAAGTGGACCTAGCACTGACTCCTGAATTACATAACTTCCTGTCTGAGGAACACCCATTTACCCTAAATCTTTTTGCTATACACTAGCTTATATTTTCTCCATGTTGGTGCATTTTATTGTATCATTCACCTGCATTTTTCTAACCAGCCTCTTATGTGACACCTTATTGAGCATCTTATGAAAATCCCCATGAACTACATTTGTTCCATTACCATCATCTATTCAGTCAGTCAAAACTAAAAAAAAAAATCATTAAATTTCATAAATATTACTTTCCTTCTTTAAATCCATGTTGGCTGTCTCTAATATTTTTTGACTAACCCTAATATTTTTAATGCTAATCATTTTGTCTTGAATTGTGGGTTATAAAAGATTTCCCACAGCTGGTGCATAGAAACATAGAAAATAGGAGCACGAATAGGCCATTCGGCCCATCGATTCTGCTCCACCATCCATTATGATCATGGCTGATCATCCAACTCAGTAACCTGTTCCTGCTTTTGTCCCATACCCTTTGATCCCTTTAGACCCAAGAGCTATATCTAACTCCTTCTTGAAAACCTGGAATGTTTTGGCCTCCACTGCTTTCTGTGGTAGAGAATTCCACAGGCTTACTACTCTCTGGGTGAAGAAATTTCTCCTCATCTCAGTCCTGAAAGATTTACCCCGTATCCTTAGACTATGACCCCCTGGTTCTGGACACTCCCACCATTGGGAACATCCTTCTTGCATCTACCCTGTCAAGTCCTGTTAGAATTTTATAGGTTTCTATGAGATCCCCCCTCACTCTTCTGAACTCCAGTGAATATAATCCTACTCCATCTCCTCATATGTCAGTCCCACCATCCCAGGAATCAGTCTGGTTAGCCTTCACTGCACTCCCTCTATAGCAAGAACATCCTTCCTCAGATAAGGAGACCAAAACTGCGCACGATATTCCAGGTGTGGCCTCACCAAGGCTCAATATAATTGCACCAAGATATCACTGCTCGTGTACTTGAATCCTCTCGCTATGAAGGCCAACATACCATTTGCCCTTTTTACTGCCTGTTGCACCTGCATGCTTACCTTCAGCGACTGTATGAGAACACCCAGGTCTCGCTGCATATTCCCCTCTCAGTTTATAGCCGTTCAGATAATCTGCCTTCCTGTTTTTGCTACCAAAGTGGATAACCTCATGTTTATCCACATTATACTGCATCTGCCATGCATTAGCCCACTCACTCAACTTGTCCAAATCACCCTGAAGCCTCTCTGCATCCTCCTCATAACTCGCCCTCCCACCCAGTTTTGTGTTATCTGCAAATTTGGGGATGTTACATTTAGTTCCCTCATCTAAATCATTAATGTATATTGTGAATAGCTGGGGTCCTGCCACCGATCCCTGCGGTACCCCCACTAATCACTGCCTGCCATTCGGAAAAAGACCCATTTATCCCTACTCTTTGTTTCCTGTCCGCCAACCAATTTTCTATCCATCGCAATACACTACCCCCAATCCCATGCGCTTTAATTTTACATGCTAATCTCTTACGTGGGACTTTGTCAAAAGCCTTCTGAAAGTCCAAATAAACCACATCAACTGGCTCCCCGTCATCAACTCTACTAGTTGCATCCTCGTAGAATTCGAGTAGATTTGTCAAGCATGATTTATCTTTCATAAATCCATGCTGACTGTCCAATTCTACCACTGTTGTCTAAGTGCTCTGCTATAAAATCTTTGATAATGGACTCTAGAATATTTCCCACTACTGACGTCCGGCTGACTGGTCTATAATTCCCTGCTTTCTCTGTGCCTCCCTTTTTAAATAGTGGGGTTACATTAGCTACCCTCCAACCCACATTTCAAAAATCCCAAAGTGGTAAGGGACTGAACTCCAAGATGAATTTTTGAGTTCACACTATTGCTTGGACAGTGTGGGAGGTGGGGGAAAGAAAATTAACTTTTATATCTAACTTCATTTTAATTTTAATTTAACAAACTAATGAATAAGGGAATAAAAACAAGAAATGCTGGAATCACTCAGCAGGTCTGGCAGCATCTGTGGAAAGAGAAGCAGAGTTAACGTTTCGGGTCAGTGACCCTTCTTCGGAAGAAGGGTCACTGACCCGAAACGTTAACTCTGCTTCTCTTTCCACAGATGCTGTCAGACCTGCTGAGTGATTCCAGCATTTCTTGTTTTTATTTCAGATTTCCAGCATCCGCAGTATTTTGCTTTTATTTTAATGAATAAGGGACTTGAGACATATGGACATAAATCGGGTGTCTGATCCCTTGTTTGCTGATAGGGATTTAAAAAACTTTTCCCTTCACTAAATGAGGGAAGAGTTCAAAAACAAATTAAATAATTAATTCTTAAATGCTATGTATTTATTGGAGCACCACATATGCTTGAGCAGGACCAAGTTGCTGTTAAGTTTTTTTTTCCATTGAAGAAAACCTTTTGTTTTACCATTTTTCAACTCGGGAACTTTTTAAAACTTCCCCAGAAATGTTGTAATTGCTCGGAGAAGATTTTAAGATTAAATGCATTGGGACTAGTACAACCTTATAACTTTTTTTTAAATTGCCTTAAAGACTTGGATTTTAGCACCTTAGTAATCTGAAAGCACTTCTGTTAAGTAGGCATGGGAGATCTCATGAAGTGAGATGAATGGCAAGTTGGTCTATCTTTGGTCATGTTAATTGAGGGACGATAATAGCTGGAACATGGAGAGAGCTTCTTGTTCTTCAAATAGCTTAACATCTGCCTGAACCATTGGACAGATGCATGGGATTTTGCTTTAACAACAAAAGTTGCACACCCTTCATATTGCAATAGGCTGTCAGCCTAGATTATATGCTGAAATCTTGAAGTGGGTTTTGAACTCATGACCTTTATTTGCCGCAAGGGTGTTACTAACTATCAAGCTGATAATTTTAATTTCTGATTTGCCATTACATGGGTGCCTAATAACAATCGTAATATTTTAGCACAGTTTTACTTTTAATTTGTTAGATATGGTTAATCTAAGATCACAGTTCCCATTGGCATAAAAGCTTCCTTTCTTACAGGTGGCTAATATAAACCCAAAAGACAACTCTTATACTGTGAAGGATTTTGTGTATAAGGAGGTTCAGCGGGACTGGCCTGGTTACTCAGAAGAGGATCGGCAACTGTTTGACAGAGTGGTTTCCAGGTAAATCAAATTAACCTTGCTCTGGTATTTCTTTTTAAAAGAAAAAGAAAAATACAGATTGTTCAATCTTTGCAACTGTGGAGCCAGTGATTAGAGTTCTGAAAGGAACAACAACTTATAGTGCCTTTAACATAATAAAACATGCCAAGGCCCTTCACAGGGCGGCGCAGTGGCTAGCACCGCAGCCTCACAGCTCCAGGGAGCAGGGTTCGATTCTGGGTACTGCCTGTGCAGAGTTTGCAAGTTCTCCCTGTGTCTGCGTGGGTTTTCGCCGGTTGCTCCGGTTTCCTCCCACATCCAAAGACTTGCAGGTGATAGGTAAATTGGCCATTGTAAATTGCCCCTAGTGTAAGGAGGTGATGGGGAATATGGGATTACTGTAGGGTTAGTATAAATGGGTGGTTGTTGGTCGGCACAGACTCGGTGGGCCGAAGGGCCTGTTTCAGTGCTGTATCTCTAAATAAATAAATAAAATGACACTGAGCCACAAAAGGAGATATTAGATCAGATGACCAGAAGGTTAGTCAAAAAGGGAGGTTTTAGGGAGTGCCTTAAAGGAAGAAAGTGAAGTGGAGAGGTGTAGGAAGGGAATCCCAGAGCTTGGAGCATAAGCAGCTGAAGGCTTGGCCGCCAATGGTAGAGCAATTAAAATCGGGATGCTAAAGAGTCTAAAATTAGCTGAACATAACATTAGGAACAGGTGTAGACCATACGGTCCATCGAGCCTGCTCCACCATTCAATCCGATCGTGGCTGGTCTTGCGCTTCAACTCCACTTTCCTGCCTGCTCCCCATATCCCTTGATTTCCCAAGAGACCAAAGATCTGTATCTCGGCCTTAAATATAATCATCGATGGAGCACCTACTGCCTTCTGTGGCAGAGAATTCCAAAGATTCACAACCCTTTGAGTGAAGAAATTTCTGCTCTTCTCCATCGGAAATGATTCTCCCCTTTATCCTGAGACTGTGCCGCCGTGTTTTAGATTCCCGAGCCAGCGGAAGCGACCTCTGTGTCTACCCAGTCAAGCCCCTTCAGAACCTTGTAGGTTTCAATGAGATCACCTCTCATTCTTCTAAACTCGAGAGAATATAGGCCCAATTTACTCAGCCCCTCATCATAGGACAACCCTCTCATCCTTTAAGTGCAGATATCTGAGGGTTGTGAAGCTGGAGGAGATTAGAGATGGGTGGGGCCAAGGCCATGGAGTGATATGAAAACAAGAATGAGAATTTTAAAAGAAAGACATTGCTTGACTGGGAGCCAGTGTAAGTCTGCGAGCACAGGTAATAGCTGAACGGGACTTGGTATGAGTTAGGACATGGCAGAATATTGGGAATGTAGGACCAATCTGAAACGAGGAATTAAGAGGGCTAAAAGGGGTCATGAAATATCTTTAGCAAACAGGGTTAAGGAAAATCCCAAAGCCTTTTATTCATATATAAGGACCAAGAGGGTAACTAGAGAAAGGATTGACCCACTCAAGGACAAAGGAGGAAAGTTATGCGTGGAGTCAGAGAAAATGGGTGAGATTCTAAACGAGTACTTTGCATCGGTATTCACCGAGGAGAGGGACATGACTGATGTTGAGGTTAGGGACAGATGTTTGATTACTCTCGGTCAAGTCGGCATGAGGAGGGAGGAAGTGTTGGGTATTCTAAAAGGCATTAAGGTGGACAAGTCCCCAGGTCCGGATGGGATCTATCACAGGTTACTGAGGGAAGTGAGAGGAAATAGCTGGGGCCTTAACAGATATCTTTGCAGCATCCTTAAACACGGGTGAGGTCCCGGAGGACTGGAGAATTGCTAATGTTGTCCCCTTGTTTAAGAAGGGTAGCGGGGATAATCCAGGTAATTATAGACCGGTGAGCCTGAGGTCAGTGGTAGGGAAGCTGCTGGAGAAGATACTGAGGGATAGGATCTATTCCCATTTGGAAGAAAATGGGCTTATCAGTGATCGGCAACATGGTTTTGTGCAGGGAAGGTCATGTCTTACCAACTTAATAGAATTCTTTGAGGAAGTGACAAAGTTGATTGATGAGGGAAGGGCTGTAGATGTCATATACATGGACTTCAGTAAGGCATTTGATAAGGTTCCCCATGGTATGCTGATGGAGAAAGTGAAGGCCCATGGGGTCCTAGGTGTACTAACTAGATGGATAAAGAACTGGCTGGGCAACAGGAGACAGAGTAGCAGTGGAAGGGAGTTTCTCAAAATGGAGGCGTGTGACCAGTGGTGTTCCACAGGGATCCGTGCTGGGACCACTGTTGTTTGTGATGTACATAAATGATTTGGAGGAAAGTATAGGTGGTCTGATCAAGTTTGCAGACGACGCTAAGATTGGTGAAGTAGCAGATAGTGAAGGGGACTGTCAGAGAATACAGCAGAATATAGATAGACTGGAGAGTTGGGCAGAGAAATGGCAGATGGAGTTCAATCAGGGCAAATGCGAGGTGATGCATTTTGGAAGATCCAATTCAAGAGTGAATTATACAGTAAATGGAAAAGTCCTGGGGAAAATTGATGCACAGAGAGATTTGGGTGTTCAGGTCCATTGTTCCCTGAAGGTGGCAACGCAGGTAAATAGAGTGGTCAAGAAGGCATACGGCATGCTTTCCTTCATCGGACGGGGTATTGAGTACAAGAGTTGGCAGGTCATGTTACAGTTGTATAAGACTTTGGTTCGGCCACATTTGGAATACTGTGTGCAGTTCTGGTCGCCACATTATCAAAAGGATGTGGATGCTTTGGAGAGGGTGCAGAGGAGGTTCACCAGGATGTTGCCTGGTATGGAGGGTGCTAGCTATGAAGAGAGGTTGAGTAGATTAGGATTATTTTCATTAGAAAGGCGGAGGTTGAGGGGGGACCTGATTGAGGTGTACAAAATCGTGAGAGGTATAGACAGGGTGGATAGCAAGAAGCTTTTTCCCAGAGTGGGGGATTCAATTACTAGGGGTCACGAGTTCAAAGTGAGAGGGGAAAAGTTTAGGGGGGATATGCGTGGAAAGTTCTTTACGCAGAGGGTGGTGGGTGCCTGGAACGCGTTGCCAGGGGAGGTGGTAGATGCGAACACGATAGCGTCTTTTAAGATGTATCTAGACAGATACATGAATGGGCAGGAAGCAAAGAGATACAGACCCTTTGAAAATAGGCGATATGTTTAGGTAGAGGATCTGGATCGGCGCAGGCTTGGAGGGCCGAAGGGCCTGTTCCTGTGCTGTAATTTTCTTCTTTGTTCAGCTGAGTTTTGGATGACAACAAATGGACAGAAAGCTTTGAGAAATGGTTCACAGGAAGTGAGAAACTATTTCCCAGTTTTACTAAAACAACTAATTTCATTGTCCTTCATGTACAATAATTTTTTTGAATTCTTCCATGGGACGTGAGCATTGCTGTCAAAGCCAGCATTTGTTGCCCATCCTTAATTTCCTTTCAGCAGGTGATGGTTAACTGCCGCCTTGAACCGCTGCAGTCCATATGGTGTAGGTACTCTTCCAGTGCTGTTAGGAAGGGAAGTTTCAGGTTTATGATCCAGTGACAGAGAAGGAATGGCGATATAGTTCCAAGTCTGGATGGTGAGTGGCTTCGAGGGGAACTTGGTGTTCCCATGCATTTGCTGGCCTTGTTCATTTAGGTGGTAGAGGTCACAGGTTTGGAAGATGCTGTCGAAGGAGCCTTGGCAAGTTGCTGCAGTGCATCTTATAGATGGTACACACTAAGCAAATCAAAGGAGGGATCATTCAGGGCACCAGCCTAGTATAGGACGACTTCATTACCGAGATGGTCAACATCTCTGCATCTTTATTGAGAGGGGTGAAGAATTGCTTTTAACTGCATATGTTTAATACTTCTGAGGTGAAATCTTTTATTTCAGTTGTATCATTACTGTATTATTACCGTATTCTGGCTCGGACTGAATTCAATTTTATATTCAGCTTGTTAGAGTTACAATTGAAGGTTTTTCGGTTTATGCTCAGTCCTGGTTTGAACATCTGTTAACAGGAAGCATTTTCCTGTGATTGTCATGATTGCTGCGTATGTAATGAATCACTGTTTCACAATCTCAGATTCAATAATTTATTTTAATAAACCTTTTTTATTATGTCATTCATATGAATCATTTGATGAGAGCCAGGCACATTGCATTCTAGAACAAAATTGATCATTCTTCAAAAATCTCCCATATAAATAATCATCTTGTCAAGTTAATTGGTAATGCATTGTACTGGACTGCACATTTGATACATTTCTATAATTGCACAAGACTCTATGGCCAATCATCAATTATTCGAAGGAACTTCAAATAAAACTCAGTTTCAGTGCCTTGAAGAGTTGATGGGAGTTGCTGGAGTGACTATGCCAAGCATGCAAAGGCAGCCAAAATCTCTTCCTGCTTCTGCACCCATCAGGTGGTTCCAGTTCAGTGCATTGGACAAAATTGTCTAGTTGATGTTTTAAATACCAAAGCTAGCACACAATGTTCAACCCAACGTGGATGCTGTGCAGAAAATTTTCAGAATTTGAAACAAACTGATTTCTTGGTTGATATAGGTATTCGGGCTTCCTTCATTCATAGTCCAGCTGTTCTGTCAGTGACATGGATGTATGTAGCCAGCTATTGCTTCCATGCATGAGGGCAACAGTCTTTGTTTAAAGAGACTGAGATAGAGCTTTGTTTGCTGTGAAAAATCTACTGCTATCATTTGTTTTGAATGCAAAGCAATTCTCTTAGAAGTATTGAAGTATAAAGCTGAACATTCAGGCTCTGTTGTTCCAAATTCATTGCTTCATTTCAAATAAGTTCAGGATGGTTAAACTTATGCAAGCGAAACTTGCAAAGTTAGTAGTTTTTACATTCACCAAATTGTTGTGGAGGAGTTTCTACTTCCTTTGTTTAAGCATAGTTAGAGTTACCATTGCAGAACTACCCAAATGCCACCATCTTAGTTTACCAGGGCTATTCCCAAAAACAAGTCATTCTGGATTACGTTTAATTTCAACCTGAGGTTTTCGCAAATGAGCTGTTATCTCAGATACTGAGCAAGGTATCTAGACAGCTATAATAACGCAAAAGCAAAATACTGTGGTTGTTGAAATCGGAAATAAAAACAGAAAATGCTGGAAAAACTCAGCAAGTCTGGCTGCATCTTTGGAGAACGAAGCAGAGTTAGCGTTATAAATTTCATTGACCTAAAATGTTAGCTCTGTTTATCCAAAGATGCTGCTAGACCTGCTGAGTACTTCCAGTATTTTTGTTTCTATATCTGGACAACTAGCCGATGAGATATCCCCAGAAAGAAATTCAAGGATATCAATTGGAACTTGCTTAGTACCAAACTAGATTAGGCTGTCCACAGTCAGTCTCCTTGCTAGTAGTGTGCTTAAAGATAACCTCACCAGGTCATAGGTTCTCAACAACTCTGAAAGCCATACTTTGCTCCCTGCAGCCAGTTCATTGTCCACCCATACATTGCTCAATTTCTTAACTGTTATTTCATCGAGTTTTTTTTTGTGATTTCAGCATACATTGAAGGAGATTGGATTAGCACATTGAAGCTTAAATTGGGATCTGGAAATGACCATTTCAGCATTGAGGCAATGGGGGGAAGCAATTAAAGCAAATAGAATGTTAAAATACACAGTGAACTGTAAGTTTACAAGGCTATACAGAGCCTTTACTGTGTAACCCACATCAAGTACTGTTTTGGTCACCATGCTTTGAAAGGGACTTCAGCACATTGTAGAGGATGCAAAGAGCAGCACCATAGATAAACTGTGAGGAAAGGTTAGAAAAGGTTAAACACTCAATCTCCAGAGAAATTGTTGTTTATGGACCTCTAAGGCAAATAAATAATTAAATGGCAAATATAAAGACAATCCAGAGCGTTGCTTCAAACTAAACTATGCCAGTAGGAACAGAAGATAGTCATTTAACATAGATAGGGGAAGAAACACAAAAAAAGCACACTGGACATTATAAAACAAAATCTAGGTGAAAGTAAATGGGGGGAAAAAAGTAGTATGGCAACATAAAGCGGTGGATTTTGTTTTCAAAACATTTCATCTAACCTTAAAAGGGGTCAAGATTTGGAAGGGGTAAAAACAGGCCAAGACAGGATGAGAAGTTCCCTGTTCTCCTATAGTGCCATGAGATGGACAGCATCTCATGCTGAAGAATTGGGGAAACAAATTCAAAACTTGATTCAAAAAATGTCTTTACTGAAATGGGGCTAAGTCTTTGGAATAATTTAATGAACAATGCGGTAGCGCCAAAGACATTAGAAGCATTCACAATGCAGTAGGATGCAAAGCTGAATAAGGTAAAGTATTGGAGAGATGAGCTTTACTGTGCCAAATGGCATGTATCTTAAGAGGCTGTTGACAGATATGAAAAAATACTGTTAATTTTTTCTGAGCTGGAATTCGGAACCAGTAGAGAAAAATGAGTTAGTCTTTTGCTAGATGAGATCAATAACTAAGGATGCAGTTCATTTTCCTTTTTTTTTCCTGACGGAATAGCTACTTTTCATGTCAGATTTTGATCCTTAGCCCAGTGTTAGTACTCTCGCCTCAGTTAGACAGCCATGAGTCAAGCCCCACTCTGACTTGAACACCTAATCTAAGCTGATAATTTCAATGCATTACTGAGGGGATGTTGCACTGTTGGAGATGCTGTCCGTCTCATGGCACTATAGAAGAACAGGGAATTTCTCATGTCTTGGCCAGTTTTTACTCCTTCCAAATCTTGACCACTTCTAAGGTTAGATGAAATGTTTTGAAAACAAAATCCACCGCTTTATGTTGCCATACTACTTTTTTCCCATTTACTTTCGCCTAGATTTGTTTTATGTCCAGTATGCTTTTTTTTTTGTGTTTCTTCCCTGATGTTGAAATGTATTATTTTGTGTGTTCTTGGGTAAATGTTACAAGGTTTGACCTAAGGAAAAAATGACTCTGCTCAATTTACTTAAAGGAAAAAGTATGGTTTAGTTGAAAAATATACAATTCTATTTTTACAGAATAGATTCTGAATTATTTTAAGGAAAGATTCTGATCCACTGGTTAAAGTTCATTTCACAACAGATTAGAAAGTGAGCCTGCTGGATAGAGTATGCAATTGGGGGGAAAAAGTGGCATAATTTAAAAGAAATCATTGTAAAGTTAGAAGCCTGGAAAAAAAAATTGCTGGTAATACACACCAGATCCATCAGCATCTGAAAAGATAAAAAGCAAATTAAATTTTGAAAGTGGGTGTAGAGCTTTCATAAGAACTCCTTAAGTAATGAAGAGAAGTAATAAAACCAGTTTTTGTTGTGCAGTCTAAAAGTTTAAGTTGCGAAAGTTTCAAGCAAAGCACTCAACACTACACCACCCTGACACTCCATCCCGTATCGCACCGCCCAATATGTTCTACCTAAAACCTCTGCACTTGCCCATTCGTGTGTGCACTTGTTAGAGCAGGGTTGTTGCTAATTGCAAGTATATTATGATTACTATTGTTCCAAAACTAAATTTGACTTGTAATGCAAATCAGTATATAAAGCAAGTCAATATGTAAAGTCTAATTCAAGGAGGTGTTTTTGAAAGTGAAGATCTCCTCTTCGTATTTTATGTTGCCTGCATGGTTCTGCAAAGTGTATTAATTTTCAAGATCTTGTTATCCAGATAACAGCCTAAATTTTCTACTAATTATTGTAACCTATGCTAGCATATCACCTTGATGCTAATGTACTGTCTGAATATTTCCCATGCTGTATATTTTGACATTTAAGCCTGATGATTCTATTGAAGTATTCAATGTCTCGTGCATTGTGACGAGCTAATAATCTATGCTAACATAAGCTGTTGACAAGTACAAGTGCCTTGTTTGTGCAGATGGCACTGACAATGGCAACCCCAAAGTAGCTTGCTGGATTTGCCAAGGCTTTGTTTACCAGTTCTTTCCAGAAGTCACTCCTGTCAAAGATAACTGAGATTACCGCTGGTTGTGCAAAATCAACATGTAGAGCAATGGTGGCACTAGTCTGTGTCTTGCACAATATAAACAAGCTTTTTATTGCTTTTGCTAATTTTTAAAGCTGTTTAAAAAAAGCAAGGGTTTAATGTTTTAACATCAAGTATATCTATGAATCAGCTTGTCAAGAACAGATTTGACATAACTTTTGTCTAAAACAGTTTCCTTTTAAAGTCTGTCTTCAATAAATTGGGTTTATTGCATCAAGCTCATTACAGGCAGAGTAGTTGAGGAGGCTTTGAGTCGTCTTAGGCAGTCCCTCGGGAACGAGGATGATTTTCTTCCACTGCAGAGTTGTGGGTCCTTAGGTGATTGAATAGTCCAATTCTGGATCTGCCACTCTGCCACAGGTGGGGCCGGATGGTGTTTGGTGAGGTAAGTGAATGGGGTCCTTGAATTTCTGAATGCTCCTTCTGCTATTTGCACTTGGTCGCTGCCTGGGCATGTCAACGTTATTCGAACTTACTGGCATCTTCGCAGATGCTTCTCCATTTTGGATGATGTCGGGCAAGGGATTCCCATGAATCGGTGGAAATGTCACATTTTTTCAGGGAGGCTTTAAGGACATCCTTGTTGCGTTTCCTCTGCCTTCCTGGTAGCCTCTTGTTGTGACAGAGCTCGGAGTAGAAAGCTTGTTTTGGGAGTCTTGTGTCAGGCGTGTGGGCGATGTGACCCGTCCAGCGTAACTGACTAGCCATGACCAGTGTCTTGCTACTGGGGATGTTGGCCTGAGAGGACACTGATATTGGAGCACCTGTCCTGCCACTGAATTTGCAGGATCTTGTGGAGGCACCGCTGGTGATATATCTCCAGGGCTTTGAGATGTCTACTGTACAGTGTCCATGTTTCCGACACACACTGGAGGGCATATAACACTCTGGCCCAGTAGGCCATGAGCTTGGTGCCAGGATTGAGGTCTTTGTCACCAAACACTCTCTCTTCCTCAGACGACCGAAGGCTGTGCTGGCACACTGGAGCCGATGCTGAGTTTCATCATTGATGTCTTCCCTTGCTGAGAGGAGGCTCACAAGGTATGGGAAGTGATCAACGTTGTCCAGTAGTTTGCCGTGGAACTTGATTGTAGGGGGACAGTGTTGCGCTGCGGGAGCAGGCTGGTAGAGAACCTTTGTCTTCCAGATGTTTATCTTAATGCCCATTCTTTCATACGCTTCCGTGAATGCATCAAAGAACAGCACAGCAACAGGCCATTTGGCCCTCCAAGCCTGGGCCGATCTTGATGCCTGCCTAAACTAACACCTTCTGCACTTCCGGGGCCCATATCCCTCTATTCCCTTCCTATTCATGTATTTGTCAAGATGTCTCTTAAACGTCGCTATCGTATCTGCTTCAACCACCTCCCCTGGCAGCAAGTTCCAGGCACTCACCACCCTCTGTGTATAAAAAAAAAAAAAACTTGCCTCGCACATCCCCTCTAAACTTTGCACCTTAAACCTATGTCCCCTGGTAACTGAATCGATGAGGGTTTGAAGCTCGGCCTCTGTGCGCACGCACAAGCATAGTCAGCATACTGCAGCTCAATGACCGAGATTGGAGTGGCCTTTATTTTGGACTGGAGGCAACGTAGGTTAAATAGTTTGCCGCTCGTCCTGTAAAGTAGATCTACTCCAGCAGGGAGCTTCAAGGAGATGAGGTGGAGTGTTGTGCTGAGAGAGATGGAAAAGAGCGTTGGTGCGATGACATAGCCTTGCTTGACCCCAGTTTGCACTCTGGGTCAGTGGCAGATACATTAGCAAGGATTACAGCTTGCATGTTGTCGTGCAGCAGGCGGTGAATGATGACTAATTTCTCTGGGCAACCAAATTTGAGGAAGATGTTCCATAATCCCTCCCGGTAGATAGTCGAAGGCCATTTATAAAAGTTGCTGCTGCTCCCTACATTTTTCTTGGAGTTGTCTTGCTGTGAAGATCATGTCCACTGTGCCTCTTGATGGATGGAATCCACATTGTGATTCCAGTAGGAGCTCTTCAGCCACAAGGAAGAGGCGGTTATGAAGGACTCTTGCGATGACCTTCCCTGTGGCGGACAGCAGGGATACCCCTCTGTAGTTACCATAGTCGATCTTGTTGCCTTTTTTTGAAGATGGTCACAATTGCGGCATCTGAGATCCCCTGGTGTGCTATCCTCTTTCCAGATGAGGGAGATGAGACCATGTACTTGTGTCAAGAATGCGCCTCCACCGTATTTTAGAATTTCAGCAGGAATCCCGTCTATGCTGGCGGCCTTATTTTTTAGCTGTCTGATGTCCTTTTCGATCTCGTGTCGGGCTGGGGTAGTGCTGAGATCGTGGCGAGTAGTATGCTGTGGAATGTGGTCGAGGGTGCTTGCATCATGACCTAGTCTAATTTAGAAGAGAAAGTTGCAATAAATTCTATTTGATTGGGAGGTCACTTGCTTGTTGGGGAAGAATTACTGTATTACAGAAAATAGCATGAAGGGTACAGTTACTATACAAGTTCTAGTCTGTGACTGCTGTTGTGCAGTGCAATGAATGACTAGTATTTAGATGAGCACTTGAAACGCCATAGCATTCAAGGCTACGGGCCAAGTGCTGGAAAATGGGATAAGAATAGTTAGGTGCTTGATGGCCAGCACAGACACAGTGGACTGAAAGGCCTTTTTCTGTGCTGTGTAACTCTATGATTCTATGACAGAGATGAATTACACTGTGTGCAGTGACAACATTGTTTCTGAATGGTCAGTAAATTTTAATGCTCGTGAATTGGAGCCTTGGCTCTCCTGGCACAATAAAGTGAAAGCCGAAATAAAAACAAAGTGCTGGAAATACTCAGCAGGTCTGGCAGTATCTGTGGAGAAACAGTTGATGTTTCAGGACTGTGGCCTTTCATCAGAACTAGCAAACGTTGGAAATAGAATAGGCTATGAGCAAGTGAAAAGGGGGAGGGGGAGCAGGGGTGGGGGAGAAGAACAGATGGGAAGGTGTGTGATGGGGCCGAGGGCAGGAGAGATTAATTGACCAAAGATGTCACGGAACAAAGGCAAAGGGAGTGCTAATGGTTGTCAAAAGACAGCATTAGTCCAGAGAGTCTGTTAATGGCAGAATAATTAACAGCTCTGTCCAAAATCAAAAACCTGAAAAACATGTTTAAAACAGGCCCATGGTTTACAAAATAAAATAAAATGGCAGTCATGCTCTGAAATTGTTAAACTCAGTGAGTCCAGAAGGCTGTAGCGTGCCTAATCAGAAGATGAGGTGCTGTTCCTCGAGCTTAAGTTGATGTTTACTGGAACACTGCAGCAGGCCCAGGACAGAAATATTGGCATGGGAGCAGGGTGGTGAATTAAAATGGCAAGCAACCAGAAGCTCAAGGTCATTCTTGGGGACTGAGCAGAGGTCTTCCACAAAGTGGTCACCCAATCTGCGTTTGGTCTCACCACTGTAGAGGTGACCGCATTGTAAGCAGCGAGTATGGTATATTAAATTGAAAGTACGTAAATCGCTGTTTCACCTGGAAGGAGCGTTTGGGGCCCTGGATGGTGAGGAGAGAGGAAGTAAAAGGGCAGGTGTTACACCCCCTGCGATTGCATGGGAAGGGGACGAGGTGTCAGGGGTGCTGGAGGAGTGGACCAGGGTGTCACGGAGGGAACGATGCCTTCAGATTGCTGACAGGAGAGGAGAGGGGAAGATGTATTTGGAGGTGATGGAAATGACGGAGGATGATCTTTTGGATGCGAGGACTGGTGGGATGGAAAGTGAGGACGAGGGGAGCCCTGTTGCGGTTCTGGGAGGAGGGGAAGGTGAGAGGGCACAAGTGCAGGAAATGGGTAGGACGGTTGAGAGCCCTGTCAACAACAGTGGGGGGAAATCCTCGGTTGAGGGAAAAGGAAGACATATCAGAAGCATTGTCGTGGAAGGTGGCATCATCGGAACACGTGTTGGGGATGAAAACATTAAGAGAATGGAATGGAGTTCTTAGAGGGCAGAGTGTGAGGAAGTGTAGTCGAGGTAGCTTTGGGAGTTGGAAGGCTTATGAATATTGGTGGACAGCCTATCTCCAGCGATAGAGACAGAGAAGTCAGGGAAGGGAAGTGTCGGAGATGGACCATGTGAGGGTGAGAAGGGTGGAAATTGGAAGCAAAGTTGATGAAGTTTTCCAGTGAAGTGAAAGCTGATTTGAACTCCAGGCAGGAGCCCTGTGGACACGGGCCGAGGCGGACGGGAAAATATCTTGTCCTTTGCAAAGTGAGGTCTGGGAGTTAAAATTTCCCAGGTTTTGTCTACATGGCCCCATCCGTGTCTCTCTTCCCACACTCTTGGATTGGGAGCAAAGTGCTAGCTGGCTTCCTGCGGAGGGATGGCCCCTACAGTCAAGCAAGTGTTTAGGAGGGGATTTGAGAGGTCCTTGCAATCGAGGTAGGAGCGGGAAGATGGGGCAAGTAGGAGCACTCCTCCTCCTGGCCCAACAAAAACAAGAAAAGCTAATAAATAACTTAGTTTCTGGACCTCATGTAACCCTGGATCTACTTGCCACCAGGTTGACCTGGCGAAGCCAAGACTGGGTAGGGTTAAAATATTCCCATGGTTTTTAACATTGATCGGCTGTATATCTTGGAAACTTACTGAAGTTTGCTTGGCACTGGACTGCAATTCTACTGCAAAAGGTACATTCCAACCGGTGTGTTATGACAGAGGCTGGAGGAGTGCACTGTCTTTCTCGAGTTCCACTTCTCCACTGGTTACAACATATATTTAAATGTTTTACCCACTTACCGATACAGCCAATTATGTACTCTGTTTTTATTTCAGAATAAAATCCACCAACCAGCTTTCTTTAATAAACAACAAAATTAATTTATTATAAAACCCAACTTATTCAATCAAGATGCAAGACACAGCAGGACCTCTAGGGTTGTAATTTCAGGATTACTTCCTGTGCCACGTGCTAGTGAGGGTAGGAATAGCAGGTTAAGGCAAATGAATGCGTGGCTGAAGAGCTGGTGTAGGCGGGAGGGCTTCAGCTACTTGGATCATTGGGATCTCTTCTGGTGCAGAGGTGACCTGTACAAGAGGGGACGGATTGTATCTGAACTGGAAGGGGACCAATATCCTTGCAGGGAGGTTTGCTAGTAATACTCTGAAGGGTTGAAACTAGTTTTGCAGGGGGGTGGGACCCAAAGTAGTAGTCTCTCCGAGATAGTTGAGGCAAATGTAGAGGGTAAAGCAAGCAAGTCCAGTAGGCAGGCCGGACAGGGAGCGTGGAAGGTCTGGTAGGCTAAACTGCATTTACTTTAATGCAAGAAGCCTTGCAGGTAAGACAGATGAACTCAGAACATAGATCGGGACATGGGATTGTGATATTATAGCTACTACGGAAACGTGGTTGAAGGATGGGCAGGGCTGGCAGCTCAATGTTCCGGGGTACCGATCTTTCCGACGTGACAGAGGTGGAGGTAAGAGAGGAGGGGGAGTTGCACTATTGATTAGGGAGGACACCACGGCAGTACTTGGAGAGGATATCCCGGGGGGGAACGTCCAGTGAGGCGATATGGGTAGAACTTAGAAATAAGAAAGGGGTGATCACTTTGATGGGATTATACTATAGGCCCCCCAATAGTCAGAGGGAAGTGGAGGAGCATATATGTAGGGAAATCACAGATAGGTGTAGGAATTATAGGGTTGTAATAGTCGGTGATTTTAACTTCCCTAATATTGAATGGGACTGCCTTAGTGCTAAGGGATCAGATGGGAAAGAAATGGTTAAGTGTGTCCAGGATAGTTTTCTGAAGCAGTATGTGGGTGGTCCGACTAGAGAAGGAGCTACACTCGACCTCCTCTTAGGAAATGAGGCTGGGCAGATGTTTGATGTGTCAGTGGGGGAGCACTTTGGGACCAGTGACCATAACTCTGTTAGCATCAAGATCGTTATGGAAAAGGATAGGACTGGTCCTCTGGTTGAAGCCCTAAACTGGGGGAAGGCTAATTTCGATGGCATCAGGCAGGAACTCTCAACAGTTGAATGGGAGAGGCTGTTTACAGGTAAAGGGCGTCTGGCAAATGGGAGGCTTTTGAAAGTGAGATGGGAAGAGTTCAGGGCTGGCATGTACCTGTTGGATGGAAAGGCAAGGCTGGCAAGTTTAGGGAACCTTGGTTGGCAAGGGATATTGAGGATCTGGTCAGGATAAAGAAGGAGGCATATGTCAGGTATAGGCAGCTGGGATCAAGCGAGTCCCTTGGGGAGTGCAGGGGATGTAGGAGTACGCAAGAAGGAAATTAGGAGGGTGAAAAGAGGCCATGAGATTTCCCTGGCAGATAAGATAAAGGAGAATCCTAAAAGATTCTGTAAGTATATTAAGTGTAAAAGGGTAGCTAGGGAGAGAGAGTAGGTCCCCTTAAAGATCAGTGTAGTAATCGGTGTGGAGCCATGGGAAATGGGCGAGGTCTTAAATGAATACTTCTCGTCTGTATTTACCGTGGAGAAGGTCATGGAAGCTAGTGAGTTCAAGGAAGGGAACAGCAATGTCCTGGAGCATATCAACATTGCAAAGGAAGGAGGTGTTGGAGGTTTTGAAGCACATTAAGGTGGATAAATCCCCAGCACCTGACCAGGTGTATTCTAGACTGCTATGGGAAGCAAGGGAGGAGATTGTTGGGGCCTTGGCAGAGATTTTTGTATCATTGTTAGCCACGGGTGAGGTACCAGAAGACTGGAGGATAGCTTTTATTTAAGAAGGGCAGCAGGGATAAGCCAGGGAACTACAGGCCGGTGAGCCTTACATCAGTGGTGGGAAGGTTATTGGAAGGGATTCTGAGAGACAGGGTTTATATGCATTTGGAAAGGAAAAGGTCTGATTAGGGATAGTCAGCATAGCTTTATGCGTGGGAAATCATGTCTCTCGAATCTGATTGACTTTTTCGAGGAGGTGACCAAGAGGATTGACGAGGGCAGGGTGATGGACGTTGTCTACATGGACTTCAGCATGACCTTTGACAAGGTCCCGCATGGTAGGCTGGTCCAGAAGGTTTGAACACATGGGATCTAGGGTGAGCTAGCCAACTGGATACAATATTGGCTTGGTGACCGGAGGCAGAGGGTGGTAGTGGAGGGTTGTTTTTCCAGATTGGAGGCCAGTGACCAGTGGTGTCCTGCAGGGATCGGTGCTGGGCCCTCTGTTTATCATATATATTAATGACTTGGATGTGAATGTAGGGGGCATGATTAGTAAATTTGCAGATGACACTAAAATTTGTGGTATAGTGGACAGTGAAGGTGGTTGTCTAAGGTTACAACAGGATAAAGATCAACTGGGAAAGTGGGCAAGGGATTGGCAAATGGAATTTAATGCAAACAAGTGCAAAGTGATGCATTTTGGGAAGTTAAACCAGGGCAGGACATATACAGTGAATGGCAGGGCCCTGGGGAGTGTTGTTGAGCAGAGACACCTTGGGGTGCAAGTACATAGTTCCCTGACAGTGGCAACACAGGTCGACAGGGTAGTGAAAAAGGCGTATGGGATGCTAGCCTTCATCGGCCGAGGCATTGAGTACAAGAGTTGGGATGTCATGTTACAGTTGTACATAACGTTGGTTAGGCCGCATTTGGAGTACTGTGTGCAGTTCTGGTTGACGCACTACAGGAAAGATGTGATTAAGCTAGAGAGGGTGCAGAAAAGATTCACAAGGATGTTGCCTGGTTTGGAGGGCTTGAGTTATAAAGAGAGATTGGATAGGCTGGGTCTGTTTTCCCTGGAGCGAAGGAGGCCGAGAGGGGACATGATAGAGGTATATAAAAGTATGAGAGGCATAGATAGGGCAGATAGCCAGAGTCTGTTTCCCATGGTAGGGGTGACTAAAACTAGAGGGCATAGATTTAAGGTGAGAGGGAGGAGGTTTAAAGGGGATCAAAGGGGTAAATTTTTCACACAAAGAATAGTGGGTATCTGGAATGAGGTGGTGGAGGCAGGAACAGTAGCAACATTTAAGAGTCATCTGGACAGGTACTTGAATGAGAGAGGCATAGAGGGATGTGGAATTAATGCAGGCAGGAGGGGTTCGTATAGATGGGCATTATGGTCGGCATGGACGCGGTGGGCCGAAGGGCCTGCTTCTACGACTCTAAGACTCTATGACATTAACACGCAGGTTGAAATATGAAAGTTCCTGTCTGAATTAGCCCAAAACACATACACAGGTTAAAGAAAAAATAAAGAAGTTTTCTCGGCAGAGATCTCTTAACAAAAATAAAAAAATATACTTTGGCCAAATACTTGTTTTTTCCTCAAGGAAAAAAGGATAAGAGATGCGATGTTCTCCACTGGCCTTTTTAGTCTGACATCCAGATATTCGGAAACAAAATCTCAAATCCTTCCAACGACCTTTTTTAAAAAGAAGTCCCGCATCTATGGAATCTCTTCAGTCTTTCAAATTAATCCATTTCCACAATTTTTAAACATGAGTCCTCAAAAAATATTTTTAAAATGGAAGCACTTTCATAACAGGTGTGAGGTGAAAGCAGCTGAACATCAATTGGCTTCAGTGCAGCCGACGGTCAATTACTGAATTCACCACTAGTGGCTTTATATATTTGAAACTGTTTCGCATTGAAACAAAGATGGTAGAGTAATGGATCTGGCCATTTGAAACTCTCTTCTGGGACATTTGTTTTAATTTTGCAAATCCACTGGTTTCTGATTTGCACTTTTGCTAATTTCTTGGGCTTCAGACTGCAGTACACATTGCACCCAATGCATTTGCAGTAGTTTGTTTCGGACAGAAATAGAATTCTGGCTGTACGTGGATGTACTAA
This sequence comes from Heterodontus francisci, assembly GCF_036365525.1. Classification (NCBI taxonomy): domain Eukaryota; kingdom Metazoa; phylum Chordata; class Chondrichthyes; order Heterodontiformes; family Heterodontidae; genus Heterodontus; species Heterodontus francisci. The sequence continues at coordinate 75,882,223 of NC_090374.1, read as the reverse complement.
AAACGCTAGATATGACTGCACAGGTCCAAGATGAAAAGATGGATCTGACTTTTTTTGTGTTCTGAATCTTTAACAGAAAATTATCTCAGCTGCAGAATTCCAACAGCTATCAAGCAGACTCCGTTCCATCAGGCTCCCCTAAAAATAGAGGATCTACATCTCCACTAGAGGTAAATAAAATAAGTTGCCAAGTGTAAAATGATTGTACTGATAATTAGTAGACCCTAACTGTTTAGGTTTGTTTACCAATTTCTAATGCTACAATAGTGTTTGTGGTTCTCCCCAAAATAAAGAAACCACACGCAGCACATCTGTTAACCGGTTTTGAATTCTTCCACAGATGAGATCTTTTAAATAGAATATATTTGTACTGGCTAATAGATACATTTGTAGCTGACTTTGGGCTTTAAGAAGTAGGCCTTAAGTACCAAAGGCAGCAAACCTCATTGTGAAGCAGTAAGGAAATTACAAAGAGATTAATTTTGAGGTCTTGCAGGGATGTTGTAAGAGTAACACTGGAAAAATAACAGTTTTCAGCTCTCTGCTTTTGCCAGTCTATTTTAAGTTCTTCCCTGTTGAGCAGCAAATATCTCGATTGATTAATAGTAAAATTATTTTATTGGAAAAATGGAAGACCTAAATCATCTTCCATACCTAATAGCATTTATGCTCTCAACCCTTGCCCTCCCAGAACCGCAATAGGGTAGGCGGTGGCGTAGTGGTAGTATCACTGGACTAGTAACTCAGAGACCCAGGGTATTTCTCTGGGGACATGGGTTTGAATCCCACCACACCACAAGGTGGAATTTGAATTTAATTAATAAATCTGGAATTAAAAAGCTAGTCTAATGGCCATGAAACCATTGTCAATTGTTGTAAAAACCCATCTGGTTCACTAATGTCCTTTAGGGAAGGAAATCTATTGTCCTTACCTGGTCTGGCCTACATGTGACTCCAGACCCACAGCAATGTGGTTAACTCTGACATGCCCTCTGAAATGGCCTAGCAAGCCACTCAGTTGTATCTAACCATGCAGAGTCAATAAAAAGGAATGAAACCGGACGGACCACCCGGCATCGACCTAGGCACCGGAAACGACAATGGCAAACCCAGCGCTGTCGACCCTGCAAAGTCCTCCATACTAACATCTGGGGGTTTGTGCCAAAGTTGGGAGAGCTGTCCCACAGATCAGTCAAGCAACAGCCTGACAGTCATACTGATGGAATCATACCTTACAGACAATGTCCCAGACACTGCCATCACCATCCCCGGGTATTTACTGTCCCACTGGCAGGACAAACCCAGCAGAGGTGGTGGCACAGTGGTATACAGTAGGGAGGGAGTTGCCCTGGGAGTCCTCAACATCGACTCCGGACCCCATGAGGTCTCATGGCATCAGGTCAAACATGGGCAAGGTAACCTCCTACTGATTACCACCTACTGCCCTCCCTAAGCTGATAACTCATTACTCCTCCATGTTGAACACCACTTGGAGGAAGCACTGAGGGTGGCAAGGGCACAAAATGTCCTCTGGGTGGGGGACTTCAATGTCCATCACCAAGAGTGGCTCGGTAGCACCATTACTGACCGAGCTGGCCGAGTCCTAAAGGACATAGCTGCTCGACTGGGGTCTGCGGCATGTGGTGGGGGAACCAACAGGAGGGAAAAATATACTTGACCTCGTTCTCACCAATCTGCCTGCCACAGATGCCTCTGTCCATGACCATATTGGTAGGAGTGACCACCGCACAGTCCTTGTGGGGACAAAGTCCCGCCTTCACATTGAGGATACCGTCCATAGTGTTGTGTGGCGCTATCACCGTGCTATATGGGATAGATTTCGAACAGAACTAGCAATGCAAAACTGGGCATCCATGAGGCGCTGTGGGCCATCAGCAGCAGCAGAATTGTACTCTACCACAATCTGTAATCTCATGGCCTGGCATATCCCCCACTCTCCCATTATCATCAAGCCAGGAGACCAACCCTGGTTCAATGAAGAGTGCAGGAGGGCATGCCAGGAGCAGCACCAGGCATACCTCAAAATGAGGTGTCAACCTGGTGAAGCTACAACCCAGGACTACTTGCATGCCAAAGTGCGTAAGCAGCATGTGATAGACAGAGCTAAGCGATCCCATAACCAACGGATCAGATCTAAGCTCTGCAGTCCTGCCACATCCAGCCGTGAATGGTGGTGGACAATTAAACAACTAACGGGAGGAGGTGGCTCCACTAATATCCCCATCCTCAAAGATGGGGGAGCCCAGCACATCAGTGTGAAAGATAAGGCTGAAGCATTTGCAACAAGCTTCAACCAGAAGTGCCGAGCTGATGATCCATCTCTGCCTCCTCCTGAAGTCCCCAGCATCACAGATGCCAGACTTCAGCCAATTCGATTCACTCCGCGTAGTATCGAGAAATGACTGAAGGCACTGGATACTGCAAAAGCTATGGGCCCTGACAATATTCCGGCAATCGTACGGAAGATCTGTGCTCCAGAACTTGCTGCGCGCCTAGCCAAGCTGTTCCAGTACAGCTCCAACACTGACATCTACCCTGCAATATGGAAAATTGCCCAGGTATGTCCTGTACACAAAAAGCAGGACAAGTCCAACCCGGCCAATGACTGCCCCATCAGCCTGCTGTCAGTCATCAGTGAAATGATGGAAGGTGTCATCAACAGTGCCATCAAGCGGCACTTGCTTCGCAATAACCTGCTCAGTGACGCTCAGTTTGGGTTCTGCCAGGGCCACTCGGCTCCTGACTTCATTCGAGCCTTGGTTCAAACAGGGACCAAAGCGCTGAACTCACGATGAGGTGAGAGTGACTGCCCTTAACATCAAGGCAGCAGCATTTGACCGAGTATGGCATCAAGGAGCCCGAGCAAAACTGAGGTCAGTGGGAATCGGGGGGAAAACCCTCCGCTGGCTGGAGTCATACCTAGCGCAAAGGAAGATGGTTGTGGTTGTTGGTCAATCATCTGAGCTCCAGGACATCACTGCAGGAGTTCCTCAGGGTAGTGTCGTAGGCCCAATCATCATCAGCTGCTTCATCAATGACCTTCCTTCAATCATAAGGTCAGAAGTTGGGATGTTCGCTGATTGCACAATGTTCACCATTCGTGACTCAGATACTGAACCAGTCCGTGCAGAAATGCAGCAAGACCTGGACAATATCCAGGCTAGGGCTGATAAGTGGCAAGTAACATTCATGCCACACAAGTGCCAGGTAATGACACTCTCCAACAAGAGAGAATCTAAACATCTCCCCTTGACATTCAACGGCATTACCATCGCTGAATCCCCCACTATCAACATCCTAGGGGCTACCAATGACCAGAAACTGAACTGGTGTAGCCATATAAATAGTGTGGCTACAAGAGCAGGTCAGAGGCTGGGAATCCTGAGGCGAGTAACTCACCACCTGACTCCCCAAAGCCTGTCCACCATCTACAAGGCACAAGTCAGGAGCGTGATGGAATACTCTCCACTTGCCTGGATGGGTGCAGCTCCAACGACATTCAAGAAGCTCGACACCATCCAGTATAAAGCAGCCCGCTTGATTGGCACCCCATCCACAAACATTCACTCCCTTCACCACCGACACACAGTGGCAGCAGTGTGTACCATCTACAAGATGCACTGCAGCAATGCACCAAGGCTCCTTTGACAGCACCTTCCAAACCCACGACCTCTACCAACTAGAAGGACAAGGGCAGCAAATACATGGGAACACCACCTGCAAGTTCCCCTCCAAGTCTCTCACCATCCTGACCTGGAACCATATCGCTGTCCTTCACTGTCACTGGGTCAAAATCCTGGAACTCCCTTCCTAACAGCACTGTGGGGAGAACCTACCCCAAATGGACTGCAGCAGTTCAAGAAGGCAGCTCACCACCACCTTCTCAAGGGCAATTAAGGATGGTTCCCCTGATAGGTCGTCAACCTGAAACATTAACTCTGGTTTTCTCTCTCTCTCTCTCTCTCTCTCTTTTTTTTTCTTCTGGTCTCTTATTTTAATAATCCACCCCATCTCATTCTTTCTTCCCTGTCCTCTGCCTCAAACACTGTTCCAGTGAAGCTCCTTGTAAGCTCAAAAAGCACCTCATTTTTTTTTATGTAGGCACTTTGCTGCCTTCTATACTCTACATTGAGTTCATCAATTTCAGATCATAACCTTTGCCTCATTTGGGGACTGCAGCTGTTGATGCGACTGTTCCCATTTACACCTACTACACCATCTAGACCCATCTTTTGTCTCTTTATTTATCCCATTACCATCCCCGATGGACTTGTATCAGTACCCTATTTGCTATTTAATCTCTCCTGCCTTCCACCATATCTCAAACCTTCCTGTTTGTCTTCCCCTCACCCCTTACTTACACTGCCCCTCAGCTTGCTTAAAATCTATTACATTTTTAACTTTGTTTCAGTTCTAATGAAAGATCATTGACCTGAAACATTAACATTGTTTCTGTCTCCACAGATGCTGCCTGACAGGCTGTGTTTCCTGTATTTTCTATTATTTCAGATTTCCTGCATCCACTTTGATTTTGTTTTGGTACAATCTGAAATAGTTGAACTCCATTTTAACGGCAGAAGACTCTGAAGTGCCTAATCAAAAAATGAGGTGCTGTTACTGGAGGATCCATTGAGCTTCATTAGAACAGTGGAGGAGGCCAAGGATAGGGAGGTCAGAGTAAGAGTGGGCATGGGGTGGAGGATTGTAGAGTTATTTCAGCCGATCAAGTCCACACTCTCTCTCTCTCTCTCTCTCTCTCTCTCTCTCTCTCTCTCTCTCTCTCTCTCTCTCTCTCTCTCTCTCTCTCTCTCTCTCTCTCTCTCTCTCTCTCTCTCTCTCTCTCTCTCTCTCTCTCTCTCTCTCTCGAGCAATGCAATCAGTTCCATTCACCCACTCTATCCCTGTAGCCTTGCAGGTTGCAGGTTTATTTCCTTCAAGTGCACATGCAGTTTTCTTTTGAAATCGTTCATAGTCTCTACTTCCACCACCTTTTGGAGGCATTGAACTCCAAGTCACTACCAGTCGCTGCATTTAAAAAGTTGTTCCTCACTTCGCACCATGCCACCCCTACCCCGTGCATTTCTTGCCCAAAATGTCCCCTAGTCATTGTACCATAAGCTATCGGGAACATCTTTTCTTTGTCTACCTTCTCTAAACATGTCATAATCATACATACGTCCACCAAATCTCCCCTCAGTCTCCTTTGTTTCACTGAGAACAACCCCAGCTGCTTCAACCTAATACTGTAGCTAAAATACCTCATCCCTGGAACCATTCTGGTAAATCTCCTCTGCGCCCTGTCAAGGACCTTCACATCCTTCCTAAAGTGGTAGCCTGAACTAGATGCAGTGCTCTAGTTGTGGCCTAACCAGAGCTTTACAAAGATTCAGCATAATTTCCCTTTTTAGGTACTCAATACTTCTATTGATGAAGCCCAAGATCCTTTATGGTTTGCTAAATAGACAAGAAATAAGAACATAAGAAATAAGAGCAGGAGTATGCCATTCAGCCCCTCAAGCCTGCCCTGCCATTCAATAAGATCATGGCTAATCTTGGGCTTCAATTCCATCTTCCCGCCTGCGCACCATTTCCGTCGATTCCCTGAGACCAAAAATCTGTCTATCCCAGCCTTAAATATGTTCAGCGATGGAGCATCCACAACCCTCTGGGATAGAGAATTCCAAAGATTCACAACCCTTTGAGTGAAGTAATTTCTCCTCATCTCACTCCTAAATGATCGGCCCCTTTATCCTGAGACTGTATGTACATATGAGCATACATACGAGTTAGGAGCAGCAGAAGGCCTGCTCTGCCATTCAATAAGTTCATGGCTGAACTGATTACTCCACATTTCCACCTACCCCGATAACCCTCCACCCCCTGGCTCATCAAGAATCTATCTACCTCTGCCTTAAAAATATTCAAAGACTCTGCTTTCACCGCCCATTGAGAAAGAGAATTCCAAAGATTCACGACATTCAGAAAAAATTTCTCCCCATCTCTGTCTTAAATGGGTGACCCTGTATTTTTTAACAATGACCCCTAGTTCTAGATTCTCCCACAAGGGGAAACATCCTTTCCACATCCACCCTGTCAAGACCCCTCAGGATCTTGTATGTTTCAATCAAGTCGCCTCTTGCTCTTCTAAACTCCAACGGATACAAGCCCAGTCTGTCCTCATGAGACAGCCTGCCCATTCAAAGAACAAACAAAGAACAGTACAGCACAGGAACAGGCCATTTGGCCCTCCAAGCCTGCGCCGATCATGATGCCTGTCTAAACTAAAGGTTCTTTCTAAAATTCAAGGTATAAGTCTCATAAACCTTCTCTACTGCCTTCAACACATTTATATCTTTTTTAAATAAGGAGACCAGTACTACGCACAGTACTCCAAATGTGGTCTCACCAATGCCCTGTATAGCTGAAGCATGACCTCCCTACTTTTGTATTCAATTCCCCTCGTGATAAACGATAACATTCTATTAGCTTTCCTAATTACCTGCATACTAACCTTTTGCGATTCATGCACCCTGATCCCTCTGCATCTCAGAGCTCTGCAGTCTCTCACCATTTAGATAATACGCTTTTTTATTCTTCCTGCCAAAGTGGACAATTTCACACTTTCCCACATTATACTCCATTTGCCAGTCTTTGCCCACTCACTTAACCTAACTATATCCCTTTTTAGAGCTTACGTCCTCTCCACAAATTACTTTCCTACCTATCTTTGTGTCATCAACAAATTTAGCAACCATACCTTTGGTCCCTTCATCTAAGTAATTTATATAAATTGTAAAAAATTGAGGCCCCAGCACAGATCCCTGTGGCACACCACTTGTTACATCTTGCCAACCAGACCCTCTTATGCTGACACTCTTTCCTGTTAGCTAGCAAATCTTCTATGCATGCCAATATGTTACCCCCCCCTACACAATGAGCTTTTATTTTCCGCAATAACCTTTGATGTGGCACCTTATCAAATGCCTTCTGGAAATCCAAGTACAATACATCCCCTTTATCCACAGCACATGTAACTCCCTCAAAGAACTCCAATAAATTGGTTAAACATGATTTCCCTTTCACAAAAATGTTGACTCTGCATGATTACCTTGTACTTTTCTAAATGCCCTGCGATAACTTCTTTAATAATAGCTTCTAACATTTTCCTTAAGACAGATGTTAAGCTAACTGGCCTGCAGTTTCCTACTTTCTGTCTCCCTCCCTTTTTGAATAAAGGAATAAAACTACATTCGCTATTTTCCAATCTAACGGAACCTTACTTCAATCTAGGGAATTTTGGAAAATTAAAACTAACGCATCAACTATCTCAATAGCCACTTCTTTTAACACCCTTGGATGAAGTCCATCAGGACCTGGGGACTTGTCAGCCTGCAGCTCCGACAATTTGTTCAGTACCACTTCCCTGGTGATTGTAATTTTCCTGAGTTCCTGACTTACAGCAAAACTGGGATGTTATTTGTATCCTCAATGGTGAACACTGATGCAAAATATCTGTTCAGTTTATCTGCCATCTCCTTTATTATCCATCATTAATTCCTCAGACTCACTTTCTATAGGACCAACACTCACTTTGTTAACTTTTCTTTTTTAATTATCTCTAGAAACTCTTACTATCAGTCTTTATATTTCTAGCTAGCTTTCGCTTGTATTCTAATTTTACCTTGCTTATCAATCTTTTAGTCATTCTTTGCTGTTATATTCTGTCCAATCTTTTGACCTGCCTCCCATCTTTGTACAATTATAGGCTTTTCTTTAAGTTTGATACTATCTTCAACTGTTTTTGTTAACCGGGTCCCACCCTTGGAATTTTCCTTTCTCATTGAAATGTATCTATTCCGTGTAATCTGAAATATCCCCCTTAAATGTCTGCCACTGCATCTCTATCGACCTATCCCTTAACCTGATTTGCCAGTTCACTTTAGCTAGCTCTGCTTCCATGCCTTTATAATTGCCCATATTTAAGTTGAAAATACTAGTCGTGAACCCACTCTTCTCTCACTCAAACTGAATGTAAAATTCAATCATATGATCGCTGCTACCTACGGGTGCCTTAACTATGAGGTCATTAATTAATCCTATCTCATTGTGCAATATCAGGTCTAGTATAGCCTGCTCTCTGCTTGGCTCCAGAACGTATTCCAAGAAATTATCCCGAAAACATTCTATGTACTCCTCATCTAGGTGACCTCTGCCCGTCTGATTTTTCCAGTCGACATGTAGGTTAAAATCCCCCATAATTATCACTGTACCTTTCTAACAAGCTGCCTTTATTTCTCCCTTTGTACCCCATCCGACAGTGTGATTAATGTTAGGTGGCCTGGACACCACTCCCACAAGTGACTTCTTGCCTTTATGATTTCTCATCTCTACCCAAACTGCTTTACATCCTGGTCTCCTGAACTTGGGTCATTCCTTTGTATTCCGTCCTGTTTCAGATTCCTCAACAAGTGGGACCAATCATCCAGGGTATACCCTATCCAGCCCCTTCAGAATCTTGTATGTTTCAATGAGATCGCCTCTCATTCATCTAAACCCCAGAGAATATAGGTCCAATTTACTCAGCCCCTCATCCCAGAGACAAATTTAGTGGACCTTCGCTGTACCGCCTTCAATATAACTATATCCTTTCTTAAACGTGGAGACCAAAATTGCACACAGTACTCCAGATGTGGTCTCAACAAAACCCTGTGGAATTGTCGCAAGACTTCCTATACTCCAATCCCCTTGCAATAAAGGCCAACATGCCATTTGGCTTGTTAATTGCTTGCTGTACCTGCATGCTAACTTTCCGGTTCCTTGTACAAGCACCCCTTAGTCTCTCTGAACATCAACACTTGGAAGTTTCACACCTTTTTTTAAAAAAAAAATATTCTGCTTTTCTATTCTTAACGACCAAAGTAAATAACTTCACACTTCCCTATATTGTACTCCATCTGGCATCTTGTTTGCTCACTTAACCTGTCTATATCTCTTTGCAGCCTCTGTGTTCTCCCCACAGCTTACCTTTCCACCTACCTCTGTATCATCAGCAAACTTAGATATATTACTCTGTCTCGTCATCTAAGTCCTTAATATAAATTGTAAGTAGCTGAGGCCCCAGCATTGTTCATTGCGGCACTCCACTATTCACTGCCTACCAACTTGAAAATGCCCTGTTTATGCCCACACTATCTGTTAACTAATTATCTATCAATGCTAATATACTACCCCCAACTCCATGAGCCCTTATCTATCTTATTAACCTTTTGTGTGGCACCTTATCGAATGTCTTTTAGAAATCCAGGTGTACTGCATCGACTGGTTCCCCTTCACATCCTCAAAAAGCTCTAATAAATTTGTCAAACAGGATTTCCCTTTCGTCAAACCATGTTTACTTATTCTAATTATCTTTTCCAAGTGCATAGTTAAGACTTCCTTAATAGATTCCAGCATTTTGCCAGCGACTGATAGGCTAACTGGCCTGTAGTTCCCTGTTTTCTCTCACTCCTTTCTTGAAAAAGCAGTGTAGCATTTGCCAACTTCCAATCTGATGGGACCGATCCTGGATCTAAGGAATTTTAGAAAATGATAGCTAGTCTAGAGCCCTAGGGTATAGGCCATCAGGTCCTGGAGATTTATCTGATTTTAGTCCCTTAAGTTTCTCCGGTACTCGTACTCTGCTGATGATTTCCATAATTTCTTTACTCTTTTTAGCCCCTAGGTTACTGTCTAGTTCTTGTATGAAATTTGTCTTCTACTGTGAAGACAGACACGAAATATTTGTTCAATGCCTCTGCCATTTCCTCATTCCCCATGATAATTTCTCCTGTCTCTGCTTCTAAGGGTCCAACCTTTACTTTAGCTACTCTCTCCCTGTTTTGTATACCTATAAAAGCTGCTACAATGTGTTTTTGTTACTGGTTGGTTTACTCTCATTCTATTCTTTTTCCTTTTTTATCAACTTTTTGGTGGTCCTTTGCTGGTTTCTAAAATATTCGCAGTCCTCAGACTTACTACCTTTTTTTTTTGCAACATTGTAAGCTTTTCATCTAATGTTTAACTTCCTGAGTGAGCTGTGGGTAGGTTTGTCTTGCTGAGTTTTTGTTTTACAATGGAATCTATTTTTGTGGAACATTTTGAATTGTTTCTTAGGTTTCCCACTGTTCATTTACCCACCATACCTTTTAGTCTATTTACCCAGTATACCTTAGCCACTTCTCCCCTCATACCTACGTAATTAGCTTTGTTTAAGTTTAAATGCAATTGGAGCATGTCACTTTCAAACTTAACATGGAATTCAGTGGTATTATGATCACTATTTCCCTGTGGCTCTTTTCCTATGATATTACTAATTAACCCTGCTTCATTACGCAATAGTTCTAAGATGGCTTTATCCCTAGTTGGTTCTACAATGTATTGCTCCAAGAAACCGTCCCGAAAACATTCTACAAACTCCTCTTCTAGACCACTTTTGTCAGTTTCATTATCCCAGTGTATATGAAGATTTAATTCTTCCACAATTATTACATTGCCTTTGTTACAAACTCCAATAATTTCTTGTTTAATGTCTAACAGTATAACTAGAACAAAGAACAAAGATAATTACAGCACAGGAACAGGCCCTTCGGCCCTCCAAGCCTGCGCCGATCCAGATCCTCTCTCTAAACATGTCACCTATTTTCTAAGGTTCTGTATCTCTTTTCTTCCTGCCCATTCATGTATCTGTCTAGATACATCTTAAAAGACTCCATCGTGCCCGCGTCTACCACCTCCGCTGGCAACGCGTTCCAGGTGCCCACCACCCTCTGCGTAAAGAACTTTCCACGCATATCCCCCCTAAACATTTCCCCTTTCACTTTGAACTCGTGTCCTCTAGTAATTGAAACCCCCACTCTGGGAAAAAGCCTCTTGCTGTCCACCCTGTCTATACCTCTCATGATTTTGTACACCTCAATCAGGTCCCCCCTCAACCTCCGTCTTTCTAATGAAAATAATCCTAATCTACTCAACCTCTCTTCATAGCTAGCGCCCTCCATACCAGGCAACATCCTGGTGAACCTCCTCTGCACCCTCTCCAAAGCATCCACATCCTTTTGATAATGTGGCGACCAGAACTGTACGCAGTATTCCAAATGTGGCCGAACCAAAGTCCTATACAACTGTAACATGACCTGCCAACTCTTGTACTCAATGCCCCGTCCGATGAAGGAAAGCATGCCGTATGCCTTCTTGACCACTTTATTTACCTGCGTTGCCACCTTCAGGGAACAGTGGACCTGAACTCCCAAATCTCTCTCTGCATCAATTTTCCCCAGGACTTTTCCATTTACTGTATAGTTCACTCTTGAATTGGATCTTCCAAAATGCATCACCTCGCATTTGCCCTGATTGAACTCCATCTGCCATTTCTCTGCCCAACTCTCCAATCTATCTATATTCTGCTGTATTCTCTGACAGTCCCCTTCACTATCTGCTACTCCACCAATCTTAGTGTCGTCTGCAAACTTGCTAATCAGTCCACCTATACTTTCCTCCAAATCATTAATGTATATCACAAACAACAGTGGTCCCAGCACGGATCCCTGTGGAACACCACTGGTCACACGTCTCCAGTTTGAGAAACTCCCTTCTACTGCTACTCTCTGTCTCCTGTTGCCCAGCCAGTTCTTTA